>NC_141687.1:1497233615-1498453046 GCF_964263255.1 Lissotriton vulgaris
AGTGGCCAAAATCGATTTACAAAAGGGGGTGGTGATGAACAGAGTGTCTGAATTGAGCAGACCACTCTTACCCAGTCCAAAGATCAGGGCTTGATCCATCACTGTTATTTATCTCACTGCCCCATCCCAGCTCAGAACCTGGCTATATGCAAATCAGTCTGTCCCTGGCCCAGTGCATCATGGGAACAGGGCAGACTAAACTACCAAGCCAATTCTTTACCAGAAAGGAGACAAGCTACCGGGGACCGGTTTCTGGCATTTCAGCCGTCTTCGGCCCGGCTTGCTTGAATCCTGATGGAGCAGTGAGAAAGGGACTCATGTCTGAGTATACCCTGCCACACCTATAGTGGCCAAAATCGATTTACAAAAGGGGGTGGTGATGAACAGAGTGTCTGAATTGAGCAGACCACTCTTACCCAGTCCAAAGATCAGGGCTTGATCCATCACCGTTATTTATCTCACTGCCCCATCCCAGCTCAGAACCTGGCTATATGCAAATCAGTCTGTCCCTGGCCCAGTGCATCATGGGAACAGGGCAGACTAAACCACCCCTTGTTGTAAATATTTTTGTCCACCCTAAGCGTGGAAGGGTATTCTCAGATGTGAGAGCCTTGCTCATTGCACCATCAGGATTCAAGCAAACCGGGCCGAAGACGGCTGTAATGCCAGAAACCGGTCCCCGGGAGCTTGTTTCCTTCCCAGTGTAAGAATTGGCTTTTGTAGTTTGGTTTGCCCTGTTCCCATCATGCACTGGGACAGGAACAGACTAATTTGCATACAGCCAGGTTCTGAAACTGGGATGGTGCAGTGAGCTAAAAAACGGTGTTGGATCTAGCCCTGATCTCTTGACTGGGTGAGAGCTTTCTGCTTAATTCAGAGACTCTGTCCCTCACCACCCCTTGTTGTAAATATTTTTGTCCACCCTAAGCGTGGAAGGGTATTCTCAGATGTGAGACCCTTGCTCATTGCACCATCAGGATTCAAGCAAACCGGGCCGAAGACGGCTGTAATGCCAGAAACCGGTCCCCGGGAGCTTGTTTCCTTCCCAGTGTAAGAATTGGCTTTTGTAGTTTGGTTTGCCCTGTTCCCATCATGCACTGGGACAGGAACAGACTAATTTGCATACAGCCAGGTTCTGAAACTGGGATGGTGCAGTGAGCTAAAAAACGGTGTTGGATCTAGCCCTGATCTCTTGACTGGGTGAGAGCTTTCTGCTTAATTCAGAGACTCTGTCCCTCACCACCCCTTGTTGTAAATATTTTTGTCCACCCTAAGCGTGGAAGGGTATTCTCAGATGTGAGACCCTTGCTCATTGCACCATCAGGATTCAAGCAAACCGGGCCGAAGACGGCTGTAATGCCAGAAACCGGTCCCCGGGAGCTTGTTTCCTTCCCAGTGTAAGAATTGGCTTTTGTAGTTTGGTTTGCCCTGTTCCCATCATGCACTGGGACAGGAACAGACTAATTTGCATACAGCCAGGTTCTGAAACTGGGATGGTGCAGTGAGCTAAAAAACGGTGTTGGATCTAGCCCTGATCTCTTGACTGGGTGAGAGCTTTCTTCTTAATTCGGAGACTCTGTCCCTCACCACCGCTTGTTGTAAATATTTTTGTCCACCCTAAGCGTGGAAGGGTATTCTCAGATGTGAGACCCTTGCTCATTGCACCATCAGGATTCAAGCAAACCGGGCCGAAGACGGCTGTAATGCCAGAAACCGGTCCCCGGGAGCTTGTTTCCTTCCCAGTGTAAGAATTGGCTTTTGTAGTTTGGTTTGCCCTGTTCCCATCATGCACTGGGACAGGAACAGACTAATTTGCATACAGCCAGGTTCTGAAACTGGGATGGTGCAGTGAGCTAAAAAACGGTGTTGGATCTAGCCCTGATCTCTTGACTGGGTGAGAGCTTTCTGCTTAATTCAGAGACTCTGTCCCTCACCACCCCTTGTTGTAAATATTTTTGTCCACCCTAAGCGTGGAAGGGTATTCTCAGATGTGAGACCCTTGCTCATTGCACCATCAGGATTCAAGCAAACCGGGCCGAAGACGGCTGTAATGCCAGAAACCGGTCCCCGGGAGCTTGTTTCCTTCCCAGTGTAAGAATTGGCTTTTGTAGTTTGGTTTGCCCTGTTCCCATCATGCACTGGGACAGGAACAGACTAATTTGCATACAGCCAGGTTCTGAAACTGGGATGGTGCAGTGAGCTAAAAAACGGTGTTGGATCTAGCCCTGATCTCTTGACTGGGTGAGAGCTTTCTGCTTAATTCAGAGACTCTGTCCCTCACCACCCCTTGTTGTAAATATTTTTGTCCACCCTAAGCGTGGAAGGGTATTCTCAGATGTGAGACCCTTGCTCATTGCACCATCAGGATTCAAGCAAACCGGGCCGAAGACGGCTGTAATGCCAGAAACCTGTCCCCGGGAGCTTGTTTCCTTCCCACTGTAAGAATTGGCTTTTGTAGTTTGGTTTGCCCTGTTCCCATCATGCACTGGGACAGGAACAGACTAATTTGCATACAGCCAGGTTCTGAAACTGGGATGGTGCAGTGAGCTAAAAAACGGTGTTGGATCTAGCCCTGATCTCTTGACTGGGTGAGAGCTTTCTGCTTAATTCAGAGACTCTGTCCCTCACTACCCCTTGTTGTAAATATATGCGTGCAGGAAAGAGCACTGTACCCTAACTATCAGCTTTGCCTTGTCCATTTTAAATTTCAACACTGACTGTACAGGTCACCTGAATGGCTCCACAGAATAGGTATGATAGACAATGCATGTTGTCTGTGATGCTGATCCCCCGGCACGACCTTTCTACGCCGAGCCTGGGAATGCCGGAACATTAATCAATACTGGGTAATAATTTTTGATGCAATAGAGGAGATGTTAGAATTGTGTATAGAACGCACTCCTATACCTGCGCTTCTAGGGTATGTGAAGAATGTGCCTGCAGGAAGCAGAAAACTAACTGCCATGCTTCCGCTGTTAGCCAAACAATGCATAGCGTTATGCTGGGGCCAATGCCAAGTTCCACACAGAGTAGAATGGCTTAAAGACGCTGCGTTCTGCCATGGTAACGGTCGGCCGGCTGGGACCTCATGCCTATCCAGACTTGACCTCGAGACACCTGGGAGCTGCTACAAGCTTACTTGCGGCTGCAGACGGAGGACGAGGGTCTCTCCCACGCCCCTGCCCAGGGTGTTACTGAATAGTATTGGAAATAGAGCTCAGACTGAGGCTAGAGATTGCGTTCATCAGGTACAACGTGAGGAGGCTGGTCACCCCTTTTAAAACAAGCTCTTCATCGGTCTACTAGAACGTGTTCGCTCGGTACTTTAGTGACACTTGTACACCAAGCCCCTCACAGCTCACTGAAAACAAGTTCTGCCGCCGAGTAGTGGGGGCAGGGTTAGGGGGTGTTATCATAGTCCGGGCACGCATTGCTGACGAGCTTACCAAAGCCATTACAGACAATGACTGTGACTGCGCGCTTTAGGAGACAAGCGCTGTGAAAGTGTGGGAGAGCGCGAGAAGAGACGCGCGCGTTCACATCATGTGTCTCCTAAAGCGCGCGTGTGTCTCCTAAAGCGCGCGGTCACTGCCATTGTATGCAATGGCTTTGGTAAGCTTGTGCACCTCGCCTGTCCCACTTCGTTGCAGACACATCGACAATAAGTATCACTGGCCACAGCGCTTCGCGCTGCAACGCCAGCGAGACCTAAAAAGGCGGGGGGACTCCGCATTTGTTTTCCATTTATTTACTTTTATAGCAGTGGCAGCATGCCGCGCTTTAGTTTTAAACATCTTAAGCTAAAGCGCGGCGTTCCTCGACTTGTTGCAAAAGTAAATAAATAGATTGAAAATACGGCAGCCGCACAACCTTTTTTTAAATTACTTTTTTTTTTTTTTAGCAATCACGACATGCTGTGCTTTAGCTTTAAACATCTGAAGCTAAAGCACAGCATGCCGCAATTGCTAAACAAGTAAATAAATAGGAAAAAAAGGTGGACGGCAACTGCATTTCTTTTCTATTTATTTACTTCTGTACCAATCTTTTATTAGTTATGCTACTGCTACAAACATTCTCATTTGCAACGCCAGTAGCTCTAAATTTAATTAATGCGAGAACTATTGCATTGCAAACGCTTGTTAAAAAGGGAAGCATAGAAAATCCTGAATGTTAGCAATTCCTTTTCGCAAATGGATAGGACTAAAGGTTTTCTTTAGAAATTTGTTTTAAAGCGATTACAAAGTTGGTACATTGGAGAGAACCCTTTATCTTTAAAATAAGCAGGGACAGAAAATGGACAGTCTACAAGGGATCAATGCTTTGCGATCAACAGTTGCCAAAAGATATTTATTTTGTATTGTTGAGTAGAAATCCTCTTTCAACTACATGGACCACTACCAATTATGGTCTAAGTGAAAAAGAAGGAAGGGTTCCTGTCGATCATACAACTGCTGTCGACTTGTAACTGTGCCAGAGTAGAGGCACTGGTTAATGGTAGACTAACTAATAGAATGGCAAAAGGAAATGGCATAATGCATGGCTGTTTATTGGCTCCAAAATGTATTTTGTTTATTTTTGGGTGATAATCCGGCTGCATTTGCAGCTTTTCTTCTTTTTTCCTCTAAAATTGGGAGTTGCCATATTGGTTTTCTTAAGACTTAGCCTCACTGGACTGAACTCCAACAGATAAGCAGAGGAAAATGAATGTCCTAAATACGGATTGAGAAACTAACGCATTAGGAATAAACACTGATAAAACACAAGTTATCTGTTTTAGACATAAATAGACCCAGGCACATTTTAAATCGTGCCTGGCTAATTCATGTACTTTCGAGCTACACTTGTTACCCAAAACTCCTGAAATGACACCCCGTTGCATAATTATGCACTGTTTGTGGCAAAACTTTACTGAGAGCTCATGGAAATAATGCGACTAGCAAGAATGGGAGCAGATGTTGCTCGTCCTACTTGTGTTTTTGTGCTATTTTTTCCCTGCAAAATGCAAACACATTTGCATGAAGATTCTACCCTTATTGCTTTACCTATGGAACAGTGTGTTCCAAGGAAGCTTTCTGGCACCCACACTTTACCACATGCCACAGGAGTGCCTACTCAAAGGAGTGTTTCAGGGCAAGTGAAGGAAAGGTGGAGGGTGATATGAGAGGATTCATCAGGGACATAAAAGGCCTGCAGCAGGGGTGCAGTGAAACACCCCACCCAGATCAGGTTAACCACAACTCAGAACACAGCCAGAAGGAAGCAGAGAGGGCTATCTCGTACTAAGGAGTGCATGGCTGGATGACGTGCATGGATGTGAAAAAGAAAAATCTGCCTGACATCACACAGTGGTACTTGCAATTATAGTATATTATGATAATAGATAAACTGGCCTGGGGTCTAAAAGATTATACTACTGATCTTGAAGCAACGTGGGACCCCATGCTGAGATATCGTTCAGGGGGGACATCTTCACTGACTTACCTGGCCTCGACTGAAGGCTCTACAGCTATTCGAGATGGTCTATCAAAGTATAGGGCAAACTCCAGAACACAATTGGATACTTGGGATGGAAGTGGGAATTCTTGAGAATCAACAAAGGAAAGCAAACGACGGATAGAGAAAGTGGCAATTGCACTGTGTTTTTTCCTTTCTATTTGTGATTTTTTTTTCTGTGTTTGCCAGAATGGAGGGGGGGGGGGGGGAGCTAGGGGAAAGGAAGGAAATTTGGGGTTATATTTAAAAAAGTTTTAAAAAATAAAAGTGGTGTTCAGATAAAACTTGTATAACTGCGGTTCCATGTGAAAACATCACAAAAACATCTACAAAAAAATACAGTCAAATTCTAGACCTTAGATCTCGCTCTACAAAAAGTCTGACATGTAATTCCTACATTCAGCCAATTCACTTTCCACATAATGTACTGGATAGTTTACTATTATAACTGCATTCTTTGTATATTTGGGGGCAAGTGTTTAATGGCAGAATTAGGAGAAAAAAATATTGGTATAAAGGGATGCACCTGAGGCCACAAGTAAACACATGGGATTGGCGAAAAGGCATGATCTTGTTTTTAACATGTAGAAGGGACACAATGCAAAAGTCACACAAAGGCAGTGCATGCAAGGACACCTTGCAACAAATGATGAAGATGTGAGAAGAGAGCCACCAAATGGTACACATAATGCAGATGTAAATCACAGGTCTGCACAAATTCCTTTTCTAGTGTGAGATGATCCCTTTAGCAAAACAAATTCAGAGATATCACGCATCCAGAGAAAACAATTTATGCAAAAGACAACAATCCGCACTAATGAGCCACTTACGTAAATAACATCCTTATTTATTTACAACATCTAGCTAATATCACCTGAGTGCGCCCTATCTTGTGCTTACCTTTTCTCCATCACACTGCTAAGTGCTACGAAAAGAGCACTGCACGGGTCACCCACGCATTAAATAAAAACACATTCCACTCAGGCTTATCGCAAGTACAACACCCTAAAAACGAATTCACATACGCTTATCGCAGGCACAACACAGCACTTCACATGATGCAGCCTCCCGCCCCTACGATAATGTGTTTCGGAGTTCCACGTTTGGGTATGAAGCCCTGTATTAAAATGCAATTACAATACGCGGGCTGCATAACCAAAAGCTGCCTACGGAAATAATAAGCAAAGCAACAAAGGTGATTGGCCCATGCTGCCGTTTTTGCTGGAGTGCGTCCGTGCAGTTAAAATGATGGCGGACCAGAGAGGGAGCATGTCTTCAAGGAGTTCTGCCTCCTGATTGGCTGTTGAATAAACACTGAATAGAAACCTGTGGTGCGCGCGCACCACAGAGGAGCCGACGCGGGAATCGAAACCGGTGGTGCACGCGCACCAGAGGAGCGGGGGTAAGGGAGCGCGAAGACGCCGAGACAAGGTAGGGGATGTGTGTGGTAGGGGGTTCTCTGTGTATGTATGTGTGTGCGTGAGTGTGTGTATGCTGGGGGGGGCTGTATGTGTGTTTGCACGTGTTGTGAACAGCCTGCCGGAATCAGAGCGCGTGTTGACGCGCGTGACCTGATCCCGGCAGGCAGGCTGCTGCGTGCATGCGCGTGCCAGTCTCTTGTCCTCTCCCTTTCAGTCCTTGAAAGCGAGAATGATTGCAATAGTCTCGCTCTGCGACAGCAGGCCTTTGGCCTGCAATCGCAGGGCGAGACCTAAAAAGGAAGCAGCACACTTGCCATTTTTCTATAATCTTGTGGCCTAACAAAAATCGTTATATTGGTCTTGTGATAAGTCTTGCCTGAACATATATATTTTTATATAAAGGAACCGTATTTTTAAATAAGTACAGCCTGGTGTCCATTTGTGGGGGGATTGGTATATTTACTGTGTGTGTGACTGCAAATGCTTATCTCAGAAACGCCTGGAAAATAGCCTTGGCTGCTCACGCCACACACCTAGAGGGTGAGCAAGGGTAATTCTAAGGGGTCATCCTTCGCCCTGACTTAGAGGAGAGGGTCCCTGCTTGTCACAAGTGAATACTTGCACCAACCAGAGACCCCCAATTCTAACATAAACTCAATGTAAAGCACCAAAAAAGCACTACTCTTTGGCCCCAGTCCAATGGTCTGGTAGAGTGGTTCATGAGTACTCTAAAGGAAGCTGTTCAGTCTACAGCATTGGAGAAGTTTGATGTCAAAGTTGTTTTGAACACTGCTCTTCAAGCTTACCATTCAACCTCTCACTCAACGACAGCGGAAAACCCTGCAAGTCTCATCTTTGGAAGAGGAATGACGATCAAGCTGTCCCAATTGAACAACTTCAGACCTAAGAATGAGGAAGACATTCTTGCTATGGACTTTTATTGCAAACAGAAGATTAAAATATGTGCTGACAGAAAATGTCATGTTAAAGATGTCTATTTAGAAGAGGAGATTGAGTAATTGTCTGACACCACAGTAAATGAAAGTCAGATGCTCCATTTGAGGCTTAACCCTTTACCATCACTAACACCAAAGGGCGCATGGTGACTGCCCAAAGTCCTGGGAAATCGACATGTGGCCATCCCTCACCAAACATCAATGTCAATGTAGAGACTGAGTCCCGACAGACTGTTGATGATTCTATGTCAGCAGAAAGTTCACCTCACCTGTGTAGTTCACTGACACTTTGAGTGCCAGTTCCCCGGGTTTCCAATAATGAAATCATAACATGTGAATCAGGAGTATCATCGCTTGAATGAAGAACTGTATTTGCTTGTTTGAATATCTGTAATTATCTTTGTATATATTTTGTGTATTTATATAATTATTTATTTTATCTATTTTGAGAAAGTCGCAACTTTTAATTTAACAACGCGGGCAGATGTAGTGACTTATAAATATAAGAATGCTGGAACTTTTTGGGTTCCCACTGTACACTGTAGGCCTGTGATGTAAGCGTTAGAGAGATGAGTTTAAAGCAGGCTTAGATTGGTGAGTTCCGACTTACACACAGCGGAATAAAGAAGTATAGAATTACTCTCTGTGTGTGGCATGGTTTTGGCAAGTACTGAGGCTCGCAAGATGCTACAACATCTTCTGTGCCCTCTGTAAATCAAACTTGTGTAAAAATAACAACGTGCCATTTCATTTATATCATGGGATTAAATAAAGCATTTTTGGTTATTATTGGGTACAATGGGTTGCAATGGGATGAAGAAACTGAGAACTGCATTGTAAGAATAGTACAACGGGCATAAAACTTTTCTTCTGCATGAACAGTTAAGCCGAAACCTGCCATAGTATTGACTGCCTTTGGTGCTAGCACTAATTAACAGTGTCCTCATTTAATTTCAAAAGCAAATTGATTTATCTGATTGTGAACTTTGGAAGTCAGTGTTTGGCATGCAGCACTGTTTAGCTTTGGGAATATTAATTTGTTTCAAGACCTTCTTCGACATTTAGCTATTGTTTGAATAATAGCAACAAGAGAAAGCTAAATATGCATTGCCTTTACTGCTGGGTTTCACATTGTCCCATTAAACAGTCATTAATCTTTCTGTCGGTTGTGTCTGCAGAAACCTTTCAAAGCATAGCCTGTGCATAGTTCTGCCTGCAGACTGAAGGATGCCATGCAGAACCACACAAATATGCATGCAGATGAAAGACAAGACACAGCTCCCTTGCCGCATAGTATTTATAGTGACTCGAATAATGTATCTTACTAACGAGGAGCATAATGAAAAGTCGTATTTGATATGTAATATTCTTGAGTGCCTCTGGGCTTGAGTTGATGAGCAAGCTGTGAATATCACTTCAAACTATAGAAAAGATTTTTGCTTGCCAGATAACTAAGAAATATTAAGGTTAAGAGAGAGCCGACTTATCGGACTGGTTACTTAAAAAGAGGTTTAAGATGTGTGCAGCTACTGGTCGAATGACAGCAGTGGTGGGGAAGGTTGGACTGGAGAACGAAAGCAGCCCTGGCAAAAAAGCTCAATCCAGACTCATTCCCCTCGACCCTTCATGCAACATCCATCCATCCATCTATCAGTCCAACCAACAATCCATCCATTCAACCATCCATCATCCATCCTTCCTCTCGCTCTCCTCTGTCTCCTCCTTCTCTGATCACTTTCTCTGTACTGCTACCTTCCTGACTTTGCATCAACTCTGCCCCTTTGACACAGTGCGATTAGAACCGCGCTTTTATTATATAAACAGCCTCTGCATTACATTCAGCAGAGGAGCACTTCTGCTGAGATTGTCCTGGAACATGACACACTGTGGCTGAAATGCAGTCCTGCTGACTCTGACCTCTATCCTGCAAAGGATGATAGCCTGTTCTGCACAGGACAACTTCCTGCTACATCACACTCTGGTATGGGGGCTAGGCTATCCCAAGGGATCTCGCAGAGGGTGTTCCCATTGTGCTCCATATAGTATAGATAGTGTTATGTGGGAGTGTATTAGTACAATCATATCATCACATAGTAATGTTATAATGGTTGAAGCGTTCATATTTTTCACCATTCTTGTAATGCTGGTTACAATGCTTTCTTTTGCCTAATAATTGTCACACACTCTTTTATATGAAAATAAGATTGCTACAAATGTTTGAAAAGGCAATTTCTAGCTTTCGTGTGCTTGCCTGGGCATGCAAAAGTAAACAACTAAAGGGTAGATCTGTTTCTACATTTTTCTTGGGAAGTAAAAAAGTGGTCATGTTTGAGGTTGCTGATACCATCTGGTATCTTGGTAAGTGTAGGGGTTCAGTCGGGCATTGTGAGCTAGCTACGAAATAGGCCAGCATTTCCTGATGATGTGTGTGAACCCAGTTCCCATATTCTGATGTTTATGTTGCCCAGATATACAGTCCAACTTAATTCATAGGAACCGTAGAACAGTGGTTGAGTGTGGGTGGGTGGAGGTGGAAATGGGAAGATTGCAACCAGAAGTGCAAAGGGGAACACTTCACATGCTTTAGTAACCCAAATGTGGCAAGGTGATGAAATGTTGTTTGAAGAGAAGAAACTAACTCGGAATGGAATGGCAGCTAGGAATCCATTCTTAATAGTGTCAAATGCCCCTGTGTGGTGAATGAGGCCTGGAATCCTTCTTTCTGTATTGTTTCTTGCTTCTTCCATCGCCCATGGGTCAAGGTCCTTGGGCCAGTGCTTTCTTTGTTAAAAAAATATGTGCCAGGGCCCTCATCAGTTGTCCACTGCAATTTGCACCACACATTGCCCCTGCCTGTGATGCCAATGACAGTACCAACACAACTACTTGCAATCACGCTCCTACAAGTGTGACAAATCAGATTATTCCAGGCCCTCAAAGCTATAAGAATGGCTTGGTTAGGAGGCATTAGTCATTTTAAATGTATATTGAATTAATAAACAACTGTTATTGTACTCATCTCTGAATTAGACAAACAGTGCCACCATGTGGCAGACTGTCCAAAGTGCCACTTTTGACAATTAAGGGCCAGTACGACAAGCAGAAACCGCAGGCTGAAATTAGGCAGTACCAAGGGCTCATTTCTTCAGAACAAGCTGTATCTCATTTCCTGTTCAGTCTTATTCTTGTTTTTATGGATTTCCTCCATGACTTTCAACATTCTGACTGACTGTGGGTTGTCTAACAAATATATAATGTGTATGTGCTGTATACCTCACATGTCTTGAAACGTGTTCCTTCATAAGAGATTAGTTATGATAAGCAGAGTTTTCCTGGGATAACATATGAAAAGATAGGTCTGATTTCGCAATTCCTGTTCCCTCTTCAAGTGAAAAAAAGCCAGCCAAGCAGTTTCACACCCCTGTAGGTTATTTCATTATTGATATGTTGTGCATAACACACTCACAACATGCCAATGACTAGTATTATTAATCAACTCTGCTACCTATTATCCAGTATTATTTTTCTAATGATGGTGCAAGGAAAATACTTTGGGGCATATTTAACAAATATTCATGCACTGCAATGCAGCAAGCCACCTTTCTGCTCTGCATGAAAGGGAGAGGGCAGAAATATGCCATATTTACCATTACAAGAAGCATACCTGCTCTATGTCTGTGCTGGTGCACAAACCACTGCCTAGCTCCAACACAGGCACCCTTGCACTACGGTGCAAGGGTGCCCACATTGTATGGAGGATTGTTTTTGTACTGCACGTGAGACCTTCCTGTATAATAAAATCCTCAGAGGTATATTACTCTTTCTATGTGTACTATAGAAAACAGCACACTCAGAAAGACGAAGCAACAAGGAGAAATAAAGATATTCCCCCTTGTTATGCCTCCGGTGTGGAGGTGTATAATTCTGACGCATTCCCAGGTCTTGCACACATGTCAAATCTAGGAATACAAGTAGTTAGTCAATGACTGAAATCCTGAGAGTGTTGCAGACTAGAATCCAGATCTTTTTAGCGTGTATATCTTGGTCTGTGTGCTGTCCCCAAAAACACGGAAAAACTAAAATAATGCTGGTTGCCAACAGGCTTTAACCCCTTCCATGCTGATGACAGAACGGTTCCGTCATCAGCGTCGGTTGAGCTGTGCTGATGACGGAACCGTTCCGCCATGACTCCGCCCGCGCAAGGCGGAGTCAGCATAGGCGGGGAATACGCCCCGCACGCAAGGGGTTAAATTCTGTAGAAATCTGAGCTTCAGAAAATGACCTATATTTGTGTCTAAATTATGAGCATTGTGGACATTTTTGTGTGCTTGCACATGGATTACAAATAAAACACTCACATATAGAATTGAAAGATTCAACAGTTCTTGGGTCTAGAGTTTTGTACCCACAGACAAATGCTTTAAGCCTACGGGCTGTGTTGAGCAGTGCGTCTTAGGACTGGTTAGCCGGTTGACCACCAGTATTCTTTAAATCTGGGAATGCTTCAGAATCCATGGGTGGATGTGTGGGAACACCCACGCCTTCCTGTGGCAGAGTAATTCAAGGCAGTGACCTGCGCTGCCTTTGATACTCTAGATTTACCAAGCCATGCAGGGCCAAGGAAGATGCCTTGCATGGCTTCGCAAATCTCATTTAGGTTTTGAGTCACTCTTGCGTCCCCTCGCATGGCGCAAGGGTGACACAAAACCTTGATAAATAAGAGCCTTTATACAGTAAAAAAAAAGTTAAGATTTGGATCGGCCTCAGGGACATAAAATAAGAGAATGTATCACTTTCTCAAGCACTGCAAGATGGATGCGGTATATTTCCTTTCCGTACAACGGAACACTGTATCGTTTTGAAAATATAGTCAGTGAACAATAAGACATGTCTTAGTAGATTGTTCACAAATGGAGAACAAAAAAGAAAGTGTTTGATGGTGAAAGAAGATTCAGGAAAAAAAATGAAATAGTGCAAAGACCATATCTCACGATCATCAGAGTTAGCTGCATGGTACCCCTTGTACAAAGTGGCAATGGTGCTCGGAGCGACGTGTCAGGTGACAGTGTAAGACAATTCCAGCGGGGAAACCCGTCAAGAAACGCGTCTAACCTGGGAAAATCCGTCAGGAAACATTTGCATCTCCATTTCGTCTATTATTGCTTCTTGTTTTCACCATCTCCGCACGTACGCAACGATTTCTTATTTATACGCACTCTTTAACATACAATCCAATAAAAATCAATATTAGTATAGTACATAAACACGTTACCAGTCGCATTAAACCACCGGAAAGAACACCACCACTCAGTGCACAAGGTGATAAGTGAATCACCAAATGAAGTTAGTGGAACCAAAAAGTACCGAACTGTGTAGTATTTCTTCTTGAGCTGTGTAGACACTCATTTAGGTTCGATGTGTTAATCTGTTTCGATTCCCTTGAGTTGCAGAGCCTAGCTACTGCCATTGGAAATGTAAAGGTTTCTAGATTCGGGTTGAGAATGTATATGACGATGGTCTCAATTCTTCTAATTCCTGCTTACTGATTAATTGTATTGATTGTATAACTTATCAAGATATCAGGACATAGTTAATTTTCTTTAGAACATATAAATGCTCTAATTTTAAAAGCAGTTTTTTCCTATTCTTTTGTAGTCCACTCGATCACTTTATATTTTTTGGGCCATCAGCATCCATGACAAGATTAAATGGTCTAGTGTCCGTACTTCTGCATGCATCAATATGCATCATAACGTCATGAGCGTTAATTCACCCGAAGGTCCAGGGTAGCGGAAGTGACCTCACATACCTTTGACATTAATAGCATCACAGGAAGGAACATCATATGACCCGTGACCCTGATTTTGCAATGTTTGGGCTGTTCAAAGTTTTAGGGTGGGGTTTGCTATCCAACACAAATCAAGATTTGCCTTGGAAAGTATTCCAAAGTAATGAAACGTTTTACTGTGCTCTGCTTTGCGTCAGGGCAGCTTTCCCTGGGTGATGCATGGGTATTGCCTTTCAACCACCAATGGGTTTTGAAAAAATCCCTATCTACAAACATTAGAAGACAAGAATTTGTGCCAAAACCTTATGCCCCCACAAGGCAGGCGTAATATAGGAGAAATATTTGCCTTTCACCTCTATTTTTCAACTTTGCATGTTTGCTGTATTGTATAACACACTTACAAAGTGGGAAAAGTCCTAAAGCAGACGTCAGGGCCACAAAGAAAGTGCCAGGGGTTGACACATGGCAAGCCAGCGGTCGATCTGGGGCACCTGGTGACCCCTAAACCCAATGTCAACCCCCCCAATAATATTACCTATAGTTGGTAAAAAGTGTACTTTAATCATGATGTAATTACGAAAGGCAAAGACATAAATTTGATACTATGACTACATGAAAATAAAATTTGGTTGTCAACAGTACTTAATTTAAGCCTGTGGTTGCCGGTGAGGCCCCCCGGACCTTTTTTTGTGGCCCGGCATTCATTTTTGTGATCAGATATTAACCACAAGCAAGAGAAAAAAACTCTCTTGTCTAAGCTCCCAAGGTTTAAATTTGCTTATGTGTGACATTTCTAGGTTCTCAGGTGCTTATGTGTGATATTTTACTGCCTTATGTGTGACATATAGTGTGACACTGTATCACAGGGAGTCATGGACACTCAAATCCGTACATTTGAGATACATTTTGGGTATTACCACTTAAGGTGGAACTTTATGGTCTAGATGTAGCCTTAAAACTGTGGCGATGCTCCTGAAGTACGTATTTTTGCCCATTCCTTACCTTATAATGGCTACATTTCCACATATTCATAGTTGAACTTTGGTTTGTTGATGTTGGAAATTAGAAACTTTTGTGTGATATTCCTTGAGATTTTTTGCCTTCTTTCACTGAACCATTTTTTTTGCTGCGCATACGAATCGGCACACTTTACCCACATACACCAGTGTTTCTGTTCCTTTCTCTAAACTACGTAGAATTGGCATACCTCTAATTGGTACATTTAATGTACTTGTTAGTCCCTAGTACATGGTACCACTGAGGCCTGTAAAATAAATGCTTCTAGTGGACAGCAGCACTCATTGCGCCACCCACTAAAGTAGCACTGAACAATATGTCTACAGGCCTGCTACTGCTGTCTGGGTGTACAGTTTTAACGGCCCTTTCGACCTAGCCAAATAAACCTTTGGCAGGTATGAACGTCTTTGTTGGTTGGTATAAGTCATCCCGATGATAGGCATTAAAAGTACATATGGCCAGGTTCATTGTATTTTAAAAGTAGAGCTGGCTCTCCCGTAAGTAATTATTGGGTTAGACTATAACAATGTAAAGTGCTTAATTTCAGTTTGGGTCAATAAACAGAAAGGGGAAACCCTATATTCCCAAGGAAATAGGGCAATGTATTCATTATGAAAAAAGTGTTCCTAAGTATTAATTATATTTAAAATTCTGCTACATGTGTTGGTGCAGTGCTACGGTTACCAAGAGAAATAATGTGGAAAAATATATATACAGTGCACAACACTAGCAAAAAATTAATCAACAAATAGGAGCTAGGCATAAGTATTGTGTGTAAGTGAAAGCAAAGCCATGTAATTCCACAATATTTTAGGTCCTTTCATTGAATGAACACATGGTTGATATTAAGTCAACGTTTTCAATTTGGGAGCAGCTAGAATAATGATTCAAGAAGTTGTAATATAGTAATTTAAAATCCAACCTAATGGTGAAGCCGAATTTCATATTCATATTTTGGAAATTACACTTTTAGAAAGTAGTTAATTTCCTCCCTAAAAACAAAAGGTTTTCCTGCCATGTCCAGCTATCACCTAACCCCTGTTATGGGATGTGTATTGCTCCCTGACAGTGGACAAAGGGGCCTGAGAGTAGGGAGTAAGACTCTTCCCTTGACAGGATGGCCAGGGGGCTGTGCCAACCTGCTTCTTGTGCTTCAAATTGGACCTGCCTTGTCATTAGCAGATGAAGCTCAAACTTCAGCTTGCCTCCCCATTGTCTCTCTAGTCAAGCTGACTCCAAACCCAGTGAATGTAGAAGAACCAATCAGTGTTTGGTGAACAAACCTTTTCCTCCTCCCAAAGGCTGCCACTAGGCATTACAAGTTGAATCCATAGTCTTCTCAGAACACTCCTGGACCTGTGAGGTCTGAGAGGAAGGCCTGCCCTACTGTTTGAAGAACCTGCAGGAAGAAGTGATCAATTTGCCTTGCACCCAGGACCCCAGACGTGACTGCAAGTGATCAGCTGGCTGACCTCCTGCTTTATCTTCAGGGACACAACAAGCTCCGTGCAACTGCTCTGCTGACGTGTTCCAACTAGATTTGCCGTGGACACTGCTGCTGGCCTCTGTTCGAGTGAGTCCTTCCCAGCTAGAGCCCCCCCACCCCCAGGTCCTGGACCTTGGGTGATTTAAAGTGTAATCTTCCTGTTCCCAGAGTGGAGGAAGTGGAACTTAGAAACTTTTTGCCAACTTTCTGCCTGAAGAACCAAGGGAGACAGGGATCGTGGTTGAAGCGAAACAGCAGCTGTCAATGTCAAATCATCATTTAGCCACAGCTTGCTGGTTTGCCTTATTGGAGGAGATCTGACTTCCAGAAAAGGTTCTAAGTCTGAACGTTGAGGGCTTCATCGGAACCAACACTGAACCACATCCAATCAATGTTGAGGCCTTCCTGGATACAGACTTCACCCACTTAGGGCCATATGTATCAAGATACCAATTAGCGATTCTGTAATAGCGATTTTTAAGAAATCGCTATTTCAGAATCGTTAATTGGTATGTATCAAGAAAATCGCAATATTTTAGCGATTTCTTGATATTCCTTAATTGCGAATTCGCAAATTGCGAATTCGCAATTAAAGAATACTTTCCCATTCATTTCTATGGGCCTTCTGGCCCTTTGAAAGAAATGGGAATTTATTCTCAATTTGCGATTCGCAATTTGATAATCGCAAATTGAGAATAATGTCAAGGGTGCAGGGGTGTCCAAAGGACACCCTGTTACACCCCTCAAATTAGTATGGGTGCACATGTGGTGCACATACATGCCCTAAGGGCATGTATGTGCTTCACATGGCACATTGAAAAATGCTGAAATGTGCATTTTTCAAGGAAATCACAACTTACCACCAACTAGAAGTTGGTGGTAATTTGCGATTCCTTAAGGGCATTTTGAATTTTTTTTTTTGCTTAATACATTGCATTTAAGGAATCACAAAATTTGCGATTCCTTAAATGCAATCGCAAAATAAGGAATCGCAAATTTTGCAATTCCTTATTTTGTACCCAAATTCTTTCATACACACCATTTTGTGAAAATGAGTTCGCAAAGGGCGTTTGCGAACCCATTTGGCCTTGATACATATGGCCCTAAGTTCTTTCCTGCCTTTGTTGACAATTTGGTGCCATTTTATTTATCAAAATGTACTCAATTTTTCTAAATTTTTGTGAATTTTTTGTGTGCTGTATTTGCACTCTATTACTTATACATACTTTACACATTGTCTGTAAGTTAAGCCTCACTACTTTGTACCAAGCAACCAGTGGGTAAGCACAGGGCTATTTAGTGACTTTAGTGATTCATCCTGACAAGGACTGGGAATATTATATGAGGTGGGTTCTCACCCCACTCAACTAATACTCCAATTTCTTACAGCTGGCATTTAGAAACATACCAAAAATGACATAAACATACATTTTTTAAAAGAATGGTCTACCCTATCTTCCTGATACTGGAACAAGTGACCTAGCGGTTAAATATAAATCTCTATTTAAGTGCTTTAACCCATAGAGCTTTCCCATTGGATTCAGAATCTATGGTTTACAAAATACAGAAAGTTTCTCCACTAGGGGAATTCACCCGCTGCACATTTTTTCTGAGTAAATAAAAGTTAATGCTTGTATTTTGTTAAAAATGGCAATGCTTTGTTGCACATTCTCTCATAAAAAGGACAAATTAGTAAGTGAATTTATTCTCCTGGGCATTTTGTCTGAGTAAACCAAAAGTACAGTTTGTAGTTGTTTTAAGGTAATAATGATTTGTTGTGTGTAATCTCATAAAAAAGGCAAATTGGTACAAACTACACCAAATGTGATGCAGTGACCTCACCCTTAAAAAAACAGATGTAATTACGAATGTTGTAAATCATGTCACATATCACACTACCCATACCATTTTGACAGAAACAACTCTCATTGTACTTTCATTAATTGGTATAACTTAGTCCTATTTTTTAATTTTATTTTACTTTTAGGTGGTAATTTTCGTTTAATGATTGTGCTTATTGCATTTGGTGTGTGAGTTATGGTTTACATATCTGTTGTGCTAGTTACAGATTGCAGTTACAACTATAACTTTGAACTGTCAAAGTTTTTTGGTTTTAATTTGTAACCATACCTGTACTTTGCCTCTGGATTTTGAGGTGACCTTTAGCGGTTATGTTTAACATGTGTTAATGTATTATAGCAAAGGCAACCATAGTTGCACTTTTAACTTTGATTATTGAGTGAGTTTCTGTTTTTGTTATCATAATCTACAATCTAAAGCTCCCAGGAATCACCTCCCTGTGTGGAAGCAAACCCCCACTGCACAGTTGTTGTTCTACAGTTCGCTTAGAACTTGAACTGAATGAACTGAATGAGTCCAGAGGAAGCCAAACCTTACTGCAGCCAGTATTAGGCCATGAGCAGTGTAGATTGGCTAAAGGGCCTATCCTGTAACTAAGCCCTGCAACCAAACCACCACGGATGGCCTTCTCCTACTGAACATTGCCCCAACCTCTGCCAGAGGGCATGCAGCCAGATCTGCAGCCAGACTCTGTGCTCATCCCACCTAATGCATACCGCCATGGCAGCCAACCCTCCATGGGCAACTAACCCCTGCTGTGCAAGGTCAGAACGAGTTGCAGGGTTTGGCCTCTAGAAAGCCTTTCTTTCTACTTTTTGAGATTCAGAGCAAAATTTGCAGCCTGTGCCAAAGTCCCATGCAACTTTACCTTTCCAGTTCCTTATTTCAGGATCCTCCATGACCTATGCACTATTTTACAACACTCAGGGCCCGATTCACAGAACTAACTTGAGACAAAATCCTAAACTTACTACCATTTTGGTATTCACAGAAGGCACTTACTCATTTTGGTATTCACAGAAGGCACTTACTCATTTTGGTATTCACAGAAGTTAGGAGTCCTAACTTTAGGACTCCTAAATGACTTCTGTGAACACCGAAAGTCTTAAAATTAGGATTTTTCTCAATTTAGTAGTAGTAAAGTTACGACTCCTAACTTTAGGACTCCTAAATGCCTTCTGTGAATACTGAAAGTCTTAAAATTAGTATTTTTCTCAATTTAGTAGTAGTAAAGTTAGGAGTGCTAACTTTATGACTCCTAAATGCCTTCTGTGAATATCGAAAGTCTTAAAATTAGGATTTTTCTCAATTTAGTAGTAGTAAAGTTAGGAGTGCTAACTTTAGGAATCCTAAATGCCTTCTGTGAATACCGAAAGTTTTAAAGTTAGGATTTTTCTCAGTTTAATAGTAGTAAAGTTGAGAAAAATCCTAATTTTAAGCCTTTGGTATTCACAGAAGGCATTTAGGAGTCCTAAAGATAGGAGTCCTAACTTTACTACTACTAAATTGAGAAAAATCCTAACTTTAAGACTTTCGGCATTCACAGAACGCATTTAGGAGTCCTAAAGTTAGGACTACTCACTTCTGTGAATACCGAAATGAGTAAATGCCTTCTGTGAATGCCAAAAGTAGTAAGTGCATTCTGTGAATACCAAAATAGTAGTAAGTTTAGGATTGAGTCTTAATTTCATTCTGTGAATTGGGCCCTCAGTCACTAAATCCCCTTGCCCTGTGTTGCTAGCCGCAACATTTTCTCTCATGTCGAGGCCAAGTAGTCAAATCCTTGCATCCAAAATGGACGACTGGACTTACTTATGCCAAAAGAATTTACTTCATTTTGAATTATTGTATTTAAGGTTATCCACAAATCCCTAAAATTCCAGATAGTACTCACTTTTTTTCAAGTCCAACCCATCATGCACAACCCGAACACTTTTTTAAATGCTAAGATCTTAAAAACCTCAGAACGGACCATAAAACGGCATGATGTTATTTAACATGCCATGAGTGGTGCAGTGAATAGTAAATTATAGTTAGCTCAGTAAACCATCACTAGCAAATTTTAGTCTCATTACAACTCTTAACTATAAGTCAATTTAACATTTTTCATTTTTTAATTTCTAGACGTTTTTTAAAGTAAGCTATGATTGTATTACTTACCTAATTCTAGAGTGACTTCATTCTTTTTTCAGTGAAAACTTCATGATTCATGGCACTTGGCATGGCTTCCTTAGTTAAAATACAGTCGGCTTAGTTAAGAAAGAATAGCACCTGGTAACAAGTTACCAATCCACAGAGAGTATTTCTTTATTGGGCAGAGATCACAACCATAAGAAAATCAGATATTACTGAGATTTCAGCTGTGCATTTGGAGCACCCAGTCAAGAAAGTTCAAATGACCTCTGATCAGTGACTCAGGAAACTCAAAGGAAAAAAGGGAGTAGAAAATAATTCAGAAGCTATCTGGGATAGAGTTACTGACTGTAAGAATTTAGGGCATGTATGCCTAGTAACTATGAAAAATGAATTATGCAACAGAGGGTCAGGGGGCGTGGCTTGGATGGAGAAGATGGCGGACGCATGAGCGTGGAGCCCCTCACCAGCCAATCATTACTCCTTGTCCGAACAGGCAGCCGGGGCACTTTCTGGCTTCCTCTTCCCCAGCAGGGTGCTAGAGCACATCAGGAGAGCACTCAATCTGATTTTCAGCGACCACAGAGCTACGAGTGATGGGCCTCAGCTGTGGACGCGGCAGGGCTGGATACGGCTGCACACGCTGATCCCTGAGGCAGTCATTGCCAAACTTTCCTCCCTGGCTGGAACGCTGCGCAGAGGCCGCATTGCCCAGCGGGTGCCCTTCCTGGTGCCGGATGATTGCGGTGGCACTCGACGGTGGTATCGGCGGAACGCGCACTGCTCTTGGGCTCCAGGGGGGTGCAGTGCCCCAGACCAGCAGTGTTTCCGGGCAGAGGTGCAGCCCCTAGAAGACCCTGAGCATACACTGGGGTACTGAGCATGCTACGGCATTGGTGTCACCCTGGTCGAGACACCCGGAGCCTGTCTTGAGCAGAGGGCACTAGACCCACTTAAAGGGGCAGAACCGCTACACCCGGAGCACGTAGGAGTAGGGGCCACAGCCAGAATGTGGCGCTGAGGAAGGCGGCCGGCGAAAGTGCGCAATTGGCGCCCCCATCGTACTGTTGCCTGCGGGGCCCCCCACTGCCTCTGCTCGGAAGGACTGCAGCAGCCACCAGCGAGAGACGACCCAGAGGGCTGCAGCCTGGCCATCGGTGGTGACCAGAATCCGGGATATGACCAGGACTACGAGAACGGAGGTCGGGCTTACCATGTGAAGTGGGTTTCCTGACCAGACCTCGGAATGCACAGGGGTGAGTCTTGGACCACTGGAGACAGCGGGGGGAGTGGACTGTACCCCCCGGGAGCGCTAAAGTGACTTCCTTACCACAGTGGGTAGCTCTTGATGACTCAGGCCTGGTGCCCCCTGAAAGCAAACATCACGCCGGGGATACTCTGCTGCCATGGGAAAACCTAGGGGTCGTCAAACCGGTGCCACAATGGACCCTGAAGATAGCACGCAAGAACAGTCACTACCAATTAGGAGGACCCAACTCAGCAGCAGCTCACCAAAATCTGGGAGGCAATTGGGAACACTAAAGTGACCCTCCACCAGGGCATTACTACAGTTGCGGTGGGTCTTGGCTTGCTGCGCGAAGGGCACAAAAAAAAAGCTTTCGGAGAGGGTCAAAGCGACGGAGTCTAACGTAGCGGTGCTGGCACCTGCCCATAAGGCCTTGAAACAACAGGAGGGGGCCCTTGCGGACAGAATAGGTCAATTGGAAAGTAGAGCTCAACCGGAGGAACAATGTACGCGTCCTAGGCCTGCTGGAGGGAACAGAAGGTGGGGATACGGTGGCCTTCCTCGAAAACTGGTTTAAAACTGTGGTGGCGTTGGAGGGTCTCTCTTCCTTTTACACTCTTGAACGAGTGCACAGGGTGCCGGCCAGACCTTTGGCACCAGGGCGGCCTCCGCGTCCGAAGGTGGCCCGTCTGCTCCATTTCTGTGACAGAAACCTCCTTTTGCAAAAGGCGAGAGTCGATGGCCCTTTCAACATTGACGACAGTAAAGTCTCACTCTTTACAGATTACACGCTGGAAGTCCAGCGGAAACGGTCTTCATATCTGGAGGTCAAAAGAGCCTTAAGAGAGGAGGGCCTTCTGTACGCCCTAATGTTTCCGGCCCATCTCCTTATCATACTGGATGGGAACACACAGTACTTTGATAGCCCTAACGATGCTTGGGACTGGTTGGAGGCCTACAGGGGCAAGCAGCCCAAGTCTGTGTGCCCTGGGAGTGTTGGACAGCACCCTAAGGAACAACGGAAACGACTGAGACGGTGCATCGGCAAGGGGACCTCCAAGAAGCCGTCTACATCACAAATTTAGAAGGTGTGGGTGGAGGCTCTGCGGGCTGTGGTGGATCTGATGGGGAGCCAGGACTCGGCTTCGAGTGCAGGGACTGGCACCCCTAGAAAGTCCAGCGAAAATGAAACAGACACCTCCCAAAGCAATAGTGTGAAGTTGCCTGAGGTGACGCCACGCACGGCGGATGACCTCATCTGATGTACCTGGTAATATAGGGCAGATGTGCTATCCTGAGATTTACTGTTTGAGTGATGCTTGTCTCGAGCCCTGTGCTGTGCCTTGTTTATTGAAGGCTGGTGCGCTCTCCCAGAGAGGAACATTTCTTGTTAGTCTTTTCTTGCTCTTTTCTGCCTAGCCTACCCCCTGTTGAGTGACTCACTAGGTTGAGACCTCACTTAGCACGTATTGTTATATATGATGTTTGGGGAGCTGACCGTTGTTTGACCACCCTGGGATCAGTGAGTTGACCACCATAAGGGTTTGTTAAATATTGTTGTTTTTATGGCCTGAAATGTTTGCAGAGGGGTGGCAAATTGCATGCAATGGGTGGGCGGGGTAGGGAGCCCAGTTGCTGGGATGTTTTTTGGTGTGTAGCAGCAGGAATGGCTGAGGCTCAGCAGCATATACGGTTTCTAACATGGAACATTAGAGGGATGGGATCCATGGAGAAGCGTCATAATATCTACTCCTATTTGAGGCATGGGGACATACACGTAGAGTTTTTGCAGGAAATACATTTCAATTGTGAGGAAGCTGGGAAACTGAAACGACGTTGGAGGGTTCAGATATTTGCGACCACCTGCTCAAGCTTTGCCAAAGGGGTATTGATTTGGGTGAAAAAGGGAGTTCCTTTTGCAGTAAACAGAACATGGTTGGACGAGGGAGTTAGATATGTCCTTGTGGCGGGGAGATAGACAGGGCGTGAAGTTACTCTTGGAAATGTTTATGCTTCTATTCAGGATCAGATTGGCTTTTTAGACCTATTTTCTGCTCCATTAGCGAGTAGCGTACAGGGCAATCTGATCCTTGGGGGAGACTTCAATTGTGTTGCGGATGTTGTTGTAGACCGGTCACACCCACCTTTAATGGAGTTTCCAGCACGCCGTACCACTTTGGGGTTTCGGGCGTGGAAGGACCACTGGGGGATCGAAGACACATGGCGGCTACAACACGATAACCATAGAGAATTTTCCTTTTTTTCCCCAGTACACCAGGTACATACGCACCTTGACATGTTTTTATGTTCCCCCGCTTTTAATAGTACCATCACATGCGTGGAATATCTAGGCCATACACTGTCGGACCGCAGTTCGTTAATGATGACACACCAACCACTAGGGATGTGTCCTCCTGTTTCCACTTGGAGACTTAATCCGGCGCTTCTGGACGATGACCCATTTCGGGCCTCGCTAGATACCCTTCTTGGCACATACTTCCCTATCAATACCAACACTGCGTCCTCTGTCCGGGTGGAATGGGAGGCATTCAAGGTGGTGGTACAGGGCCACTGCCTGGGACAGCGACAGGGGTCTACAGGGAACTGCGCCAGGAGGTCCTCACTTTGGAAGAGAACATTCACAAACTCGATAATATTCAAGGCACAGAGGAGGCAAATAAATTGACATTACAGGAAGAGCTGGCACATTATAATACAGCCCTTGAACATTTACGTTGTTACAATTATAATGAGTACCTTGACAAAGTGCAGAGAGAGGAAGGGAAAGCGGGCGGTCTTTTAGCTAGATTGATCCAGTCCAAACTGGTGGCTCCCCTAATACACAATTGGCTACAGAGGCTGGTAGAGTGCAGTACTGCCCGGATGACATTAATGATTCCTTTGCAGCATATTATGAATGCCTTTATACGGCTTCGGCGGAGGCCCCTTGCCTTGCGATTGGAGAGTTTTTGGATCCTTTGCCTCTTCGGATGCTGGTGGATAAAGATCAGGAGGGGCTGGGAGACCCAATTACCCTGCAAGAAATTAAAGCCGCTATTCATGAGTTGGCAGCTGGTAAGACGCCTGGGCCAGATGGCCTTCCGGCCGAATTTTACCAGCGCTTTTCTGACACACTGGCACCACATTTGGTCCGGTTGCACGCTGATGCCTATGAGGCTGGGATTCTGCCTGACTCCACTTGTAGTGCCCTAGTAATCCCTCTTCCTAAAATCAAGTCGCAGAAGGCTGGAGTCATTGATGATAGGCCCCTTTCCATGCTTAACCTAGATTTCAAGATTGTCAGCAAGGTACTGGCCGGTGGGCTGGCCCCGCACATGAAGGCGCTCATGCACCCAGATCAAAATGGAGTTATACCTACCCGTAATACCGCCTATAACCTTTGTAGGCTTTATTCTATACTGTATCATGCTGATGCTTCGCTTCACCCTAGGGCTGCGGTGCTTTTTATTGACTTGGAAAAGGCCTTCAACACAGTGGCGTGGAAGTTTTTGTTTGAAGTGATGAGGCACATGGGGTTGGAAGACAAATGGATCCGATCGGTACGGCTCTTATATGCGGCGCCCACCGCCAGTGTCTGAATGGGTAGGTTAATATATAGGGAATACAGTGTGTTTCGAGGGACCAGACTTGGGTGCCCTCTCTCCCCCTTCTTTTCGCCTTGGCAATTGAACCTATAGCGAGAGAATGCGTCATGGGGGTGCTGGAATTGGACTGGATTCTGCTGGGCAGATGTATTACATCTCCCTATATGCAGATGATCTTCTGGTGTATCTGGGGGATGCCATGGTGGGCGCCCCGATGGTACTGCAAATATTGGAGGATTTTGCTGGCCTATCGGGTTTGCGGGTTAACAGAGCAAAGACATACCTCTTCCCTGTGGCAGGCCCTCTTTCTCGGCCGGTTGCATTGGTGCTCGATATCGTGTGGGCTCAGAACACATTCAAATACCTGGGAATCCAAGTGTTCCATTTATTAGATGACTTGAAGGAGGGTAACCTAGGAAGGGCAGTGCGATCCCTATGAGCGAATGTTCAGTTTTGGCGTACGTTGCGGCTGCAGGTGATGTCCAGGGTCTCCTTATCAAAAACGCTCATGCTTCCACGCTTGTTGTACTTTTTTGTCAATCTTGATGTCCTCATGCTTAGTCGGTGGTTTCGCCCCCTGAATGCCTTGCTTCGGGACCTAGTGTGGGGTGATGGTCGTCCCCAGGTGTCACTGGCAACGCTGCAGAGTCCGACTGCTGAGGGTGGCTGGGAGTGCCGAATTTTGAAAACTATATGCTCGCTGGTCAATTGCAGTGGCTGGCGCAATGGATAGAAGAGGGCGGTACATTTTTGGAACTTCCAGCTGCCAGTCCTAGATTGGTAATGGCGAATTTGCTACATCCTAGGATGCCTACACCGTACTGTTCCTTACTACAACGCACATCCTTTCAGGCTTGGCGGAGATGTGGGAACCGAGAACGGCAGTCTGCTAAATACACCCCGGTGTTACCTCTGGTGGGCTGCCACATGGCGATCCTCAGTCCATCTTTACCATTGAGCAACTGGCCCCCTGGAAAGATGTGGGACTTGATGTGGTTGGAGATTGTTTTTTAGAAAAATCCTTAATTCCCTTCGAGGGCCTAGTGGAAGACTGTGGTCTGCCCGCTGGCCAGTTCCTGCATGATAAAGCTCTGACCTGAACCTTTGCGCAGTTGTGGGAGGTGGGTAGAAATGAGCCGGAAAGGCATCCCGTGCTTCATGCCTTGTTCACGCTTGGAATGGCAAGGCACCTGGTGAAATGGTTCTATGTGACTATCCAGAAGGCCTCAGTGCACCCATTTACTAGACTGCGTGCTAAATGGGATAAGATTGGGGGTAAAGAGTTAACAAATGCGGAATGGTGCAGAGTCCTACATTACCCCAAGAAAATATCCCGAATTATACACATATGACTTACATGACCCCTCATCGACTCAATGTGACAAATGGAGGTGAGGTTCGTTCTTGCCCCAGATGTTCTCATCCAGATGCATATTTTGGTCATTTGATTTGGGAGTGTGGAGCTTTGCAACCCTTCTGTGAGGCAGTCCTGAGTAAGCTAACTGGAGTACTGGGCAGAGATTTACCTCTCACAATACAGACTTGTATCTTGGGTCTATTTCCTAGACCGCAGAAACGTAAGGTGGAGAACAGACTTGTCAATGGAGGGCAGTGCTGGTGACTTGGGAGAATCCGGAGGGACAGGAGGAGAGTAAGATGAGTTAGGGCCCCAAATAGGATACGGATGCACGGCGTGGGATGACTCAGCCCGCAATACCTAATACTGTTTGAGAAAGCTTGAGACACTAACGGGGCATTAGGGCCAATTGCTGAGTAGGTAAGAGCATACGGAATTGGTGTGGTCTGGAGGAGGCACCCTCACTGGTAGATCTGGGCCTATCCCCTGTCCCTTGGGTTCAACTACCCCAACAGGTATCTCCAGGTAGCGCCACAGAGCTGCGTTGCAGAGAGGTGTAAAAAGGAGCACGGCCCGGACCGCCTCTCTGCAACGCAGTGCAGTAGCATTTACTGGAAGGACCTGGTGGGCTAGTTGGCCCTTAGGATTGAAGGGGATTTATTTCCCCAACTTAAAATGTGCCACAGGGTGTGTTTGCATAATATTTTTATCGCCGAGCTGCGGCGATTTTTATCGCTTAGGAACCTTGCTATTATCAAGGTTTATCTCCTAAGCGATAAAAATCGGCCAAAATGCATGAATATCGCTGAAAAGTCAGTGATATTCATGCATTACCGAGCTAATGCTCTTAGCCATGTTATCCACCTACCATTGGATAACATGGCTAAGAACTGCTCAGGGGCACGTGTTAGCTTTTGGAGATATTCCCGCTTAGCGTGAATATCTCCAAAAGTTGGTAATAGGAGATATCAATGTTAGTGACTGTTTCTAGTCGCTAACATCTTGGCACGCCCACTTTGCATGTCATTATTGATAAATATCACTGACATGCAAAGCGGGGCCCAAGATGGTCGCTATCTCCTACTAGCTGTCGCTAACTGGTGTTAGCGACAGCTAGGTAATAGGGAGATAATTTTATCTCCGCTTTCTTGGCTTTTAAAGCCAAAGAAGCAGAGATAAACCCCCTTGATAATATGCCCCAAAGTCTATAAACAAAGAGCCAATCAAAATAGCCCAAAGCCAAAAGGTAGTCCAGACATAAGAGTGCACAGTCAGGTAAAATAATGTCAACCCCACAAGCCAAATATAGTTTTGTAACCAGGGTGCTGGCTTAGGGGACAAAGTCATTAGTCAGCCTGGCCGTTGTCTTCGTCCATCAGAGACAAACCTGGTGGCCTGTCTGCGCTTTTACTGAACCAACTTGGGGGGACGTGCCTTCTCTGCTGTGGTTCCCCAGATCTGGAATGAATTACCAGAAAGTCTGTGCGGGGAGACGACTCTCATTCCATTTAGGAAGCAACTCAAGTCAAGACCATCCCGTTCACCCAGGCGTTTGGATAAGTTCACCCCAATTCTGCTCTATCTGCAAGTGATATGACATCCCTGGTTCATGGTAATAGTGCTTAGAGACCGTTGGTGATTTGCCGCTTTACAAATATAATCTAACATAACATAACATAACTCTCAGGTTTGATTATTATATTCACAATCTCCTCCAGGGTGGACAAAATATTGCTGGCCAGTGTAGCACCAAACACCCCACTAGAAGAGATGAGGTCTAGCAGGGTAAAAAGTGAGGCCAGAAGAAGTTGGAGGCAGGACAACAGTAGCTTTTGTGGATTTGTGAGCCAAAATAGACAAGATAAGTAGTCAAGTTGGTGATGGCTTTAGTTAAAGTTGTACTCTGCACCCTTTTTTTTTAGTTAAAGTTGGCCAAACAGATTCTCTCTGAGAATCCAGACCTCTCCCATTAAGTCCCGGATATCACGAAACATCACTCTTTAGCCTCAACTACAGCTTTTATGACCTCCTTTATTGCAGCCTCAGGAAAATATCACATATTTTAAGTATGTTGAAGTTTATCCAAAGACTTCCAAATTTTACCTAGGTACAGTAAATGTTTCTCTTACAGTAAATAATTCTTTGTACAGTACATTACAAAGCATGCCCACTTACTTAGTAGTGCTGTATATAACTTACTTAAATTTCTTCAGAAATTATAGTTTCTGCAATTTAGTACTGCTTTATATAATTTGTACACTAAATTATAATTCTTCGGAAATATATGTATGTATTATCGACTGAAAGGTAAAGTTGTACAACATCAGCCTTGCCTAAGTTACAAACAGAAAATAGTAGTAAGTACGGAGAAACAAAACAACCGAAAAACATGCTCTCATACTAACAATAAATATTTTCAAACAAAACCTCAGCATAGCATCAAAGTTTAAAAGCTCCTTGTTTCACTAGTTTTGTCACTCCCAGTATTTGCGGTTTGAGAAATGCACTTGTAATGCAATCATACACATTTGTGAATTGAGGACTACAAGTCCCAGAAGTCCTTTAAAAACTGTTGAGCAGAATTAAATGCTGATGAATGAACCTTAACATTTTTGAAGCTAAGACTCCGGTTATGTCAAAGGTAACAAACAACACATGATAGGACATCTCTCTCTCCACTCAAGTCAAACTATCTGACAAATAATAAGGCACATGTACTTCCTGTCTCTCTGCTGCTCAGATTCTTGCAGTTGAGCATGGAGGATTAGCCCAGAAGCTTCTGGGTCCCTCTAGTACAGTGGGGCCATCAGGCTTGGAAGACACACCATACATGCCTAGTGGGGCAGGTCCTCCCATTTTCTGTGGCACATTTTGACCCACTGGTTGTAAACTTCCACTGCACTGCAGTGCTAAGCAATATTGCTCCTTATATAGACATGTGCTGCATTATCTGCTGGCTATCTGGTACCCCACAAACCTAAGGGTTCTTGGCAAATACCCCCTCACTGTGTATGTTTAATTTAGTCTCCATGATGGGGGATGCCTCTCAATTATGTTGGGGGCAAGATTGGAGCAAGAAGCAGCAGAATAGAGGAGAATACATATCTGAGAAAAGGATGGCACAGAATGACAGATTCACCTGACATGAAGCAGGCCTCTGCATGCATAATGGGGATTTGGGGGGGCAGCTGACCAGCGGGAGGCTTGCCCCCACAGGTAGTTTTGGGGCAGGTAGGAGGGGAGGGGGGCACATGGGACAGCAGGAAGAGTTATGGGCTGTTTTGGACTGTGGGAAGGCAGTTGGGCTCTTTTTGGGCTGGGGGGAAATAAAGCCGGACATCTTGTGTCACTGTCCACCATTTTGGTGTGCAGTGACTCAGCAGCCGGTAGCAGGCAGTGGGGACATGTTTTTTGACGTGTCTTTGCGGTTGTCGGCGGTTTAGTGGCGTTGTGATTGCTAGCGGTGGTTCTGCGGTGCTTTGGATGGTCTGTGGCATGGGCAGAGAGGAATGGCAGCATTCAGGGCCCCCGCGTCCAGGAGGCGTTGAGGCTGCTGGGGGAAGTGGGCCGTCGCGGCGCGCTGCCAATGGTGTGTGGCCCCGGGAGGCGGAAGGGGTGGAGGGGAGGCGGGAGGGGGTGGCCGGCGCGGTCAGGCTGCGAGGCGGAAGGGTGTGCGGAGGGGCGCGAGGGGGTCTAAGGGCCCAAGGGGGCACACTGCTTTACAGTTCGTTGGCGAGGCCGGGGGTGGGAAGGGGATGGAGACAGCAACAAGGTCCCGGGCAGGGGGCGGGGGCTATGGGGGATATCGGGGGGGAGAGCCAGGAGTGGGGAGTGATGGCTGGGCTGCAGGAGAGGGGGAGGGCCTCGGGAGGGGTGCAAGGGTGTTTCAAGAGCTGGAGGGTGGGGGGGATGGGGGAATAGGGAGGGATGGCCAGGACGCGGTGGTGGGGTCTCCTTTATTGGTAGAAGAATGAGAGATGGAGGAGGAAGGGGGTGGAAGGGGGTGGGGGAGCGGAGAGCGAGCTGGACTCGGGGTCCTCTTCCAGGGAGGGGCAAGCGTAGTGGGCCCGAGCAGGTCTCCGTCACCAGAGGGAGAGGGGGGGTGGGACGCCGAGGGGAGATGAGCTGGGGTGTGGAGGTTGTGGGGGGACTCGGTTGGCAGGCGGGGGCGGGGGCGGGGTCGGAGGGGAGGCAGAGGGGAGTGGGGGGGCTGGGTTGGGGGGGCGAGACCGGGATGGGGTACGGGGGTTGGGGGGGTGTGGGTCTGGGGTGGCCGGAATGGGTGGAGGGGTGGGGGTCAGGGGGATGGGGGGCTTGGGGCGCCCATCACGGCAGGGGGACACTCTGCGAGGTGGGGCCAAAGGCACAGCAGGGTTGGAGCGGGGGCAGCCTGTGGGGGGCTAGAGGGGCCATTTTTCCCCAGCATGCTGGACTCCACCTTTTTTCATTGGCTGGACATGTTGGCGAGGGGCTCGGGTGAGCAGCATGCAGCTCTGTTCCACCGAGGGGATGGGTCGGCTCTGCCTGGTACAGGCGGTCGTGCTCCAACGTGGGACATGACATGGGACAGTTTTGGGCGGTGACGGAACAAGTCACCGCCAGCCCCGCCGGAAGGGTCACATCAGCCGCCGGGTGTAGGGGGGTACATGCGACTCCAGTTTCTTTGACTGTTGGTGCGAGTGCAGTGGAGAGAAGGGGCGAGTGCGTGGACCTGGGGGATTTAATGCAAGTGTGCAGGGAGAAGGCGGGATTGAGCCGGCTGGAGTCCATTGAGGACGGCCGGGGGATGCAGGATGTCGGAGCGGGGAAGTCTGAGGAAGAAGGGGAGATACGGGAGGGGGGATCTAGTAATATTGTTGGCAGTGTGTTACAGGTACTGCCGCAGCACGACGCGCCCAGAGTGATGGCCCCCTCAGCTTCACTGGTTAGGCGGCGGGATCCGGTTCGGACGCCTACCTTGACGTCAGGTATGGTTGGAGACGGAGTGGGGGGTGGTGCGGGAAAGAGGCGCTGTGTGCAGGTGTCAGTGGGGACGGACACTGAGGGGGATGAAGGGGGGCAGCTTGTGAAAGGCCGGTATGTGAGGGACACGGGGGTGGGTACGGATGGCGGGGCACTGGCGAGTGCGGTCAGGTCGGGTGCTGGCGTCGGGGGGTGCAGAGGCGGGGGTGGCCGCTGCTGGGGGAAGGAGAGTTGCGTGGTACCGGTGCACAAGCTTCCGTACATGGGGGTGACCAAGCCGCTGGGGGTGCACTTGTCGATGGCGATGAAGGAAAAGATCTGGAAGGGGAGTACATTGACATTCTAAAGTTGTTGCATAGGGAGTTGACTTTGGAAGAGGGGTCCAAGGAGGAAGAGCAAGAGTTGGCGCGGAGCCCCAAGGTCCCCTTAACGATCGACAATTGGTCAGCGGCTTTTCTAATATACGCCAGCGTATATTGCGAAAAATTTCCGGATGGGTCCATCGCGCTATTCAAGTACATGGACGTGGTGCGAAGGGTGCATGTGACGTATGGTGGGTACACCTGGTCACACTTTGACAAGGAATTTGGGACGCGGATGGCGGCCGACCCGGAGGCAAAGTGGGGGAGCTGGATTCTGACCTTTACCAGCAGACGATGGGCGGTGTGAAGTTTGGTCGCACCGTCTATAAGGCCAGCAGTTTGCCGCTCGTGCCGGCCCCAATTACAGCCTGCCCCACCCGCGGGGGTGGGGCCGAGCGAGCCCACAGGTCAGAACACGGTTGGGGCCTGCTGGTATTTCAACAGGGGGGCATGTGGCCGGCAGGTGTGCCGCTTCAGGCACGAGTGCTCAAAATGTGGGCGGCGACACCCAGTGGTACGCTGCTGGGGTGTCGTGGGGCCGCCAGGACAGCATCCCACACAAGGCGGAGTGCAGAGTGGGGGGCAGCATAGTGGGGGGAGGGGAGGCGGTCCGGGGGCTTTGGGAAAAGGCTTGTACGCCGGTTAGACTGGCACAGATGGAACCTTGGCTGGCGGCGTACCCGCAGGCGGATGAGGCGGCCGTGTTGCGACAAGGGTTTCGGGTTGGTTTTCGGCTGGGCTATGAGGGCCCGCGGATTCCGCGCTGGGCGGACAATCTGAAGTTGGTGCAGGCACACAAGGGTGTTGTGAGAGAAAAGCTGTTTAAGGAGGTCAAGGAGGGCCGTATGGTGGGCCCATTTGAGGAGCCGCTGCTGCTGGGGTTGATCATATCACCGATTGGGGTGGTGCCCAAAAAGGAGCAGGGGCAATTTCATCTCATCAGACGTGGCGTTGGTGTCCTAATCGTCGGTGGACGTGGCGCGGAGGCTCGTGTCGGGGATGGGGCGGTGCGCTATGATGGCAAAGTGTGACATTAAGTCAGCGTTCCGCTTGCTCCCGGTACACCTGGAGGACTACCAGTTACTGGGGATCCAGTTTGACGGTGGCATTTTCGTGGACAAGGCACTGCCGATGGGGTCTTCCATCTCCAGCGCGCTGTTTGAGCGCTTCAGTTGCTTTTTGCAGTGGGTCTTTTCCAGGCGCACAGGCTCTGAGACAGTGACGCACTACCTGGATGACTTCTTCCTGGTTGGGCGACCCGGTGCGATGGACTGCCAGCAGCTGCTGGACAGTTTGGCGGGCATGATGGAGGAATTTGGGGTCCCCCTGGTGCCAGAGAAGACGCACGGTCCCAGTACGGTGATGTCCTTTCTCGGTATAGAGCTCGACTCAGTGTCCATGGAAGAACGCCTGCCGGAGGACAAGAGGTCGGTCATGTTGGCTTTGGTGGGCGACATGCTGGGCAAACAGAAGGTGTTGGTTCGGGAGGTCCAGGTGCTTTTGGGGCATCTTAACTTTGCATGTCGAGTGGTGCGAGCCAGTCAGACCTTCTGTCGGCGTTTGGGTTTGGCGCTGTCGGGCTTGACACTCCCCCATCACCACGTGCGTCACTCGGCGGGGGTGAAGGAGGATTTGCGGATGTGGCGGGCTTTCCTGGAACGTTTCAATGGTTTGCCAATGACGCCGTCGGAGGACTGGGAGTGGGACGTGACACTGTACTCCGATGGGGCGGGTGTCGACGGTTTTGGCCTGTATTTGGAAGGGAGATGGTGCGCTGAGCAATAGCCGACTCATTGGCAGTCGGGGGGACGGAGCATTGCTTTCCTGGAGTTGTTCCCGTTGTTGGTGGCAGTCACTGTGTGGGCGGCGGAATTGGCTCACAAGCGGGTGTTGTTCTGGGTGGATAACATGTCTGTGGTACATGTGGTGAACAGGCAGTCGGCACTGGACCCCTAGGTTTTGAAGCTGATGAGAGTTTTTGTGCTGCGCTGTTTTGGAGAATGACATTATGTTCCATGCGTGCCACGTTCCGGGAGTGGACAATGACATTGCAGATGCCTTGTCTGGTTCACAGTGGCAGAGGTTCCATGGGCTAGCCACGGCAGCCGAGACAGTCAAGACGCTGGTCCCGGGGGAGCTCTGGTCGGTGGGAGACGCCGGGTCGTTCAACTGGTGAGAGTGTCGGTGGGCGTGTCCATGTGGAAGGCATACACACAGGCGTGGGAGGAGTTTTGGAGCTCTGGTGCGGTAAGGCAGGGTGATCCCTGGTGGCGGGAGGAGCAAGTGGTGTGATTCATGTTGAGCTTGATGGACTAAGGATTGTTGCACATAACAATTGCGGGCAAGCTGGCGGCGGTGGCGTTCATGGGGAAGTTGTGGTGGGGGTATCCCCCGTCGGCGGGTGAGTTGGGGACTCGATTACTGGAAGGATGGGCGAGGGAGAGGGGAGCGGGCATGGCACAGCGTCGGCCAATCACGGGGATTTTGCTGGTAGACTTGATTGCTGCGTTGCCATCGGTGTGTCGGAACGGGGAGGAGACGGTATAGTTTTCCACACTCTTGTCCTGGCTGTTTTTCGGAGCGTTTCGGGTGTCAGAGCTGGTGGGTGCGAGAGGGGAGTGGGGACCTCTGTGGGAGGACATGGAGATGAGGGCTCGGGAGGTGGCTGTGCGCTTGCAATGCTCGAAGATGGATCAAAGGGGGGTGGGGACGTGTGTGGTGTTGGGCCCTCGGGGACAGGAAGGAGTGTGTCTGGCGACGTGGGGTTGGCGGCTGGCGTTGGGTCGGCGTGCAATGGACGACGAGGACTTTGGTTGGAAGGAAGGCGGCAGGGTGACGGTGGGTCAGGCTTTGTGGGTTCTGCGGCATGCCCTGTGGAATATGGGTGAGGACCCAAAGGCATTTGGGACGCATTCTTTTCGAATCGGGCAGCGACGGAGGCAGCTCGGTGTGGGTGGGGGACGGAGGAGATCAACCGGCTGGGGCGGTGGAAGTCTGATTTCTACAGGTGATATGTCAGAATGCAGGGGGTAGAGGGGACGCTCTGAGCGTGGTGTTTCGCCCTCTAACATGTGTGTCTTTTCAGGTGCTGTGGCGGGGCCAGAGGCGGCGCTTTTGAACATATACATTGTGGGACACTCATTTGTCAAGCGGGCTGACAGGGCTGAATGGGAAAACCACTGGAAGCTCAACTTGGAATTGGATGACAGATTGTTTAGATGTCACTGGCGGGGAAAGGGGGAATGCGTTGGCACAAGTTGATGCCCTTGCTGAATAATGTGGTCAGGGGGGTGTGTGCCCGGATGTTTTAGTCATACATCTGGGTGAAAATGACCTAGTACAATGTAAAGGTTTGGCACTGGTCAAGCAGTTGAAATCTGTTAGAGATTAAGAGGCATTGGTCAGGTTGTCATTTGATTTGGTCAGATTTTATTCCCAGGCGGTGTTGGAGGGGAGCTGAGCGCCTGGGAGCTATTGACAGGACGAGGAGAAAGATCAAAAGGGAGATGAAGGAGTTCTGTGCCAGAGAAAGGATAGGCAGGATGGAGCATCCCAAGCTTAGGTACGGGGCACTGTATTTCTTTAGGGAGGATGGGGTCCACCTCTCACGGTATGGGATGGAGTTATACATTGTTCAGTTGAAGGAGGCGCCCGATGCGGCTTTGGGGGTGTGCAGGTATCCGAGTAGGTTGGAGTCCTATAGGGGGGTCGAAAGACGCTAATGCGGCTTTTGAATGGCGCTTCTCCTAGTTAAGAAAGGTGGGTAGTTGGGGGTATTGGAAGAGGCCTGGGCTGGTTTTTGGTAAGTGGTGGGGGACACTGAGGTCTTTTATAGTTGATAGGCAGGGTGGTAGGTTGCAGACGGGATGTTCTATGATGTTGTATGAGTTTGCAATGTTGGGGATCCATTTAGGGGTGGGGGGTTGTTAGGCATTCACTTATTTAGTCAGGCATAGTTTTGTTCGGCGCAGGCCAAGGTTATGAGTAGGCAGGGTGCACCTGATTCCAATAAAGCGGCCTTTATCACACCATTCCTGTGTCTGTGGTCAGTGCTCCCCCCTCCTACTGGTGGGCCCCAAGGGAGATATTGAACATTTATATAGCCAGTAAGAAATGTGATTGTGTCAACAACAACAAAATCAATCATAAAAAGTTTTTTGACCTCAAGGAGGATGAAGTGTGACAAAAATTACTCTAAAAATGTTAAATCTTGTTTGTTATAAAATAATGTTTTATGTGTTTGAAAAAAATTGCATGGAACCACTTTATGCCCACATTTAGTATATCTTTGTGTTGTCCTTACATTGCAGAAGGCAATGCAAAGCCTTAACTGCTATTTACAAAGCCACAAAAGGGTCAATTTGCACCGCCTTATTTGCCTTCACTAAAACAAAAACAGAAAACAATGCAACACAAAGCACTGTCTTGCATACCTTGCATCATGGATTCCTTTCATGGGTAGAACACAGGTGTTTACTTACATCTACCTATAGATGTTGACACAATAGCAGATAAGAAATGTAAATCTGGAATTTCCCAAAAATTTTAATCTTCCCCAAAATAGGCATAAGGAGGAGACTTTCCTTTATTTCTCCTTGTTACTTATTATTTCTATGTTTAATGCATTCAATATCAATTATACAATGTGAAAAATCCATCGAAGGACGTTTTGGTGCAAGAAGGACTCCCTACCTGGACACATCCAGTCTAGCCTGTAAAACAGGTACACTTGTACCATGGGACAGGGGTGTTGGCTTGAACTCCCACTATAGCAGAAGGAAAAGGAGAGAACAGAAATCATACCACATTTTTACAATTTTGATCATTTGAGGTCCGTTCCTTTTACGCAAAGTAGCACAGCAAGATTCCCTTGTTGAATTGTGTTGCATCGAAGATTAGTAAACATGCTCCTTGGAGTTTGGCCGAGAGGGTATCTTGTTACAACATACTACTCTGTCCCCAAAACTGAGGGTTATGCCTCCTCATTTAGTGCCATTCAGAGCTTCATTATGTCAGTGCCAGAGACTACTCCATTCCTACCAATGACATAAAGTTCCAACGGTATGAACCATTAAGTCCTTTCTGAGTTTTTCCACTTTTTCACACCCCTAATGTAGTGTGGGTTGACAAATGTGAAGTTTTCACTGACTGTCACACCGAGTTAAAAGCTGCTGGGAAGGGCCAGTGAAAAGGGAAAAATGAGCCACACAATATGGCACCAAAATCCCACTGGGAGTATATCACTGCCTGTGGTTTGTTTTGTGAACAGCTTAATCCAAAATTTCACATTTCTAATTGAAAAATAAAAATAAAAAAATGAAAACCTGTACAGCCCCATCATGTTAATGGAGTCATCCCTCAATCTATAAATGCATTGACATGAATCAATTGTGGCTGCTGTTGCTGACAATGTTTGAGATCTCAAAATTAGAGGAACGGGTCGTCTGTGTCTTTCGCTTTGTTACTCTGACAGACTGAAATCAAGACCGACAAAGTCTAATTCATGGACTGTCTCGACTCTGGAAAACAGCATTCAACTTACATACATTAGGAAAGGTTTACAGAGTTGTTGCAGGATGGAATTTATGGACATAGTGTTAAACGTCTACAAATTATCATTGACTATAGATTGCCCACTCACATAAAGGTCGTAACCCTACTAGTAGTCTAAGAGAAAAAAAGAGATGACCAGCCAAACACACACACCTGCATACCCTGACCTCTGTTTGGGATAACTCACTGGCTCCCTGGATTTAGACAATGGTGAGAGCTCAGAATTATATATATGCCCTGTAGTATGTGCAACAGCAAGCAGGCTACAATTATCTCGCACACAAATCCAGGGGTGTACACCAGCACCCCCTGTATGGTCAAAAACTCTGAATCATGACTCAAGGAGAGCTTGAGTGTACGCTCTATGATGGCTTGTGTACAAATATTTGCTCTTTCGTACCTCTGTGGTAGGACATTTGTAAGGCGTGCGCAGATTGGGAGAGAGTGCACATGTAGCATTACCTGAAGGCAAAAACAAAACAAGTAAATGGGCCTCTGTCATATTGAGAATACAATATGTATGCTGGCCCACATGTAGTGACTGTTAGGGTCATATATGTTACTTGAGTAGCAGTCATTTGACATGGTTGTGGATAGACACCAACAAATAAAAATAGTAGGCCTGCCTTATGGTGTCTGAGTACATACCAGAAGTAAAATGTCAACACAGTCTTCAGAACCTAAGCGACATGCAAGAGGGGATTGGCGGAAAATTATGTTGTCATGTCTGCTTCCTGGAAACACAGCATTCATATTGGTGATACTGCCCCTGACATCACAGCCTGCATGTTATTTAGAAATAGCATAGAATTCCCTAGCGACCCTTTAGCTTTCCACCAGTGTCAGTGGCATGACCATGTAGAGACGAACTCTTCGGTTAATGCATCTCAGGCCCTGATGCAAGCATCAGGACTAGCTTGGCTGCAGAGACGTTTTCAGGCATGAGCAAAGTGGGCTCTGGCCCAGGGTCGAAGCATTTCAGGGGGGTCCCCTGAGAGGGACAGCTCTCTTCTACAGATATTCTTGCCCTCATGACCTTGACCAATTCTTAAACATATTGTTTTCAATACATCAAATTGCTTTGCCTCCCCAGCGTCGGCGCAAGAAGGAGCAATATCTTTATTTTTCCTGGTTGTTTCTTCTTTCTAAGTGTGCTGCTTTCTGTAGTACACTTAGAAAGAAGAAAATGGCCCTGGGTATATTTTTTGTGCAGGAAGGTGCTTCTGCTTGCACAAAACAATCCTGGCTACAACGCAGGCACCCTTGCATTACGGTGCAAGGGTGCCCACTTTGACGCTAGGCAGACAAAAGCATACCAGTGCAAGTGAAGGACATGAATGAGTTGTATAATATTCAATACAGTACATTCCTGCCCTGTCCCTTTCACGCAGCTCAGCACAGAAAGGTGGCTTGCTGCGCTGCACTGTATAAAAGTTTGCTAAATCTTCCCCTAAGTCTGGCTGTGATTGGCTGTTGGGTTAACAAGATTCTGCTAGAGATGGGTAGGATATTGCAAAAAATGACTCCTTTATTTACTAAGTGTGTGGGAAGTGTTTGAAACACTGTTAGATATACCAGTTTAGAATTGAGACTTTTAATTATGACTAAAATTCCCATTTGAACAGATTGTAAAACAAAATACAGAAAAGGTAACTCATTATTAACTTTAAACAGAAAGTTGAAACGTCGATGTACAATAACAACTTGTATTATTGTTGATACTGTTGCAGGGATTCTGCTCATACAAACAACTGTGCACAGAGACCCAGGACAACTCAGTATCTAGAAACCCTAACCGAAAAGCATCAGTGTCACACTAGCTCTTCGTACCATAGCAAAGTAACCAATAATTAGACAACCCAGAACATGTGACTTAGGGTTCTCTCAGGAATGGTGGAAATCAAGAACACTGTTTCATTTGTTATTCTCATACCAGTCCACAACATGGGTAAAAAGAGACATGATAAAGTTTAAAATGTTTATTTTAACGACGTGCTCTAAGATGCAGTATTTTTGCTAACATAAGCAGGCATATGATTAAAAATATTACGATCAGCATTGTTACAATTCCATAAAACACAAAAGGAGAAATCAAATTATAATGATGGTGGAAACAGGTCCTATAGTGCCTTGTATGCCACCCTCCGTAGCTAGGAACTATGGGCCAGATGTAGGTAATTTTTATTTTCCGACCTCTTAAATACCGAGTCATACCGACTCGGTATTTCAGAGGTCGGAAAATAAAAATACCGAGATGTAGGTAATTGCAGATGTGCAATTACCGAATCGGAAACAGTCAGTAATTTCCGATGCGGTAAATACCGACCAGTTGATGCCCATGCATTCCTATGGGCTTTGAAGCCCATAGGAATGAACGGGCATTTACCGGTCGGTATTTACCACATCGGTAAATACCGATAGCCACAAGGGTGCAGGGGGTGTCACTTTGACACCCTCTGGCACCCCCAAAAGAGGCTCGGGTGCCATGTGGCAGGCATACCTGCCCTAAGGGCAGGTCTGCCTGTCATATGGCATAGGTGTGCATGCACACATGTGCATGCACACCTGAAACGGTATTTTACCATCAAGTATTATTTGATGGTAAAATACCGATTTTGTACTGCTTGTGGGACTCAGAAGAGTCCCACCTACATACCAATTTACCGGTAGCCATAATGTTACCGACTCGGTATTTTACATACTCGGTAAATTTACCTATCGGTAAATTTACCGAGTCTGTAAATTACAGGGACCTACATGTCAAATTGCTTTTACCGGGTGGTAACGGCCGAATTCGGCCGTTACCACCCGGTAAAAGCCTACCTACATCTGGCCCTATGTTTAATAAAATATAGAAGGTCTCTTAGGCTTGAATAGGGGGCCCCATACCTTCAAGATCAGCAGAAGTGAATCACATCAGGATCTGCAAAAGTTCTCTCTCTCCCTGGAAACGGATTTTCTCCAAGTGTGTAAAATCATGTATGCAGTGCAATATTAAAGGCGCCAGACTTTCAGCTAGCTGCAGCTGCGTGCATGTTGTATCTAGAGCATGAGCCGATCAGCCCGAAAAACACCTAACATTGTTATAATAAGCTTGGAGGCTAGAGCAGTCACTGTGCAGACTAAGGCCAAGATGTAACTCTAGGGACGTTGAAAACAAGCCATTCTCATGAGAAGCAATTCACGCAACCTAACTTACAACAACAGTTACATATAGTGTTGTTTGCAAAAAGCAGCAAAAAGGTAAAATGGTGTTTAAACTTCTAATAAGTCTAAGCTAACATAGCAATGTGCGTAAATAAGGCCCTGACTTCACTACAATACATGTGGAATACCACTATATCTATGAACACCTCTTATCACATATCAAATATAAAAGTTATTTGAACAAATGTAAACAATATAATTCGTATGTTAAGTAAGGAAACAAAAACAAAATCAAATCTCTATGGTTTTTGGATTACTAACTAACCACAATGTAAGGATCTTGATTTCATATATTTTTTTGCTTTGTCCTAATCCTACTATATAACTGAACTCTCTAAATAACAAAGCTGTTGCTGTTTTGTGGGTTGGTGACTGCCCTCTCAAAATCCCTCCAAGCTCCTCCCAAAATAATTGCTTGTTTCTCCCTATACCTCTCTCATTTAATCCAAAGGTTTTAACTGTTTTCCCCCTGTGTCCCTTTCTCTTTGACTACTACAGTGTATACTTACATATGCCCGCATGCTGCAGTGGCGTTACAGAACTGCACATATAAAACGATAGAAAAGGTGGAGGCTTAAGGCTCTGCGAACAGTTTGTGAATATAATTTTGTACTACTTTTTGAGATACTACAAAATGTGCTAAGAATTTCGTTTTTGATTCAGGGCTAACGCCCTGATTCCACCACGAATGTGGGGTTTCTTGCAGTCTTAAAAACACTACTCGTCAAATTACCCTGTAGTTTGAGAATGCCAAAAAATCGCAAACTTACATGAAAGTGCACATTTACCTTTGTGTATCAGGCCCAATGACTTCAATCTTGGCTGAATTGATATTTAACAAATCTCTTGTGCATCCATAGTTCTTAAACCTTTAAACCGGTCAAGCGGGGAGTTCAATATCTGTGAATTTTTCAAGCCTGATATTAATTTGTACCTCATTAGAAAAGATTTGGGGCCTCATTCATGAGGCCCCTTGCGCCATTGGAACGTCACTTTTTGTGCGTCCGTGGCGCAGAAGCTTGAGTGATATTTATCAGGCATCACTAAGCCACTTTTTTTGGCTTAATACTGCCTAATAAATATCAGTCCCTTTAACGCAGTGTTCTGAGTTAAAGGGGCGTGCAATGGCTGTTGCTGGGGGTGTTCCTAGCAACATCCATGGCCTTTTGACACTGCCCCAGATTTACGAGAAACCGTAAATCTGAGGCAGTGCCAAAATCTTACGCCTCCCCAGGGGAGGCGTAAGGGAGGCAAAACGGGAAGAAATGTCTTTATTTCACCTTGTTTTTCCTTTTTCTATGTGTGCTGAATTCTGTACAGAGCGGTTTCCCTTATTGTACAAAAATAATCATCCCCGCAAAGCAGGCATCCTTGCAACATTGTGCAAAGGTGCCTGGGTTGGCGCTCGGCAGCCCACTGTGTGCCGGTGCATGGAAAAAGGACAGGAATGCGCCATATCTTATAGATAACAGCACATTCCTGCCCTTTTCTTTTGCAATAGGGAAGCGCAGCTGGAAGGCCTGCTGCGCTTCCCTACGGCCAAACTTCATAAATGAGGCCCTTGGAGTTTGGACTTGTCGCCCCTGTAGCGTTTCAACTCCGATCTTACGTGCACATTAAGGGCCTTATTTATGAAGGACTTGCAACACTTTTGCGCCTCGTTGCATCACTTTTCATGACGCAGCAGCGGGGTAAACAACGTGCCATATTGTGCTATATTTACAAAGCGATGCCTCTAAGCAGAGGCGTCACCTTGTAAAGCCCTGTGCCACATTATACCTGTGTCAGGTATAATGTATGCAGGGTGGGCATTCCCCTGCATAAAAGCCTCGTAGAAGTGGTGCAGTGAAATCTAAAGGAATTCTAGGATGTCATTGCATCAAAATCTTAGGCCTGCTCTTGGCAGCCGTAAAGGTGATGCAGTGCTTTAAGGATAGGCCTCCCGCACTCAATGCTGGAGTTGCGTCATGCTTGCAACACAACTCCAGCAATGTGTGACTCTTAGGCTGACAGATACGTCAGGATTCCTGACGTATCTGTCATTCCGTGTGACATGGAGCGCCATACATCAAATGCAGCGCATCCATTGTGTCGCAAGGAGGATGCAGTGAAAACTGTTGCATCGTTGTTTTGCCGCAGCGAGCAACAGTTTTTATAAATGAGCCCCTAAATAAGCTAGTTTCTCATCTTCATGTGCCATCTGGTGCACAAAGCATTCCACCTGCCTATATTTGCATGTGTGGCAACACTGAAGCCAGACTTGCTGATTTCGTCAATGTTTGTTTAAACTCTTCCAGCCACGTTAAAAAAACAAATTTCAAAGTTGCAAACACCAGGACTTCACCGTTTTGCAAACCCCACCTCTTTTGAGCCACATGGGCTCTCCCCCAAGAAATGATTCTGTACATTTGTAAACGCAGTATGGCAGAGTAAAATTGACCAGTCTGTAATTTCATCATAAATACCTAGGTATAATATGAAACGAATCTGGCATGGCAGCAGCTCTTTGTTAGTGTTTTGGGAGCCCGATCATTAATTCTGGAGTAAGTGTTAAATTTCAGTACTTCCCGGGAACAGAGGAATTTCAGGATTGGACCTCACGCTTAGCGACCTGCAGAGGCATTTGCAGAAGGCTTTCACAGTAATAGCGCTCACAACAGGGTAATATTTTATAAAATATAGGCCACGGTGCAGTCCAGAAATTCACTAGACATTGCATAAAGCGTATCCTTAGACACGGAATTAACCCCGCAGCGAGACAGATTGTTATAAGAATCAGTGTTTTGTCTCATGCGGAGATGAACTCTGTGATCGGACCAACTAAGGCTGTTGTCAGATAGAGATCCCATGATCTGATGCAGCAGAGGCAATTCCTTCCAATAGAGGCAGTAAAAATCAAATTAGAAATGCAAAATTGTAAAAGAAGATATAGAACATCAAAAATAACTTTTACTAAATAAATAACATTTTAGAATAAAAATCATAAATATATAACATTTTAGAATAGAAATGATGAAAAAATAATAAAGGTCTGAAAAATAGGAGAGTTTACTGGGTCTTTTCCTCAGATATAAACTTTACCCCTACATATTTAAAAAGCACTGGCAACGGCGTGGTTTCCAAATATGGAGGAGGTAATATGAAGGTCACACAATATTGTAAAAATTATCGAGGACCAAAATCGCTAAGGTAACTATGTGTATAATTTCTATACCTACCCGCCACATATATATACCTTGAAGATATATATATTCTCTGAGAAAACCAAAGGTTAAAGTAACATTATAGTCAGGTGAATATGTCAGTGACTACATTAACGTTTTGAAAAACACAGAAATTAACCAGTTATAGTTAGCTATTTATTTTTTATTTTTTTATTCATTTGAGTTATATATACTGCTGGCTAGACCCGCAGGTATCAGACCGCTTTACATAAGGCTCCACAATGTTACAAAATTACATCAGTTACATCAGTTACTAGAAAAACAGCGTAAATACTAGCTAAAAGGAGCCTCGAAGGGAGAGGGGGTAGGGTAAAGGGGTAGGAGAGAAATAGGATGGAGAGACAAGGGAGAGTCTGCCCAAAGGCCGGCTGGGTAGGTGACGGCCGAGGGAAAAGTCCACAGCCCATCTCCTCTATAGCTATCAGGTAGCTCCACCGGGCATCGGCCAAATAGCTAGGTCTCAACGGAAGAACATTAAGAAGGGGATGAGAAAATGGAGCGTAGAGGAGGAAAGGGGGTAGAGTAAAGGGGTGGGAGGTTGAATGCAAAGGCGAGAGGAAGGAAAGTCTGCCCAAAGTCCAGATGGGTAGGTGACGGCCAAGGGGGCCATCTCCTCTATAGCTATCAGGTAGCTCCACCGGGCATCGGCCCAAAAAACCGAGGTCTAGCGCTTACATAAGGAAACATTGTGTTACGAGTTCAGGAAGGGACCAAAAGTCTAGAGTCCAGAGATGGCCTAGTGGAGCTGGGAGGAGGTGGGGGAAAGAAGGAAACACAGCAGGGAGATGCATGAAAACAATGTCAGATGCCCGTCTGGGCAGGTGACGGTTTCGGGGGGAACCAGAGCCATACTCCTTTATAGCTGCATTGGACAGCTCCACCGGGCATCAGCCAAGGTTGCTCAGGCTCCGCAGTAAGTAAAAAACAGTTATGGTATCCGTCCAGTAGGCCTCGTCATAGTTCCAATGGAAAACACCGGTCCTGGTATTAAAGGACAGCGCCCCCAGTCAAGAGTAGTGAGAGGAGAGGTGGAAGCAACTCCTTCAACTCTTCCCTCCACATATGGGGGAGCCCGCACTTCTTAATTGTGTAGCTTTGACTGCATTGTTCCCTCCAACTAATCATTTCTTCACTTCCTTGAGGAAATACCTACTATTTCAAAGAGGGATAAGCTTGTGCCCCTCCCCAATTCAAAGGAGTAGGATCATCACCATCGAAGGCCAAGGCAGGTATCCATACTTTCATAGGAGGATGGCAACCTTAAAGCTCTTGCTCGCCGATGGCAAACACCCACTCCCCCTTCAGTAATCCTGAATGTAGGAACCCGAAGGCAGGGTATGCTCAGACGTGAGTCCCTTGCTCACTTTGCCACTGGATTCAAGCAAGCTGGGCTGAAGACGGCTGGAATGCCAGAAACCGGTCCTCGGAAGCTTGTTTCCGGTCCAGGGAAGGCATGGCTTGGCAGTTCGAGCTGGACTTTTCCCAAGAGGCACAGGGTCAGACTGATTTGCATATAGCCATGTCTGAACTGGGGTGGCAGAGTGGGCTAAAGAACGGTGATGGATTAAACCCAGATCTTTTGACTGGGTGTGAGTGTTTGATTGGTTCAGATGCTCCGCCCATTACCACCCCCTTTAGAACCGGAAGGGGCAGCCAGGTTCATTTCTGTATGCTGCTTTGGTGTATGGTGCATGCCATGTTTAGGTCATGCAAGATTCTTCGGGGCGCCATATTGGAGCAGGCAAGCCGCAATCGGTCTCCCCCGGTGTTTATTTCAGCCCCCCAGAACCCATGTTTCTTTTGTGCAGTCTCTGCCCCTCAGGCTGGCCTCTTAAATATAAGGGGGTTGCTCGCGTTGGGAGATCAAGCTTTCTGCTGTTGGCAGCGCTCACATGGCCCGGGCAGGCACCCGCAGCCACACAATCACTCCGCCTCCCATCTTCCCCGCAACCCGAGATCTCACCGCTGCTCTCCTCTGCTAAATCTCTTGGGGAGATGACCTTAGCGACAGCCAGGAGACAAGGTGGGCGCTGCGAGAGACAAGAATGGAGATTCTGGGTGCCGCCGCCGTTTTGTGGGACGCTCGCTCAGCTCCCTTGCTGGGGCGGGAAGCGTGTGCGCGAGTCCGGTGTCATTTACTATAGTGCCGCCCGAGCGTGGCACCGCAGTAGGTTAATGTGCATGCTGCAGAGCCCTGGTTAAGATGCGCTGCGTCCCAGAGCGGCAGCGCCTGCACTTTGGCCCGCAGGCTGTGCACCCACCATGCACTGCTTATGAACTCATACATTACATCACTCATGTTCTATGACATCATTTATAGCATCACTGATGACTTTTCCAATTACATCATTGAAGAACACGTCCTTGCATCATTGAAGAACACTTCCTTGCAGCAGGCTGTAACAAGGACATTTTTTTTCTAATACAAATTAATGCATTGCATGCGTGCTGCAGTGCACGCAACAAATACAATGCGTGGGATCCTTTGATATTTCCCTATACATAGGCATGTGTGCTAGAGGGTACGCTTCCAATATAGACAGAAATTGTAACCTCTGTGGGGCTGTTCATCATGCTAGCCAGCCTTTAAGGACCACATTTACTAACATTTTGAATCATGATTCAACCACTTTTTTTGGTGCAGCCATGGTGCAAAATGTTAGTTGGAATTTACTAATCCATGCAAGGGCTGTCTTGCATTGCCCCACGTTGCTTGGCAATGAAAATGTGAGACAACACAGCCCTGTGTGCTGCGTTGAGTTACACTGTGTCTTGGAGGTGTTCCATAGGTGGATCAAGGGAGTTCCCATGCATTCACCCATGGATTTTTGCTCATTCCCAGATTTACTAAAGTTAGTAAAGTGGGAATGCGTGGAAATGCCATGTCTTCCCATTGAGAAGTAATGAGGATAAAAACCTTTAATCTGGGGCGATCCACTGTGTCAAAAGCACTTGTTAGGTCCTTAAAGGCAAGGTGAGCACGTCCTTTTTCTGGCTTTGTATATTTTTTGGACTATGAGGGACAGGTTTAAAGTCTGCTCCACTGTACCCAGGCCTGGCCCCAACCCAAACTTTAGGTCTGATAGCCCCTGATTCTCTGCAGCCAAGCTTTTTAATTTGGTCAAAATGACCCTTCATGGAATTTTTACTGTGCTATCCAAGAGCGAAATTGGTCGATAGCAATGTGGCTGGCTTTTATCTCCCTTTTTAAATATGGGAATATTAGTGGCCTCTTCCCAGGTTTTAACCTTGGTCCCAGTAATTGCATATCTTAGAGCAATAGTTATTTTGTCAGGTCCTGGGGCTTTCTTGGATGGGCATTTTTCAATTGCTGTAGTAATGTCAGAGACCTCAATAGATCCGCCTGATTCCCGAATAGAGCTTGATGGGTATGGCATCTATAAATTGTATGGGTGTATGGCCCTTTGGGCCAACAATGTTTGTAAAGTGGTTTACCCAGGAAATCCCTTGGAATAACACACTCACTTTTTGGGAGGGACTCACCTAAAAGGGTCTGAGAATTGACTATGTGCCAAAAAGCTTGAGGATCTTTCAGCTCACTAGCAACTCTTAACTCACCCCAGGCCTTCTCTCTTATTTTTACTTTCATTTTTGAGAGGGCCTCTTTGTAGATTTTTCTGGCCATCATTACTCCTATTGTGTCCCGTGAATGTTTTTTAAGAGCACTCCTTAGGAGTTTGCGAGCTTTAGAGCAGGTACTATTGAACTACTGCGGGCAAACAAGGGATTTTCCAGCTTTTTTTGTAAGTTTATCTGCCATGTACTTTGTGATAAGGGTAAAGGCCTGAATCACCTATTTGGACTTGGGTTCTTTCCCAGAACCTGACTAATCTCCTCTCGTTTGTGAGTAAAGAGTTCTTTGTGAAAGACCTCCTTATTAATCTGGCCCAATCTGATGTTTAAACCTTTATTTTTAATACGATCAAATAGATACTGTTTGGTTTTCTGGATGTCCCTGCATAGAGGTAAGTTTAAATTCAGTATTAATCGGTTGCGGTCACTCATGCATTAGGGCATTGTTTTACAATTAGTCAATACCGGTAACTACTCTTTAGAAATAGGTATATGGTCTATAACAGAGTTAGGCCCTGACCCAATATATGTAGGAATCCGGACAGGGATCCCCGTACAATAATCATGTGCAAATACCAAATTATTTGCAGAAGACACTCTATTTAGTGCATCCTCATAAGGTTTGTGTCTGAAGTGAGTGAGGCGATCTTCGACGTGATCACAGATTCCAGACATTACAGAGGAACCCTTACCACACCTTTCTATGTTAAAATCTCTAACCCACAAAATTAGTAACTCCTTTCTATGACCATCTAAAGTCTTGTGCAAAATGTCCTCTATCCCATCCACAATCTTAATTTTTGTAGGGTCAAATATGTTGTAATAATAGTTAATCAGTAGTAGGTCAAAAGATTTCTTCAGGGTGAACAGGAGTATGTGACAGAATGAAGTGATAACCACTTCAGAGGACTTACAGTCCATCAAAGACACTGAGACAAATGTTACCAATTCCCCTTTGGCTTAACCTGATGGTGAGGGGGTTACTGGGACAAGAAAGGTCGCAAAGCCGTTTATATATGGTGGATACAGAAGCCATGTCTCTTGGCAATAGACTATTTGATAAATGACTACTAGGTTCAGCCATTCCAGGACTTCCAATTCGGATCGCAGACCTGCCACGTTCCAAGTGTTTAAGCCAAAATTCCCCTCTAGTTGGTGGGCGTGAAGATGTGCTCGTTGAGTTGATTCTAGGAGAGGGGGATGGTCAGCATTTGACTTTTATAAAGTTGTTACAAATATATCTTGTAGTTGTATATTTGTTAGTAGATGAATACATTGATTGAAAGGCCTGTATGCTTATATTTTCAAAACCTCTGCTTTTCCTCCTTTTAAGCATAAGCCAATAAAATCAATGGTATAGTATATTTTAGCAATGTGACATGATGGCAAAAGCCATTTCTCTTGTTTTATTATGTCACAACTATTTAGTGGGTTGCTTTCCTCACTGGGTGTAATTCCTGTCCCTTCTTACATTTCTAGCTACCTGACATGTTCTCAGATAAGGGAAGAGGGAGCGGGAAGCTCGTACCCTATTGCAGATCACACAATTTCTTCACAGGAACACGAGACAGTATTAACTGAAATCATCTTATTACTCTAACAGGAAAACTTTGTCAGCGGGAAAAATGCATCATATTAAATGAAACAGTAGGTGGCCAGAGAGGAAACCCTCACGGGAATTAGAGCTGTAATGAGATCTAAAATGCTTGCATGGAATTTGATGATAATTTGGGGCAAGTCCCCTCATTATCACCTCGTCCCCCCATCATGAAATGAAAAAACAGGGCAAGAGTGGAAAGGGGATTATAGGAAGTGTGTGAGGCACCATCACTGGACAAAATGGGTATGTTTTGAATGTTCCAGTAGTACCACTGAAAATGTTACAGGGAGTGCACATCAGGACAGGCATTGGCAGAGGCTAGCGGAGCTCCGAGACCCCTTCGGACGTTCCGAACAATCCTGTCACTAATCCGCATCTCCTGCAGGTAGTACAGGACCATAATAGGCAGGCAGCGACGGTCCCATCATGGACCGACAGTGATCCACTCCACCGCACCAACGTGTGGCAAAGTACACAGAGCGCCCACCTCGAGCAAAGGAGGCTAGACGACCAGCTTGGACCCGATCATCCAGTGGCCGGCGGAAGCACAGGGTGGGATGGCAGTGCCCTAATCTCCGATCTCCAGCACAGCCACACTCCCCAAAGAGGCCCCCACAATTCCTCCCCCATCAACAGTTGGAAGAATGGCCGCAGCTCGCTGTAAGGCCAGAAACAAGGTGCTGAGCCCCAGGACAGCAGGCATCGGGTGCAATAGGCGCCAACAGGTAACAAGGGCGATTGGCACAGACTCACAGTGGCAGAAGAGCGCCAGAGCAGTGAACGCCCAGCTAGGGAGGCGGCAGGGCAATATCAGGACTCTCTCCGGGGTGCTGGGCCGAGATAACAGGAGGGTGCCCGAGTATTGGCCCTACATGCGCGCATAGTAAGAGACAACAATACATAAACTGCACAACCTACAGTGCAGAATAGAGCCTAGCGTTGTAACTAAAGGAACAACTGTTACTTCTTTATTGGGGGCAGGGAATCTGAATGGCCGCAAGTGACGCAGATTCCTCTTGGCTGACAGCGGTGAGTACTGCTGTCCGATATCACTTACATAGTGCAACACAACGCTAGGAGTAAAGATGGGCAACCGTGGACAGCGTTATCTCGAACAATCCAAACTGGAGAAGTTTGCCTATGCTAAAGATCAACCAGACTCAGTCTATCATCCCATGGAACATGTAGAGGACGCACCCATAGAGAGCTATTCATAGATCACACTTAAGGACATATTAAGCACTCTGAACAGGGTACATACAGATCTAGATGGCAAAATTAGCACAGTCTCCTCCGAACACTCCCTGCTCAGAGCTGATTTTAAATACATGAGAGCCAGAGTCAAAGAGGTAGAGGCTACCACTGAGAACTTATGCACTGAAACCAAAGAACTCCAAAGGAAAGTGTGCGTACTGGAAAGTGATACTAAGCTACTTACCAACAAACTCGATGATTACGAAGGACGGTCTCGGCACAATAACGTACGCATTATTGGCGTACCGGAGGGGGCAGAAGGGTAAGCGGCTGACCTATTCATAGAAGAACTCATTCAACAGCACCTGCAGCCCAAAGGACTCTTGATTTACTTCTCAGTTGAAAGAGCACATCGTATCCCCGGAGGAAGGCCAAAGCTAGGGACACATCCTAGACCAATCCTGGCTCGAATCTTTAACTTTAGAGACTGACACATAATCTTGCAAACTGCGCGGATCGCTCCACCAGTCAGCTTTGAAGATAAAACCATTACCTTCTTTCCTTACTACACAGCAGCAGTCACCAAGCAGCATTGCAAGTTCCTAGAAATAAAGAAGGAACTCTGGAAGAGGGAACTGAAATACTCCATGCTCTTCTGGGTGCATCTGAGGGTGGAACCAGAGGGCAAGGTATGGCTCTTGCACGCGCCGGTGGAGGACTGGGACTGGCTGAAGAGATGGCACCCAGCGACAGCATCAGGGAAACGCAATGGCAGAATTCACCAAATGTCCACAACAAGCATGCAAACTGACTCCAACGCTACTTCCACACCGCAGGATGGCTCTCCGGAGCGACGCTAAAAAGACAGACAACCAACCTAATAACATATCATAGGCTCAAGGACGTCACAGCCTCCGACACAAGACATTTACCTGCCGGCACATGAGAGAAGTGGATGCAGTCACAGTCACAGTTTGGACACCTTATTAGACACTGTTACCCCCACGTATCTACTTGTTTAGTAATTTTGAATCCAGGATTAAATTAACCACTGCTTCATGGTGGGACAAGGGAGAGGTTGGAAGGAGGGCCCGAACCCCACTAAGGTAACTGGGTATGGGACGTAAGTGCTCTGCAGTGTTGGGGAGGTGGGTAGTTCTGAGTCCGTCATGCAGGGAGGCATGGAGGGTCATTATTTAAGGGGGCTTCTATGTGTTAGGATTGTAGATTTTTTCGTTGAAACTGTTGTGATACTTATGGATCGGCACACACTAAGACATAGTCTCTCTAAGGACATCCATACTTAGACTTTGTCGGGATCTAGCCCAACGCGCCTGCCCAAATAACTACATCATCCGACTGTCCTGGGCGCAGGACTACATTACCCAGAATTCCCGGCGGGGATTCTGGGATATCATTGGGCCAACCAGGAAGTCCGGTGTCAGTGATTCTTCCTGGATTCGGAGGCGGCGGCTGCTCCTCGGATCGGCGCTATTTTCAGAGGCTCCTTGTGTTCCTGATTGACCGGTATTTGCAGGAGCCGTTTGTTCTGTTCCTTGATAGCACGCTGGCTAGCGTGCTAAGCGATGTTATGACAATGGGTGATTTCCGATCTCGAAATCACGGAGACGGTTGATGTTTGAATTTTCGCCTCGCGGCTGCGAGGAAACATTTGGGATTTTGAGCGCTTTGCTCTATTGATAAGAAGCTCAATGGAGTGCGAGTGTTTTGGTGTTACTAAGAACCTTCAAGTGGCGGAGTGCAGGGGGGATTGTAGGACCTCCGCACTGCCGTCACAAACCCATGGTATAGGGTTCATTCATAGTGTAATTTGTGGCAAGGCAATTACCAAAGCGGAGTGTGGTAGTGAAGGAACTACGCACTGCCGTGTTTGGTTTTACATCAAGGGTACAGTTAACTCTGAACGTGTAACTTGTGGAATAAATACCAAAGCGGAGTGTGGTAGTAAAGGAACTACACACTGCCGTGTTTGGGTATTCTTGAGAGTGCAACGAAATAAGGAACACATCTGTGTCCTTTCAAAACAAATAACAGTGTGAAGTATCGTTTATCATTGATGCACAGGAAGTGCCCTTTCATTGTACTTTTTGGATTCCTTTACAAACTCCTTTGTTATCTCAGTGGGGTATGTTTAAGTCAGCTTTTAAGGCTTTTACTCTTTACAACCAGGCTTGTTGGTAATACCTTTCTCTTGTATTGATCAGGAAGGAAGACGGGAGATACTGCAAAAGGGTGGTGTAGAGTCAATCGTTTTCAGGTGAATACATGTGGGAATGGTGTTAGTAAGACCTAATGAGAGTAGGATTAAGTAATGTATTAACCTGTGTATTTTTGTCTTCCAGTTTCTTTATCCCTGCTGCCCCTTCCTTCTTCTCTTTATTCTTTCTGGGTTTTTCCCCTTTTGGGGTTTTTTCCCTCGCCGTATCTTCTGAGCACCCTGTGTTTATACTACAGGGTGTTCGGTCGGTCCGGAGGTGGAGCATTGTTGCTGCACGTGGATCATGCGGAGTGCAAAACCTTACAGAATCACTGACCCAAGAAATACACTCTGCCTGGTTCATGTGTAGCAACAATGACGTCTATGGAGGATGTGTTACAAGCTTTGGTCCTGGTACAGCAGGAGCTGGCCTCCTCCAAGGCTGAGACAGCAGCTTTGCGGGAGAAGGTGGAGCGGTTGAGTGGTAATCCGTTAAACGCTTCCGCTTCGACTTCTAATGTTCAGGTTACGGTACCCCCACCCATTCCTTTGGCTACTCCTGAACGGTTCTCAGGGGATCCCCGTAAGGTACATGTGTTTATGACACAGGTTCTCATGCATTTTTCTTGTAAACCATCCTCGTTCCCCACAAACCATTCAAGGGTGGCCTTTTTGATTTCGTATTTGATAGGGGATGCAGCAGATTGGGTGGTACCCTTGGTAAAACGAGATGATGCTATTCTGTCCAATTGGGCAGAGTTTAAAAAGGAATTTGAGAGGGTCTTTGACCGAAGAGCAACTACGTTTAGTGCTGATCGAGAGCTGTTGACATTAAGACAAGGCAGGGGCGAATTGATAACATACCTGACTGCTTTCAATAGGCTTGTGGCTGAAGCGGCATGGCCAGAGGAGAAAAAATTGTTTTGTTTTATCAGGGGCTACACGATGATTTAAAGGATGTGGTAGCACAGGTGGATCCTCAGCCTACTTCCTTTGTGGACATGGTAAACCTGGTGTTAAGGTTGGATAGTAGACTTACGGATAGGGGTAGTAACAGGAGACGGTGGGAAAGAGGAGCGTATTTTGGAGACAGAAACCCGAGGAAAGTATCCGGGGGTACGGACAATACGTCTGAACCAATGGAGATAGGGGCTCTTAGAGCACCGTTGTCTAGAGAAGAGAGAGAAGCCAGAAGGGTACAGGCCTTGTGCATGTAATGTGGAAAGAAGGGGCATTACGTCCAGGAATGTCCTTCTAAACCCAAGTCATCAGGGACTTTTGGTAGGTTTAAGAAGGTTGCTGTGTCTAAAACTGTACCAGAAAGCGAGCAGAAGGAAGACCGCACAGCGGGAGTAGATGGGGAACAGGCATGGAAACTTACCTCCCTGTCCTCTTTGGGTGATGAGGAAACAGAGCCCCACTTGGTGGTGGTGATGACGTTAGAATACGAGTTAGAAAGAAGTCCGGTAATGGTGATGGTGGATTCCGGGGCGACTGGTAATTTCGTAGACGAAGGTCTGGTAAGACGTCTAGAATTGCCTCAGGTTTCTAGGGAGATGCCGGAGGATGTGTTGGCAGTTGATGGGCAGCCATTAACCTCAGGTCAGATAACGGAGAGGACTGGGGATTTGGGGTTATCAATGGTGACACAAGGGTATGTGCATTCTGAGGTGTTGTCATTAAATATCATAGATGCTCCTCAGTACGAAATCATTTTGGGCATGCCTTGGTTGCATAAACATAACCCCGTGGTGGATTGGCAGTCAAAGACTATTCAGTTTGAACCAGAGACATGTAATGATCATTTAACTCCTTGTATGTCTGCTAATGTCACTGTGTTAGCCACCCCGTTTTTGGCAGCTACGGCTGCGGAAAAAGACGTCAAGCTACCGGTGGTATACGCTTCTTACAGTGATGTGTTCAGTGAGGTAAAGGCAGAAGCTCTGCCCCCTCACCGGGAATATGACTGTCGAATTGATTTAGTGGAGGGGGCGTCGTTACCATCCTGTAGAGTGTATGCTTTGTCTGTGCCAGAGACCTCCCATCTGAAGGATTACATTGAACATTATTCTCGGTTGGGGTTTATTAGACCCTCTCGCTCACCCGCAGCTTCCCCTCTTTTTTTATATCAAAAGCCAATGGGGACTTAAGAGCCTGTGTGGACTACAGAGTGTTGAATAAGAACACCATTCGTAATCGATACCCTCTTCCACTCATTTCGGTTTTGCTCGATCAGGTGAGAGAGGCCAGGATTTACACCCGTTTAGATTTACGTGGGGCATATCACCTGGTCAGAGTAAGAGAAGGGGACAAGTGGAAGACGGCGTTCAAGACACGGTTTGGTCTATATGAATACTTAGTGATGCCCTTTGGGCTTTGTAATGCCCCTGCAGCATTCCAGTTTTTTATAAACGATGTGCTAAAGGAATATGTGGATCAATTCGTGGTGATGTATATAGATGACATTTTGATATACTCTCAGGACGTTTCATACCACACGAAACATGTCTGTAAGGTTCTGGATATATTGAGAGAACATCATCTATATGTAAAGCTTAGTAAATGTGAGTTCGGGGTGCGAGAGGTGGAATTTTTGGGTGTGAATCTTAGTCCTAAAGGATTACAGATGTCGGAGAGGAAGGTACAGGCGGTGAGGGATTGGCCAGCCCCTAAGAACGTGAAGGAGGTACAGAGCTTTTTGGGGTTTGCCAACTATTATCGCAGGTTCATCATGCAATTCTCCCAAACCGCTGTCCCTATCACCAGGCTGTTACGGAAAGGGAGGTCATTTGAGTGGACAGTGGAGGCTGAGCAAGCATTTCAGGCACTGAAAAAAGCCTTTACTACCGCTCCAGTGTTGGCACATCCTGTTTTGGAACATCCGTTCATAGTTGAGGCAGACGCTTCGGATGAAGCCATAGGGGCAATCCTGTCTCAGAGAGATGTACACTCTGGTCAACTTCATCCTGTTGCCTACCTTTCGAAAAAACTGAGTTCGGCTGAGGTTAACTATTTAATCGCGGAAAAAGAACTCTTGGCGATAAAGAAGGCTTTCCAGGAGTGGAGGCCGTATCTGTGGGGGGCATGTCAGGCAGTAACGGTATATACAGATCACAGGAATCTCCAGTACATGTCCTCTGCTAGGCACCTTACACAAAGGCAGATGCGGTGGATGCTGTTCTTTTCCGAGTACAACTTTGTAGTAACATTTCATCCTGGCTCGGAGAACAGGAAAGCGGATGCTCTTTCTAGACAGGGAATCCCCATCAAACAAAGTGCAGAGGAACAGTCAATACTCCTTTCCACGAAGGTGGTTTGTGTGATCAGAGCCGAGAAGTTTCTGGAGGACATCAAGGACTCTAGGTCCATGGAATGTTGGGTTCGTTGGGCTTTTGCCAAACCAGACAGGAAGATTAGGCAGGGTTTACCCTTCTGTGGAGAGTGCTTGTTCATGCCTAATGTGGAGATTAGAAAGAAGGCATTCAGTTGGTGTCATGAAGCTCCTGCGGCTGGACATCCAGGAATCACAAAGACTGTGGATTTGCTTAGGAGGCATTTCTGGTGGGAAACGTTGGTGAAAGACACCACTCAATGGGTGGGTAGATGTGAAGTCTGTGCTAGATGCAAGGGGGAAACAACAAAAAAGAAAGGTTTGTTGATGCCCATGCCCACGCCTGATCGCCCATGGTCGAACATTAGTTTGGACTTCATCACGGGCCTCCCGAAAGATCAGGGAAACACCGCAGCACTGGTGATTGTGGACAATTTAACGAAAATGGGTCATTTTGTACCGTGTGTGAACCTCCCCACAGCTAGTCAAACAGCGCAGATAATGGCATCACAAGTCTTTCGTTTGCATGGCATTCCGAAAGTCATTGTGTCCGATAGGGGGCCTCAATTCATTGCTCGTTTCTAGAGAGTGTGGTGTCGTGCATTGGGCATCGAATCAGCGTTGTCTACTAGCTTCCATCCACAAACGGATGGACAGACAGAACGTCTGAATCAGACTCTAAAGAAGTATTTGCGTTGTTACGCGAAGGAGGCTCATGGGTCTTGGGTGGAACTGTTGTGGATGGCGGAGATGGCATACAACAACGCTTGGCATAGCTCCATAGGTATGTCCCCGTTCAAAGCGAACTATGGGTATGATGTACGAACTCTGCCGATACATATTCCGGAAGAGCTAGACGATCAACCCACGGTGAAGGAGAGGGTACTGACATTAAGGAAAATACACAGAGCTGTGCAAGACCATCTGATGAAGACCAAGGAAACGTACAAACGTTGGGAGGACAGACATAGGGTACCTGGTCCTCAGTTTGAGGTAGGAGACAAGGTGTGGCTTTCAACCAAATATATTCGTTTCAAACTCCGAAGCATATTTCATCCGCGTTTCATAGGGCCCTATCCTGTGGACGTCACATCAATCCTGTGGCATACAAGTTGAAGTTGCCTAACACGTTAAGAATCCACCCGGTGTTTCATGTACAGTTGCTGAAAAAAAGCTCTTACAACACGCAGAACAGCGCCTCCTGTGCTGGCCAAGGATGGGAACCTGGAGTATGAGGTGAGATCCATCAAAGACTCCAAATTCCGCAGGGGTGTGCTGTGGTATTTGGTCTCATGGAAAGGCTACGGGGAGGAGGAGGATTCATGGGAACCAGTGCACAATGTCCATGCTCCCAGGGCTGTGCGATCATTCCATGTCAGATTTCCCGCAAAGCCTGGGCCTAGGAGGCGCTTGGGGGGAGGGCGTACTGTCGGGATCTAGCCCAACGCGCCTGCCCAAATAACTACATAATCCGACTGTCCTGGGAGCGGGACTACATTACCCAGAATTCCCGGCGGGGATTCTGGGATATCATTGGGCCACCCAGGAAGTCCGGTGTCAGTGATTCTTCCTGGATTCGGAGGCGGCGGCTGCTCCTCGGATCGGCGCTATTTTCAGAGGCTCCTTGTGTTCCTGATTGACCGGTATTTGCAGGAGCCGTTTGTTCTGTTCCTTGATAGCGCGCTGGCTAGCGTGCTAAGCGATGTTTTGACAATGGGTGATTTCCGATCTCGAAATCACGGAGACGGTTGATGTTTGAATTTTCGCCTCGCGGCTGCGAGGAAACATTTGGGATTTTGAGCGCTTCGCTCTATTGATAAGAAGCTCAATGGAGTGCAAGTGTTTTGGTGTTACTAAGAACCTTCAAGTGGCGGAGTGCAGGGGGGGATTGTAGGACCTCCGCACTGCCGTCACGAACCCATGGTATAGGGTTCCTTCATAGTGTAATTTGTGGCAAGGCAATTACCAAAGCGGAGTGTGGTAGTGAAGGAACTACGCACTGCCGTGTTTGGTTTTACATCAAGGGTACAGTTAACTCTGAACGTGTAACTTGTGGAATAAATACCAAAGCGGAGTGTGGTAGTAAAGGAACTACACACTGCCGTGTTTGGGTATTCTTGAGAGTGCAACGAAATAAGGAACACATCTGTGTCCTTTCAAAACAAATAACAGTGTGAAGTATCGTTTATCATTGATGCACAGGAAGTGCCCTTTCATTGTACTTTTTGGATTCCTTTACAAACTCCTTTGTTATCTCAGTGGGGTATGTTTAAGTCAGCTTTTAAGGCTTTTACTCTTTACAACCAGGCTTGTTGGTAATACCTTTCTCTTGTATTGATCAGGAAGGAAGACGGGAGATACAGCAAAAGGGTGGTGTAGAGTCAATCGTTTTCAGGTGAATACATGTGGGTATGGTGTTAGTAAGACCTAATGAGAGTAGGATTAAGTAATGTATTAACCTGTGTATTTTTGTCTTCCAGTTTCTTTATCCCTGCAGCCCCTTCCTTCTTTTCTTTATTCTTTCTGGGTTTTTCCCCTTTTGGGGTTTTTTCCCTCGCCGTATCGTCTGAGCACCCTGTGTTTATACTTCAGGGTGTTCGGTCGGTCCGGAGGTGGAGCATTGTTGCTGCACGTGGATCCTGCGGAGTGCAAAACTTTACAGACTTCAGCCAAACCTTTCATCGTTCAGGAAAATCTTAAAATCCCAGCTGTTTAATGCTGGTTAGTTGTCAGTCTTCTCTTTGCTTTGTTCCACTTACGCACCTCAGCGCCAAGACGCCTCGGCATTCGAGCGCTTTATAAGCATTTTTATTACATTACATTACACGTAAACTCCATTATCCGATCTATGAAAGGAGCTCACATCACATCAGACCTTACCTAATCCTATGACACAATGCACCGGGACACCAATACTACCCTTTATCTTGTGGAATGTTAATGGTTTAAGAGACAAGGTGAAGAGGGGACTTGTGCTGCAATACTTAAAGCTTAAAGCCCCAGCAGTCACACTACTACAAGAAACGCATTTAACGGGGTCCACATGTAAAGCACTGGACAGATGGGGGTTCAAGCTCATAGTCCATTCGGAATTCACCTCAGGTTCCTGAGGAGTGGGCATCCTGGTTAGAAACCAACTCCCTCTTGTTTTCCATCTCACTTTACCAAGATGACCAGGGTTGATTTCCGGCGGCATCGATGCAATGGAAAAGCCGCCTACTTAACCTTGTAACCATAAAATCCCACCCGCTTTGCACTCAATGGCCTTCTAGGCGCTGGGCACATTCTTGCTTGCGCTGCCAGACGGGGATCTAATACTGGGGGGCGACTTTAATACAACGTTAGATGACGCACTGGACAATGAACCACTCAACCACAGCACCATCTCAGATCACACTTGGTGGATTTTCTAGAGGCCCATGGCTTGCTGGACAATTGGCGATTTCAGAATCCGCACACGAGGCAATACACTTTTCATTCAACAGCCTTTCCCGCATTAACTATATTATTACAGCAACGGACAGCATGGGAAGGTTCGGGTCAGTCTCGCTCTTACCAAGAGGAATCTCTGACCCCTCCCCGTTGATGGCTGAATATAGGTCACACGTCCCCACCCAGCGTCGTGTATACCTCATGTAGCCAGGATTCCTTCACAATCCCAAGATCAGAAAAGGTGTGCTAACTGTGACTACACATTACTTCACAGAAAACAAAGCCTCGGTCTCCTCACCGCTAATTCTATGGGAGGCGTACAAACCAGACCTACGGGGGCAAGTAATTTCACTAATTGAGGGAAATAAAAAAGACAAGAAAAAATAGGTGGAAGCGTTAGAACAGAAGTACATCATCTAGAATCCCAGAATGCAGAAACCCCAAAGATGACAATACACATAGGCTGCGCGCCAAACATCAGGAATATAAAGAACACCTCTGGGCTGATGCCAGGACCCGCTCAACGACAGTCCGACACAGGGAATACGAGGCAGGGGACAAGGCCTGCAAACTCTTTGCATAGCTAGACAAGAGGGAACGGGTGACTAAGTGGGTGGCAAGACTCAGGTCAAAGAACAGAGACCCAACCACAAACCCACGAGTGATCGTGACTTCACTGGCTGTGCACTTCAAGCAGGTATACACCTCCACAAACACAACCACAGAGCAGGAAGCACTTGACCTCCTTAGAAACATACATATGCCAGGGCTCACTTCAGAAGAGACCAAGGGTCTAGAGACTGACATCACAGTCAAAGAGCTCAAGGGGGCCATCCACAAACTACAGTCGGGCAAGGCTTGCAGCCGCAACGGCATCCCAGTTAAATTGTATAAACATATGGCTGATAAGATAAGCCCCTACTTGTTGTGAATATGCAAAGTGAGTCTGACCCTCTGTGAGCTTCCTAAGGACCAACGTATAGCTACCATTGTAGCCATTAATAAACAGGACAAACGTATAGAGGAGTATGAATCATATCAGCCGATATCGCTGATCATTGCGAAGGCCAAGATTTTGGCTAAGACGTTGGCACTTAGACTAGCCCTGTATTTTACTAAATTGGTCCACCTGGACCAATCGGGATTCATACCTGGTAGATATACAGCTCTAAACCTCCGACGCCTACATAATGTTCTGGGTCGAAAACAAACAATCCGGGAGGACGCAGCAGTCCTATGTCTTTACGCGAAAATGGTATTTGACTTCGGGAATGGGTGTTTCTCTTTGCTGTCCTCCAACATTTGGGGTTTGGGTGTAAGTTTTGTTCATGGGCTCGTCTATTATACACTAACTCTATTGCACACGTGGTAGCTAATGGACACATATCGCCGGAATTTACTCTGGGACGAGGGATGAGGCAGGGTTGTCCCCTGTCGCCACTCCTATTCGCACCTGTTCTGGAGCCACTGACTGCCTGAAATAAAAAAGACCCCGTGGTCTGAGGCCTAAGATGGAGGGAGGGATGGAAGGACCGTATCTCCCTCTAAGCAGATGATGTTGTGCTGTATTTAGCTTCCCCCACACGATCCCTTAACACACTGCTGGATATCTGTCAGGTGTTTGGGTCGGTGTCAGGATATACAAATAATTGGGAGAAATTGTTGCTCTATATTCTACATGGATCACCTCCAAAATTGCCAAGGGGATGTATTGTCAAGATAGTATCCAACTGCTTTAAATCACTTGGAATACACATAATGTCTGACCCAGATGAATTCAAGGTGCTCAATTGTCAGGGACAGCTACAAAGACTGAGAGGAGATGAGCACTGGAGAGCATTGCCACTCACCCTATTGGGCAAAGCTGCACTTTCAAAATGATGGCTCTGCCTAGATCTTTATATGCCCTACACAACACACCCTATTGTATGCCCGACTCTTATTTTAAGGCAATAAACTCGGACGTCACTAACATCCTCTGGGACAACAAGCAGGCAAGAGTAGCCACGTTCAAACTGATCAGAAGCTGGTACGATGGGGACATTGCCTTACCCGATATCCGGGCATACTACTGGGCCTCCCAGCTGATGACAAGCAATCAGTGGCTTCACACCCCTGACACTGACCAGGCATACCGCCTAGACAAGGTAACTCTGAGAACTGGGGGAATAAATAGAGTACTCTACAACAAGAGGAAAAGAACAGGGCTCATAGGACCGACAGCACACATAATTTATGTCTGGCACACAGTGACACGACACCTCGGATGGACTGATAAACTCACCCAACACACCCCACTGTGGGACACTGGTAGGTTGAGTACCCTGGGAAAGAGCAAAGGGTTTCAGCAATGGGACCTGATAGGGATCTCCCAGCTTGGATATCTATGGAAGGAGGGTAAGGTGGTCACCTTTACTTACCTGCACAAGCACTACGAGATGGCTCCTAGAGAAAAGTTTTGATATATGCAGGTAAAGCACGCACAAGAAGCAGCAATTCCAGCAGCTGACATACTCCCTGAATCATCCCCCTTAGAAGACCAACTACTGACTGATCACTTACACAAGAAGGCGATCTCCCATTCCGTACCGAAAAATTATTAATAGTCAGACGGACCCCCTGGCACGACTCCGGGATATCTGGCTGGCAGAGGTTGGAGACTTGGATGACACAGACTTGCAGGATGCAATCGCGTCGCCTAGAGAGGTAGAGTCTCCTCAAGAATGCGTCTCATCCAACTAAAAATACTGCACAGGACCTACTACACAAGAGTGAAAAAGCACAAGATAGGAAGAGCGTCAGATCCGCACTGTTTGCGCCGATTTGAAGAATTAGCACATTTTACCATACTCTGTGGGAGTGTCCGGGATCACATCATACTGGATAGCAGTGATGGATACTATCACAGAGGTTAGTGGGAACACAGGGGCATGTTACCAAGGGCATTATCGCCGCATTAGCGGGACTTTTTCCTGCTAATGCGGTGATAATTTTATCGCCCTATTACCAAGCTGTCGCTAACACCAGTTAGCGACAGCTTGTAGGCGATAGCAGGCATTTAGGGGCCCACTTTGCATGTCTGCGATAATTATCGCTAATGACATGCAAAGTGGGCGGGCCACTCTAACTCCTATTAACAACTTTTGGAAATATCTCCAAAAGCTAACGCCTACTAAAAGCAGTTCTTAGCCATGTTATCCAATGGAAGGTGGATAACATGGCTAAGAGCATTGTCACGATAATGCATGAATATCGCTGATTTTTCAGCGATATTGATGCATTTGGCAGGATTTTTACCACTTTTGAGATAAACCTTGATAATATCAAGGTATCTCAGCTGTAAAAATCCTCACTGCTCGGCGATATTTTTTTCCCGCTAGCCAAGCAATAGCGGTAAGCAATAGCGATAATTATCGCTATTGCTTGGTAATATGCCCCACAGTTCTGGTTGCTCCCAAGGGCTGCCTATTAAACATATGGGAACCAACGGACCTCAACCACACCGATAGACAGTGGGCAACAATGGGGATGATGGTAGCTAAGCGAAATATTGCTCAGAAATGGGGGGCAGCGCAAGCTCTTAACCTGACAGAATTGTGTAGAGACATGGACATGATCATGGTGGCCGAAGAAATGGGGGAGGGTGTGGGGAAAATGGAATGAATATAGAGGCCATATATGTACCCCTCCTGCCGTAGACCATGGCTCAGACGATGAGGCACAATACGCAAAGCTGTGTTACCTGTACATCACTGTGTATGTTATTGTTAGATGAGATGTTGTCAACATAATCTCTCCTCTATAAGAAATATACTGCAGATCTTATGTTAAATGAAATTAAATAAAAAAAAAATAAGCATGGGGAAAGTAAGCAAATGCCCATGGACCCAACTTTCCAAGAGGCCCCTTAATAAAGTGTGAGGGGCAAATGAAATTCCTGCCACAATAACCAATACTCATAAGAATTTGCTTTTTACCCAAATTTGACAGCTGAATATACTTAACAGAAACTGTTTGCATGTCTGGCCTGCCCAGCATTAACCCTGCAGTTGGTGTCAATTAAGTTGAAAAATAATATTTCTGTGTAATGTCTCTCTCCTTATTTCACCTCCCCCTGTCTTTTAACCTCTGTCTCTTCATCTTTATGTACCTGCATCCTTTCCCTCCGTCTTGAATTTGTTAGCTCAATTCTTTCTCAATACACCCAACATACCTCACTCCCCTTCACCTCTCTCTACCTCAATCAAGACCTTGCCTCTACCACTGCCTGAGTCTTCCTCTATATCTGTAATTCTTGATCCCCTCTTTCTACCTCCATTCTCTTTCTACTTCATCGCCCTCTCTGTACCTCTCATCCAGGTAATTTTCTTCTCATACAACCATATATCTGTCTTTACCTCACCTCACTATCTCCCTCTTCATGTTTCTACTACGATACCTATCTTTACTTTTCTCTCAGCCCTTTCTCTACATCGTAACTCACCACACCTCTGTATCCATTAGCTTTCTACCACCAATCTCCCTCCTGCCTCATCCTTCCCTATCCCGCTGCTCTTTCTCTGACTAACTAACATCCCAGGTTTACCTCACCCCTGGTTCATCACCTAACCTCTCCACCTCGTCTTTCTCTATTTCTACCGCTGTTGCATTCCTACACCTCCCTAAATTTGTTACTGCTTTCCGGCATGCGCTATTTCTCTACTTTGACCTCCATCAACTACTGTCTCCCACACAAACACATATCTCACTTTAGAACTTATTTTCAACTCATCCTGTCCACTCCAACCATCTCTCACTACGTCTTTCTTCATTGATCTCTCTACCTCACCATCTCTCCCCCTTTTTTATTTCGCAATGCTCTCAAGTTCTGTATCAACATCACCTCTCTTTTTCTGTTTTTTGTTTGTCTCTCAACTTTCTATTTTTGCTCTACACCACACTCTTTCTATCCTTCACCCCTCTCCCTACCTTTCTCTCTTGTCCACTGATCTCGTTTCCGACCTGTTTTCCTAAACCTCTTTTCAGTTTTCTCTCTATCCCTACATTGCACCTATTTGTTTTTGCTTGTCTCGCTATCTGTCTATCTTTACCTCTCTCAATTTCACCTCATTTTACACCTTAGCTTTCACTCTATCTCACCACTTGGGGTGCTGTATTCCTCTACCTGTCTCTATATTTCCTTCTCCCTGTATCTCATACTGTCTACCTCTCTCATTCACTCGTAAACCTTACCTCTTTCTCTAGTTACTTTTTTCTCGTTCTACCTCTCTTTATCCTTCCTTCTGGCTACCTCTCATTTCTCTAGTTACCTATTTTGTGTCCCTACTCCACATACTTTTTTCCATCATGTTTATATCTCCGCCTTTTCTCACTCTACTTCACATTACTTGCTGTGATGTTTTCTTTATATCTCTGTCATTCTCCTGTATCCTTCCTCGACCCATTTCTCTTACTTAGCAGCGTCAGGGATAACTTTCTAGCCACAGAAGGGAACATATTCGAGAAGGAAAGGTCGGATAAGGCAAGAGAAGAGAAAATATGAGAAAATTATCAGATTTTAACTGATAGAAAAGTGACAATCCGCAGAGCGGTGCTTTGACATCACTTTTACAGCAAGTGACTGAGGTGTTTTGTGGTTACCAATATCCAGCAACTAAAGCTACAATTTCAAGCAAGCGCTATATGCGTGTCATTTATTTTATTTTTTACTCTAGTCTTCTAAATATCTTCCAATTCGCCTGTTTTTTCTGTGATGAGAGGAAAAATCTGACTAGAAATGTTATTCCACATAAAATTATGTTGTTGCAACAACAAAAAATCTACATCTAAGCTAAAGAAAGAAATAACTTTATCAAAGCTTGCTTAAACTTTCTTTTGGTAATATTTGGCTGGTGTAAATGGGACATCTTGAGCCTTAGGCTGTTTGTCTGATTCAGCTTCAGTATGTTTAACATAAAATTCAACATGTTTTCTGGAATGAGCCAAAAAGGGTTAATACATTCAAAGTTGTTCCATACAGAAGCTCCAAAATATATCTTGCAGGGGGCCCCACAATTCCTTAAGATGTCACTGTGCTTTGGAGGACACAGGAAATGGGAGACAGAGAAGAATGCAGGATATGGCTAGAGGTGGGACCTCAAGGCCTGCTTTTGTTTATGCAAGACTTGTGCGCTAGCGGTAGTTTGGCTGAGCAAAGGTTTCTGGAGGGATGGTGGAAGTGTACGTGGCTGTTCAGGTAAACTGGGCCTGCGTTGTATAGCGTTTTGGATGTATGCAGCAGCGGTCCGTTGCAGGTACATGCGGTGGGGCGGAGCGGGGATGTCGACAGATGATGGAATTGTTTATTTATTTAATTTTCCCAATTCCGTTGGCTGTTGTCTCCCCCCCCCCCACCCATGCTTCTCAGCATGGACCACCGCTGCATGTATGGGTGAGAAACTTAAACTGTGCACGCCATTATATCACGATCCAGTTCCTTCAGTACTAGTGTGATGTGAGACAGGTGTGGGAGTTGGAGAACTAGTCTGGCTACTGCATTCTGGATGGTCTGTAGTCTTATTGTGAGTTTCTTGGTCATTCCTGCATGGTGGACTTTCCCTTGTCTAGTCTGCAGGTGAATGTTTGAGTGATGGTCTTACTGTGTTTGGTAGCCACGTGTAGATCTTGTTAAGCATACTCAGGGTGTGAAAGCAGGACCTGGGCAGTCATTTCCAGTTTGCTGTTGATGGTGATTAGGTTTCTTGCACATAGTTTGGAGGTGGAAGTAGGTTTGAGGCCTGTAGGCCACAAGAGAGAATTCGTTCTGAAGATTACCACTTCAATCTAGTACAGGTTCAGTGTGAGGCAGCTGTACTTAATCCAAATGGTAATTTCGGTAATGCAGGAGCTGAAGATGCTCCTTGTGCTGGGTGTTCTATCCTAGAGGGACAGTATCAGGTGCATGCCGTAGGGGTAGATATATTGATGCTATGTGCTCGGATGATGTCTGCCAGTGGAGTCGTGTAGATGTTGAAGATGGTTGGGCTGAGTGAGGAGCGCTGCGGAAATACCACAAATCAGTTCCTGTTCTTCTGAAGAGTGAAGTGACATGTTGATTGTTTGGGTTCTTCTGATTGGAGAGGCACAGATCTATTAGAGGATGGGTCCTCGTGTGCCAGGCTCGTGGAGTCTTTTGATCAGGATGGAATGGGGGACTATGGCAAAGACTTCATAGAGGCAGGAGGAGGAGGAGGAGGGCTGCAATTTCTCACCTGTCAAGTATCATTCGGATGTTGTCTGTTACTGCAATGAGGGCTGTCTTTGTGTGTGGTTTGGTCTAAATCCTGACTGCATGGCATCGAGGACCCATGAGGTATTTTTTATTGTTCCAGTTTGTTACAAGGAGTACCTCGTCCTTGGTCGAGAGGTCACGATTGATGAAGGAATATATGCACGTCACTGGTTGCTGTATGTGAGAATTCCTGAAAGTTTGGCATCTTAATATGAGACTGAAGGAAGGTAGGCTTAGGTGAAACCTATCAATATATATTGGAATTGAGAGGGTTGCTAAAGGATTCAGCATCATTCTTCAGAAAAAAAATCTATAAATAAAAGTGCTTCTTCCTGCATTGACAAAGTTATGCTTGTGGATCGATGAGTGGAAGACTGAGAGAAAGAATTGTTGGGAAAATGGATGAGTGGGGCTATTATTAAGCGCATGGACAAATTGCTGGAGGAATGGATCTATACATCCAGTGATGTCAATTGTCTATCCTTGTTTATCCTTGTCCATCAACTGACCCTTTCTCATTCACTCACTCTTCAAGACAAATGCATCATTCAATAAGAAAGCACTTTCACTTCTAAAAAGGCCGACTATTGGTTTTGCCAATGCTTATTATCATATAGTACACTTTGAGCTTCAAAGACAAAAAGTAATTACATAATATTTATAAGTGTCTGGTTGACAGATGTGATGTGTTATATCTTTTCTGGGCAGGGAAATATAGGAAACACCAGACGATTCTCAAAAACTTCTGATTTTGTAATAGTTGCTTGTTCGATTCAAGGACGTCCTTCGAAACCCATAATTCTTGACACAACTCTATTTGGCCTTTTATGCCATGCATGCATGGTCAGTGATTGCCGAGGTGGGTCAAAGATGTGGCTTAAAAATAGCGAAATATTCAGTAAATTTTATGTTGACCTTTCACCTTCAGGTAAATGCATATAATATATCATGCACACACCTTAAATGAAAAATAAATGTTAGTCACATTTATCAGTGGAAAATGAATTTTTCTGGTAGTACAGCTCGGTTGGTTAATGCAATCATTTACAATGTTTGTGGGTGTAACCGGACGGTCACCGATTAGAATCCTGGCCAGTAGACTGAGGAAATAGTAAAGTGTATCTATAGTGCTAAGTGGCCCAAGTGGGTGACAGAAAGAACCTGTGAATAAGTAAGTCATTAGTTCAAAAATTGGATTATGTCGCAAAATGTGCAAACAGATTATGTTTAAATTTGACAGTGCTTTCAGAAGTCATGTTTTTAGTAGTATGATTGTGCATAGTGCAAACCTGTTTTATTGGTGTGTATTTAAATGAGAAATTCTGAAATTCTATCAAGGTCTATACTGACTCCCAAGTGGTCTTTAGATTTTCTGATTAACCAATTGCAAGTTTACTTCTTTTAGGCAGAAGAGACTTTGGAGAGAAGGCTTGTTCCTTCTTTAGATTATTATTGTTTATTAGTATTAATCATTATTTCGTTAATTGAAACCTTTACATGTTATAAGAACACAGATTAACCCAGCACAATTAGTTAAAGGAACAAGGACATGCTAAATCATAAGGTTACTTCAGTAAATGTCCTGATTAATTCAAGTATACACAAGGTAAGTGCGTGGTGCGTGAGCTCTTCAATAATTATCCTTAAGGCTACTTAATAAGCTAATGTGCAGCAGATAAAACTGAAGAAAGGGTTGCATTTTACCAGATTAAAACAACTAAAAAGTGTAATCGCATGCTAATCGCTAAAGGACTCTTCATTAAGTTTCCTTACTTGAGAAGGATGAACACACGGTAAAGTGCTCGTACATGGAAAGTGCAGATGAAAAGGGGAAAGCTTTTTGGACATAGTTCCTCCATTTGATTGTGCAACCACTTTAACCCCTTCCGTGCGGGGCTGTTTTCCCCCGCTGTGCTGGGGGGCGGGGGGCGCGTACAGCACCCCGGTGCTCATGACGAGGTCAGCTCGTCATGAGCCACGGCGCTCCGGTGCTCATGACGAGCTGAGCTCGTCATGATCGTGCCCGTTCCGTGGAATGCTCGCATGCTGGTCTGATTCCCCTGCTTGGCTGAGCGTTCCATTGGAACGGGTGTGGCCATGACGAGGTCAGAGGAGGATTTATTGCTGGGCGCACAGCGTATTTTAAAGGTTTTTAAGTTTGTGTGGATCTCCAGAGTATCGCCTTCTGTCTGGAGGCGTAGTGAACTGAAATGAAAGGGTTGCACTCTCAACACTGAGAGATGTCCTCTGGGTTCCAGAAAAGTCCCAATATAAAGGTTTCATAAAGGATTATGACTTTACTCGAAACGTAGTTGTTTGAATATTTATTCAAATATATTCATAGCTTGTTATATTCACAAGTATATTCTGTTATTCATGTTCCGTTATCACTTTTTTTTGCACTCATATGATCCCAATGCATTTCGGCATTTCCATTATGCCTTCATCTGGGGATATGTTTCTGTAAACGAAGAAATGCTTATATTTTACATAAAGAAAAAACTGTTCATAGGCTAACAGGTACATGATAACCAGCGTTAGTATTGTTGTGCCTAAACGTGCTCAGAGGGCGTGATTGCTTAAATTGTGAAAAAACCGAGACAAAATCTGCAGCGGTCAAATCAGAAGTGCAACATGATCAAAAGGTGGTATGACGTGAACGGAGGAAATTATTGGTGAAATGGCACGGTTTGGAGCGCGTGGTGAAAAGCGTGTGACCCGTGCTAAGGTTTTAATGGAGTTCGTGCTTTAAAATCAACGGGTGCATTTCGAATCCTTCAGTAAAGAGATAACGTGGATTTAAGCCCATTGTGAAAAGCGCGCATATCGCGCTGAAGATTTCGAAAGGTTCTTTTCTAAATTAACACATTAGTGCCTTACAAATCATGCAGCAAGAGTAGTGCTTACCGTGAAGGTGCAAAACACGTCCGTAAACGCCGACAGTCTGAACTGTGACCGGGTTCAGGAGAGGATGTAACCCGGACCCGGGCGCAGCCTCCAAGGGACCGTGTATAAAGTGTAATACTCGAGGGTAAAAGTAGATTGGTTAGAAAACGGTTAGGGGTGGTGAGAGAATAGTGAAATGTGACATGCAGTTCGGCAAAGATAAGACTGTAATAAAGATATCGTGATACATTCAAAATAGTATTTCTTAAGATAAAAACGATAAGAGTCAAGTTATAACGTGCAATGTATATGCATTACCCTATGAGGGAAAACATAAATTGCTTTAAGTAAAAGTATCAAGCTGTAAATGGTATAGCGAATTAGCCACTCTGCGGATATAAGGAGTCATTGGCTGGAGCCCCAGCTGTTCAAAGATAACATAAGTATTCCATTCGGTCATTTAGGCCGAACGGTTTCATGCTGCTTAATGTGAAAATCCAATAGTTTTCTCTTCTCAGTAGTTCTAGGAGATTGTCTTTGCCCTCTTGTTGTTTGACTGTTTCCAAAACTTAATATCGTAGCTGGGTGATGCCATGGCCTGCTTCCAAAAAATGTTGTGCTACAGTGGATTTGAGTTGTTTATTCCTTATGTTGGATTTATGCTCGTTAAGCCTTATTTTTAGTTTCCTTTGGGTTTGTCCAACGTAAATTTTGCCGCATGGGCATTTCAACATGTAAACTGCGTTGCTGGTATCGCAAGTTGCTGTAGCTCTGACTTTGATTTTGTTGCCCTTCATTGGGTGGTTAACTGTAATCCCTTGGATGACATTATTGCAGTGGTTGCAGTTTCTGCATGGGATTGTTCCTTTGTGTGCAACATTAATTGGAGGCGTTTTCAAAAGTTCTCCTAGGTTTCTTGCTCTGGTAAATGCAAAGGTAGGCTGAGTATCGAAAATTTTGTTAAAGTCAGGCTCTATCCTTAGGATTTCCCAATGCTTTCTGATTATTTGTTTGAATTTGTAGCTTGATGTTGAGTATTTGGAAACTACGGTGATTGAATCCTTATCAGATGTGGGAGTGTTAGACAGTAGTTGACTTCTGGTTTTGGTTTCAGATCGTTGTATGGCCTGATCGAGAACGTGGTGTGGGTACCCTCGGGCTTTGAATCTCTGTAGAGTGGTTTGCATCTCTTCTTGGAATTGGTGGTTTTCCGAAGTAATTCTTTTGGCTCTGATGATTTGGCTGTATGGTAAGTGATCCTTCAATGGTTGTGGGTGGAAGCTGGAATAGTGTAATGTGTTGTTTCTATCAGTTTTTTTCCGAAATAGACTGGTGGTAAATCCTGTGGGTGTGTTGGTGATTTTGACATCCAAAAAAGTTATGGATTCATTGTGAATTTCATATGTAAATTGGATACGTTGATCAATGGTATTGAGTAGTGCCAGTTGTTGTTGCAAAATATTTTTAGGGCCTTGCCATATAAGAAAAATGTCATCTATGAATCTTACAAATATCTTTAGATGATCCTTCCTTTGAGTTTTGTTGAGAATGTGATCTTGTTCAAATCTGTGCATAAAAATATTTGCATAGGCCGGTGCTGTAGAATTGCCCATAGATGTTCCTGTTAATTGTTGGTACCAATCCTCTTTCCATGTGAAATAGCTGAAAAACAGTGTGAATTGTTGAAGTTCCATTAAGAATAGTTTTAAATGGTTGTCCAAGTCGCTTCTCAATAAACAGTATTCAATAGCTTCAATCCCCATTGAGTGTGGGATAGATGTATATAGAGATGATACATCAACTGTGCACAACAGAATTTGACTATGGTCATCTATTTGCACTTGGTTCAGTTTATTGATGAAATCTGTGGTGTCACGAATGAATGTTGGAAGAGAGACAACAATGGGTTGGAAATATTTGTCTAGGAATTTTCCCACAGGATCGTGGATGCTGCCACATGTAGATACAATAGGCCTGCAAGGAGGCGTTTGTGGATCCTTGTGTATCTTGGGAACTAGAAAGAATTTCGGGCTTTTAGGATGCTTAGTAGTGAGATACTTGATGGTTTTCTCAGAGATTGTGTTGCTCTCAAAGGCTTCGTTTAATATTTTATCAAGTCTTTCCTTGAATTGGATGGTGGGATTATTGGGTAATTTCAAATAGGTGTTAGTGTCCGAGAGGTGAACCATTGCTTGTTGATCATAATAAGCTGTGTTAAGGATTACTATGGCGCCACCCTTATCAGCTTTAACACAGGCAACTTGGTTGTTGTTGGCAATAGATTTGATGGTACTAATCTCCTTGATGGTGAAGTTTTTATGTTTGGATTGTCGATTGCAGTTGAGTTTGGATAAGTCGTTTCTGACTAAAGTCTCATACGTGTCGAGTGTCTTATGTGAGACTGGTGCAAGAAAGTTGCTTTTAGGACGTAAGCCCTTGAGTTGATCTTCCGGAGGGTCTATAGATGTTTGTACAATGTTTTGGAAGAAATGTTTTAAGCGGAGTTTCCTCATGAGTTTGTAAAACGAAATTTCCAACTCGAGTTTATTGGTTCGGGCAGTTGGTATAAATGAAGTGCCTTTTTGTAAAATTTTCATTTGAATATTACTGAAATGATAATCCGAGATGTTAATTACCAGGTTGTCGGTTACTTCGCCTTGGTTTTCTTGGTGGTCACTGTTCTGGTTTGTGGAGGGTCTTTTGTTTTTTCTTGTTCTTTTTGACCTCCTTGTTCTTCGCGTTGATCCTGGCCTACCTCTAAAAAAGGCTCGACAGATGTTGAAGGTACTTCTGAGGTGATTACACTGCCTTGAAGATTGGATGTTGGTTTCTGAGGTGGAGGTCGGGTTCGTCTTCCTTGTAAGTTCATGGTGTCGTCCTCAGAAGAAGAGGTTTCGGTGTTGGCTGTGTAAGGTTTGTTTTGCCGTCTTTTAGCGTAGATATCCGCCCATGTATACACCTCGCCCATTTTATAATCTATGGTATCCCTTTTTAGTTTGCGAATCTTGCGTTCAGTAACTTCAGCAGTGTGTTTGGTCAGTTGAGCGTTAATATCTTCCATGATTTTATTAAGTTCTTCTGTTGTGTAGCTGCTTTCCAATTTTGTCTTCACATGAGAGATTTCTGTTGCGAGTTCTTCCAAAATGGTTGATAATTCTTCGATGATCAACAGTATTAAGTCAAGGCTGCATTTATTAAGGATGGCGTACCATCTATCCTTGAATCTTTGAACATTTTTGCATAAGGATGGTTTTAATGGTATTCTTAAGCCTCTCGGTATTCTCTGTGCCTTGTGGTACTTAACCATGGTGCTCGCGTGCAGGCGTTGGTTGATTATTTTCTTTGACAGGTATAACAATTGTTTGATGTTTTGCTCCTTACTGAGGTTCGTGGTTAATTCGGTGGTTTCTTCGCTAATGAGTGCGTATAGTCTGTTGACTTCCTCGTTAGAATACGCAAAAGTTTCCGCTCTTGCATCCGTGAGATTGAATATTTCATCCATGTTCCGTGCGTGCTGTCCAGCAGTTGGGCAGACTGATAGATATAGAGGAGGATTTATTGCTGGGCGCACAGCGTATTTTAAAGGTTTTTAAGTTTGTGTGGATCTCCAGAGTATCGCCTTCTGTCTGGAGGCGTAGTGAACTGAAATGAAAGGGTTGCACTCTCAACACTGAGAGATGTCCTCTGGGTTCCAGAAAAGTCCTAATATAAAGGTTTCATAAAGGATTATGACTTTACTCGAAACGTAGTTGTTTGAATATTTATTCAAATATATTCATAGCTTGTTATATTCACAAGTATATTCTGTTATTCATGTTCCGTTATCACTTTTTTTTGCACACATATGATCCCAATGCATTTCGGCATTTCCATTATGCCTTCATCTGGGGATATGTTTCTGTAAACGAAGAAATGCTTATATTTTACATAAAGAAAAAACTGTTCATAGGCTAACAGGTACATGATAACCAGCGTTAGTATTGTTGTGCCTAAACGTGCTCAGAGGGCGTGATTGCTTAAATTGTGAAAAAACCGAGACAAAATCTGCAGCGGCCAAATCAGAAGTGCAACATGATCAAAAGGTGGTATGACGTGAACTGAGGAAATTATTGGTGAAATGGCACGGTTTGGAGCGCGTGGTGAATAGCGTGTGACTCGCGCTAAGGTTTTTACTTAAAGCAATTTATGTTTTCCCTCATAGGCTAATGCATATACGTTGCACGTTATAACTTGACTCTTATCGTTTTTATCTTAAGAAATACTATTTTGAATGTATCACGATATCTTTATTACAGTCTTATCTTTGCCGAACTGCATGTCACATTTCACTATTCTCTCACCACCCCTAACCGTTTTCTAACCAATCTACTTTTACCCTCGAGTATTACACTTTATACACGGTCCCTTGGAGGCTGCGCCCGGGTCCGGGTTACATCCTCTCCTGAACCCGGTCACAGTTCAGACTGTCGGCGTTTACGGACGTGTTTTGCACCTTCACGGTAAGCACTACTCTTGCTGCATGATTTGTAAGGCACTAATGTGTTAATTTAGAAAAGAACCTTTCGAAATCTTCAGCGCGATATGCGCGCTTTTCACTATGGGCTTAAATCCACGTTATCTCTTTACTGAAGGATTCGAAATGCACCAGTTGATTTTAAAGCACGAACTCCATTAAAACCTTAGCGCGAGTCACACGCTTTTCACCACGCGCTCCAAACCGTGCCATTTCACCAATAATTTCCTCCGTTCACGTCATACCACCTTTTGATCATGTTGCACTTCTGATTTGACCGCTGCAGATTTTGTCTCGGTTTTTTCACAATTTAAGCAATCACGCACTTTGAGCACGTTTAGGCACAACAATACTAACGCTGGTTATCATGTACCTGATAGCCTATGAACAGTTTTTTCTTTTTTTTCTTTATGTAAAATATAAGCATTTCTTCGTTTACAGAAACATATCCCCAGATGAAGGCATAATGGAAATGCCGAAATGCATTGGGATCATATGAGTGCAAAAAAAAGTGATAACGGAACATGAATAACAGAATATACTTGTGAATATAACAAGCTATGAATATATTTGAATAAATATTCAAACAACTACGTTTCGAGTAAAGTCATAATCCTTTATGAAACCTTTATATTAGGACTTTTCTGGAACCCAGAGGACATCTCTCAGTGTTGAGAGTGCAACCCTTTCATTTCAGTTCACTACGCCTCCAGACAGAAGGCGATACTCTGGAGATCCACACAAACTTAAAAACCTTTAAAATACGCTGTGCGCCCAGCAATAAATCCTCCTCTATATCTATCAGTCTGCCCAACTGCTGGACAGCACGCACGGAACATGGATGAAATATTCAATCTCACGGATGCAAGAGCGGAAACTTTTGTGTATTCTAACGAGGAAGTCAACAGAATATACGCACTCATTAGCGAAGAAACCACCGAATTAACCACGAACCGCAGTAAGGAGCAAAACATCAAACAATTGTTATACCTGTCAAAGAAAATAATCAACCAATGCCTGCACGCGAGCACCATGGTTAAGTACCACAAGGCACAGAGAATACCGAGAGGCTTAAGAATACCATTAAAACCATCCTTATGCAAAAATGTTCAAAGATTCAAGGATAGATGGTACGCCATCCTTAATAAATGCAGCCTTGACTTAATACTGTTGATCATCGAAGAATTATCAACCATTTTGGAAGAACTCGCAACAGAAATCTCTCATGTGAAGACAGAATTGGAAAGCAGCTACACAACAGAAGAACTTAATAAAATCATGGAAGATATTAACGCTCAACTGACCAAACACACTGCTGAAGTTACTGAACGCAAGATTCGCAAACTAAAAAGGGATACCATAGATTATAAAATGGGCGAGGTGTATACATGGGCGGATATCTACGCTAAAAGACGGCAAAACAAACCTTGCACAGCCAACACCGAAACCTCTTCTTCTGAAGACGACACCATGAACTTACAAGGAAGACGAACCCGACCTCCACCTCAGAAACCAACATCCAATCTTCAAGGCAGTGTAATCACCTCAGAAGTACCTTCAACATTTGTCGAGCCTTTTTTAGAGGTAGGCTAGGATCAACGCGAAGACCCAGGAGGCCAAAAAGAACAAGAAAAAACAAAAGAACCTCCACAAACCAGAACAGTGACCACCAGGAAAACCAAGGCGAAGTAACCGACAACCTGGTAATTAACATCTCGGATTATCATTTCAGTAATATTCAAATGAAAATTTTACAAAAAGGCACTTCATTTATACCAACTGCCCGAACCAATAAACTCGAGTTGGAAATTTCGTTTTACAAACTCATGAGGAAACTCCGCTTAAAACATTTCTTCCAAAACATTGTACAAACATCTATCGACCCTCAGGAAGATCAACTCAAGGGCTTACGTCCTAAAAGCAACTTTCTTGCACCAGTCTCACATAAGACACTCGACACGTATGAGACTTTAGTCAGAAACGACTTATCCAAACTCAACTGCAATCGACAATCCAAACATAAAAACTTCACCGTCAAGGAGATTAGTACCGTCAAATCTATTGCCAACAACAACCAAGTTACCTGTGTTAAAGCTGATAAGGGTGGCGCCATAGTAATCCTTAACACAGCTTATTATGATCAACAAGCAATGGTTCACCTCTCGGACACTAACACCTATTTGAAATTACCCAATAATCCCACCATCCAATTCAAGGAAAGACTTGATAAAATATTAAACGAAGCCTTTGAGAGCAACACAATCTCTGAGAAAACCATCAAGTATCTCACTACTAAGCATCCTAAAAGCCCGAAATTCTTTCTAGTTCCCAAGATACACAAGGATCCACAAACGCCTCCTTGCAGGCCTATTGTATCTACATGTGGCAGCATCCACGATCCTGTGGGAAAATTCCTAGACAAATATTTCCAACCCATTGTTGTCTCTCTTCCAACATTCATTCGTGACACCACAGATTTCATCAATAAACTGAACCAAGTGCAAATAGATGACCATAGTCAAATTCTGTTGTGCACAGTTGATGTATCATCTCTATATACATCTATCCCACACTCAATGGGGATTGAAGCTATTGAATACTGTTTATTGAGAAGCGACTTGGACAACCATTTAAAACTGTTCTTAATGGAACTTCTACAATTCACACTGTTTTTCAGCTATTTCACATGGAAAGAGGATTGGTACCAACAATTAACAGGAACATCTATGGGCAATTCTACAGCACCGGCCTATGCAAATATTTTTATGCACAGATTTGAACAAGATCACATTCTCAACAAAACTCAATGGAAGGATCATCTAAAGATATTTGTAAGATTCATAGATTACATTTTTCTTATATGGCAAGGCCCTAAAAATATTTTGCAACAACAACTGGCACTACTCAATACCATTGATCAACGTATCCAATTTACATATGAAATTCACAATGAATCCATAACTTTTTTGGATGTCAAAATCACCAACACTCCCACAGGATTTACCACCAGTCTATTTCAGAAAAAAACTGATAGAAACAACACATTACACTATTCCAGCTTCCACCCACAACCATTGAAGGATCACTTACCATACAGCCAAATCATCAGAGCCAAAAGAATTACTTCGGAAAACCACCAATTCCAAGAAGAGATGCAAACCACTCTACAGAGATTCAAAGCCCGAGGGTACCCACACCACGTTCTCGATCAGGCCATACAACGATCTGAAACCAAAACCAGAAGTCAACTACTGTCTAACACTCCCACATCTGATAAGGATTCAATCACCGTAGATTCCAAATACTCAACATCAAGCTACAAATTCAAACAAATAATCAGAAAGCATTGGGAAATCCTAAGGATAGAGCCTGACTTTAACAAAATTTTCGATACTCAGCCTACCTTTGCATTTACCAGAGCAAGAAACCTAGGAGAACTTTTGAAAACGCCTCCAATTAATGTTGCACACAAAGGAACAATCCCTTGCAGAAACTGCAACCACTGCAATAATGTCATCCAAGGGATTACAGTTAACCACCCAATGAAGGGCAACAAAATCAAAGTCAGAGCTACAGCAACTTGCGATACCAGCAACACAGTTTACATGTTGAAATGCCCATGCAGCAAAATTTACGTTGGACAAACCCAAAGGAAACTAAAAATAAGGCTTAACGAGCATAAATCCAACATAAGGAATAAACAACTCAAATCCACTGTAGCACAACATTTTTTGGAAGCAGGCCATGGCATCAGCCAGCTACGATATTGTGTTTTGGAAACAGTCAAACAACAAGAGGGCAAAGACAATCACCTAGAACTACTGAGAAGAGAAAACTATTGGATTTTCACATTAAGCAGCATGAAACCGTTCGGCCTAAATGACCGAATGGAATACTTATGTTATCTTTGAACAGCTGGGGCTCCAGCCAATGACTCCTTATATCCGCAGAGTGGCTAATTCGCTATACCATTTACAGCTTGATACTTTTACTTAAAGCAATTTATGTTTTCCCTCATAGGCTAATGCATATACATTGCACGTTATAACTTGACTCTTATCGTTTTTATCTTAAGAAATACTATTTTGAATGTATCACAATATCTTTATTACAGTCTTATCTTTGCCGAACTGCATGTCACATTTCACTATTCTCTCACCACCCCTAACCGTTTTCTAACCAATCTACTTTTACCCTCGAGTATTACACTTTATACACGGTCCCTTGGAGGCTGCGCCCGGGTCCGGGTTACATCCTCTCCTGAACCCGGTCACAGTTCAGACTGTCGGCGTTTACGGACGTGTTTTGCACCTTCACGGTAAGCACTACTCTTGCTGCATGATTTGTAAGGCACTAATGTGTTAATTTAGAAAAGAACCTTTCGAAATCTTCAGCGCGATATGCGCGCTTTTCACTATGGGCTTAAATCCACGTTATCTCTTTACTGAAGGATTCGAAATGCACCAGTTGATTTTAAAGCACGAACTCCATTAAAACCTTAGCGCGAGTCACACGCTTTTCACCACGCGCTCCAAACCGTGCCATTTCACCAATAATTTCCTCCGTTCACGTCATACCACCTTTTGATCATGTTGCACTTCTGATTTGACCGCTGCAGATTTTGTCTCGGTTTTTTCACAATTTAAGCAATCACGCCCTCTGAGCACGTTTAGGCACAACAATACTAACGCTGGTTATCATGTACCTGTTAGCCTATGAACAGTTTTTTCTTTATGTAAAATATAAGCATTTCTTCGTTTACAGAAACATATCCCCAGATGAAGGCATAATGGAAATGCCGAAATGCATTGGGATCATATGAGTGCAAAAAAAAGTGATAACGGAACATGAATAACAGAATATACTTGTGAATATAACAAGCTATGAATATATTTGAATAAATATTCAAACAACTACGTTTCGAGTAAAGCCATAATCCTTTATGAAACCTTTATATTAGGACTTTTCTGGAACCCAGAGGACATCTCTCAGTGTTGAGAGTGCAACCCTTTCATGACGAGGTCAGCTCATTATGAGCCACGGCGCTCCGGTGCTCATGATGAGCTGACCTCGTCATGGCCACACCCGTTCCAATGGAACGCTCAGCACAGCAGGGGAAGCAGCCCAGCATGCGACCGTTCCACAGAACGGGCACGGTCATGACGAGCTGAGCTCGTCATGAGCACCGGAGCACCGTGGCTCATGACGAGCTGACCTCGTCATGAGCACCCAAGGGGTTAAATTGTTTTTCCTCAGTAGTAGTAAGTATTACCAGGCATGCTATTACTTGTGGGCACCGACACGGCAAGCCGAACAACAAGGCTTGGGGGCATGTTCTTGATCCATTAGCATTAAAGAGATTGCATAAAAGCTGTCTGCAAACCGGTCGCAAAATGGGCCATATGCATAATATGTGTAAGAAAGATTTGTCTGCCCCTGGTACAGCTTGCATTACGGTGAAGTTGGTTCTGAGGCCCATGGCGGGATCGCATTCTTTGTTGGTAGCAGGCTGAGTCTTAACGCAAAAATCTAAATTTATAAAAGCCGTTGATGGTTTTGAAAAGATAGCTCTGTGACATTGCTGATCTGTATGTATTGATGCATAGCCATGAGTGTCTATGCTTGTGGAACCATTCCTTATCTTGTGCCCTGGATAATAGCCTTGCGTGTTTGTTCACTGTGAGTTTAAAAGTGTGATGAGGTAAGTGGGCTTCAAACAGATATTGAGAGGCCAGTGCTTCTAAAGCTTCACTTCTCACCTTGGCCAAACAAGTTTTTTTACTGTTATCCTGAATCTCTTTCCAAATAACTGTTTTTCGGATGGCCAATTCTCAAGGATAACAGGTACTTGAGGAGAGCACTTTGCTGTGCTAGTCCTTGCTCGTGGAGCACAAATTCGAATCGGATTTATGCAAGTGAGGTGTATTGTGGGAGATGGAATAGCAGGTGGCAGACATGCAGAGCCGGACTGAGGACCGGAGACTGCTTGGCCGCCCCCCCTGTGGGGGGTTGGGAGATGTGGCCAAACTGTTTGCTAGGGCTGGTTTTGGCCGATTTTGTTACAGGTGGCCAATATTGCCGGCCCCAGGTAACGAATCGGCCCCCCAGGGGCCAAAAACTGGCCCATTCCCTGGTGGCCCACCAGGGAAACGCGTGGTACCCGCAACGGCCAGTCTGGCCCTGCAGACGTCACTCTGGGCATTGTTCAGAAATAGACTAAGCCTTCCTGGGAAGGCTACTGATCAATAAGACATAGTTGGGATCACTTTTGCTTTGATTGCTGTCAATGTTGGTTTCCAAATAGGCATAGGAAATTTGTTGGGTTGTTTTTGAAAAGTGACAATCAGTGAAACAAGGTGAGGTTTTAATGAGTTTAGATGGAGCCTGGGTGAGTAACGCTTATGTAGCCAAACCCCAAGGTATTTATAGCTGTGACGCATTTTCACTGTGCTACTTCCCAGGTACCATTTGCTCTTCTTTTTTAGATCATTGCTGAAGATGACGATTTTAGTTTTGTCTAAGTTAACTGTAATCAAAATTGTTCTGCAGTAAAGAACTGGAGTGTTCAGCAAGTTTTGCAGGCCAATGGGAGTTAAATTCATGAGAACAATATTGTCCTCATATTGAACTGACGTCAAGGGATGTTGTCCCAGTTTTGGGTAGTGTGAGTGTGCCACATCCAGTACTGTGTTCAGTTCTGAGATGAACAGACACAGTGTAAGAGCAAGGACACAGTGCTGTTTTTGGCCTCGTCTTGTTAGAATTGTTGTAGTTACGCCCCACTGGTGGCTCCTCTGCTATGGCTTTTGAGCAGTGTAATGCACAAAACATAAAATGATAACTTTTTGTTATCATTTTATGCTTCGAGCTGCTTTGCAGGCAGACGGGTGGGCAGGGCTGCTCTGCTCTCAGGTCCAGGGAAGACATGGCTTGGCAGTTCAGGCTGGACTGTTCCCATGAGGCACAGGGTCAGACTGATTTGCACATAGCCATGACTGAACTGGGGTGGCAGAGTGGGCTACAGAACGGTGATGGATTAAACCCAGATCTTTTGACTGGGTGTGAGTGTTTGATTGATTCAGATGCTCCGTCCATCACCACCCCCTTTTGTACTGCTTTTGGCCACCATAAGTGTGGCAGGGTATGCTCAGACGTGAGTCCCTTGCTCACTTTGCCACTGGATTCAAGCAAGCCGGGCTGAAGACGGCTGGAATGCCAGAGACCGGTCCTCAGAAGCTTGTTTCCGGTCCAGGGAAGACGTGGCTTGGCAGTTCGGGCTGGACTGTTCCCATGAGGCACAGGGTCAGACTGATTTGCATATAGCCATGTCTGAACTGGGAATGGCAGAGTGGGCTACAGAACGGTGATGGATTAAACCCAGATCTTTTGACTGGGTGTGAGTGTTTGATTGATTCGGATGCTCCGTCCATCACCACCCCCTTTTGTACCGCTTTTGGCTGCCATAAGTGTGGCAGGGTATGCTCAGACGTGAGTCCCTTGCTCACTTTGCCACTGGATTCAAGCAAGCCGGGCTGAAGACGGCTGGAATGCCAAAAACCGGTCCTCAGAAGCTTGTTTCCGGTCCAGAGAAGACATGGCTTGGCAGTTTGGGCTGGACTGTTCCCATGAGGCACAGGGTCAGACTGATTTGCATATAGCCATGTCTGAACTGGGAATGGCAGAGTGGGCTACAGAACGGTGATGGATTAAACCCAGATCTTTTGACTGGGTGTGAGTGTTTGATTGATTCAGATGCTCCGTCCATCACCACCCCCTTTTGTACCGCTTTTGGCCGCCATAAGTGTGGCAGGGTATGCTCAGACATGAGTCCCTTGCTCACTTTGGAACTGGATTCAAGCAAGCCGGGCTGAAGACGGCTGGAATGCCAGAAACCGGTCCTCGGATGCTTGTTTCCGGTCCAGGGAAGACATGGCTTGGCAGTTCGGGCTGGACTCTTCCCATGAGGCACAAGGTAAGACTGATTTGCATATAGCCATGTCTGAACTTGGGTGGCAGAGTGGGCTAAAGAACGGTGATGGATTAAACCCAGATCTTTTGACTGGATGTGAGTGTTTGATTGATTCAGATGCTCCGTCCATCACCACCCCCTTTTGTACCGCTTTTGGCCGCCATATGTGTGGCAGGGTATGCTCAGACGTGAGTCCCTTGCTCACTTTGCCACTGGATTCAAGCAAGCCGGGCTGAAGACGGCTGGAATGCCAGAAACCAGTACTCGGAAGCTTGTTTCCGGTCCAGGGAAGACTTGGCTTGGCAGTTCGGGCTGGACTGTTCCCATGAGGCACAGGGTCAGACTGATTTGTACATAGCCATGTCTGAACTGGGGTGGCAGAGTGGGCTAAAGAACGGTGATGGATTAAACCCAGATCTTTTGACTGGATGTGAGTGTTTGATTGATTCAGATGCTCCGTCCATCACCACCCCCTTTTGTACCGCTTTTGGCCGCCATATGTGTGGCAGGGTATGCTCAGACGTGAGTCCCTTGCTCACTTTTCCACTGGATTCAAGCAAGCCGGGCTGAAGACGGCTGGAATGCCAGAAACCGGTCCTCGGAAGCTTGTTTCCGGTCCAGGGAAGACATGGCTTGGCAGTTCGGGCTGGACTGTTCCCATGAGGCACAGGGTCAGACTGATTTGCATATAGCCATGTCTGAACTGGGGTGGCAGAGTGGGCTAAAGAACGGTGATGGATTAAACCCAGATCTTTAGACTGGGTGTGCGTGTTTGATTGATTCAGATGCTCCGTCCATCACCACCCCCTTTTGTACCGCTGCTCTGAGAGCAGGGCAGGGCCCTCTCAGACCGCCAAAATCTGTCATGCACACTTTCCGTGTTCTCCATGCAGGCTGCATTACAGCCTGCGTGGAGAACATGCTCACCCCTCCAGCCCCTGGCTGAGCGCCGTGTCATGGCATTCAGACCAATTACAACTCTGCATTTCAGCATTGTGATTTGTCAGGGGAGCCTGGATGTTTACCAATCATAATGCTGCTTTGCAACATTGTGATTGGTGAGTTGGGTCTGGCTGTGCTCCCTGTTCCAAGATGAGGAAAGCAGGAGCAGAGATCCTGGACCGGCGGCAAGGTATGTATTTCTAAATATTGCGCAGTCAAACACATGAGTGCCTCCACCCCTCCCCGTGACCCCCCCCCCTGCCTGCCACCCATGAGCCAATGCTGACCACCACTGTTAGGCCCTTATTTGTGCCCATTTATGGTAAGGGCACTGGTTCAAAGTTGACCTGATAAGGTCCAGTAACACAAGGTTAAGTATTATTTGTTCAAGGTTAAGTATTATTTGATCAAATGAACAAAGCGGTTATGGGAGCAAGCTTCATAGGGCAACAGATAATCATTTAGTCATAGTATATGCAGATTCATATTTACAAGTGATCACATAAGTGACAAGTGTGCGTAACCTGACTGAGTGAAAGTGACAATACATGAAGTATCACACAAAATAGACATAGAAATCCAGGACGATATGTACAAGTGAAGGGATTTTCAACAAGGGGTCGACAGCGTTTCGATCTTTTGTTACTTTAGATCATCATGTGGTACTGTAATTCCGGACCCTGCTGTTCCACCAGTATCGAGGTCCACACACTCGTATCACAAAATATTGTCGTACCATGACAAATTTGGTATCGACGGACCGGTAACGATAAGGACATCACCCCTATGGATTTGCGTCATGATTGAGTGATGCTAACACCCTTAAATCATGATTTCCGTTCCGAACCCTCAGACTCCATTTTGTAAACAGCATCCATCTTATGACTTGCCCTCATATAGTCAATTGATTAAGACCGAGTTTGATCTGAAAGGACACGTCCACAGTAGCTGACTTCTCCATGACCTGGCCGAGCTGACTCCACTGCCTCCAGCCAAACCTGTTTGGTCAGCTCCTCGCCCAGTGGCCGAGTAAGATATCATCAAGGCTCAACATGCCATAAACCATTCACTACCTACAGACCATGTTTTCCACACACATACACCTGTCCAGGATTCTTGTTCATGACCAGTTTTACGATGGGAGGGTGCCCGACCTTATTGGTGTTTCATCGATATCTGATGGGAATTCTGGGTCTGGCGGGGTAATCCATCACTATCCGGACATCTAAAATATGTGCTGACCAGCATGACTTCGCTCTTTGTATTGTTGTAGAAATGTGTGTATAACCATATCATAAACTCAAGAATTCTTGCCCGCAGCTGTTATTTTTGTATATAAGGAGAAGGCTGGTTCTGTAAAAACGAACAGTCTCCTGAGAACTTACAGCCCGTGATGTTGTAATTCTAGGACACATGTTACTTGGTTGCAACCAATAAACCTCGATCTCTGACTTCAACTAGAAGACTCTGTGTTTCTGTAGTCCACCACAGGGAGAACTCAGAGGTCTTCGGGTGTGGTCCCCTGGCACCACCGGATCCCTAAAAACCCGGCACCTCAGTTGGCGCCCAACTCGAGGCGATATCAAGCGGTGACCGTCCAAGCCAGATGTTCGTGAGGAGCTTCGTGTGAAAATTCCGGAGGAAGGCCAGCCACTTCAGCGACCCCTGCATGTCGACGTGGTTCCGAAGGTGTTTGGTGCAAGGTTCCCCGCGTCCCGACGGCTACGAAGGACTGCTGCCCTGACTATCGCCCTGTTTTGGACCCAGTGATCCTTGGTAGAGCGAAACGATAGACGAGTCTTCTAGTGACGTCACCGATCTTCAATATTCAGTTAAGTATAAGTGGAGCGTCTCCCAGTTCTTAGTTTGGTTCTTAGTTTTGGTATCCCAGAGATACGGTTTGTATTGGTTCTTGCAAGCACCAAAACCGAGGGATTTGTGTATTCACGACAATATCATAATTAGATAATCCCTTGAAGTTTGAAGCTAGACTAGTGAGCGAAGATGCCTGGTCTTAGCAGACTTGGAAACTTGTTTTGTCTTGGTTGTAGTAAGGACTCCCGATTAGAGGATTCGTGTCCGGTTCCTCCGATTGGAACTCCAACATATGAGTTATATATAAAGCACGGAGTAGGTCCTATCACGTATAACGAAGTGTGGATAAAATACACCCGCAAGGATGGTGTTTTAAAATGGCCCCAATATGGTAGTTTTGACTCAGAAGTATTAAACAACCTCGAGGTCAAATTGTTCAAGAAGAAAGCCCGGCCGGCGATGTTTGACTCTTTTCGCTTATGGCGCAAAGAAGCCAAACAGAAAGAAATAAAATTAGCAAAGAAAAATAAAAGAGGTATGTCGATGGTGCAAGCTGCCATTGCATACAGGGATAATGAGGAAGAACAAGAAAGTGAACAAATGCTTAGGAGCAAGAAGCTAGCAGTAGATAAATGCTACCCGATGTTGCCCCATGAAGGACAAGACTCAAAGGGAACATCCGAGAAAGATCCATTAATGTCCCACTTATTGAACTCACCACCCCCATATACATCGAGTATTGTTGGACCCCCGAAGCGTTTCGTTATACCGCGCCCTGGCGCACGAAATGCAGCTCTTGCACAAGCACCAGCTCCTCTTCAGCTGGTTCCTACTTCTCCGGCGCAGCCTTCTCAAGGGCCGCGGCCTTTGCTACATACTCCATCTACTTCTACAACTTTGCCTACTGCTCCAACTGTTCACTATGATACTACTTCTGCTACTGCTTCCACTTCCTCTGCTATTGCCTCGACTTCCTCTTTACATCAGCCTGTCTTTTCTGGCGCATCTGCCTCGCCGCAAGCTTCTCCTTCTGTCAGACAGAGAGTGGCAAATACTGTCACTGGTCTATTCACGCCCTTCTTTGGGTCGCCTAAAACGACCCCTAAAACGGGACGTAGACAGTTGCGTAGTCAACTACCCGACTACGAGGAAAGAGAAGTGCTAAATGAGTTAGCACGCAAATGGATTACTGACACTGCTAAATATGATGTTCAGTCCGTTATGGATGTTTTCCGTCAGTGGGATGCGCCCACTCAGAGATACGTATTTGAAGAGATGTGTGTATATCTTTGTGAAGATTTGGAGACAAACGATCCCAAGCGCAAAATGAAGGAATTATTCCGCATGCGTTTTAAGTTCTATGAAGGTATGATTGTAGGTGCTGATGTTGAAAAAGCGATAGATTTATTGTTATCCTATAGGAGTAAGGGAAATGTCTCTAGATCATTGTATGAAGATGACGTGCCAGATAGGAAAAAGGCGCGACAGTACCCCATGAGAGAGGTTCCTCCAGTATGGAGGGAAGGTGATGCGAATGTAAATCCACCAATTTTGCCGCATTTTCAGCGTGTATGGGTACATGTCCCCTGGAAAAGATCTGAAGTTTTAGCACTCAAACAGACATTACCTGATCCACGTAAAAACCCAGCTGGATATTACAAGGAATTATCACAGACTGCCAGCTCATGTATAATGAATTTAGCAGATGTAGACATGTTGTTTGGGAATGTTGTTCCGCATCCTTTATGGAGTAAAATTCGTCATGCAGATCATGATCAAGAACTAGGTGACTCATGGGCTAATATTACTGCTACTGGTGCTAGACAAATTGGTGGTTCTAAACCCGAGCCTTTAATAGCAGAACTTCCCGGTAGGATTATCGCGTACATGAAAACATTAATGCCTGAATTGCGCGTAAATTGGGACAAGCTATCTGCATGCAAGCAAAAGAAATATGAGAATGTGTCTGACTTTTTCACGAGATTTGAAGAGACTTTCGTCGATCATAGTGGTCAGGATATGGCTACCGAGGGTGGCCAAAGATTGTTTGTAGACAAATTCGTACATAATCTGCTTCCTGAACTGTGCAATAAATTGAAAGATTCAGAGAGTGCTTGGGCTGTTTCCACGTCAGCGCAGATTTTAGACACAGCCCAATACTACGAAAATAGACGCAAAGACGAGCTAGATAAGGCAGACAAAAAGACTAAAGAGTTAAAAACTAAAGTTCTTCTCCAGCAAGCCTATCCGCCTCGCACTCCTAGTCAGCCCAATTATCAGCAACCACAGCAGTATTCGAGAAACGCGCAAGGAAACGAGTTTTCCCATCAGCGTTCTCCATATGGCCCGAATCAATGTGCCTATTGTAAAGAAGAGGGTCATTTCAAAAGTAATTGTCCAGCTCTTGCACGACGTTTAAACGGTGTTTCCGGCGCAAGAGGTAGAGGTGTTCAACAGGCTCCTAGAGGTAGGGGCCGTGGAAATTTCCCCCAGAATACCACTTCTTTTACGCCTCAAAATTCCATGAATAGCTTTGACCAACAGAATAATGCGTCTTCCAGGACAGCTCAGTACTATGCTGATGACTATTACGCAGAAAACGAGAATGAGGGTAATAATTGCTAGGACAGCCATGGACAAAGAGAGGGAGTTGTTTCAGTTCCAGTAGATCAGAATGGACCTTATGTCGAGGTGATTACATCCGGAGTGTCGGAGCCATTTCTGCTGGATACTGGTGCTACAAAAAGTTCTATTATGCACTCAAAACTTCCTGGCGCACCTTTGTCTGGCGAAATGAATGTTTCAGTAGGTTTTTCTGGCGCCCCTATTAGAAATCCGATCTCCAATCCCATGCCTCTTTCTGTTGGCCCATGCGAATTAGAAGCACCCCTCATTCTTACAACAGGTTGTGGCGAAAACTTGTTAGGTTTGGATTTGTTAAAAAGATTATATGCAACTCTGTACTGCTCCCCTTCGGGAGTACAGCTTACCGTAGGAAGAAAAGTTACTTCTCCAATGTATTTGGCAAAGGAGAATATTCCAACCGAATTGTCATCTCTTCCGGATGAACTTTGGGCGAATGGTTCTAATGATGTAGGTCGTTTGGAAATAGCGCCATATGTCATAACGTTGAAAGCTAATGTTAGGTTACCACGCATTCCCCAATATAGAATATCAAACGAATGTGAAAAGGCTTTGTTAGCGATCGTCTACGATCTGATTGAGAAAGATGTCATCGAAGAGACAACAGGCAACATTTGTAACAGTCCTGTTTTGCCTGTTTTAAAGCGTACCGATCCTTCACAGCCCCCTGTGTACAGATTTGAGATTGATCTCAGGGAAGTGAATAAGATCGTTGTACCACAGTTTCCAGTCGTCCCCGACATTACTGCCTTATTGACAATGGTTCCAGCTTCAGCCAATTGGTTTTCAGCGATTTACCTGAAGAATGCTTTCTTCAGCATCCCGATTGCCGAGGAGAGCAGAGATATCTTTAGCTTCAATTTAGGAGGACGAAGCTTCTGTTTTAAACGCGCTCCTCAAGGCTACTGCGAGAGTCCATCAATATTCAGTCAGGCTCTGAAAACACAACTCGATACGATTGTTCTACCTGGTGGCGCGACTCTGATCCAGTATGTAGACGATTTACTGATCGCTGCAGATACTGAAGAGAATTGCAAGCGAGCCACATTGTCATTGTTGCGTCATTTATGCGACATGAAACACAAAGTCTCTCTTTCAAAACTGCAATTTTGCCGACAAGAAGTAACCTACTTAGGTCACATCTTATCGAAGGAGGGAAGGAGACTGACCCCAGAAAGAGTACAGGCAATTGCAGAACTGAGTGTCCCAAGGACACAAAGAGAAGTGCGTGCCTTCTTGGGCATTACATCGTACTGTAGACAATGGATACCGAACTTCTCACTGTTGGCCAAACCTTTGCTGGCATTAATGCGTAAAGACACACCCAATCCTTTGCCTTGGTCTGAAGATTGTCAGGCGAGTTTCCATGAGTTGCGTGAGGCATTATGTTTGGCTCCTGTGTTGGGCAACCCCAACTACAGCAAGCCTTTTACATTATATGTCCATGAGAAGGAAGGATGCGCATTATCAGTCTTGACGCAACACTTTGGGGACAAACAACGCCCATGTGCCTATTTCTCTGCGACTCTAGATCCTATAGCTAAGGCATTACCAAGTTGCTTGAGGGCCACTGCTGCAGCAGCTGTCTGTATTCGACAGTCTGCTGGGTTAGTCATGAATAATACCCTGATCGTTATGGTCCCACATGCAGAAGATATCCTACTAAACAGGACGAAAACACAACATCTGACTAGTGCTCGACTATCCAGCTATGAATTGACACTGTTAGCAAGTCACATTCACATAAAGAGGTGTGATACACTCAACCCTGCTACGTTATTACCCATTCCAGCAGAGACAGATGAGGTTGAAAAACATGATTGCTGCTTTCGGACAGAGGAAGAGACAAAAGGGAGAGTAGACTTGCAGGACACTCCCCTCCCTGAATGTAATGATAATTTATGGGTTGATGGTTCATGTTTCAAGTTGCCAAATGGTGATACGACTGCAGCATATGCCGTGACAACATTACGCACGATTGTAGAGACAGCTCGCATCCCCCACAATTCCGCGCAAGCAGCAGAGTTAGTCGCACTCACAAGAGCGTGTGTGTTGGCGAAAGGAAAACGAGTGAATGTGTATACTGATAGTCAGTACGCCTTTGGCGTAGCCCACAGTTTTGGAAGATTATGGCGTGAACGTGGGTTCCTGACGTCACATGGTGCGAAAATTCAACACGGCCAGCTAGTACACGACCTTCTCGAGTCACTGACCTTGCCCCTACAGGTTGCAATTGTGAAATGCAGTGCACACAGAAAGATTCAAGATGATGTTGGTCGAGGGAATGCATTTGCCGATGAGGTCGGGAAAGAGACTGCAAGGAACACAATGAGTCGGATGTATGTCGTAGGTCCGGCTAAATGGACCCCTGATGTGGGTATGTGTGAGGACACCATCGAAAGCGTGAAATCTATACAAGCTAATGCGACTGAGAAAGAGGTGAATGATTGGAGAGAAAGCAAGGGTAGATTAGATGCGAATGGTTGTTGGGTCGAACTGTCAGAACATCAGCGATGGATGTTACCTAACGCCTATGTGCTCGCAGTGGTGACGATGGCCCATGGAGTGGCGCACATCAATGTAAGCTGTTGGCCCCAGTATGGCAGAATAGTGGTATCCCAAAATGTGCAGAGAATCTGGTCAGAAATTGTATGGTGTGTTTGAAGCACAATCCCGGTAGGGGGACCCCAACCCCAGTTGGTCATTTTGCGCCTCCAACATACCCATTCGAGGTCTTGCAGCTCGATTTCATTCACATGGAGAGGTGCAATAACCTGAAATATGTCCTTGTTGTCGTTTGCGCCTTCTCCAGGTGGGTAGAAGCGTACCCCCTTAAGGACAACACTGCATTGTCAACTGCCAAAGCCCTTGTCAAAGAATTCTTTCCTCGATTTGGCATGCCTAGGATTGTCTGGAGTGATAATGGAAGTGAATTCGTGGGACGAGTGATGAAGAGAGTGTGTGAGTGTCTAGGCATCCACCAGAAATTCCATGCTGCAAATCATCCCCAATCGGCAGGATTGGTAGAGTGCTATAATGGCACCTTAAAATTGAAACTGGCCAAGATCCAAGCCAGCACAGGTCTCAAGTGGCCAGACGCCCTGCCTTTAGCACTCCTGTCTACCAGGATGATTGTCCATTCTAGACTGGGACTTAGCCCACACGAGATCGTGTTCGGGCGCCCAGCAAATATATGGGGAGTACCAAGGCCCAGAAAGCTCAGTGAGATAGAGTACCCTGCACTGTTTGACTATTTGCACGAATTGACAACTAAACTGCATGCTTTACATCAACAGGTCCACAGCTCCTCTCCACCGGCGTCTGACGATCCAGGCCACGCCATCGAACCTGGCTCCTGGATCCTAGTTCGGAACTTCAGGCGAACAAAGAACAAGGAGCCTCGCTGGACCGGACCTTTCCAGGTCTTGCTATCTACCCGCTCTGCAGTACGTGTCCACGGGAAAAAACACTGGGTGCACGGCGCCCATTGCAAAAGGGTCCCGCTGCCCCTTCCATATGACTGGTGGGTCCAGCAAGGAGTCGCTGACTCCGAAACAGAGTTCATACCTCGTTTTGTCCCCTTCAGCGATGCACGATTAAAAGGAACTGATACTGACAAAGAGAGCGATTGCATTTTGCAAGGATCTGTGCCACCAGCAATGCAGTTGGACACTACAGAACCTGAAACATTGTTTGAAGATCACACCGTGCCTGGGAAAGAACGATATAATCTGAGGTCAAGACCAAGGAACTGACATAATCGAATTAGTGCGATTTTCCCTTTTTCCCATGAACTATTTTTGATTTCACAGCTCTCTTGCCCAGGGAACTAGCTCATTTTTGATTTTCGAACCGCCATCCGGTTCTGCTGCTAAGGCCGCGGTTGAAGTCTGAGGAGTGCAGCCGGGGACGCCTAGGTCAACGGTTCTGGTCAGTCTGAGGGAATTGCCCCGGACTGGACAGAGCGCACATCTTGGCAGAAGCAACCTCCCACCGCGGGCAGCAACCAGAGGATGGAGTTTCCGAGGGTAGAGAGACCTGCTAGACACATGAACTTTAACAAGAAAATATGCACTGTAATGGCTAGAGGGAGATTCCTGATAACATGTATTTTGATGATATGTAGCATAACGATGTTCTTGGTTGGTTATACTCTATTCACGTTCCAAGTCACCTTTGTAAACAACACTCAGCCCACACCTCCTCCAACTGTTTCTTTACACTCCTTTCACCCTCTTCCTGAACACGAGTCTGCCAGAAGACTAGAGTTTGTCAGCACCAGTCTATAATGAACACATCGAATTGTTGGATCTGTGGACTCATGCCGCACACGACAGATAAGGGTATTCCATACTTCATCCTGCCATTCAGTTATTATGGTTCTCTGTGGGCTTTCCAGACCCAGACCATGTTCCTGTTTGCCCTAGAACCATACCCGCCCCGTTCCACGGAGAGCGATTCCAGCAACAAGGCACTAGTGGTAGGAATAAGAAATATGAGTAGGGATGTTGACACGTATCAAACGATTCCTAAGGATGAACTCACTCCCTACAGCCGTTGGAATGTGACTAAATACGGGATCTCTTTGAATAAAAGCCAGAAAACAAAGAAATCATCCCCAGTCTGGATAGTGCCCCACCGAGGTCACTTATGTCTGCAAGGTATTGGCAGGGATTCCAAAGCACAGTTGGGGAAAAGCATATGCACGGAAACATATGTGTTTGCCTCCCGAACTTCCCCTCCATTCTTGGCGGCTAAAGGCACCTATTTCGTCTGCCATGACAAAGCCTATACATGGTTGCCCCCCGACTTCTCGGGCACATGCTTTATCTCGTTTCTGCTGCCACCCACCTACACGGCCGGGGCAGATTACCATCGGACAAGGACAGTTAGGGGTGTCGTGAGTCAAGACGACACTGTGGGTCAAGAGTTTGGAGACTTCGCAAAGGGTTTTCTGCCATTTTGGGGGCCTATGGTGAACAGCAGGAACATTCGACAATTGACGAGGATAGTTGAGTCCGCCGTGACTGAAACGGCCGGTGCCCTTAGCAACCTGACAGCTGAGCTTCAGTCGGATCGACTTATGACCCTTCAGAACAGGGTTGCCCTAGATGTCATACTTGCAGACCGTGGTGGTGTGTGTAGAGTGATCCAATCTAGTTGCTGCATTTTCATCCCCGATAATGCTCCGACAGTGTACCAGGCCATCTCCAAATTACACAAAATCTCTGATTCCCTTCAATTGGAAAAAGGGGATTGGTCCTTGCTCGGGTGGTTCTGGGAACTGATATCTGCCTGGGGATGGAAAACTCTGATCTTCATTGGGATGATCTTAGCCATTCTGTTTATGTTCTGCCTGTTTGTACAGTGCGCTCGTGCAATATGTGGCCTCTGCGCTACTTCATGTGTAAGGAAGCCTGTATCAAGGGACGAATTGAGCAACAGAATGATGCTACAGCAGCATCTCCATAAATTCATCAATACGGATTTGGACTCAGATTAGCATGAGTTATTGCCTAATATGAGGGCAAAAGGAGGTCTGTGGTACTGTAATTCCGGACCCTGCTGTTCCACCAGTATCGAGGTCCACACACTCGTATCACAAAATATCGTCGTACCATGACGAATTTGGTATCGACGGACCGGTAACGATTAGGACATCACCCCTATGTATTTGCGTCATGATTGAGTGATGCTAACACCCTTAAATCATGATTTCCGTTCCGAACCCTCAGACTCCATTTTCTAAACGGCATCCATCTTATGACTTGCCCTCATATAGTCAATTGATTAAGACCGAGTTTGATTTGAAAGGACACGTCCACTGTAGCTGACTTCTCCATGACCTGGCCGAGCTGACTCCACTGCCTCCAGCCAAACCTGTTTGGGCAGCTCCTCGCCCAGTGGCCGAGTAAGATATCATCAAGGCTCAACATGCCATAAACCATTCACTACATACAGACCATGTTTTCCATACACATACACCTGTCCAGGATTCTTGTTTATGACCAGTTTTACGATGGGAGGGTGCCCGACCTTATTGGTGTTTCATCGATATCTGATGGGAATTCTGGGTCTGGCGGGGTAATCCATCACGATCCGGACATCTAAAATATGTGCTGACCAGCATGACTTCGCTCTTTGTATTGTTGTAGAAATATGTGTATAACCATATCATAAACTCAAGAATTCTTGCCCGCAGCTGTTATTTTTGTATATAAGGAGAAGGCTGGTTCTGTAAAAACGAACAGTCTCCTGAGAACTTACAGCCCGTGATGTTGTAATTCTAGGACACATGTTACTTGGTTGCAACCAATAAACCTCGATCTCTGACTTCAACTAGAAGACTCTGTGTTTCTGTAGTCCAGAACATGGAGAACTCAGAGGTCTTCGGGTGTGGTCCCCTGGCACCACCGGGTCCCTAAAAACCCGGCACCTCAATCATCAGGACTGTGTGAGCATTCTGAAATAATTGGTTCAAGACGTTAAAGGCCTCGGTATCCTCATGGTGCTGGGAATTAAAGTCAGGTTTAGAGTAATGGTGCTACCGTCTGGATTGTTCTCGTGGCTGATGTCACTGCTGGAGCTGCGGGCATCCACCCTGGCCCACCTTTTGGGACCAGTTTAGATTTTTCCAGCAATGATTCCAATAATCTGAACATACCACTTTTTGAAGCCAAAATAAGCTAGTTTTTCACAGTACGGCATTCTCGTACCACGGGCTTTTCAACTCCGTAGTGGCTAGAATCCCATTTTTAGATTTCTTCGGGGTTTCACTCAATATGGGTATCAAATCTTTGACTAGTTTGCAATGAATTTCCACAATCGGAATTTCCGAAGCAGGTCGGTCTACATACGGGGAGACCCTGTGTGCAAAAATGTCATAGATCTGCTTGATTGCCTCTATATTTACCCCTATCAAGGGCCATTTCAAAGCTCTCCAATTATTACTTATTAGTGGGTCTATGTTGTCGCTATCAAGTTCTCTGGGCCTTAGTGTAACCAGCTGGAAAAGATGTACTGCCAATTTCAAGCATAATGGGTAATGGTCACTCCTAGTTCTGTCATCGACTACTAAGTTGAAGGCCATCGACCACAGCTCAATGGAAACTTATATATTATCTATGTGGCTCTTCAGATTTCTTCTAGGAAATGTGGGGGCTTGTAGACTATTGGAAGGTAAATGACCATTACAGGCTTGTAAGCAGTACGCCGAGACGAGTCTTAATAACTGCGCGACTGCTATTGTACAGGGCACTACCAGGGTGCTTTCCAACAGTGGGATATTATTAGCCAGATCCTCTTCCTCAAAGATATTTTCTAGTGCAACCGTCGGTTCGTATTTAGGGTTAAAATGGCCCCCCAAGAATATCAGGGCTCTTGAGTCAATTGAGCTTAGGAGATTGTCTAACTGATCAATGAACCTTTGATTGCTTACTTTCTGAATATGGCCTAGAGTATATGTTTAGTATGTAAACTTCCTTTTTGTCGGGTGTGAAGAATTTTACTCCCAAGATATCCTGAGAGCAAGTTTCAACTAGTTTGACATCAATACCTTGAGTCTCTTTTACCCAGATAGAGAGGCCTCCTGAGGGCCTCCCTCTAATTGAGGGGATATAATTTTTACTAAAGGTTTTGTAACCTACTTTATAAGGAGGTTCTAGGGCCCAAGTTTCTTGAAACAAAATTATGTCACTCTGCTCAGTGTATTCCTGCCATACAACATCTTCTATGTTCCTTCTGAGCCCTGCAATATTCCAGGAGATCAGTTTTATCTCTCCTTGACAGTCCGCCTCGCTTTGTTCCTTACGCCCATCTTCTGTACCACATTTAGAATTAGTGAGATGGTTTCTGATGTCCCTTCTAATATTCTTAGGTGGGTCAGCTGGCTCATTATTCAACTTAGTGGCCTTGGCCAAAACAAGCACCTTCTCTTGGACTTGTAGTTCAGCTGCCAATGGTCCCGGTGATTGGGGTGTAAATAATTATCAGTCTTGGGCATCCAAATCTGAAAGTGGGGGGTATCCATTTGTTGATGGTACAGGGAATAACCTAGTGTTTGAATGCCATGGCTGCGCTCTATAAAAGAACCCCAACGGGAGTGTGCAAATGTTAGTATTCGTCAAGTGTGTTGTCTTAATTTTATTCAAAATATGGCGGACCAGCTGAGGCCTACGAAAATTACCACTATGCAATCTCCATTTATATTTTTAGTGGAGTGTCCTATCCAGCCTACCCTACGGACCATTATTATCTTCTTAGTATCTGCTAATTGGAAACTTTTGTGTTTAGCTAGCCCATCTATGGTTTTGTTCAGTAGGTCTTCCCAGCTTTCTCTCTCGCTCGCTCTAAGAGCGGGGACACCAGCTAGTATTAACGTGTATGGGCATGAAGCAGGGGGCAGATTTAGGATATCCAAATTGGGCTTAAGTTGATCATTAGTCGCAGTTTTGCTAGAGTTCAGGGTCAGGGCAGGGGTCAGGATATCTAGCCTTCTGTCTGCGTTGGAGGGTACTGTAGAATTGCTCTGTATGCCTAAAGGTTTTGGGCCAATTGATAACTCCTGGGGCCTGTCTCCCGTACTAACATGCATGGATTTAATGGAGTTACCACCCTGAGCTCCCCTATCGTGGTATGTGATTTTATCTGCCCTCTCATAATTTCCCAGCTTATCTCATTTACTATTCTGCCCTCCTTATTATGGCCTAGGTTTTTTATTACTTTTTCTAGAAGATTCAATTTATCCCAAAGCTGTGTTAAGCCCTTTTTGAAAAAATCTTGAACATCATTAACCAATACACCAGTAATTGCACCATTAATGGCAGCATCAGTTCCTGTGGCAACTTCTTTGGTGTTACTACAGCTAGGATCAAGGAACAAGTGGCCCATATCTGTCTGTGTGCCAACGAAAATGCTTTTGGGTTGACATGTAGTTATGTCATGTACTATGTTTGAGCCATCTGTTGCTTGGGGGCCCATCGTAAGTTTGGATTTCTTTGTAGGTGTCCCCCGTTTTCTTTTTACAGGCAAAACTTTGCTTATTCGTGTTGCCACATTTTTCAATACCCTGGTCCTGGTGACTCTGCCCACCGCCACTTTTGGCGTTGTTTCTAGGGTTGAAACGATAAGAGGAAGACAGGGCGGGAATAAAGCATTAGTGGGGGAATTGATAGTCAAGCCGTCATCCACACTGATGCCCATGCCAACTGCCTGGGTGTCCGCTAAATGATTGTCTCATTGGGTTGATGGATCCAGAGAGAGACGTCACTCAGTTAGTTCAATCTTGCGGATCAGTAATTATTCTGCCCTTACCAAGAAGGCTTCTAATGTCCCCACCACTACCTTAGGTTTCTCCATTCTATAGTAAGTCTCAGTAAGTCTCAGTTGATAATACGAGCAGCAGGAAACAAAACAATGAACAGAGCAACAATGTCTAAGGGATCCAAGATAAACATTACCTTCCTTTGCCAGCAAATTTTCGATCCGTGGGTCTCAGAAGCAAGATGTTAGGGAGTTTTCCCAGCCCAGCCTCTTCTGGGTTATGACGGACGCGGATGGGCCGCCCACAGCCTGGGCTTCGCCGAAGCACGCCCGGGCGTGTCCCGCGGTGCGGGAGGGCTGCTCAATTTTTAATGAGGCTCCTGCACTGTGGTGATGCTATGGTGATGCGATCAGCAAGCGTTTCCCAGCGCCTGCTGGGATATGGAGTCTTCTTTACAGCCGTTCCCCTCATGACGTGGCCTGATGGGTGAGGGGTACTAAGCCATTCCCCTCACAGCTGGTAATGGCGGCAAGAGTAGTAGTGTTGCAGGAAAAAAAGATGTTCCTCACAGCTGTCGAGGCAGAATGGTGAGCGCGTACCGCGGTGCGGGAGGGCTGCTCGATTTTTAATGAGGCTCCTGCGGTGTGGTGACGCTCTGATGACGCGATCAGCAAGCGCCCCCCGCGCCTGTTGGGATATGGAGTCTTCTTTGCGGCCGTTCCCCTCACGACGTGGCCTGATGGAAGTGGGGCACTAAGCCGTTCCCCTTACGGCTGGTGATGGCGGTAAGAGTAGAAGTGTTGCAGGAAAAAAAGTTGTTCCCCTCACTGCTACCAAGGCGGAATAGTGAGCTCGTCCCGCGGTGCAGGAGGGCTGCTCGATTTTTAATGAGGCTCCTGCGCTGTGTTGACGCTTTGGTGATGCGATCAGCAAGCGTCCCCCAGCTCCTGCTGGGATAAGGAGTCTTCTTTACGGCGGTTCCCCTCACGACGTGGCCTGATGGCATTGGGTCACTAAGCCATTCCCCTCACAGCTGGTGATGGTGGCAAGAGTAGAAGTGTTGCAGGAAACAAAGCTGTTCCCCTTACGGCTGTCGAGGCAGAATGGGAACAAAGGGCTACAAAGTGGTCTGTCGTGCGTGAGCAAGGATGGATACCTGTTTGATTGCTTGGGAGCCGACCCGGTTTCTCCACCCATTTTTCCAATTCCTGCAGTATGATGCTGGCAAAGATCATTGAATCAGTATCTTATGATGCAATCAAACATCTGGGGCCGAATAAGGGCCCTTTTTGTAGATTGGGTGGAGGATTGACCCTCGCTAAGACTCTGGAATGGATTTTTTTACTGAGGCAGTAGTTAGACAGTTGGCAGAGTATTTTGCTTGTAGATTTAGGCTGGAACCCCATTTGTGCCAGGCACCCCATTTCCCCCTAATTTCCATATTTTCGCCACAATAGTGGCTTGGGGAGGGCAAGTGCTGAAATGCCCGTCTTGTTATTTATACACTCGTTCTTGATATGATATAATGATTCAAAATGAGCAAGTTGTGGGACATTATTACCAGCTGCACGGGTGGGGCAGCACTCTAGCTGATTGACCAGGGCCCACAGAGAATTGGTCCTTCTTTAGATGCCTCTCTCTTCTATCACTTCATGGCAGAGGAATCCCTTCTCCTCCCCTTTCGCCCAGTGGCAATTCAGCCGCTCAGGAACGCACGTGTTTTGTTATAAAAAGAATGAGAATTGTTTTGATCAAACTAGCAGAACTCGAAAACGTTGTTTCTCTGCCCACTTCGTTCTCTGCATGCATGCATGCCTGTCATGTTACCCCCAAAAATTCAGATGTCACCCCCAAATCTGGTTCAAGCTCTTGCACACCAAGAAAATGAGGCTTTCACCCGTACCCAAACAAAGAAGAGATGGAATAATCGATTTTCATAAAACACAGCTCTTCTTGAAAGCTACATTCGGGATAGAGAGTCACCCAAAGGCTGAGGAAAGTCATTATGGAGGGGAGGCAGCCACCTGTAAGGTTCGGGGTTCAGTCACGTGAAGGAGGTGCAGTGAGACAGGCCTCAAAGGTGGCCTGGCGCACAGGGGACACTGCCCCACGATCAGGGAGAACTTAATCCAGGTTGGACACTTCAAAGCAGTGGCTGTAGCGAAGGAGCCCGAGACAAGCCAGTCGAAAACAGCAAGAGGGGTTGTGGGATATATTGCTAAGGCTGGCTGAGTTAAAAAAATAATAATCTTCATTTAGCAAGTTGTGGTTTTTTAAGAGACGTATGTCCGGATGTGATAAATTCAGGGTCAGCACTATGGCTGGGGAATCACACAGAGTTGGAGATGAGTAAAAAATTAGCTGACAAAGACAGGGCCAGAATGGCAGAGTTCATTTCAGATTTAAAATAAAAGTTAATTTCAACTTCTTAAAAAACAAGGCGTACAGAATAGTTTAAAATACCCAGTAAGTACCGTACTTTATTATTGCCATTGCTGCCTAAAACGAGTACTCATTCTAGGAAATTCAAGGCAATCGTGTTTTTTTTCTATTGTGGAGTTCTGGCATCTCATTATACAGGACCTGAAAGATTGTTAGAACCAGCGTTTTAGAGTTCTATTTAAACATCAGTCCTGAAATGCTTGAGCGTAAACTAGGCAAATTCAAATTAAAGAAAAAACCACCAATGTTAATTTGTATTCCTGTTTGCATCTGCTCTTTATGCTTTCAGAGTGGCTAAATCATTGTCCACTGGTAATTAATGCTCTTATTTAGCATACGAAGCAAATTGAGACACTTTGCAATGCTTTCATTAAGTTAAGGGATCTGATTAACAGAACAATTTGCCTAGAATCACACAATTAATTACAAAAGACAGGATTCAAATCACTGTTCTCCCATTACTTTACTCGATAAATGTAAAGTAATGAATACATTGCTTAATGCAAATATGGCAGACAACAAGTGGCCACTTTATCCGTAGTTATAATTATTGCTGGCACAATATTCCTAGGAGCACAGGAATTTAGTAATCAATGATGCAAAAGGTGAAGTAGCATTGGGGCCAAAGGATCAGGGCGGGAGGGGGCACTGCTGTTTTTACTATCAAAACAGGAGAGGGAGGACTCATTTCCTTTGATTGCGTTAGGGACCATTACACCCTTGCTATGCCACTCGAGGGGAACTGCTTTCCCTACCACATTGCCATTGCTTTTTTTTAAATAAAGATTTGTTTTTTCAAGTAACTATTTATCATGTTATAGTAATATTTGTGACTTCATCAGAAAAAAAATTACCATCTTTAGCACTTCTAATCATTATCAATAATTCGTTATTTCGGCACATGGCCATTAACCCCTTCACTGCTAGGCCTTTCGCCTCCCTGTGCTAAGCCTTTTTTTGGCTATTTGGGGTACTTTGCGCTTAGGCCTGTGTAACTGATTGCCACATAAGGTATCCGCGTCAAATTTGTGTCATTTTCTTCCAACATCATGGGGATGGTAAAAGTACCCAGAAATTAGCCGAAATACAGCTACATTTAGTTTTTTTTTTTAAGAATGGAAAAAAGTGCTGCAGAAGAAAGTGTCAGTTTTTTTCCCTGCAAATGGTATCAGCAAAGGTTTTTTAGTGCTGAAAAACCATCTTACCAGCTTTCAGGGACAGACAGACTTTTGTTTACACAGTGTTGGCATTTTACTGGGACATAGCCTATTTCTGCTATTTTTTGTGCTTTCAACCTCCTTCCAGAAATGGGTCTAGAAGTTATAATGGATCCTGGAAATCTATACATTTCAGAAAAGTAGCCAACATTCTGAATTCAGCAAGGGGTCATTTGTGTAGAGCCTTCAAGGTTTTTCTCAAAGAAACTAACAGTTGAAAATACGAAAAATTGAAAATGAGTTAAAAAAACAGTCATTTGTACCAACGTTTTCACCTGTAACTTCTTCCAAATGTGGCAGATTTTTAAAAGCAATATATCATTACATCGACTGGATCCTTCTAGTTATGCGGATATATGAGACTTGTACTTTCACCAAGATCCCGAGGAACCCAGAGCCAATAACTGAACTGTGTCTTGGAATCATTTTTCATTGTGTACCGGGTATATAGCAATTCACTTTGTAAAATATAAAGAGTGAAAAATAGGTATCAAGGACACCTATTTATTTCCGAAATGGGAAAACAGCCCAAAATGCAACATGATTCAGAAAAGGGGGTGGTGATGAACAGAGTGTCTGAATTAAGCAGACCACTCTTACCCAGTCCAAAGATCAGGGCTTGATCCATCACCGTTTTTTAGCTCACTGCACCATCCCAGCTCAGAACTTGGCTATATGCAAATTAGTCTGACCCTGGCCCAGTGCATCATGGGAACAGGGCAGACCAAACTACCAAGCCAATTCTTATACTGGGAACTAACAAGCTTCCGGGGACCGGTTTCTGGCATTTCAGCCGTCTTCGGCCCGGCTTGCTTGAATCCTGATGGTGCAATGAGCAAGGGACTCACATCTGAGTATACCCTTCCACGCTTATGGTGGACAAAAATGATTCAGAAAAGGGGGTGGTGATGAACAGAGTGTCTGAATTAAGCAGACCACTCTTACCCAGTCCAAAGATCAGGGCTTGATCCATCACCGTTTTTTAGCTCACTGCACCATCCCAGCTCAGAACTTGGCTATATGCAAATTAGTCTGACCCTGGCCCAGTGCATCATGGGAACAGGGCAGACCAAACTACCAAGCCAATTCTTATACTGGGAAGGAAACAAGCTTCCGGGGACCGGTTTCTGGCATTTCAGCCGTCTTCGGCCCGGCTTGCTTGAATCCTGATGGTGCAATGAGCAAGGGACTCACATCTGAGTATACCCTTCCACGCTTATGGTGGACAAAAATGCAACATGGACACACCACATTTTTACACTGCATAGCTGTGGATTTTGAACCCTAGCTCTGCCGGCACATAGGGAAACCTAGCAAACCTATACATTTTAAAAAAACTAGACAACCAGGGGAATCCAGGAGGGGCTCTCTATAGGTTCTGTTACAGAGAATCACTTGCAAACCTCAAACTTTTTCACAAAAAACATTTTCCTCACATTTCTGTGATGGAAAGTTCTGGAATCTGTGCAAATCTGCAACATTCTACCCATCCCGCATTCCCCAAAGTCTTTCAATACAAATGGTACCTCACTTTTGTCGGAAACAGGCCAAAGCGCAACATGGACACCCTACATTTTTACAATGAAAACTAACCCTATTTTTTCAAAGTGCCTAGCTGTGGATTTTGAACCCTATCTCTACTGGCACCTATGGAAACCTAGCAAACCTGTACATTTTTTAAAACAAGACTCCCAAGGGAATCCGGGACGGGGTGACTTGTGTAGCTCTCTTCAGTTTGTGTTACCCAGAATCCCTTGCAAACCACTAACTTTGTCATAAAAACACATTTACCTCATATTTCTGTGATGGAATGTTCTGGAATCTTTGCGGATCCACAAAATTCCACCCGCCCCGCATTTCCCAAAGTCTTCTGATAAAAATTATACCTCCCTTGTGCAGGTAGGCCTAGTGCCCGAGACAGTAAACTATCCAAAACACAACATGGACACACCACATTTTTACAGTGAAATCTGACCCTTTTTTTGCAAAGTGCCGAGCTTTGGATTTTGAACACTAACTTTGCCGGCACCCTGGGATACCTACCAAACCTATACATTTTTTTAAATTAGACAGCAGGGGAAATCCAGGAGGGTGTGACTTGTGTGGCTCACACCAGGTTCTGTTACTCAGAACCTCAAAATTTGTGAAAAGAAATCTCATATTTTTGTGATGAAAAGTTCTGGAATCTGTGTGACTCCACACACTTCCACCCTCCCCTTATTCTCCAAAGTCTCCTGATAAAAATGCTACCTCACTTGTGTGGGTGGTCCAAGTGCCCATGGCAGCGAAGGGCACAAAATGTTTTGTATATACATCAAAATTTCCTTTGACAAAATAACCTGGATTTGCAAAGGGGCACACCTGGGTTTTTGGCCTGCGCTCGGGAGACATCTAAGGAAACATACCAAACCCAGACATCTTTAAAAACTAGACAAACAGAGGTGTTCAGGGAGGTATGGCTTGCATGGATCCCCCAACGTTTTCCTACCCAGAATCCCCTGCAAACCTCAAATTGTTCTGAAAAAATCATTTTTTTCTAAATTTTCTATGTGGGAAAGTTGTAGGATCACCAGGCTGACACAAAGTTCCTACCACCCAGCGTTCCCCCATGTCTACTGATAAAAATGGTACCTCATTCATGTGGGTGGGTCAAGATCCCGCAACAAGCAAGGGCCTAAAACATGTTGTGGAGACATCAAAATTACCTATCACAAAACAACCTGATTTTGCATTGGGGCACCTGGGTTTTTGGCTCCGTGCTCAATGGCCATCTAGTGAAACCTACCCAACCCACACATTTCTCAAAATAGACACCCTGGGAAGTCCAAAGATGTATGACTAACGTGGATCCCCCAACATTTCCCTACCCAGACAAATGCCCTACTACCCAGTGTTCCCCATGTTCTCTCGAGTAAAATGATACCTCATTTGTTGTGGGTGGGCCAAGGTCCTGTGACTGGGGCCTCCTAGGGCGATCCCTAATCAGAGATGTACTTAGAAAGGGGAGATTCTTCCCTTTCCACGGATACCTCTTCCATGTGTTTCAGTGCTCGGGGGGCCGAGATAGCCCCATGAGCACCGAAACTGTGAAACTGAAACAAAGTTTCAGTTGCATTTTCGTTGTAATAATGACAGCGTGCCATGCGCGCGATCGTTATTGCAGGGAAAACTAAAAATATGCCTTAGGAAATTGAGGAAGCCCTTCCTCACCTCCTACGGCAAAAAAGGAAAATTGGAAATCAGCACAGCAGAGGGATGTTTTGCAAGAATGCTCATGATGGAACCATTCCGTCATGAGCACAGAAGAGGTTAAAGAATAGATAAAACATGATACAATAAATAAAAGAATAAAACATTTACACAGAATTCCAGTTCATGAAATAATCCAGCCTGGCTTTTAGCAAGGCACTTTACATACATCATTTCATACTTCTTAGCAATCAAATGTGCATAAAACATGACAAACAGAGTAAAAATAATCAAGGCCTAAAAGCACCCTGCTCAATGAACAGCAAAAAAAACAGGGGCAACTCAAGATAAAATCTGCCCCCACTATTTTAATAAGTTTGTCTGTCGATACCTCCTCATAAGCACTAGAAATTGAGAGACAGAGAACACAATACATTGACTGGTGTTACGTCTCACAATTCTGAATGCAATCCTTCAGTTATTGTTCCCAGGCTGTGACAAACAGGTAAACTCCACTTATTTCAAATTGCTTGATAACATGGGCAAAAACATATGACATGCTCAACCATCTCATCAACCTGAGGGCAAAAAAGACAAGAGCTATCACCATCACTGATGAAATAGGTCCATTTAGCGGTAAAAGCGCGTACAGGAAGAAACCTTAAGTGGAATTTAACATATAAGGTCTTTGCCATTGAAGGTTTGGTCTCCTTCAAATATGTTTCCATACAGTAATCTGCTTTAAATTCTAGAAAGGAATGATCATGCCCCTAGGAAACATAAGGCTTGATTATCTATGTATCTCCAGTAGGCACTTTTCAACTTAGATTTGGGGACTAACCCAGCATTGCCAGGGGAGAACTATAGATTGGAATGCTCAGTCTGCCCCAACCGAACTTTCATAGACCGATGTCAGGGAATCTTGCATGCCCCAGGTTGCCTCATAAATCTTCTAGGGCCACACCAAAAGGACCCGCTATTTAAAGCCAATTTTACTTAGACATGGAATTGGATCTATAAAGGAAGCCGTCTACCATTTATTCACAATGGAAACAGTGAAGGACGTGGCTGTGTTTAGTAAATTTATCCAACAGGCACGCCACAAACTGATGATCCCACACAGTTAGCTCATTAGCCTGGAACAATGACTCTTAAACCTTCGTGATTGACAGAAATATACTAACGAATCAAGTTTTTAATTTTTGTTTTTGTTTTTAATTAGTTTTACTTAAAAGTTTTACTGTTGTGTGATCCTATATTTAATGGTTTTGAGTAATCACAAATAAAATTCTTATTCATTCATTCATTCATTCATTCATTCATTCACACAAAAAGGACAAACTTCAGGGGTAACACACAGACTTTGCAAATGCAAAAGTGGCATCAGTCCTACTAAATCCTTCACCTGCCTGAGGCCATAATCACGATGTAGAAGGATAAGCGGGATACTCACAGGTAGACCACAAAGATTCCTCACAAATTGATTATCTATTATTTTTAAAAAGCGGGAATCTTGAAAACCCCAAAGTTCTCCACAATACAGGGTAGCCCCCAGTGCCTGATTATTATAAATCTCGATGGCAGGAGTCACTGGACAGAAGGGAGAACCTATGTGTGCTCTCAAAATACCCCCACAGAGCTGCTCTAGTGTAAGGCACCCAGATATGGAATGACAAATCAAAGCTCTCTATGACCATAACCCCTAGATATTCAAACACTTGGTGATTTCCAGGGCCACTCCATCAATTGTTGGATTGGCACAAGTGGTTGGGTATGGGTTAAAAACCATGAACATCATCTTGCCGAGGTTAATCCCAAGCCCTCACTGCCTGCAGAAAGACCGGAAGCAATCAAAAAGATTCTGATTCCCCGTAGTGGATTTGGATAACAGAAGGGTATCATCTACAAACAGGAGTGCTGAGATATTGACCCCGGAAAGCCATTGGTCTTTTTCCTCACATTTCTCCAATTGTGACACCAAATCATTCATGAATAAAAGAAACAGAGTTAGGTCTGACACACACACCTGCCTGACTCCCGGGAATGGGGTCTGACAGTTCACCATGCGGTCCACATCTGAATTGAGCATAAATCGAACATAATCAGTTAAGAATTTGTATAAGATATCCTGGCACCCCACCTCCTTCAAAACCTTTGACAACAGGTCTCTGGGAACTAGGTTGAGAGTAGACCGCAGATCCACAAAGACCACGTACAGTCAGACTCCATTCGAGAGCACATATTTCCAATATAACCGTAACAGGTAGAACACCTGATCCAAAGTCCCTATACTATGGCAAAATGCAGCCTGCAGAGGAGTTAAAATATTAAAATTGGTTATCCCCTCACTCAACCCATTAAAAATGACCCAACTAAACAACTTTTGTGTGCTGTCAATGAGGCTGATCTGCCTGTTGTTTCAGGGCAGGGGCCTAGAACTAAGCATGGGTGAATTTTGCGAATCTGGCGTTCGCGAATTTGCGTATTTGCGAACTTGCAATCCGTAAAATCTGCGAACCCTCGCGAATTTGCAGATTTTTTTTGTGTTCGCAAGGGTTTCTGCCAGTTCGCGAAGGTTTTGTACCAGTTCGCAATTGCGAACTTCCTTGTCAGCTCGCAACGGTTGCGACTTTGTTGTTTCTACGTCTGGTTCATCATCACAGGTTCACAGCACCCTCTGTTTCACCACTGCCACCCTTTGATTCACCCATGCCACCCTCTGGTACATCACTGCCACCCTCTGATTCATCACTGTAGATTATGGGGGGGAAAAGCAAGCACATCTGCCCTGCTTCAACTGACATGAATTAATTTGGGGTTGATTATTGTGTCACTGAATTTTAACTTCCTGTCTGGCACCTGCTTCCTTATCTATAATTTGCTTTCTGTTGCAGTGCAATTTTTTTTTCCCAGGACCTTTGTGGCCTACTTGTAGCTATTCTATGAGCCTGCTGTGAGGGTCAGAGAAGGGTCATAGAATAGTTGCAAGTAGGCAACTGAACTCTGGAGGGGCCCCTCAGGAAGCACTACAGGGAATGGTTACTAATGATGAGTTTGAACTTTTGCACCTGCTGAGTGCTTTCAGTTTTGCAAAACTCGTTTTTCTGCAGAACAGCAACTGTAATGCCCCAAACAAACGTAGGCAACTGAACTCTGGAGGGGCCCCTCAGGAAGCACTACAGGGAATGTCAGTCAGTCAGTCAAAGCATTTTATTTCGATTATTAAAAATCATAAAAAGACAATCATGAACATATATACATATATACATATATATACACATAGTTATTTACAAAAAACAGTCATGAATTTTATGTACAGTGTAAATAAAAATATACTACAGGCAATGGTTACTAATGATGAGTGAACTTTTGCACCTGCTGAGTGCTTTCAGTTTTGCAAAACTCGTTTTTCTGCAGAACAGCAACTGTAATGCCCCAAACAAACTTACTTGTGAAAGTTGATTTCTAATCCAAATGTGATCCAAAGAAAGTCAAAAAGGCCTCAAATCAAAAAAAGTGCAGGCAAATGTCAACCTGAGGAGTTATTCTGATAAAAATCATCATTTTCAGAAGGTTTATGCTGCTTGCTGGTGGATTTCTTGTGCAGAATTGCAAATTTTGTAATTTCGTGAGTGCGAGATTGTTGCTGCCCACCGCATCTACATGTTCGCAATTGCGAACTCACGCGATGCGTCGCCAAACTCCCGCGGGATCCCGCAGCAAGATCCAAAATGGCGCAGCACTTGCAAAACATCGAGAAAAACAACTCGGCAAACGCTGAATGACGGTAAGTGAACGCTGCACGCCGCAATATTGTATCACCAAGCAAAAAAAATCCGCTGCGTGCGAATTTGCGGATTTTTTGTAAATTTGCTAGAGTTCGCAGATTGCGAATTTACCGAAAATCCGCAAAATCAGCGAGCAGAACGGATTTTCCGCCCATGCTTACCTAGAACCCTTTTTAAAGATTGAAAGGATCTCTGCTCCAGACCAGGTAAAAGGCATACATGCACCATTCATTAAAGCACTAAAATATGCTGGGAAATAAGGGCACCAGACATCCCTAAAAGACTTAAAAAGATCCCCAATCCCCTTGTCTAACACAGGGGCTTTATTAGATATAATCCGATCCTTAGCTCTTAAGATCTTGGAACGGAGACACCGGGATCTACTTGCAATGGTGGCTCAATCAAAGATTCAATCGCATTGGCAGGAGTTGGAGTGGAACTCATCACCCTAAGAGCTAGGGCATTGGGGGCTGCCTGTTTTCATCCCTGTTCCTTAGCTCACGAGTATAACTGGGAGAAGTATCCTAGGCATGCAGTTGCAGACATGTTACTATCCAAATGGACCTGGGTACTGGTGTCCTTATTAGCAACAATGTGCCAGAAAGATTGATAATGTTTACCATTAATGGAGCTTAACAGGGACTTCTAGTTTCAATTTCTTTTAGATACATAGATCTGTCCCTTATACAGTGACCTGGCCATCCAAATGCCAGCTTTAGACCCAGACTTAATTGCACAGGAAAGGGCACTCCAAGCTAACCAACAAGATTTTGAATACTAGCTAGCTTCTTTCCTCCTCTTAGGGAAAGACTCTACCCTGAACATGTGCCTAAGTGATGAAAACATGCAATTATTGATTTCACCCAAGCTAGGGAACAAACCTGCATCAACTGGGCTCCCAATTACAGAGACTGCAGCATCCAGGCCTGCAGTCACGATCTTAAGCACTTTATCCAAGGCCACCTCCGATCCTGCCATGGAACACCACTTAAGCCTTCACCGGTTATTAGTAGGAACCAACCTTCTATCAAATGGTCCATAATGGAATATGAAAGGGAGTTGCCAAAGGCGCCAGCGTTAGTCCCAGGGCACTGTGATCACTATCTTACCTGGGAACTACAGCCATGCCTACCAGAAATTGCTTTAACCTTATATCTAATAGAATATATCCAAATACTATGGCGATGATGGCGATGATACGTGTGATTTCCCATTTGGTCAGAGACCGCTCTCCCATAACATGCCCTAAGGCCATTACTATATATGAAGGTTAAGGATGGCAGCAGTCCCCCTCCAAATCGGAGCAAGAGAAAAGTCAACCCAAATTTGATCCTCATCATCCATAGGGTCCTCTTGAAGAACAGACAGTGGCTCAAACTTACAATTAAAATCACCTGCCACTATTTTAAAGGTCTTTGCGGGCAGGTTAGCCAAGTGGTTTCCAATAAAAACAACAATCTTTAGCTCTGCCTGCAATATACATTGTACAAAAAATTCACCCTGCCTGACAGAAAGGAGAGGGAGACACATTGAACACCAGCCCTACCCAAAGCAATCATCTGGGATGAAAAACAAAGGGTAATTTTAATTGAAACTGCTAATTGACTTGAAGGTCTGCCCCTCCCAGAAGAAGCATTAGGAAGCAGTCAGGAAAAAATTAACAAACCCAGCTTGGTACTTTGCAGCAACTGACCAGGTTTCCTGAAACACACATATAAGAAATAAATTCATGAATGAGCCTCCATTGAGGCACTCAGGTTTGGACACCCGGCCAGCAACATTACAGGAGACAATCTTAGTATTTGAAGGCAGGTGAGAGGCTGAGTCACCTGAAACAAGGGGCACAATCACAGTGAGGGACTCAGCTTGGGACCCAATACTGTGATGGCGAACCTGTATCTAGAGAAATAGATTCAGAGCTTGGTGGGGCAGTGACGCGGGGGATAAAGTTATGACTGACCAAACCTTGGAAAGTGTGGAGTTGAGAATCACTGTCCCAACAGCCATTGGGTTGCCATGACTAATTGACAAAGCTGAACGTTTTTCTAGGCCATCCAAGTCAGATAGTGAGGAGAACCTATTGGAAATTGGAACAGGAAACTCTTTTCGATTAGTACTGCCACGAGGTAAGGGCTTAGAGCCCAACCTTTCTCTTGGTGCTTGATGCTTGTAAAAAAAAAACAAAGGGAACAAGTCTTATGCCATCTCTCCCCATACAAGCTCCAGCCCTGTTCCTAACCAACCTCTGGGCCAGATAAGCACTCCTGCAGTTAACAGCCACACAATCCCCTCCAATGCTTTTAGAAGATTGACCCACCCATCCCACGCTCCTTACCAACAGAATATCACCATAAATTGAAATATGTGTGCCTGCTCAGCCAATGACAAACCTTTCTCTTAAGCTGTACATAGGGTTCAAAACCACCACCCTGGAGCAAGGGAACTCCTTTTGAAATGGCCACATAGGGACACCGGTGTGGGGTTCAGGCAAGACTGCAGATGAGGGGGAAATCCCCGAGTCACCTTGGCCCGAGATAGGTGCCCTATGGGCACTAACTCCTCCAGATCCCGACTGTTCGGGGCAATATGCACCTGTAGCTAGGGCTTATGGGGGCTTTGCAAGACCCATGCTACTAGGTAAAGGAGTAGTAGGATGTGTACTATTATGACCAGTGCTGGGGGGCTGCGAATGGGGCTCCACTGAAGCCAACTAACCAAAAATTACAATTGAGGGGAAGCCAATTGTCTAATAATATTCACCAAAGATCACATTTTGCTTAACAGAGGGGAAAGACAAACATGTACAATGGAAGAAGGTTTGTCCAAAAGGCAATTCCAGTCAGACGGTAGCAGTTTACCAACTTCAGCAACTGACCCACTTAGAGCTTGCCCTGCTGGCGGCCTTGGGGAGTACAAAAGGGAGTCCACATGCTCCTTAGAGCCGCCTTCACATTTGCTATTGGGTAGTGATTTGGTACAACCCCACGCCAAGCTCGATGTTTCCTTTTGGCCCAGGGTTCGTTATTACTATGTTGTGTAGGGTCCAAGTTGCCATTACTTATTAGGATAGGTGTACTGGGCGACTGGCTAAATCAATTGATAAGCCCGGAGGACTAGTTGGAGCTGTAGGCGATGGGCTAGCAAGTTGGCCAGCTGGGGAAGTCATTGGGCAGCCGGAAGCAACACCAAAATCCTTAGACAGACACCTTTTGGCCAATACAATTTCCTTAGAAACAACACTAACTGCACAAGGCAAAAAGGAATCTAAAGTTGTCCCCCTATCCTCTGCCTGTTGGACCTGGCCGTTTTTGCAGAGTTGTTCCCAAACTTTTTGCCTTCCTCCTGTATTTTTTCTGACCTGTTTTTATGGTTTTAGGACTCTGGGCATTTTACCACTGCTGATCAGTGCTAAGGTGCATGTGCGCTCTCCCTTAGACTTGGTATGATTGGTCTACACCTGTTTGGCATATTTAATTTACTGATAAGTCCCTTGTAAAGTGGTGTCCTATATGCCCAAGGCCTGTAAATTCAATGCTGGTAGTGAGACTGCAACCTTGCTTGCGCCACTCACAGAAGTAGCCTTTCAAACCTGTCTCAGACCTGTCACAGCGACTTGGCATTTAAAGTTACTTAAAAAGTCTGGAACTCCCCTTTTACTACATATAGGGCACCCCTAAAGTAGACCCTAGGTAGCCCTATGGTCAGGGTTCTGTGTAGGTAAAAGGTAGGACATGTGTCTCTGTTGTGTGTCAATGGCATGCCATGGTAGTGACAAACAGCCTATTTGGTTTGTCACTGCTCTGAGGCTGCTTCTCTCACAGGTTTGCATTTGGAATTCTCTGATATGTGTTTCAGTTGTAATTTCTGATCTGAAAGTACTAGCGTTGCCATATTTGGGATATTTGGAATAGTGGTGATAAATCCTGCTTATTGGTGAAAGTGGATTTTTCATTACGATTTATGAAGTGCCACTTTTAGAAAGAGGGCATCTCTGTGTGCTTAATACTCTTTGTGCGTTGCAGCCTGACTCCAATCAATGTCTCGTTTAGTTTAACAGGGGCCTGTTTGTGCATTCACTCTAGATAATCATAAAGGGAATGGACCGCAGCCCGACAGAACCTGATGGGACTTTCTGAGCTAGAGTGGTAGGAGGAGTTGTCACTAACACCTGAAAAGAGCTGTGACTGTCCTCTCACAATGCTGCCCCCTATAGTGTGTCTGGAGCCAGGCCCTAGGATTTATTGGGGGTGCTGTACACTTTTATAGTTTGTTTGAAGTTACCTACATATCAAAGATATTTTGAGTATAGTTTTAGGAGCTCTGACCCCATGATTTTAGACACTGTGTGGGAATTGTAACCAAACGCTGCTGGCTCTACATTCTGCACATTGGCATGAGGAACTGCTGGGCTGTCAGGAGGAACCACCACTTGAAGTTTGCTCTGTTGTGCTAACCTGCTAAGAAGGACTTCCTCTTCACCCTCGAAGGACCCTGTGTGCTGGAATACTGCCTGCACTCCTGCTTTGGCGTCCCCAATGATTTTCCAGGGCTTGGTGGCTTGCTCTGTGTTTTTGAAAACTTGGCACCTGGTGAATGCTTTATTCCTTTGGTCCTTGCCCACAAGAGAAGATTGTGTTGATCGCTTTCTTTGGATTTCAATTTGGCAGCAAGAGTAGCTATGTGCTGAACGCTTTATTTGGCTTGCTTGCAGCGGTGACATTAGTGTGTGGTGAGCGCTACATTGCTTTGCTTGGGACAGATATTTGAGTGTCGCCAATGCCGGCGAAGGCTGTCTTCAGAATGGCCCCCATCCTAGGGAAGCTGTGACATGCACCGGCTAAAAAAAGGGGGAAACATCAAGCTGGGGCACAATTCCACTGCTTCAGATATCCATACTATGTGCCCAGTTGTGGTTTTACCACTGCATGGCCAGGAACCCCTGAATGCAGCCCCTCTGGTAAGGAGAGACACGACAGGCAGTGTGGAAGTGACCCGTGCTTTTCAGAGGTACGCTCACCCGAGACCAGGATCATTCTCAGACTCGGTCTGCATCGCAAGGTCTTGGAGGGATGCCAGACCTTTGTGGCAAACAGAGTGGCGTGAAAAGGGTCAGCCCGACTCTGCCTTGGCAACAGCAGCTGCATCACATGTTCTTGAGCAGTTGCCTTTCTCTATGTAGTGCATGGAGGGTCCCAGTGGGGCTTCCCTATCTGAATTTTGCAGTGGTCTACCTTTATGCCTTCTTCCTGCATTAAGCTCATACCTTGGAGCACTTTGTTGATCGCTCTGATAGTCAGAGCGGTGAATCCGCGATGGTGTGCCGGTGTTCCTGTGCCCTACATTTGGGGAACAGAAGTGCCTTATATCCCGCATAAGGAGAGCAAATTGCTGTTCCCGGTGTATTTATGTCATGGCTCCATGATTTCTGTCTTTGGGGACCAAATGGTGATTTATGTGATTTCATTCTATTCCAACTGCTTCATATTCATGTACTGATGCTACGAATCTTATATGTGTCATTTTATGCCTTGGAGTTACAGGATAATGAGTATTAGTTCAGGATCTGGATAATATGTACACTGATGGTGTTTCACATGATGTGTGCACAAATAAGCCTTTATCTTATTTCAGTAACTGTGATGTTTAGGCACTTGCCTAGTTGGCAAAGTGATTACTGTTTTCTGTTGTTTTGGTCTATTTTTATATACAATACAGATACATATTTTTATATACTACAGGATTGTGGCTCTTTTGTGGTGTATTTATTGTGTCACTGGTGTGTGTGTTGTGCAAATTCTTTACACATTGCCTCTGCGATAAGCCGGAATGCTCTGCCAAGCTACCAAGGTGATGAGCAGGGCTTATTCCGATGTAGAATAGATGTGCTGCAACAACCGTTAGACAGTATAAGATATAAATGAGTAACAGTAGTATAACAGTAGTATAAAGGTAAATTGATGGTATAGTTCTACCATCTTACTATAATCAAGAATACATTCAAGTATATTAAACACATGATAAAAGATGTTACTCCTACGATGCCTCCCTAACTAGATGTACCTAAGTGCACCTAGCAAGGGTGTAGGTGTTAAGCCAAGAATCCCTCTAGGATTTAGTCAACCCCGTTATCTGAAGTGAGAGATATGGGACTCCGTCCTGGTCTCGAATAGGACACCCCACAAGGGATGTTAGACCACTGCGAGCTGGAGTATCTGCATGCAGGAACATCAGCGTCTCTGGTCAGTGTGTCGGACGCGAAGTCTCGGTCTCCTCTGTCTATCATAGCAAGATGTGACGTATATATACCCATAAGTCTCCCCTGGGGTCCTACCTTGCTGTATTACTGTGTCGGCCTAAGGATGACGTTGGGCATGAACTTTATACATATATTTTATACAGGAGATGGTAGTCCTGCTCTGCTTCCAAGAATCCTCAGGCATAATAAATGAGATTTCGAACTAGGCAAAACTCGCGTTCTGAATTCAGTGTATTTTCTAGGTAAAAGATCAGTCCCTGTAAACTGTGACAAGTGTAATGTTAGGAGGGAAAATAGGTGAAGAGTAATGAATGAGGTTACTGAGGCCGATATTATGGTACCTATATGGAATATAACAGTTTCTGGCAGGAGGGTTAGGCTTGGTTTATTTCTGAGGAGATGCTCCTAGACTCTTTTGGAGACTTTTAATTTGCCTCTGTTGCCCCATATTTTCCCAATTGAGGCCTTATTTGTGCAGATTGCTACTGCAACTATAAGCTGGCACTCTTTGGCTATTGAGACTCGACTGAGTTTCATGAACTACTCTTTATGTGGAGTTTGATTAATCCTTTTTAGTTTTCAACTTTATGCTCCTTTGATCTTACTCCTTTACTGAACTCTTTATGGGTTCTGTTATCTTTAATCTAGACTTAATTTAGAATAGAGATTCATTCCTACAAGGATCACACTTGTCATTTTACATTATGATTAATTCTAACCATATTTTTCTTTATAAATTTCTGTACACTGATTTACCTGACTTACTGGTTGAATAAAGATAAAAAGATTACTAATCTCTTTAAGAGAAAAAAAGGTTTTTGAAACCAATCTAAAACGATCATTATTGACAGAACTGGATAACTTATAAATGTTCATGTTTATTGATATGATTTTATTTAGCTCCCATTCAGAAACAGTGGAAAACACCTGTCGCCTAAAGGAGGAATTCGGCGAGGAGTTGTACCCAACTCTTGGAAGTCACAGGTGGAACTGGAGAAGTCCAGTATCAAACAATGAGGGAAACCTGCCCTGTAATTTTAGAAGGATGGCCTACAAGAGGTCCAAAAGACTAAATGGCACTCTGAACCCTGAATGGATATCTTATAGATGAATCAACACTTGTGTGAATTGTGTGGTTTTTATACCCTTGATACATTCTGAATTTTATGGTTTTTATCTGTTACATATATGTATTGGCACTTTTTTTAAATACAACAACATGAAAAATCTCTTTATTGTACGGCACTGTATTGATGTTATCCATTACTGATTTTATTGATTTGTAATAAATTGTAAAAAAAATTCACAAACAAATATTGTTTTATTAATTTTGTGTGAATCTCTTGTTTTCATTGTATGTTTAATATAGTACACATTTCTATTCTGTTGGCTTTTTGAGTTATAGGGGTAATATACAAAAAGGTTTTTCAAGAGTTGATCACTGGGACTTTTTAAGTTCTTCACTCCTTCTCTCCTTGTCCCCCATTGGATCAATAAGGAGGCCTCCTTCCCTTTTACTTATTATCACATTCCACCATCATATGCTATATCTTGCATTATAACATTTTAATGTTGGGAGCTCTATTTAAAACAATGGAGTAGCTACTCAGCAGTATATCTAGGAGTAGCACTAACTGCGAGTTTGGAGAGAGTAGTAGAACTGAATTTGGATCCTCTAATAGGCAAAGTTAAAAAAGAACTTGAACGAATGAACAACCTACACCTTTCCCTTATGGGATGCACAAATGTTGTCAAAATGCTAATCCTACCCAAATTTTTATACTTTTTTCGTACTATTCCTTTAGTTTTCGAAGCCAGATGGTTTAATTTAATAGAAAGGATACTGAACAGATTTATCTGGGCGCATGGAAAGACTCGTAGAGCGTATAGGTACATGACTTTACCCAGAGAGAGAGGGGGCTGGGGAGCCCCTGACTTTCGGGTGTATCAGATGGCTGCTGCATTACAATATATGCAGGGAATAATATGGGGTGGAGGAAGTGATACAAGAGTTGGGACCATGTCCACGGAAGTTTATGCTATTATACTGGGGGCGGAGGCAGAAAATAATTTGCTAAATAGAGTAGAATTTGGATACTACAAAAGAACAAGGTTTAAGACCATGATGGCAGCAACTAGAATATGGAATACATTCCTTAAAAGAATGGGAATGGGCAGATATAATAGGTATGTAAGGCTTTACAAAAACTGTTCCTTTCCGATGGAAATTTTTGGTGATTCAACAATGTTGGGATGGACACAGAAAGGGATAGAGCAGATTGGGGATATAATAGATGGGGATGGGGTAATACAGTTCTTCGATCTTTGTGTTAAATATGGGGTCGAGAGAAAGGATTTCTTCAAATACTTGCAGGTAAGGAGTTTTTTTAACACACAAGCAAGGGGGCAGGGAGGGGTTTAATAAAAATGAACTCTTGGAAAAGATAAAAGCAGGAGGGGATTGCACAATTAGATCCTTTTATGCAATACTAACCAAAGGGAAGGTGGATGATTTGGAGAAAGTTAGCACTAAGTGGGTCGGAAAGTTGGGAGTGGATGCAGGAAGTTTCCAAGAATCATTAAATTTGGGATGTACCATCTTGCGCTCTGGACCCTTGCAATCGCAACACTATAAGACGCTATTCTCACTGTATTACACCTCAGCTAGGATAGCCAAGTGGGGAGGGTCCACTGGAATTACTTGCCCACGGTGTAATGCAGCAGCTGCCGACATTATCCATATGTTTGCCACTTGCCCCCAGTTATATACCTTGATCCGAAGTATAGAAGATTTTATTAACAATACTATTGATATAAGAGTTAAATTAACATCTAGGATGATCTTGTTTGGAGTAGATAATCAAGTTGGATTGGATCATAAAGAATGTATGTTTGTAGCAATGGCAGTATTGAGACTAATAATTGCAAGAGTATGGTTGGACAAGGTACCCCCTGATTTACAAGTATGGCTGTCAAATTTGCTAGCTAGCTATAATCTTGAGAGAGCTATATATGCTCGGAAGGGGAAGAGGGGAAGGAGACTGGGGTTGAGAATTTGGAAACCAATAAACAAATGGAAAGAGAGGATGGCATAGTAATTTGATGAATATCAAAGGTTGGGTTTTTTTTTTCATATATGATTTGGTGATATAAATGTACTTTGGTTATTGATTGTATTGTTTTGAAAAGCTTCAAACCAGTGATAATCTGTAAAATGTATAAAAAAAAATTTGTTTTGTAACTTAATGTGCAAGTTAACAAGAAAAAGGAGAAAAATAAAAATATATAAAAAAAAAAAAAAAAAAAACAATGGAGTAGCTCCGGGCTTATAATGGCTGGTATAAGCCTGGAGCTCCAACATTCCAATGTTTCTTTGTTTACAGCTCTGGCTGTGAACAAAGGCTTCAGGGAGCCCGAGGGGATTTCAATCCCCTTGCGCTCCCTGACGGCTTTGTGTTATTTGTTAGAACATTCTGCCCTCTAGTGGCAGAATATTCTAATAGCCTTATAGCCCCTCGTAGCAGGAATATACTAGAAAGTAAAGTCCCGCTGCTTTGTTAAAGTCCCTCACCTTCGGCTAAGGCATTTAACGCTGCAGCAGGCCTTTAATAGACAGACTTTGTAAATTCCTTAAAATAACCCATTGCTCCTCTTATATAGCTGAGGAAAGTGCGAAAATGTGTGGCTTTGCAAAGAACATTTCTGATCTGGAACGGGAGTTAGAAGAGTTGGAAATGCCTAGGGCCTTATTTATGAGGAATTGGCATAGGGCTACAAGTCTTCTTACTGCGCCACCTTGCGCCAATGTGAAAGGGCAGGAAAGCACCATATTTATGAAATACGTTGCATTGCTGTCCTTTCCCCCTTCGCTGGTGCTCAACTTTCTACCTAGCACCAATGTAGGCCACCTTGTACCATGGTGGAAGGGGGCCTACAGTGAATGCAGGATTGTTTTTGTGCAGGAAGGGGCATCTTCCAGCACAAAAATAATCCCAAGAGGCATTTTCCTCTTGTTATGTGTGCTGAATGCAGCACAGATGGAAAAAGTAAAAAACAAGGAGAAATAAAAACATTTCCTTGTTGTAACACATGCTCTGGGGAGGCGTAAGGTTTTGGCACTGCCCGAGGTTCACTTGATTAAGTAAATCTGGGTCAGCTGCAATACCCAAGGGTGTTGCATGGGGACACCCACCGCAAAGCAGATGGAAAGACACCTAGACACAAAGTAAGGCAACACAGAGACTTGCTCTGCTTTATCCTACTCCATATTTTTTAGGCCATACAAAGCCACGCAGGGTGGGTTTGTGTCACCTCATAGATAAGATTGAAGGGGTGGGGCCTCCAGAACTTAAAAAAAGTGATGCTCCGGTGGCACAAGCTTTTCAGAAGTAAATCCCCTAGTGTCTTTGAAAACTTTGGAAAAGGAGTTCGTACAATTGGAAGTTGGTGTGCAACAGCAGAAGGAGGTATTTTAAAAAGCTGTTTTTTGCCTGCAATAATCACAGAGCTATGTCTGCTATTTCTATATGCTTTATTGGTGAGCTCTAGGTTTAATTTCTGCAAAAGAAGGGAAAGAGAACAAAATAGGATATTTGAAAAAGAATTAGGATTAAATCGTTTGATAAATGATGATTACATGAAATCATTAAAATTTCAGGGACAGAAAAGAAAAAAGGCAAGACTCAAAAGCAGATGAAAGTGCTCTTTGAACAAATTCATGTGAAATGAAATTAATGAGATGGTTACGATAACCACTGGATGAGGGAAATGTGAAAGATGAAAACCAAAATTAAAATAAATTAATGCAGCCTATAAAGTGTCTTAAAAATTAACGTGAAAACATACTGTAAAATGACACGCAGTCAAAATGTGCAACATATATTAGGAAGTCTTTTTACTGGTAGGCTGCTGTTTTATTTCTCTTTTACATATAGAAGCTTTAGAAATTGTAGAACTATGCACAAATGTATTTGATAGCTTAACCTTAATGTGACCTGCTTACAATCTTCATCATCACAGCAGAATGTTCAGGTGTATTGTGTTCTTTAAGTAACATGTTCTCATTTGCACCAAGCTTAAACTTCCTATCTATGTGAATGTAAATGTAAATGTGTTTCGATTTATATAGCGCAACACTTTAACCCAGGGGTCTCAAGGTGCTTGCTTAGGGAACCCGTCCTGGTATTCCCCTGTGAAATACCCCGGCCGGGTATCCACAAGGTGAGAGCCAGGCATCCCGCCGCGAGGGGCCGTAGTGGAGATTAAGCAAGCTATTGCCCAGAGTCGCAGAGTGTGACCCCGTGAGTCGAGTAGGCACCGGAGCGAGAATTGTCGACTCTGTGGAATTTTGAGCCCGAGACCCGCCGAGGCGGGGAATCGAACCCTGGTCCACGGCCAATCTCAGCTTCCGGGTCTGCCGCCTCTAACCACTGAGCCACGCTTCTCCACATCTATCTATCTCCTGTTCATAAAAAAACTGAATAGAGAATTTCATTCTCCATATATCAACTTTTTCTATCTACTCCCCAATTATCCATTACATTAAAAGTCGATAACTGTTTTTTATCTTTGTTTTTTATCATGTTGCTGATCATGCATGCTTGATTTATCGTATTATTTAAGTTAAACATGTGAAATATTCTGATTGACAATGTTTGCTAAGGTCCTGTATTAACTCATTTTGCAGGCCCCTGACGAAGGGTCATCCACACCGACCCGAAATGCATTGGGCGGAAGAATAATAATTAAAAATGGATTGCCAAAGAAATGTTGAAATACCATTATGATATACAATAAGGAAAAGAAAAAGAAGCGAATAAAAATTGAAATAACTTCAAGATATACTTGTTGATATCATATTATTGAAAATGAACAAATAACCAGAGAAGAAACTATCCAGTTTCACGTTTAACTAAGCGCACATTTATGTGAAAGGCGACTCAACCTTCACGCATTGTTTCTCAAAGTGAGCAAGGGACCCAGGTCTGGACATACCCTGCCAAGTTAGCATTAGGCAACATGCAGTGAAAGAGAAGACGTCTCACACAAGTGTCATCAGTCTGGCACTGTCACTGGCACTAAATCCAGTCAAGAACCTTGAGGCAGTACACACACCAGTAGTTTAAAAGATACACTAAGGAATAAGGATGACAAAACGGTTTGTAATTGAATTCCCCGACTACTGTCCATTTGCAGGCAAACATAGTTGAATGCGGAAGTTCCATAGCATTGTAAAACAAAGATAACACCTTACGCTCTTTTGCCTGGGTCTTGCCCCAGCTCTGCCACATTCTGCGTAACAGACTTTTACAAAAAAGCTTTTGGTGTCTTTGCGGCCTCAGATAATAGCAAAAAATGAATAATAATATATACATTAGGGACTGTAGGTCAGTCCACCGCAACCATTGGTCTGCATAACTATCGCTCACATTATGCTTCAAAGCACAGGAGCATACAGCCTGAGACACCAAGCAAGCCCTCTCCAGGCATTTGCGCTCTTGGATTATATGTAACTGCATATCTACTTAAAAAGAAGCGCTCTTCCGTGAAAGAACTGGCGGTCCAGTACATTACCAGAGACTTGAAATCGTACATGTGTATTGAAATATTTTGACCCTGGGTTCAGGTACCATTAATTCAAAGCCGAAAGTACATTTTTTTTCGAAATAAGGGTCACATTTTCTTTTGATATATGTTCAAATTAAAAAGGATTTCTGTATCTGCTGTACGTCCGCCGTCCTACTGGAATGCCCCATACTATTTTAATACAATTGCACACAACGTATTTATTTATTTCAATGACCACCACTTTTAGGTTGCAGCCTATTTTAGATTGTGGCAAATGATTGCAATACGTTTTTTTTAAATGTCATCATAGCACTAGCTTTCCAAGGGCACACCTTTAAACTTTGCATATTCGTGTTCATTATGTTGTGGTGTTTCAATCCCTAGCAGGTGGTGATCATCTCTATCAGGGAACTGGCATTCTGAGCATACATTGACCACGCATGCCAATTGCCGGGCATCCTTGGCAGCAGTGGGCAAGCCTTTGTGCCCACTTGCATGTTATGTACTAAATCGAAGTCCTCTCGTCAAGGGTTTTGAGTGAAGGTCATGTATCTGGCACTTCCTGCCATATCAAGCGATACGCAAATTAAAGGGTCTCAAATTAACTGTTTCTGTCACGACCCAAAAATCCTAGAACATGCCCTTATAATGTTTACAGAATATTAATATTGACAAGGGGTGGGGGCATGACAGTAAGAAATCATAATATAGACAAAGGCAGAGGAGGGGAGGCAAGAATTAGTGGTGAAAAGAAGACCGAGAAGGATTTCAGAGAGGTAACATGACAGGAAGCTGCAAGGGAGAGAGAGGCAGGTGAAGAAATAAGGAGTGAGAAACGAAGAGGCCAAAATAGGATATTAGTGTGGAGGTAACACAAGAAGCGTGGGAGGGTGGTAACTTGTGAGGAGCCCAGATAAGGAAAAAGTGAGGGACTCTCTGAAGAGAAAAGACGCAAGTATTCAACAAAATTGCAACAGGAGAGACTCAGAGAACTTGGAAATGAGTGAAGGGAATGATTGTGCTGTAAGCATAACCAGGAAAGACGAGAAGGGGATGTCTTAATAATAACTGCAAGGACAGATGAGGAGTTATGTGGTATAAATGTTGGAGTACAGAGGCAAGAGAGTGTCAGGGGTGTGGAGTAGAGAGACCAGGAGGACGAAGAAAGAGGATAGTGGCTACTACAAGAACCACGACAAATGAAGTGATATATTTCATTTCCAAGATATCCGAATGAAACAATAAAAACTAACATTTTAACACCATGTTAGCACTTTCAGCCTCTGATAGCGAGAACGTAAGGCTGAGCCAAAGCTGCAGCCTCGGCATATTTCTACCCATCAGATGCTTCGTGTGCAGAAGCAATAAATATCAAAGCACCGTCTTTGTGGGATGGTTGCTTGAAGATGGGACCATCTGTCTGTAATTTTCCGATCCTGTGAGTGAGACTGCGGTTCATATTTTATCTGCCGCAGTGCCTAGCTGTCATCTCAGCAGGGATGGAAGTGGGAACAGAAAAGATAATCGAGCACGCAGAAGAAATCATTGACATTGTTAATCAAGGCAGTGTTCTCAGTTATTCTCAAACGCCCGTCAGAGGATATGAGGCAAAGGCCTCGATTACGAGTCCTCGGTAATTGCATTGCTATTCATTGATTGATAAATAATGATGGCCTGCGATTTATTTGCCTGGTGCAATGAATAACCCCAATGACGAGTATTGCCCCCCAAAAAAGACGTAACATGCGGATTGTGGTGCTAATAGCCAAAAAAAGTAATCTGTACCGATATTTACTAGACCTCATTCACCCAGCAGATTTTACAGGTTTCGCCTGCCGATTTTTAGTGAGAGAAAAACCTGATAGTTGGAAAATTCTGTCTAACTTATAGAGCACTAGTAATCAATCTCTAAATCTGACCTTAAACAAACGTATCACCTATTAGACTCATATGTAGTAAAAAGAAGGTTTAGACATGAAAAATTGTACATTTTGACAAGTCGAAATGAAGTGTAAACAACGTACACAGGCTGCAATGGCAAGCCTGAGACATGTTTGAAGGGTTACTCAACTGGGTGGAACATTTAGTGCTGCAGGCCCACTCATAGCATTTAATTTATAGGCCCTAGGTGCATGTAGTACCACTTTACTAAGGCCTTGCAAATACATTACATGTGCAAATTGGGTGTTATTCAATTTTACCATTTTTAAAGGAGAGAGCACAAGCATTTTAGCACTGGTTAGTTGTGGTAAAACACTCGGGGGGCATATTATCAAAGAACTATTGCCAAGTTATCGATACTTTATCACAGCCAAAGTCTTGATAAGGTTATCTCCCCATTCACAAGCTGGTGCTAACACCCCATATCACCAGTTTACCTGCGATAGCAGCCGCAAAAAACATCGCCACAGATGACCCCAGCAACTCTGGCTAATGAGATGCAGAGTAGGCGTTCCCGTGCAAAAGCTGCAAACAACACCAAGTCACAACATTCTCAAAGACCAGCCAGATCTGCAATAAGATCACAAAACAGGCGATAAGGCGCGTTTGAAGCAGGAAGTTAGCACCTGCTCTGACCTGGTGTAAAGTCGGGCGACAGCCTGCACCAGAAAAGGGAGCCCAGGCCCGAGCCACACCTGAAGGGCAACAGATGCCATGGAGCCAGTTATCATGCAGATGGGAGCCCCAACACATCATTGTCACTAAATCATGAACAAAAGCATTCGCCTGATGTCGCAACTTTACAAAAATTAACATACATGTGAGTACAGAAAATCTGAATCATTCATTCACCATTGAAAGTCCAAACAAAATATCACAATTAAATTTGTCTCTGAACAACTATTTTGAAGAGACATGGCAGAGCATCCCTGGACAATCTGTAAGTCACAATTTGAAAATACGAGAAAATTAGGAACAGGTTAAGATAATGGACTGCGACTGACATTAGACAGTAAGCATTATGTCTGAACCAAAGTTTGAGTACAAAAATATTTGTTCTTTATTAAATCATAGAAGTTTTTAAAGGAGAAAATTTACATGTGAAGAACTTTCTACATGTATTAAATACTATGAATTACAATTTGTAGATTTTTGAAATGCATTATAGTACATATTAAAACATGGCTATAGGTTACAGAGTATTACGCGCGTTTCGGCTGTGAGCCTTCATCAGGAAGCCATGACTTTTTCCAGTTAGCCTATATGGGGAAATACATAAAATAAAAACTACAAAAATGTGTGTCAGTATCTTTTTGTGCAAATTCATAATGTCAGTCTATTGTCCTATACAGTTAAAATCTAGGAAGGGCGAAAACCTTAACAGTGTCTATTTATATACAATATTTACAAGTGTCTTATACATACTCTTCTTTCTACCTATCTACAGCTTATCTCTACCTATCTACAGCTATACATTTCTGAATACACAGGGCACTAGATTACAGTCATGCGGAAATAACACAACATATTGCTTCTCTTTCTTACATATATATGTACAAATTAACAGATTTAGAGTTGTACATTTGCTATGCTTAATCACACATGTAGGTGAACCTAAGTGGGGGGTAGGAGGAAAGGGAGAGGGGGGGGAAACAAGAAGGAGAGCGGAGGGGGCTGGGGGACAAAAAGAGGGGGGGGAAGAAAGGAGGGCGGGAAAGACAAAGTGGGGGGCTGTGAGGGAAGCCTGCGGTAATGTAAGTGCATGGGCATACCTTACAAGTGGACGGAATTCTGCCTAGAGTTTTTCCTGAGACTGGATGTTGTGTTTGATTCTAGAAAAAGGATAGAACAGGGTAGGAAGGGTGGGGATTTTAGACATATAAAGTGGTCCCTGATAATTGCTCTCTAGACATTGGTGAGGTAAAGAGGTAGATACCTGTCCAGAAGGTGGATGATATGCTCCAATAAGGGTGTCCAAGGGAGACGTAAGGAAACGTAGGTTAAGTTGGGAGATGCAGACACACAAAGGGGTTTAGGGTGATGTCTGCAAACAGATGGAAAATGTAGGTCAGTATTATCTAGTCAGCAGACAGAGGTAAACCTATAGACATGTTGGTGTGCTGGGAGTCACAGAAGCAGGTGACTCGGAAACATACACTTTAATAGTACCTGAGGTGACACTGTAAATGTTTCTATTTTGATCATTCGGGTTTTAGAAAGTGTCTGTAGCCTTCTATTGAGGGTCCGCTATGTTAGTTCTGAATGTAAACATAAGAATATTGCATTAGGGCTAATGGGATTAAGAAATGCTTTTTCGTCGAAATGGCACAGGGACAAGAGCGGATAACGGTGAGCACCTGTTAAAAGAGGCACCAAGCGATCCAATACTGGATTCCATGTGGAGTAGTCCAAGGACAAACCCGGGGTCAAATGCCTCAGTTTCGGGTCCGAGCGGGTGAATGCTGGGGAGACAGACGGCAGAGTTGTGTTAAGTATGGACAAAGCCATATTACATCCGGGATGACAAGGTAGGACGTGTGCACCAGGAGGGGAGGGGAGGGAGCAAATGGCGAAGCAGCCGGTAAATACCTTGATAGATAAGTCCGTTTAGCGATCCGATAGTGGGTTCTGGGTTGCGTCTCTGGCGGAGTTCCCGGTGAGACGAAAACGCTGAGAAAGGGCGTATTTAAGTTGGTGTTTGGCGCGCAGTGGAGGAAGGGGGCGGGGTGCCTGGTCAGAATGACCGAAAGGGAGAAAGGGCAATTGCTCTAAAAAACTAGAGAGAGAAGCTGGACTCTATCGGATGTTTTGCACAACAGAAAGGAAAAAAGGGGCAAGTGCTTTACAGTGAAGCTGTATTCTGTCGGACATCTTGGGTGGGGAGAGGATAGTCAAACAGATATATACACACATATTTATGGGCATGGATAGTGTTGGGAATAAATATGTGTGTGTATATAAACAAAATTTAGACTCTGTTGATAGCAGAACCAGTCAAATGTTAGTCCAGGGGGAGGGGCTGCGGCTCAGCACAGAGGAGAGGGAAGAGGGAAACCGAAGGACCTATATTCTAGTTGCATTCAGCCATAGTTGTACTTGAGTACCTGGTCCCAGGGGATCTCATTATTCAGTCCTTTGGCATATGTATCCAGGGTGAAAATCCAAAACACTTCTCTGCACTTACGCACTTGTGTGCTTAAAGTTCCAGATGATTTGCATATTTTTTCCAAAATAAACCAGCGTATGTGGTTTGGATCATGTTTTTCTTCAATGTAGTGTTTGGCTAAAGGTGCTTGCAATTTGCCTGTACGTATGGCTGATTTATGTTCAGATAGACGAGTAGACATCATGCGGGATGTTTCGCCTACGTATCCCATGCCACACGGGCATACTAATAGATAAACTATATTCGTAGTTTTACAATTGGTTAGTGTTTGGGATCGTAGTAGTTTTTTATTGAACATCCATTCTTTAGTCTCAATGGCCGAGTCACAGGCTGAGCAGGAGAGACATTTGAAATTGCCTACTACTGGGGTCATGCCAGTGAGGGAACGTTGGGTTGGAAGATTAGTTTTGGGTTCCATTCTTGATCGGACAACCAGGTCTTTGAGGTTTTTGTTTTTTCTATAAGCAAAGACTGGTTTGGGCAACTGTTTTTCTCTGGCTTTCGTGGCATTCAGAATGTGCCAGTTACTGAAGATTATTTGTTGAAGTTTGGCGTTCATTGTAGAATGTCTTGTCACAAAGACTAATTTAGGATTGGGTTCTTTGGTGCTTGGTGTCAGTAGGTGTTGTCTATCAAAGAACCTGGCTCTTTTATATGCATCACGGACCAATCTTTTAGGGTATCCTCTTGAAATGAATTTCTTTTGCATTTCAGATGCTCTTTTGTCAAAATCCGTGAGAGAGGAACAGTTCCTTCGAACTCGAAGGAATTGGCCAAAGGGGATGCTGGATTTTTGGGATTTGGGGTGGTAACTTGTATAGTGTAGAAGTGTATTGCGAGCGGTAGGCTTCACAAACAGGTCTACACTTAAGTGGTTGTTGGTACTGATTATATTGATGTCCAGAAATTCTACCCGCGTTTGGCTAGATGTAGCTGTAAGGTGTATATTTTCATCGCATAAGTTTAGCCAGGATACAAAACTGGAGAGGGGCGTAGTTTCTGAGGTCCAAATAAAAAAGATGTCATCTATATAGCGAGCCCATGATGTAATGGACTCGCTGAAAAGGGCAACTTCATTGTATATGAATGAAGCTTCATATTTGGCCATGTATATGTTGGCTATAGTGGGTGCACAAGATGCCCCCATGCTTACCCCTTTCGTTTGCTGAAAGAAGGACCCATTGAAGTCAAAAGTGTTCTCAGATAGAACTATTGCCAAGCAGTCAAGGATGAAAGTTTTGGGGCAATCTATTGAGTAGGTATCAATAAACCAGGACACAGCCGAGATCGCTCCTGATTGAGGGATATTTGAGTAGAGGGCCTCTATATCCATAGTGACCATCCGTTGTGTATCTGGGTTAAAGGACAATGATTCTACGGTATTTATGATATCTCTGGTGTCCTTGATGTGTGAGGGATTTTTGGAAACATGCGGTCTCAGAATGGTATCAATATACTTGGATAATGGTTCAGTTGTGGACCCAATGGTGGTAACTATGGGTCTGTATGGGGGATCCTCACTGTTTTTATGGATCTTGGGGACCCCATAAATTGCCGCCATTTTTGGTTGATGGACATTTAAAAACTTCCATTCTTGTTCACAAATGACGTCTTCGTTTAATGCCTTGGTGGTCAGGGTTAGGATGGTGGTTTGGACTTTTTTGGTAGGGTCTTTCTTAATGGAGATATAATGGTTGGGATCATTTAGAAGTTTCTCCATGTTTGATATGTATTGTGCAGTGTCTAGCACCACAATTCCTCCACCTTTGTCGCAACATTTTATGGTGATGTCTTTGTTTGATTTCAAGGCTTGTAGGGCTAGGTGTTCTTCATGCGATATATTATAGGTGGGACATGGTATGTATTTTGTGGCGGCAGTTAATTTGTTGAACACTACATGTTCAAAAGTCGCTATTTCGGGGGCTACTTGTTCCAATGTTGGTAGAAAAGTGGATACTGGTTTGAGGCCTGATAAGTTGTTGGTGATTTCTGTGTCATGATTAGCATTTTCGAAGAAGTTTTGAAGTCTAACCTTCCTAAAAAAGGTCATCAAGTCTTTGAAAAGTTCAAATTTATTGATGGTACAGTGGGGTACAAAAGAAAGCCCTTTGGTTAGAAGCTTTTCTGTTTCAAGATTTAGTAGGGTGTTGCTTAAATTGAAAATGGGGATTTCCTCTAGTCGCGCCAATATTGTGCATGTCGGGTCACCAGGTATTGGTTGGGGTTCGGATATGTCTCTGGGTAATTTTGAGGTGGAGGGTAGGCATGCATCAGAGGCACAGGGTAGAGCTGGTTGGGTGGAGGGGGAGGGTAATGTTGATTTTGGTGTTGAAAATTGCCTCTGTGGCGGGACTGGTATCTGGGTTTCCAGCGTCCCTGTGGGTTCCCGCCCCTGGATAAAAAAGGTCTATTGCCTCTAGCGGGTCCCCCTCTTTGGGCTCCTGAGTCATTATCACTGTTTTTGCTTTCGTTGTCAGATCCCGAGGTGTTAGAGAAAGTGATTATTTTCTTGGCGATAGTTTGTTGATTTGGGGTATTGAAAGTATCACCCATGGGTTCAGGTTGATAATAATTTTCAGCGAGATAGGGATAGACTTTCTCATTGCTGAAATATTGGACATCCTTTTTTAGTTTGTCCATCTTTCTCTTGAGCAGATAGTCGCTATACGATTGCATTTCTTGTTCCATGTCCTGTAGTTTTTTTACTGCGTCATCTACTGCTGTGTTGTTTTTAAGTTTGAGTTCAAGCTCAGCTATTTCTTGTAGTAGAGTGTCAACTAGTTGTTTAGCAGTTTCTACTATCAACATCATAAGGTCCCTTGAGCATCTATTTGCTATAAAGGACCATCTTTCTAGGAATCTTCTTATTTGTACAAAAAGACCTGGGATGTTCCTGACTCTGAGGCCTTGGGGGATGACTCCAGCTTGCAAATATTTAAGCATGAAATGGCCATGAAGCTCTATTCTTTTAAACAGCTTCACTGTAAGGCACTTGCCCCTTTTTTCCTTTCTGTTGTGCAAAACATCCGATAGAGTCCAGCTTCTCTCTCTATTTTTTAGAGCAATTGCCCTTTCTCCCTTTCGGTCATTCTGACCAGGCACCCCGCCCCCTTCCTCCACTGCGCGCCAAACACCAACTTAAATACGCCCTTTCTCAGCGCTTTCGTCTCACCGGGAACTCCACCAGAGACGCAACGCAGAACCCACTATCGGATCGCTAAACGGACTTATCTATCAAGGTATTTACCGGCTGCTTCGCCATTTGCTCCCTCCCCTCCCCTCCTGGTGCACACGTCCTACATTGTCATCCCGGATGTAATATGGCTTTGCCCATACTTAACACAACTCTGCCGTCTGTCTCCCCAGCATTCACCCGCTCGGACCCGAAACTGAGGCATTTGACCCCGGGTTTGTCCTTGGACTACTCCACATGGAATCCAGGAGTGGATCGCTTGGTGCCTCTTTTAACAGGTACTCACCGTTATCCGCTCTTGTCCCTGTGCCATTTCGATGAAAAAGCATTTCTTAATCCCATTAGCCCTAATGCAATATTCTTATGTTTACATTCAGAACTAACATAGCGGACCCTCAATAGAAGGCTACAGACACTTTCTAAAACCCGAATGATCAAAATAGAAACATCTACAGTGTCACCTCAGGTACTATTAAAGTGTATGTTTCCGAGTCACCTGCTTCTGTGACTCCCAGCACACCAACATGTCTATATGTTTACCTCTGTCTGCTGACTAGATAATACTGACCTACCTTTTCCATCTGTTTGCAGACATCACCCTAGACCCCTTTGTGTGTCTGCATCTCCCAACTTAACCTACGTTTCCTTACGTCTCCCTTGGACACCCTTATAGGAGCATATCATCCACCTTCTGGACTGGTATCTACCTCTTTACCTCACCAATGTCTAGAGAGCAGTTATAAGGGACCACTTTATATGTCTAAAATCCCCACCCTTCCTACCCTGTTCTATCCTTTTTCTAGAATCAAACACAACATCCAGTCTCAGGAAAAACTCTAGGCAGAATTCCGTCCACTTGTAAGGTATGCCCATGCACTTACATTACCGCAGGCTTCCCTCACAGCCCCCCACTTTGTCTTTCCCGCCCTCCTTTCTTTCCCCCCCCCTCTTTTTGCCCCCCAGCTCCCCTCCGCTCTCCTTCTTGTTTCCCCCCCCTCTCCCTTTCCTCCTACCCCCACTTAGGTTCACCTACATGTGTGACTAAGCATAGCAAATGTACAACTGTAAATCTGTTAATTTGTACATATATATGTAAGAAAGAGAAGCAATATGTTGTGTTATTTCCGCATGACTGTAATCTAGTGCCCTGTGTATTCAGAAATGTATAGCTGTAGATAGGTAGAGATAAGCTGTAGATAGGTAGAAAGAAGAGTATGTATAAGACACTTGTAAATATTGTATATAAATAGACACTGTTAAGGTTTTCGCCCTTCCTAGATTTTAACTGTATAGGACAATAGACTGACATTATGAATTTGCACAAAAAGATACTGACACACATTTTTGTATTTTTTATTTTATGTATTTCCCCATATAGGCTAACTGGAAAAAGTCATGGCTTCCTGATGAAGGCTCACAGCCGAAACGCGCGTAGTACTCTGTAACCTATAGCCATGTTTTAATATGTACTATAATGCATTTCAAAAATCTTCAAATTGTAATTCATAGTATTTAATACATGTAGAAAGTTCTTCACATGTAAATTTTCTCCTTTAAAAACTTCTATGCTTAATAAACAACAAATATTTTTGTACTCAAACTTTGGTTCAGACATAATGCTTACTGTCTAATGTCAGTCGCAGTCCATTATCTTAACCTGTTCCTAATTTTCTCGTATTTTCAAATTGTTTGACTTATCCCGAATTAGGAACTCTAGTCGGGGATACCCTCTTTTTGTACACACATCAATCTGTAAGTCACAGCCTGCAAGCCAATATCCAAGATAAGAAAGTGTGTCAGGCACTGATCAATAGAGAGAGAGGGAGAGACAGAGAGAGAAAGAAAGAGAGAGACGGAGCAAGTAGCGCTAGGCCAATCGGGTCCTTGGCTCATTCATACATGCCAACTGGTGCTTGTGTTTCACAATTGGTGCACCCCAAATCTAAGGCCCGGCCAATGTCAGTGCGAATGGCACCTCACATTTCAGAAATGCAAGCAGTAGTCAGACTAAAATTAGGTATGAAAGCTCCTTTGTCTCAAAACACAAGGCGGAAGGACAACCGAACCTCCGACCTTGTTCTTGAATGCGGCTGGCAGACCCTGCATGAGGTACCATACCAGACTCCAACGACACCCCCACCACAAACTTCGCTAATGAAAGACCTACGTGTCCACACTCCACATACACTTGTCCCTCCTCAAGCTACACCTGGAAGGGATGTCCATGACACATTGGTAAAAAACAACCCATACATCAAAACGTTACACACACATATGACTCATTGACCAGAATTGTGGCATATCGTCCACCGAACTGCCGCCGGTCTGAGGATTTCCTGTGCTACGAGACCAACAAACGCAATAGCAGGCAATCCTGGGCACATGCACAACCCCTGTCACGTGGAACTGTACCATGCACAAATGCTGCATCTGTTAGGATCACTACCAATGGCAGTGTTGCAAATCAGCTTCTGTCTGAGTTTTAGACTTGCCTACATCACCTGCGTCCAGCCCTGGTTCCACTGTCGATCATTCACATTCGAGTGGCCCATGGAGGTCTGCCTATCCAACGCAACGGTTGCTGAATTGGATTATAACTTGGCACTGCGCCCCCTATTTGCCCACGAACAGGAGTGTCACCGGGATACCCGTGAACGGGATGCCTTGATCTTTGGCGTATGTGCTGGCAGTTGTGCAATGGGGATTTCACAACTCCTCATATGCAGTGACCACATTGAGGCGCTTCCCTATTGGTCTGTGTTGCAGATTAGTGAATGGGGTGGATTGAGCACATCTGCCTGGACCAGTTAATGGATTAGCTCTCACTCATGTTCCTTGAACTCGACAACGACGTACTCCTGGTATAGATTGCCCATGAAGCTGCGCTTTTATTCATGGACGACTAACTACGTTCCTGCAGCCACATGTGATTGTCACCCACAGCACAGGTCCTCACACCTTGTTGCGTCTTGGGGAATGCTCACATACCCCGCCACAACAGTGGACATGTCTGCCTTCACCTGGACTCATGCATGTGCGTGGAACTACACGTGTTTACAGACACCTGTGCAAGGGGATGCAGTCCCATGGGCGGAGCTGCACAGTGTCATTTGGCAACGTTCCCAATTCATACAAACTGCTGGGGGGATAGCACACATGACAATGTAGTACCATATGTGACCTTGTAGGACCCTTTCACCTGCTAACTGTCAGCAAAGCAGACAGTCGGCGCAGTCCAGTGGTACTATGCCGATCCCATGGGCTGTGAGTCGTGTCCCCTGACACGGTGCACTGAGCATATGCCAAACATCACATCTGGACTTCTGGCCATGTAGAGCAATGTTATTTATCAAAACAGACTCTGTCCACACAGATGTGTGTGAGTAGGTATGCGAAGAGACGTTCTGTTGCCAACCGATTTTGTCATTTTTACACACAGCCCTATTAAATACATGGATATCTGCTTACTTTGGGGGTTGCAAGATTGTTGTTTATGTGCAATGATGCCAGTTCACACCTTCACTGTCTTCTTATTGGCCAAGTGGCTCATGGTCAAACATGCACTTTGATGTCATTTACTATGTACCTTTTTGTGCAATTAATGTCCCTACATTTATCGATACTTTTATACCTGAGTGAACATAGACATGACACATCTGTGTAATTTCGAATGTTTTATTCACATTCTGGGGAAAGCCGGTGCTGGAGGAGTACATGGCCATGTCAAGCCCACATTATATGGTTGCCCAGTGGTGGGCCAGCCAGAGTCCTTTGGGGAATGACAAGTGAATTTGAAGAGGAAGAGTTCAGTCCGCAGCCGGATTGCTGTGTCATTGGTAACCAGAAAAGATATGGCAGTCCATGTCGGGGTCCAGGTGAATGTCACAGAGTGTTCAGGGGGACAGTGGGAGGTGTTGTCCCAGGGCATGATGCATAGGGCTGAATCAGGCAGGGACAGGCCATATTGCGGGGATGGATGCTACTACCTCCTACCTCACACAGTCATTACCATCCACATCTTACTCCTCTGATACGTCTGCGGTGTTCAGTGTGTCAGGTGTGTGTGGTGGTGTTATGCCCTCATCACTGTGTGCCACTGACATATCAGGGTGCAAAGGTGATAGGGCTGCATCACTGTGTGCTACTGACACATCAGGGGTTGGAGATGTTTGTGTCGAAGTTCCGGCAGCAGTTATCTGGGACAGGCTCTGTGGCAGCAATGGCAAAATGAGGAACTGCAAGGCATGGATGATCCTAGCTACATCTTGCTGGTGTTCAGCCGTGGCAGCCATCCTTGCAGCCTGCATTGGCTCCATGGTCTCCATTGTCCCGTGCATCTGTGCCAACTCTGTGCTATCATTGCTGGTGTTTGTCTAACTAGACAGTTCTTGTATCCGAGTAATGGCCCCAGCGATGTCAGCCAAGGATTGTAGGAAAGCATTATGCTGACATTGGGTGTCCTTTAGGGACTGTAACTGGTCCCTGATGGGACTCAGACACCCACATATGGCATCGAGCTTGGCTGCCCCGAGGTCAAACCCCAACGCAGCTGATCAGCCATCTCCTCCTGGCAACCCAACACACAGCTTTGGAATTCCATGTGTTGGTTGTGTGGGTCCTGGGAGACAGCTGTGGTGGTGTGTGCTTCCTGCTGTGTGGTCTGTACAGGGGGTGGGGTCACCTCGAGGCAGCTAGGCTGGCCTGCTCCTGGGGCTAGGGTGCTTAGGATGTCCATTAGCTGTTGGAGGGTATTTGAACATATGTGCAGGGTGTCCTCTTCATCATCACTGATGAGATGTGTCGTTTGCTCTGCAGGAGGTATTGATTGTCCCTCTGAATTGTAAAGGGGAGATGCAGGTTAACAGAGTGTCCCATGTACGTTGATGCTTTGTGGATGTTAACATACAGACTACATTACAATGTACATTGTAACTATTTAGGTGGAGCTGGCTATTTGATGGCAGACAGTGGACACTTGTACTATATGATGATGTGTGGTTGTACTCATACATTATCTTCTCACAGTGTCATGCAATGCCAGATAAGAGTGGCCATTTACTACGCACAAGCGGCACCAGTTGTGTCCTCTGTCCTGTGGTGTAAGTGTTGCACTTTTGTACCACATTGCCATCAATGTTGATGTGCTGTGATTGCTATATGTGTGTGCTGCATTGTGGGAGAGTCGCCCGGCAGCTCTGATTTAGTGGCCCCTTATCCCTTTGAGGTGGTGTGCCTTTGACTTGTGTGCTTTTTGGGTGCTGAGATGTTTGCAACTGGGGTCATTTGTACTCTTGGACAGATTGTGTGCTCTTGTGCATTGTTTGTCTGCAGATGTATTATTGACATCATGGGTTGTAGGTGCACGTGGATGTGTCAGAGTGTGATCTGCTCCTTTATGGATGTTATCAACACTGGGCCAACTCAATGTCGACTCCATGTCAATTATTTTGACTGCAGCCATGCTATCGGTCATGCAGTGTCACTTGCATAGTCAGTGTGGCTCACAGAGCCGCTGCTTTTATGGATTCTGCACATGTGCTTGGGTAGGTTGTGCATTGGTGATATGGAGGGGGCCCATTTGTGCACATTGTGGATGGGGGCCTACTTGGTTTTTCTATGTGTGCTGCAGTGTGCCAAGGGTATCAGGGACATGTACCACTATCATTGTGCATGTGCAGTTTGCTACACATGATTGTGCATATGTGCCATTGTGCCCATCTCTCTGACCACCCAGTCCCTGGTGGTTACTCACCCTGTTGCTGTTGGGTCAGGTCATATTAAGCTGTGTCAGACCTCCAACTCCTTGCACCGTCTCCACACAGATGACTGTGGCCACCGTTTCCTCCAGCTTATCCAGCTCCTCCTGTAGCGTAGGACTCCCACCTCCAGTCACCTTTGCTACCTTCCTGTTGGTGGCGAGTTTATGTTTGGTCCGGCTTTGCACATCATGCCAGCGCCTCTTGACCTCCTCCATTGACCTCCTCGACACTTTGAATGCATTAACGTTGTTGAGGATGGACTGCCATATTTCCGTTTGTGTTGCCAATGACGCAGTGGAGGTGACGAACAGTTGTTGGTAGTGTTCCATCACCTCTGTGACGATGATCTGGTCTTCTTGCGGACTGAACCCTGTCTTCCTCTTCCTCTTTTCCTTGCCCTTCCCCGTACACGGGGTTCCTGGCCTGGTCCTCTGTGGGGCTTGTGGGGTTCGGGTTGTTCTCTTCAGGTTGTCCACTGCACACGGTCTGGGTGCATCCATGGTGCTACACAGTTAGCTTTGGTGTTTTTTTTTGTTCCTTTTATAGTTCATTTTCCCCCATGAGGCATGGGAATTGCAGGCCTGTCGCTGGTTGTCGCTAATTTTTGTATCACGATTTGGAGCATTGCATCTTTTTTCGCGTTCGGGTTTCACATTTTTTTGGGGTCGCATTAATTTTTAGGCGGTCATTAGGCGCATTATCCTGCTACTATCGCATGGTGCTGCCAGGTTGCGAATACAACATTATCACAGTGTTATTTTGTCGCAATAGACTGCGATGTGAAGAGTTGCTTGAAGTTAATTTGGTGATGATTATCACACATACTTGAGAATATCCCCCTCCGAGTCCAAAAGCCAACAAAAACGAAGTAAGTGAAAACAGGAGGATGAAAGGCAAAAGGTTGAGGGAGATCCAAGCTTAGGATGCCAGGTTCAACTTGTTTCTCCCCCCGCTGAAAGAAGCAATAATTACCCATCTCACAGGAGTTCACGTCACTGAGCCGGAAGAACCTGGAGAGACCATCAGCAGTGACTATGCTCCATCGTAAAGTCTATTTCGTGTACGGAGATGGACATCTCAACATTTTGAGGTTTTCACCCCTCATCTGCAATAGACATCTGAAGTGTCTGTGGTCTGTCTTAACTCAGAAGTGAGCCCCAAACAGGTATGGTCTCAAATTCTTCCATGCCCAAACCATGGCAGATGCTTCCCTTTCTATTGCACTCCACTTCTGTTCCCTGAAAAGTAACCTTTCGAAGATGTAGGCTTCTGCTTGATCAAAGCCCTCTACATTTATCTGTGAAAGCATGGTTCCTATTCCAAGCACTGAGGCAGCTGTCTTCACAATTAACTCCTAGGAGAAATCTGAGCCTTAAGCATGGTGCGGTGCACATGGACTTCTTCAGGGGGTCAAAAGCAGTCTTGCATGCCTCCATCTATATCACCTGTCTGACTTGGTTCTTCAAAGTCAGCTCTGTCAAGGGACCAACAATGGTCCCATGCCCCTTCAAGAATATCCTATAGTTGCTGGAGATGTCCAAGAATGACCTCACCTCAGTCTGAGGCTTGGGGAGTGCGGGGGCTTACTGAACAAGAATGATTTGTAACTGGGCCGCGGGGGGGTGAACCTTGCCTCCTCCACCTTGGTGACCCAAGTAGATCACTGGACGATTCCTTTTCTGACACCTACTGCCCCTGATAGTCATGACTGAAGCCTGAAGCACATCTTTGAGGAGGCACAGCTGGTCCTCTCAGCTGGAGCTGAAGATTGCAATGTTGTCCATGTAGGCAGCACTGAAGTTATCTAACTCAGCCGGGATCTGATTGACTAACTTCTGGAAGGTAGCAGGGGCATTCTTCAACAAGCAGGAAATCACCCAAAACTTGAAGTGGCCTTCTGGCAGACCTCTCTCTGGTCCACTCAATTAAGGCAATTTGCCAAGCACCCAGACAACAGATCAGTTGTGCTGCGGAACATAGCATCCCCTAGCCAGTCAATGAGCTCATGTTATGTTTTGTTATGTTATGCTTGAGCTATTTGCTATAGAGGGCAATTCAACCGGGGGCATCTCATCGCTGCTGCAGATCAGAACAGGAAAAACGTAGCTGATGGTTCAGAATAGATAGAATCCCAAGGGCAAGGGGAGTTTGTTCCAGTACCTGGGGCAAGATAGGAAAAGGCCTTTCTCCTGGTGCATGTTTGGCGTATGCGGTGAACAAACAGTAAGGTTTTATCGCCAGATCTGAGATTGCCACTATTTTCTTCTGGAGATATAACAGGCCTTTGCCTTTTAAGGTGTTGAACATAAGGCAACAGATCTTAAGGTAGGAGCGCTTCTTCAATGGCAACCAGTGCAGTTCCTTCAGCACGGGAGCTGAGGAGGTTCCAGAGAGGTGATTAAGAATATGCCTGGCACAGTGTTTTGGACCAGGAGCTTGGAGAGCAGCGATTTGCTAGCCTATGCCAAAAGGGCATTTCCATAGTCCAGTCTGCTTATCACCATGGCCTGCACCAACATTCTTTGGGCCAAGGTAGGAAGGAAGGGAAACATGCTGCGCAAAAGGCGCAGATTGTAGTACCAGGGGCTCGTAGTTACTGCAATCTGATCTTTTGTCGTCAAATCTGGATCCAGTTTTATCCGCAGGTTCTTTACTGTTTGTTTCGGAACCGCGGTAGCTTCCAATTGGTGAGGCTACCAATCATCTGGCCAGATGGATGGGGCTTTGCCAAACAGCGTGATCTCTGTCTTTTTTGCGTTTAGCTGGAGACAGTTCTCGGTCATCCAGTTGGAGATTGCTAACATGCCTGATGCGAAACTTTTTTTGTTGTTATCAAGTTTTTGCCTAGAGTAAACATCATCTGGGTGCCATCGGCGTATGATATTATCTCAAAGCCGAAGTGCTCTGCAATCTTCGCTAGCAGGACCATATAAATATTGAACAAGGTGGGGCTCAGACATGAGCCTGCGGGACACCCTTTTCTAAGGTCATTTTACGTGATGAGTACGGGCCCAGGAGGACAGTTTGTTGTCTGTCTGTCAGGAACTGCTGAAGCCACTTGAGCATTAGACCCTGTATACCGATTGCTTGCAGCCTTTCTAAAAGCCTTGAATGGGAGATGGTGTCAAAGGCTGCAGAGAGGTCTAATAACAACAGTATTACTTGCTTCCCTGCATCCACCCACAGTCTCAATGAATCAGCAGCAGCCAGAAGCGCCGTCTCTGTGCTGCGGCCTGGGCAAAAGCCAGAATGTGAGGGATCAAGGATATGGTTGAGTTCAAGATAGGATCCCAGTTGTTTGTTTATTTGGCCTTCGAGCTGTTTGCTCAGTAGAGGTAATAGGGATATTGGGCGATAATTGCTGAGAGATTTTTGGTCCAATTTTTTTTTTAATATGGGCCTTATGCATGCTGCCTTCCACTCTGTCGGAATGATGCCTGTTTTTATTGAGCAATTAAAGATCTTTTGGATCACTGGAGTGCAGCAGGTAGCTAGCAGGGACATCATTTTTGGAGGGCAGAGATCCTGGGGGGACCCAGACTTGGCTGCAACCAGGGAACTGTGTATTTCCTCTAAAGTGATGGACTGAAATCTGTCTAATGCATAGAGGGTTTCTTTAGACTGCTCTTCTTTAGAGATGGTGAGCTCTATTTCCTGCAAGGGAGCAGTAAGGAATTTTGAGTAAATGTGAGAACTTTTCTCCTGGAAAAAATTAGTCAGAGAGTCTCAGAGGTCTTGGGATTCTGCGGGAGACTGAATGCACGCTTGTGGGGAGATAAAATCATTTACCATGTTAAAATGGATATTGGGGAAGTTGTCGGCTCATTCGATTTGATAAATGATAAATCTCCACCTAGCAAATTTGATATTACGGTGATAGCAAGATAGTGCTTGTATGTACTGATCCTTGTCTTGGGGCTCTTTCCTTCTGCGCTAGTGTCTCTCTAAGTTCTTGCACTTAGTTTTTTCTAGTTTTAGTTCTGGCGTGAACCACAGGGGCTGATGGTCGGTGATGTGTGGAACTGTGATTTTTTAAGGGACCAGCTGCGTCCAGCGTCACCGTAAGGGCAGCGTTGAAGGAGTTCAGCAATTCAGACACCTTTGGGTTATCATTTGCCGATGCAAAAGGCTTCAGGAGTAAGTTTGTGCCAAAGTCTATGGGCACTGCATTGTTGTTTGCTCTTCATAGCAATACCCAGGGATTGGGGGGACTGTACAACAAAAGTGATTAAAAAGTGTTCAGTCCATGTAAGGGGGAAAGGTGTCTTACAGTCTAGCTGTTCTATGTTGGAAACAATTAGATCAAGTGTGTGACCAGCAGTATGCATAGGGCCACTGACTCTTAGGGAGAGTCCTAATGTTTCTAGGTCTGTTAGTAGATTCCTAACTTCCAAGTTTGTATGTTCTTCCCCATGGAAATGGAGGTTGCCTAGGAGGAGAAATGTATTTGAGGCTAGAACATGCATGGCTGTTTGTTCTACCAATAGATGACTGAAATTGGTCTTAGGCACAGGGGAGGCGATAAAGCAGTGTTCCATTCCAGCTATCCTTTGCGGACACTCTTATCTTAAAAATACCTAGATCCATGGAGTCAGTGCAGGAGGTTGAAATCAGCTCAGGCAATTGGTGAGGTTCAGTCTTAGCGACTGAATTGAGCCCCTGTTGATCCACGCAGAACAGGCATTCAGGGTTGGTACCTTGAAGGGACGCCTTGGGGACCAGCACCATTTGACCAGACAAAGGGCTGTTCAGGGCTCAATTACGTCTTTCTCCATCATTTTGCAGACCTCCCACTTTATGATGGCTTGTAAGATAGCCTGTGGAACTTATTCTTCAGTGACATATCATATCAGTGTCAATATCATGGGTACATAATGTAGTGAGCTCTGAGTTTTGGGAAAAGACAGAGATAAACTGTCCCAATACTTGGCTACATTTGTTGTTCTAGAGTCAGGGTGCGGGAGAGGTTGCTACCCTCCACTGACCCATCCGACTGGCATGCAGGACCTGTAAAGGATTCCTGGGGTGTTTGAGGATCACCAGGCAGATGCTCCCCCTTTTTCTCTTTCACCTTATAGGTCCCAGTCCATCGGTCTGGTAGGACCTGGGGCTCCCCTGGCTCCATCACTCATAGTTTTTTGCCAGGATGAATCTCAACCAGAGTGACCTTCTGGTCATACCATTGTTTCATACCTTCCTGGATGGCTTCCAGATTTTCCTTTGCCTTTTCTAGAAGTGCTTCATCTAGGTGCAGAGTGCCAACATGTAGCTAACCACAACCTGAGGGACTTTCTTGGGGGGCTGTTCCTCTGACTGGGTGTCAATACAAAAATAACAGGCATAGAACGATGATCTCCTGCTTTAGCCTCAAGGAATCAGACAGTCCCATGCTCATGTCTTTAAGGGGTTTGTCGAATCTCTCAACAAGCCTATAGGTTTGGGGATGATAGATTGTGGAGAACCTGTATGCTATTCAGACTTGTCCCACATAGACTTAATGTACACTGACATGAAGTTGGTACCCTGACCAGATACTACCTCCTTACAAAACAGCACACTGGTAAAGATCCCCTTCAATGCATGTGCAGTCACTGTCCTCAGAGGTATAGTCTCCTGGTACTGGGTGGCATGGTCCACCAAGACCAAGATGACCCGGTTGCCAGGGGCTGCCTTGTGGTCCAGAGGCCAAACAATGTTAATGCCCATCCTCTCAAAGGGAGTGCCAATGACAGGAAGGTGAACCAGGGGAGCCTTCTGCCTTCCCATTGGCTTGGCAGTCACATGTTCATGTTGACGGCAAAGGAGGGCTGATTGGGGACCATGTTAGACCCACAAAAAAAGGTATTTTAAATCCTAGTTGTGTGGCATTGTGAGTCACTATGTCGAGGATACGTCTCGCAGTGGCGGTTTGGAGGAAACTATGGGCTGCAATGCAGAGTCCTGCATTGTTCTCGAGGTGGCAGTGGGTGAGGTGCTTGCGATGGTAGGTCCCATGTCGAGGATGTGTCACATAGAAGTAAATCTGAGGAGGCTGCGGGGCTGCTCTGCAAAGTTTTGCATTGTCATCGAGGATGCCGTTGATGAGTGGATTGCGATGAGAGGATGAGTCTTGTGCCAGCGGTTCAGAGAAAGCTGTGCGCTGTGATGCGAGGTCCTGTGTCAGGAATGTGTCGCACAGTGGTGGCTCTGATGTGGCTGCGAGGATATGCATCATGCTGTAATGGTTCTGCATACACGACCACAGTGGGACTGGCAGATCACCTTCAAACTCACGTCCAAGGGTCCGGAACTAGGGTGGCACCAGGTGGGTTGTATCACTCACAAAAAAATCCAGGTGCTGGATTCAAGATGGTTGAAGCCTTTTCTGTCCCTGAGACTCGCATAATGGGGCACTCTGGTGGCCCTGAGTTCAGGAAGCTGGTCCAGTACTTTTCGCTCTGACAGTAGGGCAGCAGGACAACAGGGTAGTCAACCTTCTTGAAGAGTAGCACATCAGTCCTTCTGAGTCTGTAACAGGTCCAGAGAAGTACTGAAGTGTTGGGTTGGAGGGTCCAATATTTACATCTTCTGCCATCTTTGAAGTAGGAGAAGTTTCTGGAGGATTTTATCCCCATAGGTGCTTGGAATGTCATTCTTCCCTGCACAGGCCCTAGCTTGTCTGGGGGCACAAAAGACTAGTATCAACCCTTTGTTAATGTGCTTAGGTGGAGGCATTGTGATGTGTAAGTGTGGTAAGTGGAAGCTCTCCCCCATAAAGTTAGAGATCAGCCATCCTGCCAACAGCTATGACCTTTTGTCTCACTGTCTGAGAGCAGTACACAAAGACCATCTGTCAGCTATCCCAATTCATGTGAACCAGGATACACGCTTCAGGCACAAAATGGTTAGGAAACGAAAATGCCAACATACTTAAAGTGGCATTTTCCGAATTGTGTCATAAAATCAGAATTTACCATAAACATTTTTAAAAAATTACAATTCTTTAGACACCACATTCAACATTCTTTCTTGCTCCCAATTAAAAGCTGGCACTTTTTAAAAATGTAATAAGGTAATCCAATGCTATCCTTTTGGAAAGGTAGGCCTTGCAGTAGGTTCACTACCAGGACATGTAAAATCTAAAAGTACATGTCCGACATTTAAATACACTGCACCATGCCCTCTGAGTGGTTCAGGGCCTAACCAAGGGATGACTGGTGTGTAGTAAAAATGAAGTTTAGGCATAGCAAAGCGTTAATTTTGCCAGTCCGAAATGGCACTTTAAACTGAACACAGGCTGCAATGGCAGGCCTGAAACATGTTTAAAGGGCTACTTAAGTTGGTGGCAAAATGAGTGCTGCAGGCCCAATAGTAACATTTAATTTACAGGCCCTATAGTACTTCTTTACAAGGGACTTACAAATACATTAAATGATTGATTTGATTTGATTTGATTTTGAGTTTTGTAGAGCGCACAGCTACCCTAGGGCATCCCGGCGCTAGTGACCACAGTCCTGGAGGGTGGGAAGTCATGGGGGAATGCTCAGGGGAAGAGAAGGGTCTTCAATCTCTTCCTAAATCTGAGGTGGTTTTGTTCTTGTCTCAGAGAGAGTGGGAGGGCATTCCACAGTCTGGGGGCATTGTATGAGAACATGCGACCGCCTGTTCTGGCCTTACTAATTCTGGGGACTTTTGCAAGGGAGAGGGAGTTGGATCTGAGTTGTCTGAATGAATGTTGATGGGACACAAGAGGCCTGAGGATGGGAGGGCCTTCATTGTGTAGAATTCTATGGGCAATGCACAGGGTCTTGAAGTTGATCCGTTCCTTAACTGGCAGCCAATGCAGACTCCTAAGGGCTGGCTTGGCCGAGTTCCTCGCTGCGGTTCCTGTGAGTATTCTTGCAGCCGCATTTTGTGCACATTGAAGTCTGTGTACTACAGAGACTGGGGCCCCCAGATATAGGACATTCCCATAGTCCAATCTGGAGTTCACCAGCCCCTGCATCAAGAGCTTCCTGGATTGAAGGGGGAGAAGATGGAGGATCTTTCGTGCCATCTTCATAAGGCCGAAGCACGTTCCCGCAATTTTCCTCGCTTGTGTTTTAAAACTCAGATCCTGGTCCAACCATATCCCTAGGCTTTTTACCTCGGGTTTTGGGGAAGGTGGAGATCCCATGCATGGTGGCCAGGGAAGGGGTGTGGGTCGTTGTCTGATTGGTTGAGGGAGACGACAAGCTGAGTGTCATCGGCATACATTATTGATTTAATCCCAAAAGGTCTGACAATGTCCTCGAGGGGTGCCATGTACACATTAAAAAGTGTGGGGCTCAGGGAGGATCCCTGGGGCACCCCACACTTGAGTGCCTGAGCATTGGAGATGGAGTGTCCATCAGTCACTTGAAAAGACCTGTCTTCAAGGAAGGATGAGATCCAAGCTAAAGCGGAATCCGCCACTCCTATCAGTCCCAGACGGTGGACAAGGGTTGCGTGGTCCACTGTGTCGAAGGCGGCACTCAGGTCGAGGAGGATCACTGCCACTGATCCTCCTACGTCCAGTATGCCCCTTGCTTCTTCGACCACGGCTAACAGTGCGGTGTCCGTCCCTTGTCCAGGTCTGAAGCCTGTTTGAGTTTGTCGGAGGAGGTGATTGGTCTCTAGGAACTCCGAAAGGTGTTGATTTGCTAATTTCTCGGCGATTTTGCTAATCGCCGGAAGCAGTGAAATCGGTCTAAAGTTTGATGGGTCGGTCGGGTCAAGATGAGGTTTTTTTATGAGAGCCTTCACAGTGGCTTTTTTCCAGTTTGCTGGGACTGTGCCATTTTTGAAAGAGGTGTTGATCAGGTTGGTGAGAGGAGGGGCTATAGTGGAAGCGACTTGCTTCAGTTTACTGATCGGGGCGGGGTCTGATGGGGCGCCGCTTTTGACTTTGTGCAGGATGTTGAGAAACGTTTCGGTGGTGATTTGGGGGAATGAGAGCAACCTCGGGGTGTCTTGAGAGGCCGGATGGTAGGGGTCTCTTAGTGCAATTGGCGCCGCTGGGAGAGAGTTCAGAATTTTTTCGATTTTTTTCGAAAAGAATTCGGCCATCTGGTTGCATTTTGTACCATCCAGGTCAGGTGATGGAGGGGGTTCCTATATTTTGGAGAGGAGTTTAACTATTCGATAGGTCTCTTTTGCGGAGTTGGTCGCGGCTGCTATTTGATCCTCAAAGTAGGAGGCCTGAGCCGTTTTTAATGCATTTTTGTAGAGCCTAATGTGAGCCTTGTATCCACTTCTGTCTTCGGTGTTCCAGTGCTTTCTCCATTGGCGTTCCAGCCTTTTGCCTTTCCGTCTTAGTTCACGTAGTTCCTCAGTGAACCACGGTAGTTTGGATGATTTCCTATTGGGAGGAAGGGCTTTGAGTGGCAGGACTGTATAAAGAGAGTCGCTAATCCAATTGTGTAATTGGATTTCGGCTTTGGAGGGGTCGGGGTCGACAGTAGGTAGAGTGGAGGACAGAGAGTGTTCCCATAGGGTAGTGTCAAGTTTTTTCCATGGGCGTGACGGGGCCCGGGGGCGGGGAGTATCCGCAATCTTCCCTGGTAGTTGGAGTTTGAAAGGGACCAAGAAGTGGTCAGACCAGGGGAGAGGGAGAGGAGTTTGAACAGAGAGTTTGGAGAGGTTAGACAAGATGGGATCCAATAGGTGTCCTTTCGTGTGGGTGGGATCATTGCTGAGTAGTTGTAGATTTAAGGAATTTAGATCAGTTTTTAAGTCTGTGGCAGGTTTATTGCCTTGATCGTCGAAGTGGAGATTTAAATCCCCGAGGATTGTGAAATTTGGCGTCCCGCACGCCAGGGAGGAGGTGGCATCCATGAGTGAGTTTATGAAACATCCTACCTGTCCTGGCGGACGGTAGATTAACACCCCAGTTAGAGTGGTAGATGGTGGAAGGTGTAAAGAAAAAAGGACATTTTCGCTATCGAGAATGGGGCTATCTTTGAATTGACATGCGAGGTTATCGCGGTAGATAATCGCGATGCCTCCTCCCGTGCCCGTCGGTCTGTTGAGGGTTTTAATGAAGTACCCAGGAGGTAGTGCTTGGATAATGTCCGGGTCGGAGCTCTCGGACAGCCAAGTGTCTGTTAAAAACAGAACGTCCAGGTCTGATTCTGTTAATAGCAGGTTGATTTCCGTGTGGTGTTTAGGGAGTGACCTGCAATTCAGCAGGGCCATCTCCAGGCAAGCAGGTTCCGAAAGGGATAAGGGTGAAGCCCTGTAGGCGCAGTTTGGGCACCTGAGAGGCACCTGTTCCGGGGTAATAGGTCCGATACATCTGGTGTTTAACGGTTCTCTGAGTAGGTGCAGAGTTTCTTGAGAGTATTTGAATCGAGGCGGTTCCGAACCTGGCAGGGGTATGGGCTCTAGGCTCGGTCTGGCGCGGGCGCAGACGGGCTTGCCTTAGGCGCGCCTTCGGCGCGCAAACGGCGCTCCCGCTGCGCTCGTCCGCTGCGCTTCCGGTGGTAGCACATGATGTAGGGGTCAGGGGGCGTGGCCTTCGGGGGGCGTGGCCTGAGTTCTCGCCGGCTTGGCGGTTTCTGCAGGGAAATGTATCAGACAGCGAGTGAGCGCTAGGTCCGCTGCTCGCTGTAGTACTAAATGAAGGTGAGTGCCCTGGCGCTTGCTGGCGCGTGGTGAAGGTAAAAACACAAGATTAGGTGACACAACAGTGAAATGAGCAAGTTTTAAAAATCTCCCGGCTTCCGCCTCAGGAGTGCGCGATCGTGGTTCAAAGTCGCTTGTAGGCAGCGCTTTAAATACCGCGTCAGGAGGGCGTGGCCTTCAGGGGGCGTGGCCTGAGTTCTCGCCGGCTTGCCGTTTTCTGCAGGGAAATGTATCAGACAGCGAGTGAGAGCTAGGTCCGCTGCTCGCTGTAGTACTAAATGAAGGTGAGTGCCCTGGCGCTTGCTGGCGCGTGGTGAAGGTAAAAACACAAGATTAGGTGACACAACAGTGAAATGAGCAAGTTTTAAAAATCTCCCGGCTTCCGCCTCAGGAGTGCGCGATCGTGGTTCAAAGTCGCTTGTAGGCAGCGCTTTAAATACCGCGTCAGGGGGGCGTGGCCTTCAGGGGGCGTGGCCTGAGTTCTCGCCGGCTTGGCGGTTTCTGCAGGGAAATGTATCAGACAGCGAGTGAGCGCTAGGTCCGCTGCTCGCTGTAGTACTAAATGAAGGTGAGTGCCCTGGCGCTTGCTGGCGCGTGGTGAAGGTAAAAACACAAGATTAGGTGACACAACAGTGAAATGAGCAAGTTTTAAAAATCTCCCGGCTTCCGCCTCAGGAGTGCGCGATCGTGGTTCAAAGTCGCTTGTAGGCAGCGCTTTAAATACCGCGTCAGGGGGGCGTGGCCTTCAGGGGGCGTGGCCTGAGTTCTCGCCGGCTTGGCGGTTTCTGCAGGGAAATGTATCAGACAGCGAGTGAGCGCTAGGTCCGCTGCTCGCTGTAGTACTAAATGAAGGTGAGTGCCCTGGCGCTTGCTGGCGCGTGGTGAAGGTAAAAACACAAGATTAGGTGACACAACAGTGAAATGAGCAAGTTTTAAAAATCTCCCGGCTTCCGCCTCAGGAGTGCGCGATCGTGGTTCAAAGTCGCTTGTAGGCAGCGCTTTAAATACCGCGTCAGGGGGGCGTGGCCTTCAGGGGGCGTGGCCTGAGTTCTCGCCGGCTTGGCGGTTTCTGCAGGGAAATGTATCAGACAGCGAGTGAGCGCTAGGTCCGCTGCTCGCTGTAGTACTAAATGAAGGTGAGTGCCCTGGCGCTTGCTGGCGCGTGGTGAAGGTAAAAACACAAGATTAGGTGACACAACAGTGAAATGAGCAAGTTTTAAAAATCTCCCGGCTTCCGCCTCAGGAGTGCGCGATCGTGCCAATTGGATGTAAGACAATTTTACCATGTTTAACAGAGAGTGCACAAACACTTTAGCATTTATTAGCAGTGGAAAGGTGTGCAGAGTCCTTAAGACAGCAAAAATGAAGTATGGAAGGCAAAATGTGGAGGCAAAATAACGTCAAGAATGTCAGGTCTAACAAGACCCAATTAAAGTTGAACAGATTCATTCAAAGCCATAAAACCTGATAACCCCTACTTTGGCAGAATCTAAGCACAAATTCTAAGTGACAAACTCACAAAGAGCACTGACAGCATCCCAAAAGCAAGTTTAAAGGCAAAAGAGAAGCATGGCCAATCACCTGCAAGGAAAATAACAAAAGAAGCAAAATCCTCCAAAATCTCTAAACAATCGCTCACGAAAGACAAAGGTTTTATAGACACATCACACCAACTATTCCTACATTTTGCAAATTCTCCATGGTATGATCATAGTTAAGGTTTCATTTTCAAATCGGAGACAATGTGATTTTCGAAATCTTGCATACCGGCCTATTTCTTAAGGTAAGAAGTGCATTTGTACAATTTAAAAAAAATATTTACCATATTTTATCTCTCTATCATTTTAACTAAGAAATACATTCTCCAATGTCACATTAAAATTAGTCAAGTATGGAGGAAGAAAATCCTTGTAATTAAAGATAGAAGCAAACACATTGCAAGTGATTAAGTAAGAAAGCTTCAGTTGCCCATACTTTGCCTTTTCCCTAGATGACCAAGGAATAAAAGAACTCACAAAACAGTTTTTAACCCACATAATCTCAACATATTCTTTGATCATTCTTGTATACATTTTGTCTCTAAAACAGGGGTCTTCAAAGTGTGGGGCGCGACCCCCAGGGGGGCCACGGAGTGATTGAAAGGGGGTCGCGCATTCCCGATCACATTTCTGCCCGGGGCCCATCTGACTACAGGGATTCAGCCCCCCTCCTCCCCCGTAGTGTGTCTCAGCTCGAGCTGCAGTGAGCTCCGCTGGGCTGTGTCTGCAGTCTTATCTCCAGCACAGCCCGGCACCCCTGAGTTTCACAGGTCGTTAACGGCCATTTGCATATTTACATACCTTTTGAAAACTGATCACTGAGGCTGTTTTTTTTTATAGTTCCAGTACCCCCTGGGCCCCAACTCAGCCTTTCCCTTACATTTGTATTTTACATTTACTGCAATAGTGTGAGAATGTATTTCATGAAAAGAAATAATAAAAAGTAGAGTTGCCAGAAGAAAAAAATACCAGCCATTTTTCAACACACTGTTTGCTACCTCTCACATTTTGTTTGCTTTAGATACTTGCACAAGTGCCACCATTGCATACGTAACGTTTGTTCTTGTGTTTGAGTGTCTGCCATTTATTGCAGTATTATACCTCTACTTTTACTTTGTACGCTTTTGTAACCTGCACACATCACTTTTTCCTCCTGTAATGTACCGTTTGCTACCTCTTGTATTTTGGTTGCTCGCTATTGTCACTTTTGCCTCATGTAACTTAACGTTTGCTTTTGTACTTTGTTCACTTGTAATTTTCTCCTCATGTAACATTACTGTTCCTATTCTGAAGCGCTCTGACACCTTCGGGTAACGTCCGCGCTATATAAAAACGCATAAATACATTCGTAATGGGACTTGTCTGTCTTTGTTCTCTTTAATTATCAGTCATGGATCATTGAGGCAGCCCTAGAACACAATTAAAAGTGCTTTCTATTTATATTTGCTGTTCCAAGTATGCACAGATGAGTGCTGAAATATACAGCTTTACGTGACTGCTTATTTTTGTACCGTCTGGGACATCAAAATATTGAGCAGGCAACCCTAAACATAGGACTGGAAGTATGTTGCAAGATCAGAATATTTATTTCCTCCACCCTCGATCCCTGATTAATGTCATAATAGCAATAGTTTAACCTATATCTTAAACCCTACGCCGCAGTCAATAATATGTTGAGTTACTTCAAGTGTCTGGAAATGCATCCTGCATTCAGAGAACTCACTTCTCATTCTAGCACTTCACTTTCATGCTCACCCTGCATTCACAGCGATCACAATGCACTCACACTGATCACCAGGCACTCACATCATTCACCCTGTCACCCTGCACTCGCAGTGATCACTCTGCAATCACAATGCACTTGCGTTGTTCTCCCTGTACCTCAACCTGCAGTCACGCTACTCATCTGCACTCATCCTGCACTCATGTGACACCTCATTCACCTGCCCCCTCACTGCTCAATTTGCAACTCGCTCAAACAAGCCCATCATTAACCATGCATTCTTTCATCCCACTCTGCACTTATATCCACACTCAAATTCATATGGCCACCTCACTCACCCTGCAGTCACTCCTCTTTCCCTACTCTCATACTGTGGCATCGCTCACCGTGCACTCACATGGGCACTCTTCTCATCCACAGAGGGCAGGGTTTTAGGGACCCCTGCTGCTCCCGGACAGGGCCAGGTGAGCTTCAAATGTGGCAGCACGTATTCCTGCGGAGTGGAAGGCCCATCACAAAGGTTGACTAGACAACTTTCTGATGTTAATTGCTGTATTTTGGTTGTAAACTGGTACTGTTTTATTGTGAGCATAAAAAATGTCAAAATAATGAAGCAATTCTATCCCAAAATAACGTGGCATCACATAACATTTACATTTTCCTCGCACACAATTTAGTCAAGCCTTCCGTGTAATTTGGTCCTCACCTGCCTCGTAATTCCAGAAGCCCTGCCTACAGGTTTAGAAATGTTTGTCAGGAGGGGGTCCTTATGACTGAAAATGTTGACAGGGGGGTCTCGCCACCCAAAAGTTTGAAGACCTCTGCTCTAAAACCTCTAAAGGTTTTCAATGTACTAGTATTTCTTGTCAAAATTCCTTATGGTTAATTCTAATTGCAGCATCACTAGTTATATGTTCTGAGACATTTACCACAGAAGTCAGTAAACACACTAAAATACCAACTAATGTCACTAATATTAAAGCTAATAATGTCATCCCTACAATTTTACAGCAAGTGCTGTGTCCCATCTTCATGTTAAAGGCAAAAAAAACAAAAAACAACAACACAAAAAAATGAATACTCTTGATAACAAAAATCGAATAATTTTTCTTCTCCCATTCTAGCACAGGCAAGAAAAAATAAAAGCAATACTCAGTTCTTGTTAATGTGAAAAAATGAAAAATCAGCTTAATCAAATTAGGTAATAGGATTGTCTCAGCATATTATCTTTTTTCAGTCTTTTCACATAGTATTTCACTGTCTTTTCTTGATTTTTGTCAAAACAACATATTTGAAAGTATTTAATTCACTCTCATGACGGCTTATCCTCTGTTTCTGACTCTAGGGGGCAGATTTACAAGAAACTGGCACATCTGTAGAGATGCACCAGTTTGTCTTGCGCCAGCCTACAATAAGGTGCATGGATTGACTGATGTGTCAGAAATTCTGATGCATCTGTTGCCCCAAAAGTCACACATTGCTGGAGTCATGTCTCAAGCAAGACGCAACTCCAGCAATGCATTTTGCGGTATATACTTATTGTACTGCATCACTCCATATGCCTGCTTCAAGCAGTCGCAGTGGCATCCTAGAGATCCTAGAGAGGCTTTCTTACGTGGGAACGCCCACCCTGCATGCATTATACCTGACACCGGTATAATGAGATGCAGGGCTTTACAACGCATTGTTTACGCTGCCGATGCATCACAAAATTGACGCAACCACGGCGCAAAAGTGTCTCAAGGGGCTTATAAATCTGATTCTAGATCTTCTTGAGGATTCTCATAATAGTCACAGCACTTGTTCAGTAGAAAGTAATCATCTCCTTCTGCATCATCCTCTGATATAGTGACCAAATATACCCACTTTGGTGATGCAAACGTTTGATTAGGAACGTTCCCTCTGTTTGATCAGTCTCCCAGTCTGACTGTTTTCCTGACCCTGCCTTTGGCTTGAAATGTTTCTGTTTGCAAGTTGTCCTCCCGGGAATTTCTTCAGCTCTTACTTTTTCAGTGAATGTCTTTACTTCTCGGTTTCTATAAAAAATCAGCTATAATTTGATCTTTTACTTCAGGCTCTCTTGTGTCTGTTCTTTTTACAGATAATGTTCTTCTTTCAAAGGAAGTCCTTTCAACTTTGATTTTCGGCACCATGTCAAACTTATCATTTTGATCAGAGTCTACTTCTTCTTACTGCCACCCCTCCTTTGCTATTTTGTATGGCAGCAGCCATTTATTCTGATCTCTTTGTAACTGGAGTTCTGGAAATTCAAGCTCTTCATCCAAGCTCTCACTCACTTGAATCTCTCACTTTAGATTTGACTTTTTCATTTCAACTTGATCTTCACCAGTTACAAACAAAGGATTTTTTGCCAGAAGCTTATTTTACCCCACCCCCACCGTATCCTCAGTAAAACTTAGCATTGACTGTCACCCATACTCTGACTTTGTTCAGCAGTTCTTGAACCTTGATCAGCAGCTTCTTCTGTCTCTTCCATGATTTCAACTGCTCTATCTCTCTTTGTGTGAGCAGCTTGGATCCACTGAGGTACTGCTTCACATTTAACCGCACTATTGGTGGTCAGGATACCTTGGTAAGGGCCACTCCACCACTCGTCTCAACATCCCTTGTGGACATGTTTACAGATGAGAATCCAGTTGCTTTCATTTAGACTGTGCAGGGAGTTTGCCTGTAGTCTTCTGGGACAGCATTCACCTGGCAAGAGACAGATTTTGCCATATCACCCAGACCCTTGCAATAATCGAGAAAAGTATCTGCAGTTATTGAAACTAATGCTAACAAAAGGCACAATGGTGGCTATGCTGTATGTTGGCACATCAGAAAAAAAAGAAACAGTAAGGGAGTACGCTGTTATTCCGATTATTAATACTGTCGATAGGCTGGTACGGTATGATCACCCTGCCACCAAGGTTGGGATATATACCGAAGCGCAAATATAGCTTAGGTCAGAATAGTTTGAGTCTAAGAATAATTTGCCAGATGTATGGGTGAATCACTGTGCTTTTATTTTCCAAATCTCTTCTTCTTCATTTCATTGTACAAATTAAAACAAAAGAAGGCAGCTGACACGTGTCACTTGGACTTTTTCAAGACTGCAAACAATACATACAAAGTATCCTTCTCAGTCTGAGGATTGATGACAAAATGAGGGAAATGTGCTCTCCCAATGTGAGCAGTTGAAAACAGAAAAATGTGGCAACAAGATTTCCCTGTGTTAAAATATACCATACCGATAAAGGAAGAGCGCTGAGAACATTCTGTTAGATGTATAAAATCCTTGATCATTTTTAATAACTTCACATTATTCTTTGTTTAATGCAGTAGCTATTATTTATTTAGGTCCTGATGAAGGCAGAGGATAACAGTGTCCTAACTACCTGCTGAAACATGTTGACCAATTAACACTCTTGGCAGGTATTTGTTTAAACTGCCGTACTGTTTTTAATCTTGGGCAAGTTGGGTGACCAAATAAATCTGTTTTTCTCTCACTTACCCAATATTAAAGCCACTCACTTTTTTGACACCTTTCACGCACTGCAGTTTTTTCATTCTTACCCATCACTCAACACCATCATTTAGCATCTATGTTATGACCCTATGTCTCATAATTAGATGTAGGACATGTCAACTTGGTCCTAATTCACATCTTTTATGAGCCGCCATGGGAAGAACTTAAGGAAGCCCAGATGATGACTAGGGCGGTATCGAACGGTGACTGATGGGTATCCGTATTTAGAATAAGATTTCCTCACTGAGGTACACAATCTGTTTTGTATATGTTTCTCAAAGGTAGCTGTTGGATTTTTGGCTAGACCCGTGGACACTTTTTGTATGCTTTTTAAGAAATCCATCAACCTCAACTGGAACATCATGAATAAAGCTACACTGTCTCTAGAGAAACCCCTTTTTGCATTCAAACAAGGATTAAACTTAAGAGACATCCTGGTACATACCTGACCACCTCCTTTTCCAATACAAGTGTGAATTTGAGGTGTCTAAGGAGATTTTTATGTAAATTTGAATTGCAGAAGATGGCGCATATGTTCCTATATTATATACTATAGGAGATATGAAATGTTGGTCCATATTGGTGCAATCACGATATATCAGGCAATAAGCAAAGGTATTGTGGCTGTGCCACATTGTGATATCGTTTTGTTTCCATTAGCACAAGGAATATCGGGGGATCTGCACATATTATTGTATTGAACATTTGGGCATTCAAAGATGGCGCACGTAGTGACAGTGAGTATGTGACGGCGATTATGTGACTGTAATACCGTCACGACGCCAGAGTAAGTTGACCGCGGTCTGTTGAAATAGAAGGAAACCGCCCGTTAGCAACACGCTGGGTTGAGTTACAGTGTGAAGGTTTCTGGATAGAAGTAAGAGTATGTGTGACGAGAAGGTGGCTGTATGAGTGATGCAGCCTTGGAAAATGAATACACAGGTGTGTATGAGTTTTTTAAAGAATACGTGACACTCCGTCCAGGCAGGTGGGCTGGGCCGCTTGCAATTGCTCGAGCATGGCTAAACACAAAGTAGATGATGCTGTGCGATATACATAATGCAGTGCGATATTGTTTTAAAAGATGAGATTGGGTGCATGCCTTGAGCTAGTATTAAGCCAGATATTGGTGCGCACTTGAGAGTGAAACTAAGGTTGAGCCCCTTGTATGGAATCCATATAAAGGATTTTGTGATATTCCCAGGGGCACAATTGAGGAGTATGTAATGAGATATGCCTATTTCCAAATATGAACCTATAAGCAACGAATGTGCTATTTAAAAGGGATCAAAAGTATAAACGATATACATCCTTTCGACTAAGTAGGAGCTGGTATGTGGATCCACGGCTCTCACTAGGTAAATATTACGATCTCTATAAGACAGGACTTGGTGCTATATCACAGTCTAGTCTCTGCTTTTATTAATACCTGCACTGAAGTAAGCTGCGATTGGGGATGTTTCTCTCAAAAAATAAATGTTTATTCTTTTCAGTCTGTGTGACAGTCATTCGTGATTCAAAGTTATATGTCCAGGGAGGTGATTGCTGACCTCGGTTGCCCTGGCGAATATGCCGCTAATATATAAAGGCAATGAAACATGTTGGCCATCCTTGAAGTGGTTTACAACATGCCATGTTTTTAATGCTGGGCAAACGCACACTTTGGATTAAAAAGTCACAAGTATATGTGTGAGTTTAGCTGCATTTTATTAGAGACTTCTTTTGTCTCGTTTTTCACGGGGTCTTTACTTTATGTTTTGTCTCTACTCCTTTCTTTCACTGGACACTCACTTTTTTCTACATGAGAAAGTTATTGATGTTGACAAGAACGTGGGTAAGCTAGTGAGAACCTGCCAGTAGCTCCTCTGGTGGTGCGCAAGAGATACTTTCTCAGCTCTCCACACATTGGGGCTGATTAGGATGGCGGACGGCCCTGCGTCCGTCCGCCACCCCAGAGGTGGAGGGACCGTCCGCAGGGGCAGCGGCGGTCCCTCCGTGCAAATTACGATGTGACCGCCACCCTGGCGGTCACATGTAAATGTTGGGGGGTACCATAGGTACCCCCCATGTGCACCCCCCACCCCCCGACACCCTGGGGGCCCGCAACGGGCCCCCAAAAGCCAAAATCCACATGCTTTTCCACGGCGGAAAGCCGCAGCGGAAAAGCATGTCGGCGTGTACATCCTGATTTGGCTGACGGTGTCTTGCAGACACCGTCGCCAAATAGCCCTCCCCACCCCGCGGATCAGCGGCGGACGGACCTGCCGCCCGCCGCTGGGCCAACCGCAATCCTAATCTGGCGGTGGGTGTTGTATGTGGCTGCGGCGGTTTATCCGCATCCTCCAGGCCGGTGGTGGCTTCCGCCAGCCCGGGGGATGCGGAGTAACCCCCATCCTAATCAGCCCCATAGTTTGTTTGTGGTACACATACACTTAATTAGAGTGGGTATGTTGTGTGTTGAGTGATTTGACTGACTACTTTTGTTGTATAGCATTTTAGGACCCTAGTGTAATATTCCTGATTCATGCCCTCATATAGTATAAATAAATCACCTTGATCTTATATAGACATAGAAATCGTAACCATATATAGACATGGCACATGCCGTCCAAATACGGAATGGCTACTTCCACTAGTTCTGAAAAGCCACAACGATTTCTTGGAAAACTCGGCTTCAGCAGTTATGGACTTCCCCTTGCTTGAATACTGATTCGTCCAAGAACTCATAGAGTTTTCAAAGAACTGTAACCCCTTTTTCCCGTAAAATACTTCAAAAGACATCTGGGGTGGGTGAAAGGATAATATCCGCCATAACTGAGTAGGAGGAAAATGCTACGTATTAGTTTTGGTTTGTTCAACATTGAAGCAACGTTGAAGGATACAGTGTTCCAAAATATTGTGCACCTTATCTTTGTTTCCTTGAGACTTGCTCTGCAAGACTTTAAACAAAATGTTGAATAGCCACACCGAGAACGGTGGAGCTGCAGAAACTGCAAACCAACCAGGTTTAGATGTTACAGGTTTCCAACAAGACAACGCGGATGCCATAATCATCCCAGAAAACGTATGGAAAACAATAGCTATAAAGCTTATAGAAAATGGCCTATCACCGACTGGTGGTAGGGTAATTTTTGTCATAGAGGCATACGAATATCGGCAGACAGAGGTATTCTATTATTATTATGATGTTTCTTATATAGCGCCAGAATCGACCCCCGAAGGGGTATCTCCGGGCTTGCCTTGGGAACCCGTCCTGGCTTTTTCCCTGTGAGATAGCCCCTACAGGGCATCCCCAAGGTGAAAGCCAGGCATCCCGCCGCGGGTAGGCCGTTGTGGAGATTGAGCAAGCTTAATGCCCAGAGTTGCAGAGTGTGAACCCATGATTAGGTCTGGCACCGAAGCGAGAATTATCGAGTCCATGGACATTTGAGCTCAAGACCCTGCCGCGTCGGGAATCGAGTCCTGGGTCTGACCTCTGCTTCAGGGTCTGCCTGCTCTAACCAGTGAGCCACACTTCTCCATGGATTATCTTCCCTGAAGCAAATCCAAGAACACATGTGTTCCACTACTACAAGATAGAGGAACCTCTAGCGGAATACACTCCTTTCGAGGATGTTGAAATTCTATTAACATCCCAAGAGCACCAGCTCTGGTTTAAAGGTGCCCTACAACATCAAAATCACATTATCAGGCTCGGTCCACTAGGTAGACCAGGAGCAACATGGCCGGTACTAGCCAGCTATACACTACATCCTGCCATTGAAGAAATGACAGGGCCACAACTGTTAGCTCAGCTAAAACAATTAATTAAAATATATTTGGTACAATATGTCATGCGGACTCTAACTGTCCAACCTGCTATACGAATTCCACAGCACTCCCCTGATCAGGGGAACACAAACAAAATTACACCACATAATATACAATAGTTCAATGGTAAATTACCAACAAAAAGGGAACAAATTCTATGCTGATTAGCAAAAAAGATTACTCAAATAGAGGCAGTATTTCCCGATAGTACACCTCATGAGAAACACAGGATTCTAACAATCTGTTTACCAATGGGGATCGCACCACACCTGGAGGACTGTGACACTTGGGGTACAGCCTTTGCTCCAATATACACAAAAACACATGTGTTCCGTCCATGGCGGTAATACCAGACGTCCTGAAACAGATTCAAAATGAATACAGGGCAGAGCCTGCTTTAAATCTCGGTATGCTGCTGACTCCCTCTCCGCTCCTTTCTTCTCACCCGGAGGTTCAGGTTCCAGCGCCGGGACACCCCCTCGGGGGTAGCTGTGCGCTTTACAAACTACATAAATAAATAAATAAATAAATGAAGTTACTGAAGGATTTCAAACAGGTCTCAGCTATAATATTAGCTAATATTAAAGGTGAAGCAGCATCCGTGGCAATTCACCAAAAACTAAAAGAACTTGATGTGACTGAGCAACCATATGAACTGGCCAGAACATTAGAAAAATCCTATGAAGAACTAGGTAGAGATAGTTTGGGAGGGAATCCAGTAAAGCTCGAACAAACAGAAAATCCTGAATACGTTTTTATTAAAAATAATCTCACCACTCCTAAAAAGAAGTGGGAACATACTAGACAGACACTTCCTAAAGAGAAATGTTCTCAATCCAGAGGGAGGTCTCCTCAAAAGGAGACAACTGAAAAGAGGTATAACCTCAGAAACAGGGATAATTTGAGAAAACCTGATAGATATCAATATACTGATACACGTTCCTCTCATACCTTTCAGACTTCCTCGCAGAAATCCGAAAGAAGAGGACGATCAGAACACAAGGAAGAACACTTGAAGTCCAAAGACGATCAGCACGTTCAGAAAAATAAGAAAACTCAATTCGCCAAAAGAAGGTAGCAAGTCTAAAAATCAGACATGCCGAGGATCTTGAGGACACTGTGGTAAATATTTGATTTACCGTCCTAATTTCTATGCAGGTAAGTACTTAATCAATAATAACTCAATCGGAAAGAAAGAGACAGAGTCCGTGGTGTTAGAGTTCTTAGGGGTTTTATTCCTTAAAAAGGAATGGTTCTTGAACCGGATATCATATTCCTGCCACCACAGGGGTGCAGGAAGGGATAGAGCAATATTTTATTGACAATACATAGCTTATATACTTAAACCGTATTATAGAAACCAATACAGTAGGCGTAACAGCTGAGAGAAACAAGATAAAACACACACGTGGTAGTGATACGTAATTAGAAGGCGTGAACTAGAGGTGTGTACTAGAAACGTCACAAGTAAGTGTCATAAGTGGGCGGCAACAAAAGCAGAATCTTGCAATGTCAGCAGAAATCTGAGGTCTGGATGCGCGCGCAGCTGCATGACGTGTGATTGACGTGAAGCTGGAGGGTGCAGGGGACTTGACATTTACACTAACGGAAAGAGACAGAAGTCTGGCATGTCAGATCAACTTGTACCATTATCATATCTGATATCTGATGTTTAGGAACCATATTATCTGGACGGAAAGGTCTCTGGGGCAGAAGCTATTCTATACTGACTGTGAGTGCGTGTATAAGCGTCTAAGTGTCTGCATGAGAAGCGTGGGGGCATGGGCCTTCCATGGTAACAGAGGCTATGAATTACTTGCACGGAGACAGTGAGGCCGAGCCCTTTGCTCTGCAGCTGGGGAATGTTTACTTAAACTAGTAGGCAGGAATGTATTTTCGAGGAGCGGAACAGATAATTCGAAGGTTGAATATAGTCTTGGCAGGCAGCAGGCTGAGCCAAGCGCGGTGAGCCGCGCAGGGAGTAAGACAGAGGTCACGGGTACAGAGACAGCCTGGGCTGAGGCTTTCAGAGTCAAGAGGCAGAAAAAGAAGGCTCGATGGCAGAATTCAGGGCCTACATTGCCAGAGCTGAAAAACGTGTAAAGTACACCACAAAAAGACGTTGGCATGGCATACTTAGAAACTGAATATGGAACCCGTTCATGGCGGGTCTGAAAGAGGACATGTTAACGTTGAACGCAAATGTATTTGCGTCTTCATAGCTGGCACAGGAGGGAAGTTACATGCACTTTAAACTCGTACATGGAGACGGTGGGGTACACGCTAGGGAACATTTCTTGACCATAAAACTTATATTTCCTCAACACAACTCAAGAACGGGGAGTGGGCCCAGACAATGCTGGACAGCGCAGCAGAAGTTACCATAGCTCGCGGGATCCTGAAGGATCATCTGGAGACAGTGGACTCAAATGAGTACAATCAAGTTGAAACTGCCGATACCAGGGTTAATGTACCCCACAAGTTATATGAAGTAACACTCCGGATAGAGGGGGACATAACTAGAAAAATAAGAGCAATATTTTGGGAAAAACTATCCAACGGTTATGACATCCTTCTGGCTGAAAAAGACTGGCCACCTAAATTTGTTAGGGAATGCCCACATGGCGAAGAAATGATTATGCCTGCCTTCTCAAATCATATTCCTATTCATAAAAAATACACCTATGCCAGAAAATGGGCAGTAGCCCAAGCTCCTGCATTACATAAAAATCATGTAGGATGGGATGAGGATTCTCCTCACCATAAGATCCAGTTAAAAAATCAACCAACTGCTCAGAGGCAGTATCCAGTTAAGCAAGAAGCTAAAAAAAGGTCAGGGAGATCTTAGGTCCACTTGAATATCAAGGGGTGATTGAAACATGCACCTCGTCAATGAACAATCCTTTGTTTCCTGTTTCCGAACCGGAAAATACATATCGTCTAGTTTTGGACTACAGACATTTAAACTCTTGTTGTAAAAACTTTGCAGTACAAAATGCACACAGTGCAGCACTGATGAATAACATTGTGGCAAAAAATATAAAACTACATTAGATATTTCAAACGGTTTCTTCTGTCAAAATATTGCACCTGAAAGCAGGTATTTGAAAGCTTTCTCAATTACGGGTCACTTCTGTCGTCTCCCCTGGGGATTCATGAATAGCCCAGGGTTATTTTCAGCCAGAGTAACAGAGTTACTGCAAACGTATGATGATGAGGCATTATCTTATGTCAATGACATCTATATTACAGACGAAGACTTGGATAGGTACTTGAACAGAGTGAACACCATAATACTTAGTTTCACTTCTGAAGGGTACAAATTAAATTTTAAGAAATCACAAATTGCCCACCTCAATGTCCTATTCTTAGGATATGAACTTTCAAGTGAAGGCAAGATCCTGGCAGCCAACATTTTAGAAAAGTGTGCGCTGCTCAAACCTCCAAAAACGCTGAAAAACTTACAGTCAATTCTAGGTTTCTTGAATTTCTGAAGAACTTACATTCTAAATTACGCAAAAAGGGTTAAACCTCTCTACGAATTAATAAAAAATGATTTCAAAACTACTATTTGGACTCAAAAACACACAGAAATTTTGCGTTCAGTGCAAACAGACATTTTAGCAAAAACACATTTACAGACACACGTACACGTACGCAACCTTGTAATCCGAATCATCCCAGGGAGATGCGGATTCACATACCTAACCATTAATGAAGGTGAAAAGGTACCAATAACGTATAAATCACACTTGTACACAAAACCTGAAATGAAATTCACTTCAACAGAAAAAATTCTGACAGCGGCTCAAACTGCAGATAGCAAAATAGAGAGCCCTCGTACAGGGAAAATGCATAATGGTCGTTACACCAGTACCAGCCTTAGAGGCAGTGACAAAAGCAAGCATTCCGAATGCAAAGGCTTTACATCTGAGATGGATACAATGGGTTAACTCTCTTGCTGCAAAAGACGTTGAATACATTTTTGATCTCTACTTGAAAACTCAAGAATTTTTACAATACGAACAAGAATGTCCTTTGCCCACTGAGATTCTGCCTCTAGAACACTACGGATGTATAATCTATACTGACGGATTGACACATCCCGCAATTGGGGGTGAACAAGCTTATAATGCAGCATTTGCAATTGTTAAAGGTCTCTGGCGCGATGTTAAATTCAGACCTCTGGCCACAAAAACACAATCTCTCAGGGACTGTACAGTTCAGCGAGCTGAACTACAGGCTTTCAAGATGGCGCTGGAAAATACAGATCGCGAATTCCCCACACTCATAGTGTGCGATTCGTATTACTGCGTCCAGTCTTACAATAAGTACTTGCAGAACTGGGTTCAAAATGGTTTCAAAGATGCAAAAGGTGGCACAATCAAGCATAAATTGCTTTGGGAACAAGTAGTTCTATTACAGAAAGAACTACAAAAGACTCACGTGATCCATACACTGAGTCATCAGCGTGATGGCGTTCACGTTGCAGGGAATTCATTGGCTGATGAAGCCGCGAAGGCAGCTTTGCAAACGGCTTCCGTAGCTGCAATCACTCGTTCAAAAGCAAAAATAGACGGTAAAACAATGCTAGCTGTCAATGCCACAAGCAAAGACAGCGGTGCAGCATTACCTCTAAACTAGCCACTCAAATATGCATACATAATTGATGCCAACTCCGTTCCTTTTGACGAATCCCTGGAGTGGAGGATAAAGTAATTCCAAACCGGAATCGGAGAGGTGCTTTGATTCAAGAAGCAGATATGGGAGAGGGTCTGATACATCAAGGGATCTCAAAATCTCTACTAGAATTAAAGGAAATATACTGGTGGCCAGGGATGAATGCCCCCATTTACGAATTTGGAATTAATTGCAATGTCTGTTACAGAGATCACAGCTTAGAGTGTCACCAGATTCCTGACTACAGTGTAGCCTGCCCAGTACAGACACCATTGTAAGATAGCATTAGACTATCCATGCTCAGATGTCCCTATAGACAAAAGCGATCCCACAACTATTAGGACAAGATTCATTTGAATGTGGCCTCAGCGCTCGGCTGACGCTCAAACTGTTATAAAAGATTTGCGAGTCTTTATCAGCACATACGCAATCTGCATGCTACATTCTGGCCAGGGTCCTGCTTTTAGCTCTTGAGCTTACAAGGAGGCCATGGCCAATCTGGGCGTTGCATTGCGGTTTTCAAGTCCATTCCATCCTGAGGGAAATTCTGTATTGGAAAGAAAAAAACGTGACATAAAGCAATCTATAACAGCTAGGGTATTAGGCTCGGTTGACGGGTGGGTAAAACATCTAATAAGTGTCCAATGTAGTCTTAATAATCTGCCAAGACATTCTCTGGGTGGAATCACTCCATATGAAATCCTTTTTGGTACTAGAATGATTGTCGAAGACCTCAATCATCATACTTCAGTGGTAGAACAAAGGGGCATATTACCAAGCAATAGCGATAATTATCGCTATTGCTTGGTTAGAGATAAAAAATTATCGCCGAGCTGCAGCGATTTTTATCACAGATAAACCTTGGTATTACCAAGGTTTATCGCAAATGCGATACAAATCGGCAATAATGCATGAATATCGCTGAAAAGTCCGCGATATTCTTGCTCAGGGGCAGTTGTTAGCTTTTGGAGATATTCGCGCTTAGCGCGAATATCTCCAAAAGTTGGTAATAGGAGATAGCGATGTTAGCGACTGTTTCCAGTCGCTAACATCTTGGCACGCCCACTTTGCATGTCATTAGTGATAAATATCACTGACATGCAAAGAGGGGCCCAAGATGGTCGCTATCTCCTACTAGCCGTCGCTAACTGGTGTTAGCGACAGCTAGGTAATAGGGAGATAATTTTATCTCCGCTTTCTTGGCTTTTAAAGCCAAAAAAGAAGAGATAAACCACCTTGATAATATGCCCCAAAAACCCTTTGATATCAGAGACCGTTTGGCTGTTTTGCAGGACTTAAATGAAACACGAAGAAGTCTAAGCAACACATTACAGAAGCCAATGACCACTGAAGAAAAACCACCTATCCCAGCAAGACCTGTCTGGATTCCAAAGATTGGGGATCTGGTCAGAGAAAAAAATAGCGGATAAGAAGGAATTTGGGCTTTTTTACAGAAAACCAGTACCTGTGCTAGCAATCCATGGATCAAAAAAGGTGTTACTGCCGCCCCTTGCTGGAAGAAAGGAGAACCAGTTTGTATCGATCGACCTGGTAAAACCACATAATGTGGCCGATAATAAGTAGTAGGCCAGGTGGACTCCAAAGAAGTAGCAGACGCCCAAATCTTGCTACTATACAAGAGGTTCAAACTGAAAGACTCATCACCTTTGAAGAATCTACAGAGAGAAAAGAAGTACTATGCAACAAAGCCATGGAACTTGTGCCTCTTGAAACCCAAATACTAGTTTGTCAAGAAACTCCTGTCTACAATGATGTAGCATCTGACTATACTAACATGCCAAGGGACAAAGCAGCTCCAGCGATTTCAATCCCGGATGCGATACCAACAATTGACAGAACTGCCTCAGGCTATTTCATCACCTTTGATAACTTTTCTGAGGATCCCAGTGAGCCCGAAACAACGCCAGCTAATAAAACTTTCAAGGAACAAGTAACAGAACTTTGTCACCAGCTTGCAAATACATATCTGGTTTCACCATGGGTTGAGTTTTGGATTGTGTTATGTGTACTTTTTCTCCTACTTTGACTCATTCTTGTTTTAAGTTTGGGAAAACTGATAGATAGAAAATATAGTAAAATGGACACAGCAAGTAAGAACATCAACTTGCTCCTGCAGCCACACAAATCATCTCATCGTGAATAAGGAGACCTGTCATCAGTGAACATCACAGCCGTTCCTCTACCTGGTGGTATAGTATGGGACAGAACTGATTATGACATTGATGGTCCTGTAGAGCTGTTGAAGATTCCACACCAATGTAAGGTTTCCTTGAGTGATTTCATTTCACCCTGTACATTTTCTGATGATTGGGACTTTTTTTTAGTGGAAATCTTTTTATTGAAATTTTCAAAAAACAAATATATCAGTAGCAATCAACAATACGGACCATTGCATTACCGCATTCATCATCCATGTAGAATATTTAGGCAAGAACAGAGAATCTGCAGATTACCACCATTACTGAACGCAGTTTAAGGACATATTCAAATTATACATTTAAGTTGTCGGATTCGCAAGTAAATATGCTGTTAAGTATTGCCCGTAGTCTCTATGTCTGGATTGGACAGGCAGTTCTTCCTCGTAAGTTTTTAACATGCCTTAACAGTATGACATAGCGATACAAAAGGGGATGATGGACGGACTGTTTGAGCCAATCAAACACTCACCCCCAGTCAACTGATCTGGGTTTAATCCATCACCATTCTTTTGCTCACTCAGATACCCCAGTTCAGATATGGCCATATGCAAATCAGTCTGACCCTAGCCAGAAACCGGTCCTAGGATGCTTGATTCCGGTCCAGGAAAGACATGGCTTGGCAGTTCGGGCTGGACTGTTCCCATGAGGCACAGGGTCAAGGCTGATTTGCATATGGCCATTTCTGAACTGGGGTGGAGTGGTGAGCAAAAAAACTGTGGATTTAGGCCCAGATCTCTGTACTGGGGTGAATGTATGACATTTTTCTGCATTCTGTCCATCAACTGTTGTTTTTGCATTTGTCACCCCGAGTGGGACGGGTATGCTCAGACGTGAGTCCCGTGCTCTCCATGCCACTGGAGGCAAGCTATCCTGGCTGAAGACGGCTGATAGCCAGAAACCGGTCCTAGGATGCTTTCTTCCGGTCCAGGGAAGACATGGCTTGGCAGTTCGGGCTGGACTGTTCCCATGAGGCACAGGGTCAAGGCTGATTTGCATATGACCATGTCTGAAATGGGGTGCAGTGGTGAGCAAAAAAACGATGGATTTAGGCCCAGATATCTGTACTGGGGTGAATGTATGACATTTTTCTGCATTCTGTACATCAACTGTTGTTTTTCCATTTGTCACCCCGAGTGGGACGGGTATGCTCAGACGTGAGTCCTGTGCTCTCCACGCTACTGGAGGCAAGCTATCCTGGCTGAAGACGGCTGATAGCCAGAAACCGGTCCTAGGATGCTTGATTCCAGTCCAGGGAAGACATGGCTTGCAGTTCGGCTGGACTGTTCCCATAAGGTACAGGGTCAAGGCTGATTTGCATATGGCCTTGTCTGAACTGGGGTGCAGTGGTGAGCAAAAAAACTATGGATTGTAGTGTAGTTCCTATTTTCCCAATAGGCTCTGCGCATTGGAATAATATAAACGATAGTGTAGACGTAGGACTGAGGTCGACTAGATCTCTATTGAAAATGTTGGACTTAATTTAGGTTTGCCAGCTAGCTCAGAGGTCACTAGAAATTTTCTCAAATGAACAGGGAGGAATGAACTTCCCTGTTTAGACAAGAAGGGATTCAGCTTCTGACAACCGCATAAACGTGACAACTTTGCTCCCCCAGAAAAAGGAGTATATCTCCAGAGTCGTGTGAAAACAATAGATAACTATTTCACTCAGTCAATTGTGCATACTTAGTTTCACCAGAGTGCAGAGAAATAGAGAGACGGGCGTTTTCAATAAAAGGTGTTATTTTAATGAGCAGTCTTCTTTCTCATGCAAGATAAATGAATTGCCACAATGCAATACTTGTTATAAAGTATAGTGCGTACAGTAAAAGGAGTATTATTAAATATTACTGTACAAGCATTGATATGGTTTCTGAGCCATATGATACTTAAAAGGTATAAAATATATACAGTTACATACAACGATAATAGTTTGACTAAACGTACTCAACTGGTGCTTCTAAATACGCCTACCCCGATTTACCTAACCTAAGCCTAGTACGTGGGAAGGAGTAAATGAGTTGCAGTTTAAGTTAAGTTAGTTTTTGCCAAGATTCTGACTCAAGAATTCTCTAGGGATCTAATCAGCTCCGTACCTTGGTTTTTAGAATGGAGGAGGTCTTGTATCTCGCTCTCAGGACTCGATCTCCCGGCAACCCGCAGGGGTGACTGGGAACACCGGAGCTGGATTTTCTCTGCAGGAGCAAAAGACAGCGTCTTTCTCAGTGCGTCAAGTGGGATGGACGGCAACCTTCGGCACTCACATCAGCTGGGCTTTGGATAAGTAGATAGCCGCTCTGCTCCACACCTCCGTGTGTTGCTTAAGGCAAACGTTGGTATATTTATACCTGGAAGGTGCCGTGTTTGACGTAAGGTTGGACATAAGACGTCAATAAAAAGATGTCTCTAGGGACGGGCCGTTCTTTTAGTGCTCGCAGGAGTTCTAGGACAAATCAAAACAAAAGCACGGGGAATTCCCAGGTTGTTGGAGGTTTGGTATGTTGTAAGAACTCGTTGTGCTTTCTAGGAGTCTAAGGAAGTAGCCTTGCCGCATTTGGTTTGCATTGGCCTTTACTTTAAATATGAAATATTTAATTAGGGTCCTAGATAAAACACAACAGGATTTAGGCCCAGATCTCTGTACTGGGTGAATGTATGACATTGTTCTGCATTCTGTCCATCAACTGTTGTTTTTAAATTTGTCACCCCGAGTGGGACTAGTATGCTCAGGCGTGAGTCCTGTGCTCTCCACGCCGCTGGAGGCAACCTATCCTGGCTGAAGACAGCTGATAGCCAGAAACTGGTCCTAGGATGCTTGATTCTGGTCCAGGGAAGACATGGCTCGACAGTTCGGGCTGGACTGTTCCCATGAGGCACACGGTCAAGGCTGATTTGCATATGGCCATGTCTGAACTGGGGTGGAGTGGTGAGCAAATAAACGATGAATTTAGGCCCAGATCTTTGTACTGGGGTGAATGTATGACATTGTTCTGCATTCTGTCCATCAACTGTTGTTTTTGCTTTTAACACCCCGAGTGGGACGGGTATGCTCAGACGTGAGTCCCGTGCTCTCCACGCGACTGGAGGCAAGCTATCCTGGCTGAAGACGGCTGATAGCCAGAAACCGGTCCTAGGATGCTTGATTCCGGTCCAGGGAATACATGGCTTGGCAGTTCGGGCTGGACTGTTCCCATGAGGCACAGGGTCAAGGCTGATTTGCATATCCCCATGTCTGAACTGGGGTGGAGTGGTGAGCAAAAAAACGATGGATTTAGGCCCAGATCTCTGTACTGGGGTGAATGTATGACATTGTTCTGCATTCTGTCTATCAATTGTTGTTTTTGCATTTGTCACCCCGAGTGGGACGGGTATGCTCAGACGTGAGTCCTGTGCTCTCCACCCCACTGGAGGCAAGCTATCCTGGCTGAAGACGGCTGATAGCCAGAAACCGGTCCTAGGATGCTTGATTCCGGTCCAGGGTAGACATGGCTTGGCAGTTCGGGCTGGACTGTTCCCATGAGGCACAGGGTCAAGGCTGATTTGCATATGGCCATGTCTGAACTGGGGTGGAGTGGTGAGCAAAAAATACGATGGATTTAGGATCAGATCTCTGTACTGGGGTGAATGTATGACATTGTTCTGCATTCTGTCCATCAACTTTTGTTTTTGCATCTGTCACCCCGAGTGGGACGGGTATGCTCAAATGTGAGTCCCGTGCTCTCCACGCCACTGGAGGCAAGCTATCCTGGCTGAAGACGGCTGATAGCCAGAAACCGGTCCTAGGATGCTTGAATCCGGTCCAGGGAAGACATGCCTTGGCAGTTCGGGCTGGACCATTCCCATGAGGCACAGGGTCAAGGCTGATTTGCATATGGCCATGTCTGAACTGGGGTGGAGTGGTGAGCAAAAAATCAATGGATTTAGGCACTGATCTCTGTACTGGCGTGAATGTATGACATTGTTCTGCATCTGTCCATCACCTGTTGTTTTTGCATTTGTCACCCTGAGTGGGAGGGGTATGGCCAGACGTGAGTCCCGTGCTCTCCACGCCACTGGAGGCAATATATCCTGGATGAAGACGGCTGATAGCCAGAAACAGGTCCTAGGTGTTGAGTTCCCACTCAGCCCACACACTGCAGGAACAAAGTATGTACCAACCACTTCCCCGACTTACCAGCCACTCACAAGATGTAAATAATGAGTATACTGATGACCCAGAAAAGGGGGTTGATTATGGGGAGACACCAAGTCTACCACCCCTATAGAGCAAAGAACGACCTACTCCTTCCTCCACGCTTCTGCACCTACATAAACACAAAAAACATATATTTCACAATACATGCCCTACCTTAAAACCCAAACATCAGTGACCATATCCTGTTACCACAATCATGTTTGCTTACCAGTCAAGAGCACAGGTTTTGTATCGTGGAGACTGCAAACGACCTATTCACCTCCAAGATGTCTTCTCTTGGATCCAAATGGTTAGGTCAAAAATGAACACAAGGTGTCTCTCTGCACGTTACTGATATCGGGGGAAAAACACTCCACATGGACAGAAAAAAACCCCTTCAAGCTTGAAATCTACGCGTGAACACCGGAACTAGATTGCTATACTGGGAAGGATTGGGATTGCAATCTAGCGTTCTCTACACACGGGATTGTATAGCATTTGCGGAACGACCTAAAACGTAATTTCCGCCTCAAACGACATGGAGCGGTGCTTTAAGGGGCCGCGCAAAAGAGAGCGCTGTCAATATCCTCGCGTACTCCTCGTAAAGGAAAGGGAACAAGGTGCCGATCAGGAGGAGAACAAAAAAAAAAACCAAAGCCCCCCAGTACAAAAATGACCGTGATAATGCACACGCACCAGAAAAACGGGACAAAAACGTGGAAAAGGTCACTAACTCGCTAACCTCACTACCCAGGGACAACGAGGGAAAAGAAAAGAACCCAACTAAGGGGACCAGACTCAAGATGCTCAAAGGAAGGGAAAAAGGAAGGATATCAGGTCTCACGAGCCCGTGAGAAACAGCAAAACGAGTCCAGGAACACAGGAACCAGCCAACAGGAACCCACAGGTGAGCAATAACAAGCATTGCCATTATGGTAGGACTGGCTTATATCCTGTAACTGGCAGACCATGTGATAACATGCCATGGTCACTAAAAAAGGACTAAACCTGAATCCTAACACTAGGATGCTTGATTCCGGTCCAGGGAAGACATGGCTTGGCAGTTCGGGCTGGACTGCTCCCATGAGGCACAGGGTCTAGGCTGATTTGCATATGGCCATGTCTGAACTGGGGTGGAGTGGTGAGCAAAAAAACGATGGATTTAGGCCCAGATCTCTGTACTGGGGTGAATGTATGATATTGTTCTGCATTCTGTCCATCAACTGTAGTTTTTGCATTTGTCACCCCGAGTGGGACGGGTATGCTCAGACGTGAGTCCCGTGCTCTCCACGCCACTGGAGGCAAGTTATCCTGGCTGAAGATGGCTGATAGCCAGAAACCGGTCCTAGGATGCTTGATTCCGGTCCAGGGAAGACATGGCTTGGCAGTTCGGGCTGGACTGTTCCCATGAGGCACAGGGTCAAGGCGGATTTGCATATGCCCATGTCTGAACTGGGGTGGTGTGGAGTGTAAAAAAACGATGGATTTAGGCCCAGATCTCTGTACTGGGGTGAATGTATGACATTGTTCTGCATTCTGTCAATCAACTGTGGTCTTTGCATTCATCCTTGAATCAGAACAAAAACATCCAAGGACTGGTGTCACCCTTAGAGCTATACCCTCAGCTACTGGGTATAGCTTGGTTCCAGTGGCACAGGGTTCACTGACTGCAGGTCTGGTCATACTCGTCCCACTTCGAGCTTCAAATTGAATAATACAAAAACGTGACTGATAGAATGCTTGAATTAATCACAGCTACTGGTAATTACTTGGGCCAAGTACTTAATTGTAGCATTGTTCTTAGGGTAGGGAACCAGAACTGTTCAATGCATACTCAGGGGAGGTAGTATGGTCTAGCAATTCCAATTAGCTGGAACACAACTAAAATACGTGACAAATTATTGTCCAGTAAGTGCTTTGTCTGTTAAAAATGAAAAGTTCTTTCATTACAAACACTACTAAATACTACACATACAATTACAAATTCATAGGTCAGGCAGATGGAAACACCTTAGGTGGCACATTATATCATTTCCCTCTAGTGCGTCCGCAACCTCATAATCACAATATATATCACCCCACTGATGCCAGATGCAACATGTCAATATAAAGGAGAGCAATTTTAAATAAGGCAGGTGTTAGAAATTGAGATTCTGGTTGGCAGAGTTATGTACACTTTTAAAGTAGGAACAACAATGCTAGCCAGGGTAAGTCACAACACACCCTAAATTATCCTGGGTTCAACCTCTGGTAGCTAGGCACAGAGCAGTCAGGCTTAACTTAGGAGGCAATGTGTAAAGTATTTATACAATAGAAAAGGATGAAGTCCGCTGCACTCCTGGGTAAAGGTAAACTGTTTAAGCGATGGATACAGATAATTTAATCTTTTAGGGTGCTCAGGGTGAACCCCTATCTGTCCGGGAGGGGCAGGTCAATGAAAAGAGGAATACCTTACAGGCGTAAGGTGAAGAGACCTGAGCACTCCTATGTGCTAATGAAAGCCATTCACACAATGAAGTTCAAAGAAAAAATTCAAAGTTTTATTCACTTTGTTTTACAAATGCGATTTGTCCTTTTGAATTAGAACATGGTTTTTCCAGTAAACATGATGTCGAGTGGACGGTTATTTCATGATCAAATTCATTAGTTGAAAAGTTCAAAGTATTTGATTTATAAATATGAACATCCCCGATGCATTTCAAGCTAAAGAGCTCTTCTTCAAGGGGTCAATGTGTTCGAGTGTGTAGCGCGAACAGAGTGACGCGATCCGGCGCTGTAAACGCTTGGGGATGTTCAGATTTATAAATCAAATACTTTGAACTTTTGAACTTTTCAACTAATGAATTTGATCATGAAATAACCGTCCACTCGACATCATGTTTACTGGAAAAACCATGTTCTAATTCAAAAGGACAAATCGCATTTGTAAAACAAAGTGAATAAAACTTTGAATTTTTTCTTCGAACTTCATCATGTAAATGGCTTTCATTAGCACATAGGAGTGCTCAGGTCTCTTCACCTTACGCCTGTAAGGTATTCCTCTTCTAAAGTATTTATACAACACTTCAAAGAGTAACACAGTCAAAACACCACAAAAAGACCCCAAACCAGTTTAGAAAAATCAAGAATAATATTGTAAATGAAACAAGACCATAATGACAAAAATCCAACAAGTAGAAGTCAACGTGATTTTTTTAAGAAAAAAAGTAAAATATCGTTTAGAAGCAATAAGTGCAATAATGGGTTATCTGGTCGCGCTGGACAGGGGCAATGTCAAATGTTCAGGCTAAACGCGATGAAGCACGGGCCAAATACAAGGATCTACTTGGGCCCACTATACCAAGGTACCGTGATCAGGAATGCATCGTCTTTGACAAAAATATGAGGTATGACTCAATTCGTCGGTATCGAGCTACCCAATGGCTGAGATGTGACTATTTTTTCCATTCTACTGCAGTAATGCATCGGTTCCGAGTGCAACTGGCAGGTTTTGAATGTGATGCATGACTGCTTCTCCCACTGTAGGCGAAATGTTGATTCCGAAGGTGATGCACTGGTTCCGAAGGTGATGCACGGGTTCGCTCCATGCAATGATGAGGATGCGCTCATTCTGACTCGCGCAAAGGTGAAGATATGCTGGTTCCCATGAAGATGAGTGGGTTTTGGTTGAAGCAGCACAATTTACCCAGTTCCAAGGGCCCAGGAGTGGGTTGGCACCACTTGGCAGGGCAAGATGTGCAGCAAGTATTGACTAGGTGCTGTGGCAGGATAAGCTGAAGTCTTTGATGTCCCTGAGACTTAGAACAGGAGGCAAGCCAGGAAGCCCTTGGAGGCAATCTCAGTCCAAGTGATGCTGATCCAGTCCTTCTTACGAGGCAGGAGAACAGCAGGCAGCAGGGCAGCTCAGCAAGGCAAGAGTCCAGCAAAGCAGCAGTCAAGAAGAGTGGCAGTCCTTTCAGCAGCACAGCAGTTCTTCCTGGCAGTCTTCACAGGTCCATAAGTGTACTGAAGTTATGATATCAGAGGTTTAGTACTGAAGCCCGGTTGTGCCTTTAAAGTGGGGGAGACTTCAAAGAAATATTTGAAGTGCACAGAGGTCCTCCCTTCCTACCCTGGCTCCAGACTCACTACAGGGGGGTTTGCAGCTGTGTGTTTGAATAGTCCACAGCCTATTCAAGTGTAAGTGTTCCTTCCATCACCCAGGATGGCCCATAAAGACACACCTAAGCTTCCTTTTTGTGTGGCTGTCTAAAGGAAATATGCAAAGCCCAGCTGTCGCCCAACCGAGACTGAACAAACACCAAATGGCTAAAGAAATCAAATGGCAACTTTTTGATAGTGGCATTTGCTAAACTGTAATTTAAAATCCAACTTCACCCTAAATTGTGATTTTAAATTGTGAGTCCAGCGACGCCAAACTTGAAAAGTCTACCTCTTCACAAATGGGAATTACACTTAAAAGATGTAACATGTTAATCCCAATGTTATCTTATGGGAGAGATAGGCATTGCAGAAGTGAAAAACGAAATTGGGAGATTTTCATTATTTTGACATATAAAACCTAAAAGTACAAGTCCTGCCTTTTAAATATATTGCACCCTGCCCTGTGGTTATACAGGGTCTACATTATGGGTGACTTACATGCATAAAAAGGGAATGCCTATGCCTGGCAAGAGGGTTACCTTGCCAGGTCGAAATAGCAGTGTAAACTGCACATACAGACTAGAGGGTTACTAAAGTGGGAGGCACACTGAGTGCTGCCGGCCCATTAGTAGCATTTCATTTACATGCCTCTGGCACATGCAGTGCACTTTACTGGGGACTTATAAGAAGATTGAATTAGCAAGCTGGGGGTTAAGCCAATGTTACCATGATTAGGGGTGAGAGCAAAAGCACTTTAGCCCTGATCAGCAGTGTGAAGTGTGCAGCGTCCTACAACCAGAAAAATTATGTCCGAGAACAAAGGGAGGCAAGCAAAAAGTTGAGGGAAGACTACCCTAAGGTTGTCAGGTCCAACAGCATGCATTCTGACTTTGTCAGAGGGTCAGCACATTAATAACTATAAGTATATGATACATTTTTTGAATGTAATACTTTCTAAGGGGTGTCAGCATATATAAGGCAGCCCTATCAGGTTTGTCAGGGTGTCACCATTTTATTAAAATCAGCAACATGTAATGTTTTGATTTAACAACACCATTAAAATCTATAAGTGCAGAATTAATTATCTACATAATTTCTTCTAATGATAAACATTCATTGTTCAATGCCATTGCGGTCAATAAAGCACATGCATTCAAATAAACATTTAGATACGAGTCGTTCCTTTAAGTCTACAGGCTACATAATGCATTCATAGGACAATAACTAGAAGTCAGTCCCCATACTACAGAGTGCAAAAGCAGATCTTCTGCTCTAGCAATGCTTAAACCATTGATGGTGTTCTCTTGGGGTCATGCCCGTTAGGCCCCAGGAGACATATGGTTAATTTTCTAGAAAAACATTGTGGAATTTGTTCACCGAGCTTCTGTGTGTGATATTGTACATCAGTTCCATTACTCCCTGCCAGGAGCAGCAATTACTTGTGTCAGGGCACTAATAGTGATGTGTTCATATTTGGTAAATATAATAAAGCTTGCCTGACACTAGCCCTGGCTTCTCCTGGCAACATCCAGGCCTTTGCAAATAGGTCGGGTTCTCTTTCACTGAAGATGACAAATCAATGGTCACAAAGGTTCCTCACATTGTGTGTGACACCTTCAGCCAGTTTTGACAATGTAGCAGTGCACTACTGGCTTTGTAGTTCCACTTCTAGCATAGTACGTTTTGGGCTGGAGAGCTCCAGCAAGCAATGCGCTGTTGGCAACAAAGCCAGGACAAGGCTAGCAGAAGGTATTACACACAACAAGATGCTACTTGGTCGGTATGCCAACGAGGAGGTGGCTGTGGGGCAGGGTAGCAGTGTTGAGATGAAAAATGGACCCCTGCATGGCTCTGGTGACCGTTTACCCTCATTTCAAATTCATTCCTACCTCAACATACATGACAATCATGTGTGGGCAATAAAGTACTTTTATGACTTGCAGGTTCTGTGCTCTGTGATCTCAAGGGGCCCCATTTACCAGGTACATGAGGTCTTCCTCCTTAATCACGTAAGGGAGAGTCAGCTACTGGTCTCTTTACCTTTTCCAACTTAACCTGCCATGCCCCTACTACCAGGTCTTTCGCCTACTCATGTGAGGCATGGATGTTGCATGTGTGCACCGTCTGGCAGGTGTAGAGGATGAGTGTATGTAGCATGTATGGCACATGTCGCCATACCCACATTGGAATCCATGTTATATTTGCTGCCTTCAAGTGGTACTTAAGATTGAGGACTGGAGGGCCCACACACTGGATGAGAATGGTAGGCCTCCCCCAGGATATTCCATGGATACTTTGTTGTTGTTCCAACTCATGAGCACGAAGAAGAGGAGACAGAGATCCCCTTTGAAGCTAGGGAGGTTTTCTTTTCCTTTTCTGGCCTACAATTCTCTGGAAGCTCTACCTCTCAGGTGATGGAGGTAGTTAAGTGCATTTGTTGCCTTGTTTTGCTTTCACCTGCCTGGAGTTTGCTAGCTACACCCATCCTCCTGCTCACCCTTTCTTGTCTTGACAAGTCTGAGTGAAATTAAAGAACGGTCAGAGTTTCCTAGAACCTAATGTGCTGGAAGACACAACCCCTGTCTGCAACTTTAGTATAAAGATGGGGCAAAGACTTTCAAACAGAGTACCACTACTTCCCGATTAGAATTCAGGGGACTCCACACCAATGACCTCTGAGAAACCCAGGTTCTGGACAAAAAACTAGGAATTTCACCTACAAAAAAGGTCCTATGGAAGTGAGAAACAACTCTGGAGGGGCACTGGAAGTATCCCTGCACAAGGAACATGTTATTGAAAAGAAGAGAGACATGAGGGAGTGGAGGTGGGACGAGCCAAAGACATGCTGAATCAGGGAAAGTATATGCACCACTCTGCGAGGACCAGGCTCTGGAATCCTGAAGCAATCTTGTAGTGGAAGTGAAACCATGAGCCCTGTGGATGGACACTACAGAGGAACACATGGCATATAATCCCAGTAGCGCAACTAAGGTGCCAAGAATCAACACAGCACTATCAAAGACGGGACTGCAGTTTGTGGTTCCTGCAAAGAAAAACCAAGCATTTGCAATATAATAGGTTGCACATTTGCCAGATTTTGAGCAATTGGCATTGTAGATGACAATACTTTTTATTTATGTGTTTAAAAAACCTGCAATAATAAAAGGCATTGTCATTTACAATACCAATAGGTCAAAGTTTCGAAAATGCAAGACTGCTTGCATTGCACATGCTTGTTTCCAGTAGGGGCTTAGTTATATTTTTGCAATTAAAATTTTCATCTTTTCTAAAGAAACAATGTTGCACATTCAGTATATTTTCTCTATGTTTGTAAATTTTGCAATGTTTCTTTATTTTACTGTGTTGCCTACTCTGCCAAGGGGGCATCCAGTAGGCCCAGGCCAGTGTTAGTCATGGGTGCATAAAACAACTGTTTGAGAGTGTAAAAAAAATAAACAAGGCAACATTTAAAGGTAGCATATTGGATAGAGGAAATAGAGATAATCAATTGTGTTTTGCACGCATGGGTTTCTATCCCATCCTCATCACCACGTGAATGGAAGATCGCAGGTAATGGTGTCAGTGCAACAGGATTTCTCGCCAGCACCAGCAGGCTCCAGGCAGCAACTCCTGTCCTGGAACCCAGCAGCAACATTTGAATACCCCAAGATTATACCCTAAATCCACAACAATCATAAAACCCAATATTAGGGAAATAAATCAATAAGCAATAGGACTTACTGGGTTAGCAGAGCCCTTAGCAGCGGCACTGATAGTCAGTGCCTCACCCTGACCAGCTACTTCCGGACCCGCCCCTGCTACGCCTCCATTCTTACCCTTGGGTGCTGATGTAAGAAGTGAGGAAGATAGAAACAAATAGATTAGTGATTCAGTTAATCGCCTTAAAATTATTATGACAGGCAAACACAGTCACATTGTACTAATCTAAAACAGATCGCCTGTAGTACTAGTTTACAGTTTATCGACTATTGTTGAGTTGTCCATACTAATCCTACAATCCCTATTCCAAATTTCCTGAACAAAAACTCTTGAATAATCTTTATTCGGTAATTTTTCACCATAAAAGAGCACAATATAAAAACAATTCAATTAGATTAAAATACAATTGGAACAGTGTCACAACATTCACAATTTGCTGACCAATAAAAACCATCCTTAACTAGAGGATATTCCCGTTTGGAGTCTCGGCAACCGGCAGCGTATCCTCCACGCACTACCTAGGAATTTAGCCACCCCACAAATCATACTAGCAGATGAAGAGTCTGTCGTAAGGACACGTAGTGCCTGACTATGGCACCTCAAACCTAGTTCCCTACAGACGGGTTTCAGCCAGAATTTCCGTGCCCCTTTGTAGGCTGGGCAAGCGAAGAACAGGTGAGCCACCGTTTCCTTGGGGGCCGCACAGCCAGGACAGCCATGTGAGCTAGCATCTGTATTTTTCCATTTACTCGTGAACTCATGCACCGGGAGTGTCCCATACCGTAATTTTAGGTACAGTGCTCGATCCTGCGGTTTAGTTATTAAGTCTAGAAAAGGTTCCATGTTGCGTGTACACTTAATGGACAGAAATTGGTCAGTGAGAGAACCCAATTTCCTAGACCGCATAACATTGTTCTGTACCCAGTCCCAGTATAGTTTTTTTATAACCTCTTTCGGAGGAGGTGATTGCATCTCCCATGCCTCACTGAGACCCAGAGTAAAAACCAGCTCCTTCAGGTTGTTTAACCATGCTATTTTTTTACCGGTGTCTAGTAAAAGTAGTTCATCTAGGCCTGCTGCATACTTTGCCAGCTCTTCAGTTCTTCGTAATCGGGACCAAAATAACAACGGGCGGAGCCTCACCAAATCCTTTACTGATTTCCTCCCCAGATCTAGTCTTAATGGGATCATGGGGGTGGATGTGGGAAGGGCTACCACTTTCCTAAAAAAGTTGTTTTCCGCTGTCATCAAGTCAGAAATCCCTTCAAACCCCCACAACTCCGATCCATAAAGTGCTGCAGGTAGGATCTGACCCTCATATATGGTCATAGCTGGGGAAACCGGTTTGCTGGTTGACACACGTATCTCCTTCAACGTCACTCCGGATACTCTTTGGTGGTTTAGAAGCATTTTGGACAGATGATCCTTCCAGGACATGTGGCTGTTAATTCGGACGCCAAGGTAATCAAAGGACTCGACCAGTTCAAGGGGGGCGTTGTTAAGCACAAAATTATTTTTAAATCTTTTCGAGGGTGCAAAGGCCATCAACTTGGTTTTCGAAGTGTTGATAGTTAAGCCCCTGGCGGTGCAGAAGGAGCTGAACCGATCCAGGAGTTTTTGCAAGCCCACCGGGGATTTAGAAATTAATAGGGTGTCGTCGGCGAAAAGAAGTGTGGGTATTTTCTCCCCCGCCAGGGATGGGGCATCCGACTCCACCCCCATTAGATGGTCCACCACTCCGTTTACGAATAGGGAGAAGAGAGTCGGAGCCATAACACACCCCTGTCGCACTCCTCTTCGTACAGGGATCCTATCTGTAAGTTGACCCTGGGATCCCCATCTCACCCTTGCATAATTCCCCTCGTGCAACTTAACAATTAGGCTCAGAAGCCCACTGGGAATACCCAACTCTCTTAGAATTCCCCAGAGTTTTGTGCGAGGGACCAGGTCAAATGCGGTTTTAAGATCAATGAACGCCATATACAAGCTACCCTTCATGATAACAACCACCTTCCAATATATGGCGAACAGACGAAAGACCTGGTCCATCGTACCTACCCTCCTTCTGAACCCCGCTTGTAAGTGGGAGAGGATACTAGCCTCCTCTATCCAGTCACCTACTCTTGAAATGATGACCCTGCCGACTACTTTCTGAATTATATCAATCAGACTAATAGGTCTGTAGTTTGCAGGGTCATCTCTAGCCCCCTTCTTGTACACCGTGACTACCTCGGCCCCTTTCCAAGAGTCTGGGACCTGGTGTCCCCTCATGATCAAATTCATAATGATCGCAATTAAATTTGCCCAGGCCTCCGGATCTGCCAACAATAAATCCCCCGGAATCCCATCCTGCCCAGCGGCTTTTTTTGGTGTTAGGTGTCTAATCGCCAAAACTACTTCACCCGTTGAAAAGACAAGATCACTATTATCCGTAGGAACCCCTTCATCCAGACTATCCATCCCTAGGCTAGTTAGTTCTTCCGAATCGCCATAAAGAGATGAAAAATGTGCAAACCATTGCTGACCAGGTATATGATTAGCCAATGGTTGCGATCTTCTCTGCCTTGATCTGTTGACCAATTCCCAGAAAAGGTTGGGGTACCTGCCACTCGCTGCATTGGCAAGATCCAACCAATGCTGTTCCTCCCACTCCCTCTTGGCCAGTAACAATGCTTTCTGGTAATCCCTCCTGGCCGCTCTAACCAATGTCGGGTTCCCTGAAAGCAAAGCATCTGTCAATTTTTTCCTATAATTTTTACACTGGTCATTATACCATACTTTGCTAAGAGTAGAGGGTGTAGCAGGAGCCCTATTACCTTTCCTCTTGGAGATAAAAAATTGACCAACTTGGTCTATTGTCCTTTTATAGGCAGAGTCAAGGGTGGGGTAATGGGGGGTGATGGTCCTGTTTTCACCAACCCATATATCTAAGGTAGAAGACAGGTCTTCAACCAGTACTTTGATACTCCCTATATCACCCTCATTGAGCCTGGCCTTATCCCACTTCAACCTACGATTATTATTAAAAGGGATCACTTCTTTAGTTATTTTTGGGATGACCACCCCTCGTCTATCTTCCCGTGGTCCCCACTGGAACTTACAGCACAGGGGATTGTGGTCACTATCCTGGCTTGGGACGACCTCCATATCAATCAGGTCCGGCCAGGATCCAACATCTATCAGGATGTAGTCGATCCTGGACGGGCCCGTAGGTCTATTGAAGGTCCATGCCCCTGAGCGGTCGGATATTGTCCTGCCGTTCAGGGCTCTTAATTTATGGTCCCTAGTCAGTGCATTAATTTGTATAGCTCTGGACGACCATTTCCTAACAGGGGGCAGGGAAAGGGATGGAATAGACCATTTTGAATCCTCCTCTTCGATTCCTAGGGGATCGTCTCCGAGGAGGGGTTCAAAAGTACAGTTAAAATCACCCCCCACCAGAATTTTAGCTGAGCAGGGGCATTCAGCTAAAGTCAGATCCAGGGTTGTTAGGGTCAAGGAGGTGGAGTCACCCTGTGTCCCTCTTGCATAAACATTAAAAAGGTCGAGCCTGACAACGTCCTCCCCTCCTTTCACCGAAAGGTGGAGTATATCATTGCACTCCAAGCTGTGTCTTGTAACCACCCAATTTAAATCTAGTTTTATCCATACTATCAAACCGCCCGAAGGTCTGCCCCTTCCCTTACTAACAGCGGGCACACAGTAGGTAGTATACCCCGATTTATGTAGCGGAGCAAGACTCCATGTCTCCTGAAACAGGCAGACATCGAACTGCTCAATTTGTGTGTGCCACTCCGGGATATCTAAATTCCGCTTTAGCCCAGCAATATTCCAAGAAAGGAGTTTTATTACCCTCCTTCCTCCAGGGATAGAGGTATAACCCATCTTGGGCAACCTCTCTTCAACCACCCTGGATGGAGAACGCCTCCCCTCCTGTGTTAGTGTAGTGAGGGTTGCAGAGCAGCCAGCCGTGCTCATCACGGGCTCAGCTGACCTGGAATCCTCTGATGTTACAAGGGTGGTCACCATACGGTCTACAGCTAGACTAACTTCTTTTTTACCAATGCTATCCCGACGAGAACAAGAGACTTCAACCCCAGGAGGTTCATTATCATTCCCCCCACCCCCTAACCCCCTCCTTCAATCGCATTCTTCCAGTCCAGATAGCTGGGAGAACCGGTTGTAGGTTTCCAGCGGGGTAAATGGCATCAAGTGGTTCATGTTAGGCCCCTGATTTAGCATGTGTCTATGTGGGACCATGGACCAGGGGGAGTGTAGATCTGGCACCCTAGGCATCTGATGGGCATACTGAATTTGGTTGTTGATATAGGGCGGAATAAGGAGTGGCCTATAACCTTGAGGTCTGTTTGTGTGCTTAGAGTTAATAACTTTTGACCTAGGATAAAAATATGTTAAGGCCCGTGGGATAACACAGGTTTCCCCATTCCCAGGTGGCCAGTTTAGAATGTAATCAACTGCCCGAGGGTCTCTAAAATTGACCACCACTAGGTCTCCCTCAATATCTTTGGTTCTACTCCCCAGCCAATTGATCCGTCTAACATGAACTATATCCCCGTCTATGTTAGGTGCTATCGGCCTATGCAACCTTAACCAGTGGATAATTTTGTTTTTGAGGTCAGAGAATCCCTCCCTCTTGTTCTCTGCTAATTGCGGGACTCCCGTTAAGATTACCACATAGGGCACGGCTTCTGGGGGAATCTCCACTTGTGGGATCTTTTTATGAGTCATTCTGCTTTTACCCTCGTCTCCTTGTGCAATTTGATTATTGCTCGAGGGGGCCTTTGGGGGTGGTTTTGAGGGCCCTGCTCCCAACTCAATAGCTGGTGTTTTAAGTTGTTTGGCTGGCGGTATATTATGAGTTGGGGGCACTGCTCCCCCCGAGGGCTGACCAGGTGGCTTAGACAACACAGATGCGGGAGGGATACTAGGTTTATTTTGCGGTATGGTCGGAGGGGGTATCGACTGTACCGCCGCGCTTCCTTTATTTTTGGTATGGACAGCCATACTAGTTATGGCGGCTTCCAATATAGTTAATCTAATTTCCACCTTTTTAATAGACTCGTTAATTGGTAGAAGGAGAGATCTTAACAAAAATTCCAGGTTTGCTGATGCCGCGGCCGGAAGTGGAGATGATATGATAGGAGGGGTAGCTCTACTGGGGTTATCTGGGACCTCGTCTTGTCTAGTTGCTAAAGCTGGACTAGGACCCAGTGTAGCAACTACCTGTGGGGTATGCTCCTGCTCGACTACTGTGGGAGTCTCGGTTGAGGTCTTGGTCTTAATCCCTTTACCAAACTCAACCTGTAGTGCTTTTGCTTTAGCCGTGGACACCCTATGTTTCCTTCTTTTTTTACTAGGGGGCGGACGATGTATCTGGGCGACGGGACAGATGTTAACTTTCTGCTTCTTAGATTTGGATACATCAGTCGCCTGGCTAACACTAAGAGTGGGTGATACAATTATAATATTATCCTCGGGCAAACAAGGAGTGGCTACAAAGTCACGAAACAATAAGGGTATACCATCTTGACTTACATTGTCCTCGCTTAGGCCATTCGAGTCACCTTCCCGGTTCAGTTCGAGTATACTGTCAGTGAGGGGCCTATGTTTCATATTCTCAACAGAGCGACGACGCTCTGCCCTACGCTCCGCTAAGGTGAGATCCTTATCCCCCTCGCTCCTCTTGGGAAAGTAATTCTCCAGGGATCCATTACGTAATCTAGACTTTTTCCCCGGGGTTTCTGTTTCGGTAGCCGTATCCATTATGTGGTACACTGTGTCCTCTGCTATGCAAAAGAAAAAGAGAAATGACCTGGCCCAGCCCGGCCTCCTCCGGCCCCGGACGGCCACAGACGGTCCCGCCCTTGTCCCGGGCTTCTCCCGGCGCACTCCCGCGCGCTCCCGCGCAGCGGGAGTGGCTGCTTCTTTTAAGCTGAACTAGGGGGCGTGGCCGGCAGGGAGAGGAGCCCAGCTGACACGGGCGCGGGGACTCCTGGAACTCAGAGTCCACCCGCTCTACCCTCGCAGCCCTGCCGGTGTCCCCCTAGCCCCAGATCAAGTCCGCACTCTGCAAACCGCGAAGCGGGACCCGCGCAGCGGGTCCGGCGAGCAGCAGCGGTCAGCAGGCAGGATTCAGGGAAGTCCGCAGTGAAGGGTCCGTGGCGTTCTGGTATCAAAGTGTTTCCCACTGATGTTAGAGAGGGCGGTGATTAAAAGCAGCTGAGAAGGGGCGCGGCCGGCAGGGAGAGGAGCCCAGCTGACACGGGCGCGCGGGGACTCCTGGAACTCAGAGTCCACCCGCTCTACCCTCGCAGCCCTGCCGGTGTCCCCCTAGCCCCAGATCAAGTCCGCACTCTGCAAACCGCGAAGCGGGACCCGCGCAGCGGGTCCGGCGAGCAGCAGCGGTCAGCAGGCAGGATTCAGGGAAGTCCGCAGTGAAGGGTCCGTGGCGTTCTGGTATCAAAGTGTTTCCCACTGATGTTAGAGAGGGCGGTGATTAAAAGCAGCTGAGAAGGGGCGCGGCCGGCAGGGAGAGGAGCCCAGCTGACACGGGCGCGCGGGGACTCCTGGAACTCAGAGTCCACCCGCTCTACCCTCGCAGCCCTGCCGGTGTCCCCCTAGCCCCAGATCAAGTCCGCACTCTGCAAACCGCGAAGCGGGACCCGCGCAGCGGGTCCGGCGAGCAGCAGCGGTCAGCAGGCAGGATTCAGGGAAGTCCGCAGTGAAGGGTCCGTGGCGTTCTGGTATCAAAGTGTTTCCCACTGATGTTAGAGAGGGCGGTGATTAAAAGCAGCTGAGAAGGGGCGCGGCCGGCAGGGAGAGGAGCCCAGCTGACACGGGCGCGCGGGGACTCCTGGAACTCAGAGTCCACCCGCTCTACCCTCGCAGCCCTGCCGGTGTCCCCCTAGCCCCAGATCAAGTCCGCACTCTGCAAACCGCGAAGCGGGACCCGCGCAGCGGGTCCGGCGAGCAGCAGCGGTCAGCAGGCAGGATTCAGGGAAGTCCGCAGTGAAGGGTCCGTGGCGTTCTGGTATCAAAGTGTTTCCCACTGATGTTAGAGAGGGCGGTGATTAAAAGCAGCTGAGAAGGGGCGCGGCCGGCAGGGAGAGGAGCCCAGCTGACACGGGCGCGCGGGGACTCCTGGAACTCAGAGTCCACCCGCTCTACCCTCGCAGCCCTGCCGGTGTCCCCCTAGCCCCAGATCAAGTCCGCACTCTGCAAACCGCGAAGCGGGACCCGCGCAGCGGGTCCGGCGAGCAGCAGCGGTCAGCAGGCAGGATTCAGGGAAGTCCGCAGTGAAGGGTCCGTGGCGTTCTGGTATTCAGAACTAATGCATTTTAGTGGAGGATCTTTGATTCTAATCTAATTTCTCAACCCCATTGATGGAACAACCCAGTCTCTGTTTTTTGCAATGTATAGATGTATACTACCCATCACTGAGGAATAACTTGGAACTGTACGAGCTGCATAAAGAAAGTCACAGAGAAAGCTAACTCACTGATATCACTGATTCATTTGGTGACAGGAGGATAGAAGAGTCTGCAATTGCTTCTTAATTAATCAGCCAAAGTGAGTGCCGATAATGAGTACAATTCAATAGCGATGAACACGTGCCTAGCTGAAACTGGATTACATAACAAAACTATGCTTAACATAAACTAAATGTAATTTATCTCTGAGTGTAAGCAACTGGCTATTCAGGATTTTTCTTTAGCATTGCAGAACATGAACACAAGAAATAATTTATAATACTTACTGAGCCCCAGGATCTCGACACTGAGCAGGTCAAGCAGGTCAAGCTCACGGTCAAGAATATCCACCTGGCGGTGCATCAGATGCTGGCCGGTGCGCTGTACCTGGCTGGAGTGCTACTCTCACAGGCACATCCTGCTACAGTCCAGCAAGTGTTACCGCATTGGGTATCCACTGCCTGACCTGCCACCTGCTGCCTGCATGGAGGGGTAGTGGTGCTTTACAAAAAGAACTAGTGCTGCTATCTCGTTCTCACTGAAGATGGCCCAGGGCTTCACCCCTGCCACCTGCAAAGAAGACAGCTGCTGCTGGCTGCTTGTGGCGGCCTGACGCTGCCACTCCCCTGATCACCATGGTCTGCCATGGTGCTAGGTGGGGTAAAAGAAACAAACATGAAAAGGAAGGAAGGAATGAAGGAAAGAAGATATAAGGTAGAAAAGCGAAAAATAAACAAAAATAGAAAAATCACAAAAAAACAAGAAGAAAGCTTAACTACATAGACACACACTATTGCAATAAATAAAAATGAGGGGTAGATTAATTAGGATAGTAGAGGATTACAAAGATTAAAATGTGATTAAAAAACAGGCCCGCACCATAAACAGAGTAAGGAAACAAGATGGCTCGACCCAGGTAAACTGCATGGTGCAATTTGTGTGCGATTTGGAATGCAAGGACACACTCTGCATTGCGTTTGACAGAAGACGCAATGAGAATGGGCATGCCAGGAAACTCCTCCCACCCATGAAACTGCACATAATGTGGCAGACTTTTTTAACCACTCCAGTGAGCTCTGCAATCGCAACTCTGTGACCTCCGCCCATTCCTCTTCTTGACTCCTAGTGTGATTCTCTTGCTGTTGGGGGCATCCTGAACAGCTCCTCTAAAACCAGTCTGCAAAACACCCTCCCTGCCACACTCCCCCAGTTTCAGAGCCTCGTGACTCATTGAGGGGTACCAGTGTGTCAGTGCAGTCTAGAACATGTCCATAGAAGTCTTCAAGGGATCATCCAGGGACCCCCATGAAGTTCTTTCTCCTAACTGGTCCTCAGGGGCATAAGTATGCCAGCACCACTGTACCTAGAAAGACTCATCCTAGTCTTGGGGTCAAATTGAGTCAAAGTCCTATATGCATCCGTGTAGTGCATCAAGTGGCTTTCCCTTCAAGCTGGCCATCCTTTCCACCGCTGTCGCCTCTCAGGTCTGTGGTCGTTTCAACTGTCTCTTCTAGGGGTTTTAAGTAGGGGTGAAATTTTCAGAGGCCAAGCACACCTGGCCTGTCCTACAATGCCACATCATACTTCCACCTCTGTCCCAACCCTCCTGCAAAGCATTCTAGGACAATATGGGACAATCCAAAATGCCAGTTTCAAGTTGTCCCAGGTAAGAGTTCCATTAGGGCCTCAGCTCTACCCTTAGCAAAGACCACTGCCTGACTACTTCCTACCAAAACCTCAAAGGCTAGCCCCTCCTGTGTTGGAGCAAGAAGTCTGGGTTCCCTCCTTTGTTCCAAAAGACCTACCTAGGCTGTCCTAGCCCAAGTACAGTGTGACAATCTAATTATCAGATGCATATTTCCTCCCCATGCATTAATTTCTCAAGAACTGAGTCAATCACTGTTAAGTGCTCCTTTTGTGTGGGAAGTCTTTTTTTCTCTCTGCGGGGGACCAGATTAGCTAACTGGGCCCAGTAGAGGGGACAAAGGCTGGGAATTTGAATTAGAGATAAGTCAGATAAATATGACAAACCCTGAAGCTCCATAAGATGTGGATGTGTGTTATCAGGATGCTCATTTCCAACCTTGGCATGCAGATATTACCCAAGTTTGGTACCATGCTGGACGCTTTAGGCCTAAGTGAAGTAAAACTTTACTTTAGGAAACATTTTGCCTACACCAATAATACAATGAAAAACTCCACAAACTTTCTTGTAAACACTACTGACCTACACTATGAATGCCAACTTATATTACAAGTTCTACCCCAGTTCAGTATCAATCCTTAAAGAGTCCCTTCTGCAACAGGCTCCTTGTGCACTGTTATAAGGATGTGGACAACATTACTCTCATACACGAAGCTCGCATACACACATGTGCACATCAGTTCATGTATAACTAGCCCAGTGGCTACTGCATCAATGGCCTTATCTAAAAATCTGGGTACTTGTGGTTAGTACGCTCAGTCCAAATATTTTGAATTGATAGTGACTGAGTCTCAGGTAGTAAGACTCACTCAGAGTAAACGTCCAAAAACTGGGTAGTTAATTACACAAAAAAAAATCATGGTAGACTAAATAGGCAGGACCGATTTGCTAAAGTTATCAATGTCACAAAAGGGCTCTTGATATTTGTGAATATTCATTTGTCATAGCTCAACATTGTTATGAATGTATCTTGTCGCCACATAATGAGACAATGCGCTCATCTCAAAGTTAATTGCAAGTGAATAGGCCTGGTGGAGTGCAGGGACTCAAATTGAATAAAGAGGTTTACGGTATCAAACTTATCAACTTTTCTGGAGAAATAGTACCCACACATACTGGGCCCTTTCAGTCAATTATACCTTTTTCATAGGTCAGAAGCTGCAACTCAAAATCAACTTATACATCACAGTCTCAATATCTCTTAAGGGAGTCAAAAATGAGATTTTATTGTGAGATTAAAGGGTTTCATTAAAATCTTTTAGTAAGTAATTCAATATTAATCATCAATAAGTTATCAATTCATCAGTAGTACAATACAAAAGAAATGCATAAAGCACGTTCCATATAAGCAAATCCCTACTCTAAGTCTAGAAAAATTAGGGAAAAGTATCTTTTAGAACCCAGAAAGAATTCCAAATCGAGAAGTGAGAGCATAAATCTTTAAACGATTTGTCACTCAAAGAGCACTTCCCATAAAGAGAAGCTCGGGATTCTCAGTAGAGTTACAAACCAGCATTGATTAAGGCAACAGAAAAAAGAATAGGTCTCAGGATAGAGCTCAGCCAGGAGTTTGGAAAGGTCTGCTATGCGCAAAGAGCTTCAGATCTTAGTGAGTCTGGGTCTTCAAAGGGAAGCTCTCCAAACAGGATTCAAAAAGAGGGTGTCCCTACTTTAGGAACACACAATAATATAACATTTAGATATCTGTCAGTAAGGTAAAATGTTCCATTCCTCGGTATTCTCAGCAAATCAGCTTGAGATGTCATCAATGGAACAGGACAGCTTCCGTCATGTAAGTAGTTTCAAGACAAAGACCTACAGTTATTGAGTGTTAAACAAAACCTTTTTTTATTAACATTGTACAAGTTGAGGTTAAGTTCCCACTATCTTTTCTTCTACAAAACAAAACAGTTCACAGATAGGTTTGTCAATCCACAAATTTTATGTTATGTTATGCCATCCTATAAAGCGCACAATTACCCGAGGGTGTCCTAGCGCTAGTTACCTTTCCGTTGACAGACTGCAAAATTAGTAGGAGACAGAAGTGTCAGACCTATTTGTCAAAAAGCCATATTTTCAGACTTTTCCTGAAAGATATTAAATCAGTGGCATGTCTGAGGAATTCAGGGAGATTGTTCCAGGCTTTAACTGCCCCGAATATAAAACTTCGGCCTCTCGAAGTTGCTTTTTTTATAGCTGGCACTGTAATCAACTTGGCTCCAGACGAAGGAAGATTCCTTTTTGGTAAATACCATGTGAACTGTTTGGGTCCAGCTCCATGTAGTGCTTTGAACACCGTACACAGCGCCTTAAAATAAACTCTGATTCTCACTGACAGCCAATGCAGTTTTTTTATTCCTCTAGAAACTGAGGCAAACTTCAGTATGCCATTAAGAAGCCTAGCTGCAGCATTTTGCAGCATTTGGAGCTTATTCATTAAGCATTCCTGGATGTTTAGGTACAAGCTTGTTACAATAATCAAACTTTGATAAAACCAAAACAGTAACCACCGTCTGCCGGCTGCCCAAAGGAAAAAAAAGGCAGAATTGTTTTAATAGTTTCGACAACATATGTGGTTTTAGATGATACTGTATTTATTTGCTCTCCAAAGTTAAGTTTATCATCAACAATTACGCCTAGGTTATTTGCCTTCTTTGCAGGTAAGGGAAGGGAGCCCATGGATGAAGGCCACCAGTTGGTGGTCCATAAGTGAGGATCATTCCCGAATAAAATGACCTCTGTTTTGCCAGAGTAACGTTTTAGACAGTTTCCCCCATCCAGCTTCATCCAAATGAAGTCATGCCTTTCTTACAGAAGCTAACTAGCGAATTCATGAAACAACACTTTTATAAAATGTAAACTACATAATTCCATACACTATTGTATTCTATAAATGCATTGCTATGGGAAGGTTGAGAACTAACTTTTCCTTTGTTAAGTCATGTTAGCTCAGCACATTTGTATCATTTAACTCTTCAAGACTTCACATTACTGAGATTATTGACCTAAAGTCAGTGGAATGGAAGAGAAAATTGCATGCAGAAGCATTTCTAACTTGACAAATGTACCTATGGAAGACTAGTGCTCCCATTTGCCTTTTAAAATGTGGCATTTTGTTTTAGGTCCATGCTTTGTTTCTACACGTTCATTGCACTAATTGTTATTTATTAAAACTGCTCTCTTGACCTCCTCCATCTGATGGCTTTTAACCGTCACAAAACATTCCCAGATCATTTTCACTATTTTCTCTTGCTTTCAGTTGAATCTATTCTTTTTTGTTTTTAAGTTTTTCCTCTCCTTTAATTTTTTGCAGTCTTTTTTAATGTGGAATTTAGTTCTAATATTTCTTTATCTGTTTGTGTCTTCCTCTATTCATTCTCTTTTACAATATGATTTTTGATAGCCCTATGCACTCCTAATAAAGTCAGAAAACAGACAACTATAATTAATACAGGTATATTATATATTTTCGGATTCCTCTTCCCGCTTGCCATTTTCAGAAATTCCCTTTTTCAAGCTTTTTACTATATTATAGGTTTCTAATGGATCCAGGCCAAGCTTGCTGTTTGAAATGTATATTCTTGGATTTAAAATTTTACAGCTCTCTATATAGTGCACTGAAATGAATTACACTATGAGGAGAGTCCGGTGAGGCCCAGATTAGCATACTGTGGCAAAAGTATATAATACTAACAGTCTATTTGAGGTAGTGCAGGCAAACAGTTAGGCTTATCAGAGGGTAGTGCTAAGCATTTGTGGTACTCACAGAGACAATAAATGAGACACGCACTTAAGAAAACATTTGAGACTAGTTTATAAAAACGAACACAAGTTTTTATATAATTTTTCAGACCAAGGACTTTGTTCTACAGTAAGTACTTTTCGAGATATTCATTTTTCAAGTGCAGAAAATAAATCACTTTTGTGCGCAATTACGCACTATTGAAGTCAATGGGAGAAAATAGAAAAATGCATATAAAATCATACAGTTCAATTTCGAGGTTTAGGTAGGTAGCAAGGCCAGGCCCTATGTTCCACCAGCGGGTTCTCAGTAGCATTCCAGATTCGGCTGGGAACAGTGTGCTGCAGTCATTGGTAGCTGGTGCCCTACGAAGAAGGGGGCTACTTGAAAACACACTGCAAAAGGGGACTTAAAGGTAAGTTAGAGGGTCCCACATGATCCAGCAGGTCTCAAGGGCCTCAGCACCATGGGAGCATCTGCTAATTTGTTGGAACCCAGGAAGGAAGGGCTGGGTGTATAACATGTAAGTCAGCCAGGTGGCGGGCACCAAGATGTCCTTGCAGTCAGGTGATTCCTTCCTAGGCAGCTGGAGTCTGGATTCGACAATTCATCTTGACGAATGCTGCAGTCGGTTCTGCACCCCAGGTATTGTTGTGGCACGGCTCTAGTAGAAACTGTTGTCTCAAAACTTGGAAGGGAGACAGATTTGATCATCTGGGGCTGGTGTACCACTTTTGGTTTGGGTGCTGCATTGGAGTTGCTGGAAGCAGCTAGTCAGTGAAACCGGATTCTGCATTTTGGTGGCTGTAGCTGCAGGAAAGCGGTAACACCACTCCAAGGGAGTTTTTGGGTGATTTGTAGAAGGGTTGAGGAGCTCTGAGGTTCTTGGAGGCCTTATAGTTGCAGGACGATACAGCACCTTAGGGGTGGTGCTGGCTGAATATGAGACCCAACTCTTAATTTGCCTCATTTTCCAGCCTGTCCTACTGCCAAATGTGGATCAGGAAAGGGGGTTGGAATTATCCACTATCTGGAGATGCCTGGGCCACATTTCAAAGGTGGCATCACCTTTGAAGCTTCTCACCTTGGAAGGCCTATTTGGCTTGGGGAGGTGTAAAGCACCTAAGCAGGCTTTTTTCCTGCCCTCTGAGAGCGCTAGCTCGCCCCCATTAGGTGAGAAACATGTCTGGTGGTGGCAGGCTGGCTAAGACCAGTCAGAGACCACACCTGTGTCAAACATCTTAGATTGCATCCATCAAGGAGCTAGAACACTTGTGATATCTGATATTCACTCCATGTACTCTCTCTGGCTTCCCTGGGCACTTACAATATCCAAGAATGGACTTAGATATTATAGGGTCATATCTACTAATGGAGATATGTCCACACATGGGGTATAGTGCACCCAGCTTTAGGTCTGTAAGGCCTGTAGTAGGGGTGACTTAAGTATATCTTATGCAGTGCATTGGGGCATGGCACACAGGACTGTGTGCCTTGGCGACTCTTTAGTTTTCCCTGCACCAAGACACGCAGACTGCAATGGCAGATTGCATAGTCTTGATGAGCGGTCTCTGGGGTGGCACAATTTGTGTTGCACCCATAGTGGACCCTCTTCAGTCCCAATGCCTTGATACCTGGGGTAGCATATACTAGGGACTTATAGGGGTTGCTGAAGTTGTGCCAATTGTAGTACACTTTTAGGGACATAACACTGGTACTGGAAACTTGGTTAGCAGGGACCCAGCACACCTCAGTCAAAGATGCATCAAATACCAGGCAAAATGTGAGGGGTACTGCAACAAGCACCCAGTTTCTCACAGACTCTGCCTATCTTCAAGCAAGATGTCTAAAGCATATCTTTTCTGTAAAACCCTTAATCTCAATGACAATAGCTCAGTGTTAGTAGCTAATAAAGCTCCAGATGTACTTGTTGCAAGCTTGTCCACTAATGTTGAAAACAAATGTTCTTATCATTCAGTATCACTCCCACAGCTGGAATAATATAACCAAAAATGTCTCCCACCAATTGTGTTCCTTTATTTATATTTCTAGTATGTCTGTGTGCTGGTGTCATTGTTAAAGGATTGAAACAAGTTTTGCGCCTGCAAGTAAATAACAACAAAAAAATTATTTTGCTGGTATGCGTCCCTTTTGTGAAGCTAACCAGTGCAAAATTAGTAAATCTGTGCCTCAGTTTGCCATCTTTGACACCAATAGGACCCTCTCGTTACCTTAGTGTTTTGATCTCAGGTTGAATATTTATAAGCTGCGGTGCAGTGATCTTTGCATCAAAAGGCAAGAACACCACTTATTTCAATAAAATTGTTTGTGACAGAACAGCAATGAGCCCAAGGTAACCTCTTGCATCCCATGCAGCCGCTAATGCAGGTGGCCCACAACACCATTTTGTATCTGCTACAATATGATGCATTGACCCACCCCCATCCCCACCACCTCACCACCCCCTCCACCACTCAAATGTGCTCTCAGATGATTGTTTTACATGTCAGGACCAGCTTTTTATGCATTACAGTAGAGAATGGCATCGTTAATTAGTACCTTTTGCAAGCAGTATTTAAAATGTTGCCATTAAAGGAGAGGCAAGTGAAAAAACTGCAGATAAAGTACCTACAGAAAGAGTGTAGATGTTGGGATAAATCAATGAAAAAAAAGACAGATGGTGCTGTGATAAGGCCTTAATGGTATTTGCATCACACATGCCCCACATGCTTTCTGCATAAGCAAATATCAACACATCTGCCCCATTACTAGCATGACAGAAAAGCGCGATCTTAATGATCAAATACCGCCTTTAATTTCTATAGCCATTTCACGCATTAACCCGAAGTTGATTATTGTTGGTTTCCATGTAACCTTGCGCATGGCACAGTAGGAATAGAAAAGACTGGGCGATACATTATTGCCGCTTTTATCTGCAAGAAACTGCCGCTAAAGCGGCTATAATGGGCTTCATAATATGCCCTTGTGAATTCCCATAGAAGCCCAGGTTAACACCAGAACCTGGGCTTCTATGGGAATTCACAAGGGCATATTTTCAAGCCCATTAGTGCCGCTTTAGCGGCAGTTTCCTGCCAAAAAGCAGCGATAATGTATTGCCCTTTCTTGATAATATGGCCCCAGATTGTTTGCCATTATGTTGCTTCTACTGCTACATACCTCATATACATTCATTTAAACGAGCATTAACAAAGTCAATAGCCAAAGCATGTTTCTTTCAATTTAATTTGTCTCTTCATTGATAGGGAAGTAGTGCCAATGGTAGACAACATAGCTAGACTGGATTAGGAGGTTGTAGAACAATTAATTCTGTGAGTGGAATTAAAATGCATTCCATAAACTGCAAACAATATTTAATTAATTGCTAAAAAATATTGAAGAAACATTGCATTACAATGGTTTTACCTACACTGACCGGACATTCAGGTGTAAGATAAGATGGACGCTTGAAGCAATATTGTTGAAGACATACAAGACAGAAAAAGGTACTTGTGGGGGTTAAAGCCAACCCATAAAATAGGCAGAGCTGCACTGAACAAGCATTTGCAATGCAACAGGTCTTGCATGTATGCAAGTTTAAACTATTGGCATTGTAAATGACAATGCCTTTTATTTATGTTTTAAAAACCAAAACATAAATAAAAGGCATTACTTTCTCGATGTACAGCCCTGCCTTCCAATGCACCGGCCCACATCCCTTGATACTTTTAAAACCACGTGTCTTAGCAGGTGGTGCCTGGAGGGAGGTCGAAAACGCAGAAGCATGCTTTGGTTAATATCCTAACAGTGTGGGATAGCTTACGAGGTTCATGTGCTTACTGCCGAGTTCTACATGCAGCCTGCAGTTTTTAGGTTGCGAAGCTAGCCACTGGCAAGTCACCTTTACCAGACAGATTAAGTAATGCTTGCTGAGCTGAGCAGAGGTGCCAGGAGCTTTACAACACCAATGACCGCTGGTTGCGAGGACGTGGGAGCAGTGGTGTGTGAGCAGGAGACAGGTAGTACTTTATTTAGGAGAATAAAGGCGCATGGTTGCTTGAAAGTGACTGCACCGTATTAAAGGCACGTGGTCGCTTGAAAGCCGGCCGCTCTGAAAATTAAATAAATAAATAAGCGTTGCAGCAATAGTTGAAGCTGACTGCGCTGCAAAGTAAATAAATAGATTAATAATATAAAAGCGGGTGGGTGCTGCGATGTCATAGGTGGAATAGGGCAAGAGCTTTAGAGGAGGGATGTCATGGGTGAAACAGGAGAAGAGCATTAAAGAAAATAGTGCTCACCAACTTATAAAGCAGATCGTGTAACACCACAAGTAATAGATCCAGTTGTTATGGGAGGCCACTAATGCAGACAAGGTGATATCAAAGAGGGACTAACACGCCTATTTCCGAACCAGAAGCCAGCAATAACGAAGGACAATGACACAAGCCTCTGACAAATATGGCCAGAGAGTGGGTAGGGCTTCTAGTTCATACTCTAATACAGCATGCCTTGCAGAGCGAGCAGTGCATGCGTGCTGCCGCTAGGCTCAACCTAAAAAGGCTTGCACTAGGTACAGTCTGCATATTATTAACTTTTGGATCCACTGTAAGCACTTAAGCACAAAATCTTTTTGCATATTTGCAGCCTCTCTTATAGTATGTGTTATACAATTTTTACACCAAAGACGGATGGTTGGATGGCTGGAATGGTGAAGGGATTGGGTGGAAGAATAGATAAATGTACGGATGTTAGAAAAAGATGGAGGGATTGCTTGGTGGATGGGAGGACGAAAGGGAAAAGGGATGCATGGATAAATGGTAGAAGGCTATAATTTGTAAAATGATCCATGGATATTCAGATTGAATGATCAATAGATTGTTGTATGGATGGCTGAATGGCTGGCAGGGTGAGAGGATGACAAAAAAACTGGAACAGTGAAAGGCTGGATAACCACAAAGGAAAACGACAAAGATGTGTGGGTGGATAGATGGGAGGGTGGAATTGTAAAAGTAACTCTTGTCAGGTGGACTGCTTGCTCAATGATTATTTAATTTCTGACTACAGCCTTTGTCTCTTGCCAAACATCACACAATCTATAGGCTTTGTAAAGCACTTTCATTTCCATCGCAACTGCATGTACTACATGTGCATCTCTTCAGTACCATATGTGTGTTTTTGTGTTTCAGTATTTGTCTGTATGTGTCCGAGGTGTTTTTGTGTACCTCTTTCTTTCTATGGATATATGCGCCCCCTAGTACCTCTTGTTATGTGAAATTTTTGACAGTGTATATCTGTGTTTGTCTATCTCCATGTGGTTTCTATGACTATGTTGCGTGTGTGCATATTTGATCTGTTTGTGTGTGTGCACGTGTGTGTGCATGTGTGCCTATGTGCACGTGCATGTCCATTGATCTTAGTGTGCCTGCTCAGGTATAAGCTTGCATACATTTTAAAATGCATATGAATATTTATACTTTGTACTAGAACTAGCTACAGCCGTCGAAAAGCTTACATAGGCAAGGCTGCTCAGTCAGTTGGTACCCAATTCTCTTGACACGGCAAAGGTCCCTTTAAATGCAGTCCAACTTCCATATAAGAGCCTCACAACATAGGACCTTTTTTATGAGGCCTTGCGACAGTTTTGCACTTCCGTTGTGTCACTTTTTGGGAAGCATTGGCGCGTAAAACATGCCTCCTGTTGCACCCTACTTACAAAGTGATGCATCTAAGCAGATGCGTCACTTTGTAAACCCTGAGCTACATTATACCTGCATCAGGTATAATACATGCAGGGTGGGCGTTCCCACGTAAGTAATCCTCGTAGAAGTGACGCAGTGAAATGTACAAAATTTCACTGTGCCACTTCTAGGGTGCAAATGTGTCAATATCTTACGCCTGCCTCACAGCAGACGATAGGACTGATGCAGGCCCTTTCACATGGGGCTTGCCCCATGTGAAAGGACACATTGCTGGAGTTGCGACACTTTGTGACACACTCCAGCAATGCGTCACTTTGGCGCCTACAGATAAGTCAGAAAAACTGACGTATCTGTAACTCCTTGCGACATGATGAGTCATGCAGTAAATATGACGCATCCATCATGTCGCAAGGAGGTTGCACTGAGAAGTGACGCATCGCTGCTTGCACGTAGCATTGCATCACTTCTCATAAATTAGGCCAGTTTTATTCTTAGCTGCAGGACTCTGAGACATATCTTGTTCTGGCCAAGTTGCATTTAGATGCAGGGCCTTATTTATGAGGCCTTGCGTCACTCCTACGCCACCGGTGCGTCACTTTTTGTGACACAGCAGTGGTGTAACAAATGCGCCATGTTGCGTCATATTTACAAAGTGACGCATCTAGGGAGATGCATCACTTTGTAAACCCCTGCACCACATTATACCTGTGCCAGGTATAATGTATGCGGGGGGCGTTCTGATGCAAGAAAGGGTCATCAGTGACGCAGTGAAATCTATGAGATTTTACTGCACCACTTCTAGGACTCAAATGCATCAATATCTTACGCCTGCAGTCATAAGACTGATGCAGGCACATTAAACATGGGGCTTGTCCATATGTAATGACCCATTGCTGGAGTTGCGTCACTTTTGTGATACACTCCAGCATTGCACCATTTTTGCGTCTACAGATACGTCAGAAATACTGACGTATCTGTAACTCCTTGTGCCATGATGCGTCATACTGTAAATATGAAGCATCATTGGTGTCGCAAGGAGGGGGCAATAAAAAGTGAGTCATCTCTGTTTTCACGCAGCGATGCGTCACTTTTCATAAATGAGGCCCATAGCATTTATGAAATACGCCCTTAGGGCCTCATTTATGAGGCCGGGCGTCACTTTTACGCCGCCGTTGCATCACATTTTGTGACCCACCTGCAGCGCAAAAAATGTGCCTTGTTGCGCCATATTTACAAAGTGACGCATCTAGGTAGATGCGTCACTTTGTAAACCCCTGCGCCACATTACACCTGCGCCAGGTATAATGTATGCAAGGGGGGCGTATTGACGCAAGGAAGGGTCGTAGAAGTGACGCAGTGCAATCTATGAGATTTCACTGCGTCACTTTTAGGACGCCATTGCGTCAAAATCTTGCGCCGGCCTCACAGCAGGCGTAAGACTGACGCATGCCCTTTCACATGGGGCTTGCCCCAAGTGAAAGGATGCATTGCTGGAGTTGCGTCACTTTTGTGACACACTCCAGCAATGCGTCACTTTTGCGCTTACAGATACGTCAGAAATACTGACGTATCTGTAACTCCTTGCGACATGATGCGTCATACATTAAATATGACGCATCAGGAATGTCGCAAGGAGTGCGCACTGAGAAGTGACGCATCGCTGCTTTCACTCAGCGATGCGTCATTTCTCATAAATGAGGGGCCTCATTTATGAAAAATTACGCATCGCTGCGTGAAAGCAGCGATGCGTCACTTCTCAGTGCGCACTCCTTGCGACATTCCTGATGTGTTTATATTTAATGTATGACGCATCATGTCGCAAGGAGTTACAGATACGTCAGTATCAGGACCGGACTGGCCGTTGAGGGCACCGGGCAATTCCCCGGTGGGCCACAAGGTTGGGGGCCGGTTTTGGGCCCCTGGGGCCGTTTTTGTTACAGGGCCGTTATGCTGCAAAAACGGCCCTGTAACAAAAACGGCCGAAAACCGGCCCTGTCACAGAGCGTGGTCACACCTCTCCCCCTCCCCTCTCCTCCCGGAGGGGGGGAGGGGGGCCGGCCGAGCACTTTGCCAGGGCCGGTTCTGGTTCCCAGTCCGGCGCTGGTCAGTATTTCTGATGTATCTGTAAGCGCAAAAGTGACGCATTGCTGGAGTGTGTCACAAAAGTGACGCAACTCCAGCAATGCCTCCTTTCACATGGGGCAAGCCCCATGTGAAAGGGCCTGCGTCAGTCTTATGCCTGCTGTGAGGCAGGCGCAGGATTTTGATGCAACGGTGTCCTAAAAGTGACGCAGTGAAATCTCATAGATTTCACTGCCTCACTTCTACAACCCTTCCTTGCGTCAATACGCCCCCCTTGCATACATTATACCTGGCGCAGGTATAATGTGGCGCAGGGGTTTACAAAGTGACACATCTACCTAGATGCGTCACTTTGTAAATATGAAGCAACATGGAGCATTTTTTACGCCACTGGTGCGTCACAAAAAGTGACGCACCGGTGGCGTGAAAGTGACGCAAGGGCTCATAAATGAGAGTGGCGGCCTTTAGTGTCTATCGCGTGATCCTTCGACCCCAGCTTACAGCCCATTTCTGTTTCATGTGATGCAATGCACAGTGACATTAAGTGGAACACTGGTATAGATCATAGAGCTCAGCCCACCTTGTAATCGTGTCTGCTGCTGGAGAAACTGGCTAATTACCTGCTGGGATCTCACACTGGCCGGTCTCACACTGCACATCACAGCCTCCTAAATCACATTCTAAGCGATTCCGGGGGTGCATTACACTGTCTAGGTGAATGGCACATTGTGCATTAAAGTAATATTAATACCCTTCTAAGGCACATTAGAATATGCTTCCAATAAACTCTGCAATGTTCGCGTTCAGTAGATACAGAGGCTACGAGAGGGCCGAGCTCGATGCTTGCTCGTGGTGGGGAAAGCGGCGCAGACTTAATCGGGTTTTAAAGTGTTTTTTTTGTGTTTTTAGAGGGTTTATTTATTTATTTTTATTTTAAAAGATTTTATTAGACACAGTTTTACATATACGGTACAGTACAGAGCTAGTTAAGGCAATACGGGTCTCGTTATAATTCGGGACACTGAGGTCGCCAGTGAAGCCCTTCTGGACACTCGTAGTTCAATGTTAGCACTGTGCCGCTTTTATCCTTTAGAATGTGTAATCTAGTGATTGTCGCTTGGCCATTAAATAAAAGAGCATACTAGCCAGCACCTGAGCACTATACCGATCGTAAAATAACTTTATTACTCCCACTTAGAGCAGACCTTTGCTATCAAAACAGAGCGGGACGTGGAGAAATATTGAAGTGTTGGGTTTAGGAATAATAGGTATTTTAGCTCCCACAGCCACCTAAGTCTAGTCTAGTCGATGTGTGCAGCTATCCTTCGCATTCATATTTTTATGATGGGCCTGGTTCTAGGGCAAGACAACATGAGACATCGTCTCAAGGAGCTAAGAGCACCGGGTTCTAGACTGGTTCTAATGCGACGAAGATTGATCAGCTCGTTAAGCATTTGTTACTGAGATTACCTGTCTCTTGGATGTCACGGTTGGGAAGACAGAAATGTCAGCTTCCATCGTTCCAAGGTTGGTAAATTGAGTGCCACTTAATTGGGTAATGATAACACATGTTATATACAGAGTTTAGGAACGATGTTAATGTTGTATGACGCACTATAAAGAAAACCAAGTTATAAAGTCACAAGAGGGATTGGCAAAATTGTACTTCACTAAGAGTGTCATATATCCAAGTACCAGACCGTTCGACTGGGATCATTGGGAGGGACTGTTGTGAGAATGTTTTGAGAATGCTCTCCTTCACAAGTACTGCTGTACTTTCTCAATACAGACTCTCAGAGATGTCACACTTTCTAGGCTGATATGCGCGGATGCCGTGGACAGTACTTATGAGATGAACGAAGGCTAATGCTTTGAAAAATACCATGAATACTTTACATATTATTAGACCAGAGGAGATATTTGTGACCTAAGTACCTGTCATCAGAAGTTGGGGTCATCCATATAAACTAAGGGGGAGATTTAAAAAAAAGTCACGCAACGTGGCGCAGCCCCCCCGTGAAGCTGCGCCACGTTGCGCGACACTGAGGGAGCAGGAGAGCGCCACATCTTCAGAGATATGGCTGTCTCCTCCCCTTTCCCTTTCACCGGCGCTGATTTCAGCTCCCTGTGCCATGCACACACCTTAGTGCCGCAGTGCTAGGTTGGGTGCATGAGTGTAGCATAGGTTTTGTACAGGACGGGTACCCTTCCTGTACAAAACCCTATGCAAAGCACGATGCAAAGCTTTTCCCACTTTGCATACATGCTGCAGAGTGCAGGACGCATGGAAAGTCGGAAAAGCAGGGAGAAATAAAAGCATCTCTCCTGCTAGCGCCTCCTTTGAAGGAGCCTTAACTTTTGGCACAAAACCATGTTTACAAATCTTTGTAAATATGGTTTTGCGTCAAAAGGCATGGATGGTTGCATGGGACCGCCCATGTCCCACCCATGTCACGCCCCCTTGGCACAAAGTAACGCAAAGTGCTTGCCGCTGCTTTGCGCTACTTACAGGGTACTTTCCAGCGCAAGAAAGAAAATAGCAAAACAAAAATTTGCGCTGGTTAGAGTCACTTTTGTGACGCTAAACCAGCGCAAAAGTTTTGAAAATCTGCCCCCAAGTACCATGATGTGTGAAAATATCCCAATGGCTTTCACGCACCACCATCAAACCACCTTCATAAACTCTCAGGAAGCAGCCGGCTTGAGAAAGTGCCTAATAACATCACCTTACTCTTTAGTAGGAGAAGATCTCTGTCACCAGCAAGTTCTAATATGGGAGGTATTCCACTGATTATTAGGCAGAGCTCTTACGCATATCACCAGTGAAAGCATTGAAAGCATTAATTGGAGAACCTATAGCCAAGCTTAGATTCCCTTCTATCTAGTGCTGGAAATTTGTGGAAACCTGTATCTGTCCACCAGAGGGCAAAGGGAGGCCTAAAATCTTGAACCGAGGCAACATACTGTGGCTATTATCCCACATAACATCATTGGCAGATATAAAAATTACAGACTTGGAGTCAATAGAATGTACTAACTGCGGTGACTCAATGGCAGGTGAAAAAACAAGAGCAACATGGACCTCTCCAATAACAGCATATAAAATACTCTCAGAAAGCAACATCTTAAAGACCTGGGGATAACCATCGCCCCGTATTTCAAACCAGGATATCCAGATCTGCTAAACCCGGCATCCCCGAGGAGACCTGACACAGCTGTTTTTAGATCAACCACATCAGTGCTGAGAGGAGCCACTGGGCACTGTAATATGGAAATGAGGCATGAACCTGAGGAACTAAAAAGCTGTAATGATTACTTCAAGCTGCAAGCTTGGGAAGAAGATACAAGATGGATTGCCAGAGCCATTAACAACACAAAAGATTGACACAATCCTTTCCTCTCATACACAGCAAATAAAAAAGGGACAGTACGGATCTGTTCCTGGAATGTAAATGGCCTCGCTAACAATCTAGCTGATCTGGACTTTGTCACCTATGTCAGGGCCTTTGACATTGTGGCACTACAAGAAACATGGATATTAGACACTCCTCATCTACAAGGATTCTTGCGCTTTTACACAAAAGCCAGCAGGTGGGCAAAATTCAGCCATCTGCAAGGAGGGCTGGTCACATGTCTGGCAAATACAATTGTTCATTCCGCTCGTGTCTTTGGCCCCACAATGCAATCATCACTAGCAGGTATTGCATCCTTCACGCCAACGCCGACAAACAAAAGGGACACTAACAGCATGATAATCAATGTATGTATTCAACCAAAATACAAAAACAAACTAGTAAAGGAAATGTGCAATTTTGCGGAAACCTATATAAGAGAGGGACCCACAACTGATCTCATATTAACCGGGGACTTAAACCATAATCCAATGGCCTCCTCCTTGGAAGAAGATGTTCATTTGCAAAACGCAAACTGGAATATCCCGCCGCAAGGAAAACCTCAAGCATGCAAATAAACTAAAATAGGACAAACAACCTTAGAAGACTTCGAACATCTCAACCTGAGGGTTCTAAGCGGCAGATTGCCTGAGGATAAGCCTCCTGTAACAACATACAGCTCCACAAAAACAAGCTAATTTCTTGACAACACTTTTGTCTACCTAGGCATTTTGCAACAAATTGCATCTTTTCAGTTGGGCAATAAAGGTGACAGCGATCACCGGCCTCAAGCAAATATTCACTCCAACATTCGAACGCTGTCAGGAGCCTCAAGGACTGACTGCCTCCATCAAACTAAGAGGAATCAAATTCAAAAAATCCGCAGGCATTGAGATGCTGAAAACCGTAAAACAACACTTTGCTGCGAGTGTCGGAGATGGCGAAGTAGATAAATGGAAAAACTTCTTATAAGTGATGGAATCATATGCGACTAAGACCATACCATTAAACCAGCAAAGATTCAGTGGCACTAAGCCCATATCATACATCGCAAAGCAAGAAATCAAGCTTACAAAAAAAAGGATTCACCAGCAACTGAGACACCTTCGGCACAGGCCCAGCGATAAAATATAATTCTAAGCATTACGGAAACAAAGGGCCGACCTCAACAAACTAAAAAGGGATGTGAACAGAGCCATGGAGGAAGATCTCTGGGCCAAACTAATGTCAAGCGCAATAACAGTGCCAGATTTTGGAGCACTATAAATCGTTGTATCCATAAAAATCACAACGGTATCTCCTCGAACATCTCAGAGGAAAGTCTGGGCAAATTACCTCAGGTCCCACTTCCACCAAGGTACCTACCACAGAGAGCAGGGTCAAGCATGCCAAAATGAGGCAGACTGCCAAACAACATCTAAGTCCTGGGCCAAAAACAACCTTGCTGACTCTGGGAAATCATGGTCATACTTACCAACTGCGGACTTTAGAACAAATTATATTGGAACAATCTAACAGCAGATAGGCAAGGGGAGAAGAGAAGGCGCTCCAGGCCCAACTGGAATATCACCAGCATTATACAAACAGGAGGCAATCTTCTGGTCAGAATCACTGGGCCCACTCTTCAGAGAAATTTGCATGTCAAAAACCCTGTCTATTTCATGGAGAGGTTTAATCATCTCCCCAATCCATAAATCTGGTGAGAAGTCGGAACCACAAAACTACAGATTAGTGGCACTACTAGATAATGAAGCTAAATTCTTGCTACTGGAGGACCTCCAGGCATGGGCGGAAGAAAAATCCACAATTCACCTACACCAGACCGGCTTCGCAAAATCAGTCGAGACAATGACTAACATATTAAGCATGGCTATGCTTATGGACAAGGCTGAGGCCACACTGACGTCTTTACACCTATGCTTCATTGATTATAAAGCTGCCTTCCATCACGTCAACCGCATCAGACTCTGGTCCAAATTGCACAGCTGGGGGCTGCCTCAGCCCTTACTCAAATTAATAATAAACCTGCATACGAATGCATGGCTACAGGTGAAGCTGGGCAATGGCACGCATCTCTTAAGGCGCATACCCACGGAAAAAGGGTTGAAACAGGGCTATGTCTTAGCACCCACTCTTTTTAATCTGTATATTGCTGATCTAGTCCCGTTGCTAACCAGCTGTAATTCACATGCCCAGAAATTAGGAGACACATCACTACCCTGTCTCCTCTATGCAGAGGACATAGTCTTGATCTGTGAAACGAAAGTAGGGCTACAACATCTCTTAAACACAACGCAGGATTTCCCCCAAGCAAACGAACTAACGATTAACTTGGACGAAACGAGAACAATGACAGTCGGGAAAAAAAGGCAACAAACTGCTGCCTGATTCTGGGGAGAGACCAGATAAGAGGACACAAGTGAATACAAATATCTTGGTGTGAAGCTGGATACAGGCGGCCGCTTTGTGGCACTGAAGAAAAGCATAAGGCACAAAGGTCTAGCACTAGCAATTTCCCGTAAAACACTAAACCCGAAATTAACTGGCCCATCGATCCTGCAGCTCTTTGAGGTGGTTAGGGCAAAACGTTTGCCAACAATCACCGACGGTAGCAAGGCACAGAAAGGCAGGGACACGAAAACACTAGATGCCACAGTATTAACAGCATATAGGGTTATTTTTGGGCTACCGAAATACACTTCACCTGAACAAATCAGACTTGAATTTGGTGTTTTAAAAAAATCATTTGCTAGACAAGGGGCTTTTATTATCAAAGTGAGACAAAGTGCGAAAATCTGAACGGGGTACTCTAAACGAACAGCTGTGGAAGGAGTTACAATCGCAACCCACATTACCAGCTGCGGAATATCTACATAGCAGTCTACATAAACTGGGGCTAAACCAACTTTGGGAAACACCGACAACCACCCCAACCTTCAAAAAATGAATGTGGAAGACAGTTAAACTCCTCACATGGCTGGAGGACAAGGACGCACTCTCAAAGAGAGCCCATGGTTGGATGACCTTGAATACTTATACGAAGCCGGGCGCCCAAGCCTACTTCAACTTGGGATATGACAAAAACATAAAAATTGCTTTTATGAAATATAGACTTGGACTGCTCCCCTGCACCCAGCATCTCCCTCCCTGGCTTCGCAACAAAGCAGCCTCTGTGTGCCGCTTATGCGGATCGGCTCGGGAAGATATGCTGCATCTACTATGCTCCTGTAAAGAACTCTCAATAGCACGAAAGAAATTTCTGAAACAACTTTTCAACCAATGAGGAATTCGCACCTGGAGGCAAGCTCTGCTGGCATGTTTTCCACCTAGTGATTCACAATTGAACTGCAGAACAGTAAAATATCTGAGACTGTGCGGAAACAAAATGCCAGAAATGCAGACAATAGGAACCTAGTCAGAAAAAATATATGTAAATGTGCAAGGGGTCCGAGGACACTTTGAACATAAAATTCAAGACACAAAAACTGACAAAGGTATTTATGCTATTATAACTGCACAAAACTAGCAAGCTTTTTGCATGGTTTTTAGATTCAAGAGTTTTATATATGTACGTGATAGTTTTTAATTGACTATGCAAATAAACTACTTGACTTGACTTGACCATAGCCAAGTTTAGAGTTAAGGGGATCATCAAATACCATGAAGTATTGAGTTTGTCTGCATAGTCCAATGAGTAAAAATAGGATTTGGTAAAGACAGAGATGAACTATGAAGATGTTGTATAAAGTACTAAGTTGCACTGTGATTGTCAGGATATCAACATAAGATACAATTACAGAGCGGCAAGCCACTCTTCCAGGAGAGATAATTCACCTGGAAAGGAAGCGGGCAGAGCCAGATGTGTAGATAGCATCCGGGGACCCAAATGCTAACACTGTCTCGGTAGATAGGTGCCTGGAAGGCTGCAAAGCATCGCCTAATCCTTCTGGTGTCAGTTTCAGATAACCAAAAAATAAATCCAGTCTCTATGTTTGCTCCAAAATGTCTGGTATGATAACCAAACGTTGTAAAAAAAATCATTCACTATGCTGGTGGTATATCTTCTGCACACACTCTTTTCATGCAGAGATACCTAAGATGTGAAGTGTATCCGTACCAAGGAATATGGGGGCATATTATCAAGGGATTTATCTCCGCTTTTTTGGCATTAAAAGCCAAGAAAGCGGAGATAAAATTATCTCCCTATCAGCAACAGGGTGCTAACACGCAAATTTGCATGTTAGCACCCTTTTTCTCTACGCTTCTCCTTGCATCTCTAATGAGATGCAAAGGGGGCGATCCAGAGAAAAATAATAGGAGAAATGTTGTTAAGCGACATTTCTCCTATAATCAAGGATTTGGAAATATTCGTGCTAAGCGTGAATATCTCCAAAAGCTAACACCTGCCCTGAGCTGCTCTTAGCCATGTTATCCAATGGTAGGTGGATAACATGGCTAAGAGCATTAGCTCGGTAATGCATGAATATCGCTGATTTTTCAGCGATATTCATGCATTGCGGCCGATTTTTATCGCTTTTGCGATAAACCTTGATAATAGCAAGGTTTATCTGCGATAATTTCTGGCGATGCTTAGCATTAAAGAATTCGTTGCTAAGCATCGTTAGCGACAAACATCGCTTAGCGTTGGTAATATGCCCCATGGTCCTTTAAACTAATCAGCACTTGCTCTTTTTTTTTTACTTTCGAGATAACTTCAGTTTTTATGCCTGCACAAAAGCAAAACATGTTCAATAGAATAAAAAGTGCAAAAATGTGTACAGCAGTGATATACATGAACAGCCAGAGTGAGAAAGGAGAATGTATTATTCAAATTTGAAGAAAAGGGAGCTTGTTATGCAAACTAAAAGAACAAGGAACATAGGGCCAGATGTAGGTAAATTCGATTTACCGACTTTTAAATTCCGAGTCATACCGATTTGGTATTTAAAAGTCGGTAAATTGGAAGGAGGCAGATGTAGGTAAAAAATTACCGAATCTGTAAGAGTCGGTATTTACCGATTCTGTAAATACCGAATCTGTATTTCCCATTGATTCCTATGGGCCTTGAAGCCCATAGGAATCAATGTGAAATACAGATTCGGTATTTACAGAATCGGTAAATACCGAATCCTGCAAGGGTGCAGGGGGTGTCACTTTGACACCCTCTAGCACCCCAATTCTGGACTTGTGTGCAATGTGGCACACAGACATGCCCTAAGGGCATGTCTGTGTGTCACATTGCACAGGTGTGCATGCACAGATGTGCATGCACACCTGAATTCGGTATTTTACCACCCAATAGGATTGGGTGGTAAAATACCGATTTTTAAGGGCCTGTGGCACTCTTAGGAGTGCCACCTACATGTGGTTTTTCCGATTCGGTAAATATACCAATTCGGTATTTTACCGATTCTGTAAATTTACCGATTCGGTAACTTTACAGAATCGGTAAAATATAGGCCCCCTACATCTGGAAACCCTAATACCAGTCGGTAACGGCCGAATTCGGCCGTTACTGGCCGGTATTAGGGCTCCTACATCTGGCCCTTAGTCTTGAAAAAAAATAACCTAAAATGCTGAGCAAGTGTGTTTTTTTTATAAATGAAAACAAAGACAAATTATACGTAAAAGTATAAACTGTAGAAGCAAGAAACATTATTAAAAATCCATAAATGTATTTCTTTAAATATGTAATCATTCATTTCAGCTATATAGTTGCAAACTTGTCAAGAGATATTGGAATTAGGATGTATTTGAAACCAAAAATGCTCAATGGAATGATAACTGTCCTGTTGTTAAAGGGTCATTCCTACACTTTGGCAAAGAAATTAAAAATTGTGAAAAATGTTGGAAAAAATTCAAATACTATCTCATGCATCTCACGGCAAGGTGCTCAGTACCATGTTTTGGAGGTGGCGAATGTGAGCGCTAAAAGCACAAAGGCAGTGCAACAAGAAAAAACATGGACCACAGTCATATTGTTTCAAATAAAATCCAAAAAGTAAAAATAATATTATTTTCAGTTCCTGGAACGCAAACGATACCTCACTTTTTCAGCGTATAAAATAATGCTGCTGTCACCGTCTGGTGTTTTCTGAAAAACAGTTGCTGAGGCGTATTTCTCCAAGCCAAGGCTCGATTTCGGGGTGCAGTGTCTGCGCCCTAGTGAAAGGACCTGATAGGAGTTATGGTGAGTGGCACAATCCTGACTTTTACTCAGGGGACCCATTTATGGATATTCTTCAGCAAGGACTCGAGTAAAGCAGCTGGAAAACTCGCCAAAGTACATTAAACTCTATATTTTGATGAGTAATTATCCAACTCCTATATAGTGAGTGTTAACTGCCAAATGAGGGAGTGCTTAGAAGCAGGGTCAGTGCCAGGCTTGAGTGCTTTATAACTCCTGAACTTGTGCATCTTTCATTATCCACAATAGAAGTCACAGTAATACGGGTTCATTTTTTGCGCTATAATAAGCCGCCCATCTGGCAGACATCTAGAAGCAAGGCCCTCTCATAAGCTTGACATTTCACTTGTGCAGAGCTCTATGAGAACTAGAGTTGGTCCTTGATTTGTCCCCAGGGGGACTGGTGAGGTCGTTGCTAGGTTTGAAAACAAAAGGGAGCACTAGAGTGGGTCCCTGCTTCAGCCCCAGGGGGACTGGCGAGTGCCCAGTTCAGTCTGCAAACAAAAGGGAGCACTAGAGAGGGGCCCTGCTTCGGACCCGGCTGTACTGGTGTGCATGTTGCAATCGGAGCGTTGGCTTACGGCAAAGCACGCAGAGGTGCTGACAAGCTTAAAAGAAGTTTTACTGAAGAGGATGAAAACAGTAGTTGGGCCACAGGACACTGATAAGAGAAACAAACGAGGAACAACAGGAAATAGTGTGCTACAGCCAATAGAAACGGAGGAAAAGCAAATGACAAGCACAGGAAGCAGTGAAAACCAAGGGTGGGATGTTAGCGACTTTTAAGATTTATATTACAAAAAATTGATTTCTCAAGCACTGTGCAGGCGAAATCTAAAATGAAGGATACACAAGATCATGCAATTTGAGGCCAGGCAATACACAGTTTGAAGCAGCAGAATGTTTCAACTACAATAAAGGAGCTATAGAACACACTGACTCTAAGGAACAAAATCGATCATTCAACAAATGCATAAACACTGGACTTTTGAAAGCAACATTCAAGAGCTAAGAGTAAAGTTCATTGACCAAACAAAAGGCATTTTGCACTCCTTGTGGTATGAGCCCAACCAAACAAAAAAAAGATAGACTATGCCACACAGCTGTTCGTGGTTTAGGCAGATAGTTCTAAGACACCTCTGCCCCCACTACAGTGCACCCCACAGAGGCAACACTAGCATGTATAAGTAGGCATGGGTTTGAACAGTTGGTCAAAAGATCCGTCCACTACGGAACCAATCATCTGGGAATACCTTACAGCGGTTCCTTGCCACAATATACTTACAGGGCCAGGCCTTGTTCTTAGACTTTTTCCCATGGAGTTCCTTTGTGAGAAAATCCAGTAATGCACCAAATTGCAGTCAGACTAAAAAGAGGAGATTTATCAAAGAGTTGTGTGGCATCTTGATGCTACACCTTTTAGATTAGAATGTTCTTACATCAGTGCCAGCAGCCTGCATAGAATGTTATGATTAGAAAGAGATTGGAGTTGAAGCTGACTGATCCTTTTATAAGAATAAATCACGCTGTTCTCAAATTACAAGGAGTGTCACTTCTTTACACTTGGCGACGAGGACGGGATAAAGTAGAAGAAAGGATCTCAACATCTACGAAATATTTATTTATTTATTTATTTTTAAAAGAAGGGGAACAAGACTACAAACTTGGCATTCTCTTTACTGGATTGGAAGACTTCAAATCATCTCAAGGTACTGTGTTATACTTCAGAAGTTAGAAACTGGACTTTCAACTTTTTCTTACAACTACAGTTTCCTGCTTTAATTGAATTTGGAATTTTACAAGCACTTTTGTTTTCATTTTATCCCTTTTAAAATAACTTCCGCGCTTAAAGTACAACTGTCACTGTGACTAAGATTTATTTTTACCAAGAATTAGCGCTTTTCATTCTACTTCTCTTTAAATCTCTTGTGCGCTTACATTGGTACCGTCACTTTGACCAGAACCTGTGACCAAAATTGTTTACAGACTTATTTTCGCCTTACAAGTTTTAACGCCTTGCCGCTGTGGTATTTACTCAAATAAACGGGCGCTGCATTTTTCAACCCGCACAAGCTGCAACGTTCGAGCACGCAATCTCCATTCTGCACGCGTTTTTCACTCACCATCTGAGGAGCTTCAAACACGAGACGTCTGTATCTCCATTCCTTCACGGAGGCTGACGATGTGTGCGTCTATGTCATCACGCTCACCGTGGTGGTAGTCATATTTGTAAAGGCTTGAAGTTTTAAGCGTGCCGTTTCAGTTACACGCACACTGTTGTCAAATTCCTCGATTTTATCCCATTTCAGCGTGCCGTTTAAGTGACACGCACACTATTGTCAAGCTCCTCGTTTCTGAATTAAAACTTTTCCGTGCTTCTGTGACACGCACACTTTCTTCACGACTTCGCCGTGTACTAGATTCTTTTGCGTGTTACTACCATTTCAGTGACACGCACACTTTCATCAGGTACTCTTCTCACAATAACTATTCGTATCTATTTATTTATTCAGCGAACTATGTGACAATTGAAATTTTCATTATTACAATTCTCTTTTTCTGTAATACCAAATATTTACACTGTTGACTGCTTTATGGTGACATTGTTTTTTTTTATTTTGGAATTTGTGTTTTTAATATATAACTCAGATTCCAAGTGTTTTGAGATTTTGGTGCAAACAGTTTTAAGAAAGAGGTTTTGGGTTTTATTATCATTTCACCCATGTTAAAGAATTAATCTCAAATGTATATTTAGTTTTCTTTGATGTATAATTCAAGGCAGGTTTGTGCTGAATAATTTTGAGAATATATCTATTATTTATTTCTTCAACATGCAAAATTTCACTTCACCGCCATTTTTCCTATCTTCTCCTGGAGACCCTCCGATTAGATGGCAAAAATGGCGCAAGGTGTTTGAAAGATATGCGAGGGTTTGTGGTTCCAGTCTTAGTGCAGAGAGGAAGACAGCACTATTATTACACTGTCTGGGTTCCGAAGGACAGGACGTGTTTTACCATCTTCCAGAACTTGATGACAGCTCTCTCAATGAGTATGAAATTTGCATGGCCAAGTTGGACAAACATTATTTGCCAAAAGTCAGTACCATCCTAGAAAGGTATCATTTTGGTCGCAGAGCTCAACAAGAGGAAGAGAGTATTAAAAATTATATTACAGCTCTCAGGAAACTTGCTTTGAGTTGTAAATTTGGGGCATTGAGCGTATAAGAGATCAATGTATGTAAGGTTGTATTAGTGAAAAAGTTAGGGATGAGCTGTGGCAGAAGGATGAGCCGTGATTAGATGATGTCATCACAATAGCGAAGAGAATTGAACATTCCATCAAATGTGTGGAAGTAATTAAAAAGAATGGGGAAACAAAAGGTAAAGATGTGGTCCAGACTGTAAAGTTAAATCACAAAGTTGATACCTCTCAGAAAGTAAATAAAGGAGAAAGTGTGTCCAATAGTATGCCTGCTAGAAAATCTCAGAGTAAATTTAACTTTTCTCAAGTTAAATGCTTTAGATGTGGCAAAATGGGACATTTCGCCAATGATAGGCAGTGTTAAGGTTGGAAGATGACCTGTAGTAAATGTAAAAAGAAAGGTCATGTATCTCATATGTGTAAAGGGAAAAATTATAAAAGTAAGGTGAATGAAATCTATTATGATTTTGATGAGCAAACAGAAGATATTGAGGAGGTTGACTGTGGTCAGATTTTGGTACAGGTTATAAGCAGTCAAGATAGCAAAAATCGTCCTTCTGATGAGATCTGTGTTGATGGACATCAAACCAAAGTCATGTTTGCTTCTGGAGCCAAAATAACTATAGTTGCAAGGGATTTTTATTTAAAGAATTTAAGAAACAAGACAAGTTTATTTCACCCTGATATAAAACCTTTAGCATATGGTAATAAGCCCATCAAGCTGCTTGGCTATTTCATGGGACTCATCAATTACAAAGAAAGGTTGACCACTGAAGGACTGGGTTCTGTAGGACCCAGCGGTGCCAGGGCACAACACCTGAAACCTTCGTGGGTAACCTGCTCCGGCGTACGAATCACAGAGACACGGGACACTTCCTTCGACGTCAAAGATTCAAGGTTTATTTACTGCAGGGAATACAGAAGTCACGACAAGCAACACACGTGCAACTTGGGGAGACTGCTTCAAATTGGTTCTGTGGATCGCTCCTTTTATACAGTTTTTACCCATAGGACAACATTGAACACAAAAGTTTACAACCCGGTTGCCACCATTATTCCCCAGAGGGGTCGCTTTGGTCACTTTGAAACACATGAGGTCCGGATCATAATTGCGGAAGCATTTGGCGGTTCCCAACTGTAAAAACCCATCTTCCCAACATTAGTGCATTCCAATCGGTATTAAAACAGATCGAAATAGGAACAAGGACAGGTGTAGAGGAAGACGGAGACAGTGGGGAGATCGGAAAGGGTGTAAAAGGGGAGGTATCGGGAAACACGAGATACAGGCATCAAAGGGACGTGCCTAATGAGATGCACGGCTGAGACAATAAGTCCGTGCGGCAAGATGAGCCTCAAGCGGCGCCATCTGCCTTACAGTAGCATCCCCCTCGTCATAAAGACATTTACAAAGGACATGTGTCTTCCGCAGATATCTTGGGAGTCCCAGGGTCGCGAAGCGGACAGTGTCCGTTCGCTGGCTACTTGAGGGCAAGAGACAAAATGGATGCCGTATCTAAGATGAAACCCGTGGGCACAGAGGAAAAACCCACATAACAAACGAACGGTTTAAGTTAGCACAGCGAAACTGCGCACACTTACTAAACTCGTCATTTGCGATTCTTAGATACCAGACTCGACCACGTTCGTGCGAGTCGAAAACACCACTTACGATTGCCACGGAACCTCAGACGCTCCTTTTGCCCTCATGTAGGCAAGCACTAGTCGGAATCATATTCGATATTCATCAGACCATCGAGATGTTGCTGTAGCATAGCTCTGTCCAATCGAGTCCCCTTGGTAACAGGTGGCTGTCTCATACACGTTGTAGCACAGAGGCCACATAAGGCAGGACCGCACTGTACACAAAGGCAACACGTGAACAGGAACACTACAACGACTCCAATGATCATCAGAATCCTCCAACCCCAAGTCGACATCAGGCCCCAAAACCATCCAAGTAACGTCCAATCCCCTACATCCACGTGTATGGATTCGGAGATCTTATGTAACCTCGAGATGGCTTGATAAACAGTCGGAGCGTTATCCGGAATGAAAATGCAGCAGCTCGAATGGATCACCTTACATACCCCACCTCGATCTGCTAAGATGACATCTAAAACCATACGGTTTTGCAACGTCATAAGTCTCTCCGCCTGAAGTTCAGTGGTAATATTACCAAGGGCACTGGCAGTAATATTAGCTGTCGATTCTACCACTCGAGTCAACTGTCTCAGGTTCCTACTATTGACCATAGGTCCCCAAAACGGGAGGAAACCCTTGAAAAAGTCTCCTGCCTCTTGACCGGCAGTGTCCTCTTCGCTAATTACGCCTCGCACAACTCTAGTCTTGTGATAATCGGCATCCACAGTGAACGTCGGAGGCAACAAATTTGCAATAAAGCATGAGCCCATGAAGTCAGCGGGCAACCATGCATATGCACGATCATAACAGATAAAGTATGTACCCTTGGCAGCCAGAAACACAGGGGACGAGACCATCGGCAGTATGTAATTTTCAATGCAAGCACTTGCTCCAAGTCGGGCTTGCGATCTTCGGCCACGACCCATGAGACAAAAATTACCAGTGTGGGGTACGACCCATATTGGAGGCGAGCTTTTAAGCTGCTTTTCGCTAGTGAACGCACTATATTCACCTCTACTGAGGACCCTATAGGCTTGTACCTCTTCTTCGGGAATAAGCGAGGGATCATAGATATCGCTATCTAGATCCTCTATTGCTATTGACAAAGGTTTCTGATACGAGGTAGGCCCAGAGTAGGGGGAACGTGGTTCTCGAATGGGGTGGAAACCCAGTGCGCTTCGAAACATTGTTTGAAATGCTCGAGCGGACCCTTGGGAGCTATACGGTAACACCAGATATGGAATTCCCTTATCCGTAGTATGTGGCATCAACCCACACACCCAACAATTAGTAGTGTTAACCACTAACTGGTGCTGATGAAGGAGCTGAATAAAGGAATTATTGCGGAATTCTACACGTCTAGCCTGCTCGTGTTCCGGTAACATATGAAAGGAATGGGGAGAAACAGTAGAGGTGAGATTAGGGTCAGGAGTAGGATTAGGTATAGCAGGTAAGAAGTAAGACATCGTGTAATACACCCCACCCGCCAATAATGCTGAAGCAGTCAAAAACAACACAAACAGTTGGAATATAAAACATTTGGTACGACTGAGTTGCTGCAGCTTGAATCGGTGAACCTGAGCTCCCTCCAAATCATTCAGCTTCGAGAATGCCATTCCCTACGACCGTCCGCAACGTTTCTTGACGCACTTCGTTCTGTGTAGCAATAGTCAATCCCTAGGAGTTCCCAGGAACCGACGGCCTTTAACCTAGCGTCAAGACCTACTATCCAGAAGGAAGTACGCGCGCGGCCCTACGGCCTTCAATACACAATATGTATATATGCAAAGACAAAGTCTCTCAGCTGTGGAAGCAAAAAGTACAAGGAATGAAGCTCAATATATATATATATACAGGAATATAATTACAATAATACAAAAGTTCCAAACTGATCACGGAAAACGGGATAATGCAGTTGTCAATACAACAAAACAGGATCTTTTATTAGTTCTTAGTACGAGATCGCAAAAAGTATCGGGTTTTCCCAGGACGTGTCTGCTCGTCAAACAAAGGATCCGTTGAAGAGGCAGCGTCCCGCTGATCAGTTGAGTGTTCTGGTCTTGAGTCTTTCGATGACAATTGTTCAACAGAGTCTTTCTGCTGCGCTGAGGTTTCTCCAATAGGCTGCGCGTCACTGAAAGGTACAAACGCTGGCAATGCTTCGGTTTCAGTTGATGCAATGCCTTTCCTTACCCACGGGTCTGCCGGCAAAGGGATAGGGACTCGTTTGGTGTGGGTGGCATGCACCCAATTCTTACGTCCCTCGAGACGAACGGCAGTCCTCGTGGCCAGGAGCATTTGATAGGGTCCGGTGAACCTCGGGTCTAGGTTGTTTTTGCGTGAAAAATTTCTCGTCACCACCCAGTCTCCGGGCTGGAGCTGGTGGCCTGGACCCTCCGTCTGCGTCGGCAATGCGTCGTAAACCTGTTGGTGAATTAACCTCAGTTTAGCAGTCAAGTCATGTAGGTAATCGATCAACATTGGGTACTCAAGATCAGAGAACATTCCTGGCCTAGGAACCCCCCACACATTCGCAGGACGGCCGAACACTATTTCATAGGGGCTAAGCCCTATTCGGGAGTGTACAGTCGCCCTAGTGGACAGTAATGCTAGAGGTAAAGCGTCAGGCCACGAAAGACCAGTTGTAGCCTGAATCTTCGCCAGCTTTAGTTTAAGGGTGCCGTTGTACCCTTCAACCAAACCAGCTGACTGGGGATGATTGGCGCTGTGGAATTTCTGATTAATTCCAAGGCCCTTACACACACTCCTCATCACACTACCCACAAACTCACTTCCGTTATCTGACCACACGACTCTAGGCATTCCGTACCGAGGAAAATATTCCTTCAGTAGGATTTTCGCAGTAGACAAAGCAGTATTGCCTTTGAGAGGATAGGCCTCGATCCATCGGGAGAATGCGCAAACCACAACTAAAACATATTTCAGGTTATTGCATCGCTCCATATGGATGAAGTCCAATTGTATCACCTCAAAGGGACATGAAGGGGGAGCAAAACTGCCAGGAGGAGTTGGGGTTCCTTTGCCAGGATTATACATCATACACACCATACAATTCTTCACCAAACGTTCAGCACATTTCGTAATACCATCATTCTTCCACACAGGAGACAGCAACTTACAAATACCTTTCGCGCTAATATGCGCTAACCCATGTGCCATTGTCACAACGGCCAGCACATACGCATCGGGCAACAACCATCTTTTCTGATCAGACAAATCAATCCAACAACCATTCTCATCCAACTTTCCCGTGCTTTCTTTCCACTTCGCCTTTTCAGTCTCGGTGGCCTCATTCTGAATTTCTTTCACGCTCTCAATAGTGTCTTCGCACATGCTCGATTCTGCAGGCCACCTAACCGAACTCGTCACATACATTCGAGTGCTAAGGTTCCGGGCAGTCTCCTTAGCAATCTCGTCTGCAAACGCGTTACCACGACCAACATCATCCGTCACCTTACGATGCGCACTACATTTAACAATCGCTACTTACTTAGGCAACGTCAGTGCATCCAAAAGATCATTCACAAGTTGGCCATGCTGGATCTTCGTACCGTGCGACGTCAAGAAACCTCTCTCTCTCCACAATCGTCCAAAACTGTGTGCGACGCCAAAGGCGTATTGGCTGTCGGTAAACACATTCACACGTTTCCCTTTCGCTAAAACACATGCTCTAGTAAGAGCAATCAATTCTGCAGCTTGGGCAGAATTTTGATTCAACCTTGCAGTCTCAACAACAGTATTCAACGTTACAACAGCATAAGCAGTAGTCACATCACCATTCGGCAACTTAAAACATGACCCATCCACATACAAAGTACCATCCGGGTCTTCCAATGGGGTGTTTTTAAGGTCCACTCGACCTTTCGTTTCCTCTTCAGTCCTCAAGTAGCAATCATGCTCTGCTACTTCATCTGACTCTGTGCTAATTGGTAACAAAGTTGCCGGGTTCAGAACATTACAACGTTTTATCTGAATGTGGCTTGCCAAGAGCGTCAATTCGTACCCAGACAACCTCGCACTCGTCAAGTGCTGAGTTTTCGTACGATTCAAAAGAGTATCGACTGCATGCGGAACCATCACCGTAAGCATATTATCCATGACCAATCCTGCTGATTGTCGGATGGAGACCGCAGCTGCCGCTGTTGCTCTCAAGCAACTCGGCAAGGCTCTAGCTACTGGGTCCAAGGTCGAGGAAAAATATGCACATGGACGTTGCTTACCACCAAAAGGTTGCGTTAAGACACTCAAAGCACAACCTTCTCTCTCGTGAACATATAATGTAAACGGCTTACTGTAGTCGGGAGTACCCAACACGGGAGCCGAACACAATGAATCACGCAATTCAGAAAAACTTTTCTGACATTCTTCCGTCCATGGTAAAGGAATTGAAACATCCTTGCACGTAAGAGCCACCAATGGTTTCGCTAGCAATGAAAAATTAGGTATCCATTGTCTGCAGTACGACGTGATACCTAGAAAGGCACGCACATCTCTTTGGGTTTTTGGCACAGCCATTCGCGCAATCGCTGCAATTCTCTCTGGGGTCAACCTCCTTCCCTCCTTTGACAATAAGTGACCTAGGTAGGTTACTTCTTGACAACAATATTGGAGTTTAGTAGGTGACACCTTGTGATTCAACTCACAGAGATGTTGCAGCAACGACACTGTAGCAATTTTGCAAATGTCCTGAGTATCGGCCGCCACCAATAAGTCGTCGACGTATTGGATTAAGGCCGCACCAACCGGCAACCTAAACGCATCCAGTTGACCCTTCAAGGCTTGACTGTAAATCGATGGACTCTCACAGTAGCCCTGAGGAGCGCGCTTGAACCGGAAGCTGCGTCCACCGAGAGAGAAACCGAAAAGGTCCCTGCTCTCCTCGGCAATTGGGATGCTGAAAAACGCATTTTTCAAGTCAATCACCGAAAACCACGATGCAGACGCTGGAATCAGAGTCAGTAGCGCCGTGATGTCAGGCACAACAGGAAATTGAGGAACCACAATTCTATTCACCTCCCGTAAATCGATAACAAAACGATAAACAGGCGGTTTGGAAGGATCCGTACGTTTAAGAATGGGCAGCACGGGGCTGTTGCACACGTTTCCCCGAGTCTCTTCAATAACATCTTTCTCGATCAAATCATAAATGATCGCTAATAATGCTCGTTCACCATCAAGAGAGATACGATACTGGGGAATACGTGGCAAACGCACATTAGATTTCAACTGAACAACATAAGGCGAAATATCAAGTAGGCCCACGTCATTTGGACCCGTTGCCCACAAAGACGCAGGAAGAGAAGTCAATTCCGGTGGGAGCTTGTCGAGAGACAAGTACATGGGAGAGACAACTCTCTCTCCAAACGTAAGCTGTACTCCCGCAGGAGAACAATACAGAGTTGCATACAAACGTTTAAGCAAATCCAGGCCCAATAGATTTTCACCACAGCCAGTAGTCAAAATCAAGGGAGCTTGAAGCTCACGTGGCCCAATTGTAAGGGGCAAAGGGCACGAAACTGGATTGCTAACGGGGGCGCCAGAGAATCCAACGGAAACATTTGTTAAGCCAGACAAAGGTGCGCCAGGGAGTTTCGAATGCTGAATAGAACTTTTCGCTGCACCAGTGTCCAACAGAAAAGGCTCAACGACGCCCGATGTAGCAACTGCGACGTAAGGCCCTCTCTGATCAACCGGAACTGATACCACTCCCTCTCCTTGTCTTCGGCTGTCCTAGTAATTACTGTCGTCAGTTCCCTGATCGATGTAATAATCGTCTACATTATACTGCGCAGATCGTCCTTGCGATGATCCACGTTGATCGAAACAATTATTATTATTAGAGGAGTTATCGGAACGATCATTCTGAGTACCACGACCTCTACCACGTGATGCCTGCTGCGAACCACCACGACTTCCTCTAGATGAGTTACCACTATTACGTTCATTTAAAACAGGGCAATTGAATTTAATGTGTCCCTCCTGTCTACAATAAGCACATTGATTGTATCCTAACAATGATCTTTGGGAGGAGGAATCATTACGCGGCTGCGATCGATTCGATTGCGGCTGCGATCTATTCTGCTGGGGTGCATTCTGATTCGAACGCGGAGGATATGCTTGTTGAAGCAACACCTTAGTTTTGAGCTCTTTCGTCTTTTTATCAGCACGGTCGCTCTCTTCTTTCTCTCTATTCTCATAATATTGTGCCGTAGCCAATATCTGAGCAGAGGTAGAAACGGCCCATGCACTTTCTGAATTCTTTAATTTATTGCTCAAATCGGGCAATAAGTTTGCAACAAATTTATCCACAAACAATCTCTGTCCACCCTCGGTACCCATATCCTGACCACTGTGGTCGATGAATGCCTCCTCAAACCTCGTAAAGAAGTCGGAAACACTCTCATCTTTCTTCTGCTTACAGGCTGACAATTTGTCCCAGTTCACCTTCATAGCTGGCATAAGAGTTTTCATTAGCGTAATAATCCTTTGAGGAAGGTCAAGAATCAACTGGTCGGGTTTAGTAGCAGCTACTTGACCGGCGTCTGCCGCTACAATGGCAGCCCAAGCACCACCTAATTCAGCCGGGTGATTTTCATGGCGAATCTTAGCCCATACCGGTTGCGGTACTACATTGCCAAACAACATGTCGATATCGGCAAGATTCATTACCGTAGCATCTACGAGCTGCGATAATTCCTTGTAATACCCTGTAGGATTTTTGCGAGGGTCAGGCAAAGATTGCTTCACCTGCAACACTTCCGAGCGTTTCCATGGAAGATGTATCCATATTCTCTGAAAATGCGCCAATGTCGGAGGTTGAGCATTTGGGTTTGCTGGTATCCAAACCGGCGGAACTTCGCGCATGGGATATTGGCCAGACTCGTCTGGTTGTGGTTCAATATCCTCAACAAACAATGCATGAGGTATCGGAGCGGGGCGAAGAGATAGCAACCGCTCAATAGCACGTCGAACATTAGTATCTACGATCAGTCCATTTGAGAACTGAAGCTGAAGATCAGACAAAACGGTCAGCACCTCGTCAGGCGCATCAGCCGATATCTGATCGCGAAGGAACTTACACATTTCATCGAACACGTATCTTTGGGTAGGTATATTAAATTGACAAAATGTTTCAAGTACAACACGGGCGGATTTCTAAGAGGGTTTACCATCCAACCCATCGCCATATTATATAGCGCGGCGCGTTCTCTATTTCCAGGAAGCTGACTACGTCTCTGAGGACCATCAGAGTTAGCGGACCCATGAACAGGCCCAAGCGAATGAAAGAAACTAGCAGCAAGAGGAGAATTACGAGAACGAGTTGAGGGAGAAGTATAGGACACAGGACTAACAAGTGAAGGAGTGGAAACAGTAGCGACAGCAGGAGTCAACAAAACAGGAGCAGCAGCGGGAACAGGAGTATGTGGAAGCGGAGGGGCAGTAGGTATAGAAACAGGCAAAGGAGCAGGAACAGTCGGAAGAGCGGGTGCAGGCTGAGGAACAGACACAGGAAGAATAGGTGGAAGAATAGGTACGGCAGGAACCACAGGAGCTGCAGCTGCTGTACCCTGTACGTACGGAGGTGGCGACTTCATAAGATAAGACATTAAAGGATCCTCAACTGGCTCTTCCTTCTTTTCCGACTCCATAGGCAGAGCGGGATAACATTTATCTACAGTCATACGCTGTAATCTATCAAACACTTCCTTATCCTTAACCTCCTTATCATGCTGAAACTGCTCAGCTTTCTTTACTATAGTAGCAATATTGTCTCGCTGATTACGTTTATTCTGTCTGATTTCTTTCTGTCGGGCTTCTTTGCGCCACAACCGAAAGGCATCAAACATGGCCGGCCTTGATTTTCGTTCGAACAATTTAATCTCTAGATTATCTAAAATCGGCGCCTCGAAGCTACCATGAGGTGGCCAACGAAGGTCACCGTCCTTCTTCGTGTATTTAATCCAATAATCATTAAAGGTAATCTGACCTAGTCCATGCTTACTATATAGTTCATAAGTGGGAGTTCCAACCGGAGGTATCGGACACGAGTCCTCCAGTCGGGAATCCGTACCACAAGGTCTGAAACAACTAAACAAAGTACTACGACCAGGCATCTTGCACACTAGCCGAGTTTCACAAACTTCAAGGGTTACGGGATTTACCAAGTCCCAGCAAAGGAAACAAAACCCTCGGTTTTTGGCGGCTGCAGTCGTCAAACAACGCAACAAAGTACGCTAGCAAAGTGTCACCGACAAAAACACTCACACAGCGTTAACAACAAAAACACTCGCTAAAGTGTCAACAACCAAGAACTCTGGGAGCGACCCACAAATACTTAACTCAAAGATCAATGGCGTCTCCAGGAAGGCCCGTCTATCGTCTCGCTATACCAAGGTCTACGCCAGGCGCCAAAACAGGTCTACAGTCAGGGCAGCAGTCCGTCGCAGCCGTCAGGAGGCGGGAATCTTCGCGGGAAAAGTCTTCGGGCCACTTATTTCGACAACAGGATCGATGAAGCGGGGTGCACCTTCCCTCGGAGATTTCACACGAAGTTCCTCACGATCGTCGGGCTTGGACCGGTACCACTGATGCAGCCCCACGTTGGGCGCCAACTGAAGGACTGGGTTCTGTAGGACCCAGCGGTGCCAGGGCACAACACCTGAAACCTTCGTGGGTAACCTGCTCCGGCGTACGAATCACAGAGACACGGGACACTTCCTTCGACGTCAAAGATTCAAGGTTTATTTACTGCAGGGAATACAGAAGTCACGACAAGCAACACACGTGCAACTTGGGGAGACTGCTTCAAATTGGTTCTGTGGATCGCTCCTTTTATACAGTTTTTACCCATAGGACAACATTGAACACAAAAGTTTACAACCCGGTTGCCACCATTATTCCCCAGAGGGGTCGCTTTGGTCACTTTGAAACACATGAGGTCCGGATCATAATTGCGGAAGCATTTGGCGGTTCCCAACTGTAAAAACCCATCTTCCCAACATTAGTGCATTCCAATCGGTAGTAAAACAGATCGAAATAGGAACAAGGACAGGTGTAGAGGAAGACGGAGACAGTGGGGAGATCGGAAAGGGTGTAAAAGGGGAGGTATCGGGAAACACGAGATACAGGCATCAAAGGGACGTGCCTAATGAGATGCACGGCTGAGACAATAAGTCCGTGCGGCAAGATGAGCCTCAAGCGGCGCCATCTGCCTTACAGTAGCATCCCCCTCGTCATAAAGACATTTACAAAGGACATGTGTCTTCCGCAGATATCTTGGGAGTCCCAGGGTCGCGAAGCGGACAGTGTCCGTTCGCTGGCTACTTGAGGGCAAGAGACAAAATAGATGCCGTATCTAAGATGGAACCCGTGGGCACAGAGGAAAAACCCACATAACAAACGAACGGTTTAAGTTAGCACAGCGAAACTGCGCACACTTACTAAACTCGTCATTTGCGATTCTTAGATACCAGACTCGACCACGTTCGTGCGAGTCGAAAACACCACTTACGATTGCCACGGAACCTCACCACGACTAAAGTCTATGTGTCTCAAGAAGGTGACAGCATTATAAGTTGGTTTGCACAAAGAGATCTTGGAGTTATGTTAGACCCGAATTTGTCACCCCCAATCATTTTGAAAGAACCTTTTAGTCAAGATCTCAAAGCTGTTACAGTTGATGATCTGGAATTTAGTCATGGTCTAGAAAAAAAATTCCCTAGTGTCTTTACACAAAAATTAGGATGTCTAAGAAACTATATACATCATATTAAGTTGAGAGATAACGCTGTTCCTGTGTGTTGTAAAGTGCGAAATGTACCCATTGCTGTCAGAGATCAGGTGAAGGCGGAGTTGGAGAAACTTGTTAGAGAAGGCATCATAGAGGTTGTTGAGGGGACCGAATGGGTCGCCCCCATTGTCGCAGCGAAGAAATCGGACGGTTCTTTACGCCTCTGTGTAGATTTGAGAGAATTAAATAAAAATGTGGTTAGTGATCATTACCCTTTGCCCAAGATCTCTGATATGTTGATTCTCTTGAAAGGTGCTAAAGTTTTTAGCACTGTGGATATAAGATCTGCCTACCACCAGATTAGTCTTGATGAAAAGTCAAAAGATTTGACAGCGTTCATTACCCCTTTTGGGACTTTCCGTTTTGTGAGGCTACCCTTTGGGCTAGTTTCTTCTGCCTCAGTTTTTCAGCGAGCGTTGGAGAATGTACTTAAAGACATGAAAGGTGTCAAGGTATATCAGGATGATATCCTGATTTTTGGTTCTGATAATGAAGACCATGATTTGAGACTTATAAAGGTTTTAGAAGCGCTATGTGTTGCTGGTCTCACTGTAAAAATGGAGAAATGTAAACTTAGGAAAGACTCCATTGAATACTTAGGTCATACTATCTCGAACGGAGGTATTTTGCCGAAAGAGAGTTTAGTGTCCACCATTTCTAAAATGTCTTCACCAAATAGCAAGGAAGAATTGATGAGTTTTTTAGGAATGGCTGAATACTATAGCAAGTTTATAAAAGGTTTTTTTTCTCTTTGTGTTAACATGAGGTATTTACTCAAGAAAGGGTGTCATTTTGTTTGGAGTGACAAATGTGAACAAGAATTTTTGTTATTGAAAGAGAAATAGAGCTGTGCTCCCAAACTCAATAGTTTTGATCCTGCTCAGAAGTCGATTTTAATTACTGATGCCAGTTTAAGAGGTCTGGGTGCTGTTTTGGTCCAAAAATGTGAAGGAGTAGAAGTAGTGATTTTATTGTTGTCAAGGAGTCTAAGAGGTGCAGAATGTAGATTCTCCGTTGTTGAGAGGGAGGCATTAGCAGTTTATTGGTCTGTCAAAAAATTAAAGAATTTGTTGTGGGGAACTTCTTTTGAAATAAGGACAGATCATAAACCTTTATGTGAAATTTTAATGAAGAAAGGTATATATGCTATATCTAGTAGAATCACTAAGTGGGTTGTTGGATTGCAGGATTATGATTTTGAAGTTAAGTATCTTCCTGGAGTAGAAAATAAGGTTGCTGATGCATTGTCTTGCCTTGTTCCATCTGGAGAGTCTAATGTAAATGATGACTTAGATGAAGAAAATGAGTTGGTGCGTTCCATACAAGATAGTATTATTGACAGAGAGAAATGGAACAAAGCCTTAGAAGTTGATGCAGTTCTTGTTGAGGTTTTAAAATGAATTATTACAGGTTAGAGGTATAGAGGTAAAGGAGATGAGATGTTAGAGAAGTTCTGGCTTGTCAAAGATCAGTTGGCGGAACATGATGGTTTATTAATGAGGGGAACAAGGTTAGTTCCACCACAGTCCATAAGAAGTGAACTCATTTCTTTGGCTCACATTGGTCACATGGGCATTTCTAAGACTATGGAAACTTTAAGATCCTCCTATTGGTGGTCAGGGATGGGTTTGGAAGTAGAAAGGACAGTTAGGGATTGTGTTCAATGTGCTTTAAGTGACAGAGTAGCCAAGCCCAAGACACAACCTATGATCATTAGAGATCGTCCAGATTCTCCTTGGAAAGAAGTGGGCTTGGATATTCTAGGACCTATATCGTCATCAGGATCTGAATGGTATGTTTTAGTCTTAGTTGATTTTTACTCAAGGTGGCCTGAGATAGCTATTACGCGTGGAATTGAAACTAAACATGTTATTAATTTCCTTGAAAAACTATTTGACAGGGAAGGTATTTCTGATACTATACTTACAGACACTGGTTGTCAGTTTGTCTCAAAGGAGATGGAAATATTTCTTTCAAAACATGGCACTAGGCACAAGAAGTCATCTTTATACCACCCAGAAACCAATGGTATAGTTGAGAGGTTCAACCGGGTACTTAAGGAGACTGTTAGGATGGCTAAATCTTCAGGTACTGACTGGAGGTGTGATATCTTTAAAAAGGTTAAAGTATATAGGTTATCTCCACATGCCACGACCAATAAGTCTCCATTTGAGCTTTTTAGATCTAGAAGAGCCAACACATTGGTAACACCAGCCTGGGTTAATGATTTACAACCCAGGTTGGATTCTGCTAATGATCATGTTGACTGGAAATTACGTGAAGCTAAAAGAATACAAAATAGGAAAAAACTTTTTGATGCGAGGAAGAGTGTTAAGAAAACTTGTGTCAAGGTGGGAGATTGGGTTCTCATAAAGAATCTGTGTAATAAAAATAAGATGATGTCTGCTATGTTCATGGAACCTATTCAGGTCATCAAGGTTTTCCATAATGCAATTAAGACGGCTGATCATCGTATTTGGAATCTCAACAGAGTTGTGGTCATCAGGAAAGATCTTATCTCCAGTGGTAACATTTCTGGTTTAAATCCTGATCCATCTTTGGATTCATCTCGTCATGATGGACCATCTCTGTGTCTTCGCAAGTCGTCTAGGATCACTCGTGAACCAGCACATCTGAAAGACTTTATTAAATAGTTTTACTGTGTATATATTGTATTGTTGTAAGACGGGAGATGTGTGGCATCTTGATGCTACACCTTTTAGATTAGAATGTTCTTACATCAGTGCCAGCAGCCTGCATAGAATGTTATGATTAGAAAGAGATTGGAGTTGAAGCTGACTGACTGCACTGGGTTGAGTAACCTACTGGATGGGATCCTTTTATAAGAATAAATCATACTTTTCTCAACTTACAAGGAGTGTCACTTCTTTACAAGTTGCACTGCTTTTACACCATGCAATGGGGCACAAGGGCAACGCTGATACTAAATTAGATTTATCAAGCCATGCAAGACCACCTTGTATGGCCCTGCGTGGCTTGATAAATCTAGAGTAACACAACAAAGCGTCAAATCACTGCATTGCGTTACTGTGCCCCAAGGAGGCGTTCCATGAGTGGAGTTTGGGTGTTGCCATGCATCTTCCCATGGATTTTGGTGCATACCCAGATGTGCCAACATTGGTAGTCCTGGAGAAGCTTCAAAATTCTACGCCTACCCAGGTGAGGTGTAACAAAGATAAGTATCTTTATTTACCCTAGTGTTTTCCTCTTTCTATGTGTGCTGCATTATGCAGCACACATAGAAAGAGGAAAATGCCTCAGAGAAATGATTTTGTACAGGAAGGAATCCCTTCCTGCACATAAAAATCCTGCTTACAATGCAGGCAGTTGGTGCAAGGTTGCCTGAGTAGTTGCTAGGGAGTAATTTGTGCGCCAAACAAGGAAATTACAGGATTGCGCTGCATTACGTTAAATACAGTGCATTCCTGCCGTTTTATGCAGCATAGTAAGGTAGCTTGTCGCGCTGCATGAAAGTTTGACGAGTCAGGACCTAAGCAGGTGCAGCCCATTCAGATAAGAGTGGTGGGGTAGGGTTGGGGGGGGGATTCAACCGACGAACACGAGGGAAAATGTAACAAATAATTAATTTTCCTTCATTATATGTTGAAATCTCCCCCACCCGACCCCACCCGGCCCAATCGCTCTCACCTTCACAGGATGCTGCTGGCCCTAAGTATTTGTTGAGCATTCCTTACTTGAAAAAATGTGTAATATAATATCCCAGTCACAATATTTCGTTTAAACACCATCCTGGTTTTCATCTAAAGCATCAATGCCTGCTGCTCAGACAATAACATCCGATCCAATTACATTTTAGGAAAAAAACACATTTTAGTGCAATTTTCTACATAGATCATACGCCAGTTCTTAAAAGAGATGGTTAGGCCAATGAAAATGGTTTCAGCTTAGATCTTACAAAGACTGTAGTTTTAGGGACTTACACCTATGATTAACATTTCTGCATGTTGCGCCTTGCTTGCTATGCTGTGGCTGACCTTACAACTTTTTTCACTCAACCCCGTTAACGCCATCTTGTTTACTCACTGCTCAAGATGACGTTGCATGCCTACATAGATTGTTCTTTGAAGTAATTTTACTCTTGACCCCCTTTAGTCTGTGGCAGAGATACCGTGAGTTCCTGGGCATTTTTGGAGACTGCGGGGCATATTATCAAGGACTGGTGTTAAAATTATCGCCGTTTTATCGGCAGGAAACTGCCGATAAAATGGCGATAATGGGCTTGATAATACACCCTTGTCAATTCCTATAGAAGCCCATGTTCTGATGTTAACATGGGTTTCTATGGGAATTATCAAGGGTGTATTATCAAGCCCATTATCGCTGTTTTATCGACAGTTTTCTGCCGATAAAACGGCGATAATTTTAACACCGGTCCTTGATAATATGCCCCTGCATTACAGGTCAGTACATCTAAATGCCCAGTCAGGATCGGGGTGGGTCAGCAAAATTCCAGATTGTCAGGGTACCTGCTTCCAAGAATTGTCAAGATTCGCCCAAAACTGATCAGAGGTCCTTGCTTAATGCAAGCCAAACTCTACTTTTTAACTAAATTCACGTTCCAAACTGGCTCTTTTACAAATACATTGGATTTTCAACAAGAAAAAGTGGTTGCCTCCATTTTAGGACCCTGTCGTTAAAAGCAAACAATGCCCACAGGAAAGGCAGAAAAACATGGGGGCATATTACCAACAACTGGCGATAATTATCGCTATGTTGGCTTAGCGGCAATATTTTTATCGCCGTGCTGCGGCAATTTTTATCGCTTAGGAACCTTGCTATTATCAAGGTTTATCTCCTAAGCGATAAAAATCGGCCGAAATGCATGAATATAGCTGAAAAGTCAGCAATATTCATGCATTACCGAGCTAATGCTCTTAGCCATGCTATCCACCTACCATTGGATAACATGGCTAAGAACTGCTCAGGGCAGGTGTTAGCTTTTGGAGATATTTGCGCTTAGCGCGAATATCTCCAAAAGTTGGTAATAGGAGATAGCGATGTTAGCGACTGTTTCCAGTCGCTAACATCTTGGCACGCCAACTTTGCATGTCATTAGTGATAAATTTCACTGACATGCAAAGCGAGGCCCAAGATGGTCGCTATCTCCTACTAGCTGTCGCTAACTGGTGTTAGCAACAGCTAGGTAATAGGGAGATAATTTTATCTCCACTTTCTTGGCTTTTAAAGCCAAAAAAGCGGAGATAAACCCCCTTGATAATATGCCTTATGTTTAATTGTCTGATGTTTTGACTTGCTGAGAGCAGCTCGCATTAAGCCCAGTGTTCCCGGATGAATTCAAAGGGTTCCTTTGGTGGCTGAGTAAAATAAGAATGTTCTCGTCTCAGTTGCAAGGCTTCCCTAATGCACACTGTGTTTTCTTCACAGACACTGTCATAAGGTCTACATTATATTTTTTAGAGAGAAACCTCACTGAAATTGCCGCAAAGCACAGGTCCCTGCTGAGACGAACGAGCTGGTTTTGGCCTCCGGCACTTAAACGAGTAAATTTAGCCCCGAGCAATGAATAGTTCAATTGTCCTTGTTTTAATAACAGATACACCTCAAGGGAACTCGCTGCCTTAGCAGGAATATGAATTAAATACACCTTTTGTCACGCCATTGTTGATTCTCGAATAGTAAATATTAATCCTGACCAAACTGTTATTCCTGCTTGGGCAAACAGATCGGAGACGAGAGCCACTTGAAAAATGATAGATAACATAAAATAAAGAGAACTAAATTAATATGGATACATTTGCATTCTGAACATTGGTAAATGACTCCAGCAGTTTTGTTTTCACGGTTGGCAGTGAATTTTGGAAGAAACGTGTTTTATGTTTTTCACACAACAGTATTGTGTGTCTCAGCATCATTTCGAATCAATATAAAACATTGAATTGTGTTGGAGTATGGCAAATATGGCATTTTTTCTTCTAATTATTTTAAGCCCCCAAAGTCTTACCTCTGTAAATCCATGGAGCTAAGTTTGCTTTCGCCAGAGACGGATTTGCAACTGTAAGAATGTTGGCCAAACTGTCTTAAAAGGCCACTAGGTTTAGACTTGGGGTGGAGTCAGTCACTTACCAGGCTTGCCTCACACCTTTGCTGGCCAGAACCCAATGACGAGCTCATTAGCTAGAAATAGAATAGCTAGAATAGAATGTTCTCTCTTTGCAAAGTAGCCAACCCACACATTCTGTCAAGTTTGATCTGTTTGTCCCGGTTTCAAAAAATATTGTGCCTAGTAACTATTTTGCAAAATAATTTCCCAACAATTACATTTTGTAAGGGAATGCTCTCACTGACAATAGGGTTTTTCCAATATTGCTTCCCGCAATTATTTTTCATCTTCATAAACGTCACAAAGTTTGCAAAGTTTTATAAAAAAAAGTACAACAAGTATAGAAGTTATTTGTTGACGCTTTGCACATCTATAGTTGGCATCAAAGTTGAACCTCATCTGGAAGGTCTCTCCTGAGGCAATGAATTCTTATTTCTTTCATAAATGTGTTTTGCTGGTCTCCTCATTTGCCTTTATCTGACTATGGGCCCGATTAAGAGTTTGAAGGTCCGACCGCCCAACTGCAGTGGCGGCAGTCTCCTGCCCTGCGTATTACGAGGTTCCTGATGGGCCAGCGGCAGTGTTACTGATGGCGGTGTCTATTTATTCATATGTGTTGATGCAGGTGTCAATTTTTTTACTGCATTGTACACATATGCATGACACATGTGAACAGATACCTACTACTTGTACTTGACTTCCAACTGCTGAAGTCTGGACAATATGCGCCCAGTCCAGTCAATGGGCAAATGTACAAAATTGAATTACCTGGATTTCAGCGCCAACAGGGTTGTTTTCTTTGTGATCAAGATGCTGCTGTGAAGGGGGACCTGGAAAAAGGTATTCACGTTGGTGACTGAAGGGATGAAATGCAATGGGTGAGCATGCACCCCAAATCCTTAGATTCAATGGACTTGAAGCAGCGGTCCCAACACCACTGTCAGCTCATCGGAAAGCCAAATCGTGATTCGGACGGTGGTGAACATCTCTGTAACACCCTATGACATCTGTTTTTCCCAGAGCGCTATAGAGGCGGTAAGCGATTGGCTGGTGATGTTGGCGGTGCACCGGCAGTCATTTGTTCAGCAAACTGCCCAACCCGTAATACGGTGGGCGGACGCTGCCACAGCAGCGGTCTGAGGACTGCCAAACTCATAATCAGGCCCTATGTCAGTTACATTTCCGACACTAAAACAATATCAAGCAACATAATTTGCTAATCTGCCTACCCAAGTATTCAAATAACCATACTGTCCAGACAACGGATGATTGTGATGTAAGTAAAATCACTAATCCGCATTGATTCTCTGGTGCCAATTAGAAGTGGGACCCAAAGTAGACTCTTCAGAACAAGACGTAGAGGGGTCAATATTTCCCTGGCTCCATCTTCTTTGATGATCCTGCGCTCGTGCTGCAACATGAAGCTCTATAAACTGAATACATGCATTCATATTGATTTATTGATTTTAAAGTAAATCTGCTGCCTTTATTCCTCTAGATCAGGGGTCTCCGAATCGGTCCTGGAGGGCGGGCTCCATGCCAGATTTTTAAAATAACTACATATATCTCAATGGGGATATCCAAAAAATCTGGCATGGATCCGGCCCTCCAGGACCGGTTTGGAGACCCCTGCTCTAGATGGCACCAGATGCTGATATGAAATGTTTTATCTTTTCCTACAGAACATATATATATTTTATATCAAGGCATGGCATGAACATTAGAAGATCCAATCAGACTGCAGCTTACAAAAGCTCATGCTACAAAGGAAAACGGTCATGAATAGCCAATTAGATGCATAGAGGCTTATGTATGAGAGGCTTTCACCTCAGGACTGTCACTTTTTTGGATGCTCGGGCAGCGTAAGGCTCTCAATCATATCTATGAGGTAACGCAAAGCCACTCCGAGTGGCTTTGCATGGCCTCATAGATATGGAATAAGGCAAAGCAAAGCAAGGTTCTGCCTTACTCCGCATCAAGGAGGTGTTCCACAGGTGTTGCAGTAGGTTTTCCCACTAAGCACCCATGGATTTTGACACTGCCCCAGATTTACCTAATCATGTAAACCTGGGGCAGTTCCAAAACCTTATACCTCCTCAGAGCAGGCGTAACGACGTGAAATATTGTATTTCTCCTTATTTTTTCCGCTTTCCATGTGTGCTGCAGTAAGAGGAAGATGCCTCTTTGGGTTGTATGTATGCGTGAAGGTGCCTTTTGCTGCACAAAAACAATCTTACCTGCAACTAAGGCATCCTTGCACCATGGTGCAAAGGAGCCCACATTGGCGCTAGGCAACAAATTATGCACCTGCGCAGGGGAGAGGACAGTAGTGCACTGTATGCCATAAATACGGTGCATTCCTGCCCTTTCACATTGGCCTAGGGCAGCGCAGCAAGACGACATGTGATGCTTTCCTATGTCAATTCCTCATAAATGAGGCACAAATGGTCCAATAGTGCAGGAGGAACACATGTAGGGAGTAGAACAAACGATCGAGGGGAATATTTACTAGAAAATATTGACATGCAGAGCTGCGCCAAATCTGGCAGTGCCGTGCTCTGACATTTTTAAAACACAGGGATGCACCATATTAACTACAAGACGGTGCACCCATGTGTTTTCCCTAGAGCTGGCAGCTAAAACTAGCTGCCTAGCACCAACACAGGCACCCTTGCACTATAGTGCAAAGGTGCCTGCGATCCAGAGAATAATTGTTTATGTGCAGGAAGGTGTGCATCACCTTGTAGATATTGAAAATGGCCCTAGGCCACTGCACCATGAAAATATTAAAGCACCAGTGGAAATAAGGGCTTCTAATATGCCCCCAGTGTGGTAAGTCCTAAGCTAGGTTCATGGAAGCCGTGAATTTAATGAGCTCAGAAAAGGAAAAATTGTTATGTGAAATATATCAAACATGTAATGAGAAAACTTCTTCCATGAGGTACAGGGATGGTGCTACAGTGGGCCAAAACAGTTCTTTCGGGGAAAAGAGGAGCAGTGTAGGGGGAGTAAAAATATCCAAATATCAAGGATAGTCTTGAAGAATGTGAGACAGTATGTTCTTGAAGATGTCCAGCTGGTCCTATAGACAGAAGATGATCTGTGTATGAGAGGCAGCAACTGATATATCGCACATCTGGTCCATGCACGTTATTGGCAACCGTAGATTCTATCATCTCAGAATTTAAAGTGTGGCCATCAAAAGTACCGGGTTTATCCAGCATTTAGTGTGACAGTGATCTGCGGTAGGTCCAGTATGTCATGGAGGAAGATGAGCTCCAAGGAGAGGTGCAGGTTCAAAGCAATGGAATCATTCTTGGTGTATATGACTTAGGTCCAGTATCCCTGGAAAGAATTCCAGGGGTTAACAAGGTGACGATGTCCCCTTGGGGGTGTGCCCATCGCCAACAAGCAGAGTTGGGGTCTACACTAGGCCTTTGCAGTCTGTGTGGGAACCAATGCCAGTCCTCTAGAAGTTTGAAAAATCTCAGTTTTAGCCTTGCTTCTCAACTCCCCTCTCATGGGTATCCAGGAGTTCATCACAATTATCTTCTAGGTTCCGTTTTGCCAGTCTGGCTCACCATTTGTCACTCAGGAATGACTTGAGTTGTCATGAGTCATGTTCCTCGAGGAATGTTTTGTACAGTCCTAATGCAACCCCTGTGTAAGGGCTCCAACGGTGCAAGTAGTCATAGATAACGGATCTGAGGCGGGAGTCTGGCAGTGGCTGTAGGAATCTAGACACACAATGGGACAGCTGCAACTATAGCCATTGTTTTCTGGCTTTGAGGGGGGTTCTTCTCGTAAGGAAGAAAATAAGTTGAAAGCTCCATTCTGAAGACAAAGGTTGACTCTAAAAATGCATTTATTAGGCCACATCTTCTAGTGTAGTGGTTGGTCCCCCAATTTGTAATGCATTGTGTATGAAATTGGGTTACTGGTTGACTGGGGTGTGAGTTATGGTTAAACAGCAACCACAATGCTCACTAGGGCAAGGCACAAGCAAATACCCAAATTAACCTGTGCTCCACAACCTAGTAGCTTGGCAGAGAGCAACCAGGCTTAGCTGGGAGGCATTGTGTAAAGTATTTGTGCAACACTTCAAACAATAAAACAGTGAAAACGCCACACAAAAATATCCCAAACTGAGATGGAAAAATAGAACAGAATGTATTAAATAAAACAAGATCAAAACGACAAAAATCTAATCTGAGTTATGAATTTTTGAAGACTAAAGGGTAAAATAGTGCCTAAAAACACAAAGTGCCCACCGCGGCTTTCTAGTAGAGCTGGACTGGGTCAAAGTCAAAGGTTTAGGCCAACCGCGACGGAACGCAGGCCAGATACAGTTGAAGATTGTTCCAGTTGAAGTTCCGGCTTCTCAAGTTTTGTGTCAAGAGTCCAGTTCACGTTGGAGAGGGCATCAAGGAGCAATGTTGCAGGATGCTGTCAGCGTGGCACAAAGAGCAGGCCTTGTGTTATGGATGGGAGGGCTGGAGCTTTGTGTTGGCTGTCCCCTGTGAGTAGTTGATGCTGCAAAGAGATGGGCTGGTGGTGCTTTGCACTGACTTTCGGTGCGGGAGGCACGGTCTCAGTGCAAAAGGGCACACCCCTGGTTGTGAGATGTCCAAAAGCTTGATTTCAGGACCCTTGATCCCCATCAAGTAGTCAGATCCTGAGAGACACCTCCTGGTGTCAGAAACCCACTGCAGCTGGGTCCAGGAGCTGTTTGGGGAGCCTTTTGTGTTGCTGAGGCTCAGATCAGGAGACCTGCAGACTATCCTTTGGAGACACTCGGGCTCCTGGGTTTAAAATGAAGTTGCAGGTCCCGTTCTTCTTCCCCAGGCAAGAGGGCAGCAGGCAGCAGATCAGCACAGCAGGGCAGCAGTTTCTTTAGAGCAGCAGTTCAGCAGAGGGGTTTAGGCCAACTGCGACGGAACGCAGGCCAGATACAGTCCAAGATTGGTCCAGTTGAAGTTCCGGCTTCTCAAGTTTTGTGTCAAGAGTCCAGTTCACGTTGGAAAGGGCATCAAGGAGCAATGTTGCAGGATGCTGTCAGCGTGGCACAAAGAGCAGGCCTTGTGTTATGGATGGGAGGGCTGGAGCTTTGTGTTGGCTGTCCCCTGTGAGTAGTTGATGCTGCAAAGAGATGGGCTGGTGGTGCTTTGCACTGATTTTCGGTGCAGGAGGCACGGTCTCAGTGCAAAAGGGCAGGCCCCTGTTTGTGAGATGTCCAAAAGCTTGATTTCAGGACCCTTGATCCCCATCAAGTAGTCAGATCCTGAGAGACACCTCCTGGTGTCAGAAACCCACTGCAGCTGGGTCCAGGAGCAGTTTAGGGAGCCTTTTGTGTTGCTGAGGCTCAGATCAGGAGACCTGCAGACTATCCTTTGGAGACACTCGGGCTCCTGGGTTTAAAATGAAGTTGCAGGTCCCGTTCTTCTTCCCCAGGCAAGAGGGCAGCAGGCAGCAGGTCAGCACAGCAGGGCAGCAGTTTCTTTAGAGCAGCAGTTCAGCAGAGTGGTAGTCCTATTAGCAGCACATCAGTCCTTCTTCCAGTCAGAGTATCCACAGGTTCAGAAGTGTGCTGAAGAGTTGGTGTCTGAGGTTCAGTATTCAGTCACACCTAAGCTCCTCAATGTGTGTAGCTGTCTAGGAGAACTACACAAAGCCCAACTGTCAACTATGCCCAGCCATGTGACCCAGAGACAGGGTGAAGGCATCAAACGGAAAAACAAGAAAATTCCAACTTTCTAAAAGTGGCACTTTCAAAACTGCCATTTAAAATCCAACTTCACCATAAGTTAGGATTTTGAATTCCAATTTCAGAGACATCAAACAGGAATTAGTTATCTATTCCCATTCCCAATATTATCCTATGGGAGAAATATGCCTTGCAGTAGTGAAAAATGAATTTAAGAGCTTTCCATTTCTTGCATATGTAAAACTTAAAAGTATGTGTACTGCTTTTTAAATACATTGCACTCTGCCCTCTGGCTGTTCAGGGCCTACTCTAGGGTGATTTATATGTATTAATATGGAAGGTTTGTGTCTGGAAAAAAAGGTTTACTTTGTCAAGTAAAAATGACAGTTTTAACTGCACACACAAGCTCTGCAATGGCAGACGTGAGACAAGTTTAAGGGGCTGCTTAAGTGGTTGGCAGGCTCACTACTAGTAATTTACAGGCCCTGGGCACAGGTAGTGCCACTTTACTAGGGACATACAAGAACAGTAAATATGCCAGTTGGGTATAAGGCAATCTTACCGTATTTTAGGGGAAGAGCACACGCTCTATAGCACCAGTTAGCAGTGCTAAAGTGGGTCCTATGGCAATCAAAAATGAAGTCAACAAAAACAGGTGATCTAATGGCAAAATGTTAGGAGGAATCCCATCAAGGATGCCAGGTCTAGCACTTTGTAACCCTAGATGGTGGCCTTTTCGTGCAGGTCAGCATGTACATTAAGGTGCTTATGCATTAGGTCTCAGATCTTCATGGTCATCTATAATAGTGGGTTAGCAGTGCACTCACCAAGAGTAAGGGCATTATATAGGAGGTAGGAAGTGACTTACCACCCCCCACCAAAAACCCCTGTTCTATCCGTACTCAAGTCTCTTGAGAAGATATAGGCTAGCAATGTCAGGCAGGGGGTGTTATATTAAAGGTTCATATCCAGGAGTTGGGGGCCTCCAGTCACAGGACTGGCTTCTAGCTTAGAGGGCCAGATGAGAGGTCTCTGTCCGTCCCAAACATAGTCTTTTTTTTATTTTATTCAGTTTCAGTAACGGGTGTCTCGGAAAGCCCACAAGGATCATGCTGAACAAGTAGCTCAATCTGGGTCCCAATTCTGTTCATCTGGATGTGTCTTCAATGAGACCAGCGGGGGTGGGGGCATTTCCTAAAATCCATAGTGGTGGTTGTCAGGAAGAGCTCTAAATTTTCTTGGGCTATGGTGAAAAGATCATTCCCAATCAAAACTCCTAGTTAGGCTATCATGCCAGCCACCCATTGACAGTGGGAGTCGGCCAGCTTGTGGTCAAATGGCAAAGTCAGCCATTAGTGTCATCAGTGCAGGAAAAGAGTTGTCTACATTATATAGGAGCAATACGATTTCATTGGCATAGAGCCTGAGCTTTAATTTGTATGATTGGCTCAGATATATGCAGTCATTCATATCTTGATTACCAAAGACTCAAGAGCCAGAAGAAATAGGAGTGCCAAAAGGGTGTCAACCTACCTTGCTCCCCTGGAGATGGTGGATCGGTCTAATTGGAAGTCATTCCTGTTGATCCAGGTGGATGAAAGGTGTAAAGGAGTTTCATAATTAGAATGCAATGGTTTTGGAAACCAGCTTTCACCAGGGTGGAGAAGAGATAGGGCCATTCAATACGGACATATTTTTAAACTTTTAAGCAGGTTCCCCTCCTGAAAAGTGCCCAATTTAAATTGTAAAAAACACAGTTGATGGACAGAATGTAGAACAATGTCATACATTCACCCCAGTACAAGGATCTGGGCCTAAATCCATCGTTTTTTTGCACTCCACACCACCCTGGATTAGACACTGGCTATATGCAAATCAGCTCTGACCCTGTGCCTCATGGGAACAGTCCAGTCCGAACTACCAAGCCATGTCTTTCCCAGACTGGAATCAAGCATCCAAGGACCGGTTTCTGGCTATTAGCCTTCATCAGCCTGGATAGCTTGACTCCAGTGGTGTGGAGAGCCTGGGACTCACGTCTGAGTATACCCAGCACACTCGGGGTGAAAATTGCAAAAAACACAGTTGATGGACAGAATTTAGAACAATGTCATACATTCACCCCAGTACAAGGATCTGGGCCTAAATCCATCGTTTTTTTGCACTCCACACCACCCTGGGTTAGACACTGGCTATATGCAGATCAGCTCTGACCCTGTGCCTCATGGGAACAGTCCAGTCCGAACTACCAAGCCATGTCTTTCCCAGACTGGAATCAAGCATCCAAGGACCGGTTTCTGGCTATTAGCCTCCATCAGCCTGGATAGCTTGACTCCAGTGGTGTGGAGAGCCTGGGACTCACGTCTGAGTATACCCAGCACACTCGGGGTGAAAATTGCAAAAAACACAGTTGATGGACAGAATGTAGAACAATGTCATACATTCACCCCAGTACAAGGATCTGGGCCTAAATCCATCGTTTTTTTGCACTCCACACCACCCTGGGTTAGACACTGTCTATATGCAAATCACCTCTGACCCTGTGCCTCATGGGGACAGTCCAGTCCGAACTACCAAGCCATGTCTTTCCCAGACCGGAATCAAGCATCCAAGGACCGGTTTCTGGCTATTAGCCTTCATCAGCCTGGATAGCTTGACTCCAGTGGTGTGGAGAGCCTGGGACTCACGTCTGAGTATACCCAGCACACTTGGGGTGAAAATTGCAAAAAACACAGTTGATGGACAGAATGTAGAACAAAGTCATACATTCACCCCAGTACAAGGATCTGGGCCTAAATCCATCGTTTTTTTGCACTCCACACCACCCTGGGTTAGACACTGGCTATATGCAAATCAGCTCTGACCCTGTGCCTCATGGGAACAGTCCAGTCCGAACTACCAAGTAAGCATGGGCGAATTTTGCGAATCTCGCGTTCGCGAATTTTGCGGATTTGCGAACTCGCAATCCGCAAAATCCGCGAATTCTCGCGAATTTGCAGATTTTTTTTTTTGTGTGTTTGCGCGGGTTTCTGCCAGTTCGCAAGGGTTTTGTACAATGTCGCAAATTGCGAACTTACCTGTCGGGTCGCAAGTTTCGCGAACTTGTTGTTTCTACGTGTCCAGCCTGTTTGGGACACTCTTCTTTATCACTGCCACTCTCTGTCACCACTGCCACTCTCTGACTACTCATGCCACCCTCTGGCCCACCCATGCCACCCTCTGTTTCATCACAGCACCCTCTGGTTGTCCAGTCAGTGTACATTATTGTGGCAACGCAAGCACACCTTCCCTGCCTCAAGTGACCTGAATTAATTTGGGGCTGATTAATGTGTCACAGAATATTTTTTTAGCTGGCACCTGCTTCCTTAGTGCTTCCTGATTAGTGAACTTTTGCACTTGCTAAGTGCTTTCATTGTTGCAAAATTAGTTACAACACCTGCCCTGCCCCAACTGACAATAATGAATTAGGGGCTGATTAATGGATTTGAACTGCCAGCCTGGCTCCTGCTTGTCTCCCTTAGCTGTAATTCAGGACCTTTGTGGCATATGTGTAACTATTCTGAGGTTCAGAGCAGGGTCACATAATAGTTGCAACTGGCAACTGAACTCTGGAGGGGCCCCTCAGCAAGCACTACAGGAAATGGCTACTAATGATGAGCCTGAACTTTTGAACCTGGTAAGTAGTTTCAGTTTTGATTAGATCGTATTTCTGCAATTTTGCACTTATTCGCGGGGCGCGAAGTTGTACTGGGAAGCCGCAAACTCACGCGAACAGTGCGAGCAGTGCGAGCAAAATCCGCTGCTCGCGGATTTGCGGATTTTGCGGGAGATTCGCGAATCTCGCGGATTGCGAATTTCCCGAAAATCCGCAAAATCCGCGAGCGAAACGGATTTTCCGCCCATGCTTACTACCAAGCCATGTCTTTCCCAGACCGGAATCAAGCATCCAAGGACCGGTTTCTGGCTATTAGCCTTCATCAGCCTGGATAGCTTGACTCCATTTAAATTGTATCACCAAGGCCAGTGGTACTGCAACAAGGGGTGCAGGACGTGCTGCAGCACCCACATAAAACTAATGAACAATAACAAAGCCCTCCAATTTCTTACCTTCTATAAGCATTTGCGGTGTTAATCTATCTGGATAAAACAGCAGAGATTACATAATTATTGAAGAAACAAAACCAATCCAAGTGCAAACTTATATTTATGCTAAATTCGTGATTTTACCCCTGGTATTTAATCAGCCTAGGAATTGTTGTAAGTACCACTGTAATAAAAACGTCTCGTGAGAAGAATGCAATTATATTTAGTTTAATATATTCAGTGAAAATAAAATTCATCCCCACACCCACTTTCTTATTTTAACAATTAGGTCAATAAATCAGAAGGAAGCAGAAACCCTTTTTTATATTTTATTTTTTTAATAAAAGATTGTAATTTTATGTACATATTTATGTTTGTATAGCGCGAACAAAGCCAACAAGCATTTGCATAGCCAATAGGTCTCGCCTTTGGGACCTTATAAGTGTTTAGTTATCCAGCACAATATCCTTGGTGAAACAACATCAAGTGCTGCATGGCTAAACATTTATAAGATCACAAAGGCGAGACCTATTGGCCATGCCAATGCTTCTTTTGAGTGAGAGGCTCGTGCAGGCATGCCACTGTGAGGTAGAGATGCTGCGAGTGCTTTTACAGGAGCCCCTGTGGCATTGCGCCTCTTCAAAATGTATCTTGGGTCTGGTGTAATACTTCTAGCCCCTATTCCCGTCTTCTCGCACCGAATGCATCCTTAAATGTCCCATGTACAGCAGGGGTTGACACTCCTATTACTCCTGCCCTCCAGTGACACTTTACCCGTCACGGGTGGTGGTGGTGGATGACGTGGTGGTGGTGGTGGATGTGGTGGAGGTGGATGTGGTGGTGGACATGGTGGTGAATGTGGTGGTGGTGGACGTGTGGTGGTGGTGGTGGTGGATATGGTGGTGGTAGTGGATGTGGTGGTGGTGGTGGATGTGGTGGACATGGTGGTGGATATAGTGGTGGTGGTGGATGTGGTGGACGTGGTGAATATGGCGGTGGTGGTGGACGTGGTGGTTGTGGATGTGGTGGCGTCTAGGTGGACATGGTGTATATGGTGGTGGTGGTGGACGTGGTGATGGATATGGTGGACATGGTGGTGGTAGACATGGTGGTGGTGGGCCTGGTGGACATGGAGGTAGTAGTGGACATGGTGGTAGTGGTAGACATGGTGGTGGTGGTGGACATGGTGGTGGTAGTAGATGTGCAGGTGGTGGATGTGGTGGTGGAGGTGGTGGTGTTGGTGGTAGACGTGGTGGTGGTGGTAAACATTGTGGTGGTGGTGGATGTGGTGGTGGACGTGGTGAATGTGGTGGTGCTGGTGGACATGGTGGTGGATGTGGTGGTGGACATGGTGGTGGACGTGGTGGTAGGGTGGAAGTGGTGCTGGTGGTGGACATGGTGGTGGATGTGGTGGAAGTGGTGGTGGCGGAGGTGGACAGGGTGGATTTGGTGGTGGTGGTGGTGGATGTGGTGGTGGTGGACATGGTGGTGATGGACCTGGTGGACTTGGTGGTGGTAGTGGTGGACATGGTGATGTTGGTGGATGTGGTGGTGGATGTGGTGGTGGACATGGTGGTAGACCTGGTGGTGGATATGGTGGTGGATGTGGTTGACGTGGTGGTAAGGTGGACATGGTGGTGGATGTGGTGGTGGATGTGGTGGTGGATGTGGTGGTGGTGGAGGTGGACATGGTGGATATGGTGGTGGTGGTGGATATGGTGGACGTGGTGGTGGTGGACATGGTGGTGGTGGACCTGGTGGACATGGTGGTGGTAGTGGACGTGGTGGTGGTGGAGGTGGTGGACGTGGTGGTGGATGTAGTGGTGGAGGTGGTGGTGGACATGGTGGATGTGGTGGTAGAGGTGGTGGGGGACATGGTGGTGGTGGTGGTGGATGTGGTGGTGGTGGACGTGGTGGTGGTGGATGTGGTGGTGATGGTGGATGTGGAGGTGGACCTGGTGGTGGTGGTGGATGTGATGGTGGTGGACATGATGGTGGTGGTGGTGAATGTGGAGGTGGTGGACGTGTGGTGGTGGTGGTGGATATGGTGGTGGTAGTGGATGTGGTGGTGGTGGTGGATGTGGTGGACATGGTGGTGGATATAGTGGTGGTGGTGGATGTGGTGGACGTGGTGAATATGGCGGTGGTGGTGGACGTGGTGGTTGTGGATGTGGTGGCGTCTAGGTGGACATGGTGGATATGGTGGTGGTGGTGGACGTGGTGATGGATATGGTGGACATGGTGGTGGTAGACATGGTGGTGGTGGACCTGGTGGACATGGTGGTAGTAGTGGACATGGTGGTAGTGGTGGACATGGTGGTGGTGGTGGACATGGTGGTGGTAGTAGATGTGCTGGTGGTGGATGTGGTGGTGGAGGTGGTGGTGTTGGTGGTGGACGTGGTGGTGGTGGTAAACATTGTGGTGGTGGTGGACGTGGTGGAGGTGGTGAATGTGGTGGTGCTGGTGGACATTGGGTGGATCTGGTGGTGGACATGGTGGTGGACGTGGTGGTAGGTTGGATGTGGTGCTGGTGGTGGACGTGGTGGTGGTATGGTGGATATGGTGGTGGCGGAGGTGGACAGGGTGGATTTGGTGGTGGTGGTGGTGGATGTGGTGGTGTTGGACATGGTGGTGGTGGACCTGGTGGACTTGGTGGTGGTAGTGGTGGACATGGTGGTGCTGGTGGACATGGTGGTGGACGTGGTGGTAGGGTGGATGTGGTGGTGGACATGGTGGTGAATGTGGTGGTGGTGGACGTGTGGTGGTGGTGGTGGATATGGTGGTGGTAGTGGATGTGGTGGTGGTGGTGGATGTGGTGGACGTGGTGAATATGGCAGTGGTGGTGGACGTGGTGGTGGTGGACATGGTGGTGTTGGTGGTGGACGTAGTGTTGGATGTGGTGGTGGTGGTGGACGTGGTGGTCGATATGGTGGACGTGGTGGTGGTGGACATGGTGGTGGTAGACCTGGTGGACATGGTGGTGGACATTGTGGACATGGCAGTGGTGGCGGACGTGGTGGTGGTGGAGGTGGTGGTGGTGGACATGGTGGTGGATGTGGTGGTGGAGGTGGTGATGCTGGTGGTGGACATGCTGGTAGAGGTGGTGGTGGGCACGGTGGTGGTGGTGGATGTGGTGGTGGTGGACATGGTGGTGGTGGATGTGGTGGTGGTGGACCTGGTGGTTGTGTGGTGGATGTGGTGGTGGATGTGGTGGTGGTGGACATGGTGGTGGTGGTGGAGATTGTAGAGGTGGTGGTGGATGTGGTGGTGGTGGATGTGGTGGTAGACGCGGTGGATGTGGTGGATGTGGTGGTGGTGGTGGATGTGATGGTTGACATGGTGGTGGATGCGGTGGTGGACATGGTTTGTGGATGTGGTGGACATGGTGGACATGGTAGTAGGGAGGACGTGGTGGTGGACATGTTGGTGGTTGTGGTGGCTGTGGATGTGGTGGTGGTGGACGTGGTGGTGGTTGATGTGGTGGACGTGGTGGTGTTTAGCATGGTGGTGGGCATGGTGGTGGTGATGGACATGGTGGTGGTGGACATGGTGGTGGTGGTGGATGTGGTGGTGGACGTGGTGGTGGTTGTGGATGTGGTGGTAGTTGACATGGTGGTGGTGGTGGACATGGTGGTGGTGGACATGGTGTATGTGAGGGTTTTGGTGGACATGGTGGTGGACATGATGGTGGACATGGTGGTGGGAGTGATCATGGTGGTGGTGGACGTGGTGGTCATGGTGGACATGGTGGTGGTGGTGGATATGGTGGTGGTGGTGGTGGACATGGTGGTGGTGGATGTGGTAGTGGTGGTGGACATGGTGATGGTGGATGTAGTGGTGGACGTGGGGGATGTGGTGGTGGAGGTGGACGTGGTGGTGGTGGACGTGGTGGTGGATGTAGTGGTTGTGGTGATGGTGGATGTAGTGGTGTTGGACATAATGGTGGTGGAGGTGGCGGTGGTGGTGATGTTGGACCTGGTGGTTGTGGATGTGGTGGTGATTGTGGACATGGTGGTGGTGGTGGTGGAGGACATGGTGGTGGGGGTGGACATGGTGGCGGATATGGTGGTGGTGGACATGGTAGTGGTGGATGTGGTGGTGGGTGTGGTGGTGGTAAACATGGTGGTGGTGGTGGTGCTGGGTAGTGGACATTGTGGTGGTGGTGGATGTGGTGGTGGACATGGAGGTGGTGGTGGACATGGTGGTGGTGGACATGGTGATGATGGTGGATGTGGTGGTAGATGTAGTGGTGGATGTGGTGATGTATATGGTGGATGTGGTGATGTGGTAGATGTGGCGGTGGACATGGAGGTGGTGGTGGACGTGGTGGTGGACATGGCGGTGGACGTTTTGGTGGTGGTGGACGTGGTGGTGATGGTGGACATGGTGGTGGTGGACATGGTGGTGGACGTGGTGGTGGTGGTCATGGATGTGGTGGTTGTGGTGGTGGTGGATGTAGTGGTGGACGTGATGGTGGTGGTGGCCATGGTTGTGGACGTTGTGTTGCTGGACATGGTGGTGGTGGTGGTGGATGTGGTGGTGGTGGCGGACGTGGTGGCGGTAGTGGTGGTGGATTTGATGGTGGACATGGTGGTGGGGTGGACATTGTGGTGGTGGACTTGGTGGTGGACGTGGTGGTGGGGTGGACATTGTGGTGGTGGACGTGGTGGTGGACATGATGGTGGGCATGGTGGATGTGATGGTGGACATGGATGTGGTGGTGGTGGAAGTGGTGGATGTGGTGGTGTGGATGTGGTGGACATGGTGGTGGACATGTTGGTGTGGTGGACGGTGTGGTGGTGGATTAGGGGTGGTGGTGGATGATGTGGTGGTTGACATTGTAGATATGGTGCTGGTGGTGGTGTCATGGTGGTGGATATGGTGGACATGGTGGTGGTGGACATGGTGGTGGTGGACATGGTGGATATGGTGGTGGTAGTGGTGACATGGTGGTGGTGGTGGACGTGGTGTTGGTGGTGGACGTGGTGGTGGATGTGGTGGTTGTGGACGTGGTGGTGGTGGATGTGGTGGTGGTGGATGTGGTGGTGGATGTTGTGGTGGATGTGGTGGTGGACATGGTGGTGTTGGACATGGTGGTGGTGGTGAATGTGGTGGTGGGCGTGGATGTGGTGGTGGGCGTGGTGGATGTGGTGGTGTTGGTAGACGTGGTGGTGGATGTGGTGGTGGACATGGTGCTGGACGTGGTGGTGGACATGGTGGTGGGCGTGGTGGACATGGTGGACGTGGTGGTAGGGTGGACGTGGTGGTGGTGGTGGTGAATGTGGTGGTGGATGTGGTGGACATGGTGGATGTGGTGGTGGATGTGGTGGTGGTGGAGATGGACATTGTGGATATGGTGGTGGTGGTGGTGGATATGGTGGACGTGGTGGTGGTGGACATGGTGGTGGTAGTGGTGGACATGGTGGTGTTGGTGGATGTGGTGGTGGATGTGGTGATGGACATGGTGGTGGACGTAGTGGTGGACATGGTGGTGGATGTGGTGGACATGGTGGACGTGGTGGTAAGGTGGACATGGTGGTGGTGGTGGTGGTGGACGTGGTGGTGGATGTGGTGGACGAGGTGGTGGTGGTGGTGGATGTGGTGGTGGTGGAGGTGGACATGGTGGATATTTGGGGTTGGTGCTGGTCGACGTGGTGGTGAATATGGTGGACACGGCGGTGCTGGACATGGTGGTGGTGGACATGGTGGTGGTAGTGGTGGACATGGTGTTGGTGGTGGATGGGGTGGTGGTGGTGGTGGACGTGGTGGTGGATACCAGGTTCAGAATTATTCACGTAGTGTGCAGGATATTCCACACATGAAAAAGTCATACTTAGATGTTAATATGTAAATGAATAAAAAAGGGTCCCAAAACTGGAAATAATAGTTCCAAAATGAGTGCGGCAAGGAAAAAACAAGGAAGGGCACAGGGAAACCTATGTCAAGCCATCAAAATAGGCCCAATTCACAAATGTTTCACCAAATACTAAATACATTCTGCTACAAGTGAACCAGAATCAAAGACAAACCTACACATTCTTGAAGTAAATCACACACCAACCATTGACCATCCATTTTACTGCAATGGACTCACAGACAAAACAATAGGCGTAGGGAATAATGCTCTCTTAACAAAGGAACAATTAAATAAAGGTTTAACAGTCCACACACACCAACAATCAGCACCATAACGAAATCCACACTCAAGAAGGTTACAAAAACAACTAAAAATTCATGTGGTTAACACTATCACTTAAGACATGTCACATGTAAAATGATTCACAAATATCTACACAAAACTAGCATTTGGATACGACAAGACATATAATAACCACTCACATAATAATACTGCGAAAGGCATACACAGTAATAGAACACCTGCTAATCAAGAAAAAGCTCATCGACAAAACCCGCATTACACCTCTCTAGAAGTGATCTTCATCAACTACTAACCAATCACAAACAGGCCAGTCAAACCAACTTTTCAACAATGCTGATTTCAGTCTATGTTGCACTGCCCTTATCCTAAGGGCTATCTGTTTGAGGAGGATGTGTGGCTGTATAAGCAATGTTCACACTTTTTGTCATGTCTGACCAGCGGTAGTAGATAGATGATATTTCCCTCCAGATGTGATCCTTGTCATGGAAGTAGAATAGGAGCAGGAGTTAACATCAACACCATTCTTGTCTGCCATCACTGACCTGGCAAGCCATCAGCTGCATTTCAATTCCTGATCACTGGACCATTCCAGAGGATCATCCGGGCCATGATTAACATCACTCATGTAAGCCAATATCAGTGCTTGTGCCAAGTCCTGAGATAACTCAATAGTTTACTGCAGCAGTATAACACCATGCTGCAGTCCCTGCATGACAGGAAAGGGGCAACTTTGGGGTTCTGTGCCATTGCTATTTTCTCCCATGTACTAGGAGCCATCGACTTCACAAACAGGGCATTATAGACAACCCAGCTGATAGCACACAAGTTTTGCACTTGAAATTGCTTGCGCTCCATAATTGTGCAAACTGTCTTCAATACCAAGTGTACGACACATATCCTGATATGACATATGACAGCTACATACTCCTTTATTGACTTAATTGACTGCTAAGGATTACAGAGACACAAGGCTGCTTGATGGGAACAAAACCATACACAGTACATGCATGTTTACCTGGCCAAAATATCAGAGTGACTGCCACATTTCACCAAACTCTGAATTACAGGGCATCTTATGTAACTTTTAAAGGTACGCATGGATGAACTTTGAAGAATTATAAATTCTGAATCTCTTCACATTATTAGTAATGTCATTTTTTCAGGGTGGTTCAAGCTATGGCCCATCTCCTCATCCTTATCAGATGTGCATCCGCTGTGACGTAACATATGTATACCAGAGCACACATGCAAACCTAACCCACACAAAGGCATTACCAAACACACACTTGGCATTCTCAAGTCATGATTCAGATGTCTTGTTTGAATGTGGAGTTTTACTATGCCTCCTTGCAGTGGTGTACAAGATCATCCATGCCTGTTGTGTGTTGATTGATATGATCTTCAACACAGAATTTCATATTCACTGACAATCAGCTCTCCCGCCCAAGCCATGTCCCTAAGCAGTCCCATGTATATATGCACACGTTCTGCATGGAGGCAACTGACTTGTAGCTTTACACTTCACCTGAGCCATGTCTGATTCTTATATCACAGGAGAATGGCAGTGCTCATCCAATGATGAAATGTGGACATACCTTCATCCTCATGTAACCCCATGAGACACAACTTTTCTGCTTTGCCATAAAGAAATAGTTATCCCTAGTAATTTGAATGCCAAATTTATTTGACCATGTACAACATGCTCAGGCCTATATTTGTCTTTCATTGAGGATTACCAATGTGATTAATGTGCATGGATTCCTTTTCTGTTAATTTATTATGTGTGAATTTTACACCTATTATACATCTAAAGGGATCTATTAGATATAGAAGTTTGTATAGCATGTTAACTTGTGGACATTGTAGGTATGGCAATTGTGAACGAGTGTGGCATTTCTACTGTCTTATGACATCTAATAAAGGCACATTTTCAAAATCTCTACCTATGCAGCCAATACTGAGATAGTCGTGTCCATTTTGGAAGATCCAGAACCGACTAGGAAAGCTTTTCTAGACTGTATTAACAGAATCACACTTTGGATGACAGAAAACTTTCCAAAACTGATTGTGGAGAAATCTGAGATATTGGAAATAAAACTCCTCAATATGGTCATCTTACTGGTGGCCTGCAGAGCCGGGTGTCCCTCACACACCCTCAGCCACGGAGAGGAAGATAAGTGTAACATTTTAAACCCAGCTGACATTTAAACCACAGCTAAGCAAGGTTTTCTCACTTTGCTTCTCAATACTCTTCTGCTGGCTAACAGTACTCAGTCGCTGCTAGGGCAGCGGGTTTGTGCTTAGCCTATTTAGGGCTAGATGTAGGTAGAATAGATTTACCGATTTTAAATTACCGAATTTTACCGATTCGGTAATTGAAAATCGGTAAATCTATGGTGTCGACATGTAGGTATTCCAGATGTGCTGGAATACCGAATCGGATGATTTCGGTATTTACCGATTCGGTAAATACTGAATCGGTAATGCCCATTCATTCCTATGGGCTTTGAAGCCCATAGGAATGAATGGGCATTACCGATTCGGTATTTATCGATTTACACAAGGGTGCAGGGGGTGTCACTTTGACACCCTCTGGCACCCCCAAAACAGGCTCGGGTGCCATGTGGCAGGCATACATGCCCTAAGGGCAGGTCTGCCTGTCACATGGCATAGGTGTGCATGCACACATGTGCATGCACACCTGATCGGTATTTTACCATCAAATTGGATTTGATGGTAAAATACCGATTCGATAAGGCTCCTGGGACTCTGAAGAGTCCCACCTACATATGGGTGGCTCAGAATCGGTAAATTTACCGATTTTTTATTTTACCGAATCGGTAAAATTACCGAATCGGTAATTTTACCGATTCGGTAAAATAATGCCCCCTACATACCATTAACCTATTTACCGATCGGTAACGGCCGAAAATACCAATTTTCGGCCGTTACCGACCGACCTACATCGGGCCCTTAGATTTTACAATTGTGCTGGCATTGCCACAGCAGCAGAATTGTGTCGGAGTGAGTCCATCACAGGACTCGCTCACATTGTACCTTTCCTGTGGCTTTTGGATAAATGCTAGCCTCACACACCTGCTGTGTTTGTGCCAATCTTTGCCACCTGCATACTTCCAAGCATCACCTAGAGGCCCAGAGGACTGATAGGGGTTCTCCCAGTCTCCCCTTACCACTATTTCCCTGGGAGGAGAAGGTGTTGCAGATCCTACAATTAAGACCTGGCAAGAATCCTTTGTGGAGTGGAGAATGGTCATTGATATTTTTTAATGTGTCACTAAACATACATGTAGTTTTTGCTTTCAAATTATCTGTTGTAAATGTGTTTTGTCTTTTTTTGTAACAGATAGCATAGCAGCCTCCTCACTCACCCCAGCCTCCCAACCTGCCCAACCTTCTGCCCCAACTCAGGTCCCTTCCTTAACCCCATTTCAAATGCCCACTCTAATCCCAAGCACACTCACTTCCTTGCAGGCACCCACTCTAACAGAAACAATCAGCACAATCACACATAAACACAAACATACAAAGAAACACAGAAACAACATACACGCGCAATTGAAACTACACCCACAAGCACAAAAAGCACAACACCCTCAACCACTGCAACCACAACACACTCATCAAAACCAGCGCACTTACACAAAGGCACACCTACGCTCATACCAACACCAACCAAAGGCTGAGGCACATACTCACTAGATTATTATTCACCAGCCAAAAACATACATACAAACCTTAACAACAAACACCACACCCATGCAACTGCCAAACATACAAACACAAGCACATCACCCACTCCGGCACCCCTACCTCCAAAAAACAATCCTCTACCACCCCTCCTACCACTACTCTTTTCTTAATTTTTATTTTTGCAATATTAAAAAAGTACATGAGAGGATTGTCTCAATTATTTTTTTACATATTTTTAATTCTACAGTAGAAATTTGTTTATACAGTGTTAATACAGGTGTGTTTATTTTATGTGGAAAAATAAAATCATATGTACTACACATAAGATCAATTTAAAAATTCCCGAGTCCAGTGCAAATACAAACAGACAATTCATAAGAAAACAAGTTAAAAAGTAGCTTACCTTCGGTTCTGTTGACAAAAGAGTTGATTTATTTCAGGGTTAACTGGCAACAGTAAAGGAAGGACTTGGACAATTGGGTTTGTCACGGAAGAGGAAAATAGAAAAAAGGTAAGTGTCTACCTCATATCTGTTCAATTCCACCAACTCAGGTTTGGAGGTTTACCCATTACAGTTTACTCGATGGAAAGGCTCATCATGATTGGCCTGTTGGAAATATTGGCTTGACTACCTCTGACAGCCGCTTCTGCCTATGATGCCATCGACACAGGTGGAAAATTCTGGCGTAGATGGCGGCACTCAGACGGACTGCCATCTTAGACCCACCAACTTCTAAATAGAGCAGGAAGACAATCTAGTAGGGGGACAGAGAAAATCGTTGGAAAAGTGTTGACAGAACCAGATCCACCAAGATCTAAATCCTGCCCTAAGATCCTTGAGCAAAATAAGTCCTCTTCTTCCACAATCAACATGCAAGATATTGATCCATGCCTTGATAACAGCTCTGCTGGATTAAGGAAATGCCCAACAGCATCACTAAGTATCTCATCTGCCAATTGCAGGTGCTGTAAAACACAGTAGCCTGTTTGGGTAGGAGGTTGGAGCGATAACTTCTGAGGTAAGACCACCACCTCCGACAGGATCCAAGATTCTGTCAGGGCGTGGTCGGACTCCTATCCCTACAATGAGGGTGGTGCTTGTGCAGGCACCACTGAAGGGATTAGGATGGCCCTTTCTAACTGCCTTTTCATGGCGGTCCCACCACCTTTAAAAGGCAGACAGAAATTAACTTTTGGAGCCCCAAGTAGGGCCCCTGTTCCCCTTTAGTCCACTGCTAGGTGGCATGGAGGACACATTTAGTGCCCCCCACACATCCATGATGTGTTCCAGGCATCACAGAGTGTATGGATGTGCACAAAGGGCCTTTTTCTACTGCGGCTTGTGCTGCTGCACTTTTCCTGTGCTGTAGCACAAGCAGCAGTAGAAAAGGGCATTTTACGACCATCTGCACTGCGATCGTATCCTAATAGGGTGGACGGGGCCTCGGACTCATTGTCGGACAGTTCCTGCCTGAAACGATGGCGGTAGGCGGTCTGACCCAACACCATCGTAATAAGGCCCTTAATATTTAAAGCCCAGTGTCTGGCTCACAAAAGTCAATACAAGATGGGTCCTATGAACATTAGGAACACCTTCTCTATCTTCCAACCAAGGAGGTTGTTTCCGTCCTACTAAGCCCTTCTTAAATCTCAGAGAATTTTCAGAGTTAGACAAGGCGGGAGATCTTTCTATTACCAACATACTAATCTATGGAATTCATCCGCCCTATAATTGAAAAGCATTCCAAATCACATCCTTTTTTAAAAACAGCTTAAACGTTGCATTTGTCGGCTTCTCACGTTTCCCTTTATTGCATATATCTGTAATGCCAGAATGTCTTTGCCCAGCTGATCACAAATAAGAAATGTAATTAATTAATTAATTCATTCATTCACAAAGAGTACTTCTCTGTCATTGTAAAAGTGTCATCACCCATGCTCACTCGGAGACAAATTATGTTATGGGTAATTTTTAAGATTAGAGTTTAATCACACTAATAGGAATACTTTTGTACTGTATCAAATAATCTGATACCAAAGCTAATTAACAGAGGATACTCTTGATCACTGGTTAAACATGCCCAGAAATGGGCCTGATGACCAGATTACACAAAAGTATACAAAACATTGGAAAGTGGTAGAACATGTCAAATGCGCTGTCTTTTTTTCATCCAAGCACAAAAAGAATTACAGAGACCATGTTGTGAGAGGCCAAAGAGCGCCTAAAAAGTCCATCTCTTATAACTATACTAGACACAATATAAAGGGATGTCATTGTCAAAAAGGCAGGCCTGATTCTTTGTTGCTAAAGCTTTAGAACCAAACCAACAGGACCTATCTGCAAAAGCTCCAACTCCAGGCCTGCTTTAAAATCATTTGGCACCTCTCACAGGGGGTATAAATATATCCACTCAGAGACTTAGGGAGTCTTTTTGGGACATCTTCCAGGGGGCTTCTTCACTTCCTGAAACCCCTAAATGGCATTAAAATGTTAGTGGTGCGCCTGCTCACTCTTGGGTCTCACGAGAGGACCAATGTGCAAATTTTAAACCATTGAAAGGGCTTAAGGGGAGCCCTAGGCCAAATGCTGTGAATATTTTATTATTGGCTTTCAGTTTTCCTCAAGTGGGAAGGTGCAACTTTGCATTTTTTATTTTTTATTTTTTTAAGCTGCCACACAGTGCGCCCTCCCAAGCATCTGCTACTGGCTCCCACTGCTTGCACAGCTGTTGTGTTCAGGCATGGATCCAACCTCATCTTCATTCATCCCCACCCCATGAGCAGCCCCCATGAGCAGCACAGGCGGTGGTTTGTGCACTGGGTGCCTCCTACCCTCCAACACAAGGTCACAGGGAATGGGGAAAGGCACCTAAGGGTGGGCAGATTTTTTTATTCAGCTGCCGGAATTGGAGAAATGTACTTGCAGAATTAGTGAAGAGACACTTTCTTTCTAATCGATTGATGGACTTCGTAAAGTATCAATTGTAGTGGAAGATACATGTTTCCGTCCTAAAATGATTGTCAGGCAAGATGATACAATTGGAACCAGTCTCATTTCTATGTCTATGCCTCTCTCACCACTTCCTGGAGGCCAGGCAGTTAGACTATGCAGTTCTCCCATCACTAGAAGAAGGCCATTACTGGCATTGCGCCATAAGAAATGCAACCGCCGGGGCCCAGTGATTCCTGCTGCTCCTGGTGAGTGATATTCCTGGTGACTGGTAAGGGAAGGTATTAGAGAGGGTTTAATATTTCAGCTCAGACGTGGACACATTTCGTTAGACACAAGTCAAATCAAATCAACTTTATTTGATTTCATTGGAAATCATAAAAGCATACACTGTATCCAATAACAAAAAAACAGCAATAAACAATTCTCATCATCAAAAACTCATTCTATAAAATCATTTTTTTCCTGAACTGTAGAACTCAAGACAGATATTTTGCAATAGAGAGACAAATTGGCAGAAAAGATAAAAGTGTGAAAGTATAAACAAGTGGGGCGACATTGTTTAAAATTAAGGTCCCACACAATTGATGCAATGTAACGTTTTCTTAAGGCTTTAAAATTGTTGTAAAAGAACAAGGTGTAAGGTAGTTTGAGAAGAAGTATTATTGCACATTTAGATACGATTTTAGTCTAATCATTTGGAGTCGGAAATTTCTCTAGACAATGCAAAAAATATGCAATCTGAAACGGGTGAGGACAAACTTGTTTTGAATTTTATGATCAAACTTCAATACGTTTGCAAGGAAAAAATGACCAAGGAATTTGAGGAAATGCTGTCAATTGAAGGCAATCCTCGATCACTTAATGATTTATAAGAGTGTCGACACTTGTCCACACTTTGTGCCAGAACAGAATAGGATGTGTACGTGAGATGTCAATTAAAAACAACATACCCAATGCTGAGGCAAACCTAGGGCAAACAGCTCTGAGGATCTAAAGAAATAATTATCCACATGTTGGAGGGGAATACGATCCCAAAATCCCCATAGCTCCGCTCCATTCAATGCTGTTGAGAGACACTTGGGCTTTATTATGAAATTGGCAGTGCGAAGCAGGCCGCCACACTAACCCAACACTCCTGCACCAACAAAGCCATGACGGCTCCACCAAGCATATTGTGGTCTCAAGACCGCGGGAACACCAAAGCAGTTGCGGTGGTGCCAAAGCGGTCCGATTGCCCAAGTCACAATGGGGCGATCGGACTGCCAGTGCAACAATGCCGGTACCGCCACCGTGGCCCTTGGTCTTATATATTGTTAACATTTAATTAGTCAGTTTATTACTGAATTTGCGTGCAAAATTAGGCCAAACATCAATTGTTTTTAATTAAATTTAACTGCCTAGCATAAATTGCAGACTTCCCGACCCGCTCTATGAGAACATAATCCCCAGATATGAAAATGAGGGGGTAAAACTTAACTTACTTTTGTTAATGAATAAATCTCAACATCTCACATTACCCTTCCTGCACTTCATTACAAATGGCTTGCACAGGTTAGTTGGTAAACCTAGGTCCTGAATAAACTGAGAAAAAATAAATCAATAGACAGTCCCATGGAGGTGCGGGTGGGCCTGGGCATAGTACTACGCTACGCTCGCGGATTGTGTATAGTTTGCGCTGCTATGCGCTACGTGAATTACACGTAGCACAGTGCAAAAGCGCTTAGCGTAGCAGGCATCTTTTGCTTGCTCGCAGTCCTCAACGTCAAGTTGGCGACCACGAGCAAGCAAAATCAACATCCCGGCGAGACTTTTTCCTCGTTTGCGATCAGCAACATCAAGTTGCTGATCGCGTGCGTGGAAAATAAACCTCCAGGTGAGATTTCAACGCAGGGGGGTCAGGTTTCTCATTGCGAGTGGTCGCGTACGCTCGCGACCGCGCGCAATGAGTAACTACCTGTTGAGAAAGCTGCCGCTCAAGTACAAATCTACTCAAGGGGCAGAAAACTACCTCTTGCACTGTGCAAGATGCCATTTGCAATGATTGCACAGTGTGGACAAGCATCCGGCACTGTGCAATCAGTGGAAATAGCATTTTCCCTACTGCACTACGCATTTCGCGTAGCTTGCGTTGTGCGAAGTGCACTTCACGTAGCTACGCGTAGCGCCACTACGCAAACTACGCCCAGGGTTAGGTGCGGGCCATAAGCACGGCATCATCCGTATACAGGACGGCTGGCAACGGATTCTATCCAATTGGCGGGAGGTCCTTGAACCCTTTAACTAGCATGTTTCTAAAGTTGTTAGTGTATAGGGTAAACAAAAAGAGGGCAAGGACACATCCTGGCCTCAACCCCCTTTCCACAGCAGACATTGATGTACATGCACCCATAAGGCCGTGGCACAGTCTTGCTGTGCATCCTAAGTACAGATTCCATTAGAACATAACTATAGGAGAATCTACTCCTAAATCCTCTTAAATAGACTCCAGTTTGGCATGGATAACACAGTAAAATGCAATCAATAGGTCTGAAAAAGCTAGGAACATATGAACTTTCATGCCCAGTGCATATTTGCCAATTAGCTGATTAAAATTTAGACACTGCTCTGCCGACGCTAGGCCTTTGCAGGGGCCATATTGAGAAACCAAAAGCATCTCTTTCCTTTCCGCCCATTCCTCCAGCCAATCCAGTAAAATCCTACAAACAACCTTTACCATGAAGTCAACTACGGAGATCGGAATGTAGCTAGATGGATTCTCGTTATCACCTTTTTTAGGTCTCGCTAGACCTATTGTTACCGAGTTCCTTGTCAAGCGACCTAGATCTGGCCACGAGCGCCGATTACACCTCGTGCACGCGCCCCCTGGCCCCGCCCCCCCAGCCGTGCACATCTCTTGCTCCAACTGTGCACAGCAAGGCAGCCTCTCGCCTCTCAATCACGCGCACACACACACACACAGGAGCGCACAGAACCCCCCCCCCACCCCCACCCCACACAACTAAGTGGCACACTCAGACACATGCACACACACATTCCCCCACCAATACCACACACCCCCACTCACCTGGCTCTTTCCGCATGTCACTCTCCCTCCGCAGCAGGTCAGTCTCGGCATCGGCATCAGGCTCCATGTCTTCTCCGGCGATCCTCCCCTGCTTACGTGCACGCTCCCGGCGGCGTCTCGAGCTCTCCAACCTCGTGCACTACTCACGCCTGAACCTGGGGAACGGGATCGTTTTTGCGGTGTCTCGCGCTGGTGCGCGTGCAGCAGTTCGTTTCATTCTTGTTGTTCATATGCTCTTTCGAAGAGGCACAGCGTTATTTTCTGAGAACTTTTAAACACATTGTCATAATTCTGGGAGAAAGCCAGGCTGCAGGAACAGGCGCCCGACAATGCCGAGCAGTGGATTCACATTCGAAGGGCCTGTGGACGCTTTAACAATATAAAAGAAATCTGACCCGGGAGGTGCCCATGCGTGCAGCGCGCAATAACAGCGCGGCTCTGAAAACAATGCGCATCTCTCGAGGGGAATTTGCGGTCATTGTTTCCTGAATACGGGCAGCAAGAAACCAAGAAACTCTTGAGCATTGTAAAAACGTCCCTGGTTCTAAGAACCCGGAAAGTAAAGGCCGGTGCACCGGCGTAGCTAGGGGGGGGGGGGCGGGAGGGGCGGTCCGCCCCAGGCGGCAGTATTTTAGGGGCGTCTACTGTAGTAGTATTGGCCTATTGGATGGCGGCCTGGGGAGCAAAAAGAGGTGCGTCCGGTCTTGGCGCCTGGCGTTGCGCACTCGAGAAGTGTGACTTACTAACGGTGATAGGCCTCACACTGCACCAGAGTGAAGGCAGGCAAGGGAGGAGACAGAGAACCGGATATATCATCAGTCGGAGGGAAAGCAGGGGCCTGTGATCTTGCACCGCTTTCACTGCCGCGTTCGATCTCGGACGCCAGCTCTCCGTGTTAATAATCATGGCCTCGCATGAGAGAGGCCTGGGAGAGAGCTGCCTGCAGTGATGTGCGGCCCTGACACGTCCGGCTCACTCAGAGAGCGTGAGACACTAGTGCCAGCTGCCAGAGTATTGTGAGACCCCACTACAGACAAGTAAGTTCATTGGCCAGGCAGCCTGCATTCTGCCACTGACTTTTAGTGGTATTGGTGTTCGTGTCACACAGAGAGTCTCACACACAGTGCACTGCAGTTAGTCTGTGAATTTTAGCCCTGGTAGCGGGGCACCGTTGCGCACCTGTATTAAGTAGTTTTAGTTTATAATAGTTAACATTAATTTGCTGGCTGAGGGGCCAGGGCTCAGCTGCGGTATCGTCGGTCATCCGCATCGGACGATGCAAGATCTGATCCTCTCATTTATTTCAGACAGTAATCTGCATGCATGGCTGCTCTGTCTCAATCCTTCTTAGATTTATAATGGTGGGCACCGTCGGTCATTGAAAGCACTAGTAGCTGGGCGTGACCCACTCGGCCTGTAAGTAATTAACTTATTATTCAATTATAATTCAATGAGTCAGTGTCAGCGATAGTCTGCAGCTAGATCAGTCAGATAATCTAACTAATTAATTGTGTACTTGAGTTGAGAGTTTTTTACGTGGTCACATTATACACATAATGTACACGGTGCTTAATTTATAAATGGTGCAAGTATTTGTACATAATATGTCTGAGACGGTTTATTTTCAATGACTTACTGTGGTGTTTTGCTAGGGCTCCCAGCTCTCTCTCATCGTGTGGGGGGTCGTCACGACTCACGTCACCCTCCAGAGGCCCCTCATAACTAGGATTAGTGCTTTTAAATTTCTGATGCTCTGCACAGTTTCAAGAATTAATTAGCGATTTATGTTGCCCAAATGACTGTAATTTCTGATATTTAGTAGTTTCCCTCCTCTTTATTGCATGCTTTTCGCTTGCGAGAAAGTGTCACTCGTAGTCGTTGAAATGTCACTCATAATTTCACTAAAGTTATGAAAATGTCACACATCGCAATCTGAAACATTGACAGCTATGGCAGTAGAGGGAAAATAAAAGGTGAGATGTTGCTCTGCACTGTCGGAAGTGAGAACAAGAGCTGTTATGCAATGCAGGCGCTGGGGGATGGAGACAAAGGCGCTGTGTTTTCTCTGTATCGCTGTGTCTTGAGAGCGAAGGCACATTTATTTTTTATTTTTTTATTTATTTATGCGTTTTCATATAGCGCGGACTTTACCCGAAGGCGTCAGAGCGCTTCACAATAGGAACAGAAAATTACAAATGAACAAAATTACAAAAGCAGACGATAAGTTACATGAGGTAAAAGTGACAATTGTGAGCAAACAAAATACATGAGGTAGCAAACAGTGCAATACAGGAGGAAAGACAGCGGCCTGTCCAAACAGTGCAATACACAAAGGCAGCGGCCTGGCCTGTCCTGGCACTGCACACGCTGTCATAGAGGGCATCGGATATATTTAGCATACATGATTTAGGGTAGGGGGAGTAAGGAAGGATGTGTGGATTGGAACTGCAGGCACTAAGGGAAATGTAGGGGGGTGTGTTGTGGCACTGCCGTACAGTAGGGTGAGGTGGACACGCCAGGCAATGCGGCTTAGGGGGGACAAGGTGGATGTGTTCCGTACTGCTGCATGCCCAGGGTGTAGGGAGAGCAAGATGGATGTGTTCCGACACCTCCCAAAGTGAAGGGCAGGGAGATGTGCTCTCGTGCTGACACTGCATGGATTGGTGTCAAGGGTGTTAAGGGAGATGTGCTCTGCCCTCATCGTGTCATGGAAACATGGGGGCGTGTTCTTATTTAGCATACACCGCTTTATTTTGCATTTCTGTGTTTGATTTCAGGTGCCTTTCCGCTGCAGCTCTGCATCCTGATGGGTGAGGTGGGTTAGGGCACCGCACCACATGCACACAATGCTGGCCGATAGCGCCTGCGGTGGTTTTTGTTTGAAGTGGGCCTCATTTGGGTGCCCAGTACACATCATGTTGCAGGTCCTCCCACGTTTTGCCCCTTCTTACTCTATCAGGGTGTCCACCATAGACCCAGGAGAGAAAGATGCATGTCAGATGACCACTAGCTATGCAAATATTTTATTTTAGATTACTTGTGGCTAACCTTGTCTTATGGGAACTTAAAAAAAAACGGGCAAGGATCCAACCGTCCTGGACACATTTTGGACACCTCTAAATCCATCGCGCCAGAGTGGCTGTCTCCAAAAATGCCCTTTTCGTGCTCATTGAGCTGAGGGGCGTAGCTTCCGGTAGTGCCTGGGGCCCAGAGACCCGAGGAGCCCTCTGCATCATGGTTATTCCTGTATTTTTTCATTCAAACAGCTTGGGAAGGGGGGTCATTCCATTTCTTGCCCCAGACCCCATGACACACTGACTACTAGGCTGATTCAGCCCTTTCTTTCTCAAGGGAAATCCTGCACTCCCCACTCCCACCTTCTCCTGAGGCACTCTGGGCAGCATCCTTGGCACAGCGACAACGAGAGCCATATGCCATTATTACACATATGACCACTAGCCGGCCTCCACACTTTGTACAGGTGCAGCGCCGAGGATGGGACTACACAGAGCCTGATGACCCCAATTCAAAACCTTTTTGAAGAGGTGGGTCCGTCCCAGGGTCTAGTGGAGGACCACTGCAACCCAAGAGAAACTTCTACAGTGCATCACAGGTATCTCCACAGCAGTTTGTTTGAAACGTCTGAAGACAGGAACGAAAGGAGAGGAGCAGACCGGTAAGTCCACCCAGCAAGCGTGTTGAAAATTATGCAAATAGCGGTTTTGCCCCCTAATACCACACGTGATGGTTGGCGCCTGAAAGGATACAAGCATCCATGAACATGGGTCCCAATATGTTATTTTCTCGTTTTCTTTACCATTGAGGCATTTTCTGCTGTGGTGGGCCACCAGTCAGACTCACTTAATGCAGGCTTATGCTAGGTTGGTGACAAGATAGACAGATCTTAGAAATCTCCCTTGACTTGAATTGAACTTAGCTGTTGCACACACTGCAACTTAGAGCGGCACCAAGCAGTAGGCACTAGGAGTTTGGCAGAAACTCTCTGGCTGCAATGGAGTGGGTCTGACTGTTGAGACTGGTGTGACTCTGTTCTAAGGCCAGGCTATATGTGTACCACCCCACCCCCCCCTCAGTAGTTCATGCTGTTCTGAGTTCGTCATTGCATTATTGTACCTCAAGTCAGAGCACATCACGTTTGTGCACGTCCCCACTGCTATAATGGGGGGAACCACGATGTTTAGTCATTTAATGTCAGCTGTAGATGATGGATCCCTGAACAGTGTCATGTATATGCATGTTTGCATTGTGTTGAGGGGATTATCAGGTAATCGTTCACGCAGCTCTCTGATGGATGTCACATGCAGTTTTTCTGAGTCCCCAGATAGATCATGCTGTCTGTGTGTTCTCCTTTGTACTGCTGGTCACCGGTGTGTATTCAACTGTGTTGCCTTGGACCGTGTCATGTATGTGCAATGTGCATGTAACTTGCATGATTGATCGTGGTAACTATTAGCGGCAATACTACGTGTCTCTCGGACCTCTTTCAAGTGCTCGCCGTCCATTTTCCACAGCACAGGGGGGGCGGCAACCTGAGGGATAGCACCGGGCACCACAATCTCTAGCTACGCCCCTGGGCCGGTGCCTTCGAAACCAGACGGCCCTCGAGAGAAATCTGAGTCGAGAACATACATTCAACACACTTCACGAAGCACGCTTCTAGGCGCTGTTCAACTCGCTGATTGCACTGGTCCCGAAATACATCACATCCCAGTAATTACTTCCTGACTGATTTTCTCTAATGTACAGGCGTGTCTGCTGGCGATCAATGGGGTTGGTTAAGATGGCAGGGGCTGCTGACAAAGGTAAATGTGGAGATGAGTACATTTGCATTAGTAAGTTCATTCTTACACTCTGTGGTGAATGTCATACTTTTGGCTATTCACGATTTATGTGAAATGTTTACAAAGTGCAGATTTACATATCTCCGGCCCTCGAATTAAGGGGCTGAAGGTTTATTTACGAGTGTGAAGTTACTACTAGCAAATTTTCCACACCTAGGTGGCGTTCTTGGCCACCAGGGCCAAACGTTTATTCAACAATTTAAAGAATTTGAAAAATGTATTTCATGTTACATATTAGTGAGTATCACATTTAAATATGTATTTTGAATGCAGAATTTTGTAATACAATTAGATCATTAATAACATTATATTTAATTCGAACTGTAATTATTTTGAATGTATTAAATTAAACTAAAATTATTTTTGGGAACTATAAATTAAAAAAATCCCACCTAAAGGAAAGTAATTTTACCTTAATATGTATTAACAATCATTAAAACGAATGTATAGCATTCAATTAGTTTAATTATTTTGAATAAATAGTAATGTCACTTGAATTTTTAAATTGAAAATAGTTAATAAAATATTTTAAAATGAAAAAATAATGACTTTTTATTTGTTGACTTTTTTACATTAAATACATTGTATTTACATGTTTAAATACTTTACTTAATTGAATTTATTTTAACATTAGTTCCTATGAGGTACTACAAAGTGCAGTTTGTGACTAGGCCCTGGTGTGTAACTTGCAGTGTGTCTTTGTAGAATGATGAATGGTGAAGTAAGTAGGAGTTAGCATTTTATCCATGTGGTGTGTGGGACATGATGTGTTGCCCTAAGCTGTATATGACTTGATGTGTAGTGGGTTCATATATAAGTAGTATATTCACTGTGTATGGTGTGCGTTGCACTGCCTCATGGTGTAAGTAATCTGATGTGCAACAGTGATGTTTGCTGTGCTATTTGCATGGCCTGTGTTGTGCGTCCTGGTCTTCAATCTTTATATAGTGAGTCGCTCTGCTCATTATTGTAGGGTATAATAACCAAGGGATCCATTAGGATGGCGAGCGGATCGCCCCCGCCAGGCCGGCGGTAGCCACTGCCGGACTGACGGGGGCAATCTGCCCGCCATCCATGCTGGAATGACCACCCGCCATATTATCATGGCTGGGGTGTCCGTGGCGGATGGAAAGACCATCTGCCGCTTTTCGACTGGGGCGGTAAAGGGTTCTATATGGTGGCGGTGTCTATCAGACACCGCCAGCCATATTACAATGGGCTTTTTCCAATGTTGCCACGGATAGGCATGCAGAGTCTACCTGCGGGGCCCGTTGCGGGCCCCCAGGGATTCCGGGGTGGTGGGAGGTGCACATGTGGGGTACCTATGGTACCCCCCTGCATTACAGAGAACAACGTAGCAGGCACCGCGCGCGGCCTGTCATGTTGTGCTTTGAAATGCACAACATACTTAGGTTTACTGTTAACTGGATGGCAGCCAATTCCCTCAAAGTCAACCCGGATAAAAGCGAGGTGCTCATTATTCCAACTCAAAATAGCCCTTGGTGTGATCTTTTTTGGCCTCCTGAACTGGGTGTGGTCCCAATTACGGGGCCAGTTGTAAAAAGCCTGGGATTGAAAATTGAATCGGATTTGTCTGTGGCTGGCCAGGTTTCTTCGGTCATGGGCATCTGCACGGGCTTACTTAGGCAATTGAGAAGACTTGTGCCTCTCCTCTCTACTTCTGCATTACAAGCCATTGTCTCCACCACTGTCATCTCTCGGCTCGACTATGGTAATGCCCTCTATTTGGGCATTCCCCAGAAGCTCCTTAGGAGATTGTAAGTTGTGCAAAATGATTAGGCTAGGCTCATTTTAACTCCCCAGGAGAACGTAAGCAACTCCATTACTACATAAAATGAACTGGCTGCTTGTTGAACAGCGCGTGCAATTTAAGAGTCTTTGTATAGCCCATAAGGCTATTCATGGGATTGCACCAAAATATATAAAAGATCGAGTGGAAAAGTATGTGCCCGGTAGAGCTCTACACTCTTCCGAGGCCTTTTGGCTAACCTCTCCTAGGTATAATCTTAAAACCAAAGGGGGCTGAGCTTTCTCAGTCCTCCTTCCTCAGATCTGAAATGATCTACCGGAGAACCTGTGAAAGGAATCGGTTCTGCTCTCCTTTAGAAAGCTTTTAAAGACCTACTTGTTCAGACAGACATTAGCATCGGCTTAAGTGCCGTTCCCGCTGCCACTAGACCCTTTTACGCTAGTGACCCATTCTTTTGCTAGGAAGCGCTTAGAGACCAGTGGTGAAATAACATGTATTTTTACCATTGCGGCGGACGGTGCTTTCAGCACCGCCCGCCTCAATGGTAAAAATACAGGATCCACCTGCCACTGTGGCGGGCGCATCCTAATTTCCCCCATGGGACCCCCGCCCTTATGGCGGGCGGTCCCTTTCCACAATGGGATGGCGCCCGTCATCCTAATGGGTCCCCTAATGTTGTGTCAAGCATATGCTTCTGATGAGTTGTGCTTGTATACCTCTACTTGCTATTGTGTGTTGTGGTGCTCTGTGGGCTCAGTGTCTTCTATGCTGTGGAGCTGCATACATTGTGGGGCTAGTTAAATAACCATTGATATGGCTTCTGGCGGATCTGAGCAGCAGAGAAGGGATGGGTTCTTTAGCCAGTATATATGCTAGATCCATTTCCAACATATTAAGATGGTTATATAATCTTTTACACACCAACTCAAGATCTCTAAGGCACATTTTGAAATTGGAGAAGTTCAGAGATGAGTCATCGCAGTACACTTTTATTCAGAATCTTAATATAGCTCTTAATGTGTCTCACTGCACAGTAGCACTATTACAATCCTGGACACCAGCACATTTGAAGCTCTTTCTACAGAACTTGACACCAAATATAAGCTTCAAATTGGATGTAGAACGCTGTTCGCAAATACAAACCTATGATCAATATGTAAAAAGCATAGAATATAAATCTCCCAAGCTATATCTACACTTTCAGCTAGATCACAGAGAACGGTGGTGCATTCTTCTATTGCGGTTTAAAGTTTATACCTCCAGATGGAATATACCTATATCAGGTATCTGTGATTTGTGTAATGGAGGAGTACAAGATTTACCTCATGTTGTGTCAGTCTGCCCAAACCTGAACCAGGTAGAGGCCCAGTGTTGGGTCATAAAGCCCATTTGTTTTAGATATAATGTCTCTTCCTCTCAAGGTTTAATTATGTGATGCAAGTCGGCTCCTGATAAATCTGTTTGTCATAATTTGTTCAAGTTTTTAAAGAGTTTTTTAAAATTGTTTTAAAGTGTATATTAATAATTCATGTATTTTGTTTTCGTTGACCTCGGTGGTGGTGAAAATCAAATCAATGTAAGCAAACTGTTGTTGTTGTGATGGTATGTGGTTTTGTTTTCTCTGTGTTGTCATATATTGCAGTATGTAGTTTATTTGCCAGGTGGTTAGTACGCGTGGTTATGTGGTATGGTAAGCCAACATGTGGTTTGAGTAGGAAAGTGTGTAGTTGTCCTGTGGGGTATACTGTATGACTTGAACGAAAGAGGCGTGGTATAGTTAGAATGAGGGATTCTGGTGTTTTGGTTGTATTACTTTACATGGTGAGTGGATTTGGCTTGGGGGTGGCATCTGTTAGTTTTTGTGGGTGTATTAGGCATGTTTTGATTTACCTGGTGGGCCAGTAAGCATTGTATGGCATAAAAGAGTGATTGTGGATGGCTGAGGGTCAATTCATGCCTTTAAGGGTAGGGAGGTCTAGTTGGTGTGGAGTTGTAGATCAAAAGTGTTGTGTTATTGTGTGGCAAGGGTGCGTTTTACTGGTTATTATTAAGCGATGATGGTTTTCAATTTTGGGGTGTGCCATGTGATTCTATAGATTGTCAATGGTTATTACATGCAATGTAGGGTTTGATTTTTCATTTTTCATAGGCTGGCCACATGTGTGTGGCAGTAGTGTGAATTACAGTTTATCTGTAGTGTGAGGCAATGGGTTGTATTTTGTGGTGCAGTGTTGGAAGCAGTGGTGTGTGTTGTAATGCTGATCTGTATGATGTGTTGTGGCTGACATTGAGTAGAGCAAGGGTGATTTAAAATAACAAAAGGCTTATTGTGCAGTGGCAGGCTAGTTGTCAAGGTATGTTCATGGTGCTGCATTGTGAGATGTGCACATACATTGCATGTGGTGTTTGAATGGAAATAAAGCATTGTGTGGTTGGTGAGAAGTACGAGGATATGTGCTGCCATGCCGCACTGTTTTGACGTTTTTAAAGGAATTGATTTTGTGACAGAGCTGTTTTGGTGGCACAATGTCTCAGTTTGGGGAAGAGTCTGCAAGAACATGGGGCCCGATTCACAGAACTAACTTAAGACAAAATCCTAAACTTACTACTTTTGGTATTCACAGAAGTTAGGATTTTGTCTTACGTCTGTCTTAAGTCTTTCTTAAGACATACTTAAGACAAAATCCTAACTTCTGTGAATACCAAAAGTAGTAAGTTTAGGATTTTGTCTTAAGTTAGTTCTGTGAATCGGGCCCATGGCTGGGTTATTTCTGTGTTCTCATTCCCTGCTCTGAAGCCCACATATTCAAAGGCAAAGTAAGTTTTATTGTTTAATTAGTTAAAACCTTAACAATATAAAAGGACATATAAAACAATCAATAAAATTTGCCAGTTTTTAAAACGTAACATCAATGTGTTGCTGATAAAATATTAAACACTGTTGATTAAACATTCTCTAATTGTTACTCCAGATCCCAGTCTATTTACATTGGCAAAATCCCAAACATTTCAGCAGACTTGATCTTTTGTTTAAAAGTTTGAGTCACTTGCTTTACTCCTGAGGAGAAAAAAATTGCCACCTTCCGGCTGGATATTTTTGAGTCAATTTTTAGGGCCTGTTCGAAGACGTTAAATAATTTATTCAATGTGCAATTCAATTGTGGATCCGATGGGTCTAGCTCTGACATTGTTGCAGTGCTACAGGTCCTGATACCTCTGGTGTTTAGAGATTTTCTAAGTAAAGTGACTCGTGCATTGTGAAGTTTAGAGCATGTGCAGATTATATGGATAAAGTCCTTTTTAGGTCGAGCAGACCTACTCTCAATGCGTGAGCATTGAGAGTGTCTGCTTCAGACCTTTTGTGGCCTGTATTTAGGAATGTGGACAGCTACCAGACGCGCGCTTTGACGAGGTCAGATTTCACCTTGGGAGCGAGCGTCTGGTAGCTGCGCATGCGCAAAGCCCTTGCTCACACACACAGGCAGCCCCCACCCCTCTGCATGCACGCACGCACACACACACACACAGGCGCCCCCCCCACCCTCCCCCCCCAGGCATACACACAGGCACGCACGCACTTTACATCAGCCCTGGGCCCCACTCACCAACTGCGCTCTTCTGGCGGGGCTCCTCACGGCGCGTCTCCTCATCTAAATCGGGGCTCCCTCAGGTCAGAGGAGCCCCGCAACAGGCGCCACACTCCTCCTTCTCCCCGGCCCCCTCCTGGGGACCCGGGCTACACCGGACGGCAGGGCGCTCCATGCGCCGGCAGCTCGCGGACCTCGGGAGGCGGGACTTCCGGTCGGCCGCGAGCGGATTGGCCGGCCGGCCAAGAGCTTCCGGGTCGCCGCGGGTAGCGCGGCGGCACTCTCGTTTCTTACCTGGAGGGCGTCATACTCGCTCTGTATGACTGGTGCAGCTTGTTTTCTAATTGCCATCATAAAATGCGAACGTTTCGCACGGATTTGCAAAGGCGGCTTTTTTTTTAATATCGCGGTGCGATTTAGGCGCGGTGACATTAGACAACACGTTGCCCTTTGTGAAGGCGCTCCCCTTTCACGGGTCTGTCATGATTCATTGTTCAGGAAGACTCGCAAATGTCAGATAACGCAAAGAGCCGTCAAGTGGCTCGGACGCGGGCAGGACTCCCTGAGGTGGGAGGCCTGGCTTTGTCGCGGGCTGTCCTTGTGTTTGTGGCTGTGTTGGTCATAGCCAATTAATCATAAGAATATGGTCGCCAGCGCTAATACTGTCCTATCAGGTGTCCTCTCAACGAGAAATCTGTGATGCAATGGATACAAATGTGTAAGTGCGTCTACGCCTTTTAAGTGCCAGGAGAGGTGAGTGGATGCACAGCCTCGCCATTTACGTTTGAAATGTCTCCCGATGCCCTTTCTCTATTCTCTGGACTCGCCCCGCTGCCCAGCACGTCAGTGAAGTAACAAAGGTCTGTGTCCCAACATTTGGGTGTTTGTGGGTACTGCCTAACGCGTTGGGCTTTGACATCTAAAGATAAATGAGTGTTTAATTATTTAGAAATAATAGGGAACAAAAGAGTGAACATGGCAAGGAGGATTCCTTTGTGCAGGGAGTCCTTTAATGTTCATGTTGCTTGAGGCCAGTGGCCGGTTGTACTTTTAGCAGGGAGGGGGAGGTCGGGGTGCTAATGCACACTTAAACACTCACTCACACTCATGCATTCACAGACGAATGGATACACACTCATCCATTGACAGCTCTCACGACCTAATATTCATGCACACACGCACGCACCAAACATTAAAATTTAAATCATACTTACCTGCATAGCTCTGCCTCTGAGATCCCTGAAGGGCTGGGACTGCTGCTCTCCCTCATTGGCTGACCTAACGCCAGCTAGTGAGAGAAGTCAGCAGTCCCTCACTTGCCCAGATTGGGATGGGATCCATGAGACTGCTGGCACCACCCCATTCTGTGACAAGAAGTCAGTGATTGACAATCGGCCCTGGGCACTTTATCATGTTGTCTGCTTAGTGTTTACATGCAATTGCCTAATTATTGATGGTTGTCTTTTAAGGCATTGGGGTTGCTGTTTTTGTCCCATTCAGTACACAATCCCTGGTGAATGTCTCGCTCAGCTTTTCTTGCTCAGTATGCAGTGGGGTGCCTTCTGCGAGTTTAATTGGTTCTATCCATGTAGAGAACTTCTTCAGTGACATGCTCATGGTTATAATGAGAATAGAATTATCTAAACTTTCATGCTCTAATTAGCTTTTTAGGGTTTCCAACTCTGGCTAAGAATTATGAACTCAATGCAGTCACTTTTGAAGAAATTCCATTCATCTGCTTCACTTCACAATGGACTGGAATGTGGCCTATGCGATTACCAGTGGCTGAAATAAATTCAAGCATACATTTATCATCTTGTTTTTGTTGCAGTTGACTCTCTAACTGCGAATGGTATGCCCAGACGTGGGTCAATGTGCCATAGGGCACAAGCTATATCTAACTGATGGGGCCTAAGTAGGTTGAAACAGGTTTGGGTTGCTTGTGGTCTCTTCTCTAGGGGGCTCGCCTGGAAGTTCGAGATGGAGTGTTTGTATGAGGAGCTGGATCGGTAATGATTTGTACAAGACAATACTTTGTCTAGTGTGGCATGGTAGGCATAAAATAATGGACTGGCATTCATCCTGATGACTTCACACCCTCACCCTCACACACCCTCACCCTCACACACCCTCACTCACCCTCACCCTCACACACCCTCACCCCCTCTCACCCCCTCACCCTCACACACCCTCACCCCCTCTCACCGTCACACCCCCCTCACCCTCACACCCCCTCACCCTCACGCAACCTCACACTCACACACACTCACACACACTCACCCCCCCACCCTCACACACCCTCACCCTCACACACCCTCACACCCCCTCACTCACCCTCACACCCCCTCACCCTCACACCCCCTCACACACCCTCACCCCCTCTCACCCTCACACCCCCTCACACCCCCTCACTCACCCTCACACCCCCTCACCCCCTCACCCTCACACCCCCTCACCCTCACCCCCTCTCACCTTCACACCCCTCACTCCCCCTCACCCTCAAACCCCCTCACCCTCACACCCCCTCACCCTCACAAAATCACTATGTGCTACCACAGCATCACTGAACGCCACAGCATCACTCGTTTGCCATCACAACATCACTCAGCGCCACCACAGCATCAATCTCTGCGACCATTCAACAACACCTGGTTCAAATATGCTCTCTCAATGTTTCAAGCTTTATTACAAATGTAACAAAAAGATGTTAATATTTCACTTCTGTTCTTGGAATTTCGTTCAAAATAAAATACACTGAACATAATCTTCACAAAAGTTATTTACAAAACTTTAAGCTATTGCCATTATAAATTACAATAACTTTTATTTAATTATGAACTATTGAAAAAAAATTAAAAGTCATTGTTATTTGTAATATCAATACATGTAAGTCACGTAAATGCTATAGGTGTCACATTTGCGAAAGTTATAACTATTGGCATTGTAAATGACAAAGCTATTAATTTAGCTATTTTCAAAAACAAAACATAAATAAAAAAATTGTCATTTACAATACCAATAGCTCAAACTTTCCTAATGCGAGACCTATTGCATTGCAAATGCTTGTTGTAAATTGGAACAATTAAGGAATCCAGCCAAGCATTCAAAGACCCCACACTACGACATACTCCAAGCACTACAGTTAGAATGGGCCCTATGATAAAAAACTATTTTTATAAAGTTCAACCAGAATTCCTTCCGGGCTGTGAGCCTTGTTGCCCTTATTGCACACAAGAGCCTTAGGGAGAACCTAAGATTGGTAGCAGGTTTCACCGGAAAAGTTATTGGGGAAGCCGCCTGCTAAGGCAACCGCTAACTGGGGTTATAATACATTTTTGCAAACTGTGCCACCCACTCTGCTTCAATAATAGCTATCTCCAATCATTGTACCCCCCATCTCTCAAAAAGGGTACATTTATAACGCACCAAAAAGCTGTGCAGTTTCTAACGAAGCTCGCTTCAAAAATTGTCTCCCAAGATTCAGCCTTCAAGGCATTTTTCCTTTCCTCTAAAGCCAATCTGTATTCTTGCCTATGCATCAGCATCTCTCTAGTGCACCTGGGAGTTTTATGAAGAGCAGCTTTAAGGTTCTTCTGCGCCTTGGAACACACAATGAGAGTCAAACTACCCTTGCTTGGAATGGTTAACCAGAGAGTTTTCAGCTCACAGAAAATATTTATCTCCTTGGAGATGTTGGCAAAGGCACTCAAAACAGACCTAGGGTTTTTTTCTTCGTCCAGGTAGTTGTCATAGTTTTCCCTATGGTTTATGACCGATTTGCTCAAAAGGTTGGTCAAATTTATCTTTGACCAGCATGTGGAAAAAACATTACTTGAAGCTACTTCAAACGACCCTACACATTATTTATCTGTGTGTACATGGTAAAACCTAGTGCTCAAGATTAAACACACACTCTGGTGATAATAATTGCTAATGACAATTGATTGCGTAGCAAAATTAGTTAGGAAGCACTGTGCTCTTCAGGATGATAAAATATAGGGCCGAATATGATGGCGGACGGACCTTAGTCCGTCCGCCACCATAGAGTAGGAGGGAACCTCCGCATGGCCTGCGGAGTTCCCTCCTGTGCAATTAGGATGTGACCGCCACCCTGGCGGTCACATCCTCTATTTTTACCATTGTGGCGGGTGCGGCTTCAAGCTGCATCCGCCGCAATGGTAAAAATGCATACATTGCATTTGTATGCAGAAAGCGGCAGGCACCGTGCGGTGCCTGCCGATTTCTGCATACAAATGCAGGGGGGTACCATAGGTACCCCCATGTGCACACCACACCCCCCTTCACCCAGGGGGCCCGCAACGGGCCCCCGCAGTGAAGTTACACATGCTTTTCCACGGCGGAAAAGCCGCCGCGGAAAAGCATGTTTCACAGCCCATCCTAATCTGGCTAACGGTGTCTGAGAGACACCGTCACCATATTAGAGCTTTTCCGCCGCGGTTGTAAGCCAACTGCGGCGGAAAATCTGCGGACGGAAACCAGGACCCACCAGCCAACCTAATGTGGCGGTGGGTCTTTGGTGGGTCCGCAGAGGATTTTCTGCATCCTCCAGGCCGGCGGTGGCTTCCTCCGGCCCGGAGGATGCGGAAAATCCTCCATCGTAATAGGCCCCATAATTAGGCTTTCCTGTTTTCAGTTTTTATTTTTGGTAAATTCTGGTGGGTTTTCAAGTGATTTCAATACCTTAAAAAACAGTGGTAATCAGTGGTTACACATTTTTGCGCCATTATAAACAAAATAAAAAGTGTTTTCTAGTGTTTATGGAAAGTTTTACTTTTATTATTGCTTGCTTTTTGCACTGATAGTGCCTCGTACATAGACAATGTACGTACAGTGTGTATGAGATCTGAATACATTTTTACAAATCAAACTTTTTGTAGTACACCATACAATACTTCATCAGTGAGCCTTTGGTCATGCGCGCTCGCTCTTTCTTTCCAATGTAAACTTTTATCTGTGAAAAAGGTCCTCAATATTGGCACTTGAGACAGGAAATGCCAAAACATTCAGTACACAATTTGCTAACTCTGGCCACTGAGAAAACTATCCATGTCAATACTATTGTACCTGAAGAGTGTGATTCTCTGGGACAGGTTCTGCAACATATGAGTTGAAATGGGCGTTTATGCCCTCAGAATTATTGAAGCAGTCAAAAATGAAGCAGTACTTTTCAAAATTCTGAGAAAATTCCCCTTTATGGAAGGGTTCTAGAAGTTGTGCAGAGTACCACAGTGAGGCTTCATTCACTTCAAATGCCATGATTGGTGAAGGGACATTTCTATGCTTCATTGTTAGACAAGGGTGTTTTCAGACTCTAGTTTCCTATTATGTCCACTACAGCAGTCATGTTTTCCTGTAAAAATTTAAGAATGCAGTAGAGTGTACTTTTTTCACATCGCAATCAATATGCAACTGAAGTTTCTCACATTTCTTGCGGTTGGCATCATCCCTAGGCAAACCTTCTGTAAACAGTCGACAAATGTATAATATAGCATGCACAGTTGGGATGGCTCTTCCTTTGTTGACACACAAAGGTGTTTTATAAGTGTTTATATGTTTACGCTGGTGAGGGCTATTTCCCTTTTGGTAGGGTTTTATCAGTCATTTTAGGTTTGAACCAAGAACAGGATACCCTAAAAATGATCAATTACCACTTTGCTACCCCTACCATTAAACGTATAGGGGCAGATTTACAATAACTGTCGCATCCCCAGGGATTTGTCAGTTATTGTGCGCCACATCTCCGCCAACCAAGGTGCGCTGCATTTACAATGCGGCGCACCATGGGGCAAAAACGGCACAGATGCGTGACGCATCTGTGCAGTAAAGGCAGCGCATTGCTGGAGTTGCGTCGCAAGCGCGATGCAGCTCCAGCAATGCTCTGGGGGGCCCTATCTGTCCAAAGCTGCGTCAAGCCTTACGCCTGCTTCAAGAAGGTGCAGGGTTTTGACGCAGCATTGGTCTAAAAGTGCCTGCGTGAAATCTTGTAGATTTCACGCAGGCACTTTTGCGAGGCACACCTGCCTCGGAACGCCCACCCTGCGCTGGAACGCCCACATGTGGTGCAGGGCTTTACAACGTCATGCATCTGCCTGATGTGTCATGTTGTAAATGGGTCGCAGGGATGCGCCACGTTTACGCCGCCGTTGCGTGACGCAACGGTGGCTTAAACGTGGCGCAAGTCCGACATAAATCTGCCCCACAGTTTAAAGGAGCTGCAGGGATACATAGCTCACAGGTAAAAGCAAGGTCAAATGTGTACATCATCTCATTTACTTTGACACTGTATTTAGTGTGCATAACATGCGTTTGATCAAGACCTCGGATGTCTGTCATACCACATACCCTTTTTGAGAGCAGGGGATACAGGTGAATATTAAAATCACCACCCCATTCTTTCAAATACTCCTTTTTCCTACTACGACACAGAGACATAAGATCATTATCCAAATTGCTAAACCGGAATCAAAATTTCCCTGATGGAAGCATTATCATAGAAACTAACCAGAACTCAATTTAGTTTGTGTGAAAGATCCAACATAATTTTTGATAAAAACTAGGAGTGGAAAATAGTTGGAAATGTAAATGCATAGGCAACATTTTGCTCTACCAGCACTAGATACCACTGCAGATTGAAGAAAGGTTCTACATCAATTAACATGAAGAGGGTCAACTGCCCACATCTCCTGCACACATAAAAATGTAAAACTTCGAAACAAAAGTGAAGTATTCTGGGTTAGCTGCTCTGCCACATAGAAAGGCCACATTTCAGAAAAGTACTCTATAACTTGTATGGTTAATAGAACTCTCACCCTCCAAAGTGTTCGGGGATCCCCTTAACATTTTACTAGAGGATGAAACACTAATAGATCCAACCTCTGGGCAATGTATAGGACCTTCCCCCATAGGTATATGTTCAGGACACAAGTCACAGTAGAGCTCTTTGGTAGTCATTGTATATATATTTATTTCAAGACAAGTATTGAAATGTAACTGAATTAAATAACAGTAGCTGAGGTGAGGTTGAGCATGCGCTATAATAGTCTATACAGCGACATCATGACTCCTGAATGAGAGAAATGTTCACAACTAATGTGTCGGGTTAAATGTAAGTGCAATGTAAGATGAAGCAGTGAGAGCTTCAGCATCTGTTCCTTGATTGTTGACTCCTGTTGGGAAAATGCATTGAACTCACACAGTGCTTTAAATTAAATAAATACAACTCCACAATATATAAGGGGCTACCAAGGTGTGCACAGTATATCACGGCAACATGTCTTTTTTCTACAAATTTTGTAGTTCTTAGTTTTGACTGATAATATTTCCCTAGTCATGAAAGACGGGGGTTCATTAAAAGGGCGAGTAGTTAGTGTGATCGAAGGATGGGCAGTTCTGACTTTTTTCTGAAGCTCTGCATGGCTGCCATAGTTCCATAAGCCTCAATGGAACACACTGTAGTTCCGCCAGTCTATAAATGCTTTGTCATCTTCTCCTGAGCAGCAGCATGGAGAGAGAGACACTCCAGCTCTCTGAGGGTGGGGCAGAATTTCTACTACTGTCATCAGATGTTTTGAATCAAATGATTTTGTTTGACTGTGTAAGCTTTTTATAAGTAATACATTGTTGTTGACATCAAAAGTGGCAAATATATTTGGCACAATACACTAACATTTAGGGGCAGATTTACTAGCCCCTTGCGCCTTTTTTGTGTCACATTTCCCATGTTAAAAGTGACACAAAAGTGGCACAAGGGGCTTGTAAATCTGCCCCTTAGACATTAAAGCCCCTTAATTAGCCTCAGGGGCATCCTAGTAGTGCATTCCAGAAAATAATCTTGCACTAAAGGTGCAGCTCACAGAGAGGAGCTCCACGGGTGTTCAAAGTTTGTCTGAATACATACTCACGGACCCTGCCAGTGGGCATCACTTGATAACATGGCAATCTTGCAACAAAGTATCCCTTGGTCATTTAGGAATACATTTCAGAATACAAATTGGCAGCAGTGGGAAGAGGAGCTTAATGAGCACAAACTGTGAAAAGTGTCTCCACCTATATGGGAGCGGTTTCACACTGTACTTGTTGTTAGGAGTTGGCAGAACTCTGCTGAATATCGCGGAGTTTTTATGATACTCCACCGAATTCCATGGAGTAAAACTCCATGAGTTCCGCCCACCCCTAAGGGCACCTAGTAATGTTGAGCATGGCATAACTCCAGTTCCATATGTCCTGAGGGTATGGTATCTCCTGAGACAGTGGGTCCCCAGTGCAGAAAGTGGTTCACGCCTCCTACACCTTTAACTTAAAATTAAAGGTTTGTGCTAACCTTCATAATGATCAATAGTAGTTTGGGAACCCACTTTACCCTTGTAGGCTTGGTCAATAATGTTTATGATAAAAGGAGCCTGCTAGGGATTTAATTTGTAACAATCTTTTTTGTTATTCACTAATAAATTAAATTAGGGGGTTAGTCCTACCGGAACAAATGGCTTGGCTCTCCCCAGAAATAATCTGAAGACTGAAGATTGCAGCTCAGCGCCACACACTTAGTTGTCTACCTAGTCCTCCAGGGAATCAGGCTACTTTCTTATGCTTCTTCAGCCTCATAGGTCTGATTTGCACTGGGAAAATGTTGTTTTGCTCCAGTGGCCAACTCTAACCAGCAGATGCACTCTAAATGTATTGCTTGTTCCTAGAATTTGGTTTTTAATGCACCAATCATCAGACCTGTACTTTGGCTTAACTCCTGATGATCTCTTCTGCTTGGGAGGAGTCTTCCACAGCCTCTCCATCGCCAACAAGCAGGACACCTTGACTGCAACATCCCTCAAACCAGACAACTTCCTAGCTACTTGCATCATAGTAAATAGTTTTTCTACAATTGATTACATTTTATAAAAAAACATTGGTAGTGGCCTAATAAACTGTTCATTATCCAGAGATTGCCATAGCAAAAATGCTGGATGACATTGTCTAAGGCCAAGCTTCAAATTGATAGAATCCACCTCCTTCTTTGTATGACATAAAACTTACAAAATAAAAGAACATGCATTGTGGATTGCTAAAACATATAAGCACTTGGGCAGTTGCTCAATGTTCTAGACCAATCACGTATGGTGGGGTAGCTTGTTAATCTGTGAAAAATCCCTAGTCTAAAATTGGTCAGTACAAATCTTTCATATGCACTTTGCACCTTTTTGAGATATGATTGGATCACATAAGTGGTTAATATCGTTTGATGAGACTGTACCTTTGGTCTCAATATTTCTACAGAAAATCTGTTTGTCTCAAGAAGTGTCATGCAGTTTCTTTTAAAATAAAAGTCATGGAGCCAGGTTTTTCAAAATATCCTGTGTGCCTAAGGTCATTCATAAAATCTTTAACATATTTTAACCATGGGATATAAGGGGCCCGCTGTAGCATAAGACTGTCCTTTATAGTATCTTGATTAAAGGTAGTTTTTTTAGTAGTCCAGGTTCTTTGCCACAGCAGGACAGGTTGGATTTTTATGGGATACCATATGTACGGCACCCCTAATTCAGAGGGACATACATGAGTGGATGTACTGCATGGGACAGCCAGCAGGAATCTTAGAAAAGCGTTCTCAACTAACTGTAGGGGCTGAGGATCACCATAGCCCCAGACGCCTGCTCCGTACATGGCAGTGGTCACACATTTTACCTGATAGATGTTTAGCAGCTCTACAAGTGGTCTTCTGCCAAGTTTCCTTGCAAAGTTAGCTAGGGCGGCCGTAGTTTTCAGATATAATAACTTCCTAGCTTTAACTGCCTGGGTCCATGTCCCATTTTGATCAAAAAGAATACCTAAATATGTGAATGTCTTGGTGAATTCAACCATTTTATCAACAATATAGATATCTCTGCATTTTGTGCTACTTCGCCCGCACTTCATGATGAAACATTCTGAGGTGTTCACACTTAGACTCAGATTATGCATAAACCTGGTAAAACTTGTCAGTACCCTTTGGAGCCCCAATTGTGTTCCTGACATCAGTAAGGCTTCGTCCATGTACAGAAGGGCGGGTTTAGGGCAATTATCCGTTTGCTGCAAGTCCTGGCACTGGTCTGCTAAGACTTGGCCTAATTTATTTATATAAATTAAAAATAAAAAAGGTGCCAAGACGTAGCCTTGTCATACCCCCCTCTGTATTTTGCACTCAGGCGTACATTCTCCACTCGCTCCGTATCGGACCTTTGCCTTCGCATCATAGTAAATCCTAGAGTCAATTAATTATTGTGCACCCCACCTTAACCAGAGTCTCTAACAGAGAGATTGGCCTATAACACGCAGGGTTCTGATGGTACTCTTTCTTTAATATTAGAACAAATATTGATTCTGACCAGGTTGTAATAAAACCAGATGAACTGCAATTACCTGGGTTAAAAGAAGGCCCCACAGAAACAGGTTATATTTAAAGAGATCTAGAGGGACACCGTTGGGCTTGGTGCTTTCCCTCCCTTTCTTGCTCAATGGAGCAGTTAACCTCTTCTAGAGTAAAAGGAAGGTCTGTGGCATGTTTGCCTAATGAGGTTGTTCACTGCGTCAACTGTGGGATGTCTGTGGAAATCTTGTAAACTGTTTTTGGACATGTTTGAACAATGTTCCACCCATTGATCCTCATTGATCGCAATCTCTATGGTGGGTATATCTTGAGCTACGAGGAATGGAGCATTCAAAGCCCACCAAAAGGCCATGTTATCTCTGGCCAGTGTGGCTTCATGCAAAGCGGACTTTGCTTCTTCTCTTAATATGCCTTTACGTTCCTTTGGAATCCGTCTATAATCCCCTTTGCTAGTTTTCATTTCTTGGCTATTTCTAGATGGTTTGTGTAAAGCATGTTTTCATTTTGTATAGGCTTTTGTACATTTAGAATCAAACCAGCCTTGTTTCTTTTCGTGTTAGGGCATTTTTTCTTCTCTAGAAATCTGTGCAAAAGAGTCTAAAATGTCTACATGTGGAGTTGTCTCCTCCAGACTGGCTAAAATAGATGTTTGGCATTTGGCCAATATTTGCTTTGTGAAATCGGCTGGGTCCACCTTGGACCAACGTAGGGAATAACAATTTATTTTATTCAAGACTATGTGCTGAACCAAATGTGCTGAATTTCCCTTGATGTTTATCATGTTCCTAGGGAATAGGAAGACTACACTTAGTGGAAAATGATCACTTAGGGTGTTTTTGTGTGTAGTAAAACCTCTAAGTCTAGTTGAGTGTCTGCTTGGTATAATGATATAATCGATGGTCAAATACATCCCTCTCCCAGTAAAAGTATGGCTAAAGGGAACAGCTGGAATGCAAAGGTAGTTAGCAAATCCTAGGTCAAGCGATGATCTCATTTAAATATTCTCCATAATTTGTATGCAAAAAATGCCAGTAAATTATGAACGTGCTCAAAGTGCTTTAAGGAGGATAATTATCACAAAAGTGGCAGTGGGACTGCACTGGGGGTACATGTTTACCATAAGAGTCATACCAAACTGGTATCTATATATCTAAGTATGGTGAAACTGTGCTGGTACAGAGTTTGCCCATAAGGTATTACTCAGCGAACTGAAAGCCTTTTCTGTAAATCACTATAGGCATACACTATGTATGCTCACTCACATATTAAGGCCAACACCAGCTCAGTACCGATACCTCAAGGGTACCTTCAAGGACAGACTATTTCTGTGCAGATACCAGGCTGAGCTAAACGGTAGTCTCATATGATAATATGTTATTTGTAACCCACCCAGAGCCTCTTACCCTACTTGGGAATCAATGACCTTATCTTAAAAGGTGGACACATGCGGTTATCACTCTCACTACATTTTCACTAAATGTTTTATGAGTGAGACTCAGTTGGTGAGACTCACTCGCAGTAAAATTCCAAAATGGTGTAGTCAGAAAGCAAATTATCCATAGGGATTACATGAACATGTACCTTTTGTCATACAGTTAGCTGGGCATGACCCACTCATGAATGTGGACATTGTAAGCATTCATACATTGTAGTTGTATTACAATATGGCAATGACATATTCCTTAGGTAAGTAAAGCCCTTGCAATTTTTCCTATTATGTGTAGGTCACACAGCATTGATTCTGGAAGCTGGTGTAAGAATGCACGTTTAAGAGAAATTTTTGAGAAGTAGCTTAAAATCAAAACCTATTACTGCATTGTATTACTGTTAAGGTTAGGGGCAGGTACTTCATACATGAGTCTAGGGTAATTCAGTTAGGAGGTCAGTTCTTTATTGAATGTTATGCCCTTAGGATACAACAACAGCAGATCAGAGCTGGGATTTGCTAAGCTGTAGGCCATTAAGAAGGGCTTTTCTCCCCTGCAGGATGGAAGGACTGCCCAGCATAGGGAGCTGGCTCACCTTCTCCCCTACTGAACTACCGCCATGTCATTTCAGAAACCCCATATTCTGTCTCACTGTTTTCTTTGCCCCATCCCACCCATACCAATATTCTTGTTGGCACCCTTAGATGTAATCCCATTCAATAGCTGTCAGTCCCTGCCACCCTTTCCATGTACCCATGCAGCACAACGTGATGCCAGTAACAAGTCCACTGGTAGGGAAGAGGATGGAAAGGAACATAAACCCCAATCCTAGACAGCTAGGGGGTCATTCCCTTCTAGACACCGCAGCGTTCTTCCAAGCTTTCATTCTCTGCTTCTAAGAGCTTCCAATACCATAAGGAGACCTCCTTACTTATGGGCTGCATATCTTGAAAAAGTGCTTCAGCCTCCCATGTGCCACCAACCTCCAAATTAGCACTCCCATACAGGATAAACACTGTACATGTTTGAATCTAGAGAGGGAACACCCAGGTTTGCCTTAAGTGGCTCCCAAGGAAAAAGCCCTTGCACTGTAAAGCAAGCCCCCTAGTGTTGATCCCAGCCTCCCTCAGAGGGTGACTAAACAAATCCATCAAAAACTCCGGGGTACCTGGAGAATCACACACTGGAGAAAAATCAATATAACACCGGATACCCAAAATCTTCCTAACCCTGTACCATAGGGTGAGGTTAGCCTTCAGCACCTTGAGGCGGACCTTTTTGAAAAACATGGGAATCCCAAATGTTTAAAGGAAGCCAGTGGGTCTCAATCCTACCACCATTTCTGATCAAATCCAACCCCAGGTTGAGCTAACTAGTGTTCCGAGCAACATCATACAGTTCTTCAATTGGAAAGCCATACAATAAAGATTTAAATCTGGTAATGCCAGTCCACCTTTTATTAGCCTCCTCCTCAATGTTTTTCAAGAAATCCTAGCTCCCTGGAAGCCCTGATTAAACTAGTGATTTTCGACTGTAACTTTCCCATCTCTTTTTTAGGAAACATAAGAGGAATAGAATTAAAGTTATAAGTTAGCTTAGGTAAAATTGACATTTTAGTCAATTTCACCAAGCCATAAATTGACAATGGCACATTTCTCCAAGTAGTAGAGAGCAGACGCCCTCTTAAATTATGCACTGGAACCATCTTCAACTAATGTATTATTGAAATGTCCAGGCACTTAAACACAGCCACCGCCCGATTGCAGTTGATAATATTACAACACATAACCTCTGACTTAGATCAATTCACGGAGTAACCCGATAGTGCCCCAAACTCTTCCGCTGGTTTTTCCACTCTCTGAATAGTTTGAAAGGGATCTGATGTATATATAATAAGATCATCTTCATTTAGTGCTATATTATTCCTCAATCCTTGCAAAGTGAAATTAACCATCCAAGAGACTACTCTAAATAGCTGAGCAAATGGTTCAATATTAATATCAAACAAAAGAGAAGAAAGCAGTCACTCCTGCCCCATACCCCGGGTGATCCCAAAACTCTCCATCAGCATACCATTGAACAAGATAAGGATGGATTAATTTGCATATATTCCCTGAAGGGTCAAGATGAAACATGGACTAAACCCTACACTGCCAAAGCATCACACAAATACGCCCAACTGACCCTATCGAAGGCCTTGGCAGCATCTACTGTGGGACCAGCCAATGGGATCTTATGAGTTATAGCCAAATCGATACATCCAATTCATTGCTGAGTGAGAACATGCATCTGGCACTTAGAAACAAATCCTTTCTGATCAGGATGAATTACTTGGGGATGCAACTTAGCAAGTATCCCTGCCAAAATGCTGGCAAAAATCTTATAGGCATCATTTACAAGCAAAATTGGCCAGTATAAATCTGCCCTCTTAGGATCCTTAGTAGGTTTCACAATCAGCACTATTGTGGCTTTCAACCATGATTGTGGGATCTGGTCTTTCTCAAGATAGATGGACTTAAACAATTTTGTCCAAAATGGTACTACCAACTTTTTTTAGCATTTTATATAACTCTAAGGTAATAACATTGGGCCCACCGCCTTCCATTCTGCCTATCTAGTTTTAGGTGTAGAGTTACAATCCCTCTAAGTGGATCTACCAATAATAGGATCCAAGAGAGTATTAAAATCCCCCCAAACCTCCATCAAATTCCATTCCAAAACGCAGAGATGGGAAGGGTCATCAGCATTCCGGCTGTAGAAGCCTCCACAAATAATTTCATAAATGGAACATAGCACACCTACAAGGACCCGTCTACTTGTACTATCTGTTTTAGATGACAACATCACAATCTGTGCTCCCTTCCTCGGAAGGATAGCTATTACCTTACAAAACTCTTGCTGATCAGTAACTGCAAAGCTCCAAATCTACCTGCATTTGGAGAAAAGTGTTCTACTCTCTATCTCATGCAAAATCATTACATGAGCCCTACTCTCTTCAAGGTATCGAAATATCAGTCTCTGCCTCCCTCTAGATCTGAGGCCATTTACATTCCAAGTTAGGAAACAAATCTCTCTACCTACACCCATTGTTTTGTTTTGTTTTAAGGAGGCCCACCCCTTTTTACTAAAATGTGAGGTGAATACATACATATGTAAATAATTAAAACAGTTGCCTGGTGAACTTGAGGACTTATTTTCCCACTGCTCCCCACTCAGTGTTCTTACCCAGACCTACCCAATAGGTAACCCTCCCTCTAATATATAGCATTTTAAATGCTGATCGGATATCACCAGAGTGGCAAAATAACTCACAAAGACCCCCTCACCTACCTTTGACAGCTGCAACCACACAAATCAACTGGCCCAATGAGGCTTCTGCAGCTCCGCAAAGCCCCAGAGGAGGTAAGAGCAACTGCAAAACATATCACTGGGTGTGAGGGGAGGAGGGCACCTCCTGGTGCAAATACTAGAGCATGGCTGCCATATTACTCCCTTAAAGAGTTTAGGAATTATGATGTATTCGCCTAATACCACCACAAGTTTCAATTATTTGCTTCCCAGAAGTGTTATTTTAATAAGGAAATTAGAATATAAAATATCTTAATAACCTATGCATAACATAGGATGTTTTTTTAACTGAAGAAATGTGTTGTTTGCAACATACACCTGTTTAGTTATTGTTTTTGCAAATCTTTTCAGCATTATTTCGTTTTACTAAGTTCATGCATGTTCTTTTTATGTTCATGATGTCTGAAAATATAAAATGTTTGGTCTAGCTTCCTATGAATTACTTATGTTTTGCTTTTAAGTTTTCTTGCGTACTGACAACAGATGTTTGGAAATGTTGAGTACTGGGTATTCAGGGAAACATTTGTTTTATCCTGCTTAAATTGTATGGATTATCTCATTGTGTTAGGTAATCCTCATGCCCTAAGTGCCTATTACTGTGATGCACATGGTGAAAACAACCCACTCAGGCATTCACTGCCTTGTTCTAAATGTGGATGCTGGGCTTGCAAAAAACGTTATTAATGGATGAAGTCATGTCTGCTGTTTATTGAACTGATACATTAAATTACTTAGAAAAAGAGACAACAGATCAGAACACCAGAGAGAAATCCAGGCCCCATTCTCAAAGCTCCCCCCAACAACTCTCAGTGTGTAGTCCTACAAAATATTTAAACTGATTTGTGGTGCTAAAATCAAATTCTTCCCAGCTTTCAGGAGCAGGCAGACTTTTGTCAGAAAACCACATTTTTCAGTACAGTTTTGGCATTTTACTGGGACATAGTCCATTTTTCCTATTCTTGTGTGCTTTCAATATATATCTATTTAGTTTGTGGTAGAAATGGGTGTGAAACCAATGGTGTATCCTGGGAAACAATACATTTTTGAAAAGTAGACAAGATTGTGAATTCAGCAAGGGGTCATTTTTGTAGATCCTTCAAGGTTTTCCTATAGAAAGTAAAATTTTAAATAAAAAAAAGATTGAAATTGAGTTGAAAAAAACATAGCCATTTGTGTTTGCCTTTTCACCAGTAACTTCTTCTAACCATGGCAGATTTTAAAAAACAATATACTGTTACATCCTCTGGATGCTTTTGATTCCTAGAACCCGAGACACCCACAGCCAATACCTGAGCTGCACCTTGCACTGATTTTTCATTGTACACCAGGTATACAGTAATTCATTTGGTAAAATATAAAGAGTGATAAATAGGCATCAAAGAAACATATGTATTTCCTAAATGGGCATAAGGTATGGAGTTTAGAAACAGTCTTTATTTACACATCTCTGAATTTTTTGGTACCAATACTTGCATGTGAATTAGAGGGCATTTATCAACACTGTCTTATATGTGGAAAGCACAAATGCAGAGAAAGACAATTGGTGATAACACTTTTTCCACTAGTCTGTGTCTGCCTAAGTCTCCCACTGAAAAATGGTGCCTCACTTGTGTGGAAAGCCTAGTGCCTGCAACAGTAAATGGCCCTAAACGCAATGTGGACACATCACATTTTTCCACTGAAAGCATACCTTTTTATGCTGAGCTTTGTATTTTGGGCCCTAGCACAGCCAGCCTTTAGGGACCCCTAGCAAAGTTTTCCCCAAAGTAATCCAGGATGGGGTGACTTGTGTGGCTCTCAAACCTGCAAACCTCACAATTTCTCTAAAAATACATTTACTTCAAAATTTGGTGATAGAAATTTCTGGAATCTGATGGGAGCCACAAATTTCCTTCTACCCAGCATTCCCCCAAGCCTCCTAATAAAAATGGTAGCTCAATTGTGTGAGTAGGCCTATTGCCCACCGCAGGGAAAAGCCCAATACACAACATGGGCCGATCATATTTCTCGACTGAAAATCAACCATTTTTTGCAATGTGCTTGTGCTAAATTGTGGATTCTGGGTGCTAGCTCAGCTGGCACCTAGGGAAAGCTAGCAAACTGTAATTTTTGTTAAAACTAGACACCTAGGAGAATCAAGGATGGACTGACATGCATGGCTCTCTTCACGTTTTTTACCTAGAATTCCTTACAAACCTCAAAAGTTTTCTAAAAAAACACATTTCCCTCACATTTCCGTGATGGAAAGTTCTGGAATCTGCGGGGAATCACAAACTTCCACCTACCCAGCATTTCACAAAGTCTTCCAATAAAATAGTACTTCAGTTGTGTGGTTAGAGCTAGTGCCTGCGAAAGGAAAAGGCCCAAAAAGTATTGTGGAGACATCAGAATTATCTATCACAAAACAACCTGGCTTCGCAAGGGGGTAACCTGAGCTTTTGTCTCTGGCTCAGCAGCAATCTAGGCAAACCTACCAAACCTAGACATTTCTGAAAAATAGACTGCCGTGGGAGTCCAGGTAGGTGTTGCTTGAAAGGATCCTCCAGTTTGTTTTGACCCAGAATCCACTGCAAATCTCAGATATAGCTAAAACATATTTTCCTCACATTTCTGTGTGCGATCAACACACCGGCACACATTTCTTACCACCCAGTGTTCTCCTAAGTCTCCCGATAAAATGATACCTCACTTGTGTGGATGCCCAAATCATAATCAGCCTAAAAATGTATTTACAAAAATGTGCTTTTGAACACGCTTTGGTGCCCCGTCCATCTCTATATGTTTTTGACCCTTCCCTGTGGCAGGTACTTGGCCCATCCACATAAACTAAAATGTGATCCAAACATTACCTTGCCAATTAAAAACAATTAACTTATGAAGGAGTGTTGCTTGCCACTGAGTCAGATGGCAGCAATGCTACACACCTTCAAAGCAGACAGAGCTTTATGTGACCACCATGAGTTGCAACATTCTTGTATCGATGTCCAAATCGTGCCAAGCATACAAGAAATAGTCCTGTTGTCATGGTTTTGTATTTTAGTGTTGCATGTCAGATTGGATTAGACATAAATATTGTTTGACGTAAATACTGTGTCTTAAATATCCTTTACAAGAATAGGTAGATTTTCTATTATTAACTCAAATGGAGCCATATTTTTCTAAATTATATTTAGCACCCAATATATGTATCTGAAGGCATCCCCATAATATTACTGGATCTTGACACTATGGAATTGCATTTAAATATATTGTTTATAATTGGAACCATCTTGCTAGCAACAATGAATGTGCAGGAACATATTTGGTATTTTAATCATTATGTGGTTGGAATTTGAGGCAACCACTGATATCATTTTACATGCCTTCAAGTATTCTTTTCATGCAACTCAGCAAGATATGTTTTTAATGACTATCTTCAGTCTCTTTTGTTTAGTAGAGTAGTGGTAAATTAGGATGTCCATTTTGTCATTGAAGTAATTGCCTCCTCCTACAAAGAGTGTTTCTGGTGTTATCAGAATACTTGATATATCCTGAATGTTTCTCTTTCTTTTAAAATATATTAATGTAGAAAAGTGGAATATTATGTGATATGGCTGGGTAGCTTTACCATGTAATCTTATCACAATACCCCAAATATGGCCCTTGGATTAACACTAACAAAATATTTAACTCAGTCCAGGTAGAGTGGCAAAGAGCAGCCAGGCTTTACGAGAGGAACACGTGTTAAGCATTTTACAGTACCCTTATAACTCATACGTAATTGACATGATTCAATAAAAATCCATCACCAATTTACAAGAATAGAGGGCCTGATTCACAATGGGCTGCCGTACTCCTGGTGGAGGACCCACAGTCATGGGGTAGCCTCCGCACTCGGTGCGGAATCTCTGCAATGAGAATTCTCTTTGCAGAGATTCCACTATGAGCTGGGAGACCCACCCATGACTGCGTAGCCTCCACTAGGCGTGCAGAGGCCCTTTGTGACTCAGGCCTAGAGTGTATTTGTATCTTAACCAAAATGAACAAAATTGCATACACATAACCAGAGTTATGGATTTTCAAAGCAATATAAAATCAAGTGTCAATCGGTCACGGTCACTTAGGGGTCGAGTTGCCTTGCACTCTTACTGGGTAAAGGTGGTTGGAGTCCAGGACCAGGCCCCAACAGTCAGTTACATTTTACCTAGCTCATGGTGTCTGGGTGCAGAGTGGTTCTGGCTCTCGGAACAGTGCTGCTGAAAATAAATTACAAAATCACAAGAGGGGGGACCAATATTGGACATAAACTTGACCCATTAATGTGTTGGATGACTAATTGACTGATTTTTGAAACGCTCAGTGGTATGTACATATTATTAGTGAGCTTTTTGGTCTCAATTGCTTTTACCTTTGTCCACTCGTTTTTCATCATGCTAACAGATTCTGACTTCACTTGTTTTGCTCAGCATGGCCAATTTTCTACATTATAAGAAGATATAGTTGCACGGGGACACTCTGGATGAATGGATTATAATTAAAAGATTAAATTCTGTTTCGCTATTTCAATGAATATGATTGACGTTTATGGTTAATAGCATTAGTTTTATTTTCATCTTTCCATGTGATATTTATAAATACATTGTAATGCATGAACATAGCTGCATTAAAATTAATTGGAGATAGTTTGTCCATTACCGTTTGTCGAACATGTCCAAAACCTTTCCCCATTTTTTAACTACACATTGTTGCTCCTTCCCCAGTGTGACATTTGTATATGCTGTAATGTATGAATATAACTGTTTTGGAATGCATTTTGGATAGCATTGTTCGTGACTGTTTGGTCCTATCAAGCATGTCTAAAACCCTCCACAAATGATGACCTAAAAAAAAGAGTTTTACTCACAAGTGGGTCTCAAATTCACTGTATTTATATACTTAATTTCTTTATTATTCAGTTCATAGCAGATAACATTCATAAATCGATCAATAAAATCAGAAATGTAGGAATATTACACAGTCCCATGTGATGGCACAAAAGCACAAATCGCATTAAGACAAAATGAAAGAACGACAATGATAATCGAAAACAACTACATTTCAAATCAACGTCTCCATATATTGTAACATAGGCTGCCAGATTTTTATCCCTAGTTGTTTCTTCCTCAAAGATTTTATACGATACAAACTAAAGTCAAGATTAAACACATTGTGAAACTTGGCACACCACATTTCATATGATGGCGCCTCTAATTGTAGCCACATAGACGCGACACCTAATCGGGCAACAGCCATGGCAATAAATATAAAATATCAGAAAGGATAGCAAATCTGTGTGGGTTCAATATCCTCACCCACCCCTACTAACATAATATCTTTAGAAATACAAACATCAACCCCCATAGTTTGCAATAGAAATTCTGAGATGCCAACTAAAAATTGTTTTAAAACTGTACAATAAAAAAAAACAATATCAGCTTTTTCCGCCTGACACCTAAAACATTTCCTATCATGTAGCCCGCCCCACTTCATCATCTTGGCTGTTGAATGGTATAAATTAAACAGGGTTTTATAGTGTTGGGTGCGTACATTTTCTGTCAATATAACTTTACTTGCCATATCTATTGATAATTGCACATATGGGCCAGTTTTGCCAAGTCTATCTCTCCACTTTGCATCATGCATCTCAATGTCATCCCGCTGAGTCGCCAATAATATGTCATACAATGCACCAATCTTGGCTGTTTTAGACAATGTTTCTAATAAATCATTGGTTGTTATAGACGTATATCTGCAATGTTTATTGATAAAGTCACGAATTTGCAAATATTTGAAAAAATCATACTTAGATATTTTATATTGTTCCACTAACTCTAAAAAGAGAATACTTATTCCAGCCCTGTAGATATCCCCTAGACGTCGCATCCCCTTACCCTTCCAAGTGGCCATCTTTGTGTCCCAAAACACTGCAGGAAATATTTCCATGGAGTTTAATGATGTATAGTAACTAATCCAATTTATAGATACGATTTTGCGTATCAACTTCCACGCCTTTAATGCAGCAAAAGCAGTTTTAAATCGAGTTCTTTTAAAATAGCTTGGTTCATACAACTTAAGCAACGCCTCACTCGCCTGAGTACCCAATAGCAGCTGATATATGTTAGGAGTGTCAAATGGCCTTGCTTCACCCCCAGCCACCAAATACTGCATATTCTGCAGAAAACAAACCAGATAATAAAAAGCAAAGTTCAGCACCCCCCATCCACCACGTGCCAGTGGAAACGCCATATATTTTAAAGCACGCCGAGTTTTCTTCCATACCCATATAAACCTATCTACAATGGACTGAAGCAGCATTAATTGTATTTGTGTCAGCTCTAGCGGTACCGTCCTGAAATAATACATTACCCGGGGTGTATACACATTTTTTAAACATTACATCATCCTACCATTGATAAGTGGAGACACTCTACCTTTTCCAATTGGCTTTTTGCTGAAGCTAGTATGTCTGCCCAGTTCACTTCGACTATCTCTTGGAGTGACATCCTAATCTTTATTCCCAAATATCTATTTTCGGTTGTAAAACAGACTTCACTAGGACAAACAACCTGGGTTTTTAGAAACATTTAACTTGTACCTGGAAACTTCCCCAAACTGTTGAGTCTGATACTCAATTTCCTTTAGTGCTTGCTCTGGATCAGATGTTACTATCGCTATATCATCAGCGTAAGCAAGAACAGGTACTTGATGTTGCCCCACTACCATCGACTGTATACCGTTGGTGGACTTCAATATTTGCAACAATGGGTTGATATAGGTGGCAAAGAGCAAAGGCGAACAGGGGCAGCCCTGCCGGGTGCCCCTAGTTATATATACAAAAGATGATTCTTTCCCCATTGTACAAATTCTGGCCAGCGGGGTTTGTACATAGTCTGTATTGCTAACAAGAATATGTGACCAAACCTCATCTTTCGCATTGTAGCCTACAAAAATGACCATGATACTCGGTCAAATGCTTTTTCAGCATCTAAAAAAATTATACCTATATACTTTTGACATGTAATAGCGTAATCTAACAGCCCAATAACACATTGTAAGTGATTTACCGTGCTCCTGCCGGGCAGATAGCTGTGTTAATGCCGAGATACCAGCGGTGGTATAACTTGTGCTAACCGAGTTGCAAGGATTTTTGAATACACCTTACTATCTGCATTTATTAATGATATCGGTCTATACGACCCCGGAAGCCTAGGAGACTTGTCCTTCTTCTTTAAAATCACTATATTAGTATCATCCCATGATGATGGGGGGTTCCCACCCTGAGCTTCTAAGAAGGTAGCCAGCATATCATCCTTGATAATTGAAAAAATTATCCGATAGACCTCCAAGGGAAGTTTATCCAGCCCTGTCACTTTCCCTAGCGCTAGCCTATCTAATGCTGTCTGAAGTTCTAACATAGTAATAGGAGCCTCTAGTTCTTCCTGTTCATCCATCCCTATCTAAGTTAAATCAAAATTATGGAGATATCGCTCTATACTACCCTGCTCCACAAGATCTTGAGTATATAATTCTTTATAATACGAGTAGAGTACCTTCATTATACCTTCCATGGTCTCGGCTATGCCCCCTTTGCCATCTTCCAAGGTTTCTATTTGCTGGGAGATGTGTCTGCCCTGCAGTCTATGAGCGAAACATCTGCCAGTTGCCTCCCTGTATTCATATCTTTCTGCCTTATGTATTTTAAACTGCACAGATATTTCTTGACTCCATACCCAGGTAGTGCTAGCCTTACAACAGGCCGTCTTAGTTTGCGCTTCTTTACTATCCACATTCATTCTAACTGCTTGTATAAGTTCACACTCACCTTTTTTTAATTCCTCGAGTAAACCCAGCATTTGTTCTTTCTGTTGTTTCTGCTTAGCCCCGCCATAGCTAAGTGTTTCACACCTAAGCCCTGCTTTCAAAGAATCCCAAATCATTGGTTGGGCAGCCGATCCTCTATTACTGTCCAAAAGCAATGTAGCCCAGGTTCGAATATGATGAACATATTCCTCATCCCTTAAAAGTTTTTTATTAAATGTAAAAGACCGCTGCTCCCTTGAAAGACTAAAGCCAGCAAGATCCATGACCACAGGTCCATGATCCGATGAAATGCAGGGCCATACCTGTATATTTGCACCCATAGTCAGCAACCGAGTTAAAAAAATATTGTCCAGCCGGACAAACTTATTGCGTGGGGACGAAAAGAATGTATACCCAGAATCACCATCCCCAAGATTCGCTGCCTTCCACCCATCGACTAGTCCGTGATTCTGTAACAGCTGTTGCAAAGCCCTAAATACTTAAGGCTTATGCCCATGTACTTTTAAAAATGAGAGTCCCATGTCTGTACTTCCCTGTGTATATTAAAGTCCCCAAAAAGTATCAATGGGGTCCCCCAGGTTGCCAACTTGACATTTAAAAACTCCAAAGTCTCAGCCTCATCCAAGTTTGAACCATATACTGTGAAAAGCACAGTCTTAGTACCCCCTAGAATACACTCAGTAATAGCCCACCTCCCTAAATTGTCCACCCTCTCTTTACCCGTACCAATTATATCATGACGCACAAAAATCACCAACCCCTATTCATAGTAGATTGTCTGGGAGTTGATAGCAATTTAAATCCCAGCTCAGATAATATCCTACGATTAGCGTCTCTTGCAAACAAAGTATATCAGGGTTAATAAACCGCAGCCAGCACTAACACGTTTCCTCTTGAGGAAATTATTCAGTCCGCAAACATTGAATGAACATATGCGCAGCCTCCTATCTGTCATTGCTATGCATATATCTCATGGCAATCAATACATCCAAAGAATAAAGTCTAGAATTTCTACAACACATGCTATGAACTGAGTTTTTACCCTTTATCACATTCCCACCCACCCCTTTACTTCCCAAGTGACCCTCTACCCCCCACCACCTTCCGACAGAGCAACCCCCACCCACCCTGACAGTGACCCTCCCCTATCAAAAAGGCCCTAGGGCCAATCGCCCTTGTGATGCTTGGTGAATAGCCCTCTTGGTACTCGCCTTTCCCACATCCTTTTGTATATACGGCTAAGGAAGAACAAAGAGCAAACAAAAACAAACACTGAAGATAAAAAATTGGGCAAAAAATAATCCAGAAAACAAACATATCATTATAAACAAAATCCATTGCCTATATAATTATCCTCAACCCAAAGATTGAAGATACTCCCTTAGCTGCAGAATTGTTGTATGGCGTTTTAGGATCCAAGTGAATTTTCCCGATTCATGCCCTTATATTGGTACAATTCACATTTCCCTAATATAGGCATAGAAATCATTCCCTTATTGAGGCATAGCGAATGCAGTCCAAATACAGGCATGGCTACTTCCAACCATATCAAAACATCACAACGATTTCTTGTAAAATCGGCTTAAGCAGTCAGGGACCTCCCCTTGCTTGAATATTGATTTGTCCAAGAACTCATATACTTTACAAAGAACTACTATTCCCTTGGGGTTCTTTACTGACGTTATTATGCCCGACTTTACGTTAAACTAGGCACCTTCAAGGTATAAATATGCCCTCACTTGCCCTAGCAAGACACGGTGGTTCAGAGCAGTTCGACTATCTACTTGCACGACACAGCTCGCTACAGAAAGTGCCGAAGGAAGCCGACCCTCCAGCTGACGCACTGATCAAGAGGCTGCCCTTCTCATGCCGAAAATCCAGCTCCTGTGTTTCCAAGCTCCCCTTTGCAAGTGTTGGGAAATCAAGTCCAGAGACAGAGATACCTGACCTCCTTTATTCTAAACTAAAGGTATGGAGCAGATTCGAACCTAAGAGAAATCTTGGAAAGATTCTTGGCAAAGAAAACTAAAACCCATGCTACACCACTTACTTCTTCCCTCAAACTAGACTAGGTTAGGTACATTGGGGTAGGCGTATTTTAGAAGCACCAGTTGAGTATTTTTAGCCATTATTATTTATGTATGTATTTATGTATGGTTTAGAAACCATACAATGCTCTTACAGTATTATATTATAATATTTTTCTCGCTGTACGCATTATACTTTGCAGTCTGCCTTACGATTGTAGCCGTTCACTTTACTTGCATGAGAATGGAGACTGTTCAATAAACCTTTTTTATTGAAAACGCTCATCTCTCTATTTCTCTGCACCTCTGTTGAAAGAAGCATGCACAATTGACTGAATGAAATACTTATCTATTGTATCCGCGACTCTAGAGATATATTTCTTATTCTTGGGAAACAGAGTTGTCATGTTTATGCGGTTGTCAGAAACTAATCCCTTCTTGTGAATTCAAGAAAGTTTCTAGTGACCTCTGAGCTAGCTGGCATTCACTATTAGATTTAATATATTCGAGAGAGACCTAGTAGACCTCAGTCCTACGTCTGATCTATAGGATATATTATTCCAAAGCGCAGAGCCTATTGGCAATATAGGAACTACACTACAGTATCAGAAGTGAAAAAGCATATCTGTCCCTTGTTTAGAGTCTTTAAAGTAGCTGGTTGTAGTAGAAACACTTGTACGCCTTTCGCTTGCAACTGCCATCTCTTTTCCACTGTAAAGTGGCAGTAGTCAGGTCTCACAAAGAATTGCGTCCCTTTCCCAATTCTCTTCTTATCTGATCTAGCCAAATCATACAATGTTTGCCTAGCCAGGAAGTTATGTGTATACTTGCTATGTTTATATTTCACGTATTCTTCTTGGCTTTTTGTCAGTGGATTGTTGACTTTAGTGGAGTTTGACTTGTTTGTCATCTCAAGTCCTTATACATAGTCTTGATGTGTAAATTTTAGGATGTTTTAAATTTTGTCAAATATTGTTATATGTATAGGGCAATGTTTATACTTATGTTTTTCACGTGTTTTGTTCAGATGCTCTTATTGTCTGTGTTTTCTGTTTTATAAAGAATCTTTTTTTTTTTTAAAACATATTTATTAAATTTTTCGCAATTTTTCCACATATTCCAACGTATGTATTACAGCACATACCAATTTCTCAGGTGGTTATATAGTACATATACATTTCATTGTTTTATACAAATTTTCATATCATAAGCAGATATAATAAACCAAAAGACAGTCCTCTAAAGCAAATCAAATCAAACTTCTGCTGCACTATTCTAGATTTATCCTGCTAGTTTTCCACGTCATAATTGGTTGCCATATTTTTTTGCCTAAGGCCTTAGCCCTTCTACCTTTCCTGTCGTATATTGCCTTTTCTAAATTATATATAGTAAGGAGGCTAGCAATCCAATCTGCAAATAGTGGAGGAGCCTTATTCAGCCAATTCCTTGCTATGCAGATGCGGAACACTGCTATTGAAACAAAAATAAACTCTACTGGCATAGCTTCCATCATGTTTACCACCCCTAAAATGATTAATTCATCTAGAAGCTTAATCTTGATCCTAAGCGTTTTATCAAAAAATTCTTCAATCGCCATTTTCAAAGTAAATAGTTGTGGGCACTGCGAAAACATATGTACAATATCTGCTCCGCTCGCATTACATCGTGGGCAAGTTATTCCTGTTGTTCCGCCCCACTGGGCAATTCTAGCCGGTGTATGGTAAAGTGAAAATAATGTTTTGTAGTGTTGCGATTGAAGGGTTGCCGAGCATAGCACCGTTCTACCCAGATCTAGTGACTCCTGAAAAATTTCTGAGCCTGACCCCAATTTTTCCATCCATTTTTGTGAAAATTTTGCCCTTTCATCTGACTTAGTTCCTTTCAATTCTGCATAGAGATGTCTTATTGTACATTTGGTGGTTATTTTTATATAATCCATAATTTTGCATTGCCGCATCCCAAGCGGACCACCTTGTTTTTGTGTTAGAAAACTCCTCACTTGTAAGTATTTATAAAAACTATTGTGCTCTAGTCCAAATTTTGCTTTGAGTGCTCCAAACTGCATGATATTGCCCTGCACATCCAGTAAGTTCCCTATCTGCATTATGCCTTTATTGTACCAATCAAACATAGTGGCATCCTTAAAGATCTCCCTCGGCAATGAGCTATTTGTGTACAATCTTGTATAGATATTAAATCTGCCTAACCCTAATTTTTTAGCCACTCCTTTCCACACCCTATATACTGCATTCAAAGTCTTAAATCTCGTGTGTTTGAAATACGTGAATTCAGTAGTATTGAAAAACCCATTCTCAGCTTCCTCCCCCAGCAATACGGCATACACATTAGGTAATCCCACCTCACTATCCGTTGGTTGCTCCAGACCTCCCCCTCCTATTAACACCTTACTGTATTGTAATACCGCAGCCCAATAATAGAGCCTAAAATCTGGTGCTCCCCAGCCCCCTTTTTCCCTATCTACCGTCAAATGTCTGTATGCTCTTCTTGTTTTCCCTTTCACCCAGATGAATTTATTCAGAATCAATTCTAATTTGGTAAACCAACCATTTTCAAAATATAGGGGTATGGATCTAAGTAAATACAGCACTTTAGGGAATGTTATCATTTTAATGACATTTATTCGACCCATTAAGGTCAGATGTAAGTTATTCATTCTTTCTGTGTTTGTTTTAATTTTCTCCAACAGTGGTCTCATATTGATTTCAACTAAACTATCTAACTCGGATGTGATCTTCACCCCTAAATAAGTGACTTCAGGTGCTATTCTTATATCATGATAGTTTACCCAGTTATTTTTAATTATTTGTGTTTTTCCTTTATTTAGTGAATACCCTGAAAATGTGCCAAAAAGTGTAGCCTCCTGTTCGATTTCAATAATGGCTGACCCTGGATCCGGTGTGACCACTGCCACGTCATCCGCATATGCAAGTGTCTTATATGCATAGCCATGTAAACCAATCGGGAGAATGTTCGAGTTTCCTTCTAACCTCGCAAAAAAGAGTCTAGATATAGGGCGAATAACAGTGGTGAGGCCGGGCAACCCTGTCTTGTACCACGCTTTATATGTATATCCTCTGTATACCCTCTATTAATCCTCACTTTAGCTGTTGGAGCTGCATATAACACCTTTATAGCCTGTATATAACCTGTGCCAATCCCAAACCACTCCAAGGCTTTCCACAAATAGCACCAGGAGACCCTGTCAAAGGCCTTCTCTGCATCCAAAAAGATGGCTGAGGCAGGGTCTCCTGCAGCTCCCGTGACATCCAATATGGTGATCATTCTCCTTGTGTGTTCCGTAGTCCCTTTACCTGGTATGAAACCATGCTGTGTTGTGTATACCAGCCCCTCAATTACTCTACTAAGTCTTTGTGATAAAGCCTTAGAGTATATTTTTGCATCTGCGTTCATAAGCGTGATCGGCCTATAAGAGCCGGGATCCAGATGTGGTTTATTCTTCTTTAAAATAACTACTATACTTGCACCAGCCCATGACTGTGGTGTATTCTCCCCTATCTGTGCATACCTTAAAGTTTCCAACATGTCTATCCCTAGTGTATCCCAAAACGTCCTATAAAATTCTGCCGGTATCTGGTCAGGTCCTGCGGCCTTCCCCGGGGGGAGTTTTGATACTGCATTATGTAGTTCACTCAGCATTAGTGGTGCCTCTAGAGTCTCTTTATCTTCCAAGGACAATTCCTTGTGTGGGATACCAGCCAAATAGTCCTCTATCTCGTCTCCCTTACTACTCAGGTCTTGATCATATAATTCAGAATAAAACTCTCTAAACACCTCCCTCACCTCTTCCACCTTGGTTACAACCTTCCCACATTTATTCTTAATTTCTTTAATTTCCCCAGCTGCCAGGTCTTGCCTAATACGCACTGCGAGCATGTGTCCAACCCTCTCGTTGAACTCGTAACACTTTTCTTTTTTTGCCAAATAATTAGCCGCAGCTTTATTAGCTAATCTTTCCCCAGTTTCTGCCTTCTTCAATTCTATTTCTAGTAAGACCTGCTCAAGAGATTCTTGATTTATAACATGCTGGATAAGCTGTTGTTCTAGGTTCCTTAAATCCTGTAGCCTACTGGCTAACTCCATTTTCTCCTTTTTACTCCTATGTAGAGTATAAGCCAGTGTTTCCCCCCTTATCCCTGCTTTGAATGCATCCCAAACCATGCCTGCGGTTGCCGTACCTCTGTTTACCTCCCAGAACTGTGTAATCCATACCTTCATTCTGCTAACATAGTCATCTTCTCTGAGCAACCCTCTTTCAAATGCCCAATAGTACTCTTTGTGACTAATATTGTGGTTCCGGGAGATAGTCAACACCAGTGGATTATGATCTGAGGAAACTCGAGGTAATATTTCTATTTTCAATTCTGATACTAATGGACTGGAGACTAAGAAGTAGTCTAATCTGGCTATACTTTTATGAGGGGCCGAATAAAAAGTACTACCTGTCCCTATAGGATTGTATGCCGCCCAAACGTCTACCAACGCATTATTATTCATTAGATTGGCAATGGCTTTTCTTACTCTCTTCTTGCGCTCGCCCTTCATCCCCCCTCCCCTCATACCCAGCCCTGTTAGCCCATTAATGTTGAAATCTCCACACACAATTATAGGTTCAGTCCATAGCGGCAATTCGGTATCTAGATAATCAAATAAATCAGGTTCGTCTTCATTGGAGCCATATACAGAAACAATTGTGTAGCGGCTTCCGGCTATTTCTCCTTCTATCATCACCCATCTACCATCCACGTCTTCCTTCTTTCTCTCTACTTTCATCAAACCTTTTTTTGCCAGTATGGCCACTCCTTTTGTTTTAGTATCTTGGTGCGTGTGTGCTAATACATCAAACCCTAGCTGATCCATAAGATACCTATCCTTCCCCCTCACATGTGTTTCCTGCAGACATATGACATCCAATTTTAACATTCTGCACATGGCCGCTACTTTCTGCCTTTTACCCCCATCATTTAACCCGCATATATTGATTGTAGTAATTCTTAATGCCATCTGCTTTTATAGAAAAGACCAAAAAACAATTCCTCAAGATATTTTCCTGCCACCTTTGTGTGTCTACATACCTTTTTATTTTGTGCTGTACAAAACCGTGTCTCTTTACCACCCCCTTCCTGCCCCCCCTCCCCCAACCCCCCTTTCCCCCCCTCCCCTTGCTAACCCCCCCCCTGTCACAGGCAAGTAGGTCAATTTTGACTTATGTGTGGCTGCGCGCTACTGTAGTGTCGCTTTCCTTCTCCCACCCTAGTTAACCCTATTACCATCGTGAAACCCAATATGCAATATGCCTAATATTTTCCTTGTTTAACCTATGCTGGTTCTGATTCCTTGCTCTTCCTGACTTTCTGAAGCTCTGTAATCTCTGCAAGATATTCTCCTGCCTTTACTTCCGAGAAAAACATTCTGATGCGGCCCCTTGTAACCACTTTTAACTTAGATGGATACATCAAGTATGCTTCTGAGCCCTGTCGTTGAAAAGGAGTGATAAGCTGTCTCAGTTTCCACCTCCTTTCCACGGTAGTGTGGCAGAAGTCGGGCCTCGTAAAAAAAGTGATCCCTTCAACTGATTTTTTCCTCTCTGGTCTTGCAGTCTCAAAGATTTCCTGCCTAGCCAAAAAAATTCCAAAAAAGACCAGCATTGCCCTAGGCAATCCATTCTGATTACTGCTGTTTTGGTTACTGCCTCTTCCCCCCTTCTGCATTAATGGAAATCTATGCGCTCTCTGCACTTCAACTTCCCACTGCCACTGCGTCTCTGGGTATGCATCTTTTAACAGTTTAACCATAAACCCCCTTGGGTCCTTCCCTTCCAGTCCTTCCTCTATGCCTAGAAAGCGTAGATTGTTCCGTCTTTGGCGATTCTCGAAATCTTCCAGCTTCCACTGCAAGTCTTCGATCACCTTCCCTTGTTCTGTTCTTGCATTCTGCCAATCTGTAACCTCATCCTCTAATTTCCCAGTTCTTTCTTCTACTTGTTCCACTCTACTTTCAACTTCCTGATATTTTCTGTTCATTTTCCTGATGCTCGCTTGTATTTTCTTTGTATCCTGCCTTGCTCGTCTGCTTTCTAAGCGAGCTTCTAAGTGCATTTGCTTCAGCATAGAGAACATACCATCTAAAGTTGCTTGAGGCGGGATATCATTTAACTCATTAGGGGCATTTAGGGGATAAGTCTCGGGTGCCACTCCCAGATCTTGATCCTGGTAAATTTTGGAAGCACTACCATAGTCCCATAACAGCTTCCTGTTTGTACTTGTTGCTGCTCTGTCCATCTCTCTGTCACGCCTTATCATTGTTCTTCTTCTTCTCTTTTGTGTTTCCCTGTTTCTGTGCTCGCTAGAGAGGGATCTTTCAGACTCTGTCCCAGATGATAGGTCTGTGTTAGTGTCCTCTTCCTCTGATCCCAGCAATGAAGAGTCTGACCCCTCAGTCACGGAGTAGAACTTTTCCCTCTCCGGGGAGCATACTCTCCTCCCTTTTACCCCCTTTGTTATGTGGCTCTGAATACTTTTCATACTGCCCCAGGTAGACTGTATCATTACACTGCTGACCACGGGTGTTGGCGCTAGATTTACTTCATTCAAAGCTTCGAGCATTTGGGCAGCGTTAATGTTTGTTTCAAATGTTTCCTTTAATTGGGTATTACTAAGCTTACTTGCGTTATTCGCCGTGTTTGATCCTGCTTCTCCACCTGCATTAACGTTTTTGTTCATGCTGGCGTCCTCGACAACCTCCTCGACAACCTCCGCTGCATTCTCAAGCCCTTGTGCGTCTCCCGCTAGAGGCGTGAGCGTTTCAGGCCCCGGTTGCTTAGCAACCGCCGTGCTTGCGTCCTCGCGGTCGGCGAGGAGAGTTTCCGCGTTCGGTCTTGAGTTTGGATCCGAGGCACCTCCAGCGGCCGGGGTTAACTGCTGATTTCTTCCAGCAAAAGCCTCTGTCACAGTGGGTTGCCGCCGATCCTTACCAGCGGCAGGTACAGTAATCGCAGTGAGAGCGCCTCTGTTGTGTCTGCGCTTTACCTCCAGGAGTCTCCGGTTGTGTTGCTTGCGAGGCTGTCTTAATCTCCGCTTTAGAATCGGCCTTTTCTTTGTCTTTATCCTTAGCAGGTCTCTCACTCTTCTTGAGCTGCGTTTTCTGGGAAGTGCCGCTTGTAGCCATAGTTGTTGTGCGTTTACTCTGCGTGACCTTTGGTATAGCACCTGAGCGCTGCAACATCCTTAAGACTGTATAGATACTGTCCACAATCGCCTTCTTAAAATGTTCACAATAATCACACCCCCAGGTTGTAAGCACCTTTTGTAATGTCTTGATGCTAGTACCGCCTTCAGTCCAGAGTGTACCCCGTAGAATCAGCATGCTTTAGTCCATATCCAGCCATTTATTCCCTGGGTCCAGGAGAAGGAATAAGTGCGACTGCACTCTACAGCAGCATGGCGGCCATCTTGCCTAGCTCTCTTTTTTTTGTATATTTATCATGTTACAGCCCTGAAGAAGTCCACCTTCATGTGAGTGAAACATGATGGCTAGTTTTTATTGGCACATACCTAAGAAGCAACGTTAAAAAGAAAAGATTTCTAATAACCTTTGGAAGTTTTTGGATAGATTTTTTTACTGATTAAGACATTGCCAACATAGTGCACCATTGTTCTCTACAATTAGTTATTTTCCCTTAACCTAGGTTGGCATTTTTGGGACAGAGAGTGTCTTCAGTTTGAACACACATTTCATCTTTGGAGAGATGTTAGTGAGGGTTTGGTATTTAAGTTTGTTCCACTGCCTAATTTGTTTTTCATAGCTCTCATAATGCTCTGCATAATCAGTATTTAGGCAATCCCACTGAGGGCCGGAGGGACCGAGGAACAGTGATTCTTTAGGTCCGGTGAGTGTTTTTACCTGTAGTGTGTAGGGGACTTGTCCCACTATTCCAAGGGAGACTGAAGGTACTTTTGGCTTCTACAGGGGTCCCTTTTACCAGTGAGTGTCAAGTTTTAGCCAAGGAGTAGGATTGCTTGTTCAGTTCCAAGTCTTTTTCCTGAGGGACTCAATATGCCTCATTTGCTTTGGTGCAGTGATCAAAGTCCTATTGTCGGTGACACAGATACTCCTGGTCCTTCCTTGAAGGAAGTTGTTCTAATCCAAGGTTCTGGTGTCAGGGGGTCCGTGAAATCCTACATTTAGGGGAGTTAGTGGTGTGGGAGTTAGTAGCCAATGGGCAGCTAGTCCATGCAGCGAGTCTGCCCCTGAGGTGACCACATCCCGTAGGGTAAGTCACCTTTTCTACCCAGAGCCCACTAGTTATTCCCTCCTAAAGATGCCGAAATTCCATTTTAGGTGTACATACAAGGTTGTCCGCCATAAAGGTGTAGCTGGCCTTCATTGGGGTTTACACCTCCTTCATAGCTAATTTCCCCCCTTGCTCAGGTGCAAGTATGCCTAGGGCAAGAGGAGGGAAGCCACCCTCCTCAAGGGGATAGCCCAGATGCATTTTAGAGGTGGTGCATCCTTCGAAGCTCACCACTCTGATGTGTCACTTTGATTGCCTGCTGGGGAGTAGGGAGGTGTGACCTTCTTCCTTTCCGGCTTTGTTCCTGGCTCCTGGGAGTAATCACACTGCCTTGCAGAAGGTGAGTATCCTGTCTTGGTGACAGCAGGCATGGGAAAGCATGGGCTAGTCAGCCACAGCACAGTGAAGCTGGGGCAACTAGATGTAAACCTCTAGGGTGCCCCTGGGTGCATGCCAGCCTTCCCTGGACACCAGATTGATTCATGTCAGGGGAGAGGCCTTCTCTAGGGGTGATTGACATATACTAAAAGCAGTGCATTTGACTGTGCTACACATGGTGAGGGCACAGTCATTTTTGATCATTTGGCGCTGTTCCTGCAGTCTGCAATGGCAGACCTGCTTTCAGTAGTTTGCTTGAGCCATCCAGAGTGGCACAAAACTGTTCTTCAGCCCCGGTGACCCCTTTGCCACCTGTATAATGTGTACCCCCGGTACCATATACTAGGTACTTATAAGTGGGTAAATCTCTGTCAGTTTGGATTGCCAATCCACGCATAACAGTTTTAGGGAAGGAGCACTGGCACTGGAGACTGGTTTGCAGGCTTTTTTGGGAAACAAATTTGCACCGGGCACAGTGCATCATAATAAATCATGAAGCAATTAGACATTAGACCAACAATTGAATTATACAACCAATACTACTGTTATATAAAAATATAGTTTTCTTTTTATTTCACTTCTTTTTTTCCTTCTTATCAATTATTTCACATATTAGAAAAAACATACATCCATACAATCAATAACTCTTTTCATAAAATATACTCATTTGAACCACAAGTTATTACAATGTATGGTATAGCCTGAAGGGTATAGGTGCCCTCAGTTGGTGTACAAAAACAGCCACAAATGTTGAATTAGACACAATATATATGTCGATATCAGATACCACAAATGCACTGAGTTTCAAAAAACATTGTTTACAGTTCTCAACTGTCACCTCATGGCTGGTTTGCAGGCTTCAGGACACTTTCAGAGACAAAAGCCAGCATCTAGTAGTCCGAATGGGGGCAAAAAGTGGGTGGACATCTCCAAAAAGCCATGTTTTCCTACAACTAAGAATTATGGTTACCTATAACAATGCCTGAATTTCCTTGGAGCTATGTGTGTGTGATTTATGATTTCAACTGCATATCAGATCTCCAGCAATGGCAATGGAGATACTTGATTAAAGTGTTTCTTATCTGTCATTATAATAGTGTTCATCAAATTTCAATAATTGTATTAGTTGTTGGCTCTTTAATTTTGGCAATATCCATTGTCTGTTAGAAGTGATCATCTCAGGTGATGTATGCTTTCAGGTACATGTGGGAGAGGTAATTCGCAATGGCCTTGCTTATCCTACTTCAGGCTACTTATGTAGCAGTACGTTTTGAATGTGTGTTTCTTAATATAAATAGTTTTAGTTACTGAATTAATATCACTTTCCTTGATGGTTTATGAGCAGAATTAAATCTATATATATATATGTTGTCAAATTGAAAATTGCATCTAATAATCACATCTATTTACTGGCAGAGGCCTGTTATTAAAGAGTAAGCTGTCTACTGCAGAAAGTAGTTTACAAGATATTCACTGTTCTGGTATTCAGAACCTGTGCCACCAACATCTTCGAGATTACAGTCTAAGAATGCTCTAACAGTACTTTGGCTTCACTTTAAAGAATCACAAAAAATGCCCATCATTTCCTGGTGTATACAATTCAGACTCTAAAAAAGAAATACTTTTGGAAGATGTTAGTGATCTAAGACCCTTTATGGATAGCAAATGTTGTTTTTTTTAAATTTTAAGCAACTTGCTACCTTTGTTTTTCCAACATAATCTTTATGTGGTTTATCTTGTTAGGTAATCATTACCTTGATTGTCTTCATCATCTTGACTGGATGAATGCTAGATTTTCTATTTTCTCAGGAGTGTATCTACTCTCTCACCTCGTGTTTTCATTGTGGGTATGTGTTCAGTGGCTTCTTTAGTTTGTGCTCTTTTTAATGGTCATTTGTTTTTCTGTTTATTCTTTTGTCTAGATTATCTTTTTTTTCTTCTGTATTACTTTTCACAAATATTTCTACAGTGTTTGATTTCTATTTTAATGGCATAGAATGACCATACTTACATAGTCTGTTATGAACTTCTCTATAATTAGAAATCCACCCTGGGATGTTAAGTTCCAGAATAATCCCATTAGTACACAAAGAGCATTGACTAGATTAAAGGCTCACATTCCAATACTTCTATTGTTAAATCAAAGAAATTAAATATATCTTTGCTAAGTAATATTTGTATTAATCTAATCTTGGGAAAGAAAATGGACTGATCATATTCTTTCATAAACCATTTCTCAAATAGACCGAATGTGAAGAAAAGAATTTGTAAGTCAAGAGGCCATTATTAGATTTATTGGTGAATGACATTCCTTGATTTATAATGAATGATATGGCACAATAAATACATTTTGTCCTTTTAGGATCAAATTAAGAACAAGTTAATAGAACTTTAAAATACCGGAAAATACTGGGAAATTTCAATCAAGTATTTGATAAACATGTGCATAAAAACTTTACAATAAGTAGCTTTGACTGACTCTTGAAGGTTTTTAAATCTTGATTAAGGAAAATGTTCCCTCTTGCCCAGCCAGCTCCTTCAACACATACAGAAGAGGCTATTTCTTCTAGTAATAATATCACATACAATTTTCCCCATTTGGAAAAAGTCCCTAAATTAATTTCTGACCAAGCCCCAATGTTTTCTGATATTCATATCCTTCCTCGTATAGACGGTAATAATAGATGGAGCTTAAAAAAACATCTTGGAGCACACTCAATATTTGAAGATTTTGAAAGGTTTCCTAAAGAATTTAGTTTCTCATAATGGTACAGGGGAAATCTCTGTTCAAAATATTTGAAATGCTTAAAATGTGTGTTTAAGTAGTTTTTACTACTAGTTGCTCTTCTAAAAATAAAAACTTCAAAGACAGTAAATATAAGTTGATTCTACAAAGTATTATCTAGAAATTAAATATTATACATTCAATTCGAAAGGGCCACTTAACAATTTAATAGATGATAAATTTGACACAATTAATGATTTTATTAAAGCTAAATTTGATTTAAGAATAATACAACTGGCTTTTTTTTACAGATCCATGGCTAAGTTTCATGGTAGATAAAATAAGGCAGGAAAACAGTAGAAAACTAACTTAGTAGTTAAAGAGGGTAAAGTTGTTGTTAACTTAATAGTTGATTTGTAACCAAGACTGGCCATTATGAGACTGCTGAATCGTTTGTTAAGGTCAATGAAACATGTATTCCGGGCACATCATTATAGATAAATTGGCAAAATAAAATGATTTTTCTTAAATCTTGACTATGCTCCTGCTTAAGACCTTAATTATTCCTCAAAGGATTGCGTGTCCCTACCAGCAGACTGCCCTGCTGCTTGAGTCCTGCCTTGTTTCCCAAAGGACTACCTTGAAGCTGTCCGTCTGCCTTTATCCCTGAAAAAAAAGATTGACCCTGTTCCCTTCATCTCAGGCTATCCTGAGTGACTTCAAGGGTAGGTTTGCTGACCTCCTGTACTGAGCTACAGGGATACAACAAGCTCCAGAGGTGCCTTGCAACTCCCATTCTGATCTGCCTGGACCTGCAAATGGATGTGCCTGAGCCTTTCTGGCCCCTCCTAGAGGGAGTCCCTGATCCCGAAGAGAAGATGCCTCCCTAGGTCATGGACCATTGTCTGGAATCTGAGTACACTTCTCTTCAAGAAAAGGAGAAGTCCTGAAGTTTTGGGATCTTTGCTGCCCCCAATGGGCCTATTCCCGCCGACACTCTGCTTCCCACTGTGATCACCGTGTGAAGCTCTGGTGAACCCTTCTCTTCATACTGCATCGACAATCAGCGACACCCGTTAATCCAAGATCTTCATTTCCCACTATCTCAATGGCAGCCTGCTGTGACCACTTATGAGAAGCTCCAGCAGTAATCATCTGCAATGCCTGACCAGATCTTCACACTACAGTGAAAATAGTCCACAAGACCAAGCCTGCTTTTCGTGCTACAGTGATGAACATCTGCAACACTCTCCCTGCTACTCGCGGTCTACTACACCGCAAGCTGTACCTCTTTGTGCCAGACTTTGAGAAGGTAACTTTTTCAGCAGGAGTAACCTGGTCCCTTTATCTGGCCAGTGCTTCAGCTCAATCGGCTGAACTTGGGACTTTTCCTTGCTCTGCAATGACCAGATCACTGCAAATAGTGCTTTGAGCATTTGTGCTCTTTATCTATATAAAACGTGCAAATCTGTGGTTCTATTTATTGGATTTAATTTGTTTCTGTGTCATTTTATTCATCAAATGGTTTTCTAGTGTTATATTTTAACTTTATTACTTTTTGTGCGCTGCATAAAAACTGTACATATTGCCTCTAAGTAAAGCCTGACTGCTTTGGGCTACGCTACCACAGGGTTAAGCACATATAAATGTAGTGACTTTTGTGGTTCACTCTGACAAGGATTGCAGTTGTTGTCTGCAAAGGGACTATAAAATCCCTCAATCAGTAGCCCAATTTCTTACCTGATTGCTTTGTGCATGCCTCCCCTGATTTCCTGTAAAATTCCAAAATCACTCAATACTTCCAAACCTTGGTGGCTATATTTGCTGAAAAAATGTCACATCTATCATGAGTTTATGATCTACGGTGGTTCCATAAGGCAGATTCCAGGAATATATTCTTTTGTGGCAGCATTGTAGGAGCAAAAGCTACAGGAAGGATTTGCATAAGTGCAAATAATAAGGTTTGAGTTTGCAGAAACATTATTATTCATGTTTAGCAGCTCCTAGGCAAAGCTCTGATCATTACATGCTTAAATAGAAGACTAGAAGGAGCAGTGGCTCAGCATCATTTGTACTTTCAATGTAATTTAATCTTAAATGAGGTTAGTTTAGGAATAGATATTGGGGTATAAAGAGCTACAACATGTGTGCAGTTCACAGACTTTAAATAGAGTCAAACATGAAGTTGTAAACAAAGACAATCATTGTGAAGCAATGGAGCTGCAAGAAATAGACGTCAATGTGGAAAAAACAATGTTGCTAGTGGAGATGATTATTTTGCAGTGTTGCAAGTAGACCATTCTTGAGCACAATAATTTAACTGTAAGCAGGAGAGACCATATTCTGGCAAACAGAAAGCAGAACGTCAGAGATAAGTATTAATGCATGTCCATCTTGTTGCAGATAAGTTAAACAGTTTCTTTCCTTGTTATAATAATCCCTAAAATAGTGAGTAGGGCTGGCTAGTTATTCCAAAATACACATAATTGACAGAAGGAAAGGAAGTCAAAGGCAATTGTTTAAGAAACTGAAACAAGTATGTGAGAATTTGGGTTGATGGACGAGGGTGAAATCCTTCTCAAGCAACAGCCAGAATCTCTGTCAAGGCGAACCACAATAGTCACAAAATGAATCTGTGCTTAAACCTCCGGTAGCATGGCACTAAAGCAGTCAAACTTAAGTTAGAGGGAATTTGTTAAGTATTTATGAGGCTCTCAAACAGTAATAAAGTGAAAATACAGCACAAGAAAAATCTGACACTAATTTAGAAAAATGTAATAGAATTTAATACATGTTTGATACCAAAATGAAAATCCAATCAGTAGAATTGAAGCATTGCAATTTCAAAAATGTAATGCAAGTATAGCCCCTAAAAGCACTAAGTGCCACTCTGCTTGTGCAAGACTGGGTGAAAGTCACACATTCAGGTCGACCATGTTGGAGCTTAAGCAAGATACAGGGACCAGGTTCGTTCCACTGGAAAAGTTGCCTTCTAAAGTCCAGCCAAAGAGTTCCTTATGGTGGGGAGGAGGCCACCAGGAGCAGGGAGAACATGGTGGATGGTTGTTGTTGGTGAGTGAAGATGCAGGCCAGACATCGCAGATTGTTGTCGCTGTAGTGTGAAGATTCTGCCGGGGGTCACGGGCGATCATTGTTGGAGATTCACGTTGAAGGTCACTGTGGGAGGTTGATGCTGAAGCTTAAAGTGCATATCTTGCGTTGCTGGTCATCGATAGAAGTCGCTGTGGTGGCAAAAAGATAGGCTCATTCCTGGTTCTGTAAGCCCAAAACCTCAAGCTTTCTCCTTTTACAGTCAGGGGAGTGCACTCTGATGTCAGTCTGGGGTCCAGGACCTAGAGAGACACTTCCTGTGGATCAGGGTCTCACTCTTACGGAGAGGACAAGGGCGCACCAGGGCTCAGACAGTCCCAGGTGCAGGACTAGGAAGCAGGTCAGCTGAGCACATGTAGTGAGACCTCTGAAGCTTGTTATGTTCTTGTTTCTCAGAACAGGAGGTCAGACAAACTGTCCATTAGTGTCACTCAACCTAGGATGAGGGGTGCATGTCTAGTCTTCCTTCTCAGCATGTAGAGCAGGCCTTAAGCAGTAGGGCGTCATTCTTCTGTAGTATCCACTGGTCCAGGAGTCCAGTGAAGAGTGGGTTTGAGGGTCCCCTTGCTATACCCCGTATGCACTTTGAAGTTGAAGAAGTTCCTGAGGTTCCCCTTATACAGGAGTTTCCAGCCTCCCTGCCCTGGTCCTAGTCTGTCTGGGGGGAATAAATATACACACATAAGTCCTTTATGGGTGAGCTGAGTCAGTGTCTTTGAGCAGCAAGTGTTTTAGGTGATATCTTCGTACCACCATCCTGTCAGAAATGACCAACACTGTCAACACCTACTCCCTCTATTGTGATACCATCTGGGAGAAATCACTGAGGACAACTGCTAATTACACCTAGTCAGGTGACTCAGGAACAGGCTGCAGGCACCAAATGGTTAGCACAAGAAAATGGCAACTTCCTAAAAAGTGGCATTTTCAGAATTGTGAAATAAAATTCTCCTGTGCCTCTAAAGAGTGTTTAAAATTTCAATCCCGCAGAAACCACACATTCAATCTGTTGCATTTAGACTCTCATGAGTCTACTTCTTGAGACAATAAGGGTGAGGCTAGGCTCCAAGCTGTGTGTATTATGAAGGTTCCAATCGAGAGGGAGAGATGTTTTTACAGATTGGAGAGCTGGCTGGCAGGTCCCTCCTGTTGTTCTGTATACTTAAATTAAATTACCTTACCAGTCTGCTGTGATCAGCACAAAATTTCTATGGTGACGAGGAGAACCAGCAACTCAGGAGGACAGTACTTATGCAGACCAGCAGTTTAAGCAGTGTGGGACGGTTAGAACGTTGCAGCATTGGAAAACATTTCTGCATTTGCCTTGACCATGATGGAGGAATTAGTGGTGCTCGTCTTGTGACAGTTTCTTACCCGGGTAGGGTGCGGTGTGGAGCATATTTCTATTTGAGGTCTGCGCATGAATGGAAGCTTTTCACTAGAGTAGAGACTGACGCTCCTAGGAGGCCATGTTGAAGGTGTTGGTGAATCATGACACAAGCCCAATACGCTTCCGAAAAGCAACTGGCAGGACGCCGGTCATCCATTTTGAGGCTTTTGGAAAGTTCCCATTGATTACAGTTACTTTTGAGGAACTGCCGTTTTTAAGGGAGAATGCTGAAACTCAGTGTTAGCTTCCACATTACGGTGAGAGGAACACGCGAAGCTGGTAGTTAAGCTTTGCCTGCCCACTGATCTTCATTTGGCTGGGTGATAATATTACCAGGATTTCAGTGACAGGCACACTATGTACATGCAGTTTCTGGAATCATTTGTGAAGTTGGTACCTTACCCCCAAAAATTCAAAAGGAAAATATAAACAACTATGGCAATTCAAGTGCCCATTTGCGGTGATCAGCGCACCATCTGTTTAAGTTCTTATCACTTTGTAAAAATAAAAAGGAAAAACGTCTTCTGCATTTTAGTGAGCATAAGTCTCGGTAGTGGGACTTATATAGTGCATTTGGAAGTACAATGTAACGGCTTATGGCACCATCATCTTTTTTTAACCTGCCAGGAGAACCAAGTGTTTTTTGGGATGATTGGAAGGATGGTTTTCAAGCATATGTGGAAGCTGTGAGTGGCAAGGACATTACCTCGTCACTGAAATTGGCAATGCTCAAGCACTGTTTGGGGGTTGAAGGAAGAAGTATTTTAAAACACTTCCCATCATTACCTGATGACGGTGATGAAGATTCGGAAGGAAATGACTATGATGTGGGATTGCAGAAATTGGATTGAAATTTGGGAAAAAAGAAGAATAAGGTCGTTTAGAGTTATAAATAAAAAAAACTGTTGCCAGGAGAGTCTGTAGAAAAATGTGTTTCAATGAGTATGCAAGGCAGCTGTGTTTCAAAGGTCCATGCACCAGTTGTTTAAGAAAGAAGATAAGGTGACTTATTTCCAAGATGGCATCCTGGTTTTGGGGAAAGACATGAAAGAGCATGATGAGGTGTTGACGAAAGTGCTGAGAATTTGCAGGGGTCTGGATTGACCATCAAGTGTGAGAAAAGTGCAAAATTGGGTTGGAAGGTGTGCAATACTTGGGTCATTTATAATTGAGCAGGGGGTGGTGACCAAATTGAAGTTGGTGAAGGCTATTAAAGAGGCACCAGCTGTGCTGAACAAAGACCAGCTGAAGTAATTTTTAGGATTGACAGAATACTAATCACGCATTGTTTTGATGTTTGCTAACAAAACAGTATGCGTGATAAAACTCAAGGCAGGAAATGTCAATTTGAACGGAGTGGGGAATGTCAGAAGGAATTTGTCTTGATCAAAAAGTATATTGCAGTGGTCCCAGCTTTAAATCCATTAGACACAAGGGGGCATATTACCAAGCAATAGCGATAATTATCGCTATTGCTTGGTTAGAGACAAAAATTTACCGCAGTGCTGCGGCGATTTTTACCGCAAATAAACCTTGGTATTACCAAGGTTTATCGCAAATGCGATAAAAATCGCCGCAATGCATGAATATCGCTGAAAAGTCAGCGATATTCATGCATTACCGAGCTAATGCTCTTAGCCATGTTATCCACCTACCATTGGATAGCATGGCTAAGAACTGCTCAGGGGCAGGTGTTAGCTTTTGGAGATATTCACGCTTAGCGCGAATATCTCCAAAAGTTGGTAATAGGAGATAGCGATGTTAGCGACTGTTTTCAGTCGCTAACATCTTTTCACGCCCACTTTGCATGTCATTAGTGATAAATATCACTGACATGCAAAGTGGGGCCCAAGATGGTCGCTATCTCCTACTAGCTGTGGCTAACTGGTGTTAGCGACAGCAAGGTAATAGGGAGATAATTTTATCTCCGCTTTCTTGGCTTTTAAAGCCAAAAAAGCAGAGATAAACCCCCTTGATAATATGCCCCAAGATTTGGATGTATAATATGCACTGATGCTAGTGGCATAGGTTTGGGTGTTGCCTTATTGCAACACAGAGATGGAAAGGATGCCTCCTGGCCTTTGAGAGGTGCTGAGTTTTCATATTCTATGATTGAAAAAGAAGGTTTGGGGTGTTGGGAGTGTCACTTTTGGAAGTTCATGTGGAGTATGGATTTTGTGTTTTTCACTGATCATCTACCTTTGGTGGTTATGTTTACTAGGAAAGGTACAGGTCATGTTCATCTAGGATTACCAAGTGGGTTTTGAGATTAATGGAATAATCTTTAATAATGGAATATGTGCTCGTAAGAAAACATTTGGTTGCTGACTGTATGTCATGAATACTGGTGGAGAGTGAGGATGGCGGGATTGAAGAAGTGGAGCATTGGCTTGTGGCAAGTGTGGAGATACTCACTGAGGGTTGGATATCTCATGTGGAATGGGAACAGGTGATCAGTGAATATGCTACATTGCAAGAGGTGAAGAAGTATATGGTGAAGGGATGGCTGGCCAAAGGTAAAGCTTCTGATAAAGCGGAGTCATGCAGTAATGCTGACACAAAATTATCCGTAATTAGTGAAGTTGTTTTCAGGGGTGAGCTGTTGGTCACACCAGAGGTATTGAAGAATTGCACAGTGAGTTTGGCACATGAGGGTCCTGCTGGCATGAGTGCAACTAAGCACAGGTGAGGTCAGAGTACTGGTGGCCAGGGTTAGACAAAGAGGTGGAAAGGGTGACAAGACAAATCACAAAATAAAGTGGAATATCTACCAGTGGAAGTGGAAAAAATGGATGCACCTTGGAATAAGTTGGGTTTGGACATCTCTTTTACATGCCAAGTATTGGATTCCTGTCCCAGATTTGCCCAGGAGGTCATTGTTTATTGTTTGGTGTGGCCAGAGGTGAAATATACAGTTCATGTAACGTCCCAGGATGTGATGACATTTTTTAAAGAATTATGACATAGGGAGTGATAACTGAGCAGATGTTGACAGATAATGGTGTGCAGATAATTTCACAGGAGGTGAATCATTTCTTTGGAATTAATGGTGTTGAGCACATCAGGTCTACAGTCTATTTTACTCAGGGTAATGGGCTCATGTAGAGGTGGTATAGGACTTTGAAGGAGGGTCTACAACTGGCATTGAGTCAAGGTTATCAATGGAAGAAAGCAGTGGAGAAATTGGTGGGGGCTTTTTGTTCCATGCCCAACAGTGTCATGGGAAAGGTGCTGTTTGAAGTTATGCATGGAAAAAAGCAAGATAATTGATGTCCAAAGGATGGAAAGAAGGAATTGGAAAGAGAAGGTTGAAGGACCATGGAAAGATTTTGGAACTGGGAAATTGATGTGTGTAAGGAAAGAATGAAAGGAGGAAAATGAGCTGGCTAAATTCTCTGATCCTTTACAGGTTAAGGTGTATCCTTACACTGTATTATTGAGTAATGGAAATCTGTGAAATTGTAAAAAGTGGTGAAAATTGCAAGACTGTTGTTTAATGGGGGAAACGGAGGGCAGCACTAATGTAGTTGGAGATGGTGAACATGTTGTGCAGAATAGAAAGTTCCAAATAGGACAAAGAGTTAAAAAACATAGTGATAGTGATCCTACTCATTGTTTCACAAGGATCAGGCAGAAGCTAGTTTAGCATTAAGATTTTGTTTATGTGTTGAGTCTACATATTTGGGTATGAAGAATCCTGATTTGTCTTATTTGATTATTCTTTTTGGAATTGTATAGTTGTTCTTGAGAAAGATATTGATATTTGTGTACATATCTATATATTTATGTATACATTTATTTTTCTCTGTTTTGTAATGATTGTTATTTTTTCTTTGGTAGTTGTTTCTAAGCTTACTAAGATGTGTGGGTTAATATGGTATGGGAGATGTGTTGCATATCGAATTTCATGAGTCTACTTCACAAGACATGCAGCTCGAGGCTTGGCTCCAAGCTGCATGTGTTGTGAAGGTTTAAATCGAGAGGGAGCAATGTTTTGAGCTTTGGTGAGCAGACTTGTTCGCTATACCTAAATAAAATTACCTTGCCAGCCTATTGTGATTGCCGCAACATTTCAATATTCCTGCCTGCCCCCACATAAAAGTTATCATTTATTAAATATAATAAGATAACATAATGGTATTGTATGGGAGAGTTAGGCCTTGCAGTGGTGAAACATGAATTTAGGAGTTTTTCACTACCAGGACATGTAAAACTTAGAGGTACATGTCCAATTTTCAAATATATTGTTCCCTGCCCAAAGGGCTGCGCAGACCCTACTCTTGGGGTGACCTATATTTAAAACAGACGTCTTAGGCCTGTCCAAAGGGTTATTTTGCTAGGTTGAAATGATAGTTTTAAAGATGCACACACAGACTGCAATGGCAGGCCTGGACCATGTTTAAAAAGGCAACTTAATTGAGTGCCATAATGAGTACTGCAGGCCCACTAGTAACATTTCATTTACATAACCTAGATACACATAGTACCAATTTTCTAGGGACTTACAGGTAAACTAAATGTGCTAATTAGGTGTAAGTCAATTTCATCATTTTTAAGGAAGAGAGAACAAGCACTTTAGCACTGGTTAGCATTTATAAAGTGCACAGAGTCCTAAAAGTCAACACAAACTTGTTTAGAAAATAGGGGTGGTGAAAGCAAAATGTTTGGGGGGTGACCCTGCAGAGTAGCAGAGAGGGTCAAGTCCAACATAGTATGAGAGAAGAGAACTTTTTTTAACAGATTATGAGGACTATCATTAAAGGTATCGCAAATCATAATAAAGAAGAGGTGTAGGATTGTAACAGTGTGATCCCTCATCCAGAACCAGTCTTCTTTTTTTCTCATCTTAGTTCCCTTTTACCACAGGGTTGCACCTCTAGATGCTGTACATTCTGGAAGCCCTCAAGACAGCAAAGAGGGTGGAGGGGATAGTCATCGTTTCTAATGGATCAGTATTGAGGCACATGAATTGTGACACAATCTGAGTTCTGACATAATGTCTCCTCATACATATTTCTTACAGAATACATACAGATATTTTATTTAAAGGTGCAACTTTTCTGATGGCTATGATTGCTTTATTCGCAAAACTGAGGAATAAATCCTGAGGCAAGAACTAAACACCAGTATCTCTGATCACTACTGGCTGCAGAACATACACAAATAGTCTTGCAACAAGGTGATAAGTATTCATTGATAGCCTGATCATGAGTGAGCACTATGGCTTTGTCAAGGGTACATTGGTAACAGATGGTAATCTTACTTTTTTAAATGCATAAAAAAAGCAGACACATCCTCTCCAACCCGTTGCGTATTAGAAAACATCCTTGAAGAGAGGGAGATAACAATACCTCTGATAGTTGCAGGTGATTTTAATTGTACATATGAAACGTTATGTATGATGGATGTATCCAACGGCGACCAGGTAGAGCCATATTGGCATGTCCCTCCCCTTGATTTACCACCAATCAAAAAATGGACTCAAACTGCCCTACTACTTTAGGCCATATATCTTGGGTATGGTCTTAGGCAGCAAATGGCCGCACAAACTCGGATAAGATGGGAGCCAATACCTTTAATAGGACATCCAATGTGAGTCGTATTGATTATGTTTGAAAGATATCAGAAACAATTGATAGTGACCACAATCCACTTGAGCTTTCTATGACCTCTTTCTTGAGTAAAACCAGTGCTACCTCTGGGGTAATGCTTTCGTCTAGGGTTTATACCCCACAAATGATAATAGACTATTAAAATGGGCATGGGTAGCACTGGATATCGATAAGATTCATGCTATAAATGTAATTCTACAAGAAAATATTGATAGGCTCTATTCTAGAGACGACTAACAAGATGAGCCTACAACTGTTATAGATATACACTCGATAAACAATCGTCCTTTTTCACTCAGTTGGCCTCCCATTTTGTATGTAAGCAACCTCACCGAAAAAGACACCTGCTAATTCTCAGTATTCCTGGTTTAATAAAAAGTGTAAGGAGGCACAGTAACTTCTGGCAGCTGAGATTAAAGCTAAAAAATAATATTAATATAAGTATAGCTAGAAGAGCATATAAGAAAGCACAGAGGGAAGCCAAAAGGGAACATGTGGAGGATTGTTGGAAACAGATCAATGCTGCTTGCAAATTGAAAGATCAAAAGCTATTTTGGCTTCTTGTAACAAGGGGAGATGCTGAGAGATCAAGCCCACCCACTAATAATATCACAGCGGTAGCCTGGTTTGACCACTTTTCTGGAATTTATTCTGGATTAGGAATCTCCACCTCCAAAGATACCTCCTTAGACTTAACCAACTAACAGGCTGACTGTAATTTTTTTTCAGCAGCAGATATTACTGAAAGGATTAGTTCTATTCTTAAAAATAAAGCATCAGGCCCAGATGGAATACCTGGTGATGTATTTTTAGCTGATATTCCTAAATGGTCTAACTATACGTGGTTACTTGCTAATGGTATAGCTGCTGGTGCTCCTATACCCCCTTCTTGGCAAGGAGCCAAGGTTATCCCGGTCTTCAAGAAGGGGGATCGATCACTGCCCTCAAACTACAGACCGATAAGTCTGATAGATGGGGCACAGAAAGTCTTTTCTCGTGCCCGGCTTACAAAAATTACCAATTGGATGGAAGGGCATGATATATTATCTCCCTACAAAGCAGGTTTCAGGAAAAAGGTCAGTACTATTGATCAGGTTTTTCGATTTACCCGCTTGGCCTGGAAGTCTGTGACATTGGAACAGGGTAGTCTTTATACTGCTTTTATTGACCTGAGGTCAGCTTTTGATCTTATTCCAATGGCTACACTTTGGCAAGTACTTTAGGATCAGGGGCTCCCCATGACATCTTGGCACTTTTAATATGCCTACATGAAGGCAATTATATAAAGGTACGCTGGGGAGATCAAACACATTGACAGACCCAATAAAGGTTGTAAGAGGGGTGAGGCAGGGCAGTGTTTTAGCCCCCACCTTATTTTCACTTTTTGTAAATGACGTGGTGAATTACTTAGCTGAAGCCCATGCAGATGCCCCTTCATTTGGGTGTGTAAAAATAAGCACATTGCTTTTTGCAGACAATACGCTTTTAGTTTCTAAAACCCCAAGTGGCATTCAACTCCTACTAGAACGCTTATTGTCTTTCTGTGTGAGGAGAGGTCTAGAAGTAAACACCTCAAAGACCAAACTCTTGTTAATGAACCCCCACAAATCATTTAAAGGGAAACTTTTACTGGGGGGGGACTCAGCTGGAAAGTGTATATTCCATTGTATATCTTGGTATAACCCTCACTGAAAAAATAGAATGGAAACATCATATCTCGAAGCAAATTCTACAGCAGAGGAAGACTTCTGGGGCTATAATTTTAGAAACTAGGTCATCACAATCTAGACAGATTGCAGCACCACTACAGATATATGATCAGAAGGTGGTTGGTTCGGCTCTTTATGGGACAGAAATCTGGGGATTTAACAATAAGGAGGGCCTGCTTCTTGCAGAGAATAAATTCATAAGATCACTTTGCTCACTTCCCCAGAAAACCCTGCTTACTTCCCTACAACTAGATCTGGGCAGAACTACAATTATTGATAAAGCAAGGTTTCAACTTCTTCTATTTTGGGTTTGCATTAAAAAAACACCTGAGCTGGTCCATTATGCGATTGCCACCGAGGAGATTCTTAAGCTGGATTGCTTTAAAAAAAATTGCTTGGTTCCATAATGTCAAAACACTGCTGTTTGAAATAGGCTTGGAGAACCTTTGGAAAGAAAAAGGTCTTAGCTTACTACCTAGTAGAGAGTGGGTTAAGTCTTATTATTGGAAATGGGTGGCAGAGAGAACAGTCACACAAGTGAAAGGAGGTCGACTTCTGAAAGAGTTCATGGAGTTTAAGATATTGGTGTGTACGAGCCCTATATGGACTTTATCACTGTCCCACAAGAGATGAAGCTATTTATTCAATTTAGATTTGGATGTCTCCCCTTAAATTCCTTTACTGCATCATGGAATAGGGGCTCCCAAGTGAAAACAATTAGCTGCCCATGTTGCCTTGAAATAGAGGAGACAACTAAGCATATTCTCTTTGCTTGCCCTCTATATAAAAACCCACGATCTATATGGATAGCCCCTGTCTGCAGACAACTAGGAACCCGTAGTCACCTAGAGGCACTGCGTATCCACAGGACAGATCCAAGGCCACTGATAGTATGTGCAATGGCCAAATTCCTGAGGATGTTTTGATTCATTAGGAGGCAGAAGCTAAAATGAATTGAGCATATCATCTGATTAAGTATTACTTTTAACAAAGTGTTTAGTTTGTACTTGATATCCTATGATCATGGTATTTTATAACTCATGCACAATCTACAGAGAACTGAGCTACTCTGCACTTCCAACAATTGTGCATCAGCACTTTTTGTATTTTCCATGTGTTTTTAGCTTGTATGGTTTTAATACCTTGGAAGCCAGTTCTTTTAATTTGTTTATATTCCTTAATGGCTCGGATTTTAATATGCTTGTTGTTGTTGTATGAATTACATCATCTACTTTGGCTTACAATTTTATCCTGTAAAATGTTGTTTTATTTACCATACTTTTGTACGCCTATGCACTTTAATGGTCTTAACGACCAAATAAAGTTAATGATGATGATGATAATCTTACTTTTCTAAATGCATAAAAAGGCATTCAAACATAAATGACATTTCGCTACAGTTATATTGGAAGTCATATATGGTATGTTAACAATATTAAAAAGATTATTAAATTAATTCTAGATTATATTATGAAGGAAATTTGCAGCCTCATAGAAAAGTTGTCTCTATTATTTTTGTCTGGGAACTTTGGATAACTGTAAAATGATATGTTCCTAATATCTTTTGTCCCATGTCCATGTTAAGTGTTAAGACACTTGTGTATTTTTTTTCAAATTATCCAATTCCCCCATTAACATTGTTATAGAAATCATAAATCAATGAATTTCTTTAAATAGATTGAAGTTTAAAAAATGGAGGAATACCTCTCCTGAACATAAATTTGAATCATCCTTCATTTTTATTGAGTCAAGTCAACCACTGGTCAAAGCCTTCACGGCTATTGAAATTATTTTGTGTGTATCTATTAAAAAGGCTATGACTTCTCCTTTTTCTTGAAAAGAAGTTACAGTAATGGGTCAAAAACTATTTTCTCTGCCTATTCATAAAAATGCATGTACAATTTTAACTCAAATCACATTTAAACATTTTCAGATAAAGAAAAATGCACAATTCAATTATTTGATATAAACTATGGGCTAATGTACCCCCTATCATTTTTTTTTAATATATTTTTATTGCAGACAATAGAAAAGTTACATGTAATCATTTTTTACATTTCCAAGCCCAGTGGCTGCCAATTACCATTCTTGCAGAATCTCGTTACACAGCCCGTGTACCCACATCCCGGAGGTCGGGCGGCGTTAACCACGAGAAAATTAAGGACTCAAAGTAAGAGTCAATCGCTGCCGTCTAGTGGAAATACCTCAAGTCCGCTTTTCTATTTATGAACACCCCCTCTTCGGGAAAACCCCCCTCCCCACAAGAACTCCCAACTCTTTAGCAACTTTAGGAGACAATCATAAGCAACTGGATGCGCCTTAATGCAGCTTTCCATGGCACTTCGCCCCCTAATCTTGCGTGCCCTTCAGCGGGCAGCTATGCCCGATATGAAACTCCCTTCCCCCGTTCAAGTGGAACAACCTTCATAACACTCCTTAAGAGTGTCCCTCGCCGATCCCATGAGGTTATGTGTCGTTGTCTAAGGGTTCCTTCTACAATGTGCATTAGGGGTGTTGCTGTACGATCCATAGTCCCTTAGTGCTCTCGGTGGGGCTTCCCCACCCCCACCCACCCTCCCCAACTTTCCACCACTTCTGCGTGCCATCTTAGTCGGTCTTCTAGAGCTATGTGCCAGGAGGGGTACGTGTTTCTGAGTGTGATGTGTCCTGGGTGTGTCGGAGGGGTTCTCCTTCATTATTCTGTTCCTCCTCCTCGCCGTGCGTCTCTATGTCCCTTAGGGCTTGTACTAACACCGCCCACGCTCTCGCCGCGTCTAGTGCTTTGTCGTTCTGTCGCCTATGCGCCATCTGATATCTAAGGGAGCTTTCGCACGCAGCCCATTTTAGGAATTTGTTCATCCAACGTCTGTACGAAGGACCAGCTCTTGCCTTCCAGTGTCGAGTGATTTCGCGTTTGGCTAAAATTAGACCCATGTCAATAAATTTACTGGTGTTCTTGTGTTTGGGGTTATGAGGGAACCAATGTAGGACACAGATAGCCATGTCAAACTGCAACTGTCTCTTCGTCACATCGTTCAGCGTGTCTCCTATCGTCTTCCAATAGTGTCCCAGCATTGGACAAGTCCATAGCATGTGGTCCAGTTCGACCGCCTCTCTGGTGCATCTAGGACATGCGGCCTCACTCGCTCCAAAATATCTACGGATTTTCTCTGGGGTTAAATACGCTCTATGTTAAAGTACCCCCTACCATATAAGGGTATTGCAAGCCACTGAAGAATTCTGTGACCTTATAGAGTAATGAGGCCAAAGGCTGAGTAACTTTATAAGGTTAAGGAACACTGAGGTGACTTGCAATATCCATACAATTTACTGTGGGGTACATTTTCATTATAATAAATGGTCACTTAATAACCTTTCCTACAATCCACATAAATCCTAGTATTGATGTTTTTTTATAGGGAAGAGATAGGATATTTGAAAACATGTAGAATAAAATGTGAATCACTAGAGTAACATTAAACTCACTAAAAAGCATGTTGAATATTTGTTGCAAAACGATATGGAAATTAGTGTAATACAAGTCATATTAAAAAAAAAGTACACCTAAGAATGTGTTGCAACATGCAGAGAGATTTTCTTTGCTTTCAATAACTAAAGCAAAAAGTAAACAGACTGCCATATATATATACACATATTTTTGCTTTTCACTCTTCATCTAGGAAAATAGAGCAGAAGAAGGATAAGTCATGTTTAATTTTCCTGTTTTTAAGTGCAGCTTCAATTATGCTCTGAGATCTGCCTTTCCACCTGGCTGCTTACTCCGTCAGCAGGCATTGTGATGTCAAAACTCAACTGTAATAAAGTATTCAGTTGTGTGGCTATGTCATTTCTTTATTTCAGGCGACTAGGGACAACACAAGTCACCTGCAAATAAGAAAATTAGAGGCAGGCTTTTCTTCAGGGATTGCAGTCTCCCATGTATTATAAGAATAGTAATGTAAATGGGAGAGTCCCTGTAAGGGAGATGGGCAATAAATATATGCATGAATTGTCTAAATTTGATCATTTACGGCCACATGTCCCACCATTTTATTTTACGAGTCTCGTATTGCGATTTGTTGTGACTCACAGTTAGAAACTCAAAATATGATGTACTAATATGTCTCAAACACATTTAGCAATTCCTAATGGGGTTGCAAATGACCTAGCTCATCAATATTCATGAGGGGGGTGGCAATTTGCGACTCTTTGGGAATGGCTTATTACCATAGGGAGGGTGGTCTGCTGGGAACAGCAAACCACTATGTCTACGATTGCTTTATAAACAAAGCATGTTTGATTAACCCCTTTCATGCTGCCGCAATCGCGCGGCAGTGCGGCACTTCCGCAAAACGGGCGGGCCAATGGCCGACGGCAGCATGGAAGGGGTTAATGCAGCCCGTTTTCCAGAAAATGGGATGCTTTTAAAAAAGAAAAATGAAAAGCTTCCTTTTCATTTTGTTGCTCTTAAACAATGTTAGTGCCCACATTTACAAAGGGAAAGGAGTCCCTTAGTGACCCCAACCGTTTGTTAATAGGTTTCCACCTCCTTCACCTAGTCAATAAAGCATGAATGTTTTGTGACTGCATTCTGGTTGCAAAACCAATTCATATACGCCCCTATGGCTCTCTAAAAGGAAGGGACGCCCTTGGCGCACCCCATCCTATGTGTGACTCTCAAACCCTATTTTGTGAGTCGGCTATGGGTTACTAACTTGCAAAATAGGGTTAATACATGCCAGAAGTCCTTTTAGCAGCTGCAAAAGGCCTGGTTCCCCGTTTGTGGCTGCTAAAAACCGCGGTACTTGTGGCCCCTAGTTTCCGTCCATCAGTTGTAAGAACAATTTCAGTTACCTAGTTCTGTCTCTGGTCAATATGTTAAGTTGGTGACTGCAAACACAAGGAGATGATGGATGGTGTGCTGAAACTTTTCAGATACTCACCCCTGGTCTCGGTTGAATCCATCATCGTTCTTTAGAACACGTTGCCACCCCCGTTCAGATCAGTCTTGACCCTGTGCCTCATGGGAACAGCCCAGCCTGAACTTCCAAGCCAGGTCTTCCCTGGACTGAAAACAAGCATCCTGGGACCGGTTTCAGAGCACCACCCCTCAACAGGCAGGCTAGCTTGAATCCAGTGGCAAAGTGACAAGGGACCCAAGTCTGAGCATACCCTGCCTAATTTGAGAGAACAAAGCAAACACATGGAGATCATGGCTGGAGTGCTGAAAATGTTCAGACACTCAACCCCAGTCACAGATATGGGTTGAATCCATCTTCGTTCTTTAGCTCCATTCGCCATCCCAGTTCAGACCCAACCATATGAAAATCAGTCTTTACCCTCCTATTTTTATAGCACAGGTTAACCTGTAAGCACATTGGCACTGAATAGCAGATGTATATTGTTAGGCAACAGTACTCATTTTCTCAATCTCAGATGAATGGAAGGCTGAGTGGTCCTGCTGGGATTTGAACCTGTGACCACGAAGTCGAGCACAGGCTCCTGCAGTAGATGCATTAGTCCACTGAGCCACCAGACCAAATACATAAGCTGTCAATACATATTACAAGCTAATTCAAGATAAAGTCCCGCCATGTATCCAATCAAGGGATCAATGAAAAGGCCAGGGGCTAATATTGTGGTTAATAGAGATTCCTTGTTCCCAGGGACCTGAGATGGTGGCCTGTATTCAACCTTCTCAGTTAAGGGCTTATCAATCAAGGTTCTGACATAATTAATGCAGGAGGAAGCCAATGTACATTTGCAGGAAATATGGGGCAAGCTCTAATAGTCAACCTTCTTAGCCAAGGTGCTAAATGGCTTTGAGAGATGCCCAGTAATGTCCAGCGCAGTAAAACGAACAATCGCATGTACAAGGACTCGGGGTAATACTCGGTGCCTGATCTCTTCAAACAGAGACACGTGGACTCAAAGTAGATATGTTGCGTCTTAAAAGTCTGACATGTATTCAGTCCTCATGGGCCTAGGTTGGACACCCCTGTTCTACAGTCTAAAGCATTCTGAAACATTTATGACTTTTGTCGCAGGTTCCTTAGATACTGATCCGAACTTGAGGAGCACATACATATTTTTTCGTAGGATAACATTAATTATTCCCTTTGCTTTGACCTTCAAATGAATTTATCCGAATCTGTAATGTAAACTGATGGGTTTTTATTCAAATCTCCGTTTTGCTAAGTCGGTGTTTATTCAGCATTCAGATATAGGTTTAACTATTTTACAGTCTTCCCTAGCATTCATTTGTTACTACCACAATGTGACTATATCTATGTATTATGTAGTTAATTGTCGAGCAGTTGAAAAAATGCAGTATTTTCTCTCCTAAGAGCATCAAACACAGCTTGACTATTCAAAGGGATATCTGGCCCACAATAATTGTCTTGAAAACAATTTCCTCAATTAATGTAGTCAACATTTTATACTAACGTTCACATTATCATATAGAAAGTCAATTCGATCTGAACCCCCAGCATTTTAAAAAGGTTTTAATTTTCTCAGTAAGTGGAAGCTGTCACCATATCAGTACATTGATCTGACACAACTTAATTTTCTTTATAGCGGCTACAGCTGTTACATAATATATACATATTCTCCCTTCTGTACCGAGTGGGAAGAAGCAAGAGAAAAAAGCATTTCGGGTGTATAGTGCCCTTGTATAGATTGATTTTGACTCTCTCCCGTGAACCCTGCCCAGCTTACCATCCTTTAAAAAGGAATTAAAGGCATATTTTCAGAGAGAGTTTTGATCCTGAAGCTTCCGTACCACCTTTTGTCGTGGGAGTGTTCAGCTGAATGAGGTCATTTCTTCATCCCTCATAATCATCTCCGAATTCTGCTGTGTTTCGACTGTTTATTTGATGACTATGCTATGCTGCTTATCCATTCCTTCTTGTGGTGACATGTTGGTGCATAATAGATCCAATTCACAAACAAAAACAAGGCATACTCTAGTAAATACATTTTTATGTACTACACAGCCGACACAATGGGACCGAAGAATTGTCTTGCAAAGAGAGTGAATCAATGGGAGGCACGAATGAGTGTGGCGGGCATTAATAGAATAAGCCTGCATGGTTACTCCCCTCCCATGCAGCAGCAGTGGCCTCGATGCCTGTTGCTTACCTGTGCTCTCTTGCGCTCCGCACCCCGGGTTTCTGCTCATGCCCTTGACCACATCTGACTGCCAAAAGCCTGAACTTCCCAATGCCTTAGAAGCCCCAATAAGCCAGAGGATTCTAGTAGAATACAAGTGGGGTGATTATGCCCTGGGTGGGAGTGGCGCTCACTATTACCAGTATATCTGATGTTACTAATCTTAGGCATATGGTGCTCAGGGAGGGGGTAATCACCCAACACCCCACAATTCAGATCAGAGGATGTGTACAACAACATATATCAAGCCCTGGCACACATATAAACAGTGTTCAAAGTCAATCACTTATAGTAAAGAAACAATCATGAGGTATAAGGATGAGTTTAATGCTCTCTTGCAGTAGATCCAGCCAACACGTATTTCTTCGATCAGGTCAAGAGACCTGCGACTTCCTCAGGGCTGTTTGTATACCAGAAAATGTTATAAGCCTTCTGGCTGGTTATAATTCTGTCCCAACCTAAAGATGAGTAATTGTTTCAATCCTCAGTATATCCGATATATCCGACACACACATATTAGTGTTGTTTCCTTACATCCGTTTTTAGGCGGCGCAATCTGGCAGGTCGCGATGCGCTGTGTGTGGCAGCGTCTCCGATAACATCCGACTTTGGCACCTCGGTATGGCCAGAGGATCCCAGTAGATGATTCCTGAAGGCCTGCTTGTGGATTGATCAAGTATTTAATTTTTACCGATGGCTAAATGATACTACATCATCATGTCTCTGGAATCACGTACTGTGGTCTGCTTCAGACTGCCTTTGAATAGTCTAGTTCTATATTCTCCATTAACTTTTGTAATAAGCTAGTAAGTTAACATGAGTCACTGGTGGAATATCGCTGAGGTACTAGTGGAAAAATGCTCGTGCAGGTAGGAGCGGTAGGGTGGTGGGGCCGGGTTGGGGGGGGGGGGTGATTTGGATGGACGACCACAAGGGAAAAATAAATAAATAATTAATTGTCCCTCATGGTTGTCAGTCAAAATACACCCCACCACCCTACTGCTCCTAGGTTCAACGAGTCACAGCTGGAAAAATCCTGATCCTCTGCCTGACTCCCACCTTTTTCTTCCTCTGCTCAATTCCTTTCTTACTCATCTCCTGCTTGACAGGAAATCTTCCCACCAGGGTGGGGGAGTGATGAGGTATGGAGTGGTAGAGAGGTGACGAAAGGTCATGAGAGTTTGTGAGGATGTGATTTGGAGCTGTCCTTGGTGGTGTAAGGTCATAGGCATAAATTAGAGGTTGGCAGGAGCCCTTGATGCAACCCCTGGTGTGCCCCTTCTGGCCACTAGCACTGCATAGGCAGCCTGTTCCTATGAGCATCAGTTGGGGGCTCCACTTTCCATGCTTTCTGTCAATTTTTTATTATACTAATATTGAATAATGGAATTCTACATTATTGCTTTTTAGTGTTATAAAGACTGGAGTATAATTAGATGGAATGTGACCCTCCCTGGCAGCTCAGGTAACTAAATAATGCTTTTAAATGTTTGTTGTGTGCGGACTTGTGGGTGAGTGTCTTTATGTGAGAGTGCATGTATGTGTGAATGTGTGTGTCTGTGTATACATATGTGTGAGGGAAGGTAAAGGTGAAAATGAGTGATGTCACGTCTGCTGTCCTGGCATTTTGGTGAATTGGCGTTCATGTGTAAGGTATTGTGTGATGGCCATTGTGACTGGATCTCTACAGTTTCAGGCAAAGGCGGTTATTATTAACGTGTGTCCTGCGTGGTATAAAAGAGTAAATGCGAAGATGTTTTCAGAGGAGATCAACCAGCTGGTGAGGAGTAGGAAACAAAAATGAAAAAGAGAAAGTTGGAACAACATGTATGTAGTATTCTGAGTTGTATATTTATGTTCCTGCTTTTCACTGCATCTAGCTGCTCAGCCAGTGTGAGTGTTCCAAGTAAGAATGTTGGTGTGATTGACATGTATGGAAGGCTTGGGTGCTGGGTATGAGAGTTGGCAGTTAAAGATGGGCTGAGCAGCTAGGAGGCTGCTCCTGGTGGGGCTGCTTGTTCCAGAGTTATACTTCCTGTTATCTATGTATGGCTGAATAAACCTACTTCTTTATTCATCTACATCTGCCTCGGCTACATCATTATATGTATGTATGGACCAACATACTACATTATTCTTGGCGACGATCTGGAGGAGACTTACCTGCGCTAAATTGCCATCAAGAAAGAGTTGGGAGTATCCAGTTACGCAAGAGGAACAAGCATCATAAAAGTAAGGAAGTAATCTTGTTTAGCACGTTAAGAAGCCCCACCAGTGCCGAACACACCAGGCAGCCCTAGTCTAGTCGTGCTGTCATGTCATCTAAAATCAAGGTTTCTGCGTCGAAAATCATCTTAAAAGCTGCCTACTTGACGCAGAAGAAACAACATCTATTTTATGTCTAGAAGCAACAACCTTCATCTACTGCCTATGGAAGCAAGCAGTGTCAGCACAGAACTTGTCATTGAAACCAAGGTAATTGGTGACTCAAGTGCGTTGTTAATGACTCTATTTTACAGAGGATGTTGGATGTGTAACCATCTTCGTGTGCGTGTGCTCATCCATACTAGCGCTGGACATGGATGAGATTCTCTTGTACTTCTGCCTGCTTAATTTGCCAACGGCCGCTGTGACAGTTGTCACTGTTGTACTTTATTCTGAACCAAGAACATCTCTGCCTTATTGGGAGGAGTCCGACATGGTGAGTTGGAGTTCATCGTGAATTTTAGAAAATAATTTTTTGTGTTTTAACAAAGCCTCTTATGGATGTCTGTTAAGCGCTGTTTCAAAATTTTAAAATTCGTTGCTCAACTTACATTTACCTCCGTGCCTCGTGACTGTGTCTCGCGGAGACGCTCATCTACCTTCTATGACGTCTTCTTCCTTCATGGTTGGCGTTGCTGCATATGTACGTCTGGAAGCAGGAGCGTGCCGTGAGCCACTCGGCGGGCGTCTCCTGAGCGCGCCGCCATCTTGGGATTTGCACGTGCAGGCATTCTTTGTGACTCTGCTCCGTGGTGTGAGGAGACAAGCTCTTTATTTTGGGGATAATTGCAGTGAGCTCCAGTGCCAGCAGCTCCGGACTGTTTGTTCATCGCATGTGCACATCGGGCATGACGTCGGCTGCGTTAATCTGTTATCCAAGACTAGGACATTGTACTTTGTTTCTAGTTCGTTTGGAGAGTTCTTCGCAAGATCAACAGTGTCAGCAGTTCCAGTCTGGTTTTTCATCACATGTGTACATCGAGCATGTTTTCGGGTGCTATCAAAGTCTAGGTCACTGTACTTTGTTTCCAGTTCGTTTGGTGAGTTCTCTGCCACATCATTCGTTTATTCTGTCTACATCTGACATGCTGCAAAGTACTTGGCATTGTACCTTGGCGAAGTTCTTTCTTCAGGTTTGTCTTTAAAACATTTTCAAGGGCCTGTTTTTTATCCCGGTGACAGGCACACCTTTGACTGTGGTTATTCAACTAGCAGTTTTTTTTTTTTTTTTTACTTACACTTTAACCAACAAGCATGTTTTTAACTTACAGTATGTTCATTTTAGAAAAGTATAAGAAATGTGTCACTTTTCTTATGTTGGGTTCTCTCACCCTCATGGTTGCATTACAGTTACGCTTGTGTCACTTTTCTTATGTGGGTTTCTCTCACTTTCATCGTTTAGGGTTCTCTCTCCCTCATTTCTGTGCTTAGTTTGGTACATGAGTTCTCGTACTCATGTCTACGCAAAAGTTTTGTTTAAGGGTTCTCTCACCCTCATTTGTGCTTCATTGCATCCCTGTTTTTGGGATGGGTTTGGGTTGTAGTCCCATTTCCCCTCATGGTCTTTTTACCATTAGTTAACCCTCATGTCTGGGTTATAGGGTCAAAGTCTTTTCTTAGGACTTTATACCTTCTCTGCCTGTGTTGGACACTTTGTTGTACATAATTTGTGTGCATGGTCTCGTGTCCAGTGTGTAAGACGCCCTGTGCATCACACTTCTCTCTATGTTTTGTGTGTGTAAGCTGGTTGTGCTTCACTTTTTCTATGTGTTGGTTTGACACATTGCGCTGCACCTGTTCGTGCCGCGTGTGTTTTTGGGTATGTCCTTATAACACTTTCGTTTATGGGTTTACCCCATATTTTTACTGTTCCTCACTTTAGGAGTGGAATTTTGCCACATTGTGCTGCACCATCTTGTGCAGCGTGTGTTCTTAGGTCTGTCCTTTGCAACACCTTCGTTTATGGGTAAGCCCCATATTTTCAGGGTTCCTCACATGAGGAGTGGAATTTTGCCATATTGTGCTGCACCATCCAGTGCTGCGTGTGTTCTTAGGCTTGTCCTTTCTACAACTTCGTCCTGGGTTTAGCCCTTGTTTTCTGAGTTCCTCATTTGAGGAGTGGCTTTTGTCTGCCACAGTCTACCTTTGTGGAGATATTTTCTTCATTCTAGGTCTTACTCACTTGCTTTGTGAGTACATTTTTCATTTATCTTCATTTTCAATATTAAAGGAGGAGGATAGTGTCAGTGCTTGTGTTTACTGTCTCTTTCTTCCTTCTTTATCTTGTTTGTCTGTTTTCCCTCTCGTGATGTGGTTTCCTCCTCATCCCTGGGTTTACGGATTATTATCATCAATTATAATTTCATTGTCTATAGTTTTCCTCTTCGCTGATAGTTTCTTCTTTCTTTTCTTTTCGTGAGGGAGAGGATAATGTAGTATTCTGAGTTGTATATTTATGTTCCTGCTTTTCACTGCATCCAGCTGCTCAGCCAGTGTGAGTGTTCCAAGTAAGAATGTTGGTGTGATTGACATGTATGGAATGCTTGGGTGCTGGGTATGAGAGTTGGCAGTTAAAGATGGGCTGAGCAGCTAGGAGGCTGCTCCTGGTGGGGCTGCTTGTTCCAGAGTTATACTTCCTGTTATCTATCTATGGCTGAATAAACCTACTTCTTTATTCATCTACATCTCCCTTGGCTACATCATTATATGTATGTATGGACCAACATACTACAATGTAGCAAGCAATGAAAAAGTTAGGAGCCCTAAGTGACAGTAATGGAGAAGGTGGGGGTGGTGCAGCTTGCATCATAATGCCGTTGCGCCTGGTGCTAAGTTGAAGTAAGCTGACGTTTTTTTTTTTCATTTTTTATTTTATACTTAGATTTAGACTGTGTCAGCTGTTTTGTACAATGCGGTAGATTACATTGTACTAAAGTAAAAAGATGAATCATCTGCAACTATTATCATCTTTCTTAACCTGCATAACATTGTTCATTTTCTATATTTGAGAACTATACATTATACTGTGGTGCAATGGTGTTTCATAATGCTGATATATGGCAACATCACGGCAATTACCCCTAAAACAGCCCCTAAAATACCAAAAGCACATAAACAAAAGCCTAAGAAAATGCTAAATGCAATGACATTGATGGAGTAACGAATATTACGGGGTCTAACTATTTAACTCCAGAGCAACAGTGCAAAAAGCCTTTAAAGGCATCAATCCAAACCTTTATCGAAAGGAATTACATTAAGCCTAGCAAGGCTTCAATGAGTAAAGTTACAGATACCCACACTACAACCCCCAGAGGACCCTAAGATCCTCCGACAACAACCTGCTAAAACTCGCCAAATTCAACCTAAAAACCAAAGGGGGGAAAACTCTTACCCATCTATCCTCCAGAGCATGGAACTCCATGCCCCACTACCTAAGGTCACAGACCAAAGAAACTTATTTTAGGAAGCAACTCAAAACATGGATCTTCAGTCTCTCAGACGAATATGTCTTGGCCGCCATCTAACCCTGCCTCTGTAACTGCTACTGTATGCATTCTATCTAGCTAGCGCCAGGATGCTCCTTCCGGAGCGATAGTCGCGCCCTACAAATACCAAAATACAAATACAAATACAGATACATACCTGATTAGGGACATAGAAGCCGGTATAGGAGTGTCACTAACTGATGAAGAGCTATTTGCAGAAAACTATTAAAGTCCTAATTATCCTTTAAACCCTAATGTGGATAACTTTGACTGGCCTCTTGGAAACCAGGACAATAATGCATTCTTGAAAAATAGTATTATAATAAGCAGTTTGACCAAGGCTGGTGAGAACCAACTTGGACCTTACTACTACTAAATGCACTCTTTCGGTTTGCACCTTGGTGCATCTTTAAAAAGGTATGCCATGCAAAAACATGGAACGGTCGTCCTATCACAGAAAATTCACTACCCTCGGGGCAAACGCAAACTCATGTTGCCCTGGGGGCAGCACATTCAAGTGAAATACAGAGTGGTTGCTTCAAAGCCACTCCATGTTTCAACGTGCAGGCTGCAACATGCCTGCATTTTAAAGAGGGATTAGAGATCCCTTTGGCGGTGGGTGTAGTGAATGATTGCACCGGGATGTCTGGGTGGTCCACAGAACCCCCTTTCTTCCCTCCTTGGAGCTGCCATTATGAGGGGCACTGACAGCTTGCCACCTTTTTGTAGTGCAATTTCAGTGTACGTCCTGGCAGCTTCTTTGCTTCCATGTCTGCGTTCATAATATGGCAGAGGTGCAGAGGTCAATAGATTCCCTCATTTGCATGGGGCCACGCCCCCATGCAAATGAGGGAATGCCATTTTGAGATAGCACTGCTACTACATGCGTGCCAGCGCTATCTGTATTACAGAACGGGCCGCACAAATGTCTGAGGCCCCTTCTGTAAAATCAAAGTGCCCTGGACGAGCACAAAGAGGGTGCATATGACCGTTGTGCCCCCAGGGCACTTTCTGTAATATGACCCCATGGCTCAGTTTGATGCATCAGACTAACTCTATGGAAAAACCAACTAGCTTAAGCATTAATGTTATTAGTCACAGGAACTGATGATGAACACTTTGAAGCCTTCAAATAATGGAAACTAAACTGGCTGCGATATTAGAAACTCTGCTGGAAAAGAACAAGCAGCTCACACTGACCAATTGATTAGCATTAAGAACACAAATAGGCCTCCATCTTTAGAGAAAATGGCAAATGTATTAGAGGATTTAAGGGATAAACTGACAAATGTTCTTAGAAAGTTCACATCTCTTGTCTTGTCTTAAAAAGTTCACATCTCCAATAACTTGTGTTGAGTGTTCGTAGTTCTATTCTGAGTGAGAGAATACCATTAAGATGATAACCAAGGCAATGAGTTTGGAAAATAAGTGCAAATTTAAGACATTTCTAAACTACAGGACATTACATCCAAAGATAGCAATGGACGTTTTTCATCATCATCATCAAGAAAACTTTATTTCGGTAAAAAATACCATAAAAAGTATTCTAAAAACATTTAACAAAAAGTAGACATAAATGACAAAGTGGATTAATTAATACAAAAATGATTTCTAAAACATTTTCCGAGTAGGCAGGATTAAACATAGTTCATACATGTGTAAGCCCAGTTAAAATAATATGTATAAGAAAAAATATCAAAAAGTACAGGAAAAAACCTTTTGATGACATTTCAGTCAAATGCCATGACGGCGTTACACAGGAATATATGTATATACCCTTGTGCTCATTCTACAAAGTTTCTGCGCTTATGCCACATAGCTGCCAGATATTGGGACACTGCAAATACAATAAATTCTGATGTGTCATAATTTAGCACTCTAAATGCTTGCATACAATGGTGAAAGCCCAGATTTTTACACAAAGGTACAAGCCAGTACCTTCACGGTTTAACATACGCTGTGCAAAAAAAGAAGACATGAAGCTCAGTTTCAGACTCACAATTGCAGGCTGGGCAGTTCTTCAAGGCGAGGGGTGTCCACTTACTAGTTAAAACTCGGAGGGGTAGTACACCATTCCTCAGTTGAACATACAATTTTTTTGCTACTATTGGGAATATGACATCTAGGAAGGGCTCAAAAGAATAATGGTCTTTCACCTGCAGGAAAAAGGCAGTGGCAGAGCCAATTTGAGGATTACAAAGTACTGCATTATGTTTATCAGCACGATAGATAGTCCCAAGCATAGATCGTGAAATTACTTTACATTCCCTCGCTGGGTCAACCCATAGAGCAGGAACGCCTAGCCTCATAAACTCGTTCTTGATGAAAGTAAACCAGGGGATTTTCAGAGCACTAGGATAGGTCAGTATTTCTTCGAGTTCCTGTCTATATTTTATCAGCTCTGGTGTTACCCAGAGCCTACGCCAGAACCTAAGAGGTTTTAATGCTAGCTCTTCATCAATTGATCTGTCCCCCAGATCCAACCTCAAAGGAAGGAGCGGGGTACTAAGTGGGAGTCCTAGGAGCTGTCTTTGAAATTTGTTCTCAATCCTAGTAATTTCAGATCTGTTGCAGTGTCCCCAAATTTCTCCCTCGTACATTACGGCACCCCTGGTTTGCGATTTGTAAACTTCCAATGGGGGGTCAACAGGTTTGTTAGTGGACTTGTTGGAAAGTTTCAAAATTCCTCCAGATAGTTGAGACAATTTGAGTTGCGATTTGGTTTGCTGAGCACCCCACGACAAGTTTTCATTAATAGTGACCCCCAGATAATCAAAGGTATCTACCCTTTCGAGTCTCGTTGTCCCTAGAATTGGATTTGGTCGAGTTGTTCTGGGGGGATTGAAGATCATGAATTTGGTTTTGAGGGAATTGATCTCCAGTCCCCGGGCGGTACAGAATTCTTCAAAACCATCCAGTGTTCGCTGTATGCCCATCGGGGACTTAGAAAGTAAAAGGGTGTCATCAGCGAACATGATAGCAGGCACCCTGTCGCCAGCTAACTTAGGGGCATCGTTGTCCTGCACGCTGTTAAGTTGCGCGATTATCCCATTGACGAAGAGGCAGAACAGGGTCAGTGCAAGTACGCACCCCTGCCTTACCCCCTGGCCAACGGGAAATCGGGACGACAGGGCGCCGCTTTTCCCACATCTGACCTGGGCAAAATTAGCCGCATGCAGCCTCATCAGAACAGATAGAAGGTGGGTAGGAATACAGGAATACCCAGCTCGAGAAGTACACTCCAGAGCTTCCCCCGGGGAACAAGATCGAATGCGGAGCGGAGATCGACGAATACCAAATAGAGGTTGCCACCCTATATTCTCACTGTTTTCCAGTACAAGAGTTGTAAACAAAAAATGTGGTTCACGGTGGAGGTATTCTTATTAAACCCTGTCTGATAGGGACTTAGAATTGCAAACTCCTCTATCCAATCTTGTAAGCGATCCAAAATGAGTCTTGCAAAGATTTTCTGGGGTACATCGATGAGGCTAATTGGTCTGTAGTTGGATGGGAGCAGAGGAGTATTTGGATGAGAGCAGAGGATGTTTTTATATTTGCGCTAATAGCACAGACTATACAAGACCTTCACACTCTATTTTTAAAAACCTGCCGGTACAAAAGGGGGTGGTGATGGACGGAGCATCTGAACCAATCAAACACTCACACCCAGTCAACAGATCTGGGTTTAATCCATCACCGTTCTTTAGCCCACTCTGCCACCCCAGTTCAGACATGGCCATATGCAAATCAGTCTGACCCTGTGCCTCATGGGAACAGTCCAGCCCGAACTGCCAAGCCATGCCTTCCCTGGTCCGGAAACAAGCTTCCTAGGACCGGTTTCTGGAATTCCAGCCGTATTTAGCCAGGCTTGCTTGAATCCAGTGGCAAAGTGAGCAAGGGACTCACGTCTGAAACACCTTTTTAAAAATGACTCTAAACAATAATAGGAGCATTACATATGTAGCAACCTCCCTTTCATATCGCATTTTGGACAATTTCTATATAGTGGGGTAAAACACTTGTTTACAAATCGGGGTGAATGATAGCATCCAGACACTGAAAAAAAGCCATGCAGTGTAAATTAGCCCCTCTCAGACTAGAATAGCTAACGTTGAAATACTTTTCAGATTATTTTTCATTTAGCTTTATCTTGGTATACCTTTTCCAATTTGAGCTTATCTTTTCAACAATCTCTTCTGATCCCAAATGAAGTTCTATGTATTAATAGCTCAAAGTTATGCTTGGTTTATCTTCAATGCACACATCTCCAATACTTAATTCAGAGAAGAATCAATATCCACCAGACACATTTTGGAAGATGGTGCTGATTTGGGTACATATAAAAAAGTGTGAGTGCTCATACATTTTTGTTTCTGAAGATATGGCTTGGGTACGTTTTATTCGAGCACCATCATACAAGTCCCCTTTTATTTAAAAACTGCTAGATCTGCTCATTTACCTACTGTTGCTTCAATCAAACAAAGAGAAAGACACATACATTATCTTAGGGGAGTCTCACAATTTAGACTGAGAATTCCCTAATTGATAAACAATTTATCTTTCAAAAACTAAATAAGGTTTAGAGATGTATTTCTTACATTTTTGGGTGATTTGGGGATTTGGACTAACCATCTTAGGTCCTCAACCTCTAAGCTCTTCAAAATCATTTGAAGGATAAAATTAACAAAAAAGGATATTCACATTAACAGGCGGTGCAACTGTAGAACAAAACAAGCCATATAATATTTCTGAAAGTTTGGGAGTCCCAGACCTCCCTCAGTCTTTGACTTTTGCAAAATTCCAAGTCTTACAAGCAGACATTTCTGAATCCCCTAAAAAGATTACATTACTTGTTCAAATCTTTTATAAAAAAAAGGCATCCAGTTTTCAGAGGATTGATAAACATAGGAAAAAAACAGAGGTAAAATTGACATTTTAATTAATGCAATATGACCTATAATTGACAAGCCATTATACTAAATGCGGTAGCCCAGTATAGTGTCAAAGGACCTGGGTATCGATCAGTAAAAAAAACAATGGTCCTAGACACTCCTAACCATACTCAATGATAATTATGGAAGAGTATGTTATGAAATCAATTCATATATCCAAAGATATATAATGCAGCAGTGCATTCAACAGGGGAGCTCACAGATAAGAGGCCAACCAGAATTCATTAAATCACAAACATCAATTTATTTTACGCTGATTCCTATTTACAGAATGAATAACATACACAGAGGCATAATATGCAGCATGTAATAATATTGTTACAGTTATTTTTAAGGGAAGAGAAAGAAGTGAAAGTAAGTGCTCATGTGTAGGATAGAAAATGAAGATGAAGATCATCAAGAAGCATTTAAAAGGAACAACTCAAAATACTAAAACAGATGGGATCCGGCGTAAATCCTTAACAAAGCCGGTACCCCTACAGTGCTAGGCCTACCCCTGATCTAAATTGCAACATTTGATAAATGTTTCTCTATTGGAGGCACAGTGAGACTTCATCTGTGGTTGGGGTAGGACGGACCGTGCTCTTGTCCACTTCTCTCTCCTACTCCCTGTTGATACACTGAAGAGTGGCAGTACAGGTGCTACTACTAAGGTTGGTAGGCAATTGTCAAGGCTTCTGAAACAGTCGAGCCTACCAACTCTGCTTTCAGAGGGTTTTACCTTAGGAGGCAGTGTGGAGGAGAGTTATGAGATCCTTAGCCAGCAAATTTCTGACTCATTGGCTGAATTGGCCCCTATGCGGAAAACCAGGGACAGGGCCAAACTTGCCATGCCTTGGTTTTCTAAGGAGCTTCTTCATCTGAAACTCCAGTGTAAACGGGCGGAGCGTGCCTGGAGAAAACAGTATCTTGAGTCAGATAAGGCTCTCTTTAAACAGGCATTGTCGGTTTATAAAACGCAGACTAAGCGTGCCAAGGCCAGATTTCTCGAGGAGACGCTATTACTAGCAGTGAATAAATCTCAGGCCTTGTTTAGGATCGTCAAGGATCTTTCTAGCCCTGCCTGTGTTATTAACGACATTCCGGCCTCCCAATCGTTATGCGACTCTCTGGCAAAGGCTTTCGAGGACAAGATTGCTTCTATCTTGAGCAATCTAGGTACTCCGTCCATCCCTGACCCCCAGGCTACGTCTAATTCTGTACTGGTGACCACCCTCAAAACCCTGGAGGTGGATGGAAGGCAAGCTTGACTGAACAGTTTCCCCCTCCCGTCCTTTGAGGATTTCTGCTCCTTGGCCGACGGGGTCTCTTCGGGTTCTCCCTTTGACCCGTTACCACATAAATTCTGGAAACTGTTCCATGAGGAGCTCTTCCCCCCCCTTCACGCCATCTGTTGTCAGTCCCTCAGTACTGCTCGGGTTCCGGACTGTTGGAAGCTGGCCATGGTATCTCCGCTTTTGAAGAAGGATACGCTGGATCCTACTTGCTCAGCGAACTACAGGCCTATTTCATTGCTCCCTTTCCCAATTAAGATCTTGGAGAAGCTGGCTATTAGACATCTGTCCAGCTTTATAGAGATGAACACCTGCCTGGATGTGGCTCGGTTTGGCTTTAGGCCAGCCCACGGTACTGAGTCTGCACTGGTGACCGCTTTGGATGACCTTCGTTCACGTGTCGACCATGGTCGAGCAGCCTTTTTAGCGCTGCTCGACATGTCGGCCGCATTCGACACGGTCAGCCATGCCATTCTGGTCAGGAGACTAGAGGAAATTGGGGTGTCCGGCCTGGCCCTGGACTGGTTGGTCTCTTATCTCGGTAATAGACACCAGGTTGTAGCCTTGCCGCCCTACCGATCTGACATCAAAAAAGTGGGGCAGGGCGTACCCCAAGGGTCAGCCATCAGCCCTATTTTATTTAACCTATACCTCCATCCCCTGGTCAGGCTGATTAAGTCCTTCGGCATCGCGGTCATCAACTATGCCGATGACATGCAACTTATCTTCTCGCGATGGGATGCCTGGTCTTCACCTTGGGGATGCCCAGTAGGGGTAATCTTGCAGGGAAAGGCCAGGACGGGTTCCCAAAGCAAGCGCCTTGAGACCTTAAGGTGAAAGGCACTATATAAGAACGTATGATTTATGATTTATTTATTTTGAGGGTAGGGATGCTGTGTCACAGGAGACCTTCCACCGCTGCATGACAGGTACCGCGGACTGGCTGAGTCTAAACTCCCTGCAATTTAATAGCTTAAAAACTGAGGTAATGCACTGTTCGATGGATCGCACTCCCCGCCTCTGCCATCGGATTTTTGGCATTCTTCCTCCCACGGCACTGTGTTGGCGGCAGATTCGGTTCGAAATCTGGCTGTGATGTTCAAATCTAACTTACAGCTAGACACGTTTGTTAACAAAACTGTGGCTACCTGTATGATGCTGCTCCGCACATTGCGGAAGATTCTCTCTTTGCTCCAACTCACGCCAGACCAGAGGTAGTGCATAGTATCATCTTAAGCAGGCTTGATTACTGCAACGCGCTACTTCTGTGTGCGCCAGCTACCCTGGTGGGTAAACTGCAGCGAGTACAGAACATGGCTGCTAAGCAGGCTCTTTCTCGACGGCGTTCTGATTCCTCTTCCTTGGCGCTCATGGACCTTCACTGGTTGCCAATCGTCCAGCGCATTGATTTTAAAGCATTATGCCTAGTATTCAGGGCCCTTCATGGTCAGGGGCCGTCCCCGCTGCAGCCGATGTTTTCCTGGTATACACCTACCAGATCTCTTTGTTCTTCGTCAGCCTGCTTGGTGGTAATCCCTAAAATTGTGAGGACTCGGATGGGTGGACGCTCTTTTAGATTTACCGCAGCTAAACTGTGGAATTCCTTACCCCTGCCTATGAGAAATAAGGGGGACCTCTACTCCTTTAAAAAAGGATTAAAAACATACCTCTTTCCAAGGATAGTGTAAAGACTGTGGGAGTATAACATCGCGTATGGTTGGTCAAAAGTCAAAGCGCCAGGATACCCTTTGGGTGACAGTCTCTGCACTATATAAACATGCCATACATACATATATACATGTTGGATGTAGGCCCACTGGGGGACTGTCAACCTTTCAACCTTGACGCAAAAGGGCAAGTAGACTCCTCTACTGCGGGTCTTTCTCAGGACAGGGGAAGGGGACCCGGAAAATAACTATATAACCAATGGGGTGGCCTTGGTCAATAAAGAACATGAGAAACTCATTGTCAACAGTACTGACCAATGTGAAATGGAGTCAATTACACTAGTCGGTGGGTGTTGTGTTAAAAAGAAGAATGGGCCAGCATGAGTGCCAAAAGGTCAGGATCATGCATCAAAAATGGTTAAAGCAAAAGTCAATGCTTACCCGAACACAGTCGCGGTAAGATGCAGATAATTCCAAACATTGCTCTGTCAAAATCTTGAGATTACTTCAGGGTTGGGGAGAAATGACCCTACGGTACTAAGAGACAATTAAATAAAATGGAACCGGATATTAGACAAGACCCTAGTGTGCACAGACACAAATGAACACAAGTGCGGGGACATACAGTCAACTCACCCGCCGGAGTGAAGCAGCGTTATAACTTTTACTCATATGCTGCCATCGGGGAGTTCAATTTCTGCAAGTAACCAGCATGCATGGATTTAGTAATAGCAAACAATTTGCCACATATACTGTATGGTGGGGCCAGGGGTATCAATTTACCCTTTGTCTGCATCGATCGGAGACGTACCGTTGGTGTCTCAAAAAAGTGCGAGACTGACGCGCACCCATCCGCTTCCATATAAAGTCAGCATGAACGTTGCCGTCGGGAGTGTGCTGTAAGCAGCGGTTGCGTCCTGATCAGTTACGAGAAGACAGACTGGGCATAGCCCGCAGGGCCCGCTGGTAGAGAAAAACAGACTACAAATTACCAAATGTGCCATGTTTGAAGTTTAAAGTAAATGAAGACATGTTGAAAAGCAACATCATCCTAAGGCATAACACCCAACATTCTTCAAAACGCTGAAAGTACTTTGAAGGTTAAAAGGTTACACAGTGATTATGTTTCTTCTCCCATGAGAATTTGGCACTTGTACTTAGGTCACTCAATTAATAGATCAGACGTATAATTGTGAAGGTGCACATACATTCTTACGTGATACATTATATACAATTTATACACATTACAAACACTTTGTACTATATACAAAATACAGAATATAAAAACACAGAATATAAAAAACACACAGGAAGGTACGCTATACATGACTTTCTTTCTTTCTTTCTCTCTCTCGCTCTCTCTTTCTCTCTCTCTCTCTCTCCCTCACACTCAAAGGTGCTCCAAAGCTGCTCTTTAAGTTGTAGTCACCTACTGATGAAGGCAACAGGTTGAACCTGACCCTCAATATTCTGCTTTGATAACACTGTCTCAGTACCATGCTGTGAAGCATCTGCATGAGTCCCAATCTCCTTGCTGAAATAAGGTACATTGGGGATTGGTGCAGTGCACAGCACCTCCTTCATGGTATCAAAGGCCTTCTGATACTCTTCAGTTCATATGCCCTTCTTAGACATCGGCTCTGTCAGGGGCTTACAATAGTGCCATACACCTTGACAAACATCACATAATATATCCTGTCTTAACCAGGAGAGCTCAGACCTGAGTCTGGAATTTTGTAGGCTCCCAAACCATGATAGTATGGATCATGGGTTTGAGACGCTGCAAACTCTACAGACCCCTGCCTTATCTGGTACTTGCTGGCCTTTGAAGTAAGGGTTGCCTGGTGCAGGGTCTGCAGCAAATCTCTTAGTGTGGGTCAGGTGTTCCTGCCAAGTGAAGCTAAAAACAGCAATATCTTCTAGGTATGCTGCACTAAAGGTGTTAGCCCAGGAAGTACCCTGCTCATCAGCCTCTGGAAGGTGGTAGGTGTACTCTTCAACCTAAAGTGCATAACCTTAAAATGGAAGTGGCTCTCAGCTCTTGAGAATGGGAATCTCTGTTTTGCTCCTTCAGTGTCTAAGGCAGTCCCGAAGTCAGGGAGAATAGTCCAGCAAACTGGCCCAACAATTGGTGACAATCCCTCTGCTGCTGCTCTGTCAGCACAAGGGAGAACACTACTCCCTCCAGTGAACCATCCTTAGCATTATGGAACAAGAGATGTTCATGCTACCCTTTTTCCACTCCATCAGTGACCACCAGAGTGGTCATGTCTACTTGGTCAAAATGGGGCTTTAAATAGTTGACAGGGATCACTTGGTGAGGGTGTCTGGAGGTACAAAGGTCCATCTCATAGTTGACCTCACTCCTGTTTTCCAGTACATTGTTTCACCCGGCTCACTCGTCCTGGAGGGACCTGGAAACCACAAGCTCTACAATGCACACCATTTGGCCTGGCTGATATTTCAACCAAGGTTGCTTTTTGGTCAGACCAGTGTGATCAGCTCCTGGATAGCCATCCAAGTAATTTTTATGCACTCAACCATGCATGATTAAAGGCCCATCACGTGTCAAAGATGTCCTGTTTAGCTCATTGAGAGGTTTCTACCGCTCTTCTCAGACTTAAGGGACCTCTGACAGGGTCACTTAACAAACGCTCATAGGGGCTAAACCCATTCCCTTTTGTGGTGCCTCCCGTTAGGCAAATAAAAGGAATGGTAGTAAGACCCCCCACTTCCTGCTGAGTTTCTTAAACAACCTCATAATCATGCCTTTTATGGTCTTGTTGAATATTACCACAAGCCCATTGGTTTACTGGCGATAAGGGATGGTGAACATAAAGATTGTCCCTCTATCTGACATTATGTCTTCGAGGGACCCTACAGTGTTAATAATACCAAGCAGGGCCAAATAGGCACCAACATATAAGCCATAAACACATCATTAGACAACTACCTTCATACATCCAGACACACACAATGATACAGTCTCACAACTACAAGCAACACTTGTAAAGAAACACATATACCTTTTACTGCCAACACGCCAACATATTCCAACCATCATGCATGCACACAGCCAATATTTATCAATGTGTTACAGTTTGACGGCAAGAACCTAGTAAGCTATCATAAATACTTTTACACACTTTCAAATATAGTCTATTGCTTAATCAGAGCTAGAAATGTAATTCCATGTTTTGCCATTAAATGCGTTTCTTGGGTAATGAAACATGGGATATTTCTATATATTTATATGGCTTGTTTACATTGCATTTGCTAAAAGACAGCTCTAGTATGGCAAAAAGAGGGGTCCCAAGAGCATATCTAGGTACCGCTCTCAACGATGTGCCGAAGTCTCTACCACCACCCTGACATGCCGGGAGCGCTGACGCATGTATTCAAAAACATTTGTGCACCATACCTCATTTTACATGTGCAAGAAATATTTTTGAGAATACAGCATACATTCATACTCTATTTTCTAGTGATATGTCCTAGGGAAAAGACATTATGGGCCAGACATACTCATTTTTCGTACAACACAGCATCCAAATTTCTAGCGCTGCATTACAAAAGGAGGAACACACAGCTCAGCACCATATCTCCAAAGACTGGCCTGCTGTTTGTGTCATCCTCTGTGATAGTGCACAAACAAAATGCCGTTTCCCCTTATTAACCCCTTCCATGCTGATGACGGCCCCCGTCCGTCATGCACTGTGGTGGGCGTGTGCTGATGACGGCATGAGCCCACTTATTAACAGCGCCGCACAGGCGCAGAATTGCGGCCGCGCCCAAGGAGTTAAAGCCTGCATTAAATAGGCTGTCTATTTTAGTAGATTGGGCTTTGTGTCAAAACCTATGGGGGTTTGGTTGATCTGCTGTGTTAATGCCCATTGATGTAAATGAGTGCAAAATCACGAAATATGTTTTTTTTTCGTGGTCCGTTTGCACTCGATAGGAAATAGCATTCATCACGTTGCCCTTCTTTATGGCATGCTAGCACCCGAACAAAGCTTTAGTAGATCAAAATATCTTAATCAGTCTCATGGTCCTCTAATCCGTTGCAGTAATTAATAAAACAGTTTTTCTGTAGCTGTTTCCTTTCTGAATGTATTTTTCTTACCTATCTGAATACATCGTGTTCTTTCTCCTCTCTTTGGAGTGCACTCGATTACACTGTGCTGCCTGAGCTTTACTGAGAGGTGTTCAAAAATCTGCTGTTCTCAAATACTTGTGTCTGTTCCAAGGAACCCTACATGAAGCACAAAGGTTGGCATTTTGCCTTTCAATTGCTGTGATAAACAACATTTTAGAACCATAACAGGTTCTTTCCAAATTTTCCGCCCCCACATAGAACAGATGTGTAGATCCTGTCATTATTCCTGTTAGTTTGACTAACTAAATGTATGTGTTATGCCGAAAATTAAATCCAGAGATTGCTTTTAAAAAGTGGGCGAGTAAGTATGCCATGATAATGGTCATGCTGGTTATTAATTGCAGAATTATACAGTTCTTCAGAATTGGATAATATGACAGGCATCAAAATCAGGATACATTTAGGCTGCTGTAGATAGATGACTTACCTCACCACCAAGCGATGCCACAGCAGTTGGGAAACAGCCACTACAATGCGGCCGTTTCCACGCTGTACTTAACCACGCATGATTTACAACGCATGCGTGGTTACCACGTAAAGCCTTTACCACGCAATTCTTTACTCCGAAATACATAGTAAAGGAATGTGTGGTAAAGGTAGAATTAAAAAAGGGGGCTGGGAGGGCTGGGGGGGGAAGTGAGTTTGAAAAAAAAAGTGAGTTTAAAAAAAGAAAGAAAACTCTTACCATAAAGACGATGATTTGTGCTTTTTGTCCTTCCTGAAATAAGCCAGCCTCACTAACGACGTAATAACGTACGCGCGTCCACGTACTGCCTTAACAAAGAAATAGCAAAAGGACCGCTTAACATTGAAGAAGGAGAAGTCCGTCTATGAAAAAATTTGCGTATTTTTATTTTTAAAAAAACTAACTTTTAATGATTTTAGGGAACATATAAGGAATTGGAGCAGGGATCGAAAAAAGCATTTACAATGAAAATGCCATTATCAGGCATAGTTATAAAACGAAAATCGTTGTTTAAATTTATCTCAGCCATGGGATTTGTGTTGCATTAGGTAAGCATAGGATCTCTTCGAGTTCAGCCCTATAGTTCATTAGTTGTGGCGTGCTCCAGATTCTGCACCAAAAGGTTATTGGTTTTAGTCCCAACTCTTCTGTAATAGGTGTAAGACCCAAGTCTAATCTCAGCGGGAGAAGGGGGGTGCTTGGTGGTAGGGCTGCTAGCTGCCTAATGAAGTTATTCTCACTAATCTGCAAGTTCTGGACAATTGTATGACCCCATAATTCTTCACCATAGGTAACTGCCCCTCTTGCCTGCATTTTGTAGATTTGGAGGAGGGGACCAAAAGGCTTGTAAGTCGACCTACTTGCCATCCTGCAAATGCCACACGTTAACTGAACCAGTTTCATATTGGCCTTGGTCCGATGCGAGTCCCATGTCATATTCTGGTTGATGGTTACCCCCAGGTATTCGAAAGTGAGGACCCTCTCTAATCTTAGTGGGCCTATGGAAGGATTGGGGCGAGTTGAGGAGGGAGGTTGAAGATCATAAATTTGGTTTTCAGGGCGTTGATCTCTAGCCCACGCTCCACAGAAAAAGTCGAAAACCCGTCCAGGACCCGTTGTATACCCATGTGGGACTTGGACAGCAACAGGGTGTCATCCGCAAACATAATAGCGGGCAGCCTGCTGCCGTTGAGCTTGGGAGCGTCAATGTCACCCAACCTATTCAGGTGGTCGATTACCCCGTTGACAAAGAGGCAGAACAGGGTCGGTGCAAGCACACAACCCTGTCTCACCCCTCTGTCAACGGGGAATCTTCCCGAAAGAGCCCCGCTTCTGCCACACCTGACCAGAGTGAAGTTCCCCTGGTGTAGTCTTATCAGAATTGATAGAATGTCGGCCGGGATCCCTAGCTCCGCCAAAACGGTCCATAATCTGTCTCTTGGCACTAAGTCGAAGGTTGCTCGCAAGTCGTGTACAAGCTGCCGCTTTCGATTGCTGCAGTCTTCCAGAACAATAGGTTCAGACGGAAGATCTGGTCCATGGTTGCGACCCCCCTTCTGAACCCAGCCTGATAGGGACTCAAGATGGCGAATTCCTCAATCCAACTTTGGAGGCAATCAAGTATCAGCCTACCAAATATTTTCTGAGGTACATCGATGAGGCTGATGGGCCTGTAGTTGGCTGGGAGCAGAGGCGATCCCTCTTATGTATGGGAACAATCTCTGCGCCCAGCCAAGTACCGGGCACCTCCATACCCCTCAGAACTGCGTTAAATATCGTCATCAAGGAGGGCGCCCAAACATCAGGCTCCTGCTTGAATAAGTCACCCGGTAGACCATCCAGACCAGGCGCCTTGCCTGATGTCAACCCTGCAATGGCTGCTCGTACCTCCGTTTCTGTGAAGGGGTCCCCTTCTGGTAAAACACTGGTGGTCGGTGAGGAATTATTAGGGGCCCCATTGTCAACCCTATAGAGGGACTGGAAGTGATCTTGCCAAGACTTGGCTGAGATATTAGGTTCAATTGCCGAGGCTAGCTCCTCAGACCCTGTATTAACAATACACCAGAATTTGCGAGAATACCTACGAGCTAGTGAGATAGTGAGGTTTTCCCATATCTCCGGTTCCTATTCGCTCTTGGCATGGGTAATCAGGCGCTTGTAGACCCTTCTCCTATCCTTTATCACAGATCTATCTCTGGCTTCCTTGATTGAAGTCAGCAGGTCTGATTTTGCCTTACGGCATGCAGCATTATACCAAGTGAGGCGGATGTAACAACCACCACCACTCTTCCCTGTCGAGAAGAGAACTTCAGCCACAGACTTGATAAGGTCCTCATGCATCAACCACAGCTGTTTATTTGTGCCCTGGGTACTGGGTTGCTCCGTTATTGCACAAATCTTTTCGAGTGTGGGGATGACCCAGGCATAGAGCCCTGAGACCTTTTCTGGATTTGAGGCTAGCTTCTCCCACCTTACTCTCCGTCTATTGTTCGTCAGCGCAAGCCCTTGGACGGGGGTGCCTGCCACCACCCCTCTATCATCTAGGCCAGGATAGGCATAATCCAATTCCAATGCGTTGTGGTCGCTATCCTCCCTAGGTGTCACCCGGAAGTCGCTGATGTGTGACCACAAGGAAAGTGGGACCAGAATGTAATCCAGTCTTGACTCCCTGCCCACTCTGTTGTATGTATATTTAGGAGGGATGTCAGAATTTGTCAGTCCGTTACAGGCCCGCCCGCCATGTTTCAGGGTTGTAGCAGTTATTTGGACAGCCAGAGGAGTCCAGGCTCTGGGCGAGGGGGCTGCCGTTGGGGGTACAAACCATGCTGCGTCCTCCTCCTGGGAAAGTCCATCCAGTAAGCCTGGCATAAGTGAGAAAAGGGGCAATTATCGCAGTCTCAATACTTTCCCTTGTTTCTAAAGTAAATCAACTCACAGAAAACGCCTATGCAAACCCTAGAGTCTTTCCTTCTACAGATATGATTCCTGAGAAAGTTCCATGTGACCCCTTCCCCAGTTCTATTTAGCCTTGACTGTTCAAATGGGTTGGCATGGCTTCTGGTGACTCACAAATGAAAAAGTGGAAACATTTGTTTTTCTTTTCGGTGGTTCCTAAATATGCCAATTTTGCTATACTAGTTAAAATAGCATAATTGCTGCCAAAGAAAAAGATCAGAGTGCCTAATTCAGGATGTAATAAGTGACTACCAGTTGATGAAAAATAATGGGACTCTCAAGTCTTCTCTTCTGGGCAATGTTCCGAAACCCCAATGTTTCACCCACGAATCAGTTAAATGGGGAAGATAGTCTTAATACAATATCAATCCCAGGCAGCTGCTCGTGGAACAAAATTGTGGTTGAAATCCACCTAAGGATGTTCTCTAACTACTGCAGCCATTTTTCTGCCTATGGTGTGTGGGCCTGAGCACTGTAGCCATAAGGGAAAACAACAAAGTCATAACTTGCAGGACATATCTGAATGTATTATGCCTGTGTGCACTGGCATGCCTAAAACAGCCATATGAGCTCATCCTGCAAAATGTATCTGACACTGGTGACTCACTCAAGGAAATAGTTGACTAATTTGTGTACAATGCAGTCCATCAAGTCATGTACTCATGCAGCCTGCCAAGTCATACCCATTCAGATACAGGACATAAGCAGCATAAACAAGACTTAAGAGGGGCTGAAATCCTCCTAGACTGGACAATAGATATACCTCCTCAGGTATGTAATTTGTGGGTCACAGGCGTATGCATCCTACTCTCACTGTTGTCTACTGTCACACGAAATGGGAAGCTGTGTTACAATGGCTGTCACAACCAGTGATCCATGACAGAAGAAAAGTGAGAGAATACCAGATCAAGTCCTCACAAAGAATGGGTACCCAAGGCCTTCGTTTGAGACGCAAGGCACCGCTCTCAACAACATGTATCCCTGATGATGGAAAATTCAGAATGCACTGCAAGACCACTTATGCGAGTCTACGTACATTACTACACCTCACCAGTACCAGATGCTCACCTTTCAAGTTTCTGTGTATTCACCACATAGCTATGCATTGAAAAATCCTTCATTTCATCCAAAAACAGCTCAGCGTGTATTAATAGTTGAGAACCCTCCTCCCTAGTCTGGAACTCAAGCTAACCTTCCCTCTGTACAAGAGGCAACGTATCAGTGAGATCTCCCTCTTTGTACAAATGGCAAAACTCTGCAGCTCCTTTGTAGGTAACACAAGAAATACCAAATCCACCTGGAATTCAGAAGGTCAAGGAAGACGTGGCTCTTCTCAAGATGAGGAGCCATTTTAAAAACATGTGCAAAGTAGACAATTGCCCAGGGTGCCCACCTTCCAAGTGTCTCACTGGTGCAGATATTAGGAATTTCCAGAACTCCCACAGTTATAACATAATTGAATCCAAAAACTGCAGTTGTGTGTTTCAAAGTTCTTTGTTTTAGTGCACTTGTACTGGAATTTATTTCGGTTTTTGAAGAAGCCATGTACAATTGTATTTCAGCCTGGTACAGCAAGTCGTAATTCCTTCAGGCACAGCCTCTGAGAATTCTTATTAAATAATGTCTTGAAATATATTGCAGAGGGTCCTTGGTCATGCTCCCACATTTTTAATCCACAAAAATAACTCTCGAAGGGTTTTTTGTGGATTAAATGTGGGAGCATGACCCGCTCGTCTCTGACCCAGCAAAAGGATTTACCTAGTCACTCGAGTGAGGATGAGAGCAAGGGATACAGGAGGTGAGAAACTCTTCTCCTCTTGACTTTTTCAGGTCGCTCTGCAGTGTTTTTCAAGACATTATGTTTTATATTGAAAGTGCACAGCAGTTGTTTGATTAACATTTTACATTTGAAGTGCATTCTGGTATGTGTATGCTGTGGCATCATGGGATTCACGAGTTAGCCTGGTTTTTAATGGGCAGGAAGTCACTTTAGAGACAAGCTACCTCACCTGTAATCAAGGCTCATTGTGGAGCCGAAACGCATAAGGAAATGAACTGAGAGTATGCTGCTTTCATACTTGCAAATAAATGCACTGCTTTTCCAGGAACTGGGCTTCGGCACCCTTCTTTTATATATATAAGGAACGACAGCACTCCGGGGGTGGTGAGAATTCACAGCGGTCTTTTTTAATGAAAAATCAACAACAAACGGGTTTTGGCGTCAGCCTTCGTCAGTGTCAATGACACTAAGCACATGACTCAATAATAAAGCTCCTTGATAATGACAGACATAGGTAAAGGACTAACCCTAGGTCAAATGTGTGCACCATCTTGTAGTGGATAAGATGTGCTCATTAACACATACAATTACCCTTCATATAAAGAAATCCTACCGTATATCGGTTAGAAAAACAAGTGGTAAATGCAAAAATTAATAATTATACAAATTATATAATGTAACAACATATATATATATATATATATATATACATATATATCCAATTACCGCTCCAGCGCTTGAAACCACCAAACGGAGAAAGACACGGACTCCAGAAATAACTTGCACACTGCTGGCTGCAGTGACTTTTAGTCAAAGATGGTGCGAGATGTCAGACGGGATGACGCGTTTCGGCTAGCGTGTAGCCTTGCTCACATAACCCCGCTGCTCACACAACTTGATTTAAATACATAAGTGACAGTGCTCACGTGATTGCTTGGACTACACAAGTCATAGACAGTGAAAACATACTGCGGTGAAAAAACTACAAAACTGTTTTCCAATTTGCCATTCTAGTTCAAATGCATTTATATTGAGCATTAGACAATTATTATGTCGACTATTAATCAATTTGATTGATTTGAAGGTATTATCTGTACAAATACATTTGTTTTGAAAATTGAAACCAACAGATTTTGTCAAATAATCGGAGAAAGGCATAATTGCTTGTACTAATACAATTATAATACAATCATGGGAATAACCACATTAATTCATTAGTGCCTTAAGGTCTTATTATAAGCATATAAAATTTAGAGAAATGCAATGCACAAATGCATAAAGTTTATACCCAACTAAAAACACATTTTGTCACATAGTTGAAGCATTACTCTAACTTAGTGCCAAATTTATCTAAACAGACCTTAAATAGCCTATTGGTGCCCACTGTTTGATATCGCCTTAACTCCACAAAATGGTTGCAGTAATGAAAAAACAATATGTGCAAGATGATCTTAATGTGCAAATAAAGTGTAGTGTGATTAAAAAGATCAGTTGTCATACTAAACCAGCTGGTGTATCACGTACACTAGATATTGCTGGTTGAGAAGGATAGGCATAATTAAATCTTTCATAGACTATACATATCACTCCCTTGACCTATGCAGGGACACTTTCCATGGGTGAATGTTTAGCGATCTTATTGGAAGACAATTAAATCAATCAAAATGGAGGAATTCTTATCTAGACAAAGGCTAAAAATATATGCAGAAAAGTTGGTACAGAAAAATTGGTATCAAAAGATATAGATATATATCCTTCAAACTGATAAAATGGAAAAGGATCAGGCATCAGGAAAGCAGTAATAAATCTTATTCAATATAAAGAGTGAGTGGAACATGCATGGTCTTATTGCAGTGTGCTGGAACAATTCATTAATCGTAAAGGGTACACCAGACATCATGGGGTCAGAACCGATGACCTCACAAAAAATGATGAATATCTTCACAGATATTTAGCCCTTTATGTGTTTTGCAATTAAGTTTGAGAATATATTTGGTCTCCAGTTGTCGCAACCTTTTCTCGCGATCACCACCTTGTTTGCTCAAAGGCACACAATCAATGACAAAATATTGAAGCATATTTAGATTGCCACTGTGTTTTTCATTGATTTGGCGGGCCACTGGATATGTACTATCCGAATTTACAGTAGCCCGAAGGTGCTGTAGTATTCGTTGGTGGACTGGGAGCTTAGTGCTCCCCACGTAGCGGAGTCCGCAGCCACATTGCAACACGTAAACCGCATGATCTGTGCGGCATGTGTAGTGTCCTTTTAGTTTTGCTGGCTCATTGGAAAAGCCATCAATATAGGTCTTGGTGTTGACACCAAACTTGCAGGCACGGCATATGTTACATTTAAAAAAGCCCAAACTAGCTGTAAGCCAATTCTTGTTGATCTCCAGTTCCGGGCTGTTTCTAACCAAATCACTTTGCATCGATCGAGCTTTGCGATAAGTGTGATTTGGTCTCAAAGGTAATGTTTGTGCCAGGACTGTGTCAGTCAGTATAATTGGCCATTGGACATTGATAATACTTTTTATAGCTTTCGCCTGTCTGCTGTATGTAGATATAAACCTACATGGTGCCATAATGCTTGTTCTCGACTCTGCAGCAGGAGTATTGACCTCCGGTATCACTGTTTGTGACAAGCTCCTGTCTAGTTGTGTGAAGAGCAGTTCTTTCCTGTCCCTAGCGCTGGCCTTGGCTAATGCAGAGTCCAACAATTTGGCTGAATAGCCACGTTGTAACAATCTGCTTTTGGATGCTTGTTGCGATGTTGTCATAGCTGCGGTGGTACTGCACGCTCTGCGTATTCTTAAGAATTCTCCATATGGCAGGCTAATGATGGTGTGTTGTGGGTGAAAGCTGGATACATGTAGCAAGGAGTTTCCTGCAGTGGGTTTGCGTTACAACTGTGTGGTGATCTGATTATTCTCAGGTATCACTGCAATGTCCAAGAAGTCCACTCGTTGTTGATCTATGTGTGCGGTAAACTGCAAGTTCAATTCATTATCGTTGATGGTATTGACAAATGCTTGTGCTTCAACTTCACTCCCATTCCAAACAATGAATATGTCATCTATATATCTCCAGATATACATCAAATGGTTATCAGCCAGATTCTTGTGCCTGCCCCTGAGTAAATGCTCCTCCCACCAGCCAACGTGTAGACACGCGTAGCTGGGGGAGAAGCATGCACCCATGGCGACACCTTGTAGCTGTTTAAACACTTTCCCATCAAACAAAAATAAGTTGTTGTACAGACATAGACGAATCATGCTTATTAACATTTTGTTATGATTATAGAACAATATGTTTCTATTTTGTAAAAAATGTTCAGTTGCATTTAAACCATCTTCATGTCTGATGCTTGTGTATAGGAAACAAATATCAAGAGTTATAAGGAGATAATTTTCTGACCAAGTGATGGAATCCATTTTACAAAGGAAGTCTTTGGTATCTATAAGGTATGTAGGCACAGAAGTCACGTGTTCCTGAAGATAATGATCCACATATTTCGGTGTGTTTTCAAAAACACTGTCTCTGGCAGAAATATTGGGACGTCCGGGCACTGGAGTAGTTAATTTATGGACTTTTGGAATCAGGTTGAAGGTAGGTAAGGTGGGAAACTCCTTATTTAAAAAACAAAATTCATCTTTCATGATTAATCCTTCTCTCTTCCAAGCCATCAGTTGTGTTTTATATTCTTTGTTGACCCTATTCACTGCCATACCATTAGATTGTTCATAGCACTCTACATTGTTCAGGTGCCGGTATGCCTCTGCCTTATATTCAGTTATATCCCAGAGTACCAAATTTCCCCCTTGTCAGAGTTCTTTACTACCAAAGAGTTCTTACTTTTTAATTTTTCCATTAATTGAAAATATTGTTTGGATGTTGAGTCTTTATGTCTTTGTTCTGCCCTCATTGTCTTGATATGAAATTTCTTAAGTTCTTCCGTGACGCGATCATGAAAAATGTTGAAAGCGTCACGCGGCATTATCGGGACAAAAGTGGATGGTGCCTTGAAAGGGCTCCTGCCAGCAGCGGAAATAGCTATTCCTTCCTCGTCGGCTATTTGTTGGGTGCTAGCAGTTCCTTGTGAACTTTCAGTGGTATCTCTGCCCAGGGAGAACAAAGTTTTTAGATGGGGAATTTGTTTGGCATTCAGTCTAGTGGGAGCAGGGACATCAGCAGAGTTGGCCGTTGATGTTGTTTGGTTTTTGATTTTGTACAATTTAGCTAGTTTCAGCTTACATATAAATTTGTATACATCAACTCTCGTGTCCACAACGTTAAAATTGCTCTCTAGGCAATAACTAAGCCCCAAACTTAATAATTGCAGTTCCGCAGTAATTAGTTCAACATTGGTAAGATTAATGATAGTGTTTTGGGCACTTACGTCTACTTCTTCTGCTCCTTCTTTTTGTAGAATCGCCCTCGTCCTCTGTTTTGCACATTTGCGTTGTTGCCGCCTTTTGTAGTTCCTGCGTTTGTTGTAGGGGGGGTTGGCATTCCTTGATCGCAGGGTTGATTTTCTCTGCTGATGAATGTAGTTCATTTCTTCAGCGTACGTCAGGGGCCCCAAAGCAGAGTTGTATATATATATATATATATATTTTTTTTTTTAATGTGATGTCACTGACCATGTCATGAATGATGTACTATGTGACATCAGCAGCAGTGGATTGCGGGTGCGCGAAATATAGTTAGTACAACTAACTATATAGGAGCAATTTCAATGGTTTTGTATGAGTGAATTGTCCAGCTAACTATAACACCTATAAAACTTATAGTTTTTTAAGTGAATTTCAAAGGTTTTTTAAATGCTAATTCCTGACTATATAAGGTCTGAAACCTATGTTTTTTTCATTGAATATATGTATGTATATTTAATACCCCTTAAAATCCAAAAATTACCCTTTGTACCACACTACCATGCCCCCCTTAAATTCAAATATTACCCTTACCTCCCAATACCCAATACCCATACCCCTAAACCCCAAAATTACCCTGGGCACCCCAAAACACAAACCTACCCTGAACCCCAAAATTACCCGTACACCCCAAAACCCATACCCACCCTAAACCCTAAAATTGCCCTTAGCACCCCAAAAGCCAAACCCAAACCAACCCTAAAACCTCAAATTACTCTTGGCACCCCAAAATCCAACCTCCTCTTGAACCCTAAAATTACCCTAGGAACCCCAAATCCCAAACCCACACTGAACCCTAAAATTACCCTTGACACCCAAAAACCATACCACCCTGAACCCTAAAATTACTCTCAGCACCCCAAAACCCCAAACCAACCCTGAACCCTAAAATTACCCTTGCCACCCCAAAAATAGAAACCTACCCTAAAATTTAAAATTACCCTTGGTACCCCAAATCCCAAATCCACCCTGAACCCCAAAATTACCCTGGGCACCCTGAAACCCAAACCAACCATGAACACTAAAATTACCCTTGCTACCCCAAAAGCCATATCCACCCTAAAATGTAAAATTACCATTGGCACCCCAAAACCCAAATCCACCCTGAACCCTAAAATCACTCTGGGCAACCTAAAACCCAATCCCACCATGAACCCTAAAATCAACGTTGCCACCCCAAAACCTATACCCACCCTGAACCCTAAAATTAACGGCACCTCAAAACCTATACCCCTGCTCCCCTAAACCAACCCTAAACCCTATACTTACCTTATACTTATATGTAAAACACATTTGCCTTCACCATTCATGCCTTTACACTAACATTTGTTATAAAGGCATGCATGGTAATAGCATATGCGTTGTAATGCCATGTGTTGTAATGGCATTGTGATGTAATGATACTTGCATTGTGTTGGCATGCATTGTAATGGCATGCATTGCATTGAATTTGTTGTAACGGCTGTTTCACAGGGAAGTACTGCTTTTAAAAGTGAAATTTACTAAAACTCGACTTTGGTGGTATGTACACTTTAAAAGTGACAATCTACCTTATTTTTACACAGTTGGTACTCCCAATGTCTCCCCTAGGTATTCCAAGGGTGAGGGTCATGTATATATAAGTATGGTCCCTACAAAAGATGTTTTATAAACTCTGGTAAGTGGAAGATCCCTATTGTACTTTCCCCCAGTGTAGGAAAGTCACTAGCAAGTCAACTGTGTTGCTGTGGGAACTGTGAAGTATTAATCTACATCAATTTGACCAATTAGGAACACCCCAGGTCTCCCCTAAGTGTTCCAGTGTTGGGGGCGTCCTGTAATTATGAGCAGAGGCTTTATAAAAGAAGTTTTAGAAACCCTGATGAGGAAGAAATTGCACATTTCATTTTCCCCAGTGTAGATATTTGGCTTCATATGCTAATATGACAATATTTTATGAACTCATAACTATTGCTAAGAAAGTATGAAACTACCATTCAAAGACCTAACAGAATGGTATTGATATAGCCAACAGATCCCTCTTGTTGAATCTATACTAAATTATACAGAAAAGAAGTTATAACACTTTCTTGTCTGTAGCTTAACTCAGTCTTCCTGCAGTCTTCCCTGATTGGTCAGTGCGAATAGGCTTAGCAAGGCTGCATTGATTAGGTGACAAGTGTCTATCCAGGGGTGAGGCTATTTGCTGGAGAGAGCTCTGTAGCTACACAGGAATCCCAAGGCAGGAGAGATGGGTCATAAACTTGAGGCTTCAAAGGAGGCGAGGACAGGCACAGTATACTAGGCCTACTTACTCCCAGTCCTGTATGGCCCAGCCAGCTCGCAGGCATAAGGAAGGAATTTGAAGATGTTAGGGGGAGGAGAGCTATGGAAATAGCCACACTGAGAGATGGTTTAGTTAGCTGTTGCTGCTCTGATGAGATTTCAGCCATGATGGATTTTGGAGGAGTAGTGCTTTCTGTGACAAGAAGATGCCACGCTTTCAAGGAAGTCGTCATGCGCCTCAGTAGCACCCTGCATCTTATTAGTCAAGGGTGCCCCCCCCCACTTGTCGCCCAGAAGCTGAGATTATTTATGTGAGAGGTGCATAGCCTTTCAGTTCTGCTGCATGAAAATACAAGAAAAAGGAGGATTGTCCTGCTGGAAACTTGATCTGCACCCAAGATCCTCCCTGTTGAAGACTGCACCTGCTGCACTATCTGGGACTACAGCTCTGTGGACTTTGCCTTGCTTCAAGGAGGAGTAAGGAGTGGACTCCCTGCAACTAGAGGTCAACAAAGCTCAATTGACCCTTTCCCATCGAGACTCTCCCTTCTGGAGTGCGTCCAGTGGAGTTTTAAGGGGTTGGCTGAGTGCATTGCGGGAAGTGAAGTCCAGACCTGCCAAGGACCGTCTAGGAGATTCCAGACCCTTGGATTTGTGTTTGGACATGTGGAACCCACCAGGAGATCTTCTGGAAGGACCTCCAGAAGTTTGAGAAACTTTTAGGAAAAATCTCCAGTAGGTAAACAATGAGAGCCAAGCTGGCCATCATCAACTGCGATCCAGTTCAGATTTCAGGTTCATCCCACTAAAGAGCTCCAGATGTTTGACTTCTAGAGTTCCCTGAAAGTCAAGCTGGTGAACCTAAATCAATATGGACTGGTGGAGAGGAGCAAGGGCCCTCGGTGAAAAAATTCCAAAGGTAAAATTTTGACTGAGTCCTACCAAGAGGGGAATCCAAGAATGGCTCCATTGCGGTTGGCCTCAAACTTTTACTTTGCTCTGGTCAAGTGAGATCAGATGTCTAGTAATGGAGCTATTGGTTTCCAATCACTTGAAAGTGTTTATTATTTAAAAATGCATATCTCTGGTTCACTACATTACATTTTCATAGTTTCTGTGTCATTTTAAAGATACAAATATTGCCTATTTTTATAAATTGTTGTGGTAGTTTTATTGTTTGTTGTGCTGTAGATATTTACTGTATTGTTGTTTTTTAAATGCTTTGCATACCTTTCTCCTAAGTTAAGCCTTATTTCTCGGTGTCAGCCACGAGGGGTTGAGCAAGGGACTAATTTAGAGAACATACTAACTCTTTAAAGAGAGAGTGTTAATATGTGTGTGTGTGTGTGTGTGTATTCTGAATCCTAATGTTATCAGTGTGTGCAAGATTACCTTTTTATTTTATTTTCAGACATTCTTTTCAAAGCTGTAAGTTGACATTTGTCGCACTAACAAAAGAGAGAAATGAAAATGTCCCACTCTCATGCAGAGCTATGTGCAGTGATTAGCTTTACAAGGCCACATTGCTCGTACAAATCTGACTAGAAAGGAAATAGAAATAGCTACATTTGCATGCCTTTTATGTGCTTTGCAACAGATTCATGGCTATTTTTCTAAAGGAATGATAAGAGAAACTGCACAGGAGTTGCCCTCCCCCCTATTTCCATAGACAATTATTTGAGGAGAATGCATAAAAGGATTTTCGGATTTGGGAGGGGCAGACACATGATCTGATTGTTAAGGGTACATGTCAACGTGTTTTGTATAGCTTACATTAAGTCTCCATTTGAGCTTTTCATTTTAACTCGCATCTTTTTCTAATAATTGTTTGAACATGTTTTCCCTAGTGTGAGAATGTGCTGTGCACGCATTTATTTCAGACAGAAATTGTTGCACTGTAGTCTGCACATTTAGTTCCAGGGTCACACAACATAGAACACAATGCCTTGTTTTATTGTTTGCTCATCGGAGGTGACTATTTTTCCTCGGACTAATTAAAGATGTTATTCTACACCTCGGTACAGTGTGTCAAGCTTGCCGTTTTACTATAAAAACAGCGTCCCTGCTGAAGTCGGTCAGAGGTTTGCTTTCCTTCTGAGTTATCATGGAAAGTTTCTGAAAGTTGTGACTTAGATGCTGTTCCACTGTCTCTGAACTTCATACTGAGAGGGTAGACAGTTGTGCAAGATTAATGTGCAGGTCTGCACTCTCAGGCAGGCTACCTGACATACAGTACCAAAGTATGGATTTGGGTAATTCCAATAGGCCTTGTAGATGGGTACTTCCAACATGCTCTCTCTAACATAGGGAAATTAGTGATAGATAGGAGTAATCTTTGTAACATTATTAACCATTAACATAGTTGAATTATATTTGTTTTCCCCATTCTAATAATGGTTATAACAATGATGTCGAAAGAAACATAAATGATGGAAAGAATGTGGAACAAATCAAACATTCACCCCCAGTCAAGAGCTGTGGGTTAAATCCACTGTTCTTTTGATCAACACTCCACCCCAGTTTGGACCCCGCCATATGCAAATCAGGCTTGACCCTGATCCTCATGGAAAAAAAATGCATCCCGCGCTGCCAAGCCAGGTCCTCTCTAGGCCAGAAACAAGCATCCTGGGACTGTTTTAGGGGTATCACCTCTCAACAGCCAGGCTCACTTGAATCCAGTGGATCAGTGAACCCAGAACCCACGTCTGGGCATACCCGGCACACTTAGGGCAAGAAAACAAAAGACACACAAATGAATGCAGAACAAATCAAACATTCACCCCCTGTAAAGAGATCTGTGTTAAATCAATAGCATGCCACACCAATTTAGACCCAGGCATATGCAAATCTGTCTTGTCCATGCTCCTCATGGGAACAGTCCTCCACTGACCATTTTAACTATTATAAACTATATTAACGTTAAGACATATATTAATACATATATGTATAAGAATATTAACAATTAAAAATGTTTTACATTCCATAAAACATTTACAGCCTACAAAGATCAAATAAAAATATTCACTATAACACAACATCAAAAAATAACTAAGACAACATTAAAAATAGTATTTAAATATAAATAACACAATTATAATAATACTTAGTTGACATCTTTATGATAGGGACGCCCATGAGGTTTGAGCCAAGAACTGCTAAAAGCTAAAGTGGGTATCATTCCTAATAAAGCATCTGGCTTTGATAAAATCCCTTGTGATCTATTCTTGAATGAGGCAGGAGTTTGGAGTGTTCACGTTTCATTAGTATTATCCGCCATTATGAAAGGGGCTCCAATCCCCCGTACGTGGCCCGGGCTGAAATTATCCCCATATATAAAAAAATGTCAATGGGACTCCCCTCTTAATTATCAACCTATAAGCCTTATTGACAGTGCACAAAAAGCTTTTCAGTAAAGTAATCCTGGCTAGACTGCAGGAGTGGATGACCCATAATGATGTTCTAACACCATTGCTAGCTGTATTCAGGGTTTTCGTCAGTACTACTGACCAGGTATTTAGACTCCAATTGTTATATTGGAAAGTTGTCACCCTTGGGCAAAGGCCAACTGTATATCGTCTTTGTCAACTTTTGCTCTGCATTTGACCTGCATTTGACCTAGACCTAATGAAAACCTTGTGGTTCTTGCTGAAATGGGGATCCCTGGTTACCTGTTAAAAAATATAGAGAGGCTCCATTCCAACAACTATGTGCAGATGAGATGTGGCAGCGCAGGATGCAAGTGTGCGTCTTTGCCCCAACATTAATTTCATTGTATACCAAAGGTCTTGTTGATAATCTTGAGTTGTGTGACAATGATGTACTCAAGTTGGTCAACCAGAGGGTACCTGCACTTATATTTGTGGACATTACCCTATTACTCTCAAAATCTCCAATGGGCCTCCAGAGCTGTTAGAATGATTTGACATTGTTTGTAAATACAGGGGTCTTGAGATCAACATGAATAATACAAAATATATTGTCTTGAACCCAGGCCTCTTAAATAGGGCAAATCCTAGGTTTGTAGGGACCTCCCTTAAATTAGTATATACCATTGATTACTTCAGCATGACTGTAACAGAGCATCTGGGCTGGGATTCACACCTTAAGTGTTGCACACTCAAATTAGAGCAAGTAGCGAGAGACATCATTAAGATGTTATTACAATACCAGATTTGCCCAGTGAAGCCTGTCCTAGAAATGTACAATTCATAAGCTTTATGGATGGCCTGCTATGGAGCTGAACTGTGGGGACACCTTCGTGTAATTCCCCTTACAGCAGTTAAAAATCACTACATGGTGCAGTTGATTGAGGTTCCTGTAATCACTTCCCTGCTTTTTCTCAGCCTAAACCTTGGGCTGAGAACAGTCAATGCCACAGTAGGGCTGCATCCCCTAGTCTATTGGAGAAGAGTCTGGTTCATCCCAGAGCTCTCCTCAGACTGCAAAGGTCTGGGGGAAATTTTGTCCATACCTGGTTCAAATGACTTCCCAAGGATAAGGGATATCAAAGCCACCTTTCAGGAACTATGACTTGAATGTCTGCGGAGTTCACTGGGTGCAGTAATGGCAATTTCAAAAACCCTAGTTAAAACTATGTACTGGCAATTCAAGGACTTTGTACTGCATTCCTAGCTGAACAATGGTTCCCTGATAGACATTTTTCTGGCTGTTAAATCCTCCTATAGGAAGGGGAGCTTACTGGATGAAATCCAACTTCCACTAGCCAGGTGATTGTACATGCAGTTTCAATCTGGAACTCTGCCACTTTTCCATTTTATGGTTAAATTGGCTAATCACAAAAATGATGAGGAATCCCAATCTTTAATGTGTAGGACCCCTATAGAAACCATTGAGCATGTCCTGTTCTTCTGTTCTTTCTACCATAATTGCAGAAAAAGATGGATTGTTCCAATGTGTCGGTATCTGGGAATTAAAGAGCATTTGGTGGCTGCTAGGCTATTGAGATATGATGAAAGTCACCCAATTGGATTTGGGGTAAGCAGATTCTTGTTGGGCATGTGGAAAACAGACAGAACAAGAGGGCAGACCCAGCGGTAAGCAGATCTGGGGTCACTTTACAAAGTTTATGCCCTTAATCCCCATTGAATGATATAAGTGCTGCATGAATTGACATTGAGTGTTTTCTGATGCTGTACTGTGCTATTTTATTCAAGGGATGTAATACCTAGGAAAGTTGATCAGGCACAAGATAGTTTATGATATGACACCTGATGAATTGTCAATCCCTGTTCTTCTATTGTTTGAAGTTGACCAAAATAGAAGGCAGATTGTACCGTATGATATAGGAAACACATTATTCCAAATGCTTATATTCATTATGCAAAAATGTAGCTTTTATAATGATTGTTTTTATACTTTTATATGTAAATGTTTATTTTTATCCTGCTTTAATGGCTTTGAGTGGAAACAAATCTTTTTGGACTGACCTCTAATAATAATTAATTATAATTACAAACAATAGATATTATTATATTTAACAATATGCAGTAACAACATTAAAATAAAAAATAATTAATTCATTGAAAATAAATTAGTACAAAAAGTAAATCAGAAATACATGAAACTAACTTTTGAAATTGAAACAAAAAATATATACTACTACTATATTAAATACCTACAAATACTCTGTTCTTATCTTCTATATTCAGTCCCTCATCACAATTGTTTAGACAAGATATTTGTGTCTCATCACTTTTTTCGCTAACATTTGTCACAATACCACAACCACATTCTGGAAAGCATCATCATAGATCCCAGTAGGATTAGGAAGTAGAATTTTTTTGAGCTTACGGTCTTGGCAGATGAGGTGACAAGGCTGCAGGACTTTCTCATGGGCCACTTAATGTTGAAGATGTCATTAAGAATGCACACATTCCTGTACTAGTACATAAGAGACAAAAACAACAGAGTGCCATCATATTCATGGAATGTAGCAGACAAGGAGTAAATATTTTCTGACCTCAAAGGGAGGCTCTTGCTAAGCAAAACCAGGGCACATTCTCAACAAGTGGAGGGTTCTATCCTAGATATACCATAGCTTCTGGTGGTGGGAAACAAAGAGCATTCTAGATCTTTTGGGAGGAGAGGGCATCAATGTAGGTGCTAAAGTTGAAGGAACCTAGTAAACAATAAACAGCACTGCTCTTCTTGACAGACATTACTCCGGTGAGGTTTTTTTCTTGTCTAATGTAACAATACGCAGGGCTCACTGTCATCCACCAGCCTAATTGGTAATGTGCATACATGATGAGGGGCGGGGATAGGTAAGTTGAGTATCATGAAGCTTTTATAATTACTACCAAAAGATTGATAAACATCCCAAAATCCACTACACCACTTCCCAATCCTAGTGATAATGTACAACAATGGATATTGTGGAAAGGAGAAAGGTTAGTCATGAGGGCTTGTGAGTAAGCCCTTCATACTGTGATCCCATTTTCACAGCTCGTATAGTGTTTTCTCAGCAAACACAGTTGAGAACCAGTAGGCATATGTTCTATATTAGAACTGTTGTCATAGTTTTATTGTTGGATTCTTTCAGCCTTTGCCTGCAAAATGCTGTCCTATTGGAGGAAAATGAAAGACACCCTTTGTCTACTACGTATCCTTACCATTTGCTCGGAACGTAGCGTTCTCATTGCCATGGACATTGAGGCACTCTATGAAAGTATTCCTCAGAGACAAACTATTGATACAAAATTGCAATTTACAGAATTAGACTTTTTACAAGAAGGTTTGTGATGTAATGTGCACCATACGTCTTGATTGAGAGTTTTTATTATATTGAGAAGTTTTACTATCAGATACGAGGCACACATGGTCAGTACCTTTGCCCAGAGCATTGCTATGTTGATGGCAATGCATTCAGGGAGCACATAAAACTGTGGTGTTGATACATTGACAACTTATTTGTGGTTTGGCATGGCATTTCCGTTAAAGCTGAGGAATTCATGCCATGAATTAATGGGAGGGACCCTTTCCATAAACTCTCCTACCATTAGTACAAAGGAACTCTCATTCTTGGACCTCTTTATTTCCAGTAAAGACAATGCACTTGACTCTATTGTTTACAAAAAAACAATAGCCATCAACTATTTCAGAGTCACCACCCGAGGGCACTTCCGAAAGAATTTCTCACATGGTCAGTTTTTGCGGACTAGGAGGAACGATACAAATAATAGGGACTTTGATGTACAGACCTCTGACCTCACCACCAATCTTTCAGATAGGATGTATCCCCATAGGATCATTGTGAGTTCATGTTGCAATACCCCCCTTTTTTGCATGGTTTGTAATGCAACTTTGACTGAGGTGTACTGGATCCCTGCTAACCAGGTTCACAGTACCAGTGTTTTTCCCTAAATCTGCAGCACAATTGGCACAAATTCGGCAACCCCTATAAGTCCCTAGTAAATGGTACCCCTGTTACCTAGGGCATTGGGACCGAAGGTTTTCTACATGGGTTGCAGCATAAATTGTGCCTCCCCAAAGACTCTTCACTAAGACCAGGCAAACTGCCAGTCGACATGGTGCATGGGCCTGTGTGCCATGACCCCATAGACAGCATGGCGTATTGGGAACTCACCCCTACTGCAAACATTATAGCCCTAAGGCAGGGTGCACTATATCCCATAGGTGAACATATCTGCCTGAGCATATCATATCTTCTAAGTCCATTCTTTGATATTTTAAATGCACAGGGAAGCCATTGAGATCACATGGACTGAATATTTGCCGTCAAGAGTTTCCTAGCTCCAGAATGGCTTCACTAAGATATTTAGTACCAAACTTCTCATCTTAAAATATCCTCATGCAGTGTTGTATTTATTAATAAATGCACACAGAGGACACCTTAGAGGGTCCCCTGAAAGCCTATCAAGGACTTGTGTAGCCTCTGACTAATCTAAGCCAGCCTGACTCCACCAGACATGTTTCTGAACTCATGGGGTGATAGCCAGCACACGCAGAGGCCAGGAACAAACCCTGCTCTGGGTGGAGGTGCTTTACACCTCCCCAGGCCAGGATGGCCTTCCAAGGCAGGAAGCTTCAAAGGCAATGCCGCCTTTGAAATGTGTCCCAGACATCTCCAGATAGTGGAGGATGCCAATCACATTTGGTGGTAGGACAGGTGGGAAATTTAGTTAGATTATGAGTTGTGCCCACCTTCAGCCAGCACCACCCCTAAGGAGGAGCAGGTGATGGGGACACACATTTTCCAATTCTTCCATCTTGGATGGCAGTAATAAACCTGTCAGGGCTAGGGTATTGCCCCTTCGCACAGAAAGTCGTTGCTTACAGGGTGTGTACACCCTAATGTTCTGTATCCCATTGGCTACTGCATGTCACTCACTTTAATTCTCTGTATCCCTGAACTTTAGATTCGATGGACACAAAGAAGATACGGACAAAGAAGACCTGCTGATCCAAGAACAGAAGAACAGCTGCATAATTCTAGCATGAACCCCTGCCTGCTGCTTCCAGGACTTGACAATCGATGTGTGCTGGATTGTCTTGCTGCTGTGAGGACTTCAGGAGCCCTGGAGCACCCATCCCTTGTCTTATTAACAGCAAACTCCCTTGAGGTAGAGGACCTACTTGGCTGCAGACCGCAGACACCGAACCTACAAGGTCCAGTTTACCAACTTGCCGCTCCATAGTGACTACCAAGCAGCATCCAAGCAAAATAAGGTACATCAACTACAGAGGATCAGATCCGTCCCTCCACCAAGATTGAAGACACCAGGACCTACTGGAGCCGTGCCACATGAACACCTGGGGTACCGAACTCCCTTCAACCTACACCATGATGAAGAGTTCCTTCCAGACTACAACTGCCCATGAAGCAAGCATCCATTAAGGTCAAGTCAAGTCAAAAGATCTTTATTCAGATCGTAAAACATCCATAAAAGTACATATAAAACTCAACAGAAGTTAAAACACAAATAACAACCCACTTGATTACAAATGCATAGCAAAATACAGCTTTAACATGTGCAAAGAGGCAATCATTAGTGCAAAATGTACAATGTGCAAAATGTGCATAGTGCAAATATTTCAGTCAATGAGCAAAGAAGCACGAGACCGGACAGCTGCTTTAAAAAAGCAGCTCACTCTGAAGATAACCTCATCCGTCTTTAACAATAGCAAATCTTTAAAAGCTATTTTAAAATCCATCAAAGCATTTTTTCAACAGTACGGCATTAAAAAGTGCGAAGTGTGCATTCTATAAAAACCACAAAAGAAAGTAAAATGGAGCAAACTTTGTTTGCCGCCTAGGTTACGGGGACAGCTTAGATTTTCCACATGTTCGTTAAAGCCTAACGGGAAGCTGAGTAGATTTATAATGCTTCCATACCTGAACGGAAACAGCAAACTCCTGTTCCACCTGCCTAACTTTATGCGGAGATAGCCCTGAGGCAGGGCATAGAATTTGTCGCTTGATTCCACAAGGAAAATGTACCTGGATGTGGACGGCTTTGCCAGGTCGCACCTTAACATCTCTTTACGATAAGAATCATACAAAGCCTTTTTTATTAAGTTCTTATGCGTGCAGTCAATCAGTTGCGGGGATGTAAAAAGATGTCCCTGCCCCACACTCGATAAACTGTTTTCCACAGCCTTAAACCAGGGTATGAGATTAGCCCTCTCACAGTTTAGGCAGTCCATAATGATGTCACGTGACAGGGAGGCAGCAGGATTACACCAAATTTTTATCCAGAAAAGTGCGGGTCTGGATCTTATTAAGTCCTCTATATAATGGAGGTTTAATTCCCTGTGGCAAACGTAGGTTGGTGCAGTAATAACCCCCCCCAAAACCTTCTGGCAAAATCTATTTTCTTCAGTCTGTAGTTGGGTACAGTTCGAATAACCCCACACCTCAGCACCATAGGTTCCTACAGGTAAGCATTGCGTTCTGTATATTTGTAACAGTGATGTGATCACATCAGCCTGGATGGGTTGGCGGAGGGAGGTTAAAGAGTTTATAGCTTTGCTCAGTTTGTTCCTTCCCTGAGCAACATGGGGCTGCCAAGATCCAGTGTTGGAGAATAACAAACCAAGATAGGGGAAAGTGCAAGTGCTTTTTAAAATGTTGTCCCCTGACAGGATCTGGCTTATTTTGTAGCGTTTGGGGCCACATGACATTATGAATGACTTCTTAAAATTGGTACAGATGCCCAGATCTGCCATATATTTACCAAAACCCGTAATCATAATTCGCAAAGCATTGGGTGTGCGGCCCATAAGGACCGCATCATCCGCATAGAGAAGTGCGGGAACAGGTTTGCCATTAACTTGCGGAACTTCATTCGTTAATTTGCTCAAAGAATCACTCAATTCATTTATATACAAAATAAAAAGCAGGGGGGCCAGGACACAACCCTGTCTGACCCCGCTGCCAATTAAAATATCATTAGACACTTCACCATCATTGTTAATACGGACACAGGCTTTCAGATCGCTATGAAGATGTGCCAAGAAATAAACTAAGGATTCGTCTAATTCATAATTCAGCAGGACTGACCATAAACGGGAACGGTTTACAAAATCAAAAGCGGAACTTAAATCCATAAACCCAAAATATAAAGGTGATTTTTTGGCGATCGTATATTTGGCCATAAGCAGGTTTAGGTTTAAGCACTGCTCCACCGTGCCCACTTTGCTTCTGAAACCTAACTGGCATGGGTGTAAGATGGTATTTTCTTCCACCCAGGTTCTAATTCTGTTAAAAAGGACCCTGCCTAGGACTTTTAGCGTGTTGTCGATTAGAGATATGGGGCGGTAGCAACCAGGATCAAGTCTGTCGCCTTTTTTAAATATTGGTACGATAGTGTTGCTAGACCATGTTTCCGGGAAAGAGGTATGGGATAAATTATTAAAAACGTTACATAACAAGGGTGCCCAAAAGTCGGGTTCAGATTTGATTTGATCAACGGATAAGCCATCAGGACCGGGGGCTTTATTCCCAGCACTTTCGATGATGGCGTCCTCCACCTCCGACAACAAAATATTCAAGGGTCTTACTGCTGGGACAGTTCCTGTTGGGTTGCCAGACGCAGAAGCATCATAGATCTTAGAGAAATGGTCAACCCACGCATCCCCTGTTATGTTACAGTTGATAGGAGAAATATTGGAGCCCAATGATCTAAGGTTCTTAACCGACCTCCAAAACCCGGCTACATCTCTTAAGGCAGCTGTGCGGACAAGAGAGTCCCAGTGGTCTTTTATTAACTCTTCAGATCTGATTTTTAGGGTATGTTTATATCTGGATCTCAGAGTCCTTACCAGGGACAGATTGCGCGGTACAGCGATAAGGGCAGCCCTAAGTTCCCGGTTGGCTTTGGAGCATGAGGTGTCAAACCACTTGGGATTACTATTATTATGGGCTGAGACAGGTTTAGAAATTTCCACTTTTATAGCCTTACAGAGCTCGCAAAATGAATTAACAATATCAGGCCCGGGGCTGGTAGTTGATAGACAAACTGTGGCTAGGGTAGGATGCTTTTGAATGACTCTAGCCAAAACACCCTGGTTGTCTATCCCCTTCCAAGCCACCCTTAGCCTGTCTGTCGATGCCATTAGGTTTTTACCCCCAATTTCTATTCTCTTCCCCAGGTTTTTAATTGATTTAAGACAGATTAAAATTGGGTAATGATCACTATACGTGGACCTATTAATCTCTGATTTTAATAAAAGATCCTCGAAGAGGGAGGAAATGAATACCTAATCTATGGTGGTTGAGCTCCCACGCCCAATGTAGGTGGGGACGGGTACGTTGTCCACACCAGTATCTAATTTCTCCATTGCATCAACTAGATCACGTGTAGCTAGCAGGTCTAGTAATTCTTCTCCTCTCTTACAGGGTGGGGTTCTAAGGTGAATATGTGCGTTAAAATCACCTCCTAAGCAAATGCCATCAAATCTGCCATATTTCTGGCCTTCCACAACTTCATCAATAAAATTGAACAGTTTTAGGAAATTGGTGTTAGGGTGGGTTATAAAGTCATTATTATAAAAATTAATGAGACATAACTTTAGCCTGCCGGTATATCTCAACGCCATGAAGTTATTGTTATTTGTTAGCAGTGGTTCGATGTTAACTCAAGCAGTAATTTTGACCCAGATGGATAAGCCCCCACTGGCGCGACCAATGGGAGCTGAAGGGACGATCAGATTATGGCAGCTATAACCTTTGAGGAGTAGAGATCTCGTACACCAAGTTTCCTGCAATAATAAGACGTCAAAGCTGGTTACCCAATCAGTCCAAGACTTTATATTCATTTTAGCGCTGAGGCATGCGATATTCCAACTCAAGATGGTTAAATCATCGGAAACTATGGTGGAAATGTGGCCCTGGGCACCTTTTGTGGAGTCGAATGACCCCCTGCGCCTGCCGGGTGAATTGGGCGGCGATACAATGGAACAAGTAGACGGATTTCCTGCAAGGACATGCTTATTGATATGGTCACTGACGGGAATATTAGGTGGAATGCCTAATGGTCAGTCCAGACTACATGTTTCTGCTAATGCGGTGTATCTTTTAAAAAGTGGGAAAGATGGTGGGGCTGGAAAAAGTTGCCTAGGTGGGGGCCTATAGAAGTAGCCCAAAGGCAAGGGAGTGACAACAGTAGATGGACCCGGGTAAATGCTGTTGTGGTTGAGTATGTATTTAACAGTGCCCGGGTGCCTGAAGTTTACAACAATGCAGTCCCCATTAAAGTCTTTACGTAGGGGACCGACCCAACTCACTCAAAGGGCAGACAAAATTTTGTTTGAGACGTCATAACCTACCCCCTTGTGCTTGGTCAGCCAGTCAATGCACTTATTGTTCAGCTGAACCCAAGACTCACCTTGTCCATCCTTAAGGGGTGGCACGCCAGCCAGTACTAGAACGTATGGGCAGGCGTCAGGTGGTAAGTGGAGGGCAGGTTCCTGAAATTTTGTGGGTCTACTAACGGACGGTTGTCCCTTCCTGGCGTCGTTACTGCTTTGGGCCACAGGTTTTGCTGTAGTTATAATAGGGCCCTCCTGCCATGTGCTGTTGGCTATGGTGGTAGTGTGAGAGGGACCAACTACTGCGGGAGAAGTGGGCTTGGCTTTCGTGGCAGGTTTAGTTTGCTCTGTATTGTCACGTCTAGATGTAGTGTTAACTATTGAAGTACTACTGATAGGTTTGGGCCCACCCTTTAAACTGCTGCTGGTACTAGGCTCACTGCACAGGATAACCGTACTAGCAGACTCTAGGTCTTTCAAAAGACGATCACCCCTCATCTGATCAAGACTAATCGCCCCTTTCCTTTTTACCTCTTCCTTTTTAACTAAATTTTCTAGTTTATCTAATCTTTTAAAAACAGTAATAAATTGTTTGATCAATTGACTTTCCAGTTGTTTAAAAATAGTATCCACAATTGTCTCGATAAAATTCCCATTGGGCTTGGGTTGGATGATACTTTCAGTTAAAAACTCAGTCTGTGTGCCCAGAGAGTTATGTTCGTCAATAAAGGGGGTTATGGGGACGGCCGTCTCAGCAGGTTGCAGGATTTCAGTATTAACAAAGTTACCCTCAGATTGTTGCTTTTTACCATTGGTCCACATACTCTGAGGAGTTGGTTGTTTTTTATTGCGGGCAGGTTGCTTCCTTTTATTTACTGTAGATTTCAGGGGACCCCTTTTCCTTTTACCTTCACCAGTTTTGTTGCTCGGAGACGGGGATGCAATAACAGTCTGTACAACACAGTCAGGCTGGGAATCAATGGTTATGACAGGACTGCTGACCCCAGGCAGCATTTCCAACGGGGCTACCTGAGTAGTGGGTTTCAGGATGGTAATTATTGGTGATAGCGGTAGGTTGTTAGATGGGCTTGCTTGAGGTGACTGCAGGTGACTAGTACTGCAGCCCAATGACATCCGCCTTTCCGTATTAGCAATTTCCTCCTGGACCATATTGAGGGCGTTTTCCAGTAAGCACTCAAAAGAGGAGAGTGGGGCAGAGGGGCTTACAGGGGCAGGCGTTGTGGAAATGATATTACGTTTCCCCATAATCACTTTTCCCCAGCTCACCTCTTCTTACAGCTCCTAGAGGTGTGGCCCGCCCGACCTCTGTTGTCCTCTGAGGGCCTCAGAGGGCCCGCGCGCTCCCGCGACGCGGGGGCTGTTGTTCACTTTTAAGAGCCTCCAGGAGCGGAAATTGGGTGTAGCGGCTTCCTGTCGCAAAGCTCCCTGGGAGTCGTAGACTCCCCCTCTCAGCGGCCGCGCCGGGATGGCAGAGGCTGCGGCGGCGAGGGGAGACAAGTGGCAGGGTATAGCGGCAAAACCGCCAAGCAAGCGGCAACAAGTAAGGCTGTGGTTGCAGGGATTGCAGGCAAAAGAGTCCTGTGTCTCGAACAGAGCGCATCCATTAAGGTACATCAAGAGCCCAGAGACGCACTTCATGTGTGGCCCAGCTGTCCCAGAATCATTCCTGCAACCTGCCTGACACTGTTAGCAAAAACATCTTAACAAATGCCACCCGACTGACCCATCTGCCCTGCACTCAGGCCATCCGGCCTGGGTACCACCGAACCAGCAAATCTCCAATGGTCCTGAGGCACTTGCAGCCTGCTCCCTTGAGTGGCATTGCTCAGACTTAAAGTCCCCTTGTGCAGCGTATTTTCAGGTGGCCCCCTTCTTTGTAGCGCACCAGCTACCAATGACCTCAGCACCCTGCTCCTGGCCAAATCTGTGATGCTCCCTAGAATGTGCTGGTGGAACTTTGGACCTGGCCTTGTTGCTTACCTAAATCCAGAAAGTGAGCCCTAAAATACAACTGTATGATTTCATATGCATTTTTCTATTTTATCCCATTGACTTCAATGGTGCATATGCGCACAAATGTGATTTATTTTTCAAGCTTTAAAAATGCATATATTGAGTGTGTGCCATTTATTTCCTCTGTGAGTACAACAAATGCTTAGCACTACCCTCTGATAAGTCTATATGCTCATCCACACTGCTACATATAGAGTGTTAGTATTAGATACATTTTCCTCTGTATACCAATCTGGGTCTCACTGGACTCTCTGCACAGTGTACTTTATTTTAGTGCACAATATAGAGAGGCAACTTACCACAATCATCAAACAAGCAAGCAGTGGGCAAGAAATGAGAAAAGAGATACTTTATTGGAAACCTGTCCTAAATTTACCACTGAGTGGTTAGCCTGTGTCACTAAAGTCTCCTCTGCATCAAACCAAGAAAAGACGAATCATCATGAAGCATTGGAAAATCCTCGATAGTGGTGGCACACAATTGAGACAGCCTTTGTTTTCTTTTAAATGTAGTAAGAGCCTTTGTAACATTATTTTCCATGCATTTCACAGTTCAGTTCAGTCCATTGAGAAGAGGGCTTGGATAAATGTACTTTGGAGCGAAGGGTGCATCAGAGGGCCAGTGTAGAGAAAACGTATGTTGAATATAGAGAAAGGACAAGCACCACACCTAATTTCAATAATGTTGAAAACTTACCTGCCCAACGTGAAATGAAGAATATATTTAAAGAGGAGATAGAGCACTTGTGACAGTCAGATCAGTCAGTTTCACAGACACAGAAAATAACAGAGAAAAATCACAAACTCACGTCCTTATGCTGTGTGGGCTGCCAGCATTAATTCTAACCTATATTCAACAAATCGTGATAAGAAATGCATCCATTGGCCAGACACTGGATACTTTGGTCAAATTGCCTGAGATGCAAGGGATTGTCCTGTATCAAATGAAGAAGTTTGTGGCATGAGCCACTCCACATCCCTCCACTGAACCAAACAAAACATCAGTCTTACTTTCATCACAGGCAACAACAGGGTAATTAATTAAAAGAAGAGCCTATATGGGTCAACTTTCAGGAAATAAGCCATGATTTTCTTTCTTCCACTTCCAGTTGCAGCACTTGTAAGAATTTCAGATGTCTGACGTGGAGATTAAGTTATGGTATTCATCTACTAATGAAGATACCATTACCAAACATTTGTGGTAGATGTGGATGTCACTATGGATTTATATGTTTGTCTTGAAAGTGCTCTCAGTTGAAGCCATTATACTCGATAATGTGCTAAATTCTAAGCTGAATATTTTCAACTTCATGTGTTGCGTGTAAGTTGCTTCAATGAGGCAGCCATAGGCATCTGTGCATGACTATTGTAGGTAGTGACCTGAGAACAGGTATGTATAAAGTAAGCACATTATTCCAATTGCAGCTATCATACTTATGTATGTTTAGTAGCCTTATGCATTATTGTGTTTTTTGGGATGATTATGCACTTTCCTTCTGGATTTCTTGTTTTCTAAGCCTATTGGGATGAGTTACCACCTGCTTTTCATAGGAAGACACTTGCAGTGTACATTTTCACAGATTTTTGTAGCCCTTCATACTTGTTATTGTGATTTGTTTTCTACATGCTTTATTCATCACATGAAAAAACCTATCACTGTTGGTATTATCTGCTGACAATACATTACACATGCAGACCATGATCATCATTATTTACCACTTGCAATAAAAATCACACGGGGGTTTGAAGCATTGAATCATGCAGGAGCAACGCATATGTTGTATTTTCTGGGAGATGCTGCATATGGAATAACAGCTGGCATATTTGAGTTCTAAGTGTACCCACCTATGTTGGTACCTAAAGAACTCTTGCATGTGAAAGTTTGTCTGAAATCATCAAAGTATCAGAAGACATTTGAAACAAAAGGGAGAGATGGGAGAGAATTGACAGATATATTTACTCACATCACCTGACTTCTGCATCTGTAATACAATCTGGGAGGTAAAGATTATTATACATTGGAATTAGCAAAGTGATGGTCAGTACTTTAAAGAGGTACGCATTAACTTTATTATCTGAGCACTTTGTCTAACTTTTTCTCAAATGTATGATCTTTTCCAACATTTTCAAATGAAATATTTCCATAAATAAATTAGGAGATTAGAACTCATCTGACATATTGTAGGCAATCGCCAACATTTGGATATACTGGATTTCTATTATTGGGCAGTGTACACATAATATTATGGACAACAGAAAAGCTGCTCAGAAGGCACTACTTGTGCACCGAAAGGACTAGGCCCAAAAGAGAGTACCACAAAAGACAACAGAGGAGCCAAAGAAGCCAAAGGAAACCAACAGGCAATTAATCCAGTCAGTGATTTAGACAAAGAAAGTCAGAAGGGACCACAAGGCAGAAACAAGATTACCATCCACTGCATCATGAGCATTCCAGTCCAAGCAAAAACAAGAGCACAGGCAAGAGACTGTCACCAGACCATTAGGGTGAGGAGGGAGGGTGGAAACCTAATGAGAAGATCAAGATGAAAGAGAGGAGATGGAGATCCTAAAATGAACCCAACCCAAAACACCTTTGGGAGCTCAGCAGAGGGTCTGGAATTGGCAACATACCACATCCAAAACAGAACAAAAGCACACAGACCTGAGCTTGGTTGCAAATGCAAGCTAAAGTTGGAACCAAGAAGCTGACCATCTCTCATCGATGGGACTAGAACCGTGCGGCAATAATGTTAGGAGGTCACTGTCAAGGATGAGGGAATAACAGAAATGGGAAATAAAGACTGAATTTCATCTTATATCTCTCCCCTCCTTTACTTACAGCCCATGAAGAATGCAGTGGCCGGCGTGCCTTTGATAAGCACGGGAGACGAAAACGACTACGTCAGGCCCTTTAAGACTAGCTCTATTGCAGCAGCCCACGTAGGACATCATGTGGATTATGAAGAGGCACTATTACAGGAAGAAGAAGGACGTGAGACAGCATGGGAGGTAGAGCAGAAAACACCGGTGAGCAGAGGACAATAAGGAGAGGTGGTTTCCGTGCAGAGGGAGTTTCCCACTTGGATGAAGGAAGAGAGCGAGAGGAGAGCTGGTGTCTTACCCGGTGAAGCAGACGAAGGAGTCCAGCCGCCCCAGAGCAGAGCGGAATAGTTCTGCCACGGCCCTGGAGGGTTGTGGCTCTCCCAGGTGCGTGGGCGTCTATGGGGTTACCTGCGGGAAGAGGCGGACAGGGGTCGAGAGAGAAAAGGGGGGCGAGGGGAAGGACTCAAACCTGAAAAAAGGCGATTTTGAAAGTGCGCTCATACCTTTTTGCTTTCACCTTCTTCTTTGGTCACATTCACTTCTCCCACCCCATCACTTTTGGCTGGCTCGTTTCCTTTTCTTTTATTTTGATATTGGTGGTCCCCCATGCCCTTCCCTACGTACTAACTGATAAATAAAACGCAGAAAGACTTACCTTATCCTATCTTGTTTCCAAGGGAGGTTGTTTCTCCAGGAGAACATCGCCCAAGGGACTGACATAGAAGACCCTGAAAAGGGAGACAAAGACCAGAAGACAAAAGCTGTAAAGAGACTGTTTTGGCATATTGCTATACCAAATAAAGATAGTACAACACCCATTCAAAGCTGTATAAGTCTTTTCAGGTCCCTGCACATTACAATATCTGACATTTGGTGGAGAATGTGGGCAGCGCTCTATTAGTCTGACATATTTGAGAACCTTATACAGCAATTAATATGCAAACAAGAGAAATTAGAATGGGCCATCAAGAGACAAATGATGTCTGCCCAAGCCGATAGGGATATGTTCAAGACCTCTCTAACCCAACAAGTGGACTGTATTCAAAGGGTTGCGAAGGGCAGGCTCTCTTGTCCCCGCCAACAGAACCAACAAGGGGTACACACAGGGGGCCCGATTCACAGAACTAAGTTAAGACAAAATCCTAAACTTACCACTTTTGGTATTCACAGAAGTTAGGATTTTTTCTTAAGTTTGTCTTAAGACAGACTTAAGACAGACTTAAGTTAGGATTTTGTTTAAGTCTGTCTTAAGTCTGTCTTAAGACAAACTTAAGACAAAATCCTAACTTCTGTGAATACAAAAAGTAGTAAGTTTAGGATTTTGTCTTAAGTTAGTTCTGTGAATCGGGCCCAGGGTATTCTACTATTTCACTACAAAAATATCAGCCTGGTGAAGACCCGGACGCATTCCTTTTCAATTTTGAAAGGCCTGCCCAGGCCTGTGGATGGCCTAAGGTGAAGTGGCTATTCTTTTTGGCACCGCTGCTGACTGGGGAGGCGCAGGCAGCCTATAAAGTGGCAAACCCCATGGGGACTACAAATTACAAAGAAATAAAGAAAATCATATTGGACCACCTAGGAGTGGATCCAGAAGCATTCAGGGTTCAGTTCAGGAAGGAACAGGGTTGTCCTGGAGACACCCCAAAGACATTGTTTTTCAGGTTAAAAGTAACCCTGGGCGTAGTTCGTGAAATAGCGCTACACGTAGCTATGCGAAGTGCACTTCGCACTACGCGAGCTACGCTTAGCTACGGGAACTGCATAGTGCACTATGCAAAATGCTGTTCTCACTGATTGCACAGTGCCAGATGCTTGTCTGCACTGTGCAATCAGTGCACACTGCATCTTGCACAGTGCAAGCGGTCATTTTCTGCTGCTCAAGTAGATTTCTATTCAAGCGGCAGCTTTCTCAACACGGACTGGTAGTTTCTCATTGCGAGCGGTCGCGACCACTCGCAATGAGAAACCTGACCTCCCGCGTTAAGAATCTCACCGGGAGGTTTATTTTCCATGCTCGCGATTGGCAACTTGATGTTGCTGATAGCGAACGAGGAAAAAGTCTAGCCGGATGCCATTTTGCTTGCTTGCGGTCACCAACTTGACGTTGAGGACCACGAGCAAGCAAAAAATGGCCGCTGCACTGCGCTATGCTACGCGTGTTTGCTCTGTGCTACGTGCAATTTGCGTAGTGCGATGTAGCGCAAACTTCGCAAACTACGCTAGGGTAGCGTAGTGCTTTGCCTAGGGTTAGTTAAAAGCAGCTGCTGATAAATGGCTCAGGCCTCATGAGAACAGCAAGGAAGACATAATGGCACTGATCTATTTAGTGAATACAACAAAGAATAACTATGGGTCAGAAAATGTGTCAAAGAAATGAGATGTGTCTAGATGAGTCAATGTGTGCTAGAAGTTGTTACAAAAGCACACAACCAGAAATCGCACTGTGTGGGAAGGAAATCCTTCAGTTACTCATCCTTTGCCACCCTTTCATCCTCTGAACCACTTCCCATAGTGGAGAGTCTAGGTTGTTGCCACCTAGGCAGGGAAAGGTTAGTGTTGTACAAAATGGTGCAAAAGGAAGTGCTGTATTTGTAACTGAGGAGCAGTGCAAAAGAAAGTTATGAAAATCAAAAGAAAGATAGCATATTCAATATGGGCTTTGATACCTTTTCTGAATAAGAGGGAGCGTTGTAATTTTTGGCTTTCGCGTTGTTTTTATTTTGACTTGCACATATCACTTTGTCTATATCTTAGAGCGGTGCGCTACCTTCCTGAGCTGTGGCCAGGTGAGGAGTGGCACGCTCCTCTTACCCTATAGGTGAGCGAGAGGGCTTTATCTACCTGGCGACCAGATACTGATTGTTTTAGGTTTTCCACATAATCATGTGTCAAAAAGAGATGACTTTGGTAATGTCGTTTTTGTCTTTGTTTGTGTCTAATATCTATGTTGTTGTGTCATGATGACGTTTGTTCCTGGGACATCCCTTGCAGAATTGAGAGGACAACCAGGTTTGAGCAGGTGATATCTGTATCAGAAACCTTTTTATATCGCACTTTTTGAGCAGTAGCAAATGTTATAGGTCCTGAAGAAGCGGGAGATACGTACTGATCTTTAAACTACCGCAGAAACATGTCGACCAACATCTAGGATCAGTGACTATTAGGGTTAATCACTGACTGGTTTGCACTGAATGGTTTTAATTTTGAAAATGAACGGCACCAGAATAAAGTTTTTTTGCGTTCATTATTCAATTTTATCTTAGAGCACGTCACTATCTTTCTTTTGATTTTCATAACTTTCTCTTGCACTGCTCCTCAGTTACAAATACAGCACTTCCTTTTGCACCATTTTGTACAACACTAACCTTTCCCTGCCTAGGTGGCAACAACCTAGACTCTCCACTATGGGAAGTGGTTCAGAGGATGAAAGGGCGGCAAAGGACGAGTAACTGATGGATTTCCTTCCCTCACAGTGCGATGTCGGGTTGTGTGCTTTTGTAACAACTTCTAGCACACATTGACTCATCTAGACACATCTCATTTCTTTGACACATTTTCTGACCCATAGTTATTCTTTGTTGTATTCACTGATCTGAGTAGGGGGCTGTAACTGTGTGGTCGTTAAATATTCCCTGGGACCCTCCACCCAATGTTTTTGTTGTTTATACTGATCTATTTAGAACAATTCCTGGAAGCCTTACCGGTACCTGTCCCAAAGATGGCTTAGACAGCAGGCCAATCTTTCTATAGAGCAATCAGTGGACATGGCAAAGTCCTTTACCCTAGCCCAACAAAAGCCATTATCATATGAGCCCAAGAAAACCACAAGCTTCAGCTCAGGACGAGGGTGAGTCAAGAAGAAAACCAAGCCCTTTGTGGAACCCCCAAAAGATCTAGTCCCCAAAAGTGACACCACCCCATTCAAAGGCCCCAATGTTATGAAAGCGGAGAGTGAGGCCTTATAGCCAGGTTCTGTCCCCAAAAGAAGAACTATGACGAACCGATGGATGTTAGCTGTGTTCCAAGAAGCATTGTGTACACAGAGGAATGTGGTTCCTGTTTTTTTGTAAGTCTTACGCTTAATGAACATACCGTCAAGGCCCTTTTGGATTCAGGTTGTAGGCAGTCTGTTGTGTGCAGCATGTTAGTGAAGGAATCGCAACTCTGTCCAAACGAACAAATACCTATTTGTTGTGTGCATGGGGAGATCTGCATTTATCCTGTGGACAAAATCCCTAACACACTTCCCAATGGACTTACTATACAGGCGAGGGTAGGGGTGATGGACACCCTCCCGGAACATTTACTCTTGGGAACAGACAATCCTGTGTTCAACATCGTGCTTAAAAACTCTTTGAAGAAGGCTCAGACTCACCCTTCCGTTCTTCTCACACAAGCCCCATGGCTGTCAGACGAGTCCTTTGGATATGCACAAAACCAAGATCTCACTCGCCATAATGCCTGGCAACAAGTCAGGGACACCACGTCCACACACTCTTGTCCTCTTTTCCAAATTTCGAATGGTTTATTATATCAAGTAGGAAAGCCTGAAGAGTCTCCACAGCTGGTGGTCCCTCAGAGGGTTCATGAACAAATCGCTGTGTTTTGCCCTTTCACATCTCTTAGCCAGTCATAGTTGTACTGCAAAAACAACTCAGACGGTATTGAGATATTTCTATTGGCCTGGTATATACGCCAATATAAACCGCAATTGTAGGGAGTGTGGAATATGTTAAAAAAAATCCCTATACACCACCACCTGTCCCATTACAACTACTGCCTAATATTGAGAAACCATTTGTGAGAATCGGCATGGACCTGGTGGACCCCTCCCTAAGTCAGAAAAAGGGTATCTATATATATTAGTCATATTCGACTATGCAACCAGATATCCAGAAGCATTTCCCTTGTGAACACCAAACACCAAGACCATCAGTGAAAAATTGTTGAAACTGTTTTCCAGGGTAGGGTTTCCTAAAGAAATATTAACAGACCAGGGGACTCCCTTTGTGTCTCACCTTATGAGACAGGTCTGTAAAATACTGAACAGCTCCCAAATAAGAACGTAAGCATATCACCCTCAAACAGATGGTTTATGTGAATAATATAAATCTACCCTAAAGCTTACCCCTAAAAAAAATGCTGTCTACTGAAGGAAAGGAGTGGGACATGCCTCGCTCTCTTTGTCATCCGTAGTCAGACCCAGAGCAGTCTGGGCTGCTCTTCATTTGAATTTCTTTATGGAAGACATCCCAGAACATTACTGGAGATGACGAAGGAGGCATGGGAGCAGGAGGATACCCAGAACCTTCTCGCGTATACTCAGGCATTAAGATCACATCTACAGAAACTACGAGACTTTGCTTCTGCAAATCTAGAACAAGCCCAAAGAAATCAACAAACCTACTATATCAAAGGAAAAAAATGAAGACAGCTGAACATTCATGAATGGGCCTTTGTGCTCCTACCGTCTTCCATACCCCATAAACAGGCAGAATGGAAAGGACCCTATGAGGTTGTAGACAAAATAGGTCTTACGACCTGCCGGTTGCGGTTGTCATCAAAATGGACCCAAATATATCACATAAACCTTTTAAAGAAGTGGTTGGGTCCCCTTCCCAAAACTGTCCAAGCTGCCTTTACAGAAACTAAGGGGGTCATTAGGATGACGGGCGGACTTTGTCTGCCCGACATCCTACGGGTGAAAGGGACTGCCTGCCATAAGGGTGGGGGTCCCGTGGCTAGCATTAGCATGTGCCTGCCACAGTGGCTGGCGCATCCTGCATTCCTACCATTGTGGCGGGTGGTGCGCTCAGCACCGCCCGCCACAATGGCAGGAAGGCATGCTGTGCACTTCCATGCACAGCATGGCAGGCACAGCGCAGTGCCTGCCATGCTGTGCATGGAGCTGCTGGGGGGTACCAAAGGTACCCCCCATGTGCACCCCCACACCCCCGGAGTCCATGGGGGCCCACATCGGGCCCCCAAAGCAGACTCTGCATGCCTTTCCGTGGCAAAAGGCATCTGAAAAAGCCCATTGTAATATGGCTGGCGGTGTCTGATAGACACCGCCACCATATAAACCCTTTTCCGTCCTGTTCGCAAGGTCCTTTCTCCACCTCTTAGATACCTTTTCTTCCATTTTCTCTGATCTTCCTTGTAGAACATCCCTAGTCGAACAGGCAATTACCATCCCTCCGGGGAAAATAGTAAAGCAACGCCCCAATAGAATTCCAGCATCCAGGAGAGACGATGTTACCACCGAGATAGAAAACATGTTAAAGCCGGGTGTCATTACACCAGCTCGTAGTAACTGGGCTTCTCCTATCGTCATAGTCCCATAACCAGATGGCTTCATCCGTTTCTGCATAGACTTCAGAGAGGTCAAAGCCATATCAAAATTTGACTCCTATCCCTTACCCAGAGTTGATGAACTGATTGAGAAACAAGGCAAAGCTCAATATAGAGCCACACTCGACCTCACCAAGAGATACTGGCAGGTTCCGTTGGGACGAGGAGACCAAGAGAAAACAGCCTTCGGTACCCCTACTGGCTTATATGAATTCACGGTGTTGCCTTTCGGGTTACACGGGCCCCCACAACTTTCCAAAGTCTCATGAATAAGGTATTCTATCAACACCAAGCCTATTCATCAGCATACATTGATGACATCATCATATTTCGTCCCAATTGGGAACAACATCTTTTCCACTGCAGAGAGGTGTTTCACGCGCACAAAATGGCAGGTCTACACGTCAACTCCAAAAAGTCCAAGGCGGGCTTCACTAAAGTGAAGTACTTGGGATACCTCGTAGGGGATGGGGTCATTGCACCCCAACAGGAGAAGATCAAAGCAGTCCTGGATATCCCTTTTCCATCTACCAAGAAGGGTGTTAGATCTTTTTTGGGTTCTATAGGCTATTATCGTTGGTTTATATCTAATTATTCCCAGATAGCAACAAACTTGACCAACCTGCTAAAGAAAGAAGAACAAGGAGCTGGCACATCCCCCAACCCGCCAGATGGGCGTTTTATGCTCTCAAAGAGGCAGTCCTATCCAATTTTCGTCTAATTTCAGGAAACCATTTTTACTGCAGATTGATGCTTCAGAAACAGGCTTAAGGGCTGTCCTATTCCAGTGTACAGAGGACAATATCGAATGCCCAGTACTTTTCATTAGTCGCAAGCTATTCCCAAGAGAAAAGAAATACTCCACAATTGAAAAAGAATGCCTGGCCATCAAATGTGTGATGGATAAGTTGTGTTATTACTTAGAGGGAACCCAATTCACCCTGTACACAGAACATGCTCCCCTGTTGTGGATGAGTCACAATAAGGCAACAATCCACGTGTTCTGTGGTGGTTCTTGTCCCTACAGCCCTATTATTTTGACATACAACATCGAAAAGGAACAGAAAACGGAAATGCTGACTTCCTTTAACTTAATCCTTGTTTCCAAGAATGGGAAAAAACTGGGGTTGGGGTGTGTCAGGAAGTCACTGTCAAGGATGAAGAATACAAGAAACTGAAGATAAAGACTGCATTCCGGCTTATATCTCTCCCCTCCTTTACTTAAAGCCCATGTGGAATGCAGTGGCAGACGTACATTCGATTGGCACGGGAGACGAAAATGATGACTGCGGCCCCTTTAAGACTAGCTCTGTTGCAGCCCACGTAGGAGGTCACGTGGGTTCAAGAGGAGGCACTATTACAGGAAGACGAAGGACGTGAGACAGAGCGGAAGGTGGAGTGGAAAACGCCGGTGAGCAGAGGACAAGGAGGAGAGGTGTTTTCCGTGCAGAGTGAGTTCCCTGCTTGGAGCAAGGAAGACGACAAGAGGCGAGTGGGTGTCTTACCGGGTGAAGCAGACGAAGGAGTCCAGCCACCCCAGAGCCGAGCGAAAGAGTCCTACCACAGGCCCAGAGGGTTGTGGCTCTCCCAGGTGCATCGGCGTCTATGGGGTTACCTGTGGGGAGAGGCAGACGGGGGTCGAGAGAGAAAAGCGGGGCGAGGGAAAGGATGCAAACCTGAAACAAGGCAATTTTGAAAGCGTGCTCATACCTTTTTGCTTTCACCTTCTTCTTTGGTCCCATTCACTTCTCCCGCCCCCATCAATTTTGGCCTGCTAGTTTCTTTTTCTTTTATTTGGATGTTTGTAGTCCCCCACACCCTACCCTACATACTTACTGATAAGTAAAACCCAGAAACACTTACCTGAGCCTTTCTTCCCTCCGAGAGAGGTTGTTGACCAGGAGGACATCGCCCAAGGGACTGACATAGAAGACCATGAAAAAGGAGACAAAGGCCAGAAGAGAAAAGACATAAAGAGACTGTTCTGGCACATTGCTATTCTAAATAAAGAAGTACAACACCCATTCCAAGATGTAAAAGTCTTTTTGGGTCCCTGCACATTACGATATCTGACAAATACCCAACACACAGAAAGGAATGAACCTGCAAGGAGAGTCAGCCTTACCCGAGTAAAAAAACTCAGTATGGCCCCAGGAGATTCTCATCCACAAAAGGTTCAGGGGCCTAGCATTCAACTCACCGTGACAAGATCAGAAAATCTCAGACATGCAAATCATAACACAAGTGTGCCTACCCCACTAAAATATGCTCAAGGCCAGTCAACTGCAATATGTCCAGAGAACACAACCAGTGAGTCAAACAAACACCTTGGAAACCCTTTCTTTTACCCTCCTAGTAGAACAGACCATAGCTGGCGGCTAGACTTCTCTAAAAAAAGAGTAGGAGCAGATGGAGCCCAGAGCTTCAACAAAAAGACATACAATATTAAACAGTGCAGGCCTTGGGCAGATCAAACTCACACCCCAGCAAACTGCTTAGGGAATGCATATTACCATGAAAATAAACTACAATTGAGAGAGGTGAAACGGGCCCGGCATAAAAAACCACATCAACAAGAAGAAACCTGCTTAGGGAATTCTATGCCCAAAGCTTCAAGGCCCAGTACAAAACCTAACAGATTGTGAATAGAATGATTTAGCAAAAGATTCCATCTCTTGCAGCAAAGACAATAAATGCAGAGTGGAAAGAACATGATCTTCACAAAAGTCATAAAAGCCACAACTTCAGGACACTTCCAGAGCACAGAGTGGACAACAAGGGGCATATAAACAGTTGGGATTTGGACCCACTGCATACTCTTAGACTTTTTAGGTTTCGACCTGGGGAGGGGCACGTCAGTGCCCCTCCCAGTTCGAAAACTTTTGTTTTCAGTAGGGATGTCGGCACCGCCTCTGCCTCTCATTGGCTAGCTCCATAAATGGAGGCTAGCCATTGGGAGACAGAGGCTGTCAATCGCGCTTTCTCTTGAAAACGCGATTCGGGGGCGTTTCTGGTGCTTTTTTTAAGCCCCGCCCCTTTGTCCTGGGCCGCGCTGTGATTGGCTGCCGGCCCGGGACACCCCCGTGACGTCATTCCCGGGCCGCGCTGTGATTGGCTGCCGGCCCGGGACACCCCCGTGACGTCAGCCAATCACAGCACGGCCCGGGACCTGACTTGTGTTTTTTCATCGCCTGAATACATTCGGGTTTGAAAAGGCGCCATCTCTTGTGCCAGCACGCAGCCTCCACCCCTGCTTCACGCACTGGGACTGTGGCAGGGACAAATGTGTTTACCAAGTTGTAATTCTTCAGATTTTAAATCCCAGCACAAGTAAGTGGAAATCAGAGTGACTCGTTCCTCGCTTCGGCAGCTGTGGCCTGACAAGCGCTTATCCCTCCCGCTAATGGCAATTTCATTCTCTTTTACTCTCGTGATTCATCGCGATACTCTAATGGAGGAGACCGACTGTGCTCTGCAGGGCGGCAGTGCCGCAGCGGGCCCCGGCCGGGGCTCTGATGCAATTATATTATAAATGGTGCCGGCCCGGCCGCCCCTGGCCTGAGCAGTTATTATATTATCATCAGTTGATGAAAATGGCGGCGGACAGGGTGGATGCGCGCCGGCGCGCGCGCACACACACTTGTTTTCTCTGTTGTGGATATTTCCCCTGGTGTGGATATTTCCCAGTTCGGAGTCTACCTTGCTGCTTCCGCTTCTTAGCCCCGAGCCATATGTTTGCCTTGAAATGATGTATTATTCTCTCAGACTCTGCGTGAGAGTCGCCGAGACCTGCTCAGTGACCATGAGATAATCCGAGCAGGCAAGAGGCTCGGCCCACTTAATCCTCCCGGGATGGGGGACGGGTGGCTCCTGGTTGTTTTTGTTGATGGTTGAGTGTGTGTCAGGCAAGCATGAGGCAGCTCTTTGTGGGAGGAGGAGAAGGGAGGCAGTCATTGCTAGGAAGCACCTGCTGGTACTAAGTGTTATTTCTAAACCTGCTGTATGTCTGAAGGGTTGCATACGGAAGCGTGTTATAACGTTAAGGTCGTGTTTTCGTATTTTCAGAAAACTCATTCAGGCAAATTGTAGAGAGCGACTGTGCATAGTATTTTGTGCAAATTTGTTTGTAAACGTTAACAATAACATTCTTACAATCTGTGAACAACTGGATAGTATTTTTGCTAGATCTATTGCTGCTGGTACAATGGAACTGCGGTTTGCAGCCTTTGCCTGCCGGAAGGAGAGCGAGAGAGTAGCTAGCCAGGTCTGACAACCGACAGGAGAAACAGGCCTGTACGGCAGGGTTACACTGAGCATGCAAAATTAATTCCTGGTATCAAGTGAAATTATAAAAAGTTTGGTCCAGTAAAAGGGTGCCCGAGGATGGCAGCATGAAGCAGACTACCGTTTTTATCGGGCGGGGCATGCGGAGACGTGGGTGCTCTTTATTGCCGCTGGAAAGTTTGTACTAACTGCGTGTTAGACCGTCTTTTTATGTTTTTCCTTATTACCGGTTTCACTATGAACTGCACCCTTTCAGAGTTTGTTGCCTGTTATCACTATAGTCAGGTAAAGTTGCCATATTAAGCGCGGTTCCGTTAACTAACTTTATTCTCGCAAAGTAGCCTTATTGTATAGTACGGCCATTATTACCCCAACGCACTCACTAGAACCTTAGCATATACATGAAAATCAAAAATGCTGTTACTTTTAAACCCCCCCCCATTTCCTCCCAGATACAGATTTCGGGCAGTTGCACAGGTTTAAGTTGCCTTATGTAGTAACTGTTTCTTAACCACAAGCAATATCTTTTCAGTAGTCCAATATGTTCACTGTTATGCTGCTGGTTTATGAACCTTGTGAGGAGCTCACGCCACTGCAAAGTAGGTTGCCTGTAGCCTGAGTAGTTGAGAAGATGTAACGAATTAATGGGGGCCTCCTAAGAGTCCGTCTGAAGGCCGGTGTTAGTTACCTGTGCACGTTTTAAACGTTTCCTGTCTACTGCCGGTTCTTTCCGAACGTTGAAAATGGAAAATCACTTCTATTCTGACCAGTGGAGTAGATGCTTGTTTGATGTTCCTTTATTGAGGCTCCCTGCGTAAAACACAATAGTCGGAGCTTTTGAAAGTTATTTTTCTTCTCTACTTTCTTGAAGCCTGTATGGTTTGATCTGGTACTTAGCCAACACAGAAATGGCATTGTAGACGAGGTCGTTGCAGGGTGAATAGTGACTTACGTATGTTTAGTGATACGGGGTCCCAGTCTTTAACATAAAGCACTGTGACTAAGTTCTTAAAATTACAAACAGTCTAATAGGCCGCTACAAAATGCGGATTTTTTTTGTTGATAAAACCTGCTTCCAAAATGTAGATTTTAGCAATTTAAGTAAACAGTGCTATTGTTTTTAAAACAGTCATTTTAGAAACTCAACAGCTCAAAGAATACATGTTGTTAGGAAGCTTCAAGCCATTCCATCAACTAATCCCAATAACGGCTTCCAAGCACCCTTTTTCGAGGTTGCTCACACTTTTTTCTGGGTTTTTTCACGCATGCCGGCACAATGGCAAGAAGGCATGTTTAGTCACTTCAACTCCTGTTCTCTTGCAGCATGTCTGACTCGTCCCTGTGGCTAAAGTGGAGATTGCAGAGGAGGGTTGGCTCTGTCAGTTATTTTTTAACATCAATGGGGCTATCCCACCTTATGAAGACCATAGTAGGTCACATCTCGCTTTAAGGATTGGAGTGTTTTGTGTACCACAAGTGCTTTTGATATCTGCTACTCTATCCTGCAGATGATTGCACAAGCGTCTGGATGTCAAGGGAAATGGTTATTTTGTCACATAACTGTAGTAAGAACACCACTTGACTAGTGAGCAATGAGATTCTGAATGTCAGCCAGTTCATCCACAGACATGGATAGATTTTAGAGTTAAGTGTAGACTAGAGTATTAAATAGCAAACACAAGGAGATGAATTGCAGAAACTTTTCAGACACTTGCCCCAAGTCACAGATCGTGGTTGAATCAATCATCGTTCTTTAGTTCACTTTGCCACCTCAGTTCAGACTCAGCTATAAGCAAATCAGTCTTGACCCCGTGCCTCATGGGAACAGTCCAGCCCAAATTGCCAATCCAGGTCTTCCCTGAACCGGACACAAGCATCCTGGGGCTGCTTTCGGGTAATACCCCTAATCTGCAAGGCTAGCTTGAATCCAGTGCCAAAGTGAGCAAGGGACCTACTTCGGGTATACCCTGCCAACAAGTGTGTGGAGTATTAAGATATCCAGGTTTATCGACCTGGAAGCCCCTTGGTTGGATGAATGCTGAGTAGTTTACTTTGTGCCCCTGTTTCGTTGGCAACATCGTTAAGAGGATGTTATTTCCACACATGCTTAACTAAATAAGCTAGTTCCCCATGTTGGCTGTTACTTAAGTAAGTAGTTTCCCTTAATCTCCAATAATCTGGATACGTTAAAACATCTGCAGTAATAATGCACACAATGTTGGTGAATGCGGGCCCTGCAGCCAGAGAGATTAAGCTATTGGCATTGTAAATGACAATGCCATTTATTGATCTGCTTTCAAAACCAACACATAAATACAAAATTTGTCTTTTACAATGCCAATAGCTCAAACTTTTACAAAGGCGAAACCGTTGCATTGTAAATGCTTGTTTATATTTAGAGCCGCCTGGTTTTTGGATTCCATGCCATGAGTGAGACATCAAAATGGAATCTCACTCACTGTAACAGTCAACTAGAATAACAACTAGTTCCTGACTTTTAAAATAAAGCATTCTGCTCTGTGCCGGCATAATAGGTCCTGACCCAGATTCATGTGTAAATGTGTGTACATACTTGTGCACATATGTGCAGGATGAGCAAGAAAGACAACAATCTGTCTCAATCTGATATCCGTGCACAGGTCCGTGTTGCAGATGGGGCCATGAATAAACTTGTTACAGCCTGTTCAGAATGTATTTTTTTCATTTGGTATCCAAAAGGCAGGGCCCCCTTTCTTTTTTTCTTATTTTCAAGTCTGCATGGTGTCACTGTATTTGCACTTTTGGTGAAACTGCATAAAATACTAATTTTGAATTAGCTCTACATAGGTTAATGATGGACTTCACTTTTCCTATCTTTAAAAAGGTCCTGATTGCATATACAAAATTAATTCATGAATATCTGTGCTTCTTAATGCTGTATGTTTTTTTCAAGATTTCCCAAGCAAACCCTTATGAGATATGATTTCGAACTACCATACTTTACCACGTTAATTAGTATGTTGGTCTGCGTGCAGTTCAAAGCCTCTCCAGGCAAGAGGCCTATCTGCAGGGGCATAGCCTTCCCCTGGCAGAGGAAGTAGGCTGGTGACAAATCTGCATTCGGTGACAATAATTGACAAGCCGAGGAATGTCTTTCTCACAAAGGCAAAGAGAAACAGCACCAATTACTCTGGTGATTACCCTTTGAAGACTCAGAGGAAAGGAATCCGTTTTTGCAGTCAATTAGCGGGAAGTAAAGGACACGGAGAGCAATTGCAGACCACAGCTTGATTCTGCCATTTTGAAAATCACCAAAAAGCTGTTCGTGGATGGGACCAGGTGGTGGCTTCACATAGGAAGTGACTGTTAATTGTACGGGAGTGGTGTTCCATCTCTGATTTGGTCAGAGACTCCCATTTTCTCCTTTTTAACTTTGCACAAGAGACACGAAAACTACAGAAGAGGAAGGATGGGTTCACTGTGTGAATGAATCACTCGCTGCAGAAGCCTAATGGTTATGGTGCCTGAGACTCTGGATTTGGTCTCCAGGGCCAGTGGTTTTGCCCTCCCTAAGCAACAGTAGAGGCTACACTTATTAGTGACGCTATGCACCCTGAAACAGAGAGTTTCCTTCGACCTCCATGGACTAGACCTTGCTGGATGTGCAAAGGGTACCCCATAATCTTGCTAGTGTCAATGAGTTTTGTGGAGTGGAGTCAGGTGGTGTAGCTTTGCTCAAGAGCCACAGCATGATGCTGCTGGAAGATACTGGGCTAAGACGCACCTAACATCTATGGGAAGAAGGGCAGGTCTCTGAAGCTCTTTCCAAACAGAGGAAAGGCATCTTAAATAAATATTCTGGAGAGTCCAGGGGAGACACAGTGACCTCGAGGACTACGAAGAGAAGAGGCTATCATGCTATTGCACCCTTTTTTTAAAGGTGAGTTCTTCTTTGTGTAGTCTGAAAATCATGCCAAGGTCCCAGTCAACCATAAACAGAAACTTTGTTTTGCTATTTTACTCTTGTCTAGGTGTTTTTTGCTGTAAAACATTATACGCTAACACCTCTTGTTCCCCATATCTGATTTTGATTGATTTGGTGTATATTCACTTCTCACATTTGTTTCTATTTTTCTAAATTGTTTTAAGAATTTTATTGTATTTTATGGCTTCAAAATTGCTGGTAGTGCTCACAATTAGCACGCATTACCCTGACAACTGTCATTATAATAACGCGATATGTGACAACAAGTAAGTACATCTACTTAAAACAGATAAAAATAATATATTATTCAACCTTTGGTACTGAAGTTGGTATATATGTGCTAAAGCAGTCATGTGGAAAGATTTATATTGGAAATCTATAACAAAAATGCAAAACAAGAACAAATACACAGAAAGACAATATTGAGAGATAAGATCACCTGTTGTTGTGTATGCCAATCACATTCAGTCAATACAAATTCCAGATGTTGTAAGTGGGACCTAAACTGCAACAATGAAGTGACAGATAGCAGGTTCTTTTTGCAAAGAGATGTTTATTTGATTGACTGTTTTGACGTAATGATGCTAAAGAGGATTAATCAATACGTTTATTTATAGCAGTTCATTAATGAACTACAATAAACGTAAGTTTATCATTTTGAGACACAAAAGTTTCTACAGATCCCTAAGAATTATGGGTAGCAGAGGGGTGAGGAATAGAGATGAATGAATAAATAATTGTCAAAACACTGAAAAATGGAGGAAAACATTCTGTTCAGTTATGCAATTGTGCTGGGTGTATCCAGTGTCGGATATCTTTTGCAGACAGCTGTAAATACAGAAAATATAAACCCCAAGTCCAATAGGAAGTGTGGAGAGCACAGCCAAAGGAGAAAGGAAAGCACAAGCAGCACCCTCCCTAATAATGAGCAACGACAAAAATGCAAATGCATTAATAGAAGGAGCAAAATGCGGGGGAAAAGGCCAGATGACCCCAAAGCCCCAAAGTGTAAAAAAGAGCTGTGTGATTGAGAAGCTTGTCAATATGGCAGAACCAAACTCCCCCAGCAGGGATGTGGGAGTGGCCAACTCCAAGTTAAAATCACCAGGATAAAATCAGAGAAGCAACCCAAAAGCAATAACAATAGGATAAAGTGAGTGGAGACCATGACAGCAAGTCAATCTATTCATCGGCGGACAAAGAAATCCAGCCACTGACCCCAGCATCACTTGAGCAGAAAACTCTTGGTGCAGATAAAGTAGTGTACGGGACTACGCAGTGAGTCCTCTTTCTTCTTTGGTGGATTAATATGATATGCTTTGATTATTTCAGCATGGCACAAAAGATCTGTCAGATTTTCTGTCACAGGTATCCTCCCATCTGACATAGTTGGGCACAAGAGGAGAGTCTGAACTTCGAGCATCGTTCTCTCTAAGGTAGCCATGTTGTCTGGTGTTATTAAATGCCTTATTAGATGCAATCTGGAAATATGCCTACTTTATCAAAGTCTAGTATTTTCCTTTAACTGACCTGCGTCACACCCAAAAACCTTACCTCAGATGCCAATATTATAAAATGTATTATACTATTTGCAATATTTTAAACGGTTTACCAAAATAGGAATATTTTTTCTAGGACAAAAATCTCATTCCAAAAGCAAGAGCCTTGCTTCGTCTGATTGCGGCCAAATACATTTTTTCTTTTCAGTTGCCTTCTTGTTTTCAAGAAGCATAGTATGCGATGGTAAAGTGGTCACTCTGTCTCAAAGGGGATTTTACAAATCAGATCACTATTAAATCAAAAGCCCATTTATTTTAGTCTTCAAAGAACAGTGAAGGCAACCATTGAATCCATGAAATGGTTCTCTCAATTGAAAGCACACACTATAACTACTCTGGGGCATATTATCAAGAAACGGCGTTTAAATTATCGCTGCTTTAGCAGCAGGAAACTGCCGCTAAAGCGGCGATAATAGGCTTGATAATATGCCCTTGTGAATTCCCATAGAAGACCGTGTTCTGGTGTGAACATGGGCTTCTATTGAAATTCTCAAGGGCACAGCGGCAGGAAACTGCTGCGAAAGCGGCAATAATTTTAATGCCCTTCTTGAAGATATGCCCCTCTGTTTGTTAGTGCTCTATGTTGTTATGGTCTGGTATAGGGATTTTAAAGCGCATGGCAGCCCATAGGGCTTTCCAGCGTTAGTGTTACAGAACAAAGCAGATCCGTCAGGATTAGAATAAGCAGGTCTTCAGCTGTTTATAGAAAACCTCAATAGAAGGGCAAAGTCTCAGTTAGGAGGGCAGAGAATACCACAGTTTAGGCCACAGCTATTTGAAAGAATGGCTCTACTTTACAGAAAAAGGCCAGTTTTCATTATTATAATTATGGGTCAGACAATTAACTTTATGTTTTTTTATCGCCAAGAAATTGGCTTACATCCTCCACGGAACACATTTTAACATTCTGTTCAGTTATGCAATTGCGCATGGTGTATCCAGTGTCGGATATCTTTTGCAGACAGCTGTAAATACAGAAAATATAAACCCCAAGTCTAATAGGAAGTGTGGAGAGCACAGCCAAAGGAGAAAGGAAAGCACAAGCAGCACCCTCCCTAATAATGGGCAAGGACATAAATGCAAATTCATTCACAGAAGCAGCAAAATGCGGGGGGAAAGGCCAGATGACCCCAAAGCTCCAAAGCCTAAAGAAGGGCTGAGTGTGATTGAGAAGCTCGTCAATATGTCAGCACCAAACTCCCCCAGCAGTGATGTGGGAGTGGCCAACTCCAAGTTAAAAACACCAGGATAAAATCAGAGAAGCAACCCAAAAGCAATAAACATAAGATGAAGTGAGTGGAGACCACGACAGCAAGTCAATCCATTCATCAGTGGACAAAGAAATCCAGCCACTGACCCCAGCATCACTTGAGAAGAAAACACTTGGTGCAGATAAAGATGAAACACACCCTAAAACAAGAATTTGCAATGCCTTTGGGACCTTATATGCATCTAGCTATGCAGCACGGTTGTATGACTTTACAACGCATGCTACTACCCAGCATGCCGTTGCAACGCAATGTTTTACCCCGACTTACTGTTGGGGTGTGTTGGATGTTGGAATACTATAATTTACTACTCCAACTCCAGTCTGTGCAACAGTAGGGAAGGTGTTAGAGTTAAATCCAACACCTTCTACCACCTACAGCAAGCTATTTGCGTTGCAACAGCATGCAGGGTAAAAGCATGTGTTGTAATAAATGCAGTGTAACAGTTGTTTCCCATGCAGCACATTAGCCTGGTTGCTGAAACATCTATTGGTCTTTAACATGGAAGGAAAGTAAGATCCAAACTGTGTGACACGCCAGGAATGGGAAGACATGGAGAGAAGTATTTCCTTTCAGTGGGAAATGGTATAGTCTAAAGCTCTATTTTTAATATAAAATCAGGATTGGAAAAAAAATATTCTACAGGTGCTCATGGAAGACAATTTCTATGGACTGGAATTTAGAGAATACTAAAGTAATGCTGGTATTTTACTGACCTCTTCTGGCCGTTTTCTATCAAGACAGTTAAATAGAGGCAGTTGAACCTAAAAACAAAAGTCCCTAAGGGGAAGTAGACAAATCCTAGGGCTGATCCCCAGAGCCCACAAAGTACATACACATATAAGTATATACTAAAGTATATACAAGAGGTCTCGAAACCTCGAACTAAAAAGGGACTGGCAGCAGGCCAAACCTAAAAGAAGCAACCCCACACAGAATAGTAAAAGGGCATAGATGCAGCACATGTAGAGAATGCCCAACACAAGTCAAATATAGGACATGGTTTCATGGCTCAGCCCACCAACAACCTCAACTCCAAACAAAACTAGGTAGGCAGCAGAAACTGCAGAGTGAGCCATAAAGGCAAATCCCCTTCCTCATAAACGCCAAGTCAGTGCTGAAAGCAAAGTTACAAGACCACTCCCAACCATACCAACATGACCAAGATAGTTAATACCTGGAGAAAACAGGTGGCACACAGGTACCAGGCACATAAGGAGCACAGTCCAAAGCCCACCACAAACTCCTACCCAAATAAAAAGAGGCAGGCAAAAAACCAGGATAGGGAGCCAAACATACATATCCAGACATTGTGCCACTCAGAAATGCACAGAGATTAGGCAAAGCCAAACTCACCTCGTACAACATAAGATATGCCCACAGAAAGGATTAGAAAGCAACGGTGGAAGGCAATACCTCCACAAACAACAAGCCAGACAGAAGGTCAAGCTATGCCGCTAATGTGCAAATACAGTCCTCGCCCAAAGCCTCTTAGAGAGGCAGAGAAGGGTCTGCTAGACAACTGTCAAACATCAGAACCCCCACTAACCAGCCCCTGGCAAGCCAAGCAAGGTGGTGAGGGCAGTGCCTAATTTATAAACGTATATGTGCACCTGCCTGAAGCTCGGTTTAGAAGCCTTTGGCTGGCTCTATTACATGTCATCACCCCAAATAGCAAGGATTCATAGTATGGAATCCACCACATGTCTCTCTAATCAACTATCAGACAATTCCTGCCACTTTATGTCACTCTAGCAGGATCCTGCAATATATTTTAAGATAATTTTTTTTTAACTAAAAAAAGTTTTGAAAGTGCAGCCATTTGGCCGATTATTATACAATTAAATATAAACCATCCACTAAACATCCTCCGTAATGAACTCAGGGGCATATTATCAACAACTAGCGATATTTATCGCTAAATAAGCTTAGCAAATTTTTTTTATCGCCGCGCATTGCCGGATTTTATTGCAGCGATAACATGCTATTATCAACGTTTATCTCCAAAGCGATAGCGGCGAAATGCATGAATATCGCTGGAAATCCAGCGATATTCAGGCATTATTGCTAATAGGGAATTAGCCTGAATATCCACCTCCATTGGATATACAGGCTAAGAACTGGTCTGAGCAGGCGTTAGTTTTTAGCGATATTCGCGCTTAGCTTGAATTTTTTTGCCGCTACGCCTGCGTTGATAATAGGCGATAGCGATGTTAGCGACTGCTTTCAGTCGCTAACAGGTTGGGTACGCCCACTTTGAATGTCATTAGCGAAAAAAATTGCTGACATGCAAAGCGGGCCCCAAACCACTCGCTATCACCTAAAAGCTGTCGCTAACTGATGTTAGCGACAGCTTGCTAATAGGGCGATAAAACTTTCGCCGCTTTGCGGCCGAAAATGGCCTCAAAAGCGGCAATAATTTGATTTAGCCTGCCTTGGTAATATGCCCCCTTGTGTCTAGGACATGCAAAAATAAGTTATATGTTAAATTAGGTGTTCATGTTTCTTCATTCAGGTCGTAGGGGGTCGTGCCAATTTGCTAATACACGAAGGCAGTGAAACATTTTAACTGAGCAATAGCACTTAAATGAGCATTGAAACATTAATAAGACGTGTCAATTTTAACCTGAATTAGGCTATAACAAGTAAGTGCTTTTTTAAAAGCAATTTTGCACAGTTCTCAAGGTCTGTTGTTAAGAGAGATCTGTGAATCACTGGTCTATTTACTTCCTTCCCCTGAAACTGTTGAAATAAATATGTCACAGAGAATTCAAGTATATCTACATTTATAATTGTAGAAAGGGATGGGCAGAAAAGAAATGCCTAGTTGAAATCCGACATGTTGAAGTGCAAAATAAGACTAGGTGAGGCAGAATTGTGTTTTTACGGATTTTTTACGGATCTTCAGAAGAAATGTAACTAAAATGCTTATTTTAATTTAACACTCTTTTTATTTGTTAAGCTATTTTGTTGTTCCTGGTTAACAGTTGACAACACAGTATAGTACGAGTGTAATCCATTTAAGGTGCCCAAACTATATAAAACAAAATATTGCGTCACATCTTGAAGTGGCTTACTGAAAATGTTGCAACTCTATAAATGGCTACCTTGCACAAGATATGGCCTCACATCACTGCACAAAGTCGAGTCTGTGCTGTGTATAGATGGCTTTTATTAGAGCAGTCCTTCCAATACAAAATATACTCATGAAAACTGCAGACAGAACAAACTTTTAGGATGTGTGTTTCGGGTCCTGCACATATAATACATATGTGATCCTGGAGTTATAGAACCCTTGCCCCAACCTTTGCCCTTGATTTCACTTGGTGTTGGACTTGGTCCTTTTTGCAGGGTCATCCCTGAAGTTTGCCTTCCTCCTAGTCTTTTTTCTGACCTGGTGCTGGTGGTTTTAGGACTCCGGGCACCTTAGCATTGCTGTCCAGTGTAAAGTGTGTTAGCTCTCTGTGGTAAACATGATAAGATTGGTCTACACCTGTTTGGTGTATTTAATTTAACTATCCGTCCCCAGTAAAGTGGTATCTCATATACCCGTGGCCAGTGTATTAAATGCTACTGGTGGGCTTGCAGCTCTGCTTGCGCCACCCACCAAAGTAGCCTTTAAAACCTATCCCAGTCCAGTCCTCTGCACTGCAAGATCGTGGGTAGCTGCAACAAGGGGGCCATTCCTTTTGGGCCCACCATAGCAGCCCCCATGAGGTGGGCTGAGGAGGCACTGTTGGTGCCGGTTTTTGAGGAGTCCAGCTGCACCGCCAGATTGCGGGAAGCTGCAACATTGAGGGTTTTTTTTTTGGGTCTCCGGAGAGACAAGGGTGGGTGACACCCTAGCCCCACCATTTCTGGTGCCGGCCTGTTGGGCCTGCACCCTGCTGCAGTAGTAGCTTAGCGCCCTCACTTTTGTGGACATAGGGCATTATGGGGTAGTCCCAGATGGGCCCCCGAGGAAGCCCTTTTTGCCTGAAGTACCCTCATATTTGAGGGATACCATGAAATTCATTAACAAGACAGAAGGTTTTGAATTCGATTTAACGTGCCACATCCTAGTAACAATGGACGTGGCCTCTTTATACACTTAAATCCCACAAGACAATGCTCCTGACACCATTCAATTCATTCTATTTGGAACAGAGACTAGGACATCATCGAGTTCCTACAGACTTTATCCTTTGACTTTTGGCATTGTGTCTACGAAGGAACTACTTCAAATTTGATTATGACTTCTTTTTACAAAACAACGGGACCACCATGGGCTGTCCCTTCGCGCCGGAGATGGCAGTACTGTACAGGGCCAGATATGAACATAATTTTATGTATAACAACAACCCTTACAAAGCAAGAATTGTTAATTGACATTGTTACATCAAGAACGTACGGTGCATCTGGAATGGCGATGAACAGCTGTTGATGGAATTCCATACATGGTTAAACAATCGCAACCCTGACATTCAATTCAGCCTCACACACAGCAATACAACCTTGCCATTTCTAGACGTCGAAGTAAAGAATTCACCCTTGGGACTTACAACAGCTCTGCATACCAAACCAACAGACAAGAACAATGCCCTACACTACACCAGCCATCATCCAGAACATTTAAAAGACAATTTGCCATATGGCCAATTTTTGTGCATCAGGCGCAATTGCACAAGAAAGGAGGACTTTGAAATCCATGCTGATGCCTTGACTACCAAGTTACGAAAGAGAGAATACATGAATTTTGTTTAAAGCACTTGATGAAACGAGCCTGATATACCCCCTGAGAACATCTCTTAGTGGAAAAGCAGAAGTCACCACTGGATTGTATAGTTTGTGTAACCACCTTCGGCCCTTACACTAATCCCTTGAAAAAAATCATCAGAAGCAATTGACATCAGATTGAATACTCCATAAAGAATATAGGACAACCACTATTTGCACTAAAACAGAACCACAGCATAGGTCAACAAATTGTGCGGGCTACAGAGTCTGGAAGCAATTCTACAGATAATCTTTGCTCTATGCTGAATCTAAATCCTATACAAGGACATCATAAATGTTAGAATTGCTCCATTTGCAACATGACTATTGAAGGCAATACCTTCTCAGATGGCCATACGAACTGGCAACACAATGAATTCTCTAATTGCAAGACACGGATCATAGTTTATGCACCCGCCTCCCCTCCTTCCGCTCCAAAGCCACCAAGATCATCTACGGCGTACCCCAAGGCTCATCCCTCAGCCCAACTCTGTTCAACATCCACATGGTGTTGTGAATGTATCTAGGACCCTAATTAGATATTCCCGATTTATGCCCTCATGTGGTTAAAACAAATCATATCCTTATAAAGGCATAAGGATCATATCCATATTAAGTCATAGCCAATGCAGTCCAAATACGGCAAGACTAGTCCCATAGACTCCTAGAAAGTACAACGCGTTCTTAAACAAACCAAGCCTCCAGCAGCCCAGGAATCCCCCCTGCTTCTGTTTTGATTTGTCCTAGAACTCCTGAGAGTCCTGAAAGAGATGCCAGTTCTTAGTGACGTCTTATGTCCAAACCTTATGTCGAACTCGGCACCTTCCAGGTATAAATACACCTACATCTGCCTTAAGAAACACACAGTGGTTTGGAGCAGATCGGCTATCTACTTGCCCGACGCCCTGCTGATGCGAGTGCCGAAAGAAGCCAACCCTCCCTGCTGACACACTGAGAGAGACGCTGTCTTTTCTCCTGCCGAGAAATCCAGCTCCGGTGTTTCCCTGATACCCTCGTGGGTTACTGGGAGATCGAGTCCTGAGAGAGAGATACAAGACCTCCTTCATTCTATACCAAAGGTACAGAGCTGATTAGACCCATAGAGAATTCTTGATTCAGATTCTTGGCAAAAACTGTAACTCATCTACTTCTTCCATGTACTAGGCTTAGGTTAGGTACACTGGGGTAGGTCATTATGTTATCATTGTATGTATTTTATCCATTTTAAGTATCTTATGGCTTAGAAACCATATAAATGCTTTTACAGTATTATTTCATAATACTCCTTTTACTGTACGCACTTTACTTTATGACAAGTATTGCAATTGTGGCAATTCATTTCTCTTGCATGAGAAAGAAGACTGCTCAATAAATAACCCTTTTATTGAAAACGCCTGTCTCTCTATTTCTTTGCATCTCTGGTGAAACGAAGCATGCACGATTGACTGAGTAAAATAGCTATCTATTGTTTCCGCGATTCTGGAGATATATTCCTTATTGCAGGGGGAACAAAGTTGTCATGTGATATGGTTGTCAGAAGCTAATCCCTTCTTGTCTATTCAGGAAAGCTAAACACCTTCATGTTTACTCGAGAAAGTTTCTAGTGACCTCTGAGCTAGCTGGCACACACAATTAAGTCTAACATATTTAATGGAGACCCAGTCGACCTCAGTCCTGCATCTAAACTATAGTCTATGTTATTCCAATGCGCAGAGCCTATTGGGAATATAGGAACTACACTACAATGGCTCCGCTTGCCCGCGTCGCCCGATTGCACAACCTCAACATCATCCCCTACACCGACGACACCCAGCTGATCCTCTCCCTCAACAAGGACCCCCTCACTGCCAAAACCAACCTCCACGAAGGAATGAAAGCCGTTGTGGAGTGGATGAAGAGCAGCTGCCTGAATGAGTTTATAAATAAAGGATGCTTTAGGAAAAGCAGTGACAAGATAAGTTAAGTCAGAAGTATGAGAGATAGATAGCAGAGTGTACTGAAAGAAAAGAGAAAATCTAGAAATTACTTGATACGCAATGAAAAGCAGTTATGGAAAGATTGTCAACAATGAAATAAATGTCTAAAATGTGGAAAGAATACAGGAGCTGACTGTACTATCCACATAATACCTTTATTTCTTCAGAAAATTGGCTTGTTGTGAATTTTAGCAAATGTGTCATACCAAATAGAAATACTAAAGAACAGAAAACGCAAAAGTGTAGTAGAAGTGTAAGTTGATTGCATCAAGGAATGAGTGTGATTAAAAAGAGGGGAAGTGATAATAAAATGTTTTGAAGAAAAGGATATAACCTCCTTTGGGGAGTTAGGAGGAGAGTTTTTTAAAATCAAGCCATGAAGGAGATAAAGGTGACCTTGAAGGACGTGGCTTTTAGGCTTCAATCATTTTAAAAAAAAACGGGATCCTCGGGTCTCCAATATTTAAAATTGAGGGAAATCTCTAAATGTGGTCTCCAGCTTCGATCTATACACATTGGAGATTGGGAAAACTATGGATTACTCGAGTTAAGACATTTTATAATTCAGAATAGGGTGATTTCTTGGCAAGAAATATTGACCCGGGCAGAGAGTCATCGGAACCCCCCCTTTTTTTTTAATATTTACAAATCGTTCACTTTTTTTAAAAAATGAATGGAGTTCTGTCCACCCCAGATCAATTGATGGTAGCCCTATATTGGGCCAGAGTGAGCGGTGTGGGGAACTGGTATCGGTTAATATATAAACAGGGTCAAATATCTGTGTTGGAGAGTCATTTAGTTCAAATGATCGTGAGACAGGGTGTACCCTTTCCCCAAATGTCTGGGAGGCCATATGCCATTTAGTAAACAAATCTTTGTGTGTGGCGAATTTTAAAAGGATGGCCTTCCTATCACGATGGCTCTCCTATTTAACCCGGAAGCTTTAGAAAAAAGATTTCCGGGATTCGAGAATAAGTGCTTCCGTTGCCAGGCAGACGGGGAAGGCGGATGGCATCATATTTTTTTCGGGTGTCCTCAGTTGAGATCATTCTGGGATGCAATTTTTGCGGACTTCGAGTCAACAATCGGTAGGCGCGTTCCACTCGAGACAGAGGCTGCGTTATTCGGGTTCTGTCACGATGGAACGGTCTTATCGGAGTCTGAGAAAACTTTTTTCTTCATTTCTTGCACTGTAGCTCGCTCATTGATTTTTCAGAATTGGAAATCTAGTGAAGTCCCCTCACATCTGAAATGGTTTAACAAAATGAAAAGGACCCGAGAATTTGAAAAAGCTTATACCAGACGGGTCTGGGCATCCAGAAAGTTTGAAAAGAATTGGAAGTATTTTATGGAATTAGAAAAATCTAAGGAGGGATTATAGAATTTATTCTTGTTATATCAATACTGCAGTATTAATGTATTGCACTTTCAAAGCATTTGCACTTTACATTGTCGCACTTTATTAGTATCCTGGGAATATCCATAATTTCTTTGATTTGTGTACTTTTAGAGAAGTCTAAAAGAGGGATTGTAGAATTCATTTTGTATATCAATATGCTAGTCATTTTGCATTGCACTTTAGAAATATTTTGCACTGTACACTGTTGCACTTTATTTAACATGTAACTATATTGATTATTGCACTTTATTATTAATGATTTGCACAGGATCAATATCGGATGATGATGTTATTTGCTGCTACAGTTCAAGATATCAATACTGTAGTATTAATGTATCGCACTTTAGAAGCATTTGCACTTAACATTGTCGCATTTTATTAGTATCCTGGGAATATGCATCATTTCTTTGGTTTTTGTACTTTTAGAGAAGTCTATAAGAGGGATTGTAGAATTAATTTTGTATATCAATACACTAGTCATTTTGCATTGAACTTTAGAAATATTTTGCACTTTACACTGTTGCACTTTATTTAAACGTGTAAATATATTGATTATTGCACTTTATCTTTAATGATTTGTACAGGATCAATATTGGATGATAATGGTATTTGCTGCTACAGTTGAAGATTTTGCTTTCTTGTTTTTTTGTGTTTTTTTCTGTTTTATCTTAAAAATGGAACCTATCAAATTGAATATGTATTACTGGATTTTTCAGTTGATGTCTTTTTAATAGATTGTGTATCCATGAAGCTATGTATCTAAAGCTCTGCTCAATAAAAAATGTATTAAAAAAAAAGGAGATAAAGGTGAGGATGAATCAGAAATTCAGAAAGAGACCTGACATAAACCAAATGCCTGATGATATCTACTAATATCTGGAAAATGTAAGCTTCCTTTGAGTTTAGTTTTTTGAGAAGTAAAAGAGAAACCCTAACGTTTTTATCCTTCCATTGAAATTAGACAGTTAAAAGCCTATTTTCTTAAAGGTAGCTTTAGGCATGAACACCCTGCAACATAGAAATAGTATAACGCAAAAGTGGAGGTATCATAATTTTAATGGTGTCTAGATGACCCCGTTAGCAATATGATTAAACAAATTAGAATCCACTCGGCAAGTGGTGGTGATCCCTAAAGTGATGGGGAGCACACAGTGTTGTTTAAATGCCCCTCACACACCAACAGGCCCCTTGGTGTCATGCTTAATCATCGGGGCCTTCGCACCCCTGTACGGGATGCGGCGTGCTGCGACTCATGAATACGTAGGAGCACTTGATAGTGAACTATGTGTAGGTGTGTGTTTAAGGGAAGAAGTCTGATTGGTGAGGTGAGGTGAAAAAGTGAAAATTAAATTAAAAAATACCTGGCTCGTAGGAAAAATTATTTATTATGTCCTCGGCTGGTATCACTAAAAGTGCAAAAGGAGGTTGATAATATACGTATTAGGGTATATCAACCAGTGAAAAGCGTCGACATGTTTCGGAGTCCAGCGACTCCTTCTTCAGGACGAGGATATGCACGTTATCCTCACTTTACTCACATGGAATGCAGAATGTCAAAGTGTATTCTACAAAAAACAAAAACTAGGTGAAATGTACCTATTAATGTAGTTATGAAAAAGCTCAGTTGCGCCCAATTGGCGTTAGAGAGACCTGTGGAATGAAAAGACATAATAAACATCTCAGTCGGACGTCCTGGAACAGGGAAAAGACAATGCTTTCCAGTCAATAATGGGTAAAAAGAACCAAAAATCAGGTTCAGGAACCCTGTAAAAAAACATTGAAAATGACACACAGTAGACATAGACATACATCTGTAGTAAAATACATAAGGGTAGTATTCTCCCCAAAACATCACTGTAGAGGAGGGGGAGGAGTTGTTAAATGGAGGCTTACTTATAGTTCAAGGTTTGATGACCTCATGAGCCTAAGCGTGGTATTGGGGGATTCCTTCCTCACTGCTCAGTAAAGCAACCTAAAGGATATTAAGGGAGGGTTTTAGGTTGTTGTAGTAATTTGGGAGAGAAAGAGCTCATCCTCGATGCTATGACCCAACTCACGGTTACTGCATGGTATAATCGCCTGCCTTCCCCTCAACGCTGCTCCGATGAAGTGTGGAGTAAGGTTAGCGATTTAACTCTTATATACTGCCCTCGCTTCCAATTGGGGAGTAAATTGGTTAATTGGACACGGAAACATGCCCAAGTACGGCTGTTCTGTGTAGATGAGGTCCGGTACTGCGCGTTAGGCAAAGGCGCGGTACGGGGATCGAGTGCGCATGCGCCAGGAGCTAGCGCTGAAGTAATCGCACATGCCTGGTGCCCGGGATTCGGCTAAGACTGAAACAATCATCGCGCATGTGTAACGCCCAGACGCCAGCACAAGTTGCAGGCTATAGCATTAAGTTTCATTAATAGTGAGAGAAAGAGGCAATTTTAATTGCCTGGCGTCATGGTATTATAGCGCGTCAATATTTTAAAGGACGATGTGACTCAGTACATTAGGCTTATGTTGTATGAGGAAAAAATTAAAAAAATTAAGAAGTAGCCAAGGATGATTTATATGGGGTAGCGCCTATGTTTAGCAGCGTATCTTGAGGAAGCTAGCACCCTGCGCTATGCTGTCAGAAAAAAGGGTTTTAACTAGCTAATCAGGGGTTGCCTAGCTCGAATCGCACCCTGTATATGAGCAGTCTAATTACATATTGAGGTCGAAGCTCCCTCAGTAATGATGATTTTCATAAAAGTACTGCGGGGAAAGAGTATAAAGGTTGCCATGAGTCTGTGCTGTTAAACTTATGGGCAAAGTGGGAGCTGTCATTGTACATTCAACGTTGCTGGCTCCAAGGAATAGAGTCATTCAGCCCAGAGGGGTCAGTCCCTAGACGGAACACCCAACGTTGTTCTTTTTCAAATAACCCTGACTCTGTGGGTAACTGCTCAATCACGGTCCATTGTAACTCATTCACACAGTGTTGGTGTTCAAGGAAATGGACTGCCATCTTTGTAGTTGATTTTTTGCATCTAATGTTCTTTTATGCTCATTAATCCTTACTTTGACTTGCCTCGTTGTCATTCCCACGTATTCCTTCTTGCAAGGGCATGTGATTAGGTACACTACGTTTTTACTGTTACAGTTGGTAAAAGTGCGTTGTTCTCAACTAGTACCATTCGTGAAGGTGATAGTCTGGCTTTTCTTAGTAAGATGGCAACTGTTACAGTTGCCACAAGGGTGATGGCCCTGTATTCCTTGCAACCTTGTTTGTTCCACTTTGTGTGTGGGAGGTCTTGTGTGGACAAGCATGTCCTTTAAATTCCTACCACGTTTGTGAGCAAACAGCGGTTTTTCCAGATTCAATGAGCCGCTTGTTAGTATACGCCAATGTTTGTTGAACAGTTTGGATACTTGGTTTGCAACTGGACTGTAGGTAGTGACACAGACTGTTCTGTTCGGTTGGTCATCCTTCTGAGGTTTATCTTCCAAAAGGGCTTCACGGTTGTTATTCCTGGCTCTTTTCATTGCCTTCTGGATGACGTGATTCGGATATTTTCTTTGTCTCAGTTTCCTACTAAGGTCAATGGCCTGAGTTTTGTACTTCGCTAAATCGCTACAGTTGCGACGTAGGCGTAGGAACTGCCCGTATGGTAAGTTCTCCCTCAGGTGACGAGGATGGAAACTGTCAAACCTGAGGAGGCAGTTCCTCGCCGTAGGTTTAAAATGGGTCTCTGTCTTTAGCAAACCTGCCTCATGGTAGATATTGAGATCCAGAAAGATCATTGAGCTATTGGACATTTGGTAGGTGAATTTCAGGAAGGAGTTCTGGTCATTGAGCCATTGCATGAACTCGGTGATTGAATGGCCATCCCCCTCCCAAATAACAAAAATGTCGTCCATATAGCGTCGCCATGTATGGATTCTCCCCCTGAAGGGGTTGTTGGGGTGGAGAATCTTAGAGGACTCTAGGTGGTGGATGTACAATCCCGCCAGGCTCGGAGCAAATGTGCTCCCCATGCTGGTTCCATGGCTTTGCCAAAACAGGGTGCCTTCGTATTCAAAAAAGTTTTTGGTGAGGGCCAGCAAGATACATTCCATGACCACTCCTCTGGGAGTTTGGTATTTCCATTGGTCAGAATGAAGTACTTCCTTGATAATCAGAAGTGTCTCATCATGTGGGAGGCTCGTGTAGAGACTCTGCACATCCAGGCTCAGAAGCATTTGTGAATCAGGATCGAAGGGATGGTTCTGTAATAGTTGCAGGACCGCTTTGGTGTCCCTCAGGTATGTATCAGTGGCTTGCACCAAGGGTCTCAAAAAGGCATCGGCAAACTTGGACAGAGGTTCGAGGATGGATGAGATGCCGGACACAATTGGGTGCCCTGGTGGGTTCTCAAGGTTCTTGTGGACTTTGGGTATCGTATAGAAATAGGGAGTGCAAGGGTTTTTTTGAACCAGGAATTCAGATTCTTTTTTGGTAAGCCAGTCATGTGCCAAGGCTTCCTCAATCATCGCTTCTATTTGTACTCGTAGCGACTCGGTGGGGTCTTCTGCCAACACCTGATAATTTCTTCTGTCAGCGAGGAGTCTCCTACATTCTTTGTCATAAGCAGTAGTAGTTTGAATAACCACTGCCCCACCTTTATCTGCTGGTTTTATGGTTACGTTTTTGTTGAGTCTTAGTTCTCTGATCACCTCATTCTCTAGTTTGCCTATGTTTTGGAACACCTTCTGCTTAGTGTCCACTTTCTTGAGTTCATGCATGATTGCTTTCTCGAAAGCCAAAACCTCCACAGGGAGTTGGTTGTCCAAAGGAGTGAAATTGGACTTTGGTCTTAGACATGTATCAGAGGTATCTTGAGAAGGTTCTTTATCCTTAAATAAAGCCCTCAATTTGATAGTTCTTATGAAATCTTGGATTTCCTTGTGTAACAAAAAGGTGTCAGGTTTATTAGTAGGGACGTACCCTAAGCCTTTATTCAGTACTTTACGTTGTAAATCAGTAAGGGGCCATGGGGTTATATTGATAACTAGGTCCCCCTCTTGCTCGTTGATGCTTGGTTCGCAGTCATACTCCTTGTTAGGACCCTGGGGTCTGTTTCGTCTGCGGGTTGCCAGTTGACATTGTTGCCCTTCTTGTTCCTCCCTCTGCGGGTTCCCTGGCCCCATGATAAAAAAGGCTGAGCATTCTGGGGAACTCTGGTTTGGTCTGGAACCCATTGGGGATACATTTGTCCCATTTGTGGTGGGCCAAATTGATATTGTGGGAACTGAAAATGGTTCTGGTAAGGGTTATATTGGGGACCTTGGAAACCACGCCAGCCTCTCTGGCGGGGGAATTGAGATCTCTGTTGGCGGAAACCACCCCTCTGTTTTTTCTGCTGGAAACCACCTGAGTTAGTACTTGCAGTGCTACCATCTGAAGTAATACTGTCTGTGTCACTCACATTGCCTTTCATCACATAGTCAGCTCTTGTGTATGGATATGCTCTCTCAGGGGTAAAGCGATCCTTATCCTTTTTCAACTTGTAAAATTTACTTTGTTTCAAAGTGGCCTCAAAATCCATCATTTGCTGATTTAGTTCTTCCAACCCTTTCTTTAGGTCTGCTGGTGAAATAAAAGCTTTTAATTGTACTTCTAGTTTTTGGATTTCCACTTTTAGCTCCAAAGATTTTCTTGTGGCTGTTTGAACTATCAACACCAGCCAGTCTCTGGTGCAATGCCAGTAGATAAGAGACCACGCTTTTTTGAAGACGAGGTCGTCCTGGAAAATAAAGGGTTCATTCTTTACCAATAGACCCTGCGGGGCTATTTTGTTCCTTAGATATTCCCTCATCAATAAGCCATGTAGGGCCGCCCTTATTTGAATTTTCCTTGTGTTCATTAACTCATCCCAGTCTGCTACTGCTGGACTTGGGTCACTGTTGCTTAGCCCTTCAAAAGGATTGACATCTGCGAGAATTCTATCGATGTCCTCCTCACTGAAGGTTAGGCCATGTTCGTCCTTCCGCTGTTTGCTCAGGAATTTAAAGGACATGCTTGTCCACACAAGACCTCCCACACACAAAGTGGAACAAACAAGGTTACAAGGAATACAGGGCCATCACCCTTATGGCAACTGTAACAGTTGCCATCTTACTAAGAAAAGCCAGACTATCACCTTCACGAATGGTACTAGTTGGGAACAACGCACTTTCACCAACTGTAACAGTAAAAACGTAGTGTACCTAATCACATGCCCTTGCAAGAAGGAATACGTGGGAATGACAACGAGGCAAGTCAAAGTAAGGTTTAATGAGCATAAAAGCAACATTAGATGCAAAAAATCAACTACAAAGATGGCAGCCCATTTCCTTGAACACCAACACTGTGTGAATGAGTTACAATGGACAGTGATTGAGCAGTTACCCACAGAGTCAGGGTTATTTGAAAAAGAACAACGTTGGGTGTTCCATCTAGGGACTGACACCTCTGGGCGGAATGACTCTATTCCTTGGAGCCAGCTACGTTGAATGTACAATGACAGCTCCCACTTTGCCCATAAGTTTAACAGCACAGACTCATGGCAACCTTTATACTCTTTCCCCGCAGTACTTTTATGAAAATCATCATTACTGAGGGAGCTTCGACCTCAATATGTAATTAGACTGCTCATATACAGGGTGCGATTCGAGCTAGGCAACCCCTGATTAGCTAGTTAAAACCCTTTTTTCTGACAGCATAGCGCAGGGTGCTAGCTTCCTCAAGATACGCTGCTAAACATAGGCGCTACCCCATGTGAATCATCCTTGGCTACTTCTTAACGTTTTTTAATTTTTTCCTCCTACAACATAAGCCTAATGTACTGAGTCACATCGTCCTTTAAAATAGTGACGCGCTATAATACCATGACGCCAGGCGATTAAAATTGCCTCTTTCTCTCACTATTAATGAAACTTAATGCTATAGCCTGCAACTTGTGCTGGCGTCTGGGCGTTACACATGCGCGATGATTGTTTCAGTCTTAGCCGAATCCCGGGCACCACGCATGCGCGATTACATCAGCGCTAGCTCCTGGCGCATGCGCACTCGATCCCCGTACCGCGCCTTTGCCTAACGTGCAGTACCGGACCTCATCTACACAGAACAGCCGTACTTGGGCATGTTTCCGTGTCCAATTAACCAATTTACTCCCCAATTGGAAGCGAGGGCAGTATATAAGAGTTAAATCGCCAACCTCACTCCACACTTCATCGGAGCAGCGTTGAGGGGAAGGCAGGCGATTATACCATGCAGTAACCGTGAGTTGGGTCATAGCATCGAGGATGAGCTCTTTCTCTCCCAAATTACTACAACAACCTAAAACCCTCCTTAATATCCTTTAGGTTGCTTTACTGAGCAGTGAGGAAGGAATCCCCCAATACCACGCTTAGGCTCATGAGGTCATCAAACCTTGAACTATAAGTAAGCCTCCATTTAACAACTCCTCCCCCTCCTCTACAGTTATGTTTTGGGGAGAATAATACCCTTATGTATTTTACTACAGATGTATGTCTATGTCTACTGTGTGTCATTTTCAATGTTTTTTTACAGGGTTCCTGAACCTGATTTTTGGTTCTTTTTACCCATTATTGACTAGAAAGCATTGTCTTTTCCCTGTTCCTGGACGTCCGACTGAGATGTTTATTATGTCTTTTCATTCCACAGGTCTCTCTAACGCCATTTGGGCGCAACTGAGCTTTTTCATAACTACATTAATAGGTACATTTCACCTAGTTTTGTTTTTTGTTGAATACACTTTGACATTCTACATTCCATGTGAGTAAGGTGAGGATAACGTGCATATCCTCGTCCTGAAGAAGGAGTCGCTGGACTCCGAAACATGTCGACGCTTTTCACTGGTTGATATACCCTAATACGTATATTATCAACCTCCTTTTGCACTTTTAGTGATACCAGCCGAGGACATAATAAATAATTTTTCCTACGAGCCAGGTATTTTTTAATTTAATTTTCACTTTTTCACCTCACCTCACCACTCACACTTCTTCCCCTAAACACACACCTACACATAGTTCACTATCAAGTGCTCCTACGTATTCGTGAGTCGCAGCACGCCGCATCCCGTAGAGGGGTGCGAAGGCCCCGATGATGAAGCATGACACCAAGGGGCCTGTTGGTGTGTGAGGGGCATTTAAACAACACTGTGTGCTCCCCATCACTTTAGGGATCACCACCACTTGCCGAGTGGATTCTAATTTGTTTAATCATATTGCTAAGGGAGACCGAATCCACTTGTCTCTCTCTCTCTCCCCCCCTTATTGTATTTAAGGTCTAGATGACCCCACCAAAACAGATATAACAGATTCCAAGAGGAAAGTAAGTTGTGAATTTTAGTAAATATATCCTTGAAATTATTAATAACAGAGTCTTGTACTGAAATTGCAAACCAGGTGCCCAGGTATTTAATCTTAGATGAAGACCACTGAAACCCAGTGTCAAGAATACAAGTATTATTTGAATATTTATTTAAAGGCAGAATTTCAGTCTTATCTCCGTTTACTTTGTAACCTGAAACTTCATAGAAGGAGGACATCTCACTACGTAGTGCCGGTAAGAATGTCTGTGGGTACAAAAGAAAGAGAAGTACATCAACCGCTTTAGCTGCTAACTTTAGATGTTTACTCACCAAATTGAAAACCAGGGATGGATGAAATAAGTTGAATACGAGGAAAGAAAGGTTTGAAAGCAAGAACATATAATAACAGAGAAAGAGGACAGCCCTGGTGCACGCCATATTGGAGAGGAAGGTATGGAGAGATAATAACGTTAACTAGGACTAATGCTTGAGGAAAGTGATAAAGTAGGGAAATTAGGACAATTATCTTAGGACCAAAACCATACCAAGCTAAAGATTTTAAAAGAAAGTCCAAGGTAATCCTATCAAATGCTTTCTCTGCATCTACAGTGATTGCTGCAAGTGGGGATTTAAAGAGAGGAGCTTTACTGAGAACATTAAGAAATATGAGAACATTGGAATGTTGTTAGCTCCATTGCAGACAATGGAGTGCTCCCTGCTTCTACGGGCCGGTAAAGGCCCGCAGAGCAACATTCCAATGTTCTACAAAGGCTTCTCAAAGCCTAACCCTGCTCTTACCACATTGTGTCCCACTCCTTGTAAAGGATGATGATGGGAGATTTAGCTGCTGGTTTTCTATTAACCAAGGGACTTTGGCTAGTGAAAAGCCTGGTGCTGTGAGACCAAGCTACCTGGTTGGACCGTGAGAGGTTTGAAAACGCGTGGCAGTGGTCAGACGGCACCAAGAGCAGAAAGAGGGCTTTGCTGGTCAGTTCAACATAGAATAAGGAAAAAGATGATAACCACAGCCCTGAGACACCAATGACATTAGAGGGTATTAAAAAGGCAACATCAGTAAACTCCATGGTGAAGATTCTTAAGAAAATGTTCCTGACTTCAGACACTACTGTGAGCTTTGCAGGTTCCTGGAGCCTCAGGAATAAAAGAAAGAACCATGAAAAATCTGCAAGATGTGAATATCGAACAGCACCCAGATGCGGGAGTGGGGATTGCAATGAGAGGGGAGGGGGGTGTGGCTGATTCCATTGGTGTGTCAAGTTTGACTTTGTTGCCTCATTCTCCCCAAATGATTATGTTGGGAAGGGGGTAAACAAGAACTGGTACTGTTAGAAAAAAGAGGACAATACATCAGGAAGGACTATTTAGTTTTCCTAGCCTGGAGGGTACTACCTCAGGGGGATAAAGAATGCTCTTGAAATCCCAGATGGAATCTCACTAGGAACCATCTGCTAAAGTATTATGACATAGCGGGATGGAGTAAGAACAGAGAGCCACAAAATACAAACAGCCTGTTTTAAAATGCACAGATTCCTTTTTTGAGTAGCAAAAACATGGTCTGAATTTGAAGAAAGAATAATAGAAGCAGAGAATAGAGTCTCAACACTGGAAGATGACTTCGTGGATCAGACAGAAGCAACTGGTATGATGGATGCTCAAATGGATGACACCCAGTGAAAGCTGGATGATTTTGACAAAAGACTCAGGCAGAACAATCTCAGAGTCCCAAATATCCCCGAAGGGGTGGATGGACGGAATGCCCATACATATGTTGTGGGACTCCTCAGAGGGCTCAAAGGTTCCCTTTCAAACAAAACCTTTGAAGTGGGCAGGAGGGACTGAAACCCAGGGCAGTTTTGATTTGTTTTGGCAATTTTTGTTTGCACCAGGCCCTCTATGATATGGCTTGCCCAGATTGTAAACGTTCTGCCAGGCGGTATGAGTTCTTTGTCTGACCTGACTTCTGCATGTTACTGTTGAAAGGAGATGGCGGCTCTGACAACTAATCCCATTCTTCCAAAATAAGAGGGCTATGACTTTCTTACTGAACCCAGTTAAGCTTAAAGAGGTTGATAAGGGTATGTTTCACTTCTTTACCTTAGAAGTTAAGGCAAAGGAGTTTTAGGAAAGCTTCGGCATGGGTAAGCTAAGTCACTTGGTGAGTTATGTGAGTGATGTGCTAGAAAAACATGGATAAGGATGAATGACTACGAATCAATACAAATCTCCATGGCCACTCGAGTGTTTGTAATATGTATTATAATATAATGATTTTCTCTTTTCGCCTTTCCATCATTCTCAATGGGAGCGACTGTTGTTGTTTAAGTGCCAGGGAGCAATTCCTGATTAATGAAATAGGATTAATGTGTCATGGGGTAATGGGACCACATACACCATAATAAATGGACCGACCATTCCCATTGCTTCTAGGGGGTGGCTGGGAAAGGAGGGGCATGGGATAGGGTGGGGAAGGGAGTTCAGGAGGGGGGCATGGAAGGAGGGAGGGACACAAGGGTTGGATTTGAGGTTGACAAGACACACTATGGGCAAGGCAGCAGAGATCTTTCTAAGACAATAAGTCTAATGGAATTGAGAAAGATAAGTATTGGTGTTGATTACAATTATATTAGGTTTTATATTGTCTTGATAGCCCCTAGAGGATGATCTGAGATGGGGAATAGCGTATAGAATGTTGTGTGGGTTCTTCCTGGTTTACAGTTTAAGGGTTGTACACCGAAAATGCGAATATTTTTGACTCACTGAAAATGGAATTAGCTTCATGGCCTCTGCCACTTGTCTTTTGTGGGGACTTAAATATCCATCTAGATCTTAAAAGCAAGCAAACCAGTGAATATACTTATTCAGGTAGGAAACCAATTGTTTTCACGGCTTTGGAGTGATTAGTGAGGGGCCTTGGCATTACAGATGTATGGGATAAACATAAGGCCCCCGACCCAAGCTTTACTGATTATTCTTTCCCACACAATAAGTTGGTGCGCTTAGATTATTTTTTGTCTCCTCTGCCCTAGTCTCTGTGGCTAAAATAGAGATGTTTCCCAGACTATAGCCCATTGGTTCTTGAGATTCCTGTAGTAGGCTTTTCTAGACATCTTGGAGCCTGTTTGTTATATAGAAAGCTATTAGCAAAACCATTATATCTAGATCATATGAGGATTTGAATAGAGCAATTTTTGGAAATAAATAGAGCAACATCTCCGAAAGGGGTGGTGTCGGACACTCTAAAGGCAGGAATTAGAGGGGAGCCCTCGACTTTGGTATACATATATAAAAAAAAAAGGAAGCAGATGGAGATTCAGGGTGTGTATACAGAGTTGTCTATTGCAGAGAGGAAACTGACTTGGAAATTAATTGAGAGTCACAAAGTACAAGAGACTTAACAGGCAATAACTATTTGGTAGGACAAAATGGATCAGTGTTTTAGCAAAGAGGTGGCTATGAACTTTTACACACATAGATTGGAATGGTATGAATATGGGAAAGACACTGGCAGATTTCTGGCCAAAAGGATTAGACAGTTTGAAGTGAGAAAAAGAATAATGGCTATCAATGGTCTGGTGTTGGGAATTGAAGCAAAATGTTTGCTTTTTGTTTAAAAAAGTATATATATTTTATTTATTGAGTTTTTCCATACTTCAGCACAGTACATACATAGGTATTGTAGCAATTCCGCAATGCATAGGTATGAAGACTTTTTTTTCCAAAGCCAATCAAAACAGTACAGCAAAGCAACCTCACCACAGTGCATCATATACATTGCCCATTTCACCAGTCCCATAGAGAGCAATCAAGGAATGGTGTTCATCAAGGCTCTGAGCATTGCAGACCCAACTCTGTACATAAATCAATCTAACAATTTTTATTGCAGTACATCAGGGTGTTCCATAATATGCACCTCAACAGGACTCCAAATATCCTTGGGTCTTGAGGTGACTGGCAGTTCCTAAGCATGAATGTTTAGTTGCTCCTTGCAATATGCAATATCCTTAAACCAGGAGACAACCGTAGGTGTGGCTCTGCCCCACCAGCATTTGGCAACCACTCCTTTTGCCAGCTGCAGCGAAACATCCGCCAATCTAAGATTGCACATCTTCAAGGCCGTACAGCAGCCCAACAGACACACCAGCGGAGTACAAGGCACAGATTCCATCAATATCTTTGTGAGATGTAATGTAACACTACCCCAGAATCTTGACACATGAGGCTAGGTGCTTGAAGTCCACATCCGCCACCCCACACCTCACACATTGTGAGTCCTCCCACAACCCATATCTATGTAGCCTAGAAGGGGTATAATACATTTGATGCATGAACTTGAAATGAATCATTCGTAAATTACATTATGCCGCGAGTCGCCTAGTCAGCGTACAACATGTCATCCAGTCCTCCCAAGATAGTGGTTCATCCAATTGCACTATCCAGAGGTGACTGGTTGATTCTCCACCAGTGATGCTCTGTGCAGTCTGGTCATCAAGCCCCTACTGCTGCTACCAGTCAAAAACATCTGAAGCGCCTTTAACGTCTGCGGTTCCACAGGGTATTCAGGATATTCAGCCCACACAGCCGCCCGCAATAAGCTGTCTTGGCAGTGAAATCCTCCAGAGTAACAAAAGAGCCACTTTGATACATATCCCCCAATTTGGTTATCCCAGCCTCGCCAAGTAGTTCTATTGCCTTCGACTCCTGGGTCACAGAGATGTCCGGGTGCTCGTTAAGAGGCAATGCTGGTACATATAAAGGCTCCCTACCCACTCTAGCCTGCAGGCCCTTCCATGCTCGGGCAGTGCAGGTGACTGTATTTATCTCCACCTTGGGGTTTAAAGGCGACTGTAGTGTTTTGAAAAAAGCTTTGTTCAGTATGATAGGGATATTGACAAAGAAGTACAAAACTTTTGGCAGGGTAGCCATCTTGATCTCAGCGATCCTATCCGCCAGGGAGAGCGACAGCCTTATCCACCCAGCCACCCTATCGGAAAGTACTGATATTGCCTGTCCATCGTTCATCTGAAGTACCACCTCCTTGTCCCTGTGCACCCACACCCCAAGATATTTGACAGTATCCTGGGTTCACCGCAATGGAAATTCCATCTCATGTTCCACTGTGCTCTGAGTTAGGGGCATCACAAGGGATGTGCACCAATTTATTGTTAATCCAGATAAGCCCCTGAACTTAACATATTCCCAAAGCAATGGCCCAAGGTGAGCTTCTGGTTTCTGAACAAACAAAACCATATCATCGGCATACAATGATACGGCCAGCAGTTTGTGCCTGAATCCTAGCGCTGCATACCAATACTGCTGCCTGATTTTGCATGCCAAAGGCTCGAGCACTAGGGACAACAACAGTGGTGATAGTGGGCAACCTTACCTAGTCCCCCATTCCACCTGGACAGAGTCAGAAACCCATCCATTAGCCTTGACCCTGAAAGTCGGCTCATTATACAGTAGACTGATCCATCCCACTAACTCGGGAGGAAGCCCCATCCTACCCAGCACCAGGAACATATACCCCCAGTTTAAGGAATCAAAGGTTTTAACGGCATCCAAGAATACCGCCGCCGCCTTCAGCTCAGGGTCTAGATAGTGCAGTACAGCGAACAGTGTTCTGAGGGTATGCGCCGTTTTGCGCTCCTGAACAAAACCCAGATCTGGCACCAATTGCAATCATTTCTGCTAGAATTTTAACATCCATATTAATTAACGACAGCGGTCGATATGATCTGCATTTATTTGAGACCTTGTCGGACTTCAGCAACATCACAATTATCAACTCTCGTAAGGTGGGAGGCAGCTCGCCACTATCATATGCCACTTCTAATAATACAGGGGCCAGTTGTTCCACATAAGTATTATGAAACTCGCTGGGTAGGCTGTCAGTGCCCTCTGCTTTGCCCGCCGGCAACTTCTGTATAGCTTCTTTTATATAATTTACGGCTAATGACTTAAGCAAATACTCTCTCTGACCCAATGATAGTGTCATGTAGTGAACATAGGTTACCACTAACCTCATCAGCCGGATACAGCGGGAGCGATGACCGAGTCTAATTCTCCTCTACCCACTATATGGAACCACCTGCGAGTACTAGTGAACTCAAACAGACTGTACCACAACAGGGGAAGAGGAAAAAAGGGACAAAGAAACAATAAAGTTGCAGCAGCTTGAATAACCAATCCAGAACTGGCTGGGAGCTGTGTGGATCTTACTCCTCTATAGCCTGTGAATTCTGTAGGGGAGAGAGAATACGTCTCTACACACTCTCTATGATACAGATCAATATGACTATGTGAGGATATACACTTACGTTTTAAACTGCCGCAAATATTCCACCTAAAACAGCTCAAAAAGGTAAAAATAAAGCACCAGAAACAAAACAAGCAAGTCTGGTATCACTTAATTCAGTGAATGTCACTGTCACATAACCTGTAACAGTGTGGTACAGGGCTTAAACAAGCTACCATGACTTATCTGAGAACCAGACGGAATTCTGGTTTATGTAGTCCTGGTCTGTATTAACCAAAGATAATCCAAGCCTCTCAACAGCTCTGTTATTCAAATAAAAATGGTTTCGACATATTCCGGGTGTTGTGCACTCCGCATTGACCCTTGTGTCAGAATGCCTTCCAATGCGAGGAAAATAAGAATTGCAGACAGCGCGCCCAAGCGCTTACAGAAGGTAGCTTAGAAAACAGCTTACCAATCAGCTGTTTCTGTAGCGAGCGCACTGCTTGCGAGAAAACAATAGTGTTCCGAAACGTGAAAGCCTTCCTTCACGCTTTCAGGAAAGAACAAAAATACAAATGTACTTCCGCACATCCAAGCGGCTCATCACAGGAGGGAAGGAAATAATGTCTCCATCGGTGAAAGCCTTTCTTCGCGCTTTCAGAAAATAATACCAAACGCTGCAATTCAGCGCGGCATTGTGCTCCACTAAACATTCGAATGCAGCGAATACAGTGCTCGCTGGTCAGTCAAGGAAACAACGAACATCCACTCTGGAAACAAAGGTTCAGAGACACTGGCCCTACGATATCAGGTGACAAGCACCTGATAGAAGGAAAGGAGGAGTTTAAGTAGAGAGCAAGGATAAGAGGCTGATCTTCTCTCAGCATTCTGGGAAGTGTAGTGCCCACACTCATGAACCAGTTATTCCTTGTGGTCTTATTTCCATCTAGGGTAAAATGTGACAGATAGCCACCTCAAAGCGATGTCCTCCATATTCTTCATGAATTCAGTTGTCTCAGTCTTGGGCTGCTGCCTATACAGGTCTGTGTAGAAGTCTGTGAAGACCGATACTATTTCTGGTATGGCGTAGCGTGGCACTGAGTTTTTATCCAGGATTTCAATTTTGTGGCCCTGCTCTCTAAGGTCAGCTAGCCTAGCTGCTAATTAAGCATGGGCGAATTTTGCGAATCTGGCGTTCGCGAATTTGCGTATTTGCGAACTCGCAATCCGCAAAATCCACGAATTCTCGCGAATTTGCAGATTTTTTTTTTTGTGTTCGCAAGGGTTTCTGCCAGTTCGCGAGGGTTTTGTACCAGTACGCAATTGCGAACTTACTTGTCGGCTCGCAACGGTCGCGACTATGTTGTTTCTACGTCTGGTTCATCATCACAGGTTCCCAGCACCCTCTGTTTCACCACTGCCACCCTCTGTTTCACCCATGCCACCCTCTGGTACATCAATGCCACCCTCTGGTTCATCATCACTGTAGATTATGGGGGGAAAAAGCAAGCACACCTGCCCTGCTTCAACTGACATGAATTAATTTGGGGTTGATTTATTAATGTGTCACTGTTTTAAAATTCCAGTCTGGCACCTGCTTCCTTATCTGTAATTTGCTTTCTGTTGCAGTGCAACTTTTTTTTCCAGGACCTTTGTGGCCTACTTGTAGCTATACTATGAGCCTGCTGTGAGGGTCAGAGCAGGGTCATACAATTGTTGCAACTAGCAACTGAACTCTGGAGGGGCCCCAGTCAGGAAGCACTACAGTGAATGGTTACTAATGATGAGTTTGAACTTTTGCACCTGCTGAGTGCTTTCAGTTTTGCAAAACTCATTTTTCAGCAATTTTGCGGGATTCGCGGGGCGCAAACGTGCGCGAGATCGAATTCGGAAGCCGCAAATTCGTGCCAATATGCGATTTGTTTTTTGCGGCGTGTTAGTTCCCGTTTTGTGCGTTTTAGCGAGCCGCTTGTAGCGCAACGGTGCGAAGTTACCCTCACGGTCGTTCACGGGCGCAGCCATCTTGTTTGCATGACGTATTTCCGTTTCTGGGCGCGATGTGTAACCTCGCAAATTGTGCGGCTCGCTAGTACAATTTCGCATGTGTTCGCGAGGAAAATCTTGCGCGAACTTACCCACGCGGTCGTGAATGGCTATGGTTCTGGGCATGCTTTTTCTATCCTCTCTGAATCTCTGCCATCCTTTGCTTTAAATCTATTTTACTTATTATCTATCTCTCTATTTTTCTAGCTCTATATTTTTGTGTTTTCTGCTACTTTTGGTTAATTTTAAACTACTTTTTTAAACTCTTTTCTTTTCTTCTTCCCTATTCTATTTTCTTTATTATTTAGCTTCCTTTCTGCCCAGACCATGGTAAAGGGAGCCGGGAAGCATCCCGAGAAGGGGGAGGTCCCGCACCCCGTGCCCGGCTCCCATGTGGGCGTTTGAGGGGGGAGCAGGTCGCATCCCGGGAGATCTTCAGCCCGGAGGAGGTGGCCGCACTAATTTTTTATGTTCAGCGCCGCCTCCCCAGGACCATCATGGCAGGTGGCAAGATCGCTCGCGGGTACGGGATCCAGGAGCGCCGGAAGCGGTGGGAGAAGGTGTGCCGGGCCATGTACCAACACTCTCGGGTCCGGCGCACCTACAACCAGGCCACCCACCGTTGAAAGGATCTCCTGGACCGGGAACGCGATCTGCTCGACCTGCTCGGCCTTGAGATCCCCGGGCTTGGTGAGTAGTAGTAGCTATTTCTTTACTACTCTGTTTTCTCCTGCTCTGTGTGTTATTAAATTGCAAATTTTTGTTTTTTACCAAGAGCATTATTGCTGCTGATTACATTGTAGGTAAATTATATTTCAAAATGTTCTGTGCATTTCAGGTGCACTGCTCTCCTTCTCAGTAGCGTTGCTACTATGCTTATTTGTTTTCGATTTTGTGTTCATTTCATTGGCCTGTGAAATTATGTATGAGTGTAGTTTAAAGAACTGCGTAATGCTAGACACTAAGGGTCAGATTTTTAATTACCGGCGCATCCCTGCAAAGTAGCAGGGATGCGCCAGTAATTGTGCGCCATGCCACCACCACCCATGGTGCGCCGTATTTACAATGCGGCGCACCTTGGGCCCAAAACGTCACCAAAGCGTTACGCATCTGTGCCGTAAAGGCAGCGCATTGCTGGAGTTGCGTCGCAACGATGGCGCAGCTCCAGCAATGCTCTGGGGTGCCCTATCTCCCCAATGCTGCATCAAGCCGTACGTCTGCTTCAAGCAGGCGCAGGGTTTGAGTCACGCATCATTGTCCTCAAAGTGACTGATTGAAATCTTGTAGATTTCCCTCAGTCACTTTTAGGATGCGTTCCTGCGCAGGAACGCCCTCCCTTGCGCCAGAACGCCCCCTGATGGCGCAGGGCTTTACAACGTGATGCATCTCCCATATGCGTCACGTTGTTAATATACGCCGCACCATGGCGCCTCTTTTGTTCTGCCGCTGCGTCACAAAAGTCACGCAACAATGGAGCAAAAGAGCTGCAAGGGGCTTCTAAATCAGCCCCTACGGACTCAAGTCCAGTCCTTCCTTTGTACACATGGCGATTAGAAGAAATAGTGGTGGTGGATTGATAGTTTGAGTATTTTAATGACTGGTTTATGTAGTAGGAAACTTTTTAGTGTTGTCGCTGATCTGCAATCACGATGGACTTTGTCTGTCACTTCGCGTGCAAATCAAGCAATACTAATAACGTAGTAGACCACATGAGATCGGTCAATATATCCAGTGGAATAGTTGTCTATTTGCTATTTCGCCAAAATATTTTGTTATTGTTCTTTTGAAATGTTTGATTTGGTTGACAAATATCATCCATGTTTTCTGGTCTTTCTTTCTTTCATGTTGTACATCAGCTCCCCCCAGTGGCAAGAGGACACAGGAGGAGGAGGAGGCTGCTGTTCAACAGGATGCAGGCCAGGATCGGGCAGGCGAGGGCTCCTTTGCTGGCCCCGGTAAGTTTTAATTTTAATATAGAGTACCTATTTTTTCCTAGCGTTCCTCATTCGATTTTTTCTAAATCGTCTTTGATCTTCTTGTAGAGTGTATCTAAATTCTTATCCTGCCTCGACTATGACTCCCTGTGGTATTACTAGATTATTCTTATTAGTCTGTCTGTGTAGCTAACTAAGATTGCACATTTGGCAATTCCATTGGACTCCCATTCTAGTCAGCAATAGCTCTATGCACTGAGTGCAGTCCTCTGGGATTGTCCATAATGTCTTTTCAAGTCTTCTAAATGTTTATGCTTTGACAATTGCCAACAATAAAAAGGTAAATGACCACCAAGAAAGAATAGGATACTACTTTACTTTTGGTTTGGATAGGAGGACAATCCATTCTACTACTGTTGCAGGGACAAATCTGCACAAACAGAACTATGGACACTAAATAATGCATTGCCTAGCTTATCAATTATAATAGGCGCTGTTAAACTTTCCACATACCTCAGTGATAATAGACTTTGTAGTTGAACCCCCAATCTCCTTACTGACTAGATAGTGTGGCAGAGTCATTTAGCTCCCAAAGTCACTGATGATTGATCCCCAATGATGATTATCCAACGCAGGACAAGAGTACGGAGTCAGAGTCAAGAAGTGTCAGAGGCACGGACTCATGCTTGCAAAAATTGCAAAACCTTTAGCTCAGCCACTCTAGTCTGGAGGACCAAAAACCACAGAGTCTATTTAAGTTTAAAAGCTTTATTAAAAGTAAACACATTTTATAAAATCAAGTTTGTCATAAAACTAAACGTTTAACTGAAAATGGAAAAGTGCTTAGTGCTGACGATTAATTGAACACATTTCTTGTGGTCGAGCCGAGCTCTCACCTGGTTTGAACTTGATCTTGCTCGTGTTCTTAGAAGTCAAGCTTCTGTCTGTTAGGAGAAAAAGTGGTGCGTTTTTTAAAAATAAAAAGCAAGCATTCATCAGTTGTGCCAAAAAGTGCAGCAAGACAACAGCCTTCCCTGGAAAAAGGGACATTTTTACTTTAGAGTAGACAGTCACAAATTATTACATTGTTTTCTGTTTTTTTCACATTTCTTTATTCCTAGACCAAATATTATATAGTAGTGAGTGAGTGGTGTATTCTAACATTCTTAAATGTACTTTGTAGGTGGAACATCTGGTGGCGGGGCCAGCGCGGAGGTGGTGGTGCTGGATGAGGAGAACACTTCTGGGGAGGAGGCGGTGCAAGTGCCGGACGACACCAATGTGCCTGTGAGGGTTCACACGGTGGTGGCGGGCAGAGGTAAGCTATATATTCCTTACTTATTGAGATTGAAGACTGCAGAGTGTGCTTTCTGCACGGGTGTATTATAAATCAACCAGGTAGTAGCCTCCTCTAAATGTACTTCGACTTAGCTGTGAAGTTTTTGGCGAGAAGAATCCCAATCAGATCTGAGATGAACTTGATGGATGGGATGAACGAAAAGCGAAAGAAGGGTGTAAGTAAGTGTGGAAGGACGAGGAATTTAATGATGACTGTCAAAGAAGAATGATATGTGTTTGCTTGGTCCCCGAGGTGGCTGGGAAGGAAAGAATATGGTATGGTGCATGGCTGGGTGAATGATGAAGCAAGGATGGGTGGAAGGAGAACAGCCTGGGTGGGTGAAACAGAAACTGTATGTGTGCATGCACTTTGAATGGATGGATGCCTGGATCATGGTACTATCTGACTCTTAGATAGCATATGTGTATCTAGAGAGAGTAGACGGTCACAGGATGAACTAAGTGTTACTTTGAAGAGCATGTAACACCGCAACCGCACCTCCGTTCCAGTGTAGGAAAGGGAAGGAAAAGAAGTTGCAATTTTGTCCAAATACTACCATGAATAGTAGCAGTAGTTTGTATTGCAACTGCAAGTACATTATATATCCGGTTATTACTGTGGACACTCCCTACCTCTCTTAATAAGTTTAGTTTAGTAGTAGTACATCATTCATGTGTGGGTGTATCACTGTTCACTCAATAAAAAGCAAAGCACCTAAAGTCATCCCATATGTAATCAAATACATCCCATGTGAAGTGATAGATAATCAGATTTAGCTTCTCCATTTTCCTTTTCTAGTACTCATTTGCACTGTAGGGTGAAAGTTAAATTAATTAAGCAGTAGCCCTTTTAACAGAGTATTCTCAGTGCCACCCGTAATAGAAAAGTAAGAGCTTCACCACCTGCATATACTGGACCGGTACAGTAACGCAAGTCTGTCTCACTCATAATGGTGTGCGTCTGTTTTTCTCGGGTGCAAGTTCACTGCACTGGCATTATGCCGGCTTGCATAAGATAACGTACCAATTTTCCTAAACAAGAGAGAAGAATAAGAATAAGACTGGTGTACTGTCATAGTCGACTGTAATAGAAGTCCATAGTGCTCGTAGAATTTGTTCCTTAAACTCCCACTAATGTTAGAGCAAGGATGAAGAAGTGGGAGGTTAGATAGATACTGGCCTCAATAGTTATGAACTGTGCTTTCAAGTTGCTAGTTGTACTGTGACACAACTTTCTGCTCAATCATTTTGTGTTAATCTTAAGGAGCATTGGTTACAGACTATGTCTTTCTTTCTTCATATAGTTGCTCCTTCCAAATCAACAACACCAACAAGGAAGGAGCGGGCTCGAATGGCCCGGCAACAGAGGCTGGATGCTACTGTCGCCGAATATCTGCGGCTGGTGGCCCTGGAGGAGGAGGACACGCAGTCTACTGGTACAACATCCACTGGGACAACTGCATCCTCCTCTGTGCCCCCACGGGCTGCCAGCCAGCGCAGTGCTCCAGCGGTACGTAGCCGGCCTACCAAAGCCAACCGCCACCGAAGAGCAGCAAAGACAGCAGATGCCCCCCACAGGAGTTGCAAGGCACGCCAGCACCGCTTATGCCTCAGTGTGTCCTACCTGGAGCAGGAGGTCCTAACATATAAGACCTTGGTGGAGGGCCTCCGCTACGACCATGCCACCCTCCGCAAGGAGTATGATGCCCTGGCCGCTAAAGTGAACAGCATCCTGCCGTAGTGGCCCTTGCCCCTTTTTTAGAGACTTTTGGGGGGTGGGAATTGGGAGTTGGGTTGTTTTGGGGACTTTTGAAGGACAATCGTTGGAGTTAGGGAGGGTCTTGCGGGAGATTATTTTGTTAGGGCTACACAAATATACTTTTTGAAACTTTATCTGAGCATACCTCTTTTTTACTGCTTTTGAGTCTGGTGGGTGGGGGTTTAACAGTAAGTTTGTTTTCCTGAAACTTAAGTCTGTGTCATTTTCTTCCTTTAAGTGTAAATGGCTAAATGTTTTCAACACTAAGTGCCTCTCACAGAGTAAGTGAATTCAAGAGTCCTAGGACTTTAGTAGTACTACCGTCAATCTCTCGTCTCTCCTAATACTCCATTATACTACCTCCCACCAAACGCTTATCTTACCTATAATTTGTGTTTGAAAGTAGGGCTAGGCCCAGGGCTGGCTCCACGGGAAATGGCGATTAAGGTTGGCAATCCTGGGCGGATGAAATGTCCTCATTGCGGTGGTACTAGTGGTGTGACACAGTGGCAGATGCATGCCTATGGAAAAAAAGAAAATGAAACCTGGTTTGTCCTTACTGGAGCATTACAACGGTACGATAGAGAATATAGCAGGTGACAGTACACTAGAACAGTGCCACAATGTAGCCTAACAAATGGTAAAGTATTGAAGGTATAACTAGTACTTGCGTTGAATTTCTTTGACATTGGCTACTACAACAAGAAATAGTACTGAAGCTGAGTAAGTCTAGAATATATTCTCGATTCCTTCACCAGCCTGTTGCTATGACCTTATCCTCCCCAGCAAGTGTGTGGAATTATTGATGTCATTTAGTCACACATCAATCAAAACCACACAGCCCGGGGAGAGAGGGTTAGGGTTTGGAAAATGGATGGGAATGGGGGTTTCTTTTTGGGTAGGTTTTGTTGAGAGAAGAAAAGAAAAGCACAGCATGGACAACAATAATTGAAGATAAAGAAATCTTTGGGTACAAAGCTAACCATAAATCTTTTAAGTGACATAAAGGAAGTGCATGCACTACTACATGCATTGTTACTGAAAAGTAAGTAGTACTTTCGACAACCGTGAATGACAGAATGCGAAAGTACAGGGCTGCAGCGTTTTCACTTGCCTATCTCTGCACTCAGAGAAACACTTCTTACATTAAATTAGGTTTAAAAAATAACCGAAGTAAAACCTATAGAATGGCTGTAGGGATCAATTTAGAAGCAGAGAGAGATCCAAGAAATGCAGAGTCACACTCATAGAAGTTCACAGCAATAACATTACTTAAAAAAACATTACAAATGAATGGATACTGTATCTGTATATTGTTTTAGTTGTCCTGTTGAATTTGGTAAGTAAGTTGCACGCATCAAACCATTCCTCTTATTAGCGGCACTCCTCCATTCCAGCTGACGCTCCGTCCATCAATGTTGGTGACCAGAAGACACCCTGTCCACTGCCTGCCTGGCGGATGCTGAATTGCGGCTCCTAATGTGAAGCCTGACTTAATCCTTTTTTTCCCATTGCACAGACTGAAACCCGGCCTGTAATTATTGATGGAAAAACAGGAAGTGATAATAGAACACCACTGACAAATAAATATAAGGTATGTACGCTTTGTAGTGCAAAAAGTCACACTTTGAGTTTCCTAATAGACAGTACAATATTTTTGAAAGTGCGTACTCTGTCTGAGTCTCCTTTTGAAGGATAAATAAGTATGGGCAAAATAATTTAGCGGATCTTTCCCCTCAAGCTAGGTGTACTGTAAACTGTGTTTTAGAACAAAATTAGACCTTCCCAGCAGTGCTCCCACACAGACCCTTACTAAAGCCAGTCGCGAAAATGTAGAAGACCCCCAATCAGATCTCAATAAACGAGGCCTAGTAGAAAACTGGTGACAAAACGTACTTTGAAAGTAAAAGTAGGCCCAAATACCCCCTTACCCACCGTGGGTTGTATTCAAACCACTTGCAAGCAAGCAAAAGTATCCATACCCAGCATCGCTCCAAGACTCGCAAACCCCCCCACAAACAGCCCCCCACCCAAACACATGCAATACAAATACTGCTAACCCTAACGAGCCCTAAGTTAAGAATAGTGGAAAACGCTTTCTTTAACTATGCCAAATCCCCCCTTTTCCACCATGGATTTTCTTCAAATCACTTGCAACCAAAATTACACATTCCCATGAGTGCTCTAAGAAGACCCCAGAACTCAGTTGCAAAAATCTAGAACACCCCGAAACACATGCAATCCTGCTGCTAGGGCTAACTCTAACAAACCCTAAGTTACAAAAAAGTGCCAAAAGGCTTTTCCGCATGGATTTTGTCCAACCCACTTCTATCCGGTATTAGACCTTCCCAGCAATGCCCCAAGACCCGCCAACCCACCCGCAAAAAAGCACAACACCCCCAAACAGCCAAAAAGGAAAATCTCATACTAACAATATTTATCGGCCTTCGGTCCAAAGGCGCTGTGCAGCTAGGTCATAACTCCCGTTTTCCACCACGGATTTCCTGAAAAGCAAATGCAATTAAAATTAGACTGTCCCAGCAGTGCTCCCAGACCCCAAAACTCACCCACAAACACCCGGAACCCCCCCAAAGAGCACCTCAAAGGCAAGCAAGTCAGCAAAAACGCAAAAAAAAATTTGCCTCCGATTTGGTCCAAACCACTTTTATCCGGTATTAGAGCTTCCCAGCAATGGCCCTAGAGCCGTCAACCCAGGCGAAAACTAGTAGAAGACCCCCAAACAGCCAAAAAACAAAAGTACAAAAATGGGGACTTAGTCATTTTCATGGCAATTTCCAAAATCACTCCGCGCGCGCTCTGCAGCTAGGCCCTAACTCCCCTATGCCACCATGGATTTGCTTCAAACCTCTTGCAATCAGAACTATCCATACCCAGCAGTGCTCCCAGACCCCAAAACCCACCCACAAACACCAGGAAGCCCCCCAAACAGGCCCCCAAAAATGCTACATTGAGCAAAATGTCAGAAATAGCAAAACAAAATTCAGCATGGATTTTGTCCAAACCACTTCTATCCGGTATTAGACCTTCCCAGCAATGCCCCAAGACCCGCCAACCCACCCGCAAAAAAGCACAACACCCCCAAACAGCCAAAAAGGAAAATCTCATACTTACAATATTTATCGGCCTTCGGTCCAAACGCGCTGTGCAGCTAGGTCATAACTCCGTTTTCCACCACGGATTTCCTGAAAAGCAAATGCAATCAAAATTAGACTGCCCCAGCAGTGCTCCCAGACCCCAAAACTCACCCACAAACACCCGGAACCCCCCCAAAGAGTACCTCAAAGGCAAGCAAGTCAGCAAAAACGCAAAAAAAATGTAGTCTCCGATTTGGTCCAAACCACTTTTATCCGGTATTAGAGCTTCCCAGCAATGGCCCCAAGACCCGCCAACTCACCCGCAAAGAAGTTGAACACCCCCACAAGTGCAGAGTCTTTCTTCATTGGGTGTAATCCAGCCCTCTGCTTTGAGGGAAATAGGAGTCTGGAGGAGGAGGATAGAGGAGCATGTTCTTGTGAACTTGTGAACCTGAGGAATGCAGACTGTGGCACCTTCAAATCAATAAGCAAACAAGTGAAGACAGTTCTGCTGATGGGCTTGTTTTTGTGATTAGGTGATTACAGTTTTAATTATATTAACTGTGCAAAACAAAGAAAAACAGACACAGAGGAATAAAAGTGAAAAAGGACGAAAAAGAAAGTTATTGATTCATTGGCTCATTTTCAGGGCTCGGTGTCAGGGAATAAGAATAAGAGTTCGTCCTCATACTCTGCGAATTCAGGCAGGAGTAGGTCAGTGTCACCTAACAGAGAAGAAATTCCCTCATCTACGTTGCTGTCCTCCTTGTCTTCATCCGGCGTGTGTTCTCGTACTTTGTAATCTGGTGGTATGAGGTGCTGATTCATCTTGATCATTGTTAACCTCTCCACATTTTTGGGCGAGAGGCGGCTCCGTTTGGAAGTTACAATGCCACCAGCAGCACTGAAAACACGTTCAGAAGACACGCTTGCGAGTGGGGAAGACAAGTAGTTTATAGCCAGGTTGGAGAGCTGTGCCCACAATTCTTTTTTCCCATGCCAATACGCCAATGGGTCAGCATTAACATAGACCTCTGTTGAGTCATTCAGGTAGTCCTGCACCATCGACTCAAGGTTCTCCAAGGTTCCTCCACTTTGCTTACTTTTTGCTGGGACCTTTTGAGAACCAAACCCAAGGAAAGGTAGCCAATCCTCTTCTTCACCCAATGTTAGTGTTGTGTCTGGTGCAGATGATCCGGTTGCCGGTGTCTTTAACGGCTGAGAGGTCACTTGTGCCACAGCCACAGGTGCAGAAGTGGATTCTTTTGACTGGGGATGGCCTGCTGATGCTGATGTACTGCCTTTTCCTTCAATTTGCTGCCGTTCTCTTTCAAACCTCATGGCTGACAAGGCTAGCCAACGTTTGTACTTTGTAACATCTTCATCATCAAAAGCAAAGAATGCTCGGCCTGCCAGCGCCTTTTTGTAGCGTGGATCCAGAATAGTAGCACAAATGTAATGCTGTTCTGATGAATCATTTTAAGACGTTCATCGCCAAGTAGGCGCTCTAATAATTTCTCCGCCAAAACAAAAGCGTCTTTCTTTTCTTCATCTTTTTGAAACATAGAAGACACCGCCTTCAGTTGGTGCTCCAGCATGCGCAATAATGGGATAGCTTTTCCCAAATTAAAGTCCTCCCTGCTGACTGCACGTGTGAAGACCTCAAAAGGACGAAGCATGTCTGTTAGGCATTTAACTAGCCTCCATTGCGCCGCATCTAGCCTCAGGTCCTTCTGAGCTGTACCCAGTTTTAAGAAATAGTGATCGAGAACCGTATACTGCTCATACAGACGCTCAAGCATGTAGAAGGTTGAGTTCCAACGTGTTGGCACCTCCTGGATGAGTGCTTTCACTGGCATTCGACGTTCATGTAGCAGGCTCCTCAGATGCTTCCGGGCCTTAAAAGAATGGCTGAAATGGTTGCACATTCTTCGGCAGGTGGCCACTAACTCGCACGCTGGACTGTCTTCACTCAAGAATTTATTAACAACCAGGTTTATACAGTGCGCCAAACACGGCACTCTGAAATAGTTACCCAGCTCCATGGCCTTAACTACATTGGCGCCATTATCCGTGGAAACATAATCAATATGGCGTTTTTTTGGGGACAGCCAGTAAAAGACCTTTGTGTTAAACTCATTCAAAATGTTTTCTGCTGTATGACGTTTCTCCAAGCCAAACATGGCTAGTGTTGCATGTTTCCGAGCAGCTTTAAAAACTTGGTCCGGGTCAACACCTGCGTTTAGCTTTGCTTTAACCCCCGAAAAAGAGACCCAGTGTGCTGTGATGCACATGTAATCAGCACCTGCGCCACTGGTCCACATGTCTGTTGTCAGATGTATAGTGTGAACAGCACTCTTCTGCAAAGCTGCCCCAATCACCCCCAGCACATCTTCATGTAGTGCTGGAACCGCAACTCTGGCATTCGACGTTGATGTAGCAGGCTCCTCAGATGCTTCCGGGCCTTAAAAGAATGGCTGAAATGGTTGCACATTCTTCGGCAGGTGGCCACTAACTCGCACGCTGGACTGTCTTCACTCAAGAATTTTTTAACAACCAGGTTTATACAGTGCGCCAAACACGGCACTCTGAAATAGTTACCCAGCTCCATGGCCTTAACTACATTGGCGCCATTATCCGTGGAAACATAACCAATCTGGCTGTGATGCACATGTAATCAGCACCTGCGCCACTGGTCCACATGTCTGTTGTCAGATGTATAGTGTGAACAGCACTCTTCTGCAAAGCTGCCCCAATCACCTCCAGCACATCTTCATGTAGTGCTGGAACCGCAACTCCGGCAAAATTGAACCAGCTAGGAACCTTCCATTTAGGGCAGAGCGCTGCCACTAATTCTAGTAAACCAACCCCTTCTACAAAAGAAAAAGGGAGAAGGTCCAGAGATAGCATTTTAGCCAGCTTAGTGTTATACAGACGCGTCAGTGGGTGGTTGCGATCATATGGTGCCTCTGAAAACAACATGGTTCTAATGTTGCCCTGGACCATGCATTTACGGGATGATGATGATGATGACTTCTTCGACCCAGTTACGCTCGCTGATGAAGTTTTTCGCATTGGTGTCTCACTCTCTCCCACACTCTTAGTGTGGCTCACATGGGGTGTGCTGCTGACAGGGGTACTGGGTGTAAGTGAAGTGTTTGACACGTCTTCTTCCTCCTCATCATCATCAGATGAAACATCAACATTTTCTTGACTTGCAATTCGGGCTTCCTTGATCTCCTTTAGGTGCGCAAACCATTGGACAGTGTGCTGTCTCTTAAGATGACCTCTCTGGCCTCCGGTACCATAGTTGGTACCAAACGTACCACGACTAACTGCAAGCTTACAAATGCTACAAATGGCAAAGTTTTCCTTTTTTGGGCAAACACTAAAGAAGTCCCAAACTGCGGACTTGAAATGTCTGTGGGGGCCGGAGAAGGCGGCGGTAATGCTTCTAATGCCAGATGCAGTGGAGGATGTGGATTGCCGAACTTTACTACGTTGTGCACTTTCACCACCACTAATTGAGGTCAAGGTGGATGGAGGTCCCTTCTGGCGAAGAAGAAATATGGAAGCGGTAGGTGTTGTTGTACTAGTTAACTCCAATGAATTTGGTATTTCCATTGCCTCCTCGTCGACAACATCATCACGCTCAGCAGCTTCTCGGGCTAGGGTCAAAATGTCTGTTTGCTGCATGCCCGCTGGGGCTGCAGTGACCTTTATGATGACTGGGTCATCGTCGTGAGAGTCTTCATCAGCAGCAGTATCCGCCACTTCTTGTTGAGCCTCATCACACTCCATAACTATGAGACTTTGGACGAGCTTCCTTTTACGCTTAACTACCTTTGTCAGATCATGGTGTGCCTCACTCTCAGACGGCAGTGGTGCTGGTTCCCAATTTTGATCCGTATCATCAGAAGGAGGTGTGCTTGAAGAAGATGTAGACACCACCCTTGATCTCTTCCTTGCTAGGGATGTGGAAGACAATGAATGATCATCAGGAGGAGTGGCTTCCTCAAATGATACCTCGGCTTGATTGTCGATTTCCTGATGTGCCCCTACTTCGGGAGGAACAACTATTGTGGGCACTTGTGACCCTCCATGCACCTCTGCTTGCGCATCTCCTTGCGCTGTCTCTCCTTCCACTTGTACTTGGGCTTGTACTTGCACATGTGGTTGTTGTTGCGGCTGTGGTTGTTCAACACTCCTCAGATGAGTTACAACAACCTGTGTTGATTGAGGGACATTGCTGCTACTTTCTTGCGATGAGCCAACATCACTGGTCGATGGTGATTGAACAACTAGACTAAGTGCCTCTGCAGCACTCAAGGGCTTGGACTTAAGTTGGCTTGGTGGTGGTGGTGGTACTGAGCCCAATGGAGCGGAGGTGCTGTTCCCAGCTTGGTCCCCAGCAGATCCTGCTGCTGCTGCAGGCGTACTTTTGTTTTTACTCCCAAAAAATGTGACGGGCGGCACACCAATCTCCTTGGTAACTTGCTTCTTCTACTCCTTACTGGCAACTTTATTGCTAGAGGAGCTACGGGGAACTTTTTTTGGGGCCATCTTCTTCAGAGGTCAGAACAGCAGCCCGCAGTTGCACGAGTTGAAGAGTTGTCTGTGGCCAGACGTGACGTCTCGTGACGTTATGCTGCACACACAAACCGCTGCAGGACTTCTTCCTGGCACTGGTGGTTCTCTTGAGTCTTGTGCACCTAAAAGCAATGGAAGACAGAGGAACATCAGTTCAGTTATACACCCCAAAAACTCGAAAACCACATACAAATCAGCACAATCCCATGCCATCCATGCCCTCCATGATGTTTAAATTCAAGACACCCCACAGAAAGACTAGGCCCATGCACCACTCACTACCCCTGGTCAAAAGGCCACAACAACAGCCCAAATAAACGAAAAACACAGAAAAATCAGCACAATCCCATGCCATCCATGCCCTCCATGATGTTTAAATTCAAGACACCCCACAGAAAGACTAGGCCCATGCACCACTCACTACCCCTGGGCATAATGGTTGAAACCTAGGCAAAATGGTTGCAGACCTAGGAACACTGCCTGCATTCAAAATGGCCCCCTGCCTCCCAGCACATGGCCTGCCTGTACCAGCACTCAAAATGGCCCCCACCTACATGGCCTGTCCCCTTGAACACCCCAGAAAATCGAAAAACACAGAAAAATCAGCACAATACCATGCCATCCATGCCCTCCATGATGTTTAAATTCAAGATACCCCACAGAAAGACTAGGCCCATGCACCACTCACTACCCCTGGTCAAAAGGCCACAACAACAGCCCAAAAAAACGAAAAACACAGAAAAATCAGCACAATCCCATGCCATCCATGCCCTCCATGATGTTTAAATTCAAGACACCCCACAGAAAGACTAGGCCCATGCACCACTCACTACCCCTGGTCAAAAGGCCACAACAAAAGCCCAAAAAATCGAAAAACACAGAAAAATCAGCACAATCCCATGCCATCCATGCCCTCCATGATGTTTAAATTCAAGACACCCCACAGAAAGACTAGGCCCATGCACCACTCACTACCCCTGGTCAAAAGGCCACAACAACAGCCCAAAAATCGAAAATTCCCAAATTGTAGTTGCAGCAACTGTAATTCCCCAAACAAACTTACTTGTGAAATTTCTAATCCAAAAGTGATCCAAAGAAAGTCAAAAAGGCCTCATATCCAAATATCCAGCAGCATCCACAAAAAGTATCCTTCCAGGTCAAGAATCCGAATGAAAGTGACCAGCACATGAAGAAAGCACTGGGAGGAGCCTGCTGGACAGGAACAGGAAGTTGGAGACTGTGGGGCACTTCCTTCCTCCCCCCCCCCCAAAATGGACTCCTTGCAAAAAAAAGTGCAGGCAAATGTCAACCTGAGGAGTTATTCTGATAAAAATCATCATTTTCAGAAGGTTTATGCTGCTTGCTGGTGGATTTCTTGTGCAGAATTTCAAATTTTGTAATTTTGCGCGTGCGAGATTGTTACTCCTTGCCGCATCTACGTGTTCGCAATTGCGAACTCTTGCGATGCATGCTGTGCAAGGTGGCAAGCCGCGATTACGTAATCGCGGTCGCCAAACTCCCGCGGGATACCGCAGCAAGATCCAAAATGGCGCAGCACTCGCAAAATATTGAGAAAAACTACTCGGCAAACCCACCAAGGCCTCAGGTGATGGAGCACTGTTATATTGCCGCTCAGGAGACAGCAACCTAGCCTCTATCTCCTGCATTTTGATATGCAGAAAGTGTAGGACATCAGCCTGAACTCCCATACATTTGCCCCTTATCATGACTTTGAAAGCCTCCCACACAATCCCCTTGCTGTCGACCGAACCAGCATTTTCGGTAAAAAACCTTTGGTAATAGCAGCACCTATAGTAGTGCAGATAGCTGGTCAGAGAGAGCATCCGGCTGCAAACGCCACTGGAAAAGGAGTCTAATGTATGTCGGAATGGCCAAGGTCAACGACACTGACGCATGATCAGACAAAGTTTTCAGGAAAGTTACAAGTCTCCACCTATGAGCCAGCAGTGCCGGAGATTAACCAATAAACCAGTGGAGACCAGGAGTTATGAACCGCAGATGTAAAAGTACCCTCCTTTATCCCTGGGTTCCTTCCTCATGCATCATTTCTTTGACCATGCTAGCAGCCATTTTGCCATGCCAATCAATGGCCGTCGATATATCCATCTCTGCGTCAAGATATATATTCAGGTCAACCCCCCAAATAATTTGCGACAGTTCCAACACACAGAACCTTCTCCACATGTCACTGCAGTAGGCCGATTCATCTACATTTGGCCCATAGCTATTAACTAGGGTAACTAAGTACCCTCCCAAATATCCATGCAGCAGGACAAGCCTACCCTGTGCATCGCCTTCATTGTGAAGCATCTGAAACGAAGTGCCTTTATTTATTAAAATAATTACCTCTCTGGAGTATGCCGAGTAAGACGATGCCACAGCTGTTTCCGCCCACCTTTTACCCACATGAGTTTCAGTGTGTTTGGTGAGATGTGTCTCTTGTAGGAAGGCTATATTGATATTATGCCTATCCAAATACACAAAGACCTGCCTTATCTTTTTAGGGTTGTTAAGTCCCCACATATTCCATGTTCTCATTTTAATCATCCATGATGCCATTCATACTTTCTTCCTGCATACCTGAACAGCGTATACTCTTTGCTCATGCTAGCAGACCAGCGAATGTAATGAGAAATGTCCAGTTCTGTAGTTGCAGCATAAACAAACCCCCCCTTTTCCCCCGTCACCCACTTCAGCCTCCCCAACTGCCCGAAGCCATCTCATAAGCAACTCTCCCTGAAAGGCATTAGGGGTGCACACAATTAGGGGGTGTCACAGGCTCAAGGCACTTTTTCCCACTGGTGAATCAAGTTCAGTATAATGATGCTTTTTCAGAACAGCGTCCAACCAATATACTCACCAATATCAATGTCCACAGCATCTCACTCGATATCTGACATTGGGGTTTCTGTATATCTCTGGGTTTTTTGCCAAGTTTTAAAAAAGTTTGTTAAGTTTTTTAGGCTTGTGAACAGCCTCTGTTTGCCATCCACTTCTATCCTCAAGCGGGCCGGATACAGCATCGCATCGGGAATATTTGCCGCTTGCAACTTCTTCTTTACAGGAATAAATTCCCGTCTGGCAGCTTGAACAGTGGCTTTGAAGTCAGGATAGAACTCAATAACATTGCCTTTGTGCGTTATTTTCAGTTTTTCCCTGACCATGTTGAGTATCGCATCTCAATACTGATAGTTCAGGAGACGGGCGATCACGGGTCTTGGCAGGGCCCCTGGGACTGGACGCGCCACCAGCGATCTGTGAGCCCACTCTACCAACCTCACACTTGAAATATTTTCAGGCCCGAATTTCTCCAGAATATTTTTTCGATATATTCCTCCATCTTGCCCATGATGGTTGATTCAGTCAGTCCAAGAATGCAGAGATTATTTCGGCGAGACCTCGCTTCGAGGTCCTCATTCTTTGCCTGTATCACCGCAATAACTTTTTTCATGTCCAAACTTTTAGAGGTCACATCATGTACGAAGTCCTCCGCTGTGGAAATCTGCTGCTTTGCTTCACCCAGTTGCATTCCCTGTGTATCCAGCCTTGCGGCGAAGTGATCCACACTCACATTAAGGGTGTTGATTGACTGTAAGCTGTTTTGCATTGCCATTAGTGTTGCTTCCAGACCAGAAGAGGTTTTCTCTGGGAGTTCCGGCACCAAATCCGAACCCGCCTGCCACTGGGATTTAGTCAATCTCTTAGCTTCAAAAGTTAGGCGTGACAGTTGTTTGTCTGTTTTCCCCATCTTTGAAGAAACGCATCTGGCGCAGCAGTCAGTGGAAAAACCACAGTAGAATATTGTATAACCTCCTTCACAACAAATTTGTAATAGCGAAGACTTTAACCCTGCATACTTTCACTCCGCAAATGTTTCACTCCGCATACTTTCATTCGGCAAACACTTTCACTCTGCATACTTTCAGTCTGCAAATACTATGAAAACAAAAAGAGGTGGAAAGGAGAGTAAATATGACAAAGCAACAAAATATAGGCATAATGATTTAAACATTGCATTTTTTTAGATATATTAAAAGATTTTAAGATATATTAAGGAGAGATATATATTTTTTTTTAAACGGTGCAGAAAAAACTGTTAAAAATGTAAAGCTTTTGAAAATAAAAAAGGAGACTTGCTGACTTGCACTGCATACTCAACACTTGACACTCGAGGGTGAAGTTGTACACGAGAAAATGAAAATGTTGATGTCCCTTTCCATGCAGAATTAAATTGAAGAAACTAACATTCTTTGAAATAAATGGACGGCGCGATGCTCAAAGGATGTAGAGAGGCTGCAGAATATTACCCATAATGAAGTGGTTTAGAAGTTAAGCGTAGGCTATTGATGCAAAAATGAGTCTATTTTTTATCTTTAGTATTCTTTTTGACGAAAGCAGTAATCCATTTTTTTATAATTTTACTTCATAGAATGTGGTAAACGGAAGCTGATGCAGGAGAGATCTGCAGGAATGTAAGTTTGACTTTATTTTCAAAAATTGATATAGAGAGTAAAAGAGTAAGGTTTGAAATAATGGAAATATTTTGTTTTTCAAAAACAACTTTATTGAACATATAAATGAAGAGTGGATTATACTTGTATTCATTCTTTAATTAATACATTTTTAATTTCTTTATTTGATGGTAACATTTATTTACAAAGTGTTTTGTTTTTGAGTTGTAAATATTTTTGAAAGAAAATGATTTTCATAAAGATGTAATTGTCAATTTATGATTCTTGTAACAGAAGACGAAGGTGTAATCCGTAATGGAGTCTTCCTTGGATACTGCAAGATTGCTAAGCTTGTCCAGGTGGAAGAAAGAACTGCGCAAAGTTAAGTTCATTTTATAAATTATATGTACATTTTAAAAACAGGCTAAATATAGTGTAAGGATGGAGGAGGGAGGTTGCAAGTTATGTAGAATGTTTAAAGATTAAAGAAAAAAGATCTAATACTGGTTTCAAATTCCTATGCATGTTGATGTTCATACACCTAGTATTGACAATTAAAAGTACACCTTTTATTCATGGAAATATGAAATTCTGTAATTAAATGATTTTCAGTATTGATATAAAAATAAAGGGTACTTTCAAAAAAGAAAATAACTTTCCAAAGGAGAATTGCAAAATATTTTAAATCTTTTTTTAGAAAATGTAAAAAAGGGCAATGAGAAAAATATGTTAGTACATTTTAATATGAGAATTTCAATTTTGGGTGTTGATTTATAAAAATATGTGAACATAATATTGTGATTAGACATAAGGAAATAAAAAATAGTGGTTTTGAAAGTTATTTTTACTGATCAGGATTATTTTTATTTATTTATTTATAAAGTTTTATATAGCGTGAACTTGATCCTGAAGGTTATCAGAGCGCTTTACAATTTGAGAGAAAGGAAGGTAACAAGTCAAAACATTCTAATATGGGGAATCTAATAGGCATTGAATCAAATAGTGCACAACTAACAGATCATTTATAAACCTGAGTGAACGAGGAATGGGCTATAGGTTGGAGCATAGTGACATAAGATTGAAACGATTAAAAAGGAGATTTAAATGTAGATGAAAAAAGAAATTTAAAATAAGAAGGATTTGGGATTTAAAAAAACATGTTTTCATAAAGATATAATAAATTAAAAGTATCAAAGAAAACATGCGTAGGTTTTTTATTTTAAAAAACAGGCAAATAACGAGCACATGTTTTAGGGTAGTATTAGTAGTGTAGGATGTGCACCATATTGTCAAGGTAGTCAGAAGCCACCATCAACGAAAATTGTTGAATATGTGTCAATAGTCTCTCCGACATTTCCTTTGTTTTTTTTAAGTAAGTGGATTCAGACATCCTGACAAAGACTGCACAATCCTCATTTCTTGGAAAACATTGTTCCTTCCTCAAAATTGCCAAAAAATGAAAAAAGTTGGGGTGTGATTTACCAATAGATTTATTGAAGGGGTATGCCATCCCTCAATGGAATTATTGGTTTTTGCTCCACCCACTAAGCAGGGCGTGTAGCAGATCCAAACTTGGATAGGAAACCTCGGGTTCGTCTGGCGGCCTGATCTACTTAGATGGCCAATACTAGTGTCTTCGAAGTAATTTAGTATGCGGCCCAATTTATCCTCATTTGACACAAAATATTCAGATTCTGAAATTGATGTGTAGTACTCTTCTACACAGTCGGGTGGAACAAAACACAATGTAGTGAGTTTTTTCAAATCAAACTGAAGTTTACTGTCAGTTATGTACTCCTCAACTAAGAATGTCTTTTGAATCTTGCGCTAATAGGCTTGAGAAAAGTGGAAAAAACATCAGTGAATTTGGGTTTCCGGATAGGTTTTGAAAATGGTGTTAATCATAGATAATTCATAGTTAATTATTACTTTTCTCTTACTTTAGTTATGTGTCAGTATATGTTGAAGAATGTTTATCTGGAAGTAAACCGTAGACTAAGGGAACTACTGCCTGGTTAATATATGCATGAATAGTGTATATTTGTGAAAACGGGTGGGGCGTGGATTTAAAAGTACCATCCATCTTCCAAATATCACTACTTTCTAATTTTAGTAGATTACGTGGTGCATTTTTTAAGGTTTTGGTTGTCGTATAAGAGAAAGTTTTCGTTAGTTATAGATAGTGTTAGTTCATGTGGTATTACAATATCAGAAAAGGTCTGGGGAGTTATGTGTTGCGGGTTATTTGCCTGTTTTTGTCATTGGATAATCCTTCTCAGATTGTCAATACTAGGCATTGAACTAGCAACATGACTAGGAATATGTTGAGAAACCTCCCTCATAATAGAACCACAGGGGTCATTGGAAGTGGATGTCAGATTTTTCATTTGATTTATATTTTCCCTTAATTCAATCTTAATTCAATCTCAATTGCAGAGGCAGAGTGGTTATGTTCTGTGGTTTTCGCCACAAAGTTTCCCATTGTAACCACTCTGCCTCTGCAATGAGATGAATGATATTGGACACACCTCCAATGACTTCTGGGTTCCGTTAGTATATCCTTACAATATGGATAGCCTGCAATAATAAGTATTCTATTCCCTTTCGCAGATGTAACATATTTGGCCTCTCTTGTTCCGACATGGCTTCAAAATTTCAAAAAGAAAAGAAAATTGTTTAAAAAACGATTTATAAATGCTTATTGTTTAAAAAATAATTAGATGAAATTGTTTGAATTTTTAATTTTAATACACATTTAGTCACCCTTTTGAGAAAGAATATTTATGTGACAGAATTACACTGAGCAACACTTTCCCAGCTGCAAACAGCCTTTGGTGTTACAATAGTTATGTGGCACCCATACACTGACCAACATGTTATCTACTGCAAAAACCCTTTGGTGGTTGAATAGTTATGTGGCACAGCTAAAGTGACAAACACCATCTCTGTTGCAAACAGCCTTTGGTGGTAGAATAGTTCTGTTGCTACTGTACACTGACCAACACTGTCCTTGCTGCAAACACACATATACATTTTATAAAAGGTATTCTAAAATCAAGTCCCTTTATTGCATATCCTGAATCTTATCTGTAAAAGGTAAGAGTATGTATCTATTCTTTCTGTTTTTATTCTCACCTCTTTAATGTGATCTAGATGTGGTTTTTGTTGTTTTTGATTTGCATGGCATTGATGAGCTTCAAATCTTGGTAGTTGTTGATAGTTATCAGGTTTTGTAATGGATTGCTGTTGAAAAAAAGAAAATAAATGATTTTTTTAAGAATTAAAAAAAGAAATTGGATTCATTCACCCGTTGAGTTACAATACATATGTGGCACCACTATACTGACCATGACTTTACATGCTGCCAACACCCTCTGAAGTTAGAATAGTTATCTGGCACTGCTACACTGACCAACACATTCTCTGCTGAAAATACCCTTTGGAGTTAGATTAGTTTTCTAGCACCGCTACACTAACCAACACTTTCCCTGCTGTAAACACTCTCTGGAGTTAGTATAGTTATCTGGCACAGCTACACTGACTAACACTTAAACCTGCTGCCAACACCCTTTAGAGTTAAAATAGTTATCTTGCACCGCTACATTGACCAGCACTTTCCCTGCTTCAAACACCCTTTGGAGTTAGAATAGTTATCTGGCACCGCTACACTGCACAGCAGTTAAGCCTGCTGAAGATACCCTCTAGGGTTAAAATAGTTATATGGCACAGCTACACTGACCAACACTTTACCTACTGCCAACACCCTTTGGAGTTATAATAGTTATCTGGCACCGCTACACTGACCAACACATTCTCTGCTGAAAATACCCTTTGGAGTTACATTAGTTATCTAGCACCGCTACACTGATCAACACTTTCCCTACTGTAAACACCCTCTGGAGTTAGAATAGTTATCTGGCACAGCTACACTGACCAACACTTTCCCTGCTGAAGTCAACTTTTGGAGTAAGGATAGTTATGTGACAAATCACTAATTCTCTGGTGACTGCAGGAGACTACGGCCAGCCAGACGTGGCCCCCCAAAGCGTTCCGGTGTCCGAAACTGTTTTCAGTGGGCACAGAGCCACGGATACTGATCGATGATACCGCTGGATTGGCAGAACTGCCCTAGCAAGCAGACATCTTGCCCGCCTGCCAAACTGCACCCCAAGCAAAATGTAGTTTGATGAGGAAAGTAGAACAAGCTATTATAAGAAAACAGATTTAAGGGTTTAAAAGCAGCATATACGGTATGGATGCAGATGTTATTAGAGATTTTTAAGATCAATTTTGATACACCAACATTTGCCTCACCTCTGTTACCTTCTATTTTTCAAGTGATGGAAAGGTGGAGACAGAAAGGTATTACAACAGTAGGTGACCTGCATACTGATGCTCAGATTTGTTCCTTTTCAGAATTACCTTTTGGCTTGGTGAAGGGGGAATTTTTTAAGTTTTTACAGATTCAATCTTTAAAAGGAAAAAATATTTAATGTTAATGAGGAAGATCCCCTTAATTGAGGTAGTGAGATGAAGGGTCTATGTTTGAATTGTTGGTATACACTCACAAAGATGATCTTGAAATGAGGTCTCTGACTCCAAATGGAGGGGCTATACCTCCAGGAGTCAATGGAACTTGGTGACAATATTTCATTAACTGCAAGCTTTGGAATTCAACACTTCAATACAGGTTTTAATCTATATTATACTCTGGCTAAAGTTGCTAAGTGGGGAGCTGTTTACGAGGCCAAGTGCAAAAGGTGTGTCCCAGAATAGGCAGAAATTATTCATATGTCCTTTTCATGCCCTAAGCTAGAGCCGCTGTTAAAAGGGATAGTGAAGTTTCTGAGTTAAATCACTGGTTAGAGGCGGCAGACCCGAGAGCAGAGGACGGCCTGGGACCAGGGTTCGATTCCCGGCGCGGCAGGTTTCTGGACCAGGGTCAGCGGACTCGATAATTCTCTCGCCTCGGTGCCCACTCTGATCAGCGATCACACTCGGCAACTCTGGGCATTAGCTTGCCTCATCTTCACTAACGGCCCCACCAGACCGCCGGGGATGCCTGGTCTCACCCTGGAGATACCCATTAAGGGACCATCTCTCAGGGAAGCCAGGAAGGGTTTCGCAGCGGTCGAAGCGCCTTGGGACCCTCCGGGTAAGTAGTGCGCTATATAAATGCCTATACATATACATACATACATACATTTATGTCACTCCATTAATGATGTTACTGCGTGAGGTGGATGTTGCAGAAGATAATATAATATTATAGAGATAATCTTTCATTTTATTTATTGCTATGGCCATAAATTGGCTCTGCATTGCATCAGACTGGTTTAAACCAGGTCCTCCAACATTTTCAATGTGGCTATTGAGATTCTTGGCTATTTACAATATAGAAATGAGTCAATTTAGATTTAGAGGACGCAAGATGTGATGCTGGGAGTATAGGATTTGGTCTTCAGTAACTAATTGTATGAAAGCCCCAATGGTACATTAAGATGCAGAAGTACAAAGTAGCTGATAAAGAAATGTCATTCCTTCGCGGCCCTCCCCTTTCATCAGTAGGGCGCTGAATATCTTGAATTTAGCTAGGTGGGACACTAAACACTTGCATTTTATTTCAAAATGCTTTAAATATGTTAATGTACTTATATCTAGTTTTTATATCATGTATTTGGACTTTGATCCAGCACTTTACCAAATTTAATGACATTTGTCACTCTGTATATAGGATTATTTATTCAGTTTTTTATCAACTGGGCTTATCCGAAGAATTATGCTTCGAAATATTGCGCAGAAAGTATTCTGTGGATATCCACTAGAATTATTTTGTATTTATTTTTGATTAATCTAGATATGCATATCTGTAGGATTATGTGGGTTTTGATTGTTAATGGTGTGTACAATGCTGTAGCACGGGGATGAATATCAATAAATGTTTTTAAAAACAGAAATGTGGATTGCACTATATTTCCAATGCACAAAGGAGTACTTGAGCAAAACTTGCAATAACAAATGTTGACCTCTAAAAAAAAATAATCTTTTATTATCTGACACTAATCTGCCTTTTATGCACCCTGGCTGTTCCTTCCCAATCAGGTGTGGAAAAAAACAGTCTAGACTGAGTACTGAGAGGTTCACAAAAATCTTGTGATCTACATTTTCTGAAGTGATAGGTCTATAAATCTTACATAGAGTAGGGTCTTTGCCATCTTTATTTACAAGGCAAATGGTTGCTGCTTGGAAACTGCCGGAAGCAGAGCCACAATCAATAAAGTGATGAAAAAGTGCAACAAGCAAGGAAGAATAATATTAAGGAAAAATTCTCCAGTGATGCCGCCTTGTCTAGGTGTTTTCTTTCCCTTTAATGAGCTTATGTGCTACAGAGTTTTGTACTGTATTGACCAAAGCAGGGTAGACCTCTACATTCTCCTGCCTCAAACAAGGGGTCTCGGTCATGTCTGAGGATGTTAGTTTTCCGACGTCTCATCTCGAAATTCCACCACAGGTGCCTTCTTTGTTTCCTGGTTGTCCTTATACACAGATTTGGGTTTAGAATTGCAGTTTCTGATAAAATGTCTGAACTTCCCGCAATACATGCACAACCTCTGTGCCTTCTCCTGTTTCTTTCTTCTGTACTGAGTGGACCTCGTATACCACTAATTGCATTGGTTCTGTACCATCTGTGGATGAAGGGCGCTCTTCAGCCGTTGCTCTTGGTCTAGAAAACAGGACCCGGGCGTCAAAACGCTGCTTGTCTCCCTTTCTCTCCTGAAGACGGTGGTCCAACTGGACCGTTAGTTCAATCAACTCGTCACAGTTAGCTGGCATATGAACAACTTGGGCTAAAACATCTTTTAGCTCGCTCCTTAGACCTTGATAGAACAGGGACGTTCCTTTTTCTATAGGCCAATCTGTTTCTATAACTAGTCTGTTGAATGTGGTGATGTACGTCAAGAGGTCTTGTGAACCCTGCTTAAGTGTTATGACTTCCCTGTCTAAGGAGACTAAGTGTGCCTTCCTACCAAAGAGCTTTCACATTTCATCACAGAAGTTAGAGAATTTAAACAATACGGGTTCATTCCTCTCTATCAAAGGGAAGGACCAGCTTGCAGCATTACATCCCAAATAGGACATGACGAAAGCAGTCTTTGACTGATCGTCTGGAAACACAGCAGGTTTGCACATAAAGTGCAACTTACACTGCCCCCCCCAAAAATGCCGAATTTTTTAGGATCTCCAAAAAAACGTTCTGGAGGGGCAAGTGGAAGCTGGAGGAGTCGAATCACTTGGATGGAAGATGAACTGGCTCCCCCTCCCTGGACCTGCATTGAATCATGAGATACGGGGTGGAAGTGTCCATTTATGTATGTACTAGGCCCCACGTGTTACTGCAGGACTACCCTGAGACAGACCTGCTACTTCTCCACTGATAGTACCCATCTCATTTCTTAATTCCAGGCTTTCCCCACGAAAGGCATCTACTTCCATTCGCAGTGCTGTCAATATTTCTAATACTGATGTGAGGACAGTGTTAGTATCCATCGCTCAGGCTGTAGTGAACCGTGGGCTTGTCACTCTGTTGTGAAGTGAACATAGGTTACCATTAACCTCATCAGCCGGATACAGCGGCAGCGATGACCGAGGCTAACTCTCCTCCACCCCCTATATGGAACCACCTGAGAGCACTAGTGAACTCAAACAGACTGTACCACAACAGGGAAAGGGGAAAAAAGGGACAAAGAAACAATAAAGTTGCAGCAGCTTGAATAACCAATACAGAACTGACTGGGAGCTGTGTGGATCTTACTCCTCAATAGCCCATGAATCCTGCAGGGGAGAGAGAATACGTCATACATACAAAGCACACTCTCTATGATGCAGATCAATGTGACTATGTGAGGATATACACTTACGTTTTAATCTGCCGCAAATATTCCTTTTAAAACAGCTCAAAAAGGTAAAAATAAAGCAACAGAAAGAAAACAAGCAAGTCTGGTATCACTTAATTCCGTGAATGTCACTTTCACATAACCTGTAACAGTGTGGTACAGGGCTTAAACAAGCTACCATGACTTATCTGAGAACCAGACGGAAATCTGGTTTATGTATTCCTGGTCTGTATTGCCCAAAGATAATCCAAGCCTCTCACCAGCTCTGTTATTCAAATAAAAATGGTTTCGACGTATTCCCGGTGTTGTGCACTCCGCATTGACCCTTGTGTGTCAGAATGCCTTCCAATGCGAGGAAAATAAGAATTGCAGACAGCACGCCCATGCGCTTACAGAAGGTAGCTTAGCAAACAGCTTTCCAATCAGCTGTTTCTGTAGCGAGCGTGCTACTTGCGAGAAAACAATAGTGTTCCGAAACGTGAAAGCCTTCCTTCGCGCTTTCAGGAAAGAACAAAAATACAAATGTACTTCCGCACGTCCGAGTGACTCATCACAGGAGGGAAGGAAATAATGTATCGATCGGTGAAAGCCTTTCTTCGCGTTTTCAGGAAATAATACCAAACGCTACAATCCAGGGCGGCAAGGCGCTCCACTAAACATTGGATTGCAGCAAATACAGTGCTCGCTAGTCAGTCAAGGGAACAACGAACATGCACTCTGGAAACAAAGGTTCAGAGACACTGGCCATACGCTATCAGGTGACAAGCACCTAATGGAAGAGGTGTGGCGCCGCGGCCAGGGTGACTGACTCCGGAATCTGGGGATCACGGTTCGATCCCCAGGGCCGGCGGCAGATCAGCCCAGCACCATGTGACTCTGGGCAATAGCTTGCTTAATCTTCCCGATGGCCCCCAGCGCCTAGAGACCCTTACGGGTGATTGTGCGCTTTACAAATGTGGATTATTATAGAAGGAAAGGAGGAGTTTAAGTAGAGAGAGAGCGAGGATAAGAGGCTGATCTTCTCTCAGCATTCTGAGAAGTGTAGTGCCCACACTCATGCCTCAGTTATTCCTTGTGGGCTTATTTCCATCTAGGGTAAAATATGACAGATAGCCACCCCAAAGTGATGTCCTACATATACTTCATGAATTCAGTTGTCTCAGCCTTGGGTTGTCGCCTATACAGGTCTGTGTAGAAGTCTGCGAAGACCGACACTATTTCTGGCATGGCTTAGCGTGGCACTGAGTTTATATCCCGGATTTCAATTTTGTGGCCCTGCTTTCTAAGGCCAGCTAGCCTAGCTGCCAATGCATGCCCTTATCTTCCCCCCTCCCCATAGGCTCTTGCTTTCCAGTGTCTGGATTTGTAGCACACCTCCTATTCATGTAGTTTGGCGTATTCTGTATTGCATTTTCTCATAGCCACCAAGGCCTCAGGTGATGGAGCACTGTTATATTGCCGCTCCAGAGACATCAACTTAGCCTCTATGTCCTGCATTTTGATATGCAGAGAGTGTAGGACATCAGCCTGAACTCCCATACATTTGCCCCTTATCATGACTTTGAAAGCCTCCCACACAATCCCCTTGCAGTCGACCGAACCGGCATTTTCGGTAAAAAACTTTGGTAATAGCAGCACCTATAGTAGTGCGGAATAGCTGGTCAGAGAGAGCATCCGGCTGCAAACGCCACTGGAAAAGGGGTCTAATGTATGTCGGCATGGCCAAGGTCAATGTCACTGGCGCATGATCAGACAAAGTTTTCAGGAAAGTTACCAGCCTCCACCTATGAGCCAGCGGTGCCAGAGATTAACCAATAAACCAGTCGAGACCAGGAGTTATGAACCGCAGATGTAAAAGTACCCTCCTTTATCCCTGGGTTCATCACTCCCCAGATATCAATCAACCCTTCCTCATGCATAATTTCTTTGACCATGCTAGCAGCCATTTTGCAATGCCAATCAATGGCTGCCGATCTATTCATCTCTGCATCAAGATATATATTCAGGTCAACCCCCCAAATAATTTGTGTCGGTTCCAACACACAGAACCTTCTCCACATGTCACTGTAGTAGGCCGATTCATCCACATTTGGCCCATAGCTATTAACCAGGCTAACTAAGGACCCTCATAAAAATCCATGCAGCAGGATAAGCCTACCCTGTTCATCGCCTTCATTGTGAAGCATCCGAAACGAAGTGCCTTTATCTATTAAAATCATTACCTCTCTGGAGTATGCCGAGCAAGACGAAGCCACAGCCGTGTCCGCCCCCCTTTAACCCACATGAGTTTCAGTGTGTTTGGTGAGATGTGTCTCTTGTAGGAAGGCTATATTGATATTATGCCTAGCCAAATACACAAAGACCTGCCTTATCTTTTTCGGGTTGTTAAGTCCCCTCACATTCATGTTCTCATTTTAATCATCCCACTCTTTGATGCCATTCATACTTTCTTCCTGCATACCTGAACAGTGTATACTCTTCGCTCATGCTAGCAGACCAGTGAATGTAATGAGAAATGTCCAGTTCTGTGGTTGCAACATTAAAAAAAACCTTTTCTCCTGCCACCCACTTCAGCCTCCCCAACTGGCCGAAGCCATCTCATAAGCAGCTTTCCCTAAAAGGCATTAGGGGTGCACACGATTAGGGGGTGTCGCAGGCTCAAGGCACTTTTTCCCACTGGTGAAGAGAGGTGACCGAGCGAACATTTGGCAGTGCGATCCGTGCCCACACACATACATGTAATTACCATCAGTATACACCAGAGCCTCATAACAATGTACTTTAGTGCAGTGTTACCTGAAATCCAAATAGGCTACCAGCCGGCCCCCCTAACTATTAATCCAGGATCACTGAAATAATATCGAGGGACAAAATATCGACTTGCAAAAATATCGTGGACAAAATATCGACAGACAGAATATCGAGTTTGTATCTACAAACAGGTAAGTACAAAAATATCGAGTACAAAATATTGTTTCCAAAAATATAGTTTTAAAAAAAATCGACTTTATTAAAAACAGTGTTAAATTAAATTAATATTAAAATTTAATTACTAAAATATACTTAAAAATACTTACATTAACTTATAATAATTAAATAATAAATGAAATTAATAAAAACATTTTTTACAATCATATTTGTTAAAACTATATATATAGTAACATACTATAATTAAATAAGATACTATTATATTACCGTACGATAGCAAAAGTGTAAAAAATACTATTCCCACTCCAAAGAGTGCAAGCGTAGGGAAAGCATTGGATAGCGTAGGGGTTAAAATTACTATTCCCACTCCAGTGAGTGCAACAGTAGGGAAAGTGTTGGATAGCGTAGGGGTTTAAATTACTATTCCCACTCCAGTTGGTGCAACAGTAGGGAAAGCGTTGGATAGCGTAGAGGTTAAAATTTCTATTCCCACTCCAGTGAGTGCAACAGTAGGGAAAGGGTTGGATAGCGTAGGGGTTTAAATTAGGCGTGGGCGGAAAATCCGTTCCGCTCGCGGATTTTGCGGATTTTCGGGAAATCCGCAATCCGCGAGATTTGCGAATTTCCCGCAAAATCCGCAAATCCGCGAGCAGCGGATTTTGCTCGCACTGCTCGCACTGTTCGCGTGAGTTCGCGCCCCGCGAATAAGTGCAAAATTGCAGAAATACGATTTTAGCAAAACTGAAAGTAACTACTTACCAGGTTCAAAAGTTCAGGCTCATCATTAGTAGCCATTTCCTGGAGTGCTTCCTGAGGGGCCCCTCCAGAGTTCAGTTGCCAGTTGAAACTAGTATGTGACCCTGCTCTGAACCTCAGAATAGTTACACATATGCCACAAAGGTCCTGAATTACAGCTAAGGGAGACAAGCAGGAGCCAGGCTGGAAGTTAAAATCCATTAATCAGCCCCTAATTCATTATTGTCAGTTGGGGCAGGGCAGGTGTTGTAACTAATTTTGCAACAATGAAAGCACTTAGCAAGTGCAAAAGATCACTAATCAGGGCGCACTAAGGAAGCAGGTGCCAGCTAAAAAAATATTCTGTGACACATGAATCAGCCCCAAATTAATTCAGGTCACTTGAGGCAGGGAAGGTGTGCTTTGCTTTGCCGAAAATAATGTACACTGGACAACCAGAGGGTGTGGTGATGAAACAGAGGGTGGCATGGGTGGGCCAGAGGGTGGCATGAGTAGTCAGAGAGTGGCAGTGGTGACAGAGAGTGGCAGTGATGAAGAAGAGTGTCCCAAACAGGCTGGACACGTAGAAACAACAAGTTCGCGAAACTTGCGACCCGACAGGTAAGTTCGCAATTTGCGAAAGTGTACAAAACCCTCGCGAACTGGCAGAAACACGGGCGAACACAAAAAAAAAAAAAAATCCGCAAATTCGCGGGAATTCGCGGATTTTGCGGATTGCGAATCCGCAAATCCGCAAAATTCGCGAACGCGAGATCCGCAAAATTCGCTCATGCTTAGTTTAAATTACTATTCCCACTCCAGTGGGTGCAACAGTAGGGAAAGCTTTGGATAGCGTAGGGGTTAAAATTACTATTACCACTCCAAAGAGTGCAACAGTAGGGAAAGCGTTGGATAGCGTAGGGGTAAAAATTACTATTCCCACTCCAAAGGGTGCAACAGTAGGGAAAGCGTTGGATAGCGTAGGGGTTTAAATTACTATTCCCACTCCAGTTGGTGCAACAGTAGGGAAAGCGTTGGATAGCGTAGGGGTTAAAATTACTATTCCCACTCCAGTGGGTGCAACAGTAGGGAAAGCGTTGGATAGCGTAGGGGTTAAAATTACTATTCCCACTCCAAAGAGTGCAACAGTAGGGAAAGCGTTGGATAGCGTAGGGGTAAAAATTACTATTCCCACTCCAGTGGGTGCAACAGTAGAGAAAGCGTTGGATAGCGTAGGGGTAAAAATTACTATTCCCACTCCAGTGGGTGCAACAGTAGGGAAAGCGTTGGATAGCGTAGGGGTTAAAATTACTATTCCCACTCCAGTGGGTGCAACAGTAGGGAAAGTGTTGGATAGCGTAGGGGTTAAAATTACTATTCCCACTCCAGAGAATACAACATTAGGGAAAGTAAATACTTCATAAATAATTAAAAAATGTATTATAGAATATCTATTATTAATTAATTAAAAATAAATAATATTTGTATACAATATAATAATTATTATATTAAATTTACTAAGTAACAATAATTATTTCTATTGATCACCTTTTAATACTAATTATTAAAAATATTTACAATTATTTATTTAATAATGAAAAAGTACTTAACAATTATTTGAAATTAAATAAATATAAATAAATGTAATTAATTAATTATTTATAATTTAATCAATTCCCACCAAATTCCCCTATAAACTCACAACCCGCTACAAAAATAATTTGTTAAAATTTACATAATTACCAATTAATCAATTAATAAAGATTAATTACCAATTACAATTTAATTAATTAACTATTATAAATTAATTAACTATTAATTTAAATTTACTATCAATAAATAAATTTAAATATTTAATTAATTATAATTAAAATACTTCCCACCCTATTCCCCTATAAACCCACAACCCGCTACAGAATTAAATTACGCAATAATTATAAAAACAAAAATCATTAATAATAATTAATTATAACATAAATACACACTTTTCACACATATTATACCATAAAAATACACTATAAAAAATTAGATATTATTAAAAAATCGATATTTTTTACTATCTATATTTTTAACAGTCGATATTATATCACTTACCTTAAAAACGATATTTTGGTCATCTATATTCTGTCCTGTCGATATTTTGTCCAGTCTATATTTAAAAGTCGATATTTTGTCCAGTCGATATTTTGGAGTCGATATTATGTCTGTGCACCATTAATCCCATCACATCCGAGGCCCATGGACCATGTTCCCTAGCAAATGTCCTATAACTCTCTTACAGATGCAAACAATCAAGTTCAGTATAATGATGCATTTTCAGAACAGTGTCCAACCAATATACTCACCAATATCAATGTCTACAGCATCTCAGTCGATATCTGACATTGGGGTTTCTGTAGATCTCTGGGTTTATGCCAAGGTTTAAAAAAGTTTGTTAAGTTTTTTAGGCTTGTGAACAGCCTCTGTTTGCCATCCACTTCTATCCTCAAGCGGGCCGGATACAGCATCGCATCGGGAATATTTGCCGCTTGCAACTTCTTCTTCACAGGAATAAATTCCCGTCTGGCAGCTTGAACAGTGGCCGTGAAGTCAGGATAGAACTCAATAACAGTTTTTCCCTGACCATGTTGAGTATCGCATCTCGATACTGATAGTTCAGGAGACGGGCGATCACGGGTCTTGGCGGGGCCCCTGGGACTGGACGCGGCGCCAGTGATCTGTGAGCCCACTCTACCAACATCACGCTTGAAAGATTTTCAGGCCCGAAATCTCCAGAATATTTTTTCAATATATTCCTCCATCTTACTCATGATGGCTGATTCAGGCAGTCCAAGAATGCAGAGATTATTTCGTTGAGACCTCGCTTCGAGGTCCACATTCTTTGCCTGTATCACCGCAAGAACTTTTTTCATGTCCATACTTTTTGAGGTCACATCATGTACGAAGTCCTCCGCTGTTGAAATCTGCTGTTTCGCTTCACCCAGTCGCATTCCCTGCGTATCCAGCCGTGCCGCGAAGTGATCCACACTCATATTAAGGGCGTTGATTGACTTTAAGCTGTTTTGCATTGCCATTAGTGTTGCTTCCAGACCAGAAGAGGTTTTCTCTGCGAGTTCCGGCACCAAATCCGAACCCGCCTGCCACTGGGATTTAGTCAGTCTCTTAGCTTCAAAAGTTAGGCGTGACAGTTGTTTGTCTGTTTTCCCCATCTTTGAAAAAACGCAGCTGGCGCAGCAGTCAGTGGAAAAACCACAGTAGAATATTGTATAACCTCCTTCACAACAAATTTGTAATAGCAAATACTTTAACCCCGCATACTTTCACTCCGCAAATGCTTTCACTCCGCATACTTTCATTCAGGAAATACTTTCACTCTGCATATTTTCAGTCCGCAAATACTATGAAAACAAAAAAGAGGTGGAAAGCAGAGTAAATTTGACAAAGCAACAAAATATAGGCATAATGATTTAAACATTGCATTTTTGAGATATATTAAAAGATTTTAAGATATATTAAGGAGAGTTATATATTTTTTTTAAACGGTGCAGAAAAAACTGTCAAATTTAAAGCTTTTGAAAATAAAAAAGGAGACTTGCTGACTGCATACTCGACACTCGACACTCGTGGGTGAAGTTGTACATGAGAAAAGGAAAACGTTGATGTCCCTATCCATGTGGAATTAAATTCAAGAAACTAACATTCTTTGAAAAAAAATGGACGGCGCGATGCTCAAAGGATGTAGAGAGGCTGCAGAATATTACCCATAATGAAGCTAAGCATGTCTAGGTGGAAGCAAGAACTGCGCAAAGGAAAGTTCATTTTATAAATTATATATACATTTTAAAAACAGGCTAAATATAGTGTAAGGATAGAGAAGGGAGGTTGCAAGTTATGTAGAATGTTTAACTCGGGTTCGTCTGGCGGCCTGATCTACTTAGATGGCCAATACAAGTGTCTTCGAAGTAATTTAGTATGCGGCCCAATTTATCCTCATTTGACACAAAATATTCAGATTCTGAAATTGATGTGTAGTACTCTTCTACACAGTCGGGTGGAACAAAACACAATGCAGTGAGTTTTTTCAAATCAAACTGAAGTTTACTGTCAGTTACCAAAACGCCATAAGTTTTGGTAACGGTTACGGGGTCGGCAGACTTTTGACTCGCAAGAGACTTATCATGGTCTTGATCACCACAAATTCATTGTAACTACCAGGAGAGACTACCCGCCAAGTTTGGCTTTTCTGCTCTATAAATATTGGCTCATATATTTTGAGTAAGACTGGTGGTTAGATACAGAGTACACTCTTTACACTGAATCTTGATCTTTTGCGCCAACGGCAACTTTATTGAATATTTGAAGAACTGACATCCAGCCAAACATATACGGATAGGAAGGAAGGTTTCCTTAACCTACCCGCTACCAATATTGAGGAGACACTTCTGGGTGATACAATCTCGCTGCAATACCGTGGTCACCATACAATAGTCGTCCACATATCTCTCCTTTTTGCCTTGAAAAAGTCTCTGTGAGACGAAACACGTGTCGGCGGTGTGAGCTGTGAAGTTGTTATAAAACAATTTGATGTTTAATAAAAGATTCTTTGGAGGAACATAACCTGACTTGGATCTCTGAATTTGGAGTCGTACAAATACTGGACATTATATGAACTATGATTATGGACTAATGTTAGATAGTACAATGGGTTTGAACTCTGAACATAGCCCGATGTTTTTCTATGTTACACACTAATTGAATATTATGTGAAGTGCTTAAGTTGCTTGTTATCTTTTCTCTTGATATCTGAATACTTAGTTAAAGAAACACTCTGCAAGTTAAACAATGAATCTATCTTAAGCCTCCGTTTTTTAACTGTAAGATAATTAGCCAGTAATTTATTGCACCCTTCATAAAATCGAGAACTAATTTTCAATAGGAATAAAGAGGCTTCATTAGCTGAGAGAGAATAAAAATCCAATTTTGATTTGAGCAGGTTCTGCAATCCAATGTTTTAGAAGAAAAGTAGTTCTATTCTAAGGATTTAATTGAGGTTATTACATTATTGCGTTCCTTATTCCGCAGTTTCTTTGCTTTGGACACATATTCAATGATGAAACCAGAACCAGCTGCTTTAGATGTGTCCCAAAGCAATGCAGGTGAAAGACTGGGAGGATCATTAATCAACAAAAATTCAGAAGCAAATGAGGTTTGAGTTTGAGTTTGAGTTTAAAAATTCTTATATAGCGCTCTTACACCAGCGGTTTCATGGCGCTGAAGGTAAAGGATGCAGAGAATTGCATATCTACTAGACATGTCTCTTCATTGGGCATTTCCCTTAAACTTTTCCTCCTCCTGGTTTTTGCTGATTCTCTTTATGTGGCCGTAGGACTATGAATGCTGTCCCACTGCAATGCAGTGTGAACATGCGCGCGCCCTTACCACACATAACCCGAAGTGGTCAGTGCTTTCTTGATTAGTTTAGATGTTGTACTTTTGAGTGTCCTGTAAACAGGTATACCCCATACCCAGCGCAGGTACTGCACTAACTAATTGTTGGATGCTGCACTGATTGTGCCCCCCACAGGAATAGCCCAGTAGCAGCTGGTGAACTTTGAAAGTGGTAAGGCACTAGAGCAAATCCTGATTTTCCTTCTAACAAGCACAGCAATAGATCACTTAAGACATACTCTGGGGTTCCACATCAGATAATTTTGTTTAATAATGGTGAAAAATTATACGTATCCAACCTCCATTTCTAGATTAAATTGGCACAAACGTAATAGTTTGTACATGCATCTCTGTAGGAACACTCATACAATATTTCAGAAAATTCCTGTTGCACCTGATGCACACCATATCCTCATCGTTTGCTAAATTTCTTTGCCTCTTCCTTAATTGTCTTGTCATACATCTGTTTGCTGTCACCTCGTGCCTTCCTTGACTATCTCCTCAATACTTTCTGATCATCACTCCACCTCTTCCTTAAATGACTTCTCCTTTCTTCAACGCTTCCTTTCCTGATTGTCTCCTTGTGCCCTCATCTCTTCTCTGACTGTCTCTTCACTACTTTCCTGATTGTTGCCTCACCCTTTCTTGATGGTTTCCCCTTCCTTTTGTTGACTATTTTCATATCCCCCTTGACTGTCGGCACTTCACTTGCTCTCCATTCCTTCCTTGACAATTTCTTCACTTCTTTCTTGTTTCCTCTTTCGTGATTGCCCTTCATCCCTTCCTTGAGTGTCTCCTCATCCCGTTCTTGACTTTCTCCTCCTCCTTTCCTTGACTGTCTCCTTACTCATTGTTCCCTCACTCTTTCTGATCATCTCCTCTCTTCCTCGATTATTTCCTCATTGCTTTATTGAAGGTCTCCTCTCCTCTTCCATTCCATAATTGTATTGACTGTCTCCTCACTCTTTTTTTGTGTTACCGCCCCCAATCCTGATTGTCACCACATCCATTTCCTGTATCATCATCTCCATCTTCCCTGTCTCCATGCTCCTTCCTCATCTGCTTATCCATTCATTCACTTTCTATGCTTCTCTCCCTTAACCGTCACCTCAACCCTTGCTTAGCTATAATCTCATCTGCCCCTTTTCATTTCCCTCATCTCTACCATTGACTATTGTAGTATTCCCTGTTAGAACACACTTATGGAATTGTTATGGTTTCTATGTTACTGAGTGTTGTAACAGCGGGGTTGGTCAGAGAGACATTGGCTTCTGGACACTGTAGATGTACAAGCTGTCTGTTGTGAATAAACCGGTTTCTACAAAGTAATTGGTCCACTGGATTACTTCACAATTTGGCAACGAGGATGGGAAATACTATGAAGAACCCATCTCAAAGAAGAGAAATTTATTTTTATCCAGTTTCTCCAGACAGCGTTCACTCGTTTTCAAAAGGTATTTAATAGTGTGTTGGTTGCACCTGCAGCTGATTGATTTATATGTGCTTGGACTGCACCAGCGGGAGTTTGTCTACAGCCAAATATTTTTATTTTCTCCTGATTTCGAGAGTTTTGTGAACCCTAAAGATTGAAACCCATTGGCCTTCTATCCGCTTTGTGTGAATTTGAGCGCAAGGGTTTACATCACAGCTTTAAGGAACATATCGTTTGCTCATACTGTACTTTGGGAGGATTGTCTATAGTTTTCTCAAAGTATTTGCATTTTGAAACTTGGCATCTTTAAAAAAACTGCAGCGCATCTTTCAAAACCTTTACCTGATTGAGGAGCGTGCTGCGAACGTTCTCCTTCCTTTGCCGCATTTGACGCTGATCAACAATTCTAGCATCGCGTCTTGACGCTACGTTTGATCTGACGTCAGATGCACGTCGGCCATCTTATTTCGTCAATTTTTTCGCAACTTTGGAAATAATGCGCTGATTTTCACCGGAGTGAAAGAACTTTATTTATTCTTGAAGCGAGCATTTTCATACGTTTGGAGTCGTACAAATACTGGACATTATATGAACTATGATTATGGACTAATGTTAGATAGTACAATGGGTTTGAACTCTGAACATAGCCCGATGTTTTTCTATGTTACACACTAATTGAATATTATGTGAAGTGCTTAAGTTGCTTGTTATCTTTTCTCTTGATATCTGAATACTTAGTTAAAGAAACACTCTGCAAGTTAAACAATTAATCTATCTTAAGCCTCCGTTTTTTAACTGTAAGATAATTAGCCAGTAATTTATTGCACCCTTCATAAAATCGAGAACTAATTTTCAATAGGAATAAAGAGGCTTCATTAGCTGAGAGAGAATAAAAATCCAATTTTGATTTGAGCAGGTTCTGCAATCCAATGTTTTAGAAGAAAAGTAGTTCTATTCTAAGGATTTAATTGAGGTTATTACATTATTGCGTTCCTTATTCCGCAGTTTCTTTGCTATGGACACATATTCAATGATGAAACCAGAACCAGCTGCTTTAGATGTGTCCCAAAGCAATGCAGGTGAAAGACTGGGAGGATCATTAATCAACAAAAATTCAGAAGCAAATGAGGTAAAGGATGCAGAGAATTGCATATCTACTAGACATGTCTCTTCATTGGGCATTTCCCTTAAACTTTTCCTCCTCCTGGTTTTTGCTGATTCTCTTTATGTGGCCGTAGGACTATGAATGCTGTCCCACTGCAATGCAGTGTGAACATGCGCGCGCCCTTACCACACATAACCCGAAGTGGTCAGTGCTTTCTTGATTAGTTTAGATGTTGTACTTTTGAGTGTCCTGTAAACAGGTATACCCCATACCCAGAGGAGGTACTGCACTAACTAATTGTTGGATGCTGCACTGATTGTGCCCCCCACAGGAATAGCCCAGTAGCAGCTGGTGAACTTTGAAAGTGGTAAGGCACTAGAGCAAATCCTGATTTTCCTTCTAACAAGCACAGCAATAGATCACTTAAGACATACTCTGGGGTTCCACATCAGATAATTTTGTTTAATAATGGTGAAAAATTATACATATACAACCTCCATTTCTAGATTAAATTGGCACAAACGTAATAGTTTGTACATGCATCTCTGTAGGAACACTCATACAATATTTCAGAAAATTCCTGTTGCACCTGATGCACACCATATCCTCATCGTTTCCTAAATTTCTTTGCCTCTTCCTTAATTGTCTTGTCATACATCTGTTTGCTGTCACCTCGTGCCTTCCTTGACTATCTCCTCAATACTTTCTGATCATCACTCCACCTCTTCCTTAAATGACTTCTCCTTTCTTCAACGCTTCCTTTCCTGATTGTCTCCTTGTGCCCTCATCTCTTCTCCGACTGTCTCTTCACTACTTTCCTGATTGTTGCCTCACTCTTTCTTGATGGTTTCCCCTTCCTTTTGTTGACTATTTTCATATCCCCCTTGACTGTCGGCACTTCACTTGCTCTCCATTCCTTCCTTGACAATTTCTTCACTTCTTTCTTGTTTCCTCTTTCGTGATTGCCCTTCATCCCTTCCTTGAGTGTCTCCTCATCCCGTTCTTGACTTTCTCCTCCTCCTTTCCTTGACTGTCTCCTTACTCATTGTTCCCTCACTCTTTCTGATCATCTCCTCTCTTCCTTGATTATTTCCTCATTACTTTATTGAAGGTCTCCTCTCCTCTTCCATTCCATAATTGTATTGACTGTCTCCTCACTCTTTTTTTGTGTTACCGCCCCCAATCCTGATTGTCACCACATCCATTTCCTGTATCATCATCTCCATCTTCCCTGTCTCCATGCTCCTTCCTCATCTGCTTATCCATTCATTCACTTTCTATGCTTCTCTCCCTTAACCGTCACCTCAACCCTTGCTTAGCTATAATCTCATCTGCCCCTTTTCATTTCCCTCATCTCTACCATTGACTATTGTAGTATTCCCTGTTAGACCACACTTATGGAATTGTTATGGTTTCTATGTTACTGAGTGTTGTAACAGCGGGGTTGGTCAGAGAGACATTGGCTTCTGGACACTGTGGATGTACAAGCTGTCTGTTGTGAATAAACTGGTTTCTACAAAGTAATTGGTCCACTGGATTACTTCACAATTTGGCAACGAGGATGGGAACTACTATGAAGAACCCATCTCAAAGAAGAGAAATTTATTTGTATCCAGTTTCTCCAGACAGCGTTCACTCGTTTTCAAAAGGTATTTAATAGTGTGTTGGTTGCACCTGCAGCTGATTGATTTATATGTGCTTGGACTGCACCAGCGGGAGTTTGTCTACAGCCAAATATTTTTATTTTCTCCTGATTTCGAGAGTTTTGTGAACCCTAAAGATTGAAACCCATTGGCCTTCTATCCGCTTTGTGTGAATTTGAGCGCAAGGGTTTACATCACAGCTTTAAGGAACATATCGTTTGCTCATACTGTACTTTGGGAGGATTGTCTATAGTTTTCTCAAAGTATTTGCATTTTGAAACTTGGCATCTTTAAAAAAACTGCAGCGCATCTTTCAAAACCTTTACCTGATTGAGGAGCGTGCTGCGAACGTTCTCCTTCCTTTGCCGCATTTGACGCTGATCAACAATTCTAGCATCGCGTCTTGACGCTACGTTTGATCTGACGTCAGACGCACGTCGGCCATCTTATTTCGTCAATTTCTTCGCAACTTTGGAAAAAATGCGCTGATTTTCACCGGAGTGAAAGAACTTTATTTATTCTTGAAGCGAGCATTTTCATACGTTGGGAATCTCGTGTGTGAACTGGACTGAACTACCTATATTGCTCTAGCAACAACTTCCTGCTACAGAAGACATCGGTGACTACATTTATTATTTTAGTTCATTATTTATTATTTGTACTCATATTTCTTTTGGAATACATTACTACTTATTATATTTACGACATATGTGTAGTTAAAAATGTCTAACAACATTAATACCCCACCACATTTCCTACCTATTGCAGGGGAGCCAAAAATGGAATGGGATATTTGGTATCCCATGTTTTTGGCTTATGTTGATGTTATTGAAGAGGATGGTTGTTCTCCCAAAAGGAAATTGGCACTGTTGAAAAATTGTTTAGGGGATGCAGGTTTAAAAGAATTAGAAAATGTACCTGCAATAGAAGGAGGAGGTGATTTTAATGTGTTTGAAGTGGTTGAGCAAGCTGTCTGTTGTGAATAAACTGGTTTCTACAAAGTAATTGGTCCACTGGATTACTTCAACTATCGCCCCTTTTTCTCCATCCTTCTCTCTCAGCCATATTCTCCTCTTGATCACCTCCTCTTCACGTCTAGTCATCCTTAGTCCCTTTTCAAATTTTCCCCCTTCAGTCTTCTCAAATTGACCATTTCGTCTGCCTCATATGTACTTCATGAAAGCAGGGCTCACACAACCTGAGGTAACCAATGTAATCTCTGAAATGAGAGCCACCTATATTGCTGTTTCATTGGCTGTAAAAAGGGGTGCATAGAAACTATGCAGGTCTGGAAAGATGCAGTCAAGCAGGGTGCCCAAAACAGTCATAGATACATGAGTGGGATTGCAGTCATGGGTACTGCTATCACAGAATAGGAACACCAGGGACAAAGCCTATGCACACATGTCTTGTGTGGATATGTTCTTCCTTCACAGACCCTGCACTTAAATTTCTGCATGTAATGGTCCTTTACTAACATTCTTGGTGTAGGAGGATCTCATGCCTAAATTATTGCATTGATATTTCCTGCCCCCCTGGTTCATCTGGTGATTCCTGAAGGGAACTGCCCTGCACTGCACTGTACATATATAACTAGATATTCAAATGTTTAATCTCAACTTGAGAAGTCCTATACCCACAGGACCTGCACCAAAACCTCTTAGGAAATTATCCCGTCCTAACTACTCTGGCACTAATGCTTTGCAGTCACATGCTTACAGCCACAGGTTATACACTCACTATTCTTCTGACCACAGGGCTTGTGCTACAACATTCTATTAAAATATCTTGTATCTACAGCTACTGCACTAACATGATCTGCACCCACAGCTTCTGCACTGACGCTCCAAACCCACAAGTTTTACATCCAAACATCTGTGGCACGTTGTTTGAATTAATAATTTCCTGAGCACCATCTACAATGGTTTGGTATCTGTCAATGTGTTCAGGTAGGTCACATCTGATTGCTGTGATGCAAGTAATTTTATTTCCATTTAAATATATGTTGGATGTCCACAAGGTTGGTAGCAGTGGAGTAAAGAAAGTCTTGTCCTAGAACGCTTAGGTCAGAGCTTGTAGTTAGACTACAGGCTTCCCTCATAGTTTTTGGGTCGTTTTTGGGTTGCAGTTTCTGGTTGTACCACAGACTTGTCTAGGATGTACTTAGGTGGAAAAATATAGAGTTTTGGTATGCCCTAGGATGACTTCCATTAACCTCTTTCCCAATGCCTAACAGAGATTCCTCTCCCCATTGGTGTAACAAAACTTGAGCTGCCCCCTGCAACGTATATGTGGGGAGCCCCCCTGTGATCCAGATTCAGTCTGGAGCTCTAAGGCCGGGGACCTGCCAGTGCGAGAGGGGGCCCCAGAGCCTATGCCCCCCTGCACCACAGGGGCAGTGGGGGCTTTTGTTATGCCACTGCCTTTCCCGGGATAACAACACATAACTCCATGAATGAGTCCCTAAACAGTTGAGAAATAATTGTTCACAAAAGGTGAAAAGATGTGTGCAACATAATACATATTCTAGTGTAACCTAAAAGTTTGATAAATAAATGTGCGAACATTTTTGTATTTTAATCTATAACTAAATGTATGTATGGATTGGTGGTTCTTTTTGTATTGTAATGAATGTCAAATTTATGATAAAAATGTTATCGAATAAAGTACTACTACTACTCATAGATAAATAAATAGCATTTTGACAGTATGAGGAGGTTGTCCATACATGGAAAGTTCATGCTCCCTGCTTATTTGATGTGTCTTGCTGACTCTTGCTGGTGGAGGAGTGTGGCTCAATGGTTAGAGCGGCAGACCCTGCTGCAGAGGTCTGCCCGGGACCAGGGTTCAATTTCTGACGCGGCAGAGTCTTGGGCTCATTTGTCTGCGGACTCGATAATTCTCTCCTCAGTGCCTACTCTAATCATGACGTCCCAAGCTGCAACTCTGGGCAATAGCTTGCTTAATCTCCACAACGGCCCCTACAACACTGGGATGCCTGGCTTCACCTTGGGGGTTCCCAGGAGGGGCATCTCACAGGGAGAGCCAGGAAGGGTTCCACAGCATTATACAGCGCCGGGACGCCCCGGTGATGGGAAGTTGTGCGCTTTACAAGTATCCTACATTTACATTTACTTTTGTTTTTTATATCACTGTATCCATTTGTTGTAATGAATGGTGGGCCCTGTTATTCTGCTCTTGGCAACTATTTCCTAACTATGCCTGCTGTTGGTCACTGTGATGCGTTCGTGCTCAGACTGAGGATGTGTTAAACAGAAGACAATAAACATCTCCAATCACAAATAATATCTAAGTCAAGCGCTCTAACATGCTTACTACAGATGGAGTGAGAGATGATTTCTTGCGACAAAGGTGCTTTTTGAGAGTTACCTTCTGCACAAGGCCTGTTCCTGATGCTCCCTGACATGTGGTCTGCCTTTGATACTCCCTGCAAACAAGGTCTGTTCGTAGTGTTTGTTGCAGAACGGCTTCTCACAAATCCTCCCTACACAGAGGTCTGTCTCTGGTTCCTCTACGTACAATGAGGCATATCATTATGCTGGAAGTTATACACTTGAACTCCTAAGCATCCGCCCACTAGCAGCATCAGTCTAGGCGTATGTCTTCAAAAAATGCCAGTCCATCCAAAACAAATCATTGTTTCTTTGCACATAAAAACTACGGGGGAGGATCCAGAAGTGTTTTTCAACTCAACATGACCACCAGTGACTGATCAACTGAGACAGTACGCAATCCACACTTATAGTGAAATAAACATAGAAAATGTGTGGTGAGGAGGAAGACACCTCACGGGAGAACACCTTCGGGCCCTTAGGCAGGTGAGTACCCAATTCTTGCCCCTTTCTCATCATCGGTCGCCTTACCTCCTCAAAGAAAAAAGTATCCAAAAACAAAACCATACGTGTCGTGTGCATACAGACAGGTGCAAGACAAGACCATCCAAGGAATCACTCCTTGATATGCAACAGAAAAAGTGATTAAAATCATCAGACAGACCAGAATTACAATTTTACTATTAGTTATGGTGTGTACCGGTGAATTAAAAAGGCTGGTAGCTTAACCTTGCATACCAATACCCACAGCCAACATGTTTCACTGCCCTACAAACTTATTGGCAGATTCATCAGGGCTCACCACTTGGTCACTGCACCAGTATTGGACATTCTCATAGTGGAAACCGTATCCAGCCAAATCCTTTCATACCAGCTGGAAGAGGACGGGACTTCTCTGTCGATTGTCACATCAATCGTACACTCGGGCACCAGGACCGGAACTCATCCCGGGTTCCAGGTTCCTGGGTTCCAAGTGGTGAGCCCTGATGAATCTGCCAATAAGGCAGTAGCATAACAAGGCCACCAACAGATCGGTTCCACTAGTATTCTTATCATACAAGATAGATATACAAAAATGTCACCGAAAAATGAAAATTTCAGCCCACATAATGTAGATGTTTAAGATTGGTGTGGTCCCATCCTATATTGTTTACCTGAATGTAGTAGGCTCAGGGTAGAAATGTATAATGTAGTACATTATGCCTATATTTAGGGATACCAGCTGAGTTTTCCCATTGCAATAAACTCAAATATTTGCAGTGAGTTCAATCCCAAGATCAGTCTCCCATCCCTCCCTATATCTTCAAGAATGTGTCATTCTCAGTTCCTAAATCATAGCGTAGAGTCTGAAGACCAAGGGGCATATTACCAAGCAATAGCGATAATTATCGCTATTGCTTGGTTAGAGACAAAAATTTACGGCTGACCTGCGGCGATTTTTATCGCAGATAAACCTTGGTATTACCAAGGGTTATCGCAAATGCGATAAAAATCGGCTGCAATGCATGAATATCGCTGAAAAGTCAGCGATATTCATGCATTACTGAGCTAATGCTCTTAGCCATGTTATCCACCTCCCATTGGATAACATGGCTAAGAACTGCTCAGGGGCAGGTGTTAGCTTTTGGAGATATTCGCGCTTAGCGCAAATATCTCCAAAAGTTGGTATTAGGAGATAGCGATGTTAGCGACTGTTTCCAGTCGCTAACATCTTGGCACGCCCACTTTGCATGTCATTAGTGATAAATATCACTGACATGCAAAGTGGGGCCCAAGATGGTCGCTATCTCCTACTAGCTGTCGCTAACTGGTGTTAGCGACAGCTAGGTAATAGGGAGATAATTTTATCTCCGCTTTCTTGGCTTTTAAAGCCAAAAAATCGGAGATAAACCCCCTTGATAATATGCCCTTAAATTAGTAGCATCTGGGGAGCTCAAAATCTGTGTTAGTAGTGTATGTTCTTGCATATCTGTGGGAAATCTTGGCAATGTGTCTCAGCATATAATTTGGAAAAATGTCAACTTCTTTAGAATCACATAAAGGAACACACTTCAAGAGGGAAGTGATAAAGTTATTGTGCACGGCCTTACAATTGAGCAGATATTTCATTGCAGATACAGACCATTAGCATCAGGAGTTGTAGAGCGAGTCTGAAATCCAAGTCAGTGAACGAGTGCACCTTGACATCACTGAAAGTGCACTTCCACTTGTGTTGATGAGCATTAGAAGCACACCAGATAAAAGGGCAGGACTCTCTCCTCACAAAGTTATTACAGAGTGGTCCACGTGGATTCCTTGCGTTCTATCAGCTGAACCAGTGTCTGTAAGTAATGATATTGTCCTGCATTAATGCAAATCTCTGGCTAATCTTGTACGCTTTAGCTCTCGTCAGTGAAATTAAAACCGTCAGTGAAATTAAAACTAATATACATTCTCCCGACGGGGGATTAGGTGCTCATGAAGAGGCATGTTAGAACGTCTTGCCTGGAGCCAATGTGGAAGGGCCCCTACCAAGTCATCCTTGCGAAAAGCACTGATGTTACATGTGGTGGTTTGACACAGTGGATCCACTTATTTCACATGAAGAGAGTGAAATCTGTAGATAAAAAAGGGGTAGCAACAACCACAGATTCACAGTGTCAAGCTCGAGTTTGCTGCCTTCAATCCAGAAGTGCGGGGTGAAAATTAAATCAAAATCAAGAATAATACCAATATTGCACAGACGATCAAACTGTTTAAAGAATCCCTAGAAGAAAACAGTTTGCAGTGGAAGACAACATTCAAGCTGTTTAAGACAGAACTCTGTACTAAGTGGCAAGTGAAGATGAAGGTACAGTGGTTGTTGTAAGTGAATCTGAAAATGAGGAGGTACATTGAGGAGATAAAAGGCCTGAACCTTAAAGAGAAAGGAAACAACTGTACAAGAGAGTCCAGAGACCAGAAGCAATCAGAAAAGAGCAAGAAGAACAAGACTGATGATCGCAGTGAATGTTAACTTCCATCAGTTGAGAGATAAACAGGAGTGAGAAAACCCAATAGAAAGTATGTGGCTCCTGAATGACCATATTTAATTAATGAAGAATCAGAGGATAATAATGTGGTAGTCTTTGATTGGGCAAATTGCCAATTTATTTTTGTAGAAGCACAATCATTATCTATTGAGTACTGAAAAAAGAAAGGAGAGTCCTACTTTTTATTAAAATGCTTTAGAGTTAGAGCCTGTTTGTTTTGTATCTTAGGGATCCAGGCCAAGATTAAAGGATTTTCATGAATTTTCAAGATATTAGAGTCATTTAACTAAACCTAAACAAAACGCACTGAAGTTTTTGATGTTGCACCTTTTTAAAATGAGTGGACAGATTTTTGTTATTTTTGATTTTGTATTTTCTTTGGTAGAAGAACATTGAATCTAGCAAGCAAAGATGCTGCTAAAACGTACACAAAGGTTTTATGAGTCTTGATAATATTATTTCTAGTTGACTTACTGTTGTGTTTAGTTTCATCAGCTGGATATAATGCATCTGCAGATAAGAGCAGAGAGTTAACTACTTCATATAATGGTACAGCAGATACAAAGGTAACACAAAGCAGTAGGTTTTTAGGAAATTTTAAGGAATACATTAAAATCTATTTGTGTGAATACACAAGATTTATTAGAGTTAACATTTGTACTTTTTTCTACCTTCTTAATCAGAGAGGGTGACTTATTTATACCTTCCTGTGGCCTATTCTTTATCATGTATCATGCGTTATATTGTTTTCCAGGATCAATAATTTTCAGCGCATTATCAGAGTGCTGAGTGAATGTAATATGAGCTAAGTAATCAATTATAAGCTTCTGTTTGGTGAAAAAACAATTCTGATTGGAAACTGCCTATTTTAATCTCCCACATAATTGAGTGGGAAGTTCTTATCTTGCCTAACTCATTTCATGTTTATATCATGTGAATGAGATGGGAGAAGAAGTGCTATGGATCTTAAAAGAGCAAAACACTGTTTAGTACAAATATTGATAAATGCGTTTGGTGTTTTGATTCCTCCTTTTAGTCTGGCTTTACATGATAGAAAAAATAGAAAATTGTTGCTTTGCAACTGTTAAACTTGGCATCCTTGATTTGGCTTATCCCCTAACTTCTTGCCTTCAGACCTCCTGTTTGGCTGACTTTGTGTTTGCTGCCGTTAGGACTCTGCACACTTTATCACTGCTAACCAGTGATAAAAAGGCAGTGCTCTCTCCTTCAATCATGGTAAAATTAGCTTATATACCATTGGCCTATGTAATGTACCTACAAGGCCCTAGTAATGTGGTACTACCTATCCCCAGGGCCTGTAAATTAAATGCTACTAGTGGACCTGAAGCACTGATTGTGCCACCCGCTTGAGTAGCACTTTAAACATATTTCAGGCCTGCCCTTTCAGCCTGCGAGTGCGCAGTCTTAAACTACCATTCCAACCTGACAAAATAAACCTTTTGTCAGGCCCAAACCTTCCTTTCTAGTGCATATATATAACCCTTAGTGTAGTCTCTGGACAGCTCAGAGGGCAGAGTGCGGTGTATTTAAAATAGTTGGACATGTACTTTTAAGTTTTACATGTGCTGGTAGTCGAAAAGTCATTCATTACTACTGCAAGGCCTATCTCTCTTATAGGATAACATTGGAGTTAATGTATTACATTTTGTTAGTGTAATCTCCAGATGAGAAAAGGCAATCAGTTCATGTTTGGTGTCTGTGATGAGAAATCCTAACTTCTGCTGAAGTCAGATTTTAAATTACAATGTTGAAAATTCCACTTTCAGAAAGTTGGCATTTTCCTGACTTAGCCTTTTGCCGCCTACAGCCTGTCTCTGGGTCACATGACTAGGTGTAGTTGGCAATTGCGCTTTGGGTTTTCCTCCTAGACAACCACACACAATGGGGAGCTTAGGTGTGACTGGATGGGCCATCAATGGCAGGATGGGAGGGAAGAGCTGAGCCCAGCCTCCTTATACTTGAATAAGTTGTACCCTGTCAAATCAAAATTGCTTTATTCGGTTTTCAATATTACAGAAGAAAACCATAAAAGTTCATCTTGTTAAAATATGGAATCTAATATAAAAAGACAAAAATATAAAATAATGGACAATAAAATCATATTGGATATGTACAGTTTTCTAAGCATACCAGTTATTTGTACATTAATACAGGCTCATAGTGGATAATATGCTAAAAAGCAATAAAATGAGAATATTTTACATCATAAATACATCAATGCTCCTGGTCTAAATTTGGTCTATGTTTGAAACACAGTTTTAGAAATCTTGCCATTGTAATTGCAAAACACTCTGTTTCTAGAATTTGGAGTGCCTCGAAGGCAGGGCGGCATTGTCGTATGCCTAAGATCTTTAATATTGGCACTATCCAAAGCTTTCTTAGTTCATATTAAAAACTGCAAAACATGACAACATGGAATGTAGATTGAGTGGAGGCATCGTCACAGGGACAAACTGCTAAAGAGTGCGACCAGTCATTCATTTTGGGAAATATGACCAGGCGATGAAAAATATTCATTTTAAATTGAGTGAGGACAAACCTATCATAGCCATTTAATTTATAGGTTAAATATGGTTGTATAGACAAGGTGGTTTGTATAGATAGGATCTGCTGAACTGAACTTTTTGAAGACTGCGTAGCCAGTCGCAGTTCCTCCATATGTGCTAAACACATTTTCTTAAGCTTTTTTTCTGGGAAGCTCGATTATCGATGAGGGATTGTGGTAATATTTTATCAGGCCTAGGTTAAGCAAGAAATTTTTAACGTACAGGAGCCAAGGTATTTTATCTGAGTTTTCAAGGGACATGCAATCGGTCGGAAGTTCCATATTGAGAAGTAACTTTGAGATGACCAGATACGATACCATAATAAGATGGGTTGGAGTTTCACCAGGTCTGCAATGTATGGCAAACCTGTTTCATTATGGCAACAAAAAATTGAGGTACTATGAGGGACCGACAGGATGAACCTCAAAAAGGTGTTCTCTACCTTTTGAAGAGCATCCACTCTGGCGTAGCCCTATACCCCTGCTCCATATATCGCCACACTAACACATTTGGCTCGCTAGATTTGTAACATTTCTACCGGTGGTCTCTTACCAAGCCTGTGTGCAAAATTAACCAAGGCAGTAGTAGTCCTAATGAACAAAAGTTTCCTGACCTCTATTGCCTTGGTCCAGGAAGACTTATTGTCAATTGAAATACCAAGATATGGGTATACAGTGGTAGATTCAAGCTTGGTTTCATCTATATAAATACTCCGAATTTTCTTCTTTCTCAGGCCAGATGTCATTACAAAGGTTTTTTTTGATATTGACCTGTAGATCTAAGTTGGCCATAAAACTATAGTATCTATTAACAGCGTGTTGGAGTTGGAGCGGGGTTGGCACGATGATCACGGCATCGTCCGCATAGAGTAGAGCGGTATTGGTCGTTTTTTCACGCAGAGTAGGTCCTGGCATCCCTCAAGCATTGCCTTTTCCAGCCCATTTGTATAGAGCGAGAAAAGAAAGGGGGCCAGGACACATCCCTGCCTTACCCGTCTCTCCACTCTAAAGGGTGCCGTGAGTTCGCCTCTTGTTCCAAACCTACCTTTAGCGGTAGCGTTTGACTACAATTCTCTCAAAAAGTTTATTAATGCAGGATCTATACCCAGATCACCCAGTCCCTTCCATAGTTTAGAGTGGTTGACACAGTCGAAGGCTGCTGACAGGTCTACATAAGCCATGTGGAGACTTCCCCCCTTTGCATTTGTGTAATCAGGAAGGTCAAATTAAAGACTTGTTCCGTCGCGCCCATGCCTTCCCTGAAGCCAAACTGGAGGTCGGACAGGATGTTGTTGTCCTCTGACCATTGATGTAGGCGTTCAAGGATGATGCGCCCCACCACCTTACCCAAGGAGTCTAGCAGAGATATGGGCCGGTAGCAGGATGGGCTTTGGCGGTCTCCTTTTTTGAATATCGGCACCAGTAATGACTGTGACCAAGATTCAATAAGGCCTACTGTACAGGAGGCTTCTAGGACCTTTGTAAGAATTGGAGTCCAAAGGTTCATATTAAAATAAAACAAATCAACTGGGACCCCATCGGGTCCTGGGGCCTTTCCCCCTTTACTGGCCTTTAGCGCACTCTCTACTTCCATTAGTGTGATGTCAAGGTTGATCGGGAAAGGTGAGGAGTTAAGAGTAGAAATTAACCTGTTGTTTTCTCCAACAGGGATTACTTCCTTATTGTTTATTCCAAATATTTGAGAGAAATGTGCAATCCATTCTGCTTCATCTATCGCTACTTCTATCTTGGAATGGTCCCTATCTTCTGATAAAAAGGGGGACTATACAATTTTCAGAAGGCTGCGCTATCTTTTTTTAAGCAGCTTCTTTGTAGTTGATCCCACGCTTCATTTTTTAATTCATTTTTCCTAGCTTTTATGGCTTTTTTATAGGCTGTTCTAAGAATAGCAATTTCTTTCTTGTCCCTATTTGTCTTGTGTAGGGAAAATTTTAAATCGTAGTATGCCTTTGTGCAAGTACTGTTAAACCAACCCTTATGTTTGGCTGTATTCTTCAATTGTTTTGACAAGGTGCCTTTAATTGTTCTAGTTATAGCCTCAAAGTTAATTAAAATCTCTTGATGAGAAGTGGAATCGGCCAGACAGATTGCTATTGATTCATAAGAGTTTTTTACCACCACCTCAGTTACCCCTAATGGATCAATTTTTGCCCATTTAGCCTGTTTAAAACAAGGTTGTCTTGTCGGAGTAAGCCAAACTGATCATTCCACCATGTACTGTCGGATAATATACACTTGAATAAGCTGTACCGTGTCTCCACACAAAGGGCTGCATACTCCTGTAGTTAGTCTTGAGCCAGGGCCAGGAAAGCAGGTTACCTGTGCACTTCAAAGGTATGCCTCCCCAAAGGTATGCCCCTAGGAGTTTATCCCACTTTTCCCACTTCAAAAGCCCCAATGGGTATTCATAGTCAACTTCAGACACCAACGCATTGGTACACGTCTGGACCTTTGGATACTCTACCAGGAGAAAGGAATATTATGCTTCTGAAAGTCCTGCCACTCTGCTGGACTGCTGATCTCTATGACTACTGCACTGTTTTGTTGATCTTCTACCTGCTGCCTTCTTGCCTGGTTGAGAAGGACTGGATCTGAATCTCTTGCACATAGAACACAGATTGACTCCAAGAACTAATTGGCTGACCTCCTGATCTAAAGCATCTGGGGCATACCAGGTTTCTAATAACCTTGCACCTGCACCTGCACCTGCACTTGGAATCTCGCATTTGTGATTCTACCCTGCCAAGTGATGCCACCCCAGTCGTGGATTCATGGAAGTGGACTTGAGGTAATCTGCCAGCTTCTGTGGCAATCCCTGCCAACACAGGTAAGAGCAGTGGGGGAGTGGGTCAGGGAAGTCGACATACGATGGGATAAGTTAAATAAAATAAAATAAATAAATAAAACCACTCATCTTGCGCTCGCTGCATTGCCGACTCGGTGAAGCGGCTAGCGCAAAGTAAGAGGTTGTATTTATTTGTTTTATTTAATTTAACTTATCCCATCAGATGTTCATTTCTGCAAACCTCCGCCCCTCCACTGCCCTGCCCTTTTGCCACACCACTCTTACTTGTGCTGGCTGCCACTGCTCTGTGAATCCCACAGATCCGAAACCTCTTTTCTTTCGGTTCGGCTCAACCCCAAGCAGAACCAATGCGTCTCCATTGCTGCATGGATTGGACCTGTCACACAGATCTGCATGACCTCCAGAGTCAGGGTCAAAATTACCTCTCTGTGACGCATCCTCTGCTCAGGCCCTCGCATCACTTGTTGGCGGCAGCCTCAACTCCTACTCCGGAATCCACATCTTAGCCTCACAGCACTTCAGAACCGATGTATCACCGCAACTGCTCACCACATCTTTGATGCAGGACTATGCATCGCAAGTCCTATCATCAGATTCCTTGATAACAACACAAGTATTCGAATTGTAGCATCGCATCAATCGAAACCAATGCATTACTTTGATTGTACAATGCTTCTTCGACGCGGATCTTTGCAGCACTCTGAAAACCAGGATTTAAGGTACTTTGTTCAGCAGGCCTAACTAAGTCCCTGTAGTAGGCCCATGCTCCACCACGGTCAACCTGAACTTGTGACTTGTGACTTTGTCCTGGTCCGTCCTGGGCAGAAATACACAGTTGGCTCTTAGTTCTTTTTTGGTGCTATTTTCACTATGAACATTTTAAATTAAATTTTAAATTGTATATCTCCAATTCTAATGATTGGATTTTTGTCATTTTCATTTTATTTTATTTATTAAAGAAAGTTCTATTTTTCTGACTTGATATGGGATAATTTGTGTGTGACATTTTCACTTCATTATAGTTTGAAGTGTTGCACACATATTTTACACATTGCCACATAGGGGCACATTACGATCGTGGACGGACTTGCGTCAGTCTGCGAGCCCTGAGTAGGAGGGAATGTCCGCATGGGATGCGGAGTTCCCTCCTGTGCAATTAGGATGTGACCGCCACCCTGGAGGTCACATCCTCTAAGTTTAACATTGCGGCGGGTGCGGCTTCAAGCTGCACCCGCCGCAATGTTAAAAATGCATACATTGCATTTGTATGCAGAAAGCGGCAGGCACCGCGTGGTGCCTGCCAATTTCTGCATACAAATGCAGGGGGGTACCATTGGTACCCCCCATGTGCACTCCCCACCCCTCCACCACCCAGGGGGCCCGCTACGGGCCCCGAGGTGAAGATCCGTATGCTTTTCCACGGCAGAGACCCCACCGCGAAAAGCATTTTTTGCCAGCCATCCTACTATGTCTGGTGGTGTCTGAGAGACACAGCCACTATATTAGGGCTTTTCTGCAGCGGTTGTAAGCCAAGCGTGGCGGAAAAGCGGCGGACTGAAACCAAGACCCACTAGCCATCCTAATGTGGCGGTGGGTCTTTGGTGGGTCCGCAGAGGATTTTCCGTTTCCTGTACTCTCCCCTGCGCTGGCTCACGTACAGCTGCCATGCCTCAGCGCAGGCAACCTTGCACCATGGTGCAAGGATCCGAATATAATCAACAGGAGTATACCCAAATTACCCTCTTATACCTGGGTATGGGACAAAGTTTCATACAATGAAAACTGGTATGAAGGAAACAATATAAACCAAGTTATGAGTAGAGCACATTTAATTACCCTCTCCACAGTTAATATTATTCTGAACAAATGTATGAAAATCTATTTATAGCACACACAAACAATGGCTCCTAATCAATGAGGAAAAAAAAATAATTACATCTATCACAACATTCTATACATCAATAAAAACAATAAAAATCATTGTATAAAACCACGCTGCAAGGATGCCTGCATCATGGGGAGATTGTTTTTGTGCAGGAAGGGGCACCTTCCTGCACAAAAACAATCACTACAGGCATTTTCCGCTTTTAATACATGCTGTAGAATGCAGCACGCATTGAAAAAGGAAAAAAACAAGCAGAAATGTAAACATTTCTCCTCGTTGCACCTCACTGCGCCACCCTTAACATGGCGTAGCATACTGACACATTTCCAGGTTTAGGAATCCTCATAAAACTGGAAATGTTTCCGATTCCATGGGTGTTGCATGGGAACACCCACATCAACACCCATGAAAGGCCCCTATCACGCAAAGTGCTACATGTAAATGGGGCCTTATTTACAAGGACATGATAATCCACGCAGGGTGGCTTTTCCTGTTTTTGTAAGAGGCAGTAAAATGCGCTGCCAGTGTGTCACAAAAAGTGATGTACTGGCAGCACAAGGGGCTTGTAAATCTGCTCTTGAGTCTTTTGTGTGTTGGGGGTTCAACAGTGTTCGACCTTCATTTCAGCAGATAGCAAGATTATTTATTACCAAGGGGCAGATTTACAAGCCCCTTCCGCTGCCAGAACAACACTTTTTGGGGGGCAATGAGGTCCTCTTATGTCCTGAGGACCTCAGGACTAAAGTGGACTTCATCTCTTAAACAGCAGTGTGCCAGGAGGCGTGTTTGCAGTGTGGTGTAAAAAGGGGGCATGGCCTCGGACCACTCTCAGCAATCCAACTGTGTGGGACTTACTGGAGGAACCTGGTGGGCTCGTTGGCCCCAAGGGACCCTCAGGATTCAAGAGGACTTAATCCCACAACCCAGAACGTGCCAGGAGGCAGGTTTTCAGAGTGGTGGAGAAAGGGGGCGTAGCCTGTGTCCAGCTTTCAGCAACCCACTATCTGGGACATACTGGAGATATCAGGTAAGCTAGTTGGCCCCTAAGGACCACCAGCAGTGAAGGGGACTTTAATCCCCATCCAAAAGTTTGCCAGGAAGTATGTTTACAGAGTGGTGGGGAAAGGGAGTGTGGCGTGCTATGAGAACTTTGCAATCCTGCTGTGTGGGACTTACTGGAGGTAATGGGTGAGTAGTTGGCCCCCAAGGATGTCCTTGGGGGCCAACTACCCCTCTTGTTACCTACAGTAAGTCCCACACTGCGGGATTGCTAAAACGTCTTCAGATGCCATGCCCCCCTTTCTAAACCCCTCTACAAACACTCCTCCTGGCAGACTATGGTATGGGGGATGAAGTCCAATTTACTCCTGAGGGACTTTGGGGGCCAATAAGCCCTCCTGACACCTCCTGTAAGTCCTACACAGCGGAATTCTGGAGGCCCAGCACCTTTCTCCACTACTCTGCAAACGCGACTACTAGTTAAAGAAGTGTTTGCAATGTAATAGGATTCGCATTTGCAAGAGTTAGAGCTATTGGCATTGTAAATGTAAACGTTTTTTAATAACGTTTTTTGGAGTGGAGTGGATGTACGTTGTGTGTAGTGGAATTATGTGGTAAATTGTGCAGTGAAATTATGTGGATAGAAAGTATGTGGTATTTATTTTATAGGAACTATGTAGAGTGGGATTATGTGTTATGGAAAGTAATTATGTGGTATGGTAGTCTGTGTTGTGGAGTGGTAACCTCAGGTTTAGTCTTCTCATTTCCATAGAAGCTCAACTATGAAAGGCAAACAAAGAAGGAATCACTGAGGAGCATTTGTGGACCTAATCAGAGGTATGAGCCGGGCCACTGGAATTATACGACTGTTGGCTGCACCGACTTTTGCACAATTATACATTTTCCGCTTCAGCCACATCATTCATCATCTGCTCCCTTTTCTGGAGATTTGAAAAAAAAAGCCTTGTTTCTATATCAAATGGCTCAAATGTTCCCAAGAATGGTGCACAACCCTCTCTTCTTTTTGTGCCTCTCTTGCCTCTTTCTGCATTTCTATTCCTTCCTTCTGCATATTTCTTACTCTATCTATACCTCACTTACCTCTTTCTGCACTGCTCTTGCTTCTTTCCACACCTCTGTTGCTTCTTTCAGCAATTCTCTTGCCTCTTCCTGCTCTTCTTTTGCATCTTTATGCACCTCTGTTCCCTATTGCTACATCTCACTTGCTTCTCTCTGCACCCCTCTTGACTCTTTCTGCACCGCTCTTTGCTATTTCTTCACCGCTCTTGCCTCTTTCTGCACCCCTGTTCCCTCTTTCTGAATATTTCCTGCCTGTTTCTGCACCTCTCTTGCCTTTTTCTGTACCTCTGTTGGTTCTTTCTTTACTTCTCTTGACCTTTATGCATCCTTCCCGCCTCTTTCTGCACCCCTGCTGCCTCTTTAAGTACATATTTTGCCTCTGTGTGCACTTCTCCTACCTCTTTCTGCACTCCTCTTGCCTCTTTTTACACATCTGTTGGTTCATTCTGCACTGCTCTTGCTTCTTTCTGCACCCCTTACCTCTTTCTGCACCCTTCTTTTCTCTTTCAGCAGTTCTCTTGCATCTTTCTGCATTTCTCTTGCCTCTCTCAGTAAAAACAGTAACACTTTTATTTGATCCAGACCTCAACTGAGATCAACAAATACAGAATTAAAATAATTTTAGATACTCATAAAAATGATTAGATAACATACTTTTGATTTTTAGGCTCACTACAAGTTGGTACAGTAGCAATATTCTACCACCTACTCATACAGCATTCGATAGGATTAGATATGGTGAAATCTTCAGTTTTGTGCTTATAACTTAAAACAGCTGCGAAAAGCTTTTTAAAAACGTAATCAGATTATGACAGACAAATTAATTAACGGGAGAATTACACAATTTGATTAGGTCTTGGGCAGATACTGCATTATACTTTAATTGAATTGGGGTTATATAATGTTGACGAGCCGCAACTATGCTCACATTAGGACATATTAATAAAACGTGTAGAAAATCTTGTTGGCCACCTTTGCCAATTATTAGTTCCATCCCAATTAGCTAAAAAAGTGGCTAATGGGAGTATACCCAAGCGTAAGAGTAGAATACAATGCCTTACTCCATGCTTTAATTGAAATCGCAAATAGGGAGCATAGGTTTTAAATTCTATTTGTTCTGCAAACCGTTTATAGTGCATCAATTGACTGCAGTGTTCTTCATCAGATTCAAAGCTGATTCTAGGGGCCAAATGTTTTAAAAACAATTTCAGGTGTGCTGGGGACCACTGCTGTAAAATTGCGACCGTGCATTGAGAGACCTGAAAGGCTTTCACCATATTCCTATTAAAAGTATACCCAGGCGCTTCCTCTCTGAAAGTCTCCAATTTTAGCAAATGTCTGAATTGTACGCCCACCTAATAATATTTGAAATTACTCTGGTTGAGATGCCCGTTACCGATAGCTCAAGACATAGGGCTTGAACTGGCACCGACTGAGCCACTTTTATCACTTTTCGGAGTATGGTTCGTTCCTTTATAGATTGCCATGTTTTATTTGTGAATATTCCATGACATACGATAACATCAGAGGGATTTTCATACCGTAGACTTCCAGCATTGGTGTAAAGTGTCTATTTCCCGTGGAGTGGTAAATCTCTGTAAAGCCCTAAGGTGGGAATCTGCCTTCCGGTACAGGTGGCAGAGGTGGGCTGTATCTAACAGAGTCGAAGAAAAAATACTACCCAAATAGACATACTCTCTTACAGTCTCTATTGGTTCAACTCCTAAAGACCAGATATAAGGTAAGGGCTTACTTCTGCCACTGAAAGGGATTGCTTTCATTTTATTAATATTTGTCATCAGGAAATTTTCGATTGCATACAGATTTAATTCATTCAAAGATCTTTGTAAACCCATTGGGGTCTGGTCAAGTATAACAATATCATTTGCATACATTAAACAAGGTATATCGACTTGAGCTAACTTTGGAGGGAAATTCTTACTTTGAGAGAGATGCCCTGGGAGATCGCTAATACAGATGGAGAATAATAGGGGAGCTAATAAGCATCCCTGTTTTAGCCCATTCCGCAAAGGGATGGGTTTGGTTAGGCCTTTTTCTCCCCCCATTTGGACTCTGCACCATGTTGACGTATGAAGGGAGATTATTATTGTTAAAAGATCTTTGGGAATCCCCATCTCAGCCAATTTTCTCCACAGAGTCACTCTATCTACACTATCGAACGCCGTAAAAAAATCAATAAAAGCACAATATAAAATTTGGTCATTTAACTTCACAAACTTATCAAGCACTCTCTACAACACCCTTGCCTCTTTTTCAACCTTTGTTGGTTCTTTCTGCACTGCTCTTACTTCTTTCTGTATGTCACATGCCTCTTTCTGCACTTCTCTTGCTGCTTTCTACACCTCTGTTGCTTCTTTAAGCAATTCTCTTGCATCTTCTGCACTTCTCTTGCTTGTTTCTACACCTTTCTTGCGTCATTCTGCACCTCTATTGCTTCTTTTTTTTTATTAGGATTTTTTTGTCAGCACACAGAATACAAAAAATGCAATATACATACATCAACTGAGATAAATTAAGAGATGAAAAAGGTAAGACAGTAAACATAACAAAGCAAAGCAGCCAATTCAAGTAAACATACAAGGTCATAAATTATACACATCAAGGAGATCACGGAATCTTATCAAACATTTATACATATCATCATATTGGCTAGTACTAAGATCATAGCCAGTTAGCAATCAGCTCCCATAACTGGCTCACTTGCCTTTTCTTTCGAATGCCCTTCGTTCTATAGAGCACCATCTCCAAGCGTTTGCCAGTTAACAAAAGTTGGAGGATCGCTATCTAACCATTGTGATGTAATGCATAAGCAATACACGGCCATACAAATAAATACCAAGCCCTCCTCAGCAACCGACAACACATTTCCTTGCCATCCAAAGATTGCCATTTTCGCTGTAAGCTGCAATGAAATACCCAGACTACCCATGATAAAGGTCTGAATTTCCTTTATGAAATTGCTAATTTTAGGGCAGTTAAAAAACATGTGGGATTCATCGGCTGCATACTGTCCACAGCGATTATAGTTAGTACCCCTACCAGTATTCCATTTTGCCAGTTTCCCCGGGGTATAATAAAGCCCAAAAATTGACATGTAGTGCTGGCTCTTCAAAGGGCCATTAAACAATACATTAATTGCTATTTCAATACTTCTAGTCAAGTTGACCCCTTCAGTACCATGTTTGTTTGCCCACTTTAAATTGTAGAATTCTAAATCATCTTTGACCTTATTCAAGAATAAATAATAGAGGGGGCGCATTTTGCATCTAACCTTAAGTAGTTCCATGATCTCAATTTTCTGTAATATAATTGCGTTTTGATTTTTTTCTGCTCACAGTAGCTACGCAGCTGCAGGTATTTAAAAAAGTCCCCACGAGATAAGTTATATTTCCTTTGTAGGCTTTCAAAAGAGATAAATTGTGTCCTCAAAAATAAATCCCCTAAAGAGCAAATTCCCAAATTATGCCATCTTTTCATACCAGAGTCAACAAAAAATTTCAGGTAACAAAGTGCAGTTTTGGAGCGGAGTATAAATATTCAAATGCGGGCCAATGCCCAACCTCTTTTTCGTTTTCCTCCATATTACATATGCAGCTAAAACCAACTTAAACCTAATTTTTTTTAAATAACTGGGCTCAATAATACGATTTATGCCTTGCTTAGCTTCTTGCCCCAAAAGCATCTCATAGATTGAGGGAGCCGCGAAATCAGGGGTTGGGTCTGTTGGTAAGAGTAACACCCCCATATGTTGTAGAATAGCGATCCAATGATATAATTGAAAATCGGGGATCCCCCATCCTCCTCTATCTCGGGGCAAAATGCGTCTATTCATGGCACGCCTGGCACGATGATAGCTCCAGAGGAACCTTGAACACATTCTCTCTATGCGATAAATAAAAACCACAGGTATTAAAAAAGGGATAGCACGAAAAACGTATAAAAATTTGGGAAAAATAAGCATTTTAATAACGTTACTGCGACCAAAAAGGGAGAGATGAAGATTATTGATTCTTTCCAGTGTTTTATTAGATGAGGTGATAGTCGGGTCAAGATTTTTAGCGACTATATCCTCAACATTTGATGTAATCTTTATACCTAGGTATGTTACCTCCGAGTCAAATACAATATTCGTTGGCCGACCAACAGGTGAGTAAATCACCTGGGTTTTTGCAGTGTTTAGTTTGTACCCAGAACATCTCCCAAAGCATCTTCCGCCTCAATAATTCGGGGAAGCGCCTCTGCAATGTTAGCAGTAACCACGGCAATATCATCCACGTAGACATATACTTTATGACATTGCATTCTTATCTGAACCGGGTTAATTATGTTATCTGCCTCCATCATAGTGATAAAGGGATCAATATATAATGTGAACAACAACGGGGAACAGGGACACCCTTGTCTTGTTCCCCTTGCTACCGCGACCTGCTTAGAAACGTCACCCCTTACCCGGATTGCCGCTGTTGGATAAATATACAACATTTGCATAGCTTTTATAAACTCAGGAGGGAACCCCTTCCAGGCCAAAACTGCCCACAGAAACCGCCACGTGACCCTGTTGAATGCCTTTTCTGCATCCAACAGGGCCACGCCGACGGGTGAGTTACTACTCTGAGCCCAATCCAGTATAGATATTATTCTCCTAATATGGTCTGTAGTATCTCTGCGTCGAATAAACCCATGTTGGCGAAGTGAAACTAGTCCTGGAATCAGATCATTAAGCCTAGTAGCAAGAATTTTTGAGTAGATCTTACTGTCGGCATTCAGTAATGAAATAGGTCGATATGAGCCCATTTCCATTGCATTCTTCCCTTTCTTTTTAAAGATAACTATCGTGGCTTGAGACCATGAATCAGGTGCCCGACCAAGAAAAGCCTGTTGACAAACTTCCAGCAATTCCTTCTGCATTGCGTTCCGGAATGTTCTATAAAATTCTAAAGGAATGTTGTCAGGGCCCATTGCTTTCCCTTGTGCTAATCCCAGAAGCGCATTTTCTACTTCAACACAATCCGGTGGTGTGGATTAAATTGCCCTATGGTGTTCTGCCAAGGTATTGGTCACTAGACAGCGAAAATATTCCTGTTCCTCCTCTCCACTCCTTCCCACTTCCGTATCGCTATATAATGATTGATAAAATTTGTGAAATGCGTGAAGTATCCCTGGCTTTGACTCTTGTATCCTCCCATTCATGTCTATAATTGTGGCAATATCGTTGTAAACAACCTTCTCCCTCAGCCTCTTTGCCAAGAGTCTCCCAGTGTTTTCACTGTACTCATATGCCTCCTCCTTGTGTTGTGTGTATTTCCCTGCGATCTGTTCTGCAATGTTGGCATAAGCCGAAGTCCTCGTAATTGTAAGATCTTGCTGAGCCTTTTCGATTGATTCTTTCTCTCCACCCCGGGATATTACATCAGCTAGATTATGTTCTTTCATGATAACCTGTGCAAAATTTTGTTGACATTTGGCCATCCCTTTCTTATATTTAAATTTAGAGAAACTAAGACTTTCCCCTCGGGCAACAGATTTAAATGTGTCCCATACTACCTCCTGGGATGCCGTGCCTTTGTTTAAATAAAAAAATTCCTGTATATGTTTGAGCATTACTTGGCAGTACTCCTCATCAACCAGAAGTTTCCTTTCAAAAGTCCAAGTCCGTGGGGCTACCCTCTGGCCACCCTCCATAGTTAATTCTAAAATCACTGGATTGTGGTCAGACACCACTTTTGGGTGTATAACTATATTAGCTTTTGTTAAGAAAACAGTGGAAATAAGAAAATAGTCTAAACGGCCAAACTTAGTGTGTGGGGCAGAAAAGAAGGTATATCCAGGACTATCAGGATATAAAACATTCCATACATCATGAAGGCCTTGTTCTAACATTAAACCTCGTAGGGCAGCATACATTAATGTCTTTCTTCATATATACCTATGATTGGATCTAACATTTATGTCTGCAGCAATATTTATATTCAAGCCCCCGCATAGAACCACGGGTTGTGGCCATTGGGCCAGTTCCACATTAATAGAGCTCAACAGCTCCATATCGTCCAAATTTGGCCCATAGATATTACACAAAGTGAACGTGCTGGGATTGATCTTTACCTTTCCTATTGCCCAGCGGCCCCATTTATCTGCAACGGAATTGCTACATATACCTAGTCCACGTTTCATCAATATGGCAGCTCCTCTTTTTACCCCGGTTTGCCTGGAACAGACTACCAATTCCATACCCAAATTCTTCAGAATATCCCTTTTTAGCCATGGTACGTGGGTCTCCTGCAAACATAATCTGTAAGGGTGGGCGTAGTTTGCGAAGTAGCGCTACGCGAAGTGCACTTCGCACTACGCGAACTTCACGTAGCACTACGCGAGCTGCGTAGTAGCATGTTCGCACTGTGCAAGATGCGTTTTCAATGATTGCACAGTGCGGACAAGCATCCGCCACTGTGCAATCATTGAAAACGGCATCTTGCACAGTGCGAGCTGTAGTTTTTCGCTGCTCGAGTAGATTATTACTCGAGCTGCAGCTTTCTCAACGCAAACTGGTAGTTTCTCATTGAGAGCGTTCGCGAGCATGCGCAACCACTCACAATGAGAAACCTTACCTCCCCGCGTTGAGAATCTCGCCGGGATGTCATTTTGCTTGCTCGCAGTCGCGAACATGATGTTCAGGACCGCGAACAAGCAAAAAATGAGCGCTGCACTACGCTACGCTGCACTACTCGCGTTCGCACTGTGCTACGTGCAGCTCGCGTAGTGCGAAGTTGCGCAAACTTTGCGAACTCCGCGAGCGTAGCGTAGTGCTTCGCCCAGGGTTATTAATATGTCAATTTGCAATATTTGTACGATTTTTGCCAATACTTTTTTGACATTATTCAGGCCACATATGTTCAACGTACATATTTTAATTTTCTTATCCATCGTAAAAGTTCCCCCCTAGCTTCCCAACCTTGAATAATACATCCTCCGCCCTCCAGACTAGAAAAATTTCAAAATAAACATGACTTTTTTCATCTTAATCTTCACAAACTGTTTGCATTCTGATGCTGACTTTTCACCCTCCCACCACCACCACCCCCACCCCCACCTACTCCCACCCTGAGGCCCCCACCTTCCCTCCCTTGTGCCCCCCCCACACATGAGGCCCAGGGACCATCAGTCCCTGCATAATATGGGGTACCGTGCCCCCCTCCAACCGGGTCCATCCGGAAATACTAAATCCAAAGTCCAAACACCAACACAGTAATCACTCTACTAGAAAGGACAAAAAAAAAAAAGTAAAGAGCAAAAAGAGGCATGTAAGAGACACAGCTCATCCCCGAAAAGTAGCTCATTTAACATTGCCCTCTTAACAAACTACTAAATAGTTTCCAAGTACTCTTTGGCCTTGATCTCCAAAACAAAAAATGTTGTTTGCCCTTTGTACAACACCTTGAGCTTGGCCAGGTTCTGCAGATATACCGCAGCCCCTTTGCTCTGAAATTCGGACATCAATTGTCGAAGGTGCCAGCGTTTAGACACCGTTGCTGCACAAAAGTCAGGTCTTACAAAAAAACGACATCCTTTGGCCAAGGCTTTCTTTTCTGGGCGAGCTCGAACAAAGCTGTCTTCCTGGGCCAAAATATTATTAAAGCAGACTAGAATAGCACGCGGAAGGACTTCTTCTGCCTGTCGGGCTGTTTCTTTGTAAACGGGAAACGGTGCGCCCTTTGAATTTCTTTTGCCCAGTCCCATGTTGGTAATTCGGGAAAAGCCTCCTGTAACAGTTCAGCCACAAATTTCCATGTGTCAGGGCCCTCTTTGTCTTCCGGAACCCCCAAGAAATGCAGATTGTTCCTACGGCTGTGATTTTCCAGTTCCATGAGTTTATGGCTGAGGTCATCCCTGTGCGCCTTAACTAGATCTAATTCTGCATTCTGGGCACCCAACTCGTCTTCCAAGATGGAGATTCTAGCCTTCGTTTCTGTTACCCTGTCCGCCGTCTCAGCGCAGTTCTTAATTGCCCTTCTAATGGCATTTTTCCCTTTACAACACGTGGCCTGTGTTCGTAAATTTTCTGCTTTACTTTCTTTCCTGTGTTTCATCATATTTTTATATATGGTTGCCAGTGTTATCTCCTGTGAGGTGTTTCTATCTGTTGAATTCTCGTTTCTGTCCAGGAAATCTGTTGCCCTTTATTCACTCTTATCTTTAGCCTTAACAACAGAGTCTCATCCTTTGTTTACTTGAAGTTGCTGTGCTCTCTTCTTACGCTTCTTAACTGTCTCAGTACTTACGTTTGGAGAAGTCAAGCTTATCCTCAGGTCCTCCGGTGAGGAGCTTCCCTCACTGGAATCCACCCAGTCTCGACTCACATTTGTGCTCTCATCCGATGAGGGGTCCGACATAGAGTAAAACTTTTCGCCAACCTCATGTCCTTTACTCATTGCCTGGTCGACTGCGTCAGTCACCCCATTTCCTAGCTCAGCCTCTTCTAGCCTACTGTCACTACAGCTTGCCTGGGTCTGAGACTGAATCTGAGCAATGGCTGAGGTAGAGGCGGTTTCCACTGGAGGTACATCTCCCATAACACCACTCTCATCAATGTTTACATTAGTGATAGGTACATCATTCAGCTCGGTTTCATTCATCCGTAAGTCTTTCAAAATGTTCGTACTATTAAGCTCAGGGGGTGTAGTTGTAGCAATATTAACAGGAACTGGAGTTTCTACAATTACGTCAACCGGTATGCTATTCATAACTGATATACCCGTGGGGGTGTTACCTCCACGGTGGCTTGCAGCCCAGAGTTCTTCGCATTCTGTCGCTCAAACTTTACCACCAAGTTTTGTGAGGGGGCCCGTGATAGAGCAGTATTCTTAGACACGACATTATTTTTCTGTGTAGATTTTAAAGGACACACCTGAGCACTCTCACCTCCAGTCCTATCCAATGCTACAGGTTCGGCAATCTCAGCAGTCTCAGCAGTCTCAGCAGTCTTCCCCGTTTCCAGTCCCAGAGTGGACTGACTGCCGTTCTTTGCACTACGAGTTAGAACCATGGCTTCCAATTTTAATGACTGAGTTTTAGGTGGCATTTTCTTCCGCGTCACGGCACCTCCTCTGCTCCGCACCACATGATGTTGAATCCCCCACAATAATGCAGGGAGCCGCCAAAGAAAAGACCGTCTGCGGGAAAAGGGGCAGCCGACCAGCATCGATATCCCACACCTCGTTGCTGTTAGTCAAGCTCGTCAGGTTCTATTTTACAGTGTTTCAACAATATTTTGGAAACGCATCTGCATCGCAAACCAACATCCGGAAACACTATATTGCACTCAAGTAGTTTCCACCCGAAGAACAAAATACTTAGAATACCCTATGGGGAAATGCTAAGAATTTGCAGAATATGCAGTAATGAAAAAGATTTAATTATGGCGCGGAATGAGTGTAAAACCCGTTTTCTCGCATGAGGGTACAAAGAGAAAATGATCAATGATGCCATAAGACAAACTACGGCCAAAACACAGAAAGATTTAGATTTACTCTTCAAACCATCAGCCAGTAAGACAAGCAGCGGCAACAAGCAGCCCTCGCTTAATACTTACATACAACAAACAGATGGACAGCCTGAGAAAAATACTTAAAAATAACTGGCACTTAGTGCAAAATGATCCAATCATAGGGAATCAAATGCCAGCTACTCCCTGATAACATACAGGAATGCACAAAGCACAGTAGACTATTTAGTTAGCAGCAGTCCAGAAGACACAGCAAGTACTAATTGGCTGGCTGACCGCAAAGGGTTTGTTCGCTGTGTGACATTAGCGCTTCTAAATATGGGGAAAGTAGATCGTTGTTCTTAACAACTTTCAAAGATAAACCTACGGTCATAAATACGTTTTTGACGTGTAAGTCTGAGTTCGCCATGTATGTGCTGGAGTGGTCTTGTGGACTGCGGTATGCGGATAGCACAAAACTGCAGTTCCACAAGAGAATACTCCAGCACATGCAGGGTCCAGCACATGCGGGCCATCACTAACAAAGGTATCACCTATCCGGTGGCCCGCCAGTTTGAAGAGGTCCACTCTAGTAGTTTGGATCATTTAAAGTATTATGCAATAGACAGTGTGCCTCCTCCAAGAAGAGGAGGAAACAGGGAGGCTATGCTAAGGTAACTCAAATACATTTTAGAACTAGACAGTAATAGCCCCCCATGGACTTAACACGAGGGAGGACTTACACACCTGGCTTTAACCAAAATAATTTTTGTTAACTTAAATTTAAATTTTATATTGGTACATAAATGAAACATATAGGAATACACCTTTCATGCATTATGATTTTAGTATTCTGAACCTCAATACCCGCCGATTAGTTTCTCTCTTTAGTGTAGTTGTAAATTATGGGCTCATGTAACATCACACTTTTTGTTAATTTGCACACAAGCACGATTTAAGGGTGGAGATAAATGCACTAGCACTTTTCAAAACACATTTTGCATATAGAGGATATTCACTTAAAAATGAAATCAACTGTTTACATAAAATAGAAATGTTTACATATAATTGCGTATTTTGCACAGTGTTAATGAAATCCTGAATTTTTGGTATATTGAAAGCACCTCATTTTTATAATATGTATTTATACTATTTTAGTAACCAAATGCCTATTTTGCACGAGGTTGATATTGGTTTGGCTTTTTAATCATGGTTTTTAAGCATTATGCGTATATTGGAGGAAGATGTAATCAGCAATAAGTACAGAATTTTAAAGGTACTGATTTGCATAAAGTATTAATACTGGTATTAAAGAGCAAATCCGATGCTTATATAATTATCAACACTTATGTAAACTCATATGATTTAAACAGAGTGATTTTTTGTAAATATAGGTGAAACTTGAAAAGCAGATGTGGAAAACATACAGTTAGTCTGTTTTCCATTCTCACTATGATTGAGAGAGAGGTAAAATAATGCACTTTAAAAATGAGGAAACATAATGTAGTGTGTTATGTGATCAAGGACCCTGGTTGGTTTGAAATGCGTCATGGCGGCTATGCACAGAAAAATAAACAAAAAAGATTGCACTCATAAAGTGGAGTTTGTGCCTTTTTTTTGTTTGGAGCAGTGAACCGTATATATATATATATATATATATATATATATATAAAACTATCCGACTTGTCTCCAAAGTGCTTCGCTGCACTGACAGGTATGCAGACTGCAAAAATACGCCAGAGTCAGTCTTCAAATTCCAAAGTTTTTTATTTCATTGTGGTGCAAGCCATCAGACGCGTTTCGGATTTGACGTCCTTGCTCACTATATATATATATATATAGGAAAACCGCAGCATTCTATTTGAAATAACTTTGGCGCCGGTTGACAAATCTTCACAAAATTTTCAAAACTAATGGCCAGCTTCGGTGTGCTCCAATCCTCAAAGTCTCAGGGTGATTCGTGAAGCGGGGGCTGAGAAAAAGGGGGGTCTCTAAACGTGTTTTCCCCAGCAATTTTCCATAGGAACCGTTCATCGCAACTACAGCCCGAACTGCTGAATGGAATTACACCAAATTCGGCAAAGAGGTAGTCCTTAGTTCAGACTTGTGTCTTTTGCTTAAATGGTGTAAATCCGTTCAGTAGTACCTGAGAAAATCACAATTAAAAGTACATATATATCTATGGCCGCGCGAACTGCTGAATGGAATTACACCAAATTCGGCAAAGAGGTAGTCCTTAGTTCAGACTTGTGTCTTTTGCTTAAATGGTGTAAATCCGTTCAGTAGTACCTGAGAAAATCACAATTAAAAGTACATATATATCTATGGCCGCGCGAACTGCTGAATGGAATTACACCAAATTCGGCAAAGAGGTAGTCCTTAGTTCAGACTTGTGTCTTTTGCTTAAATGGTGTAAATCCGTTCAGTAGTACCTGAGAAAATCACAATTAAAAGTACATATATATCTATGGCCGCGGTGGATCCACGCATCCTGAGCGCACCCTAAGCACACCGTCCTGATCATGCACTGAATGCTATTTGGCTGTCAAGTGGTTGTCAACATTCGAAACCAGGAAGTGTTGGCAGCCATCTTATGCCTCAGTAGAATCGAGGCACAAGAAACCTAGATGAAAAACATGCAAAACGCGAAAAGGGGACAGGGTAGAAACACCCTGACCTCCTAGGCCTTTCCAGGGGGTCCCAGAACGACCCCCAAGGCCCAATAAATTCATTTTTTTTAAGAATATCGGCATCCTGCGCGGATCTTGACAATAAAAAAAATAAATTGAAGATCTGGCTCCTGCGCTTCTTTGGTAATTGGCCCCTGGGGGGCCAAATCCCGGGGCAATATTCATGAAAAGGGGGGCCCAGAGGAGGCCCCGGGGAAAGCCACCCCGTGGCTTTGTTTAATTATGTGAGGGCGGCTCTCAGGCCCCCCAGCCCCGGGAACTGCCACCCCGGGACTTCTTTCAATTGTGTGGGGGGCTCTCAGGCCACCCAGTCCCCGGGACTGCCACTCCTGGGGCTTCCTAAAATTAGGTGAGGGCTCCCAGGCCCGCCTAGCCCCAGGGACCGCCACCCCTGGGGCTTCTAGAAATTAGGTGGGAGGGCTCTCAGGCCCCCCAGTCCCGGGGACTGCCCCCTCTGGGGCTTCTTTACATATATTGCGGGGGCTCTCAGGCCCCCCCGCCCCAGGGACTGCCACCCCCGGGGCTTTTATAAAAGAATTGTGGGGGCTCATGGCCCCCCCACAGCCCCGGGGACCACCACCCCCGGAGCTTTTTTTTAAATAAAATACCTTGTTTCGGGGGGTTCAAGCCCCCCCACACGCCCCGGGGGCGCCACCTCCCCCGGGCTCTAAAAATGTAAGTTGGTGTTCCATGATGGACCCCCCAGCCCCGGGAATCACCACCCCCTTCGGATTTGAAACAGGTGGGAGGGGGGCCACGCGTCCCCCCTCCTGGAGCCCTCGCGGCTCCCACCCTGTCATTGCAAACTGCTTTGCTTTTGGAAGAGAGAGCAGGAAACCTGCTCTCTCTTCTAAATAGCAAAGCAGACTGCTTTTCCACATGGGGAGCAGCATGTTAGCTGCTCCCCATGTGGAAAAGCAATGCCGGCTCCAGTGGGAGGCGGGAAGCCGGGGAGCCGGGGAGCCGGGGAGCCGGGGAGCCGGCAGGACCGTGGGGGGATTGGACCCCCCACGGTCCCCAACTGAGTGGGCCAGCCCGGGGGGGGGGGGTCCTCTGGAATATTAGTGGCCCGGGAGGGGGACCACGTGGCCCCCCTCCTCAAATTATATTAATATTTTTTTTTAAAACAACAAAGGCCGGCCCAGGGGCATGGGGTCCCCGGGGCCATAAGTAGGGGGGCAAGGCAGCCCCCTCCGAAAAAATATTATTAAAAAAAGGGCCATGCCCCGGGTGATGGAGTCCCCGAGGCTGATTAAGGCCTCAGGAGGGGGGCCACGCTTCCCCCTTCCCAATTTTTAATTTTTTTGAAAAAAAATAGGGGGCAAGCCCTGGGGGATGGGGTCCACAGGGCTCAAAAAAGAGAAAAAGAAGGGGGGCTATGCAGCCCCCTTTTTAAACAAAAAAGAAGAAATACCGGCAGTGCGCCGGAGGCCCCGCCCCCTCCTTTCAGCACTCTGCAAATTCACCCCCGGCGCGTTTGCAGATTGGGAACAAAATCCCCTTGAATACTGTTGGTCCCTCGGGCCAACTAGCCCACCAGGAACCTCCAGTATGCGCCAGGGGGCTGCGTTGCAGAGAGGTGTTCCGAGGCCACGCCCCTTTTTACACCTCTCTGCAACGCTGCCACGTGGCACTTACTGTTGGTACCTGGTGGGCTAGTTGGCCCCCAGGGGACCTCAGGATTCAAGGGGAGTTAATCCCCCAACTTAAAATGTGCCACAGGGCGCGGTTGCACAGTGGTCAAGGTAGGGGGCAGGGCCTGAGGTGATATGTGTGCAAACACACCCTGTGGCTCGTTTTAAGTTGGGGAATTAATTCCTCTCCAATCCTGAGGTCCTCTGGGGGCCAACTAGCCCACCAGGTACCTCCAGTAAGTGCCACAGAGCTCTTTTGCACAGTGTTGTAAAAAGGGGCGTGGCCTCTGAACACCTCTCTGCAACGCAGCTCCCTGGCACATACTGGAGGTACCTGGTGGGCTAGTTGGCCCCCAGGGGACCTCAGGTTTGAAGAGGAATTAATTCCCCAACTTAAAACGCGCCACATGACCTGTTTTGCAAACATGTCACCTCAGGCCCGCCCCCTTCCTTCACCATTGAGCAAACGCAACATGTGGTGCGTTTTAACTTGAGGAATTATTCCTCTTCAATCTTGAGGGTCCCTGGGGGCCAACTAGCCCTCCAGGTACCTCCAGTATGCGCCAAGGAGCTGCGTTGCAGAGAGGTGTTCAGAGGCCATGCCCCTTTTTACACCTCTCTGCAATGCAGCTCTGTGATGCTTACTGGAGGTACCTACTGGGCTAGTTGGACCCTAGGGACCCTCAGGATTCAAGGAGACTTAATCTCCCAACTTAAAAAAGACACAGGGCACGTTTACACAGGGGCGAAGGAACGGGACGGGGCCTGAAGTGACGTGTGCAAACAGGCCCTGTGGTGTGTTTTAAGTTAGGAAATAATTTCCTTCAATCCTGAGGGACCCTGGGGGCTAACTAGCCCACCAGGTGCATCCAGTAAGCGCCAATGCGCTGCGTTGCAGAGAGGTTTCCCAGGCTGTGCCCCTTTTTATACCTCTCTGCAACGCAGCTCTGTGGCGCTTACTGGAGGTACCTAGTGGGCTACTTGGACCGCATGGACCCTCTGGATTCAAGGGGACTTAATCTCCCAACTTAAAACTTACACAGGGCGCGTTTACACAGGGGCGAAGGGAGGGGATGGGGCCTGAGGTGATGTGTGCAAACACGCCCTGTGGCGTGTTTTACGTTTGAGGAATAATTCCCCTTCAATCATGGAAGCCCTTGGAGGCTAACGAGCCCACCAGGTGCACACAGTAAGCGTCAATGCGCTGCGTTGCAGAGAGGTGGCACAGGCTGTGCCCCTTTTTACACCTCTCTGCAACGCAGCTCTGTGGTGCTTACTGGAGGTACCTAGTGGGCTACTTGGATGCCAGGGACCCTCAGGATTCAAGGGGACTTAATCTCCCAACTTAAAACAAACACTGGGGGTATTTACACAGGGGCAAAGGATGGGAATGGGGCCTGAGGTGATGTGTGCAAACACGCCCTGTGGTGTGTTTTAAGTTGGGGAAATAATTTCCGTTCAATCCTGAGAGAACCTAGGGTCTAACTAGCCCACCAGGAGCTTCTAGTAAGCACCAATGCGATGCGTTACAGAGAGGTGGCCCAGGTTGTGCCCTTTTTACACCTCTCTGCAACGTAGCTCTGTGACGCTTACTGGAGGTACCTAGTGGACCCTAGGGAACCTCAGGATTCAAGGGGACTTAATTTCCTAAATTAAAACAGACAGAGGGCGCATTTACACAGTGGTGAAGGGAGGGGATGGTGTAGGAAAGTGGCTCTATATATAGTGGACCAAAGTAAAATCAGCCAAACTACGAATTCCGATTTACTCACCTGTTATAAGGAGAGACCAGAGTGCTGCATCTTTGAGCCCAGTACTGATCCTGAAAAGTAATTCAAACCATACTTACCAGTAATTTCATTTTCCTTCCATAGGCTAACATTGACTGGTTTCACTTGGAAATTCTTTTAAGTGTGGAGTTTTGGAACTTTAAAATATTCACCTAAAATCATCCAAACAACGAATTCCGATTAACTCACCTGTTATCAGGAGAGAACCCAGAGCTGCATCTTTTAGCTCAGCAGTGACCCTGAAAAGTCATTCTAACCATACTTACCAGTAAATTATATTTCCTTCCATAGGAATCCATTGTCTAGTTTTCACCAGAAAAGTTTGTAAGTGTCTATTTTCACAAACTACAAATATTCCTTAAGAATCGCCTGTATGACTTAAACGCAGTCTTTCAACTGCTTACAGGAGATGCTCCAGTGCTGGATCCAGGATCCACTACTGAGTAAGAAAAAGTAATGATGACACTACTTACCTGGTAAGTGAATTTCTTCCCATAGGAGGATAACATTGGTGATTCTATGTGAAAATGTTTCTAAGTGTCAACTTTTAAAATACAATAATACTCCTTAAAAATCACTACTGTAACCAAAATGCATTTACTCAACTGTTTACAGGAGATGTCCCAGCACTGAATCTAGGATCCAGTCCTGTGGTTAGAAAAGTAATCCGTATAGTAGCTAATTGCATTTAACTAGAAATTCCCATTGAGCTCAATGTTGCATTGTGTTTGAAATTGTGTTGCCCATTGCAACAACTGTAACTACTGTACTTAAAAGTCTATTGCCTATTTGCGAAGTATTTAAACTAAAGTAATTCATTATGAGAAAGTATATTTTGTAATGTAATGTATAATGTCATTATAATGTAATTTAAAAAATAAAATATCTAAAAATACATCATTTAAAAAAAAATAGTAAATCAGTATAAAAAAATATCAAAAAAATAAATATAACAATTAATACATTTAAAAATTGTCATTTACAAAACCTTTGAAATTCACTGAAAAAAAACATAGGTTTCAGACATGTTATAGTTAGGAATTATCATTTAAAAAACCTTTGAAATTCACTGAAAAAACCATTGGTTTCAGTCATGTTATAGTTTGGAATTAGCGTTTCAAAAACCTTAGAAATTCACTGAAAAACCGATAGGTTTCTGGGGTGTTATAGTAAGCTGGACATTTCACTTGTACAAAACCATTGAAATTCCTCTGTTATAGTTAGTTCTACTAATTATAACTCACGCACCCGCAATCCACTGCTGATGATGTCACATATTACATCATTCATGACATGGTCAGTGTCTGGGTAGAGGATTTAGTACACTGTGATGAACTGTCTAAGTGACTAATTTAAAGTGACACACTAAATGTATGGGATAGTGATTAAACTGTGTGAATATTTGTTTCACTGTATCTCTTGTTGAGTAAACTACTACATAAGTTGGTTACTAACTACGTGAAAGTCTGTATTAGTATTAATTAGTTAAGTGAGTATTTGTAGGGGATAGTGAATGTGTGTGTGGTTGGGTAGGAGGTTTGTGACTGTCCAAAGAAGTCCACATAGTTGTTTTAGTAGGCATATGATGTTAAGACTGCATGTTGAAACAGTTGTTTGAGTGAGTAAATCTTTTGATGGGTGTGTTGATGAGTAAATATATTTCTCAATGATACAAGTCCAACAATGTTGAAATATAAAAGGCACTGCATGTGACAGTTGGTGTATATAAATAAATATATATGAGAATCAGTGGTTGTCTGAATAACTGTATAGAAAACTGTATACTTATAACAGTGATATTACAGCACACTAAGTATGAGTTACTTTCTATACCAATAAATAAAGTTATGTTTGTATAAGTGTGTAGCTCAGTAAATGTATGTATGATCAATTGTTTGCATAAGTGAGTAGGATGACTGTGTAAGTGTGTAGAATATGCCCTGCTGTGTAATGTTGATATAGGTGTATAAGTATATTTGATACAGTTCAATTGATGTTTGTCAGCATGTATGAGTTTAGATGTGTGTGTAGATGAACAAATTAGTGTGTGAGTTTTTTTAAACTTGTGTTGGTCTGTCAGTGGTTTCAAAAATGGTACTTTATAGTTTATAGTGAATGATGAAAGGTTATACTAGTGTATGATGAGGTGTATCTAATTGTCACGTGGATGATGTTATCAGTGATGTCATCAGGAATGCCATTTGAGATGTCATCAGTGATGTCATCAGTGATGTTACTGACCATGTCATGAATGATGTAATATGTGACATCATCAGCAGTGGATTGCGGGCGTGTGAGTTATAGTTAATACAACTAACTATAACAGAGGAATTTCAATGGTTTTGTGCGAGTGAAATGACCAGCTAACTATAACACCCCTAAAACCTATTTTTTTAGTGAATTTCTAAGGTTTTTTATATGCTAATTCCTAACTATAACATGTGTGAAACCTATAGTTTTTTCATTGAATTTCTAAGGTTTTTTCAATGATAATTTATTTAATCTTTTAATTGTTATATTTTTTTTCATATTGTTTTACTACATTTTTTTAATCTATTTGTTTAATATATCTTATTTTTTTAATTACAGTAGGCATTTTTAATAAAAATATATTTTTCAAAAAATTTAAAATATATATATTTTTAATTATTTTATGCTCCTTTGAATATATTTATATTATTTTCTTTAATATATTTTTCTTAATTGTTTTTTGGAGTCGCGCACCCAAAGCGCACCTTCTCGTTCACTGCACGGAACGAGTCCGCCATTTTAGGATTGCTGTGTGGGATCCGCATAGGGTGTGCGACGAGTACAACTTTCCCAATGCGGACGCTATGCGACTGGTACGCGATTTGTAGCGCATACGCGGCATGTACGCGTGACGTCATATGCGTATCGGGCGCGATGTGTGCACGAATCCTGCAAAAAAATGTTATGCTCAAAAACTTATATATATATATTTAATATAAATAATAAGACAAGACATTATCTGAGCTAGTCATAAAATAATATTCTTTAACTTTCAATAAAGTTACATTACTTATAAATGCAACTTCACGAATTCGCGCTGGGTGCGAGCTGCCTGCGCGCTGCATACCCGCACCCTACGCGTACCCCATGTGACCAGAAAAGAATAGATTTGATTGGGTCATAACAATTCCTACTGTATCTATTGAAGGACCCCACCCATTTCAATCATTCTTTCCAGACTTTCTTGGGAGAAACATCTCTCTGCTGAGAAGAACCTTTTTGGGCAAATTGGACAACTATTATTAGTTACAATGGCTTCAGTACACAAGTTCAGACAACTCTTCAAATGAGGAATTTGTTCAAGAATCTCAACCTCGTGAGAGGTACACCTCGGTAGTTTGGAAGTTTTTTCTTTCCCGGAGGGACAGAATAAAGGCAATGAAGTGAAGGTGACATGCAAAATCTGCAAAAGTGTGTTGTCAAGAGGTGACCCTAATAAAAAATACTCTTGCAGGACCACAAGTATGTTGAAACATCTAAAAACACAGCATCCTGTGAACTTGGAAAGGGAGGAATGTAGAAGATTGGCTTAAACCGCTCCATCTGCAGTTCCTAGCACCTCTGCTGCTGCTACGTCTTCTGGAAATCTGGACATTCGTCCTCAATTTGCCAACGCAAAAATACACTGTATTAAGTGTAGAAGATTGCTCTGCTATGGAGAGCAGTCTGTTGATTTGGTTTGTCGAGCACTAGAGAATCTTGGGTGCTAGTTTTTTTTCCCTGAAGTTCATTGTTTTCTTCCTGCAGTTGGTTTATTTCTTATAAAAAAAAAACAAAATAAAAAAATGTGTTTAAAAAACTACAAAACAAAAGATAAAAAAGTTAATTTCAGAACTACCTACTCTGGTTAAAAAAAGAGCTAAACTTGTATGCTAGTGTGTGAAAGTTTAGATGAATGTATGTGTAGTGCATAATTGACTGAAAGAATGCATTTGTGATGTGTGGTGAATGCATAAGTGCATAACTATAAGGAAGTGATGCAGCATGACACTTTAAACTGTTTAACTACAACATGCTGTGGTACTTCCGAAGCACAGGGATGCAACATATGTATATAAATATGTTGCAGGTCTGTGATTCCCTCTGCACAGCTGCTTATACTGCAGCCATGTGGTGACACAGGCACCCTTGCACCATGGTGCAAGGATGTCCATGTCATGCGGAGATTGTTTTTGTGCAGGAAGGGACACCTTCCTGCACAAAAACAATCAGTGAAGACATTTCTCTCCTTCAATATATGCTGTGCATTGTAGCATATATTGTAAGAGAAAAAATGCGGAGAAGTGAAAACAATTCTCCTTGTTGTGCTTTGCTACACCAATTGGAGGATGGTGCAGCATTCACAAACATAGCCAGATTTTAGATTTTTGAAAAAACTGGACATATGTCTTCTTCTATGACTGTTCCGAGCAAACACACACAGCAAAACCTATAGAACGCCTTTTCAACGCAAAGTAGTGTGTATGATGAGATTATATTTACATGGAAAACAAAAGGTATACAGAATGCCTTTTCCTCACCTTGTAAATAAGAAAGAGAGTTAATGGCTAGGCCAATTCTTGTTATAGGAGTATATTTCTGTACTGCTAACAGAGAACAAGATAAATGTATAAGTACTTATGTTTTAGGAAATATATAGCACATATTCATATATGACTGAATAGAAAGGATGGGCTTACTGTGACATGTGCATTGAGTTAAATAGTTTTATTTCTTATAATTCTAAAATTACCAGGACCTACAAGACCACCATGTGACTCTATTGTGTACATTACCATGTATCTTACAGACAGGTGCTCTGAAGCTGTCTCCTATTTGATACCTGTCTGAAATGGAATTATCTAGCACACATCTAGTCCATCCATCTTCCCTTTTTTCAACTGTGTGCAAACACAGGCCATTGTGCATTTTGAGACTTACCTAAACTGACCTCAGCAGTAATACATCTAAAAAACGCTACACATTTTATTTAGTTGTTTTTTATAATGTAAAATATAGTAAATTCCATATTTTAGAATTAGCATCTGTAAAAGAAAAGAAAAGAAAAGAAAAGAAAAAATTGTTATAACATGTAATAATACATTTTTAACAGCACAGCATAATTTTAACATTTTACAAAGTAATTTCTTTGCCTTTTTGTTCTTTTCAGAATATATTGAATTTCACTAAAATCAGTGATTTTAATCGTACTCATCACATATTAGCGGGTAAAAAAACAATCATTTAGATTGTTTAAAAAAAAACAATAACCCTTAAATGCACCACATACATTCCCTCACAAATTTATAACTCACCTTTCAAATTGTTTTGAAGAATAAGAAGTATAATAGTCACACACCAGATTTTCTTATACAGAATCTCTGTTCTGTACACCTCTCACCAAAACCAAAGAATGGCAAAGTTTCCCTCTCATTTTGAACACATATACACCTAAACATCAAATCACATTGCTTCCCACATTAATTCAAAAGCAAACACACATTTCTATTGGTTACACATTTCAAACCTTTCCAATTGACATACATTTAAACCCTACCCCCAATCTATCTTCTGCCTGTTACCATAGAAACAGTTCATGGAACACTTAACTGAGCACACAGGTCAAAAGTTCCCCACACAATGTTGCTAATCAAAACAGCAAGTGTACTTGACTTTTCAACGTAGCAACTTATCCTATGTAATGTTCTTTTCAATCAGTTTTTGTTAACCAATAGGAATCATGCTTTTAAAAAACAGAAACATGCACCCTAGTTTTCAGTGTAAAATGTTGTTAAACAACCAATCATTTCTTTTCTTTTTTCAAAACTTCATCTTATCCCCCATTTTAGAAAAATCTTAGTTTTCAAACTGCCATTTCATTTACAGAGACCATCTGAGTGCATCCAGACCTCCCTGCAAGATGCTAAGAGTGTGGATTGTGGGACACAGCTATATTTTCTGGAGCCAAAGGTATGCAGAAAACAAAGGAATTCACAAAGACCCAGGTTTACCAAATGTAGACATTAAATGGAGTGGACAGAGATGGTTAAAGTGGCACCAATTGATGCCATTGGTTAAATCCTTTTTGCATCTCCAACACCCTGACCTCATAATTGTGCACTGTGGTGGCAATGACCTATGCACTTTGACTTGGGTAGGTCTGGAAATGCTTATGAAGGACACCTTTGGAGAATTTATGTCACTTTTCTCCAAAAGTGCCTTTGTCTATTCTAACATATGCGAAAGGCAAAAATGAAACTGGTCCAATCAATTTTGTCCATAGATTGAGAAAGCTAGGAAATATGTAAATAAATCTGTTTCTGCTTTTCTCCGAGACTATAGAATGGGGTCTATTTACCACAACAATCTGTGTTTCAATACGGACGGCATCTATAGGAGACTAATTATAAAAGAAGCTCTGTTCTATTTTTTTTTAAGGTCTGATCCGCGCACTTTGCGCACACATCGCGTTTAAAAAAAATAGGGTCTAGAGGGTCAGGGTATTTCTACCCTTCCTCCTTTATACATTGTAAACACTTGTTCCACTGACTTCTTCAGCCTCGCTTCTACCAAGGCACAAAATAGCTGTCATCCTGGTTTCGAATGTTGACAACCACTTGACAGCCAATTAGCATTCAGCACGTGATCAGGAGGGTGCGCTCATGGTGCGCTCAGGGTGCGCGGATCCACTGCGGCCATAAATATATATGTACTTTTAACTGTCATTTTCTCAGTAACTACTGAACAGATTGACTCCATTTAAGCAAAAGGCACAAGTCTGAACTGAGGACTACCTCTTTGCCAAATTTGGTGTAATTCCATTCAGCCGTTCGGGCTGTAGCTGTGGCTAAAGGTCCTATGGGAAATTGCATGGGAAGAACGCGTTTCGGGACCCCCTTTTTTCTCAGCCCCCGCTTCACGAATCACCCCAAAACTTTCAGGATAGGAGCGGACCGGAGAACCCCACCAAGTCTGAAAATTTTGCAAAGATTCGTCAACCGGCGTCAAAGTGATTCCAAATTGAATGTTGCAAATTTCCTGTGGAAAATAGGTCCTAACTATAACTATAACTACCTACTGGCGACCGCCAGTACGTAGTTATAGTTAGGACCTAGTTTCCTAAAGTGTCTGTCAACACTCCAAACCAGGAAGTGTTGGCAGCCATCTTGTGCCTTGGTAGAACCGAGGCAGAAGAAAAGTGATAAACAAGTGTGCAAAATATGCAAAGGGGGCAGGTTTGAAAGACCCTGACCCCGTAGGCCTGCTCAGGGGGTCCCACAAGGACCCCCAAGCCCGAATGATTTTTTTTTCTTTTTGAAAAAAAATCGCGGGATACGTGTAGGGTACGCGTACCCTGCCGATATCCCAAAAAATTAAGGCACCACTCTGCAAACGTGACCCCTGGCACGTTCGCAGAGGGGGAAATAATTCACCTTGAATAATGGGGGTCCCTGGGGGCCAAGTAGCCTACCAGGAACCCCCATTATGTGCCAGGGGCCTGCCTTGCAGATACGTGAAAAGAGGACACGCCCCTTTTTACACCTCTCTGCAACTAAGCCACCTGGCGCATACTGGAGGTTCTTGGTGAGCTAGTTGGCCCCTAGGGACCCCCAGTATTAAAGGGGAATTAGTTTGCCCTCTGCAAACGCACCAGGGGGCTGCCTTGCAGAGACCTGTAAAGAGGCCATGCCCGTTTTTACACCTTTCTGCATCGCAGCCCCCTGGTGCATTCTGGAGGTTCCTGGTGGGCTACTTGGCCCCCAGGGACCCCTAGTATTCAATGGGAATTATTTTCTCCTCTGCAAACGCACCAGGGGGCTGCCTTGCAGAGACGTGTGAAGAGGCCACGCCCCTTTTTACACCTCTCTGCAACGCAGCCCCCTGGTGCATACTGGAGGTTCCTGGTGGGTTAGTTGGCCCCCAGGGACCCCCAGGATTCAAGGGGAATTAATTCCCCCTCTGCAAACGCGACAGGGGGCTGCATTACAGAGAGGTGTAATGAGGTCATGCCCTTTTTCACACCTCTCTGCAATGCAGCCCCCTGGCGCATACTGGAGTTTCCTGGTGGACTAGTTGGCCCCCAGGAACCCCCAGTATTCAAGGGGAATTAGTTCTGCCTCTGCAAACGCGCCTACCCTGTTGCTCCACATCAGGCGTTGGCTGAGCAGGGGTGTTTTGTAACAGCCCTATGATGAAGGAGAAATACATTCATTTCTCCTTCATTGTTTTACTTTGCATGCGTGCTGCACTGTGCAGCACACATACAAATGGCTGTTGCTCCAGCACACATAGAAAGAGGAAAATGCCATCAATTATTGTTTTTGTGCAGCAAGATGTCCTCAACGCAGGCACCCTTGCAACATGACGCAAGGGTGCCCGCACTGGCGCATGGCTGTGAAGAGCGCGCCAGCGCTGGAGAAAGCACCCAGATGCATTGTGATGTTAATATGAGGCATCCTTGAGCTTTTCAAATGGTGCAGCTCAACGCAGAAAAATGGCTTGCATCACCGCGCTGCATCATTTTTTGTAAATGAGGCGCTTGGTTTTTACATTGCATTGCAAGAAAAAATCAGAAAATCTGACTCAAAGTGTTTGCATATTTTCTTTTTCTTACTAATGTCAAGAGCATGAATGATCACAAAATATGTGTTTGTTATTTTATTCATCCTCTCTCATCTTCTCTATCATCTCATTTTTGCACTTTTCCTTATGTTGAGAGATAAAATTCTATATTCATGGTAAATGTTGCAGCTCGCAGAATGTGTGAATCTTTGATTTGCGTCTTTGTCTTCTGTATTCAGTTGTGTTATGTAGGAGGATAACCTAAAAAATAATGACCTCGTTCAGCAATATGTAGTATCCCAAACTATTGTTAAGCTGTTGTTGTTATTGGGTTACAAAGTATTCCTGCAGGGGAGAGATTGAGCAGACGGGCTCCCTGCTGCCACCTCTGCAGACATAGCCAAGTCTGTCAGCTGCCAGTGTTGTGCACAGCAGATTGATTTATGGATCAAGCTGATGAAAGAAGCACAATCTGGCAACAGATTATTGTTCAGTTTTGATACAAAGTATTTGTCAAATTTATTTAACAATCCAACTTTGAAGCGGATACTGAATCTGTGCCCATTCCGCTAATCTGGACATTTGTATAATGTGTAGAGATTCGGGCCCTCATTTCCAGGATTTTGGCGTGGGGCAGTGCAGCAAGTCTTCTTGCTGCATTTTCTTTTTGCCAAAGTGAATGGGCAGGCAGGAAAGCACCATATTTATGCAATACAGTGCATTCCTGTATTTTCTCCCTGTGCTGGCATCGTTTCAGCAGCCTAGTGCCAACATAGGCACCCTTGCACAATGGTGCAAGGATGCCACTGTTGCATGCAGGATTGTTTTTGTGCATGAAGGGGCTACTTGCTGCACTGCCCTATGCCAATTCTTAAGGACAGGAATGCATAATATTTACAAGATACAGTGCATTCCTGTCCTTACAGCTAGCGCAGGCGCACATTTTGCAGCCGTGCGCCAATGCAGGCACCCTTGTGCAAGTTTGTTAGCGTTGTTGGCAGGATTGTTTTTGTTCAGAAAGGGGTACCTTCCTGCCTCCTTAACATTCCTAATAAGTGTTCTCCTCTTCCTATGTTTCCTGCATGCAGCTCACATAGAAAAATGAAAATAGAGGAGAAATGAAAACATTTCTCCTCGTTACGCCTGCTCTGGGAAGGCATAAAGTTTTGACGCATTCCCAGATGTATGCCATGTGGTAAATCTGGAAATGGGAATGGGAATACATCAAAACCCATGGGTGTTGCATGGGAACACCCACCACAATGCCCAGGAACGCCTCTTTGACTCAGAGTAAGGCAAGGCAACGCATTGCACTGGTTTGCTTTACTCCATATCCACAAGGTCATGCAAAGCCATGCAGGGTGGCTTTTCTATGAAATTGTAGATTTAGGTCTGCACTCTTCTCGGGAGCATCAGGAAAGTGACGCTCCGGAGGCACAATTGTGCTGCAAGGCGATTGTAAACATGCCCCCGGGAGCACCTTTTAAGGCACTGCACATTCGACATTGTTTACGAGCGTGAACCACACAATGCAACAAAGGAACAATGGCCACAAGGTATTCTTTCTACCAGACAATAAAGAAACTATTTTATGGAATTCACTCAAAGATAGCCTTTTATTTTCTTCACCTGTGTGAAACGCTAAGTGCCCTTTTTGTTCCGATTTCTGATGATCAGATCTTTATTTCGGGAATCATGGAAAAGCCTGTATTTTCCTTGAAATTCCCAAGCCATTGGTTACAAAATATCCACTCATCGTTCAACGCAATTAATTTAAGAAAGGAAACTGTATTTGTGATTAGGGACAAAAGTTGAACGTTTTTGTAATGTTACTAAACTTGTCCCAGATTCAACCAGAGCATAGAATTCCCCCACTGCCAGATCAAAGCATTACTGAATCACATTCTGTATTTTTTGGATCAATTCATCTTTTTCTGAATCTTAAAACCTGAAGTGTGTTGGCTAATCACTGCATTTTTTGGGGACCAACTGCTTAATTACCGAAGAATTTGGGGTCGAGTAAGTGAATTTACAGATTTGAAGAACTTGGCTGACAAGTGACAAGTGTCATGTGACACCTTAATGTAGTACTGTTTTTTATGCATCAGCACTTTACATTCAAGTATCACATTTTTGTTTCACTTCTCAGTTTCTAAATAATGAGCTTGCATAGTGCAGCTGATTAAAAACCATGGAATGGCAGAGGATAGCAGTTATGATATGGTACTAGTCATAACGTATTTGTCATTTATGGTAGATAATATCATACGGTCTATATGGATGAGCTCAGATACTTTTACAATTTGATATTAAGGCGAAATAAAAAGCTTTCAGTAATGCTCCCTATATATTTTAGGACTATTATGAGGAAGTTCTGTGAACATTTAGGACTCTACCACGAACAATGTGCTCCCTTGAAAATATTAGTACATACAACATACGCTTAGACACGTTTTTTTCATTTACGACTGATCCTCAGTTTGCACACCTGCCCACTTATGTGATTAGCACAGATGTACATATTACACTTTTCATGAGCTAGTACAAGTTTTAAGAAGGTGTGCCAAAGGTCGTATTTGTCACACATATTCTTTATTCCTTGCTCAACCTGTTAAAATATGCAGTAGCTGATAATAATGTAATATATGCATAGCTGTATTAATCACAGCATAACACGTGCACAACTTGATGCTTAGGAGTAAAAATGACAGACATGGCCCTGCAAAGGTCAGAGAAGCACGCTCTTCATGATCTGAACCATGGTCCTTAGGAGCCAATCCGTAGTAGGGCTGTGGACGTTTGATTGTTTCTCTGAGGTCACAATTAGGCATATGATAGTGGTGGTTGATTATGCCTCCTTGCCGTATTTTGGGACCATTAAAATCTTTCAAGGACTTACCTTGGACTTTTGCTTTGTTGATAGCTCCTGAGTTGTGTTGCCGGTTTCCCCCCGTCACCTCTGCCATTGATCATCTACCGCGGCCGCCGAGTGGGGGAAACTTCATTTCCCAGGAGCCCTTGCTGCCCACGCCATCACGCGCCTGGTGGCGCTTAAAACATCGCGAGCACTCCGGTGGAGCGGATGCTTCCTTGCCGTATTTTGGGACCAATAAAATCTTTCAAGGACTTACCGGGACTTTTGCTTTGCTCATTGCTCCTCAGTTGTGTTGCCGGTTTCCCCCCGCCGCCGCTGCCATTGGTCATCTAGCGCGGCCGCCGAGTGGGGGAAACTTCATCTCCAGGAGCACTTGCTACCCATGCCCACACCATCAGGCGCCCGGTGGCGCTTAAAACATCACCAAGCTTGCTCCCCATTAGCCCAGAGCTGCCCTCTTCACAGCTTCAGAGTAATGTGGGTGGCCCGGCTATGGTAACGACAAGAGGGATGAAGGCTTTGGGTGGCATAAATAAAGAATCTCCGAATAAAAAAAGGAAGGGGCGATGTGCTAAGATACAAGAGTCACCGCCAGGTACTTGTGGCCCAAGCGGGGTATTTGTCTTTGGTAATCCAAGCACTAAAACTACTGACAACCCTCCCACGGTTCCCACTAACCCCTCGATGAATGGAAGTGATCTTTGTGCCATATTAAAGGGGCAACTAGCAGCTCTCATTGAGCCGCTTTTAAAAAGATTAGATTCTGTTGACTCCAGACTTTCTAAGATTGAAGAGGCACTGTCACGCCCGCCCCAAGTGACCCCGGTACACCTAGTAAGCAGGCTTTAGCAGGGGCTATTTCAGTCAGTGTGGGGGAAATCCACAGGGATCAGGGTGGTGTAAAGGTGAACGCCCAGTTATTGGTGGGAGGGGCATATTCAGTTGGGAGCGTCAGGAGTATACCATCTACTGGTGCTAGTAACGATAAGATCATGCCCAATCGAAGGCCTCTAGAGACAGAGGGGATACGGAGGCTGGACGACAACAGCAATGATGCCCGGCCAGAAAAGTACCCCTACCTCCACTTGCCATCCGAAGCAACCCCCTATACGGTCATTTTAGTGAATGTCCCCCCTCTTCCTCTGGGCTCACGTGAGCACTGGTCGACCCTTAAAAACAAGGCCCTCTATTTCTTGAATAAAAAGACCGGTATTGGAGACGGCTTATTTCAGGAATTTAAAATGGTAAGATGTATCGAATGGGTTGGCCACTCCGCTAAAACCATGCCAGTAGACTGTGTGGTTTTGAGCTTCAGGTCACCTGCTTTGGTTCGTTACATCCTTGAGATGGTCGGCCACGACCCATTTAATAAGGCTGCCATTGGTATTCTCCCCCTTGGCTTTTTCTATAAACAGCATATGTTGCCCAGACCGAGGGATGTTCCAGTATCACAGGGTGATTGCCCCTGCCCTGACATTACCATCCAGCTCAATAACCGTTTTGAGGCCTTTTCCTCGCTCGAGGAAATTGACTGACTGGGGGTGGATGCACAGGGGGACCAGCTAGAGGAGGCATGAAGGGGGGTGTAGATGTCCCTGCAACGAGCGGCTGCCTATCCCCAGCTGTATTGGAAGCACAAACTCCCACCTTTACTCCTGTGTCAAAATAGCCTGAAATTTACTCATTGTTAACAGCAGCTGCTACTGGGCGATATGACTCTGCGCCTCAGAGGAAACCTCTGGCTATCACTTCATGGAATATAGCGGGTCTGGAATCAAAGGTTGCATCAGCTGATTGGTTATCCTATATCGAAGGTGTAGACATCTGAGCATTCCAAGAAACATGGTCAACAGATGCTGTGTTTCAAGCTGGTTATTTAAACTTCTCCAAACCAGCAATAAGGGACCTTAGGGGGAGACCAGTGGGTGTGTTAATTTGTTGGGTAAGGCAAGCCGAAGGGATAACTGTGGATGAGGTCTACTTAGAGTTAGATCTACAAAAGACCTTGGTTTACTTTTGTTTAATGTATATGCCAGGGGTCAACCTGGTGGAAGGAGCTCACAGGTCATCACAGCTCTTGAGACTCATTTGACACAAGGAGCACCCAATGCAAACTTAAATATTGCAGGAGATTTCAATACCTGCTTTGAGCCCTTGGACGCTGAAGATGGCAGGCTTAGTGATGAGGTAGATGCACATCGGGGTGTGCCACAATTGGACCTTCAGCCCATTAAAAAATGGACTGAGGCAGCCCTCCAAGTTAAAGGGTTCCGCTTGGAACGGGTTCTTAGGGCGCCTAATCGTTGGACCAAGTCCAATGCCCTGGGTGCGGTGACTTTTGATAATGGGTGCTCCAAAAGTCGCATAGACTACATTCTAGTGAATGTGGAGATATGGCCCCTAGTTTTAGACATGGAAGTCCAATGTCACCCTGAAAGTGACCATAATCCCCTGGTCCTCACACTGAACGATAGGAGCTTCTGGGACAAACCTTCAACGGAGGATGATACCTGTCCCAACCAAGTAATTTTAGGAATGATTTGAGAAGGGTTCGATGGGCCATGGTTGGCATCGATGAAAGGAAGGTGCTAGAGATTAGGGCACTAGTATCAGGGTCGTTAAGAAAACGTATAGAATGTGGCTCACAAGAGGTTCTTAACGTTAAATTAGCTGGGATCCACAACAAGCTTTTTATCGGGTTGAAAAGGTGTTTTATTATTGCTAAACCAGCTAGGAAGATCACTAAGCTTAAACCTAACAAATGGTATAATGGCTCGTGTAGGCTCGCACATAAAGCCCTAGTGGTAGCCATTAAATCAAGGAATCATTCCAATATCCAACACTCTAGAACATCCTATAAGTCAATCTTAAGAAAGGCATAGAGAGACTGGGATGAGGAGCGATGGCAGGACCTGCTACTAGCATGCAAAGGCAGGAATATGACCTAATTCTGGGATCTAATTTATTTATTTGGCATATTTATTTGGCATACTTATATAACGCTAATCTGTCACCCAAAGGGCATACTGGCGCTTTGACTCAGTAAGCCGAACCATTGATGCAGAGTTAGGCTACTCTAGGAAACAAATGCGGAGTTAGGCTACTCTAGGACTCTAATAAAATGGGGAAATGGGCAGAGGTCGATTACCCCAAATAATAATGTGGATCCACAGAACTGGGTCGCCTTTTTCGAAGCCCAATTTCAGGTGGAAAGTGTAGCTCCTGCCCTGCATATTACTTTTGAAACCCCCTTGCTATTTAGCACCAAAGAGGTGGAGGCAGTTTTGAAGATCATCCCATGTGGTAAGGCACCTGGGCCTGGTTGTATACCAGCTGATCTATTCAAGCAGGACCCTGATCTCTGGATCCCATACATCACAAATGTCATTAATTCCTTAGCAGGGGGAGCCCAAATCCCCGCATCTTGGTCCAGCGCGGAAACATCCCAATTTTTAAGATGGGTGATTGTTCCGCTCCGGCCAACTATAGACCAATTAGCCTCATTGATGCACTGCAAAAAATTGTAGCACGAGTGCTATTGGGTAGGATCCAGTGTTGGATGTCTGAAGAGAATATTTTAACTCCATTACAGGCAGGGTTTTGGGCTCACATGGGGACCTTGGATCAAGCCTTCAGATTTGTCCTGCTTTACTGGAAGGAGGTCCTTTAGGGTAGGGGAAGGCTCTTCGCTGCCTTCGTGGATCTAAAATCCGCGTTTGACCTAGTCCAAAGGGTCAAATTGTGGGAAGTTCTATTAGAATTAGGGATGCCTAAGGAATTAGTCACCTTTGTGGTAAGACTCAACAATTCCAATTATGCCCAAGTCCAATGGGGGAAACCAGGTGAGGTCACTGAGAAATTTAAAGTGGGGAAGGGCGTTCGACAAGGGTGTGTGCTGGCTCCCACCCTATTTTCACTATTCATAAATGGGGTGGTGCAGTACTTTGATAACTACCCTACGGACGCGCCTATGCTAGCTGGCCAAAGGGTGCCCCTGCTCATGTTCGCAGACGATACCCTGATCTTATCCAAGATGAGACAGGGGTTACAGCTGGCTCTGTCTCCCTTTGAGGAGTTTTGCTGCGATCATGAACTTGTGGTCAACGTCGAGAAGACCAAATTTATGGTACTCCATGGGGCCAGGTCTGTCAGAGCAAGAGTTTTCATGAGCGGAAAGCTCGTGGAGCAGACCAATGTCTTCACCTACTTCGGTGTCACCTTTGGCGAAAAACTGAGCTGGACTCCCCAAGTAAAGATACTCGCGCTGAAACATTCCCAGTTAGCAGGAGCATTGATAAAGGAACATAAGCTATCACAAACTAAGCCTATAGCTCCCGTTGTCAAAATGTATTCCACCAAAATCATCCCCGCAATTTTATACAGTGCTGAGATTTGGGGATTCAGTAATTTAACCCATCTAGCATTAACCCAGAACAATTTTTTAAGAACAATTGTGGGCCTCCCCAAATCTACCCCCTGAACCCCCCTCCTGTTAGACCTTGGCTGTCATGCAATTGAGGATATTGCACGGTATAGGATGCTGGCTTTCTGGAGAAGGCTTTGGATCACCTCAGAAATACATTTATTTGCCAGGGCTCTGACTGAAGTAAGGGGATTGGACCGGTAGAACAGGATAATATGGTTGTCTAGTATTAAAACTATGCTCATTGACATGGGGATGAGGGATCTGTGGGATAGTCCAGAGTCTGCAGAATTTCCATCCAAAGTATTATATAGAGCAGCTTATTGGAACCTAATTAAAACTAGGAGGTACTCCGCCCTGACTAGTCCATCCTTGTCTATAGACTTCTGTGAGCTTAAAGATGAACCCTGTATGGAAAGCTATTGGGATCTAATAACCAAACCCCGAGATCGCAAGCTTTATCATCAGTTCCGAGTTGAGACACTTCCGCTTATGAAGTTTACATGCAAATGGATACCAGGTACTGGTGATAAATGCCCATTCTGTCCGGATTGTATTGAAGATATTGATCATCTACTATACGTCTGCCCGGCCAATCAACAACCCCGAAGCACGTGGCACAAACCTTTATGTAGAACCTTGGGAACAAGCTCAGCGCTGATTGCTAAAAGGCTATTGAAAACTGGTTGCAATGTAACCGCAGTAATAGGGGTAGCTAAGTTCCTGAGTTGGGCTTGGGCCCTATGGGAGAAAAAAGGGGGTTCCTAATAGCTAGTTATCGAAATTGTTGTGTATGGTACGTTATGAAATGAAATTTTATGGGGGGGCTTTTCTTGATGATTTGTAGATATGTGTAAAGTCTTGTGCGTGTGATATATTTAATCCTGTCTTAATGAATTGTATTTTAAAATTGTAAATAAAGGTATTTATATTTTTAACTTTAATAGCAAATCTGTAATGACAGTTTTATGGTGCAATAACGGTTGCGCCCAGCCGTAACTTGTATTTAATTGACTGTCTGTCTTTTAAAATGAATAATCGCAATAAAGACTTTTTTAAATTGAATTGAATTGGTTATTTTATGGCATTGATATTTGAATGAATATATATTTGAGATTATACCTGAGCATTTAAGGCGATAAGTGAGAATATGATAGCTGCATCTGTGCGTCTCAGGGAGTAACAGGGCATTTGGGGCTATACCAGTGCAATATTATGGTACAACCTACACATTTCAGTCTGTCCCCATGCATTTACGTGTTTCATGGGCATATGATGACTGTGTCTGTGAAATATAAATAGATCTGAGTATGTAATGATTTTACCATTGCAGAGGATTGTGTTTTAGCATTTGAGCCTGTGACTAGGTATTTAAAACTACAATTGGGCATTTTGGGCTGCATTTGGGCATGATATAAATGCGCTTGCGAATGAAAGGTTGCGGGATGGAGTGCTTATTATATCACTGCAGCAACTTGTAATCAATTAAAAATAATTACAGTTAATGTAAGTTCATTTTACTTTCACTGGCTAACTAGAAGTAGAATTCAAGCCATGCATGTCTAATCAGAAAATTGCATACAGCCATTAATAGCACTGTAATGATAATGTAGAGCTTTTAGTACTTCACGTCATTTTAATGCAAAACTTTGAAAGTAGAATGCAAGCCGTGCATGTGTAATCAGAACGTTACATAGAACCTTTAATAGTATTGTAATTATAATCTAGCGCTTTTAGTATTTCGTATCAATGTACTTGCCAGCTTTGCATTTCCCCACTGCTAGCTACAATTGGGTCTCAATGTATCTACTTTTGCTTAGAAGATGGAAGCGCATGGTTAAAGTTGCCAAGAATGTATATTGCTATCCTCAGCCTCTTATATATAAATAAGGGTTTTAACCTGGGCATTTCGCATTTGCATATAAAGGCAGAACCCCGGTCAATTTGTAGCTCGTAATTCTTGTGATTTAATCAGGGTTAAAGGTCATGCAAGCTAACTTCCTGTGATATCATTGGACCAAGGGTGTGTAATGTCCCTCCCCCTATCCCAGCATTTTGGTTCATCTACATCGCTGAAATCACCGATGTTCAGCATCACAAATAACCACTATTTTACTGCTACAGCTGCACCTCGAAGGCTTTCCTGCTGGTGGATGATCTGCTGTTGCTCTTACTATTGGGACGTTACCTTTGTGACAATGGGAATAGTGGCACTTATGGATTCATCAATGTGCTATATATAAAACACAATAAATTGACAGAGGGGTTGACAAACCCAGCCATCTATTGTATGAAAACCAAACTAGCCTATAACAGTGGTGCATAAAATCTATCTAATGAAACAGAACTCTCAGTTAGCAAGTAATTACCTCTACATCCCTCATCCTCGACCCAGTCCTTAACTATGAGGTTTAGGGCCCTTTGTACCAAAAAAGAGTTTTGCGAATCTCAAAATTGCGATTTTTAGCGAATTGCAATTAGAGAATTGCTAAAGGCAATGCATGTAGGATTTGCAAAAAATTTTGCGAATCCTACATATTCCTTATTTGCGAAACGCAAATTGAGATTAGCAAATAAGGAATGCCTTCACATTCATTCCTATGGGCTAGGATGCCAATAGGAATGAATATGCAAGTTAAAGATGATAACCGGGCCTATGCGGAGGGAAACAATCAAAGGTTGCATATAGAGATTAAACAAAAGGGGCGATAGAGCAGAGCCCTGAGGGACTCCACAAGTCAAACTGGAGTGTGGTGCCTCAAAAGTGGATAGGTGGACCGCCTGGGTGCGCTGATGTAAAAAAGATCTAATCCACTCAAGTGCCCGACCCTGAACGCCAGCGTTGTTGACACGGTTGATCAGCAATTTGTGATCGACCTTGTCAAAGGCCGCGGATAAGTCCAACAGCACAAGTGCCTGGAAGGTGTTGTTATCGGCTCCCTTCTTGAGCTCATCCATCACCGCCAGGATGACCGATTCGGTGGAATGGGCTGGCCTAAAGCCCCCCTGCTGAGAGTCAAGAAACTGGGAATTCTCAATAAATAGACTGAGACAATTGGTGACATGTGTCTCTAAGATCTTACCAAGGTAAGGAAGCAGGTAGATGGGACGGAAATTGCTTAAGACCAGAGGGTCAGCATTAGGCTTTTTCAGAATGGGGACCACTGCAGCATGTTTGAAGGAATCGGGGACTATTCCTATTGCAAGTGATTCATTGAGAAGTGCGAGCTGTGGGTCAGGGCATGCAAGGAAGGCTTCTTTAAGAATCTGCGGGGGACAGCAATCATTAGGCGAACCAGAGCTCACTTTATTCAATAGTGTCACAAAGTCAGTCTTGGAAATTGAGGGAAAAACATCCAATGAGAGTGAGATCTTACAAGGTAAGGCCAGAGCAGAGGGGGAGGAAGGGGTGGAAATATTATTTTTTATAGTGATGATTTTCTCGATAAAATAAGAATTGAGTGAATCACAAAGTATTTGTGAGGGGACAGCTTGAATAGTCACCCGATCGGGTTGTGTAAGCTCGTTCACAATAGAGAATATATCTTTTGCCTTAGACGCAGAGTTTATGATCTTTTGGGAAAAATGTTATTACTTAAATTGCGATTGCATATAGGGAATTGCAAATTGTGATTCCCTAAATGCAATGCAACAACCGAAAAAAAAGTGATTCCGCAATTAAAAAAAGCATATTACCATCAATTCAAAGTTGATGGTAATTTACGAGAAGTTCTACGTTGCACCATGCATGTCCTTGGGGCCTGAGTGTGTGCAACATGTGTTGAAATTGCAATTTCAGGGGTGCATCAGGGTGTCCTTTAACAATAATTGAATGCTATTTGAAAACACAAGCACAGGTGCACCACACAACAAAACTTGTCAATGAGAACAAGATATGAAGTCCAAATTCAGTCACAATGTTTTTCAATTTTTTTCTCTTTTTATTCCATTTTCAGTAAATAAAAGGGGAGTTAAACTTATGTGACTGTACACACAGTACAGACAACGCGTTTCGTTTCTGTACAGGACTTCTTCAGGACGATAAATTTTGGGTGGGTCAAACACATACAAAAGCTGACGAATCCTAGGCTTCCTTGCTAAAGGCTGTTCCCCGTCCAATGATTATCTTTAATCCAAAGTCAAGGACATCTGTATCCAGACCACGATCCGAGTGATGACTACACAGTGCATCCCACAATATGGATATCACGTCCACCATATTATATTGTGAAGAGGTTCAGACAACAAGATTGCAAAGGTTAATCTTCAAATTGTGCATGGAGGCCTGAGGATAACCCACTTTATTATGGATAAGCTTGAAAAACAACAAACTCCTCAAGTACCTATCCAATATCTGCACAAGGAAAACGTCCCACTATGTATGTCTCATAGAGTAAGAAGGAAACAAACAAAAGCAGCGATCCAACAGTCCGGAGATACGGCCGTCGTCAATTGTCGAAATGCCAGGGACGTTGCAGCAACGGAGGAACGGCCAAGTAATTGCATGCTATTTGGATGTTTATGAAGGGCCCTAAGTAATCGCTTATTTTCTTACTGGAGTACTGGTTTCGGCAATACGTATGTATGCTAGATTTGTTTTATTCTATGTAAGCATTCATTTCAAAGTGTGAGAAAAAACAAGGACCCCCTGGGTAGCAGTAATATACAGAATCCTAGGGCAGGGTAATAACCTATGTGGGTAAAAAATCCTAGGCCATCAGCTAAGTAAGTGAACAATTAGTCTAGAACCAGTGGTGAAAAGAACAATCGAATATGAAATTTATATTAAAAATATATATTTAATCAGCATAAATAAAAATCATATAGAGACTCACCAAAAGTCAAACTATATAAGATAAAAATATAATTCATAAAGAAACATCAACAGGTTTTATAAACAATAAGTACATAACATATAAATCATACAAGTTACTATTAAAACAATTCATTCAAAGTTGTTATTGGCATGAAAAGTGCTGAAGAAATATTTATTAAAACTCGACGCGCGTTTCGGCAGAAAAAACGCCTTCCTCAGGAGTCACTGATGATACTCTGGAAATATATTTACAAGAAAGACATATATCAGATCAATGGTTTTATATTACATGACTTACACATTTATATAACAATACATGAAAATGTTTAAAAAATATACACATAATAAAACAGATTAACATTACATAGGTCAAATTCGAAAGTCTTTACTACCTAGCAGGTCTAGACTATAGATTTGGTCACGTATTGTCATATGATAGACAAATGTTTTCATAAAGATTGTACAGTACTTAACTAGCAAACATCTAATCATAGTTCATATAAGGTGCAATATTTTTTCTCCTTTCATGTTGGGATGTTAAAAAACAGACCATACAACAAAAAGATAGTCACAATAGACTTATCATAATCTTAATACAACATTCCATGGTACATAGGAATAAACTTACATTGACAATACTGTATTTCTATGCAGTACATCGAAAGTAGATGATATCTTCTTCTATTCAATAGTCAGAGCCACTCGATAAAGGCTAATTCCTGATCAATAAAAAATACAATCATATGATATGGGACTTGAAACATGATGATATCACCTTGAACACAAAGAGCCACACAGATTGCGGGACAAAATGATCTAGATAATCCCATTAGGTGGAACATGGGACCGGAAGGGAAATAGAGGAGATTGGGGATCTGTATTATTCTACTTCATAGTGAATACGATTGAAAAACAAAGAGCGGTAATTTTTATAATGTAATGTAAAGTGCATCATTGTACAAGCTCAGGGCAACCTAACAGCGAAGATATTACCTAAACAAAAAGAGTCTTCCCAAATAGCTGATTACTACTACTCTACTCTAAAAGTATGAAAATGTTCTGGTAATGAAATTACCTGATATAATCTGTAGTGTTCTTGTCAAAGGTAAAGACACGTTTGTTTCGTACACGATTATCGGTAAAGCCACGGGGTAAGTCTTGAGAAAAATATATGACACCACAGATATCAGCGTAGGGAATAGAACTGTAAAAGTAAGGGAGGGGGAGGGATAATAGAAAAACAAGGGGATGACATATCAGCAGTTGACGCTATAGAAGTGATACAAACAATAATGAACTTGATATGCTGAGTGGGTGGCTAGCGAGTCAATCGTATTTTAAAGCAAACAAATACCTTATATGTTCAGATTGAAGTTCTAAGTTCATGTGGTCTGAACTACGTCAGTAGATAGGGACGTCTGGTTGTAGCCAATATTTCATGGCTGCAATGAGAAATAACCAAAAGATACCCCAAGTAAGCATTCATTTCAACATTATCCTCTGAGATGTCCATTTCCATGCATGCTTATTACTATATTCTAATTCCTCATGCATGCAGGGTAATGACCACTGTTCCCTTCAGCATGCATGTTGGCCTGCTTTGGACAAGCAAGGTTAGCACACTATTGTTTAGAGAGCAATGCTGTGTGCTGAAGCATACACAGTATTTGTTTTAGGAAATGAGATGTTGGTAGCCAGGGCATGTTGTTGAGTGATTTGTGCTTCTTATATTGACTTTTCTGGATCATTATGGACAAGCATTTACTGAAGAAGGGACACTTGTCCCCTCCTCCTTCAAGGTCCTCATCTAGTGGGTCTTAATCTCCTTCTCCGCTAAAAAGAGCCAAGCCCTCTCCATCAGCAAAGATTATTAGGAGGCTGATTATGGAGACTCTGATGTCTTTAAAGAAGCCTAAACAAGAAGTGAGTAACCAGGCAGAGCAGGAAAGCCAGTATTCTGATCTTTAAGACTCTAAATGATCTGGTGGTTCTTCCCCTCCTCCACCTGAACACAAAGGAAAATATATTTCTAAGGGCATTGTTACCGGAGTTGCTTTCCAATATTAAAAACAAAATGGGGTTTCCTATGGCAGTTTAACAAGCCTGTTAATATGGGGGTTACCAACCATCATCATGTCCTTTATGTGGTCCTGAACGAGCGTAGTAACCCTGATAAAATTGATGTTCTTCGTTTTATGTAAAGACTGCATCCACTAGAGGGGATGGAGGAGAAACTTCCATACTCAGTTCAGGTGGACTGTGTGGTGGCATGCTTTGTGGGTCGATGCTGTACAGATGCAGACAGTGTTGTAAAGAATCCAGCAGGCAAGAAAATGGATAGAGCACTATAGAAGGTTTATAGTGGTTCCCACTTGGCTCTTTGTAGTGGAATATATGTGGCTTACACTGCACAGTCCTTATATGATTTTAAGGAACTTTTAAAATCAATACAAGAGGGTAGGCAGTGTTCAGAATTGCTAGAGAACATAGAGGAACATGTTGAACGTCTATTTGATATTTTCATTGATGGTGTACAAGCAGCTGCATTATCGTATGGGGCATCTGTGCGAGACTGAATCTTTTCTTAAAGGATTGTAATACAGACTCTGCTTATAATACTGCTGATTTAAGAATGCCCTTCAAAGGTGTCAGTATTCCCACATCTCAATGTCTGGCTAGTTTAAGATCCAATAGCCTCGACTCCAAAGCAACATCTATACTTTTATATTTCTACTCTCAACCATCATGGGTACTTGTGGAATATATATTTATTGTTTTAGTCCTCATCATGTAAAGTTTCGAGAAATAGAGTGTTTATAGCAAAAGAATCTACTTAAACAGAGCTTTTCTTGTTGGTCTGTGCCGTCCATGGCACTTCCCTGGCACTTGGATCTCATTCTATATCCAATGTGAGAGTATCCTTTTTTAAATTTATTTTTAATTTTATTTTTTATTGAACCAAATCCGGACAGACAGCAAATAACAAAGAAAGCATATATCAATCAAATCCTTGAAAATAATAAGTCCATGATAAGAAATCAGTAACAAAAGCAACACAACAATTGAGATAAACAGCACAGGACTATAAAACGGCAATATCAAATGTCCTAACCAAACAAATTATGTCACAGTTACGACACATCAGCAATATCAAATACTTGTAAGGTAGGACTGATGCCTGCTTTCCAGTTCGCAACTGGGAGCCAAATTGATTCACCAAATGTATTCGCTCTAATTCCCCTAGTTGCATAAATAGCGGTCTCAAAACTGAAAACTGCTAAAAAATGGGCCAGCCACATCTGGAAGCTAGGAGGTTCTGATTCTTTCCAGCGAGCTGACAAGATGATTCTAAGTACAGCCATTCCAATAAATAAAAGTCTTTCCTCGCTCTTTGTAAGTTCTATCAAGGAGTCATAGCCAAAAATAAAAATTGTTTCTGATTCCGGAAGTTTACGCCCAAATAACTCCTCCCAGTAATCACCTATCATAGTTTTAATTAGGTCGAGCTCAGAACAGCTACTCAGCATATGTATTAATGTCGCTGGACCCTGTAAACATCTAGGACAAAGATTATTTTCCCTTTTGCCCCATGCAAATAATTTGGCAGGTGTATAATAGAGGCTAATAAAATGGTTTTATAAGTCTGTGCTTTAAGGTTGCTAGCCATAAAGAGTGAGTCGCTCAGCTCTAACACTCTATAGATATCTACATTGGGATTGCTAAGTTTAATGGCCCAGTTTGTTTCTGTTTTCTATAGATCGTCTTGACTGTTAGCTAAAAGGAGATCATAAAGCAACCCTATTCTAGTGCAAGGTCTGTTGATAGCTTCAATAATATCCACTCTCAATCGACATAAAGCTGGTCCTTTTGCTTTAAGATTGGCATAGATTTGTACAAATTTAATATAATCACCATTAGAGAGTTGGTATTTATCTTTTAGTTCTACAAACGTAGTTCCAAGATCATTTAACAAAAAATCCTTTACTCTACAGATTCCAAGCCTTTGTCATTTCCTAGCTATAACATCATGGGAAAATCCATAAGTAAGCTTCGATTGCCATAACGACCTATTAAAGTTACTGATATGCATATGCTTAGCAACCTTATCCCATACCTTCCAGGCACTATTTACAATTTCAAATTTACATTTCTTTTTAATGTCTTTTGCCTCAATTTGCTGTAAGAACAGCCAATTTGCTTCCTCCCCAAGAACCAGCACATATATTGATGGTAAGATATTAGCGTCTAAGATAGCCACCTCTGGGCTGAAGCGGTGAAATTTGTTTAAGAAGTGCTGCCCAATGATAAAGACTAGTATTCGGAATGGCAAGCCCACCTCTATCTCTAGGTAATGACAACAGTTTATGAGATCTCCTGATCTTACCTTGTTGCCATAGGAACTTGATCATAAGAGAGTTGAGTATTTTTAAAGTCTTGGCCTCGACAGCAAGGGGAATTGCGCGGAACAGATATAAACATCTAGGCAGCTCGTTCATTTTAAGAAAGTTGCCCCTTCCGATAATTGAAAGGAGAAGGCCATTGACCCGGTCTAAATCTCTTTTAATATTGTTGATAAGAGGGTTATAGTTAAGACCGGTTATCAATTTAACATCAGGACTAATAGTGATTCCCCGATAGGTAGCTTTATCCGCTCTTCTCTGATCGATGTAATTAATATTATCTGTACATAATACAATTGTCTTCCCCCTATTCAAAGAATACCCCGAGTGAATACCATATTCAGAAGTTAAGGTCTCAATTTCCTCCATAGCCTCAACCGGGTCATCGGCATAAGCCAAAACTTTTGTCGCATATTGACCACATATAATTGGATTGATGGACTGATTCTCAAGAAGTTTTAAAATTAATGGGTTTATATAGAGCGCAAATAATAGGGGTGAGCACGGGCACCCTTGTCTGGTGCCCCTGGTGATGTTAATATAACCAGATTCAGACCCTAACATCTGAAGTTTTGCTCTAGGAGATATATACATGGATTTAATAGCTTTAATAAATTTGGGGCCAAAATTATTGTGTAGCATAGCTGCCCAAAGGTAGCTCCACGAGACACGATCCATCCATCCTTGCTGCCTGGTATCGTAGCGCTTGCTGCTAATTCATTGCCTGTAACATTGTCTGATATCGTAGCGCTTGCTGCCTGGTATCGTAGCGCTTGCTGCTAATTGTTGTGCTTTTGCTCATTGGGCTAATTGCAATTGTTCCACTGCTCGCATCGCCTGCAGTATTATTTGTGCCTTACTGTGCCGCTACCACTGGCCAGATCGTAGCATTGTTCCGGTGGTGCCCCTGTTTCGCTTTTTGTTTGTGCTGCCATTTTGTTGTTGACTCCTGGCCCGTCCCTCCTCCCCGCTCCCGCCTCCCAGCTGCTCCTCCCTCCCACTGAGAGATAATGCTTGTCCCATCTGGTCTAGCGCTGTGACCGTCTTGGATTGCTCTGAAGCAGTCGCTCCCCACGCTCCCTGACCATCCTTGCTGCCTGGTATTGTAGCGCTTGCTGCTAATTCATTGCCTGTAACATTGTCTGATATCATAGCGTTTGCTGCCTGGTATCGTAGCGCTTGCTGCTAATTCATTGCCTGTAACATTGCCTGGTATCGTAGTGCTTGCTGCCTGGTATCGTAGCGCTTGCTGCTAATTGTTGTGCTTTTGCTCATTGGGCTAATTGCCATTGTTGCACTGCTCGCATCGCCTGCAGAATTATTTGTGCCTTATTGTGCCGCTACCACTGGCCAGATCGTAGCATTGTTCCGGTGGTGCCCCTGTTTCACTTTTTTGTTTGTGCTGCCATTTTGTTGTTGACTCCTGGCCCGTCCCTCCTCCCCGCTCCCGCCTCCCAGCTGCTCCTCCCTCGCTCCGCCCCCCTCCACTATCCACATATGACAGACGCATCTGCGTGCAGCGTTCACGCGCGGCGGATGCGCTCATGTGCGCCGAAGGCGCGCCAAAGGTAAGCCCATCTATGCCTGTCCGCGCCTGGACTGCGCCCAGCGCCAGAACCCCTGCCCCCGTAAAACCCTCTCCACCCGCATAACTTACGACGCTGCATCCCTCTCAGCCCTTAACCCAGGCTGACCACCCAACTGCCATCAAGCCACCCCAGGACACACCCATGGACCCTTCACCTGCCACTCCTGCAAGTTCAACTGCATCAAAACCCACACCAAATCCACTAACTCCAAACAGAGCTCCGACACCAACCACCTGAAGTGCATCCTGCTCAACACCCGCTCGGTCCACAGACACGCCATTGGCCTATGGAACCTACTCGACACTACATCGCCGGACGTCGCCTTTCTTACAGAAACCTGGATGAACGCCTCATCAGCGCCCGACATCGCCATACCCATCCCGGACGACTCCAAGATCATCCGTAAGGACAGCACCAACCAAACAGGAGGTGGCATCGCCATCATCCACAAGAACACCATCCGCATCACAACCAGTTCCGGCGATAACCTCGCAACAACCGAACACCTTCACTTTCAGATCCACGCCGACCCCAAGACCACACTCAGAGGCACCCTTATCTACAGGCCACTAGGACCCCGCACACAATTCAGCGAAGACATCACTGACTACATCACCCCACACGCCCTCCCCTCCGAGGACTACATTCTACTGGGAGACCTCAACTTCCACCTGGAAAAGAACAACGACAGCAACACCACCACCCTTCTGGACAACCTCGCCAAACTCAAACAACTTGTTAACACCCCCACCCACTATGCCAGGCACACGCTTGACCCAATCTTCACCTCCAGCAAGCACATCTCCTTCAATCACACCACAGCTCTCCATTGGACAGACCACAGCTGCGTCCACTTCAACTACAAAAAGACTACGCCCCACAACCACCCACAACCAATTCCCCGCAGAAACTGGAACAAAATTACCTCCGACCAACTCTTCACATCGCTACACCAAAACCCTCCTGCAAAATCATCGGACCCAAACCTTGCAGCCACCAACCTCACACAATAGATCAACCACAGCGCTGACGAATTAGCACCCTTGAAAAAACATCAAATGAAGCAAGGTAGCAAAAAAGCCCCCTGGTTCAACGATGACCTTAAGAAATCCAAGAAGTTCGGTCACACCCTCGAGTAAGCCTGGAGAAAAAACCCAACCACTGACAACCTGACCACCTTCAAGAACACCACCTGCAAACACCACCAACTGATCCGATCCATCAAGAAATCAGCATTCAAGGATCGACTCGACAACAACGCCCACAACAGCAAGGAACTATTCAACATCGTCAAAGAATTTACCAACCTCATCGCCGGCACCAACGACATCACTCCCTCCCAAGACCTCTGCGACTCCCTAGCCTCATTCTTCCACAACAAAATCGCTGACATACATAACAGCTTTGAAAACCAGTCCGGAGACCAGTCCACCCCACCCACCTCTGAACCAAAACCCCCCTCCAACAACCTCTGCGCCTGGAACCCAATCACCATTGAATACCCCATCTGCCTGATGAACTCCATCCACTCAGGATCGCCAACCGACCCATGTCCCCACCACATTTTCAACAAAGCAGACTCCATTATCGCACCCCATCTCCGAGACGTCATCAACTGCTCCCTCATCTCCGCTACCTTCCCGGAAAGCTGGAAACATGCCGAACTCAGCGCCCTTCTGAAGAAACCCACAGCAAACCCCACTGAACTTAAGAACTACCGCCCCATCTCGCTCCTCCCGTTCCCTGCCAAAGTCATTGAGAAAGCTGTCAACAGTCTGCTCGCCGCCTTCCTCGAATCCAACAAATCCCTCGACCCTTCCCTGTCGGGCTTCCGAGCCAAACACAGCACCGAAACCGCCCTCATCGCAGCAACAGACGACATTCGAACACTACTGGACAACGGAGAAACAGCTGCCCTCATCCTACTTGACCTCTCCACAGCCTTCAACACAGTCTGTCATAGCACCCTTATACAACGCCTCAGCAACGTCGGAATACAAGGAAAAGCACTGTACTGGATCATCTCATTCCTCGCTGAAGAACCCAGAGAGTCCGCCTCCCCCTTTTAGATCAGAGGCCACCGAAGTCATCTGCGGCGTACCACAAGGATCATCACTCAGTCCCACCCTCTTCAATGTATACATGAGTGCCCTCGCATCAATCGCGCGTCAACACAACCTCAACATCATCTCCTACGCAGACGACCCCCAGCTGATCCTCTCCCTCACCAAAGACCCAAACACCGCCAAAACCAACCTACACGAAGAGATGAAAGAAGTAGCCGAGTGGATGATGAACAGCCGTTTAAAACTGAACTCGGACAAAACGGAGGTCCTCATCTTAGGTTCATCCCTCTCCGCCTGGGACGACTCATGGTGGCCACCGGCCCTGGGAAACGCTCCCATACCTATGGACCACGCACGCACCCTGGGCTTTATCCTGGACTCCTCCCTCTCGATGACCAGACAAGTCAACGCCGTCTCATCATCTTGCTTCAACATCCTATGTTTGCTCAAAAACATCTTCCGTCGGATCCCCACCGAAACAAGAAAGACGGTTACCCATGCACTGGTCACAAGTCGACTGGACTACGGAAACACCCTTTACGCCGGAACCACAGCCAAACTACAGAAAAACTTCAACGCATCCAAAACGCATCAGCCAGACTCATACTAGACATCCCCCGCCAAGCTCACATTTCTGGTCACCTGAAAGACCTCCACTGGCTCCCCGTCAACAAGAGAATAACATTCCGTCTCCTCACCCACGCACACAAAGCCCTCTACGACCTAGGACCCGAATGCCTCAACACGCGCTTGTCCTTTTACACCCCCACCCGCCAACTACGATCGTCCAATCAAGCCCTTGCCGCAATTCCACGTATCCATAGATCCACCATGGGGGGAAGATCCTTCTCCTACTTAGCGGCCAAAACCGGAAACTCTCTCCCCACCCACCTCTGCCTTACACAGAACCACCTCTCATTCAGAAAACAACTAAAAACTTGGATATTCGATAAGTAAAGTACCCCCCTCCCTCAAGCGCCTTGAGACCCTCTGGGTGATTAGTGTACTATACAAATGTTAAAATTGAAACTTGAAACATGGCATCGAACAAGGCTATCGCCCTACACGTGTGATCAGTAGTTCCTTTACCAGGGACGAAGCCATGTTGCCACGGGGAGACGAGGTGCTCAATAACCCCACTGAGTCTTGTGGCCATCACTTTGGCGTATAATTTGGAATCCGAATTAATTAAAGAGATGGGGCGATATGAAGTTAGTTGTTCGGGGGATTTTCCTTTCTTAGGGAAAACAATTATATTAGCTTTGTTCCATGAATCGGGGGACACCCCGTTCCATTGGTTCCCTAGAAAAAGATCATGGACCAAAGGACCGAGTTGACAGCTTAATATTTTGTACAGATCTATTGGTATTTTATCAGGACCAGCTGCTTTGCCTGATGAAAGTGACGACAAGGCAGCTACCACCTCATCTAAGGTAATTTCAGCTTCTAAGTCTTCCCGGGTAATATCATCTAAAGTTCTTAAAGCCTCATCATTGTGAAGGAGGTTATTGAGAAACCCATATATTTCATTATCGGTAGAGTTTGCTTCTTCGGTGTAGAGTTTCTGATAATATTGCTGAAACCGCCGGATAATATCAGGCGCTTGAGTATAGGTCTTACCACTGTCAAATATCTGGCTAATATGGTTAGATACATTTTTTTGACGTGTATGCAAAGCCAACTGCCTACCAACTCTCTCACCACTCTCGTAAACATCTTTCTTATAAGCCTTATAAGTATGAGCCGCTTTTTGACTAAGGCTGGCGTTCAGCTCAGTTTTTAACATTGCCACTTGATACATCGAGTGTCTGGCGTCTAGCCCCTGCGAAATGATCATGGTGTGATTTTCTTCCGCCTTGGCTAGGGCCGCTAATTTTAAGTTGTATTCATTACTATTTTGTTTTCGAGCCCTGGCTTGGAAACTATGGTTTCCCCCCTGAGTGCTGACTTATAGCAATCCCAAACCACGTTCCTTGTGGCGCTAAAGCGATTAATGTTAAAAAATTCATCAGTCCATTTTTTGATAAACGTAATGTATTCATTGTTAGACAGCCGTTTACGATCAAATGTCCATTGTCTTGATTGTTTAACTAAAGCTCCTACCGTCATCGTAAAGATAAGGGCATTATGATTTGATATTATTTTAGGGCATTTACTAATTGATGATTGTGAAGCTAAATCACTGGTTGAAAATATATAGTCTATTCGGACGTGCTTCTGATGCGGGTGCGAAAAATAAGTGTACCCAGAATTCTGTTGATTTTGATTTTTCACCTCCCATATATCAATTAGCCCCAAACTATTCACAAGTCTCCTAATTGCTTTATATACTTTCGGTTTTCGACCAGTATATTTCTGTTGAGTGAGATCATTATTATTTAGTAGATTATTAAGAGAAATATTAAAGTCACCACATATAATTAATGGGCCCTGCCAAGTAGCGAGTTCAGATTCAAGATATGCAAAAACTGCAGGGTCGTCCTGATTGGAGCCATATATAGTGCAGATGGTAATGCCTAAGGCAAGTTTCGCGATTGCCCATCTTCCATGAGGATCAGAAAGATGGCATACAGGCCCACCGAGGTATGATTTGGTTAGAATTGCAACCCCCTTATATTTGATGACTGTGTAGATGCTGCTAGCAAATTATAGCCTCTTATCTTCAATAATGATCTCCTAGCCCATGGCAGATGTGTCTCTTGGAGACACAATATATCTACTGGGTTCAAACCTACCAGCTCACACAATCTGCGCTGTTTCTCATTGTTCATTCCAGATTTGAACATCCAGTTTACCCATTATTTAGCACAGCAGATTGACCAAAAGGCTCTCTGAATCCCTTATTATTACAATTAGTTACAACCAATATTTTAAGCTTCCTAGTAGGTTCCATAAAAACAAAAAGAAGAACTTTTGCCGCCGAATCTGGTTCCTTTTTTTTTCTAGCTTCCCCCACCACCCTCCCCCCACTCTCCCCTGGCATCCCCACCCACCCCACCCACACACCTTTCCCCCCCAAAAAGTAGGCCATCAGATTCAACCAGAGTCTGGGTGATGAATGCAGTGCAACACCTGAGCTACCGCTTCAGCCAAATGCAGAGAGAAAGAGAATAACAATAAAGCAGAGTGAAGAAAAAAAGAAAAAACCCCGCTGGAAAAGGGAGACAGCATACTACTAGACATAGCTAGAAATAACTAGTCAGAAAGTGATACATGTGAATCCCAATAGTATGACTATTTTACAACCTCCCGGTCTAACGTTATTAATTCTTAACAAAAAACAAATGATAAGCTAAAAAATAGAGAAGATTGCCAACATAACTTTTCTCTAGAGCTCCATTCAGCCCATTATTAATGCAGTTCTTCTAGAAAGGTCTTAGCTTTAATTTCGGAAACAAAGAATTTAGTCTGGCCACCCCAAACGACCTTGAGCTTTGCCGGATTGTTCAAATATGCTTGGGCTCCCTTATCCTGAAAGGGTTTGATTAATGACCCTATGCGCCAATGTCTCTCAACAGTAGCGTGACAGAAGTCCGGTCTAGTAAAGAAGGAAACCTCATTAAAGGTCAGTTTGTGATCAGGCCTTGCTTTTTCTGCCACTGTCTGCCTTAACAAAAAATTGCCAAAGTACACTAGGATGGCACGAGGATACATTCCAGGTTTAGATGGGGGGTTGAAAGGCATCCGATGGGCACGCTGAACTTCAACGTCCCAGTTCCAAATCGCAAGTTCAGGCATTGACTCATTAAATAACTTTCCGACAAAAGCACGTACATTTTCTCCCTCCATTTTTTCAGGGATCCCAAGTACGCGTAAATTGTTCCGGCGCTGCCGGTTCTCAAAGTCTTCCAGCTTCCATTTAATGTCAACTAATTTGGCTTCTTGCAACTTAATTTTCCCTGAATTTGCCATTGCCTCATTTTCAGTAGAGAGTACCCTTGCTTCCACTTCGGTGACTCTCTCCCCAATTTGGTTACACGTCTTAGTCAGTTTCTTAACCACCCCCTGAACCTTACATAAAGCTGCCCGAGATCGCTTGCTGTCAATAGCCGTCTGTACCCTATGGGCAGCAATAGCTTGTAAGATCATTTCAACAGCATTTGATGGAATCTCATATCTATTGAGAGTGTCAGTATCTGCAACTGCATCAGACCCTTGTGCAGTTTGTAGAGAGGTTCCAGAGATGGGATGGTGCTCAACTGATCCTTGTTGATTCAGCCTGGATATTGGTTTAGCTTTAGATCTAATCGTGTTGATTTGTAAACCCTCCTCGAGGCTTCCTTGGTACGAGGGGTTAGAAAAGAGCAGAGATTCTTCATCTTCATCTTCATCTTCACCTTCCGACTCACAGCTAGACTTTTTTTTTTCCTCCTCAAGCGATTCAGCCTCTGACTCTGCCTCTGCTCCTGTCTCATCTGAGAATGAATAAAATACATTTAGCTCCTTATCACCTTAGGAAATACCAGGTGAGCCGGGTGAGCTGGGTCTTTAGGTTTAGGTTCAAGATCATGTGTTAGTTGTTCCCCTACATTTGCGCCAGTGTCAGCCATCTGAGGCGGAGAGTCATTAGCTATCTGTCCATGAGCTATTATGGCTGGAATAGGTGGTCGCGCATTCACTTTACTACGCACAGTTTGATCGATCTCCTGGCTAGGAGTATTTACCGAGCAATTCTGCATGTCTCGCGTTTCAGCTTGTTCAAATACACCCATAATATTTTCACCAACCCCAGAGAAAGACATACTGTGTTTTTCTGCAGGTATTTCTTGACTGACTACAGCATTAGGAGGATCAGAAGGATCGAAAATATCTGCATCATTAAGCTCCGCAAAGACCTGTATACTCACAGTTTTAGCAAGCTGAGTAGGCTTAGGCAAGTTTAAAGGGTTAACAGCAGATTCCAGGCTCAGCGGCGGCGCTTGCAGAGAGAGAGGCTGAAGATTTGGAGAGACGTTTACTATAGTTCCTTGTTTTCTCATCAGAAGGTCGATAACTGTGCTTCCTGGGGTGGCCATTATCGGCGTATTATCTTTATTTATTTTACGTTTGGAGGTCAGCACCTCTTGTCGAGGTGAGCACTCGGCTGCAATACTGAGCTGCTTCTTATTTTTTGTTTTCCCTGAGGTGCCGCTGCCAAGCCCAGATCCTACTCCGCTTGGTGGCTCATCTTGCTGCTGTTCCTCAAGCTCCGCCTCGCGGAGGGCTCTGGCAGCCTTCGCTAGCCTCGATTGGGCTGCCGCTGAGGATACTGATTTAGAAGGCATATCGATGGCACCAGCTAACCCGGCGGTTACGTACCAGATCGCCGCAGCGGGTGTAGTGATGTAAATATGAGTCTGCACACCGCCTGGCCCAGCAGTGTGTACAATCCCCTCCCAGGGATATTCTTACAATCTTGTGGACAAGCGGAGAATGCGGGGTTCGTCTCCGTCTCAGTCTCGGAGGCACTGAAGTTCCGCTGACGCTGTGATTGAAGAGAGAACCGGAGAGCGGTTTGACTCCAATCCTACAGACAGCCCAGCTGAGCAACGCCTGCAAGCACTCGAGCAAGTCCGGTGCCTCCCATGTTTGCTCGTCAAATGGAATCGTTCCAAAGCTTACGCCGGGTAAATTCATCCCAGTTCACCTCCTAATCTTTGATTTCAGCTTTCCTCTGCCTTTTCTTTGGCACCTTTGGCTTTTCTTTCAGCTTTCCGCTTTTGAAGTGTCTTTCTCAGCTATTTCCTTTTTTTTTTTTAAGTTTCCTTTTCACCATTTCACCGTTTCACCATTTCTTAATACTTTCTTTCTTTTTCAAACGCTGTTGTAAGTGGAAGTGTGTTACTTGCCCCGAGTTTCATCTTACTACAATTCTTGATGTAGTGGAAGCCGAGGGTGTAAAAGGTGCACTCTGCTTACGAAGAAGCCAATTCCTGAGCCAATTCCTGAGCTATTGCAGTATTACTCTCTGATTTTAAATCCAATTTGGCACTTACTTGGATATCCGTTAGACTCCTCTCTGTTTTTTTCAAGATCTTGCTCTGATCCTTTTTTGAGAGATTGGCAGCCCTGCTGACTTTTGTATGTTCTCCTTTGCCTGCCAGTTCTTTTTCCCCTCCAATGGCCCTTTTGTTGCTGGGGCTGGGAGCAACCTTTACCCAAAAGCAAACTCTTGCAGCAGCGTTCCTGCTTTGCCGAAGTACCGCCCCTGCCTTTGACCACACTGAGTCCCCGAACTTCACGGGGGCCACAACAGGGCTAAGACCAGGGACACGAGCGGGACTCTGCACCAGCCGCTGCTCCATCTCCTCAGGAGAGCAGGATGCCGAAAACACCTGAGACGCCAGAGGCTCTCCCCTCATCCTGCCCTGAGTCACGAGGAGAATCCTGGAAGGCACAGGCGCCGACCGAACGAGAGGCTGAACCGGCAGTTCGGACAGCGAGACAGTGTGGGGCACATCAGGCCGCGGGAACCTCAGAGGTAGATTTTTAACTTCCACTAACGCTAACACATAACATCTTATATCATGTTACAGGTCTGCCCATGTTTGTAGGGAGCTCCCGACCGGCTTTCCTATCTGGCAGCCATGTTCTCCCCCAAAAACATTACTTGTTGAATCTTCCAACATGCGAGCTTCTTCCATCCAGGGATATTCAGTTAATTGTCGCATTGTTCAATACTCAGATGGGGAAGGTGTTTCATCCCCTGGAGAGGATGGTCCATCTCCAAAATCTGCGGGAACATCTCCTTTTATACAAAGCAGCCTCCCTGCCCGCAATAGATGGAGGTGTAGGGTTACATGGTAGCAGCTGTTCTTACGCTTCCATGGGTGAGGCTGCATATGAGTCCTTTGCTGCACCATCTGGAATGCTATGTTACCTTGTCCTCAGAAATAGGAACAATGTGGTTCCTGTCTCCCTTGATGTCAAGCATGCTCTGTAGTGGTGTATGAATGAGGACAACCTCTGCATGGGAATGGTGAAGAGTACAGGCCCTCTGATTACATTAATGACAAATGAGAGTGCTATGGACTGGGGCATGTCATTGGGGTCCTTGACTGCTCTAGCAAAGTGGTCTGGGACCGAGTGACAAAAGTAATCAAACTGAAGAAAATAGATGGCAATTTTCCAATGCCTCCAGCACTTCAGCCAATATTTTCCCCACTGAAATTTGTTGCTAAGATCACACAACACAGTGACAGTGGCATACATATATCATTAGGGAGTACCCGTTGTGGATCCTTGAATGGGGTGGCCTGCAGTCTGGGTCTGTGCATAGACACAAATTTCCTCTCCTTGTCAGCTATGCACATCAAGGGTCTGAACAATGTGGTGACAGACGTCTTGAGTTGGAAATGTCTCTCTTCTCAGGATTTGTGACTGACAAGATCCATATTCAGGACCATTTACGGGAGGTTCAGATTTCCCTTTCTGGATCTCTTTACCTACAGAAACAGTGCTCTTCTTCAGAGGTTTTGCTCCAAATTCCCAGAAAGGGGATCTTGGGGTGTGTATGCCTTGACTATAAAGTAGCCCAGACGTCTTGAGTTGGAAATGTCTCTCTTCTCAGGATTTGTGACTGACAAGATCCATATTCAGGACCATTTACGGGAGGTTCAGATTTCCCTTTCTGGATCTCTTTACCTACAGAAACAGTGCTCTTCTTCAGAGGTTTTGCTCCAAATTCCCAGAAAGGGGATCTTGGGGTGTGTATGCCTTGACTATAAAGTAGCCTTGGAAATTACTATTTGCCTTTCCACTAATTTCTTGTGCCTGATTCCTCAGGAGAGGGGTGAAGAAATTCTGGTGGTTCCTTACTGGCCCAGACAGAGTTGGTTCCCGCTTCTGAGGTGCATGTCATATTGTCATCCGTGGATCCTCCCTCGGTCTCCTTCTCCCCTGAGGTTTTGCACGCAGGTGCAGCTTCTTTGTCTTTCCCTCCTGGATTGGAGGTTGAAAAGATGAGTTTGGAGTAACAAGGTTTACCTTTCCATTTTATTGATGTTGTACAGAAATCTTGAAGATCTTCTACTCTTGCTGCATATTCTAAACATTGCAACACCTTTTATTCATGGTGCTCTGCACTGGAAGTTTCTTTGGTGGAATATTCAGTATCTTCTATTCTTCAATTTCTCTTAGATGGGTTTCAGAAAAACGTTTCCCTTTATGCTTTGAGGTCACAATGGTATTCCAATGAGGCATTCCATGTGAAACATGACATGGTCACTGGTGCAGTTTCTTTGGTTTCTAGATTGTTCAAAAGATTTTCTATTTCTAAACCTACGGTTAAGTCTCCATTTCCCTCTTGGGATCTTCCCTTGGTATTGAAGGTTTCGCAGGATGCCTGCTTTGACCCTTAGGACAGGGTGAATCTCAAATGTCTTTCCTTTAAGGTCTTTTTCTTGCTGGCCATCTCTTCTTTTCAACGGGTGGGGTATTTCTGCTCTTCTCTGTCATACTCCGTTATTTCCTTTATGGATGATGCAATTGTACTTCGCCAAGATTCCTCTATTCTCCTTAAAGTTCTGTAAAAATTCCATGTTTCTAAAGAGCTTATTCTTCCTACTTTTATTTCTAATCCCACTTCTGAAGTGAAATGTAGTTTGCATTTGCTGGATGTTAGGCATGCTCTCTCAATTTACCTTGACAGATCCAAGGAATACAGAAAGTCTGAATCTCTGTTTGGCATTACAGGGAAAGGAAAGAAAGCATCCAAGTTCGCGCTGAATCACTGGACCAAAGAAAATATTTTTCTAGCTTATACCAGCTCTTATCTTCCAAGACCTTCCGGCCTGCAAGGCCATTCCACAAGAGGTGTGGCTGGCTGCCTCTTGGGTGAAATGTAAAGGTGTTGCAATGGAGGAGATTTTTAGAACCAGAAACTGGGCCTTGGTACACATCTCAATGGAGCATTACAGGCTGCATGAACCTTTACACTACACCAATTACCTTGAGGGGTCTCTCTGTTTTAATGATTGTATAATGTTCGGAAGATTTTGGCATTATATCACTTGGTGATGCATCATATCTTGATCTCCTGGGAATAAACTTATCAAAGGCCCATACTCTTCTTTGGCATGCCTCATAGGTAAGGACTGGGTCGAGGACAAGGGACATAGCCAGGGCCGTTTCTAGGTATTTTGCCGCCCTAGGCGAGAATTGAAAAATTACGCCCCCTCCCTTTTACTACCATCACTCTCTCCCCCTGTCATCCAGGCTAGAAGAATTAGTGCATTAGATATATAGACTAGCTTACGCCGGCATGACAGCATAAAGTAATGTGGGTGCCCCACAATCACAGCATCTTTTGCGGCCTATGGGTAAACATCTGACACCTTCACTCTTAATGAAGACCATGGCACCCTCTACAGACTTCAAAGCATGATAAACAGGAGATGATAATACTATGGTCCTTATTTTACAGACCTTGGAAGGGAGAATGCTCGATTAACTATGTTGAATCCTTCGCTGATACCTGCTACAGGTTTTTCACGGATTTATGATGAAAATACATTAGTTCAAGAGGCCCTGGCCCAACCACTTGTTTCTGTAGGGGTAGGAGCTCATGTAATGTGTGAACTATGTGAATGATATTTCATTCATACCATGTAGCCAATGGGGTGGGCTAGGGTTTGAGGTCCTAGTCTGACTACAGACGCTAAACTCCAGTCAGAATCTTGAGGCTGACACAAAGGGCAACACTCAACAACAGTCCACGTGCTGAGGAGCCTCAGCTCAGAATTGACAGGTGTTGGAATGCTTCTCAGATCCACTCACCTCAATGCCATTTTAAAATGGCCCATTTCATCAAAATGTGTTTCTTTTTTTACAGTGCCTAGATATGTTTTCACTCTTTCTTCTATAAAACAAAGTTTGGATTTTATTTTCGGCATTATACTTCCTGCAGCACACTCAAACTACCCCCTACTGCAACAAAAACTCAAACGGAATAGAAGTACTGCAATAAAAACACTAACCGAATAGATGTATTGCAACAAAAACTAACGTAATAGATATACTGCAACAACAACACTAATGGAATAGATGTACTGCAACAACAACACTAACTGGATAGATATACAAAGAGATGGCTCATGTTTTTCTTGGGTAGGAGGACAAGAGGGTGCTTTAGAGCCATCTTCAGATGTCCACAGTTATAGCACAGTAGTCTGACATATATACACACACACACACATTTGGTGTACTTTGGTGCCACAGGCAGCAATAGAATCGTTTTTTGCTCTGATGCGACCCAAGTGTAGCATGAAGGCCTAATACTAGTCCAGTGGTTACAAAATAATCGACTGTACATCAGAAATGTGCAAGCCTCCGTCACTCAACAGCCCAGCTTGTACTATATATTGTCTATGGCAGCATCTAATGTTTCTGTCCGAGACATGTACATTAGAGACCACTGATCCCTTGTGGGACGGATTCTGTGATTTTTGGAGGAAAGATGGAAGAGAGACTGATTTCAGAAGACCATTTATTTTTTAGGCACTGAGACCTATCTTTCATTTACAGACTTTGACCCAGAGATCGAAAAGAGAAAGGCTGAAAGTGAGAAAAGAGGAGAAAGAGAAAAATGTGGAAACAGCAACAAAGGGAGCGTAAGGGCTGAAAAAGAGCCTGCAAGAGTATTCTATGGAGATGGGAAGTGTAGGGTGGAGGAAGACAGTGGCATGAGGTGGAGTCCAGACTAGGGAGCCTTGGTATTAGGCCTGTGGATGACTTTAAAGAAATACTTGGGTCGCCGTTGCCCTCAACTTTATTTTTTATTTTAAAAAATAAACCTGTTTGGTATACTTCATCAGAAACAGGCCAGAATGGGACTGAGCCGCACCAGAGATGAGAGATGAGGTAGACACAGACCGCCTTGGATTCAGCACACGTTTGCTGATGGCCTGGCTGGGTCTTGAAGCTATGCCCCTCTCATGGCCAAGTGAGCTGTGTTACAGCACAGCTCCATCCTTGGGGAGAAGGGGAGAGGGTGGGACTTAGCTAGTAATGCGAAATGGGCACACCAAACCCCTGCCCTCCCATCTCAGGAAACAGTAGCAGCTGCATCTTGTCCTCCTTCAAGCAAGGGAACTTTGACCCTAAAAAAATATCCTAATTGCTCCGCCCATAAGCAGAAGCTGAAGATTTCATGTGGTCCTCTGCTGGTCCTTATTGATAAGCATTTTTCCTTTAGGCCCAGGGTCAATGCCACAGCATCATCAGTATTCTTTATACTTAAAATTATACTGAAGATTCTCCCTTTCCTACCCGAGAGCAGTAAAAAAACAGTTATTACAGCATTAGTGTTGCCGCGTTTAGACTAGTGCAACAGGCTGCTTCTGAATGCTCAACAGGGGCTTCTTAATAAAATGCAGGTGCTGCAAAATGCGGCAGCCAGACTGTTGACGGGCATACCAAAGTTTGCCTCCATCTCAGCTGAAATTGTCAAATTACATTGGCTGCCAGTACGGAAGCGGATTGCTTTTAAAGCCTTATGTTTGGTCTTCAAGGCCTTGGGCTGGTCTGCCTGAAGCAGTACTTTCAATGGTATCTTCCTCCCAGACCCTTGAGGTCAGCTGAGCAGCGCCAGGTCAAAGTTCCTCGTATAAAGAAGGCACAGTGGGGAGGCAAGAATTTCGTTCTGGGGGCAACGAAGGCCTGGAATGCCTTGCCCTTTGCCTTAAGGAACAGGACAGATATGATGACCTTTGGGAGAGACATTACATCTTGGCTGTTTACACATTAACCTGATCCTGGCCTGACCCTCTAGGAGTATTCATCTAGCGCCAGGACACCTTCGGGTAACAGTACGCTGTATGAATGTAAAAAAAAAAAAATAAGACTCTGTTGTGGAAAAAGCTCATTGGCAAGAAAGTAGCTATCCGTCTTGTATCGCTTAGGAAAGTAGGCACCAAAGGCAGATATAGCGAACACCAGCCCTACTTGGTTTTGCTCATACTAGCCTGCTGCAAATCCTAGTCCCAGGTGTGGAACTTAGGTGGACAGATGCCCAAAGCAGCCCCGTAGGTCAACAATGTAGTCACAGGAAGGACAGAAGAATGACAACATTTCGGCATGAGATAAACGTGCATGCAATGCACTGAAATGGCAATAAAAAACAGTCAGTGACTGTCCGAAAGCGGTTAGGTGGCTCCTGCCACCAGACCTACCCTGCACACTACTGACCTCGTCGTGCGACTGTCCTGCTTCATCCTTCTTTGTGCGCTATGTACTCAACGCCCATATTTGAAAATAATTCACCACTGGCCTTATAAAACGTCTCTTGGTCAGCAGATAGCAACCCCATGCTTTATTTAATCCTAAATGTATTACAATCCTATTCATACACTATATTATCTTCCAACAATAATGTGGAAGCAACCTAATAAGGTTACAAATAAAAAAGAAGACTCTCCTTTCTGGGTTCACTTTATACACAAAGGACATTTCAGTGTAAGCACAAAGCCAGGTCCACGGGCTTTGTCAGTGCTTGTTGTCCGTCAGGCTTTCTTTGCCTTGTTTGAGCAGCCTTGAAGCCTCATCTGTCAGGGGCAGGCGGGCCCCTTCTGTGTGACAGCTTGTATTGCTCCAGTTACCAAATCCCGTCAAAACTTTCAATCTTTGGTAACGTGAGAAAAAAGCGCCCATACTTTGACAGATTTTCTCCACCTATCGCAGTTACCAAATAGAATGGCTAACCTGTCTTCAATTGCCGATAAGGGCGCCTGATTGGTGGCAGGCCTGCTCATATTGCGCGCTGGTGCGGTGCTACAGCAGAGGGCATTTCAAGTGAAATACAAGGGGTGACGCCGGCGCAGCCACAATATTGGAAAGGGAAACATGGCATAGCACCTGGACGGTGGAACCGGATCTTGGGCCCCGCATAACAGTGTTCACTAGGAGCCCCAGCCTGCATAACTGAACAGGATCAGGGGTTCTTAATGACATGTTTTACATTTCATACTGCGCAGTGCATTTGAAAGAAATACAGTCTGCAGAACGATAAATACAATTAATAAATGCTGAGGAGAAAATAAACGCTTCAGGCGAAGGAGGATAGGAACTTCTAGTGGCAATGGAAAAGGGCATCCGTCTTTCTCTAAAGTGTGCTGTATTCCCCCCCATCCCTGTTCCCGCCCAGCTCCCAGGAATGCTGTCACTCGAACCTTACCTGGCTGTGCGGAGCACCCTCGGTCTGTCAGGCGCCCTCACTCTCTGCTGGAAGCTCCTAGTTGATAAAATCCAGATGCCTCGCGATTGATCCAGCCCTGGATCTTCGAGACAATGTTAAATGTCAGCGCATGGCCACCGCTCGTGGTGCTGAACGTGACTTCAAGTCATGTCGAATTGCAGAAGGCATGCTACTGTTACCTAAGGCCGGCTGTTCGGGGATTTCCCAAACATATGCTTTTTGCCGCCCTCCCCCTTTTGCCGCCCTAGGCCGCGGCCTAGTGCTGCCTAATGGTAGAAACGGCCCTGGACATATTGGTAATGTCCTGATTACTTTGCGGTAATCTTCATTACTCTTAGGCCTAATCAGCCCAGTCAGTTCCGTTCCACCATCCCTCGTAGCTAGACCTTTTGATAAGAGGCTTAATATTACAAGAAGTACTGGGGTAGGGCTACACTCTTGCAGTATCCAGTTGAGGATGGGTGTGGTTTGGGAGCATTTCCTGACCTAGGATTTGGTAATCTTCTTAACTCCTCTCTAAATCTTGGCCAGTTGCCCCATAATTGGAAGCATGCTCTTGTGCTCCCTTTGCTGAAAAAGACTGAGTTGGTTCCCCTCTGCTGGTCAAACTGCAGGCCCATATCTCTTCTCTCCACCTTTTCCAAATCCTCAACTTTCTGCACATGTGACAGGGCATAAGCTATTTCATTCATCACAGTCTGGCTTTCGTCCTGGTCACAGTACTGAATCAGTTCTGTTAGGGCTCACGGAGGACCTTAGGCAGCAGCTTGACTGTGGGGGCACCGCAGTGTTCATCTTGCTATATTTGAGCGCTGCTTTTGATGTGGTCTCTCCCTCTATTCTGGTGGATCACCTCGAAAGTTCTGGAAGTGTAGGTGAAGCCTTGCAGTGGCTGATCTCCTTTCAAGTTTTCTGTCACACCGCTAACTCTAACTCTGTTGCCTTAACATCTAGAGTACTGCAGGGCTCGATCCTGAGTCCTCTGCTTTTTAATCTTTATGTTTGGCCCTTGGCATACATTGCAGAAAATTCTGGGTTGACCATCTTTTCATACGCAGATGACACGCACATTATTTTTTCTCTGTCACCTGCTCAAAATCAGAATCCTTCACTACCCAAACTTGGTCGGCAGAACATCTCCTTGTGGTTGTCCAGAAATGCTTTAAGACTGAGTGTTTCTAAGACGGTTCTATTCCTGGCGAACAATCCCAAGCTTTGGGGCCTTGGTGATCTCCAGACATGATTATGGTAATGTACTCTATCTAGGTGCGGACTAGACCTCCGTCCGCCATCTCCAGCTCATTCAGAATGCGACAGTCGGCCTGCTTTTTCGGTTGCCTCAGCACACTTTTGATTTACCTTTGCTTCATCAACTCCACTGGCTCAAGGTTAGTAAGCGTATTGAGTCCTTTGCTACATGTTTAGAGCTCAGCACGGCTTGGCTCCTGTGTACGTGCAAAACCTTGTCAAGTCTTATCAACCCTCTTGGAATCTAAGATCGGCCAGCCTCTCTCTCTTCTCATTTCCCAGAGGATTTGCTGATGCATATGGGTGGCCGCTCATTCTCCTTCCTGGGACCAAAATTGTGGAATCCCCTTCCACTGGAACTCAGGACCTGTCAATCTTTCTTGCCTTCCGAAAAAAGCTAAAGACCTTTCTTTTTAGTGAGGCCTAATTGCCAACTGACCTCCAACCTTGCTTGTTCCACTTTTCCTCGCTGGGAAACCCTGTTGGGTAGCTGAGCGATTTATTAATCTTTTAAATAAAATAAATACATAATAAATAAATAACTAAACCTCATAGGTAAGGACTGGGTCAAGGAACAGTACGACTAAGAGTAATGAAGAGTACTGTTAACTAATCAGGGCATTGTCTTGTTCTAAAGTAAAGTACCCTGCATTTCACATTCTAGCTGGCACAGATTTCTCAAGTTGAACCATGGCAGGACTGAGAGGTTAAGGGTGTGATTCATATTACACTTACTTCAATTTGCTTTCTGGTACTTGTACTTCAATGTTTTAAATGGAAAATGTCAGATTATGTTTGCTATAACACAACATGGTGTGAGCTAAAAAGTCAAGCTACCTGACATCCATTTGACAAATGTGTGTGCAGTGTCATTGTTTGGGTGCAATATTCTTTTCATAATTAAGTACCCTGACCCGTCAGATTTCACAACAGTAGTGTAACAAAGGCCGCTGCAGCCACCGCAGTGCGGGGGGGGGGGAGGGCACAAGCTCCAGATGCCCACTCAAGGCAGTACCCTTGCCTGAGAGCTCCGGAGTAAGTCTGGAATGGGCCCCTCCACGCACTTTGCAGGGGGGGCCCTCAAGTTTGGTTACGCCACTGTTTCACGATAATCTCATCGCCAGAAACAGAAGACCCTGACCTAATGTGGGAGTTGTATAGGAAGCTGAAGATAACCATGCTTATTCCGGTTTAAGGGAACTATGTACTTCTATTAACTGAGCAGAGTTAGAAACATTGAGACCCAATTGTAGTTAGCAGTCATAAAAAGTAAAGCTGACAATTACATTGATATGAAGTACTAAAAGTGCTATATTTATTATTGCAATGTCATTAATGGCTGTATGTATTGTTCTGAATACGAAAGCATGGCTTACATTCTAATCCTAGTTAGGCAGTGATAGCAAAATGTACTTACATCAACTGTAATTACTTTTAATTAAGCGCAAGTTGCTGCAGAGACGTAATAAAATACCCTCGACTGGGCAAGCGAGTGAAATGTGTATTGCCGGCTATCTATCATAAGTATTTCAGAGACCTCTAAAAAAGAAAATTATAATTTTCCTCAGACTCACGTAGGACCATGTAACCACTGTGTTTTAAAGGAGATTAAACTACACTCATAAATATATAACTACAGACTGAAATCAATTTAAACAGATAATGCATAGAGATTGCACAAGCCGGGCTATGGGGAAGAGGGGTCACATTCTAGATATGAACTGGCCTAAATGCTTCACAAACAAGAGAGAGATGCAGGAGAAATAAGAGTGTTCAATGAGTGTATCCTTGAATTACTTTGGTATCTTACACCCAACAGCAGTGCAATCCTCAAAGAAGGTGTCCAGGGCAACAAACCAATCAAACAGCAATACATACAAGAAATGAAGAGGCCACTTAAAATTTAAGTACAATGGCAAAAAATGTACATAGGGCCATAGTATGAAAATTAAAAAAAGTGGATAAGGGGATCCAAAGATAACAACAAGCAATACAAATGAAAATCAGTGGTAAAAGGCCCTTTAGCCCATCCATTTTTCACTGTGTATAATAGTATCCTAATGATCTGCTGCATTGTTATGTACATTGTCAAGATCAACATTTTCACTCCTCTCATTAGCGAGTCGCACATGTAGCCTGGTATTTATTGGTTGTTCTTGCAGTCCATACCCAATGACACTTTTAATGCTCCTGTAGGGGAGCCATATGATAGGAACTGGTACATTGGTGTGTGTTAAATCTGAAAATCAGAAAATGTGCTGCTCTCCATTATGTACCCTAGCTTGCAAATCCCTACCTCCTAATCATTACAGCCCTGTCTCTGAAACCGACGCAGCAACAGAAAGGTAACATAGTGGAGTATGCATCCTTTGTCTCATTTCAGCCCAGACAGTGCTGCTAGCTGTATCTCACTGTATAAATTGGCCACATGTTGTCACTTTTCATTTGTTCTTCATAGGAAAGATTCTAGTTCGACTTTTTCCTTCAAGCTGTTTGTTTTGTATTGCTATAGCCCAACTTTCACTCGTTATTGAGCAACCTGGCGCTAGGCTCTTAAGCAGCTATGATCCTTTGTACTTGGCCATAGATGGAGCTATTACATGAGAGTATGACAAAGAGCATTTGATGATTGAAAGAGCCAGGTCTTCAATGCTTTTTTAACTATAACGTCCGCTTAAGTTAAATGGTGTGCCTCCATCATTCCTAAGTTGATGGCATATCCCACCACCCATTTCTGATGTGCTTCTGGATAGTAGGATTCTTAACCTGGGGTATTTATCCTCTAATTAATTAATTGCTATTTTGTGAGAAACTGTTGGTTGAATGGTGGTGAACACTGTTCAATCAATAGCCACAATCTCGTTCAGGGTGCACCACAAAAGTCACTAAATTAATTGGTAGCTTGGCACAAATGCAGCCAGGCTGAACTTAGAGGCAATGTGCAAAGTATTTATTGCAGCACCCTAAAAGTAATACAGTCAAAACACAACACAAGAAAAATTCCACACCAATTAAAAAAAAATTGAGTACATTTTAATAAATTCAATAAATTAATTGGCACCAAAATAACATATATCCATGAAGTAGAACCAGAGTTATGAATTTAGAAAATTCAAGGTAAAACATATCACCTAAAAGATCAAAGCGCCAACTGCAAACATCCAGTCGTGTGAGACCAGGTCAAAGTAAAAAACATGGCTTACCGTGATGGAGTGTGAGTTTGATACAAGGAGTGGAAGGTGTTCAGTCAGCGCTTACCTTCGGACTTAGAAGAAATTTTGAGAAAAGAAGTGTTCAGCCGGGAAAGGCTGCCGGTTGTGTCCGAGGAGGGACCGCCATCGGTGGGGAGCCACTGGAAAAAGTCATGGTGAAAATTTCTACACTTGGAATTTGTATCTTTTTAGAAGTTGAACATCTCTAGTGGAAGGAGGCTAGAGGTCAGATACCCCTTTGGTAAAGGACCACTGAGCAGGATATGCTGCTGCAGATAAGAACGAGCAGGGAGCTACTGCATAATTGGGTTGACCAGCGATGCACCTTGAGTGGATAGATGAGCAGGTTGGTCCTAGTCTCCTCTCAGTTCTCACAGCAGATTTTAACTAAAAAGTTTCACTTCCAAGTTTGGGATCTGACTATCTGGACAAATTGAGCACCCTCACCAAGGGTGAAAGACACAGGAGAGGCATTCCTTGGGGGGTTCGGACTTACTGAGGCTGGATCTAGGTGCAGGTTCAACATAGTTAGAGCTTTCTCTGTCCCTGAGGCTCTGGTCAGAAGACCAGGCAACTAGCCATTAGAGGCACTCTGGTATCCCTGGGTTCAAGTGTTGAAACAGGGCTCAGGCAGCAGGACAGGCCTCAGAGGGTTCAAGGCAAGCCCCAGGTAGCAAAGTGCTGTTTGGCAATGACCCCAGCTTCTGTACCCCTGCCTGGTGGCCGGATACACGAGGTCCTCTTCCCACTCCCAACAAGAAGGTAACAAATCTGGGAGTTTGGATAGACAATAAACTCAGTTTTAGAGATCATGTGAATGTAGTGGCCTCTTCTACCTCGTATATCCTTAGATCTGGTAAAAAAATAATGTCATTCCAGGCTACAAACAGTTTTCACTGCCCTAACCATGTTCTGGCTGAATTATTGCAATAGCCTCTTTATTAATCTTCAGGAAGGGTTTATGAACAAACTACAACTTTTACAGAATGCAGCAGCTAGACTGCTTACCGGTACACTAAAATATGCCTCTATCTCGGCTGAGATTAGAAGGCTTCACTGGTTGCCTGTAAGGAAACCTGTCCAGTTTAAAGCCCTGTGCGTAGTTTTACAAAGCCCTTCAAAGAGCTGGTCATGAGTATCTAAAACAACAATTTAATTGATATGTACCAAAAAGATCACTTCGCTCAGCAGAGGGAAAACTGGTATTGGTGCCCTTAGTACGAAAAGCCAGCTGGGGTAGCAGAGGTTTTGTGGCCTGCGCAGCTAAGGCCTGGAATGGTCTCCCGCTACATTTTAGATGCATGACAAATCTACTTGCATTTAGGAAGGCCTTGAAAACATGGCTCTTTGCTGCCTAATTCCTGATAATAGTCTCTCTGTCTTTATGCCTTTATAGGCCTGCACACAGCGCCAGGACACCTTGGGGTAACAGTTTCGCTCTACAAATGTCAATATCATTAACTTTACGAAAGCAGTCCTCAAGGGTGAAGCAAATCGGTCTTGTGAAGAGTACAACAGGCCACAGCTTCAGTCAGCCCTCTGAGAGTCCTTCTGCAGTGGTTCTGAGGACCCTATTTTTATACCTGGGGCCTTTTTTTGAAGCAAGAGACGTTTCTAGGTACTTCCCGTTGAAGTGCTTGAAGATTCCTGATTCACCTGCCCTAGCTCTAAGCTGGCTGCATGAACAATGCAGGGGTGACAAGTCCTATGTGTGAAGTTACAGTATAGCCTATTGAGGTGCAAGTGAGGCTGTACCTAGCTCAGCTCCATCCTGCCAGTTGATGGCCCATCATGTCACACCTAATCCCTCTATTATGGGATTAGGGAGGAATAAACAAAGTCAAACTGTCAACCACACCCAGTCATGTGACTCAGGAGGGGGCTATAAGCACCAAATAGTTAGGGCGGCAAAATGTCTACATGCTAAAAGTGGCATTTTCAAAATGGTAACTTAAAATTTGACTTTACCATTGAAGAGGATTTTTTTTTGTAAAACATTTTTTATTAAGAAAGAAAAAACACACATCAGCAATAGCATGGTAACACAGAAGGAGCAGATCAGTAGGCATCAGTAGTACAGCAGGCAATATCACAAGATACATTCATACATTGTGGAAGGTCTAGGGCGACGGGGGATCATTGCTTGCAGGTGTTAGCGGGGGTTGACAAATATCTCCACAATAAGAGTTCCACAGGCCCCACATGCGAGACCATTTTTTGGGAAATCCATGTGGCATATATACAGTCTTTTCTCTAAACATCACCCAATCCATATCCCCTCCCCATTCCTGTGCCGAGGGTGGAAACGACACCCCCATCGCTGGGCTATATTCCTCTTGGCCAGCATTAGCCCCAAAGTCACCCACTGCTTCAAGCATACGTTCAAGTCAGCTGGTTACCAGATGTTTATGAGACACCTACGGGCCTCCACCTTGTGCTGCGCTGACAGAACTGTATTGATAATGTTGTGAATATTACGCCAGTAGGGCTGAATTTGTGGACATTTCCAAAAGTATATGAAAAAAGGTTCCCAGCTGGCCACAGCCCTGCTAGCAGGCCCCCTTCTACCGTTCCCATTCGCACCAATTGGGGCCTGGTTACATAGATATGGTGAAGGAGCTTTAACTGGACGAGGAGGAGATAAGTGGGTATCACCACAACTCTGGGAGAAGAGATTGCTTCCTGCCATTCCTCGTCATCCATCTCTATGCCATCCCTGGTCCACTTCTCTCGAAGAGCCAGGAGGGTATCCAAGGTGTTGTTGACCAGTTTTTTATAGGTATGTGGAAAGCTTAGGGGGATGCTAGTGTTCTAAAACCGTTTGCCTCGAGGTTAGTTTTGTTACTACAATGATGGATACAGTTACTGTTCCTTTGACCTAGGTACCGCATCCATGTTTTTGATTGCTGCACGTATTGGATGTATCACTCTGGGAACGGCCCCCAACTTATTTGCTTTTGGAGCCTCGCCCCAATTGAAGCAAGGTATGTGGGCTTTTGAATTCTTTTTTGTGGGGAGTACGTGTTACCAGTGACGGCTCGGTCGAATATTGGACATTGCATTTTGTATTGGGGGGATGATTTCTGTGATTGCTAGACACTATGTAGAGTTATTAATACATCAAAAGAAGGGTTTATATGTACGTTTTATTTGATTGATTGCAAGGGACAATGTTGTCAGTAATACTGGATTGACAAACAGGTTTATGAGGGCATTAACACGTTATTTTCATGATTTTGGAACCAATAACGATAGGCTTATTAATGAACATTATGGGTCACATGTGACTGACATGGTTACCCTTTGATGTTAGGTATTCTTCCTGTGGAGAAAATATAACTCCTTATTTCTTTCCTGGTTGCAAAGCTTCTATTTACGAAGGGTAAGACTATTATCTTATTCCTTTCCTGTTTGCGAAGCTTCTATTTACCAAGGGCAAGACTATTACCCTTCCCGTTGAAAATTCTGTATGTTTTTTGACGGATGGTCATCAAATCAATGAACATAGTTATTTCTCCTATGTTCAATCAATTTACTTATGGTTGTAATAAACTTGCGAAAATTCATGAACATTTTTTAAACTTGGACTGATTGCCAAATGTCCTATGAACCACACCAATTTAACTGTTTGTCTGATATGTTCCTCCTCATTTTACTTAGTCTTTATTACAACTTTTGCAATCACCCTTCAACCAAACAGATCAGCGAGCAAATATGGCGCTTATCTGGTATGTACAGTATGTTTCTGCGGCTGTCAGAACACACACTTAGCTTATGTGTAGTTTGCTCTCCTGTGCCTTTTATTATTGTAGAGTCGGACCGGGAGATGATGCTGTTCGAGTTCACTTTAGACTATCCTGATGTATGTATTATTCAATGGTGTCCCATGTCTTTTGTTTCAGCTACTAATGGGACTGTATTAAGAACAATTGAAGAAACCCCTGGGGAACTTGAATGTGGTACCCTCAGAATCGTTTTAAAAAAAGGTATACATATCTTTAAGACCTTTATGATGGGCATGACCCTTTCACAGGGTCTATAATAGACTGGTCATACTATTCAGACCATGTGATTTTATAAACTAACTTTTTACATCTTCATATTATATTGTTTATCCTCACTAGCTCTGTACTATTGGGACGCTTACTACCAGGACAGACTACCCTTCTATTTGACTTTGGGATTCACACCAAATATATTGTTATTGGTAAGCATTGACATTGAGACATGGACTCACCTTTTTCCTTTCTCCTTTCTCTTTAGGCTAATTTTGGTGTTTCTCTCTTTGGTCTTTATCTTCTCCTTTCTCTCCTATTTCTATTTGTATTATTGGCCCTTTTTCTTTTATTTATTTCTCTGGTATTTTCTCTATCTAAGAAGGATAAAACAGGAGTATAGCCTACAGCAAATGTTGCTGCACCAGATACTAAATCCTTTATCTTTAATTATACACACCTGATTCTGTTGTCAATTTTGATTAAGCAAATTCTGGTGTTTTTTTAATATATATGTGTTGTGTTTTCTTTTTCTTTTCTTTTTTTGTATAATTGTTAAAAATGGATATCCATGTAGTGGCTATGTGTTTCTTTGGGTCAAACTTTATGTACGTTATTGACTTTTTTAGCAATGTAACTTGTGGATTGTTTGTTATTTGTATGTATATTTATGTATATTTATATGTTATAATCTTTACAGCCCTGACGAAGTTACCGTGGCACAAGGGGAACGAAACGCGTTGGCTGTGCCTTCGACGATTGAAAACTTTGATACTGAATAAAGAAGAGACTTTTTAAAATACCTTTTGCTCTATTGACTTCATTGGAGTGCACCTTCCCTTTTGTTTTTGTATACCAGTTGTTTATATATCAAAAATACGGTACTGCCCAGGTGATGACCATCCAGCACCCTATCTTCCAGTGCAGATGATTACGACAGCGTGACCCCGGGCTATAGATGTGTGCGAAGTGCATGTGGAACCTGTGCATTTCAGAAATGCTCTGAATAAGCCAAGCTATATTGTTGCTGTAATGCTGCAAAAGACTTAATATCAGATTTGTCCCACAAGTCCCTTATGCACGCAATACCTATGAGATCCCATTTGTCAAATCCCTTACTCTTCCATAGGTCACCCAGTTGCTCAGAGTCCCATAGCGGTGTCGCTAACATTAACTACCCTTTCAGCCAAGGCGATTGGTGGTCGCATGCCATACGTGTACTGAATGTTTAGTGAGGCCTGTGAATGGATAGCGGCTGAGTCTAGAATAAAGGGTTCTACTAAAGGTCCTCCCGGAGAGGAGCCACCTATCCATATTATATCCCGGGTCACAAGGCTGGGCATATGTGCGGTGGATGATGGAGGACAGATGGGACGCCCAATATTATAATCGCATGTTTGGGAGGCTAAAGCCTCCATCATACCAATTGAGGGAAAGCTTGCTGAGAGAAATGCGAGGTTTACCGTTCCACAGCAGATCCCGTTGGATGCACTCGACCTCCCGGAAATAGGACGTGAATACCAGATCCATTGAATTCTGAAGGGCATATAGGAATCGGGGTAGGGACATCATCTTAAAAAGGGTTGCCTTACCTAGCAGAGAGAGAGGGAGTGCCTTCCACCTGGCAATATCTTTTTGCAGCTGAAGCAGTGGAGGCTGGAGGTTGCAGGAATATCGAAGAGGGGGATCCAAAGAAAGGAAGATACCCAGGTATGTAAACCCTTCGGTACAAACTTGTAGTGGGCACCCACGCGGCGGAATCGGGGACTCACCTGCCACCACGAACAGGAGGGATTTGCTCCAGTTTATGGAGTAGCCTGAGAACCGCCCAATGATCATGAAGATATCGAAGATTACTATAGGAGATCTCCTTGGGGAGGACAAGTATAAAAGGATGTCATCCGCATAGAGAGAAATCCGGTCTTCCCAGTCTGAGGACCAACGCATACCCCTTATCTTCAGGTCTTGACATATCCACGCTGCCAGCGGCTCCAACGCTAGGGTAAACAGCAACGGGGACAGGGGGCAGCCCTGACGGGTCATCTGCCTAGTTTGAAGGCAGCTGACTTCTTGTTATGAACCACCAACTGGGCCATAGTTTGGGCATGTAGTAACTGCACCCATTGTATGTATTTGGGGCCAAATCCCAAATTTCTCCAACACCGCCCAAAGTTAGGGCAATTCGATGGTGTCAAAGGCCATGGCCGCGTCTAAAGACACTATAACCGCCGGCTCCGATAAAGTGGCTGCCCTGCTCAGAACCCCATGAACTCTGCACAAGTTCAGCGCTGTGTTACGGTACGGTATGAAACCTGAGTGATCCGGATGGACCAAAGACCTGATCGCCATTAAGAGTCGGGTAGCAAGAAGCTTGACCAAGAGCTTGGGCTCGGCTTCAACAGGGATATGGGTCGGTAGGAACCACATTCCATCTTGGGTTTCCTTTCTTTGTGAATAGTGACGATTGTGGTAGTACGTTGGTCTATGGGCAGGATTCCCGCTTGCCTCACATCCTCATACATGGCCCTCAGATACAGGGCTAACTTATCTGGTTTGAGCCTATACAACTCAATCGGTAGCCCGTTAGGGCCAGTGGCTTTACCTGGCTTGAGAGACCGTGTGGCTGTTCATGAAGTCATTATCGACCACCGACAGCCTAGGCAAAGATATATCTTTGAGGACCTGGAGGGAGTCCTCTATGGAGTAGAGGCCTGCCGAAGTATAGACCGCCTGGTAGTGGTCCGCGAAACAGTCCACAATTACTTGCGAATCCGTCAGGGAAATGCCTTCCTGCCCTCGAAGTTCAGGTACTAGCCTGCTTGCCCACTCTTTCTAGTCCAACCTGGCCAAGAGTTTCCCGGCCTTGTCGCCCACCTCATACAGTCGTCCCTGAACCACTCTCCCTTTGCCTGGTCAGTCGCTAGCCCTGTATTCCTGCTGTTTGAGAATGTAGAGCTTGTCGGGTGTGACTGCTATATTTAGGTCTGCTTCCAGTTTCCCCACCTCCACCTGCAATGCTGTCAACTATTTGCGTTGTTCCTTTTTTTCCCCAGAAATTAAGAGAAGGGCCTGGCCTCGTATCACTGTCTTAAATGCCTCCCAAAGCACCTGCGGGGAATCCACCGAGCCTTCCTTCTCATGGAAATAGTTATCAATGGTCTTAAGGAGCTCTCGGCGAATGTGAGGATCGTGAAGATACCAGAGATTAATGGGGGCAACTCGACCCACTAGTTGGTAACAAAGCGTAACCTGGAGCCACACCGGCGAGTGAGTTGAGATGCCCCTAGCTTGATGGTGTACCTCACGGACATGGGAAATTTGGGATGCTGGTACCAGAAAGTAATCGATTCTAGATATACTCCTGTGTTCCCTGGAGTGGAAGGTATATTGGGAAGTGTCGGGGCGAAAGACCCTCCATAAATCCACCAGCCCCAGGGATTCCAGGAAGTCTGGCAGCCAGCTGTGCGAGCGAGTGAGAGCCCGCGGAGGGTGCCGGTCCAGTTCCCCTGAAACCACCGAATGAAGAGGATTTTGAATTATAATTTCTCAGTCACCAAGCAGAAAACGCTTCCTTGTTCCCAATCAAAAGTTAGCACCTATTAAATATAATAAGGCAATGCAATGTTATTGTATGGGCTAAGTAGGCCTCACAGTATTGAAAAACAATGTAGATGTTTTTCACTATAAAGTCATGTACAAACATAGAAGTATATGTCAAACCTTTAAATTACAATGCACCCTTCCCTGTGCTCTACTTAAAGCCTAGACTAGGGGTGATATATAGCCAATAAAAAGAGAGCATAAGGCTTGGCAAGGGGACTGTATTGTCAAGTCGGATTGGCAGTTTAAAATTGTATTCAGGATGCAATGGCTGACAGGAACATTTTTCAGGGGGCTACATAAGGGGGTAGCGCAATTAGTGTTGCAGGCCCAATACTAGCATATACACTAATGGCCCTGGGTACATGGTATGTCACTCTACAAGGGACACATAAGTAAATTAAATATGTCAATTAGTTGTAGGCTAAATATAGCACATAGGGGGGTCAAAGGCAAAAGGTTTGGCGGAAGACCACCCTGAGGCTGACAGGTCTAACATGTGTTCTCCAGCAGAAAGTGGGGAGAACTACTCAAACTTATGGGAGTTCTCATCACTAAGGTAAATAACCTGGACATACCTTTTTCACAACAGCAATTTAGTCAGAGCACATAGTTAATTGGATTCTTATGTTCAAAATAGGAGCCTAGATGATGGTGATGGTGACTTGTGTATCTCATTAAGGTGTTACGCTCACTACTCTTTCTGTACAGACCTGTGATCAGGATACCAGACTCTTCCTTGATCACAATATCCAAGAAATTGATGGATTTTTAATAAAGTTCTATTGTGAACTGAATGTCTGCTGAGCGGGTGTTCAGGCAGGAATGAAAATGTTTGAGTGTGTCTGTTGTACCCTTCCAAAGTATCAGAACATCATTGATGTAACAACGCCTTAATATTATGCTTCTCTGGAAGGGATTGCAGTCGCTCAGAATGAATTCTTGTTCATACTCATGCATGAAGATGATGGCCAGATTAGAGGCAAAACTTGCCCCCATAGCCACACCCTTGGTTTGTTCATAGAATTTCCCTTGGAAATAAAAGACATTTTTGGTCATAGCTATAGTCAGTAGGCCAATAATAAAGTCAGTGGGGACTTTATGTGGTGCGGTAACATGATAACCAATATCACCAAAAAAGCTTTTGAGGATGGTTTCCTAAGCCAACCAGAACTGGACTATTTAAAAAACAAACACTGTAGTATGCCCACTATTTATACTCTGCCGAAAGTCCATAAAAACATGCAAAGGCCACCAGGTAGGCCTATAATTTCGGGGTGTGGGTCTATCCTTGAACCCCTCTGTAAATATATCGACATATTCCTCAAGCCCATTGCTGAAAACACCTCGACCTACCTCAAGGATACTATGCAGACTATCAAACTTGTTGATGGCCAACCCTATGATGCTGAATCCAACGTACTTGCTACAATGGGCATTACTGCACTTTACACCAATATACCGCAAGCAGCTGCACTGCAATGCATGAGAACAGTACTCAATCTCAGACCCGCACCACATAAAGTCCCCAAGGACATTATTATTGGCAGCTCAGCAGACATTCAGTTCACAATAGAACTTGATAAAAAATCCATAAATTTCTTGGATATTGTGATCAAGGAAGAGTCTGGTATCCTGATCACAAGTCTGTACAGAAGGAGTAGTGAGCGTAACACCTTACTCAGATACACAAGTCACCATCCCCCTAACCTCAGGGACAACTTACCCTTTGGTCAATTCCTGAGGTTGCGGCGGAATTGCTAAAAAAAAGAGGACTATTTCAACGAATCCGCTGGTCTCCTAGCAAGACTTCTGGAATGAGGATATCCAATAAGACTTTTGAAAAAAGCACGGAAGAGAGCCTGGCACAACCATAGGGAGTTCCTGCTTGACCCCAGAATCAAGACAAACAATGAGGAACGGTTGGTCTGTGTGACCACGTATAGCACCAAAAGCAACATTATCAAAAAAGTAATTTATAAACATTGACATTTGGTCACAGAAGAATCGGGTAACATGCCCCTGCCCTCCACGTCTTTAGAAAGGGGAAGAATGTGAGTGATTATGTTGTTAAATCCTTACTGCCTCCACCTTGCACCCTGGCACAAGGTACACTTTGGGGACTTCCACATGTTAAAGGCCACCACAAATGTGAGACATGCAAAGCTTGCCAGATGACGAAGGACATGACAGAATTTTCTCATAATGGGCAAACATATGAACTCAAAGATCTTAGCAATTGCAACTCATCTGGGGTAATCTATGCTATTCAGTGCCCTTGCGAATTCATGTATGTAGGACAAACTACCCAAAAAATAAAATGCTGCATACTACAACATTGCAGTCGTATCCGATGTCAAGTACAGGGTGCCCATTTGGTTGAACATTTCTCAAGTTTTGACCACACACCAGACAGCCTCAGGTGGTGGGTTATAGAAAAAGTAAAACACAACCCCAGAGGGTGAGATTTTGCAAGTGTGTTAAGTACACGGGAGTGTAGGTGGATTCATTCCCTTGACACCATCGCACTGGGTTTGAACGAGTCTGAGGAGATAAACAGACAGGTGTCTGTCATGACTAATTAACTCCCACCTGGGAATATGTTCCGATCACTTGCCTTCTCCCAGGATCCCATGTCTGTTAACTCTAGCATGTTTACACCATGTAGGGCCTCACCTCATGGCCACTGAACAAATAACCCCTTCAGTATCACTACCTGGCATGTAGACACATATGTAGCTCTATTAATCCCAACTTACACCTGAATGGCCAGTGTGTTCCTTCACTGTATATACTGTGCACTATTTATATTGGTGGCCATATCTACTATGATACTGTTATTCTTCAAACCCTTTTTTTAAATGAATTGCTCATCCATTATGCTTCACTCATTCATATGAGTCTTCCATGTTCACATTTTGAATAGTAGAATTTGCATGCATATGCACTCGTACCGAACATTCGCCGGTATGGCCTTTAATTTGTATAATTATCAGCCTGTGTTTTTCACTGTATATACTATGCACAATGCAGGTTTATTATGATAGTGTATTTTTTCACCCCGGGCTGTATTTAATTGCCCCCCTTTTAATGTTCTGACTAAATTTCCAAGTCTTAACTCATCCTAACACCAATTGCCATTCATCACTGGAGCTTTATTCGCTCCCACCGGTTACCCGGCGCTAGGCCCTGTGAGTCTTTCCACTCTGGCCTCTAGCGCACGTTCACAGCGTTTTCCCCCGGCCTCGGTAATTATTTGCCTTCCGGGCGGGGCCACAGACACTTCATCCTTTGCTGAATACTACACGGCGAAGATCCCTCGCCGTTTCCAGGTAAACTTTCTTGGCATGCCTCGTTAGTCTATGACAGTCGCATGCCTATGCCAAGCAGCTGAATTAATGATCGGATGTTTGTCTACAGACAGCCGATCAAATTACCGTGACTCAGACAAGGATTGAGACTGCGCCCATCCCCTCCAGACTTCATTCCTGATCCTAAACGGAGGTATGTCCCCGCCTTTGGGCTTTTGAGTTTAGTATTTACAGTATTAGTGTTAAATACTTAGGGCACCCTGTTAATTTTTCTTTACCAGTGGCAAACAACCCTTGATGCCAACATGAAGCTATATATTATATATTGAACAGCCATTGACTGGATGAACTTTACTTGTGGCCCCCGCCACACGCAGAGGGTAAGCCTTTTTAACCCTCTGTTCACCACGCACCTTGATGCGCAGACCAGTACACAACCACAGACCTGACCCCTCTTTTTATCCCCACTAGGTGTCTTGGCCAACCCCCTCCATGTTGCCCCCACCACCCCAGTCCTGAAGAAGATCCGCACGGCCGAGGCTGTGAAATTCCCTTGTGCCCAAAGTCGGATCTAAACGTCGACGCCCTTGATTAAGGCCTAGACTAACTTTTTTGTTGTCCCTTATCGTGCAAGAAGCTAAATTCAATTCTGGATTTATACATGTAAAAATGTAACTGTTTATATAACTTTATATAGGTAGGCTGCATATGACGGTGAATGTTAATCGTTCATATTGCTTTTTGAAATAATTTGCAATATAATACTGAATCCTTTTCTTCCTTTACCCTGAGCACCTCTCATTCTATTAGCACGTTCCCTCTTGGAGCAACCTCATTTTAACTGTTACTCTTTGAATATATAAAGAGTCTCCACCTAAAAACAAATACATAAAATTGTGTGGTGGATAAATTATTCTTGGTCTGTGTTTGTATGGTTTATCTTCAAAATTCTGCTGTCTCGAATAATTGATTTAAGTCTTGTTTAGGGGCTTGGCCCGAATTTTGGCTCTAGGCCCCTGTTTTGAACATAAGAATCCAATTAACTATGTGCTCTGACTACATTGCTGTTGTCAATAAGGTTGTAGGACCATTGTCTTCTGTATCGCGTAGTGCCCAGGTCCAGGACTAACCTTGGGAATACCCAATTTTTATAAATGGCTGGACATGCCATCAGCATTAGAGAAGTATGACCCGGGACATTGTTCCTCTGTGAAGTTGATTATCATTAGCAACGAGATGGACCACCTCAACAACTTTGAATTCTCACCCCTCACCTGTATGAGCCATCTGAGGGGCATGTGGTCTGTCTGAAACCAGAAGTGTGCCCCAAACAGTTATGGTATCAGTTTCTTCAGTGCCTAGGCCCAGATCCCTTTCAAAAGCACTCCACCCCTGTTCCCTGGTAAGTAGCCTCCTAGAGATGAAAGCTACAGGTTGGTCTAGGTCCTCCTTATTTAGCAGTGATAAGACTGCTCCTATGCCATTCTCTGAGGCATCTGTCTGCAGTCTGCACTATGAACCGCTGGGAAAAGTTTGGAGTCTTGAGCACAAAGTCTATGCACATGGTGTGTTCGGGGGTATCAAATGCTTTCTCACAGGCATCTGCCCAGATCACTTTTTTGGGATATTTCTTTCAAGTCAACTCATTGAATGGGGCAACACTAGTGCTAGATCCCTTGACCAACCTCCTGTAATAGCAATAATCGGTGAGCCCCAGGAAGGCACTCCATACTGTTTTGAATGCTCCTAGGCAATGATAGTCTTTATTTTGACCAGTAGAGGCTGCACCTTACACCTTCCAACAAGATGTTCCGAGTACGCCAAAGAACCCTTCCCTATCTGGCAATTACGTGCCTTGATAGTCAGACCTGCCTGCTGCAGGGTGTGAAATACCTCCTGCAGGTGAAATAGATGGTCCTACCAAATATACTTCTGAAGAAAGCTATGTCATCCAGGTAAGCAGTACTAAATGCTTCTATTCCAGTTAAGACCTGGTTCACCAGGCTCTGGAAGATGTCAGTAACATTCTTCAATCCAAAGGGTATCATTTTAAATTGAAAGTGGCCCTCAGGGGTAGAGAATGCTGACCTGAATTTAGCCCCCTCAGTTGGGGCTATCTGCCAGTACTCAGCAGTCAAGTCAAAAGTACTCAAAACGTTGGCAGCCTCTAACTGACCTATGAGCTAATCAGCTCTGGGGATGGGGGGACTGAGTTGAGCCCTCTGTTGTCCACACAAAACCTGAGTTCTGGGGTAGCACTCTGAGGGGCAGCCTTGGGTACCATCTCCACTGGGCTGGACCAGGGACTACTAGGGGCTCAATCACTATTAATTCCAGCAACTTAAAGACTTTCTCACTGATGCCTGCCCTCACTTTATCAGGCAGCCTGTATATTTTGTTTTTGACAGGGAAGCTATCCCCATTATCAATACCATGGTTATACAAATATGTATGTGTAGGACTGAGGGAAAACAGTAAGGCAAACTGTCCAACCTACCGGCAGCAGTCCCTCTGCTGTTTTGAGGTCAGGGTAGGTGAAATGTTGAAACCTTCCACTTACCCACCTTTTTCTCTGGATGACAGAAGGTCTGTGAGAACTTCAGCTCCTCTTCCTCCCTATCATCTTTTACCAGTAGCGTGGTGACCTCAGACCTCTCATAGTGGGGTTAAAGGTGATTGATATGGAGTACCTAATAGGGTTTCTGGGTTCTTGAGGTCTAACAGGTAAGTGGCCTCCCTCTTTGTTGGAAATGGCCCATTTTGCAGGATTACCCCAAACTTAAGCCTTCATCCTCCATTTTCCTGACCCTATTTTTGTTGGCTTTAGGACTCTGGGCCCTTTACCACTGCTGACCAGTGCTAAAGTGAATGTGCTTCTCTCTGAAAACATGATGGTATTGGTATATACCTGATTAGCATATTTAGATTACCTGTAAGTCCCTCGTAAAGTGGTATACCTTATACCAAGGGCCTGTACTCGAAATGCTACGAGTGGGCCCGCAGCACTGGTTGTGCCGTCCACCCAAGTAGCCTTTGAAACCTGTCTCAGGCCGGCCATTGCAGGGGCTATGTGTGCAGTTTACTGCCACTTCCACTTGGCATTTAAAACCATTTGCCAAGCTTAAAACTCCCTTTTATTACACATAAGTCACCCCTAAGGAAGGGCCTAAGGGACATGGTGCTGTGCAACTAAAAAGCACAACCTGTACTTTTAAGTTTTACATGTCCCTTAGTGACAAACAGCTAAATTCGTTTTTCACTACAGTGAGGCCTACTTCTCTCATAGGCCAGCAATGGTGATACCTTAAAAGACTCTTAAGCTGTAATTCCTGCTCAGTAAGGAGTAGCTACATCATGTTTCATATCTTTGGTATGGTGGAGAAATCCTCTTCAGTGGTAAAGTTGGAATTGGCATTACCATTTTAGAAATGCCACTTTTAGAAAGTGGCTATTTTCCTGCTCTTAACTTTGCTCTGTATGCCTGCACATCTGGGCTGGGTGACACCTATACTTTGTGCAATCAATCTAGACAGCCACAAACATATGAAGGGCTATGTCTGACAGAGGGCTCATCTGTATTCTGATAGCCTACCTGGGCAGGAAGGGGGAGAGGTGGCTCACACTCATATCTGAATTGGCTGTGTACTGTCCTCACACAAAGGGCTAATTACCCACCACAGATAGTCTGACAGACAGGATTGGGCTGAAAGGGATCCATGTACAGTTCAGAAAACATCTTTGAAGTCACCCCCTACATCAAAGCACTCCTGGGTATACGTACCAGGGCTCTGACCCTACCAAATCCGTACACTACTGGACCTGGGAAGAACTCAGCTGGAGTAAAGGCTGCTGTGCTGTAAGGTTTGCAACTTTGCTCTGTCTGACTGTACTGAGGAACTGCCTCTTTGCTTTGCTGAGCTGTCCTGCTGATGCCAACCTCTTCCCTGCTGAGGACAAGGACTGGACCCATCTCACTTGAATCCCAAGTGACTCCAAGGGCTTGCTGGCTTGCCTCCTGTTTTCTGAAGTCCGCTGGTAATGCTGTACTCTGCCATCTGAGTGTCCTATTACTGTCTTAGGTGCCTCCTCTAGTCCTGGGCCTCAGAAGTGGGTTCTGCAGCTGATTTCTACAAAACCAATGCATTGCCTTGACTGCATGAGGATTTCTACTGCATCACCCTACGCTGCCGACACAGGGCCTGCTTGACGCCGACTGACCCACATCCGGCGTGACTTGACGCTGAGGCTCTGCGCTGCTTGACGGTGAGGCATTGAGTTAACTTCAATGGAGCTCGACAAAGACGCAGGACCCCCTTTGAACAGCTTGACGACAACACAGTAGGCTCTCAATGTAGACAAAAGTTCCATCCAAGGTATTTCCTTAGCAGGACCTGTCTGGGTCATTTAGCCAGCCTACCGTCCAATGTGGTTGGCCTGAACTTTAGATTTGCACACTCCCGTATGATCTCAAGTAACCTTTTGGCCGCTAGTGACTTCTTAGCACTGTCTTCATATTTGGTCTTTAAAAATTCATATCTTGACTTCTGCATTTTGGATTTTTGTCAGATACATTTTCTCTATTTTTTTAATATTGTGTAGAGTCTTGTCATGGTGTTTTGATTAAATTACTGTAATGTAAGTGTTGTACAAATACATTATACCCTATCTCTTAAGTTAAGCCTGACTGGTGTGTGTTCCAAGCTACCAGATGGTGAGCACTGGTTAATTTAAGGTGTGTATTTGACTTACCCTGAAAAGAGTGGTGGTTCCTACTTGGACAGAGTGCAAACCTCTTTCAACTAGAGACCCCGTTTTAAAAACTGCCTTCCGCTAAATCATCTCATAGGGCCCTCTCCAACCGTCTTGGAGGGCCTTGGGCTCCGATGCCTCCATCACCCACACATCTGACAAAGCTGAAACTCTGATCAGAATGGCCTTCTGATGGTACCACGGTTATATGACTTTCTGGCTTGCTTCCAAGTTATCAGAAGTTTTTTTTTCCAGAGCTTAGCTATCTGGTTTCTGAGGGTCACCATGTAGCTAACCACATCTTGAGGGGCTTCTTGGGAGCTTGCTCCCACCCCATCTTCACAAGACTGAAAGGTCCCCCAGCAGGGTGGTCATGCAGACGTTTGAATGATCTGAGCCCAACTTCCTTCTGTGGCACCTCCCTGTAGGCAATAAGCAAACATGTCAGGAGGACATCATGGGTTAAGGCAGACCCAAAATCATGCCTTTTAGGGTCTTGTTGAACCTTTCAACAAGCCCAATGGTTTGTTGATGGAACAGTGTGAAGAGCTTCTAGATTACCTCACGCTCCTTCTATATGGACTTTATGTATGCAAATATGGAGCTAGTGTTCCTCTCGAACGCCACTTCTTTTGGGAACCCTACTTGGATTAAAATCCCCATCAGGGCCCTAGCCACTGCAGGTTCAGTCACAGACTTCAGCGGCATGGACTCTGGGTACCTAGTAGTATTTTCCAACAACACCAGGATAAACCTGTGGCTTAGGGTAGTCTTGGGGTCCAAGGGTCCAACATTTTCAATGCCCACCCTTTCAATCGGGGTGACAGCAACAGGTAAGGGAACCAGGGAAGCCTAGACTTTTTTCCTGTATTCCTAACAGCTTGGCAGATGGAACAGCCCCTGCGGAATGAATCAGAGTCTGTCTTAATCTGGTGTCCATTAAAGTGGGTGACAAGCCTGGCAAAGGTCTTGTCCAGCCCCAAGCGTCTGCCAGTTGTATATCATGAGCCAGCCCTAGTAGGAGGGCCTTGTAGCATTGGAGGTCCACCAGAAAATGTGTTGCCCCATGCACAGGAACCTCAGGCTTGCTATATAGGTGGTCATTCTCCCAATATATTAGGTTATCTACAGAGGTGACACCATCTGCCTGGGTTTCTGCTTACTGCCTCAAACCCCCTAGGGACATTTCCACCTCAAACGCTATACTGGTCAATCCCGGTGTCTGCCGACCATTGGGGGGCTGTGCCCTCTTGAGGCATCTGGCGTCTCCCTTCAAGTGCCCATATAAGTAGCACTCAATACACTGGAAAACAAACCTCCTTTTCATCTTGTCCAAGAACCGCTATTACTTCTGATCAGTTTGGGACTGGTCACTTTTACCTTGCAAACAATTTTGGAGTCCTGACGAGAACTCCTTATTTTTAAGTTTTTTCTTTCACAACTGTTTGCTGCTGTGGTATTTGTCCACTCTTTTGGTTAACCCCTAAAGATACCTTCTTGTGGATCCTGGTGCTGAGCCAGTGGTTCACCTCCATAGCGAGCTCCCTGGGGTAATTTAGCTTACTACGCACTTGCTGTTGCACAGCTCTGGAAAACAAGTGCTGTACATGTGCTCTCTGACTCCCCCCTCTCCATATCTAAACAGGTCAACGCCATCTCCTCCTCCTGCTACAACACCCTCCGCATGCTCCGCAGGATCTACAAGTGGATCTCGACTGAAACAAGAAGAACGGTGACACAGGCCCTCATTAGCAGCAGACTGGACTACGGCAACGCACTCTACGGAGGAATCCCAACCAAACACCTACGACGACTACACCGCATCCAAAACGCCTCCGCCCGACTGATCGTCAACGTCCCCCGCCACAGTCACATCACCCCCCACCTGAGAGACCTACACTGGCTCACCGTCGACAAGAGGATCACCTTCAAGCTTCTCACCCATGCACACAAAGCACTCCACAACGCCGGACCAGCCTACCTGAACAGCAGACTCAGCTTCTACACCCCAATTGATTAGCAAATAAATTGTACAGATACTCTTTCACAACACTGCCCTTCACACAACCATCCAGTGCCTTACAAAAGTAAACCACTTAATCCAACCAGGACTGTTGGGACATCTTTTGGATGTCCCTAAAACGTTGCCTATACTTTTTATAAGACTAGTGTATTTTCCTATAGGGCCCTGATTGCATGAGCTTTTTTCAAATGTGCCATCTGCAGCATGAACTCCCTCTCTGCTTTCCTGTCTGCCACTTACTCTGGAACAGGTTGTGACCCGAGATGCTGCTGCCGGCCCTAGGTTTGACAGGGACCACTCTCTCCTCTAAATCACAAACAGGGGGTTTTCATCCCCCCTTCAATTTTCTCCTCCTGTTCTTCCTCAATGTCAACCCATTCCTTACCAACATCTACCTTCTCCTCCTCTGTAGCCTGTAACTAGTTGGCCTTCCACCCAGCCCTGAGTGCCTTCTGCATCTCCTGATGCTTGGAGCCCTTGGTTGCTGGCAGCACCCTCTCCCTGCAGAACTACTTCTGCTCAGCCACAGTGTAGCTCTTCAGATTATTGAGGTCAAACTCCATGCTGCAGCAGGCAGAGTCACGCTACACAACGTCAGGTAGAATGTAAGTGAATTTTGAAAAGCAAAAGATGCATATCAAGGAGAATTGAAAACGAGGTTGAATCTGTTGTCGAATTATTTTTAAGGGGATTTTAGTGTTAGACAAATTCACTGAATGGCACTGCACAAACCCATGTACTGAATTCCACTATAGAGCACACATGTGAGAAATTGGGTTATCGGTTGAGGGTGGTAAAAGCCTACTCAAGCAACAACCACAATCCTTGTCATTGTGATACTCAAAGGTCACTAAATCAACCTGTGCTAAGCTCTCTGGTGACTTGGCACAAAAGCAGTCAGGCTTAAAGTAGAGGCAATGTGTAAAGTATGTATACAGCACACAAACAGCAATAAAATAAAAGCTCATCAGAAGAATCCAACAACACATTTAAAAAGTGTAAAAGTAATACACTGGTTGAAACGAAAATGAAACAGATCCAATCAGTAGAACCAAAGATATGGAATTTCAAGTTGAGTATAGCATCTACAAGCAAAGTGCCATTCACGGTTATCTGGTAGTGCATGACTAGGTAAAAGTCACAAGTTCAGGCTAATTGCAATGGAGTGTGGGTCAGATAGAGGGACCAGGTTAATCCACAGAAAACAAATTACAGTTAAAAAAGAGTTCGGCTTGCAGTGGAGATGACCACTTGGAGCAAGGAGAGCATCATGGATGGTCATCTCTGTAGCGTGAGGAGCAGGCAGGGTGTTGTGTATGGTCATCACAATAGCGTGAATATCCTGTTGGGACATTGTAGACAGTTGTTGCAGGAACTTCACGCTACAGTCACTGTGACCTGTAGATGCTGTTGCGGAAAGTGCAGATGTTGTGTTGCTCTTTTTTGCTGGCCGTCGCTGTTGTGCAAAGAGTTAGGTTCTGCAGTGCTCCACATTGGTGGTCAGCACAGGTGGCAATATCTTGGTGAGAACTGACCCATTCACGCTCGTGAAGAGCCCACTCTTCAGGATTTCTTCTTTGTGGTCAGAGGGATGCACTCTGATGCCAACTAAACGTTTTAAGAGATGCCTCTTGAGGGTCCAAGGCTCACTCTTGCGGAGGCCAGGAGGGCTCAGGGAGTTCCAGTTGTATGTCCATGCATGCTCAGTAACAGGAGGTCAGCTGGGCAGTTGTTCATTACTTCCCTGTAGCTCTGAATAGGATTTCAGGCAGCTGACTCTTGGAGTCACTTCGGGGAGCCTGGGATGAAGGGAGCAGGTCCAGTCTTCCTTATCAGCCAGCAGGGAAGGCCTTTAGTAGTGGGACAGTCCTTCCTCTGTAGTATTCACATACCTGGTGCAAGCTTTGGAATGGGAAAAACTTCTGGACTTCCCCCCACATCTGGTTCTGGAATTTCCTTCCTTCCCCTGCCCTGGTCCCAGGATGTCTGGAGGTCACAAAAGGCTTGTGTGAAGTTCTTTGTGTGTGTGCTGTGGCCACTCCTTTGAAGTTCAAATGCAGTGGGTGACAGCTAAGCCCCTCCCATCTGGTCAGGATGGCCCATCCTGCCAACACCCATTCCTCCTTTGTGATACTGTCTAGGCGGAATACACAGAGGCCAACAGTAAACTACATCTAGCCATGTGACCCAGGATACAGGCTGCAGGCACCAAATGGTTAGGACCAGGAAAAGTACATTTTACAAAAGTTGTACTTTCAGAATTATGACTTAAAATCTGTCATTACCATTAAAGAGAGTTCTTAATTAACTGTTGGACTTGGTCCTTTCAGCAGGGCTATCCCAGAACATTTGCCTTTCTCCTGTATTTTTTCTGACCTGTTTTTGGTGGTTTTATGACTCTGGGCACTTTATCGCTGCTGATCAGTGCTAAAGTGCATGTGCTCTCTCCTGTAAACTTGGTAAGATTGGTCTACACATGTTTAGCATATTTAATTTACCTATTACTCCCTTGTACAGTGGTATCCCATATACTCACGACCAATAAATTAAATGCTACTGGTGGACTTGCAGTGCTGTTTGCGCCACCCACCTAAGTAGCCTTTCAAACCTGTCTCAGGCCTCTGCCCCTGCAGGGCCTGCACGTGCAGTTTACTGCCACTGTGACATGGCATATAAAGTGGTTGTCACATCTGCAACTCCCCTTTTACTACATATCAGTCACCCCTTAGGTAGGCCCCAGCAAGCCTTATGAGCTGGGCACGGTGTGGGTAAAAGGTAGGATATGTGCCTTAACTTTGTGGCATGTCCTGCTAGTGAAAAACAGTCTATTTGGTTTGTCACTGCCGTGAGTCTACCCGCTCACCGGTTTGCATTGGGGATTACCTGATATGTGCTTCAGTGGTAAATCCGGACATGAGAGGTGTAGTGTGACCATGTTTTGTATGATCAGGATAATAGTGATCCTGCTTATTAGTGAAAGCAGATTTATTATTACTATTTTAGAAATGCCACTCTTAGAAGTGGGCATTTCTCTGTGCTATGTGTCTTTGTGCCCTGCCTTGATGAGTATTGACCGTCTGGTTCTGACTGACAGGAGAGAGGGGAAGTGCATTCACTCCAGCCAGTCCCTGGCGTGGTTGAGTTGTCTCCTGCCCTGCCTGGGTGACTCAGCGCTAGAATGAATAGCCCTTGAGGAGTTGTCCCTCGTACCTGAATAGACTTAGTCTGCATTTAAAGTAGTGGGAGGAGTTGCACCTGCACCTGAATAGGGCTGTGTCTGTCTTCCACAATGCTGGCTCCACCCCCTATGGTGTGTCTGGGACCTGGGCTGAAAATATGAATGGGGGTGTTGTGCACTTCAATAGTGTTTGAAGTGCCCCCCAGAACAAAGACATTGCACTATAAGTACAGGGGCTGTGACCCTATGCTTTTTTAGAAGAAACTGCGTGGGACTGGTGACCAGAGGAGTGCTGTGCTGGCAGGAAACCAACACTGTGACTTGCCTTGTTGTGCTGAACTACTGGAGGGTCTGCCTCTTTTCCCATAGACCCCGCGTGTTGGCCTGCGGCCTGCTCTCCTGAGACTACGTGCCCCAGTGCTCTCCAGGGAGCCCAGCATTAAAGTACTGCCCGTGCTGTAGAAACTGAAGCGCTGGCGGCACTTCAAGTTCCCTACATTTGTTCCTGTACCAGAGTGCATGTGGAGCACTTTATTTTTATTTATTTTTTTGGTTTACAGAGTTTCATATAGCGCAAAATTGCCCCGGTATCGGGTATCAGAGTGCTTTAATAGCACCAGTTGCGTTATATGCGGACACATTCTGGTTATTGCCATTGACCCAGAAGGGGACTGGGTGCTTCCAGGGGCAGCTGGCTTTGTTGTACCCTTGCTAAGAAGTGTGTGGTAGAGCCCTCTCCTTGCCCTCTGGGTTAACTTCAAACCTGTGCAGGACAAGGGTTTCACCGGATTCAGCCGGCGTCAGAGCACTCTGGTGGTGCTCAGGAACCGGCGCAGGTGTTGGTGATTACCGCTGGTGTTGGCAGTGAGGCTGATGTCAGTGATGAGGCCCAGTGGACATAGGGACCCCTGGGAGGCGAGGGCGGTTGCTTAAGACTTAGCTACAGATGAAGTATCTCTGCACCACGTGGTGGCGGGCAGCTGTAGTAAACTGGCCTGGATCGGAAGGTTCTGCACTAATGGAGGCTTCGAAGCACACTCAAGGATGAGAGCCCGGGGGTGCGAAAGCGGAAGGCTCTGACCCAACTGCTGCGCTCTCCCAGGCAAGGTCCCGCACCACACCTCTAAGCAGGCTGGGGCACCCAACAGAGTCGCAGTATCCAAGCGGTCAATATGGGCCAGGGCAAGCATACCTTTTCTTCCCTCCAAGCCATCTACACTGCTTTTGCGGTCCCGAGGGGCTGTGATTCTGTAGCACCGAAGATATTCCTGCATTTCTTGGTGTAAACAGGCCAGTGGCCCGGGAGTCCACAGGGACAACTAAAAGATTACCATGTAGTGCCTAAAAGAAGCGCAGAAGCGCTGTGCTCTGGGAATTTAGAATAATTGGCGTGCATTGGGTATCTTCAGCTGGTGATTTCCTGATGTGAGGTTATCACTGCATTTCTTGCCCTAATGTGTTTCAGGGCCCTTTTCAGAAACTAAATTGCACTCATGGGATGATTTATGATTCTTGCATAATTTAGGTGTGGCCTAAACTGCTGGTTATGTTCCTGGGCATAAGTACTCATACCTTTATTACCTATAAGTCTTATGTGCAAGGGCGGCCGGAAAATTCACAGTGATGGTAGCTATATAAGGTGTGCAGCCTACAAGTATTTACCTTATGCACTACTTGCTTTGGTATGACAAATGGCCCAATTGGCCAAGTAATCCCTGTGAAGTCATGACAAGTGCCACGTGGCACAGTAATATATGTGATTGTGATCTGATGTGTTTTCTGGGCTAATATAAAGGATATTTTTATTTAGCCTTGTGTGGAGTCTCTTTTGTTCAGTGCCTAGTGTGTCACTGCTGTGTGAGTGTGTTGCGCAACCGCTTTACACATTGCCTCAGGGATAAGCCTGACTGCTCTGCCAAGCTAGCACGCGGGTGAGCAGGGGTTATCTTTGGTGTGTAACTCCTTTACACTGACTAGAGTGGTGGGTTCTGCCTGGCTTAGGTGCATACCCTACCCAGCCAGAAACCCAATTTCTAACACTAACTGATCCCCCAAACAGGTTATCAATTAATAACTGTAATAAGGTAGCACAATGCTATGGGAGATGTAGGCCTCGCAGTAGTGAAAAACAAATTTAGGAGTTTATTACTCCCAGGACCTGTAAAATGTAAAAGTACATGTCCAACTTAAATACACTGCACTCTGCCCTATGGGCTGTTTATGGCCTACACTAGCTGTCACATACATGTATTAAAATAAAGGTTTAGGTCTGGCACAAGGTTTCTTTTGCCAGGTCAAAACAGCAGTTTAAGACTGCAATCAGGCTTCAAATGGCAGGTCTGTGTCGAGTTTGAAAGGGCCACTTAATTGTGTAGCATTTAATTTACAGACCCTGGGTAAATGCAGTACCACTTTACTACGGGCTTGCAAGTAAATTAAATGTGCCATTTTGGTGTAAGCCAATCTTACCATGTTTAGAGGAGTGAGCACAGAGTCCTAAGCAAAACAAAAATGAATTCAGAAAAATAGGACAAGTGAAGACAACGGTTTTGGGGACAAATGATGCCAAGAAGGTCAGGTGTTTTGAGAAATATTTTCAAATGCTCTAAAGACTTGTGAGCAGAGGGGGCCAATGAGCAATACTGGTCAGGATCCAACTCTGTACATCCGGCTAAACTCAACATACTCTAAGGCAGCAGGCTCATTCGAAGGCTTCATCAGTGCTCTACGGTAGCCTCAGGTAACATTATATTATTATATAAAACTCCAAAGTAACTTATTAGATAAGTAAACAAACGCATCAATAAATGCAAAATTAATGGCTAATTTACTCTATCTGTTCGGTAATATGGTTCTCCGAAGAGATTACAGAGCTCCGCTACAACAGCTGAAATGTTTAAAAGAAAGCAATACATTTCACGCATTTCTAAATGTTCTCACAATAAAAACATCTTGTATCTCACTGCTGCTAATCACTCATGTTGATGCATATCAAAATAGACACCTCTGTTCTATATGGGGTAATGAGTGAAGACACCAAGCACTTTACGTTTCCACAAAATGGTTAGTTAAGGCTGCATCCTGGCTCCATTTCCATTTACTTTATATCTCAAAATTCTTCAGAAGTCATCAATTGAGAGTGAACTGTCTATGCCAAAGATTGATCATCTTCAGACCCCCGTGTTACTTTATGCAGACAATGCTGTCCTAGACTCATCAACTACCTTAGGGTTAGATCACTTGCTTAACAGCTTTGTAGATTACATGGATAGCCTTGATTGATGCACTAATCTTACCAATTTGCATGTCTTGGTGATTGGTCCTCATTTTAATAAGACTAGAACTTACCGAATAAAAAGGTAGCCTTCTTAGCCGTGTTGACACTTTCCCTATTTAGGTGTCTTAATTGATTCTACTGTGTCTTGGTCCCCATTGCTTTCTGCTCGTAAAATTTTGTTTGCCAGGAGCATTGCCTCTTTTTTTGATTTTTAGACTAGATTGGGCCCAAAACTATCAGTGCTATGCTCTACATTTATAGGACAACGTGTGTTTCTATCGCTGCTATAGGTAGCGATATACAGGGGTAAGCCAATTGACCTTCTTCAGTGATTCTTGAGACTCTTAGGACTCCCTCAGAGTTCTGTCTCTATTATTTATTTATTTATAAAATTTTGTATATCGCGAACATGACCCTGAATTGTATCAGAGTGCTTCACATATTGGAAGGGAAGAACAAAGGATGAGGATGTAGCCTTACAGCTAGAGCGGTCTACGTCGAAGCTGGGGAACCTGGTTCGAGTCTCTGTAACGACGGTCAACATCCCGTGATTCTGGGCAAATCACTTTATCTCCCCGTGCCTAACAAAAATGAATGTGTCCTCATGTAACAAAACTAGTTCTATGTAAAGCGCTCTGATACCCAATATCTCCGGGTCTAGTTTGTGCTAGATAAATCTATATCTATTTGAGGAGGCCACATAGCTTAGCGCTACCATAAACTAGCCTTAGCAGGACAACCACTTGAACCACCTGCTTGAAGTCCACTTGAGGAACAAATGGTTTCAGATTTCTAAGAATCCTCATTTGGTAGCTGGCACCCTTGCAAATCTTACTAATATGATTCTTCATGTTCAAGTGCAAGTCCAGGGTGATTTCAAGAGATTTCGCTAAATCAATGATATGACAGGAGCAGTTGAAGGCAGAGAGGTGTTTCATCCAGAGGTCTATCTTGGGGGTGGGATTAGGAGGAGATATGAGAAGGAATTCTGTTTTGGCAGTGTTGAGCAGGATGTGGTTCTCAGTTAGCCAGTTTTGGGTATTCATCAAGGTAGAGGTGAGTGAAATGAAGTCTTCAGAGGATGTGATTTTCTGGTAAAGTCTCACGTCATCCACATACATATGAAAAATAATGTTCATAGAGTTTAGTGCATTACTAACGGTTTCAGGAAAATATTAAAGGGTATGGGAGAAAGGGCAGACCCTTGAGGGACCCACATGGAGACTGGAGAAGGCTGGGATAGGGATTGATTCTTTAGGATCTATTGTGAGGGAAGGACGAGAACCATTTCAATACCAAACAGGAAATGCCCTTTCTGTATTCCAGAATGACTAAGAGGTTGTCGTGATTAACCGTGTCCAATATTGAAGAAAGGACAAGGAGGATTAGGACGCAGGATTCGTTTTGGTTTAACGTTTTTAAAATGTCATCCATAATGTAAGTGAACACTGATTTGACTGCTCCAAAAACCAGATTGATGTTGATCCAAGAGTTTGAAATTCTCAATGTGCCTAAAAGTTGTGATTGCATGCATTTTTCTAGGAGCTTAGCCAGAGTCGGGATGATGGCGATGGAAAAAAAGTTGTTGAGATCAGATCTGTCTTCATTAGTTTTTTTTAAGAATAGGTGATACCTGAGCTGCTTTTAGACATTCGGGGATCTCCCCTTGTGATAAAGATGCGTTGACAATATTTCTCTTAAGAGGGATGAAGGCATCCTTGATTTCTTTGAAGACAGTATGTGGCAACGGGTCGCTGAAGTGATTGGAAGGGTTGATACTAAGAAGGGTTTCGTAGATGTTGTTTTCACTAAGGGAAGTGAAAGAGCCCCAAGTTGCTTTGTTCTTGGTACTAGTACTAAGTGGCTTTTAACCTTTCAGAGAGGGCAGGAGGAGCTGCAATCTCATATGTTGGAAGAAGGGCCTTCTTAGATTCAAGGTAAATACTGATGAGTTTAGTTTTCTCCATAAAGAAAACAGCCAGATCGTCGCATGAAGGAGAGTCGTCTCCTGAGTTAAGGTGGATGGGTGCTTTCACTGATTGTTGTTTGATAATTTCAAAACGTTTTTAGGGCAATTTGAGGCTTGAATAATTTGAGATCTGAAGTAATCTTTATTTTGTTCATTATAGAAGCTCCTAATTGATATAAGGAGTTTTAGATGATCCACAGAAGGTTTTGATCCCCAGAAACGTTCAACTGCCCTTAAGTAGCTGTGTTCAGAGTTCAGGTTATTGTTGAACCAGGGTTTGGAGATTTTGGAGGAGGCATTTTGTGGTTGTAGAGGTGCTATGGAATTCATGACACCAGAGATAGTGGAGTTATCAGTGAGATCATGTACATCAGCCATGTCATCTTGGGAAGACAAGGCATATTTACATTTGATTGCTAGACCTTCCGTTTTAATATTACTGAGGTCCCTTTTCCATTGTTTGATTTTCTTTGGTTGATCCCTTTTCTGGATCACTTCCCTTTTAATAAAGAAGAAGATGCTGCAGTGGTTGGACCAATCACAAGGGGTAATATCCTCCAATGTGATGGTATCACCTTTTGAAAAAATTAGGTTCAGAATTTCTCCTTTGTTGTGAGTTTGCCGGTCGCAGAATTGGGTAACGTCCAGACCTGATAAGAATAAGTTTAGGCAGATCTCCGCTTGGTCCCTAGGGTTAGACCAGTGAAGATTGAAATCACCGATGTAGATTTGGGACACTGAGGGGTCGTCATTGGAAGAGATTATTTCCATTAGTTGTTCAATGAAGAGGAAATTATCACCAAGAGGGTGCTAGAAAGTATGACGCTTGCAAATCATGAGGTGATTACTATAGATGTGGGAAACAGATAGTGTATTCTGTTGTATACAAGCTAGTCCACCACCCTGCTTCTTAGATCTGTCTATATGTATTATGTCATGACTTGGAGGCTGTAAGAGGTCTAAAATAGGGGTGGGAAAATGATTTATCATGTTTCAGTGAGGATGATAATATCTAGCTCATTGTTTGGGAAGATGTCGAAGATATCAGAGGCATGTTTGCTGGCTGATCTACAATTGAATAGTGCTCATTTCAGCCATTTAGGCATGTGTGATGTAGGCGTCTGAGTGATGTTCACTTGCTTGAGGTTGTCGCTATAAACGACTCTGCAGTTGTTAGAGGGTTCCCTATGTGGGTTGGCTTGAATGTGGGCCATAGGGATCTTGTCAGTGTCTAGAGTGATAGAGTAAGAGAGGAGTAGATCCTCAATATCAGTGGTCGCAAGATCAACCATCATGCTTCAAGGGCAGGAGTGGGCATGAGGGAGTGGTAAGGTTTTTGAGATAAGGTATGAGGAGTGCTGGACAAGGCCAGTGGGTCCACTAGCGGGGCCTGTGGGCAGCTTTCCTAAGGAAATAAGAGAACTGAGCAAGAGTAGATGGACAAGTGAGAGGGCTTTGAGTTCATGGAGTTTGTGAGAGAGAAGTTGCACTTGGAGAGAAATATTGGCCAGACATGCAGGCAGGTCTAAGTGTTGATACAGGGATAGAAGATGAGGGGAGAGATCTGGGGGAGAGTAGGGGCCTCGAGGGACGTCTGGATGAAGTGAGTCCGGGGGCAGGGGATGCGTCACTAAAATCTTGCAGAGTCCCTGCTCACTTGGAAGGAATGGCTGGGGAAGGAAGGAGGGTTGAGGGTCAGGTGTTTTGAGTAATGTAGGTTGTCATAGGGAGTTTGAGTGTGTTAGGATAAGAAGATGCCATTGAGGGGGGTCTTTTGTGCTCCATCGGCAGAGAAGGCAGACAGAGCCCTGGATGGAGAGCAGCCGCAGACAGAAGAGGGGGTATTACAAAAGTGGGCATCCCGATTAGGGAAACATAGAGAATCTGGCTATCTATTGCTATTATCATGCATGAGGAGTTAGGAATGGATTATTTAACTGATATATTGCACATTATGCCCTTACTCCTCTAGAACTCGGTCTGCCTTCAACCCGCCAATAGTTTAATTTGTCTGGTGTTAAAAGATTGCCTGGTCCTATTTCATATGTGTAGTGTAACCTGGTTGAGTTTCTTTAAAGAGTGCTTTTCTAAGATGGGTCGTCCTAAAATATTTAATAATCCTGATTCTATCATTGCAGAAGACATTAGATGGACTGCGATGGCTTTTAGGACCTGGAAAGAAAATGAGAGCGCCTTATCTACAATGGTTAAACCAATGGTCCGAGCATATCTTCCACTTCACACCACTTTTTTAACTGAATTTCATCTATTATATGATATGCCAGATTATCATAGTTTTTTTTATTCGCTTTAGGTCACAATTATTCTATCATCTACTGGTGGTCTCTAGAGGCAGCTCATTTGAACCTGCGTTTATTCCATGTAACTGTGATAATGCCTTAGCTCAGGATTCCCTGAACTTTGTCATGGAGTACACTTTTTAAAGGAATTTGCATAAATCCTTTATTTTATCCTTATTCGCTGATAAGCATTTTGCCCAAGTTCAACCCGCTTTGCTGTATTTAAAATGATTACCTGATGAAGGTAAATGTTTTAGTGTGGGCTGTTTTTTATCTAGAGCTGTTCAATTGCCTAAGAAGCTGTTTAATGGGTGAGATATTGCAATAGATGTGATTTCTCTTCTATTTTAACTGTTGTATGACTTTTTCATATTTTCGTTAAAGTTGACATATTTCTTTTTAATGTTGCTGCATGTATGTTTTTTGTAGAAAGCGAATAAAGATATGTTGACTGACTGACTGACAAGCCAGTGTTAGGGTGCAAAAAGTGTAGTTAAAAAAAGTGATCTGCCTAAAAGTCAATAATTGAAAACTTAGGAAAATAATAAGCATGTTCCATTTTCTTCTGTGTGTAATGGGACAGAGATGATGCTTCTGTCTAATTAGTATACACACTTATGCCACTTGACCTGGTGCTGATGGAAGACACTTTGATATCCATTCAAAGCTTCCTCTTCTCCTGTAACCAGCATCATTAGGGTTGGCAGTGCCAGTTATTGCAGATCTCCAGGTCAAGATGAGCTCTTGAGTGTGCTTCATTATGAATAAAACCACCCACAGCTATATGCATGTGAACAGAACTGAGCAACCCAGGTAACCTCTTCTTTGCCTAATGACGGCAAACTGCAGGAAATGCTGATTCTTTTACTTTTCATATTATCTGGTCATTTTACGTTTTTAAACATTAATTGTGAAACAATTGTGCAATGAAGTAACATTTTATGTTGCAACAATTTGAGGAATTCCCCCCTATAAATGTTAATGGCCTTGCACATTGTGGTATAATATATTTAAATAGTGCATGAATACTGCATTAACATAGTCAATCACAATTCTAAAATGTAATAATATTACATTTAGGAAAAAAAGCATTTTGACACCAATTTCATAGAAATAAAAACAAGTTTACACAGATATCCTGTTACCTGTTTCAGATATCTTTGATGCAAGCATCAGTGATAATAGGTTGGATTATATGATGCCCTTTATGGCTCCTAATGCATTAATGTCTGCATGGACTAAATTGGTTCCTCATATATACTGAAATAAACAACGTTCAAAGGTACATTGTAGGTAGATAAACATTATTGTTTGAAAAACTAAAAAACTTCTGAAATGTACCAGCTAAAGTTTACTGAGCTAATAATAATTTGGGACCCTGCCATACACTGCTTATGACCTCACATATTACATCACTCATAACTTAAATTACATGAGGCAGGAACTGCCTATTTATTATTCACTGCTCCAAAGAAGGATCACCTCATGATGTCCTGCGAGAATTGTATACCTATATTTATTTGGATTCTGATGGTGCTCCTAGAAGGGGTAGGGGTACCTCCAACCCTTAACTGTTTTGTGTGGACTATAAAGAGTGCAACAGCCCCCCAGCAACATTTATTTGAAGAATACAATACGTCTCCTGTGCCATTGTATCCATGACAACAGGAGAAAGTAAAACACGTTTTAAAGAACTCCGAACTGGAGCTGCATGATCATCCGCTGGAGTGTATGGACACATTGCAGTGGGTTCTATGGTTGCACTTTGTGGTCTACAAAATGTTAATAATAATAATAAAATAATGACTCAGAGACATTGATCATTTTGTTAATAAAACTTTAAAAACAGGAAACAAGGTGATCCAGGATTTGCACCCAATCACATGCTGCACACAGAAATGGACATCTTTCTTTACATTTTTTTATATTACTGAAACAAACAATGGATAAAGGAATGCTATAATTATGTGAAAGTGTGACATATTACATTGTATATGTCACATATTATATCACTCAAAACATGTTTTATTACAATATCGATTACATCAATGTAGTATCTGAAATGCTTTTAAGCAACACTGTGCATGGTGTGGGTGCCAAGTTATAATTATTTTAGGGCATGAGATTTTGTTACTTATGATAGCTGTAACTGGTGAATTTCAGTTGTTTTGTTAATTTAAAATTGTATGTTTTAAATATTATTTTTACCTAACTATAACGTCCCTTTTACCTTTGGATTTTTTTCCCAGTGAAAATATGAAAGTATACGTGTGTGTGTGTGTGTTGGGGAGTGCTTTTGCACTTGTGTGCATTTGTGCACACTGTGTAGTTAAGGTTAAGGTGAAGTTTTCATTTAAAACCTTTTTTTTTGTTTTGCCTGTAACGTCTGTCCCCGTGGGCCAAGCACACCCTTTCCATATTCGAGTTGCAGGGTAGTGAAGATGAGCAATCAAAGGTGCCTCAGAGAGGTAGTGAGGCTGCACAGATATAGAATTCAATATTCAACCAACAAACACAATAAATTACTGTCCAGTGCCTGTCTTTTATAAAAAATGTCCTTTCAATATCACAATGGTAAAAAAATACTGCACAATTAGTTTTAAGATGAAACAATCTCACCGCAGGTGTATGCTGAAATGCTGCTCTAACCTCTGGGTTCTCCTTCCCATTCTGTGCCCCTCAAGTCTAAGGTGGTCCAATCCCGCAAGTAAAGTTTATCTGAAATTAGGGATAGATGTAAGTTTCCCTAGGTGACTGCTTCTCAGCAAATGGCGAATTAACTTTGGCTTTGCTCGTGTTTGCAGTTTCTCAGTCTTTGGAAGCAGCACCTCACTTGTACATGCCGGACAGAGGGATCAGCACTTCTTCATGCAATTCACTACTAGAACCATTCTTGGGGAGGCCAGGTGATCTCTCACAGCACAGTTCTATTGAGGAAATGCTCCTATTTGATAGTCAGCTTCCTTTAGGTGTCCCAGAAACATTGGGCATAGTTGGCCTTCTCCTGTTCAACAGTTTATCCTCCAGCAGACCCACACACTGTCTTTATCCAACTGAGCAGGAAGGCAAGCTTTTAGATTTTAGGCGAATCCATACCTTCCTTTGTAAGTTGTAGATTTCAGGCAATGTCTCTCACCTCTTGCAACTGCTATTATGAAGACAACAGCCCAGGACACACAGAAAGTCCTTGAGTACTCCGTGGAATAACCCCATTCCATGGTAAACAAGAACTTACAAGTAGAACCAAGCATGCTGGTTTATACTCATTAGTGACACAGGAGGATGTGGATTTACCATCTACGTTCATTGAACTAGTTTCGGATTATTCATCTTCTAATATAATTTTTCCAGCTGTAATGAAAACAGCCATTTAGAAACATTACTAGCAGTACTAGACCAAACCGTGTTACCCCAGATCACAACAATATCAGAAATGTGTACACGCAGATAATTACAACACATTTAAACAGCACCGCGGGTGAAGGCTGCATGGGTAAAAAACAATGTCAAATGGAATATTCTTTTGGCAAGGTATCAATGTGTAAACCAACACCACCGTGCGGTGTAATTAATAATAGGTGGTCCTCACGCAATCACACCCACACACTGACTCACCACCTCTACGCGGTATAATGGATATCAGACAAGTCTGTACCATAACGAAGTGCAACTTAAATCCGGCAGGCCAGTTGATCATACAAATGTAGCTACATGTCCCAAGCCCTCCTCTGCCTTTCAGCTAACCCCTTCCACTCTCTGACCATGGGTTGGAGATAATAAAAACCTCCCCTGATACTAGGCCGATTGGGGCCAGAGTCACACTTAGTCAGGGTCCCATCTAAGAAGGTGGGGGTAGGTAGCAGGGCTAATTAGGTGCCAGTCGACAAATGTGTGTTTAGACACCACTTTGGAAGTTCACACAAGGTATGCAGAGCAGAAGCAGGCTGATGGTAATTATCGATCCATCAAAGAGCTCCACAATTGGCCCTTCAGCACCAGCCTTGTTCTGCGAAGCACAGGCGGTGGTCACGCAGTCTCTTGACCTGCTTCCAATCATACTCGAAAGCAATTCTCAGCCCAGTCAATTGCTCTCACCACACAGGCCTTATCCAGGCAATACTACCTGGCAAAAGGAAGTTGTCGAGGCTGGGTGAGTAGAGTGCAGTATATCTGCTGCACAGAGGTCCCAAAAGGAATCATTTATGAATGGGTGGATAAAGCTAGGGAAGCTCTCGGAAGAACGAGGCACCCAGTCAGGCACATGTTGATCAAAGTAGCACCCTGGCAATCCAGGCACAACTGAACACGAATCCGCTCCTGAGCACCTCCCTGTAAATGAGGCACAATGTCTGGTGCGCATTGATACGAGTCACACCAGACAGCTCTGTTCACACACATTGAAGAGTCACAAACTCAGTACCTCCCCTCCCTGGAAATGAAGCACCACATCTAGTGTGCATTGATCCGAGTCACACCAGACAGTTCCGGTCACATGCAAAAAAGTGTTGCAGATTTTGTACTACCCTTGAAATGAGGCACAATGCCTGGTGCGCATTGACAGGGGTCGCACCAGAAAATTTCGGTCACACACACAGGTGCACGTTTAGCAGTGCTGCATGAGGTTAAGTGAGTCACTACTATGGGTACTCCCTCTGTCCGAGGACGTAACCTGTGAATTAGACACCGCTCACAATGCACACACAGTAAGCGTGTCGCACAAGGGAAATGCAGCAGGATAGAGGAAGCAAGCTATGCTCGATCCAGCAACCAGTGAATCTGCTCACCTATAACGAGACGCTTATGCTTTTAGAGGTGCCCTTGATACAGGGAGCCACACTCCTTAGATGCAGGCAAGCCGGTCTCTGAGCACAATACTTAGTTCCATGCTCACACCGCCCTGTCAGTTGGGATCCAGCAGACAATGTGGGCATATAAGAGGACAGAGCTCTCCAGGTGTCACACATAGAGGGTGTGCGTCTCTCGTTGGAAGTCTTTGATGTTCCTGAGATCTCTACAAGAGAGCGGGGGTTGCCAGTAGTTACACTATAGTGTGCATTTGACATAGGGGCTAGGTCAGAACTCCTTTTGAACCACAAAATTCAGTCTTGTCTCCCAGGAGGCAGTGGGATGCAGATCTTAAACTGTGTTGGGGCCCTGATCTGGCTTCCCAGTGGCCAAGTGTCAAAACCTTTTCTTTCAATCTATCCAACCAGGCCCACATCCAGTTGCATGCCCAATGTTTATGGCTGTCCCTGGGGAATTCACTTTTGTGCTTCCCCAGCTTCCACTGTGGACTAAAGTTAAACTAAAAGGCACATTAATAGTTTGAGAGCTGAGTAATGCTCACTTTGGAAAAGTGGCATTTCTAAGCTATTAATGACAAGGCCACCTTTACCACAGGAGATGGTGTCTCATCGTGAATCCAATTAATACAAAACATTATGAGGCTGCTCCACTGCAAGCCTCAATTGCAATGTTAAGCTGTGGGAACAGCAAACCTAATAGGTAGTGACAACACACATGGGCTTTCTTCACTGCCTGGACAGAGACTAGGAGTAGTGTTCAGTTAGGCTTTGTATATCCCTCCTAGACAGCCACACATAATGGGGGCTTAGCAGTGTCTAAATAACTTGCAGGATGGGGGGAGCTCAACAAGCATCACGTACACCTGCATACAATATTTCCTGTCCACACAGAAAGGGTTGAATACCCCCTTGTAGTGAGTCTGCAAGCGGGGCAGGATGGTAGGGCATCTGTGCACCTCAATGGCATGTCTTTGAAGCCTCCGTCACTTCAAAGGCTCCACTGGGTATATGTCCTAGACCTCAGACACCACCACTTCAGTACACTCCTGGACCAGTGGCTGCTCTGCCTGGAAGAAGAACGGACACTCTGTTGCATCTCTTGAACCCAGAACCCAGAGTCACTCAATGGGATAGCTGACTGGCCTGATCTGAAGCCTCAGAAACACTTAACAGACTTCCAACCTGGACTCTGCCATCTATGAGTATTTCCTGCCAAGTTGTGCCATCCCAGTCCTGGACCCTTGGATGTGGGCCAAAGGAGCTTGCCAATGGAACCAATGCTTCTACACTTCTGAGAGATGCATTCTCAAGCAGAACCGATGCATTGCCTCTGTTGTGTGGTTTGGACCCATCACGAAAGACTTGCATCGCTGCCACAACTTGAATTTTGGGACCAGCACATAGCCTTCGGAACCACCACTGCACTATGCTTTCCCCGGCACAAACTTGACGACGACATCAAAACTCCACATCGCAGATTCACCCATTCCTCAGAATCGACACATTGCCTCAGCTGTGCATCCCATTCCTGACACCCAAACTTTGCTTCACAAGCCCTGTCGAAGGGATCCTCTACCTCGATGCAACAGGAACTCACACCGCAGCCTCGCCGCATCTTGGAACCAAAACATCTCCTGGCTGCTCAATGCATCTTCGAATTGGATCAACACAACTCTCGACAATCTGGATTTAAGGTACTCTGTTTGGCGGGCCTAACCGGGTCCCTGTAGCCGGCCCACACACCTTTGAGGTTAGCCTGAACTTGTGACTTTGTTCCAGTCCAGTGCAACCAGATGTCTGCAATAACTCTTTGTGGAATTTGCCACTATTTCTCATTATAAAATTAAAATTTCAATAACTCCAATTCTGTTCATTGGATTTTTGGCATTTTGGTCTTGTTTTATGTATTAAAGTAAGATCTAATTTTCTAAACTAGTATCAGAACTTTCTGAGTGGTGTTTTGTTTCACAAGTACTTGGCACACTGCCACCAAGTTAAGCCTGACTGCTCTGTGCCAAACTATCAGAGGGTAAGCACAGGTTAATTTAGGGTTTACCTGTATCTTACCCTGACTCGGATTGTGGTTGCTGCTTGACCAGGGCTCATACCCCAGTCAAACAGTAACCCATTTTCTAACATTGGTGATCAGTAGTAAGAGAAAGATTTCTGCTTGTGCAGTGCCATACAGTAATTTGGTGTACATTATCATCTCATATCTAAGACCAAATTGAGTTTAAATACTCCCTGATGGGCCTTTTTGGTAGTCCCAAACATCTCTATGGCTTTTGGGTTTGAAATTACACCTGTAATCATTGAATTTGTGATGACCAACATGGATGTCTACACTGTGGCACAGCTCAATGATTATGCAAGGAGTTTGGCCTTCCTGCATACAACAACATTAGACGTTGGAATTGCAAAAGGTACTGAATGACTGGGCAGAAGCCCTCCCCACATTGGTTGAAGCCACAAGAAAGGAGAATGAGATGGAGGGGCGAAATGTGACAGACAAATCATATTCTGCCGACAAGGTAATCCAGAGGGTCCACAAGGTTCCAGTAGAGCACTGGGGGAGGGGGAGCTGTGGAAACACATGCCTACTGGGGTGAAGAAACACTCCTAACACTATATGTTGGCGACCACACCAACTACATTCCCCTGAAAGGCATTTTACTAGCAAAGTTTTGATTGACCCTTGAAAAGTATTGCAAGCGTTCAGGGATGGCAAGAAGCTCCCAAACAGGTCCAGGGTAGATTTTATGGCTTACTCTAGCAAGGCACTGAATGGATGGAGCAGGGAAGCAAAGTTAATGATATTAATAGGTTGTACCATTTAATCATGAGAAAGCACATGCTCAGTATCTATGTTACAGAGTTGGGGCCAGCACCTAGTTGAGAGAAGTCTGCCAGACCACATGTAGCTTGTTGAGGAGACAAACCTCTGGGCCAGTACCAGAGTATCCAAGAAAGTATCTGGGGGGACTCCCACAATGGTGGTCAGGATTCGCACCAGAAGAGGGGGGGGGGGGGAGAAAACAAAAATAAGGTGTTCTCTAAAGCCCCCCCCCCCAAAAAAAAATAATTCTCAAGGCAGTAGGGGTGTTTGTTTCCCAATGTACTGAGTGCTGGTAGTATGGGCACTCCAAGGAAGACTCAAAATGTCCCAAGAGGGCACGGTCCCCCAGCGGTGGGCGGACTCCTGCATTGCCAAGTGTAACCCTCTGGGAGTGGGAGTCCCAGTTAGCTTTGGGGAACAGATAGAGGTGCCCCTAGTTTTCCTGGAGGATAGAGAGATGGTTCCAAAACCCCATATGCCTTCCAATACTTCCAAATATAGGCAGTTGGTCACCATCAATGGACAACGGGTTGAGGCCCTGAGAGACACAGGAGACAGCTTAACTACTGCGATGTCTCAGCTGTGTCCTCAGTGCAGCTCCTCCTTAACACATTCCAGCTAGTCATAGTCGCTGACAATCACAGGAGCCATCTATCAGTGGCTCTGGTTCCCTTTGAGTGGGGGGGATCTCCATTTTTTTTAAAGTAGCTTGGAAACCTGCCATGCCTGTAAATTGTCTGTTAGGCAGTGACCTGGAGACCGCCACTCTGAGGTACGTAGAGCTCAGGGCAGACCTGGGGATGTTGGGATTATCCTGAGTGGGTCTCTATGACCACACGTTCCATGGTTTTCCGGGAAGGGAGTCAAGGGCATCTGGAGCCTGGCACAATGACTGCCAAAAAAAAGGAGCAAGGGGAGTGGGAAGTCGGCCCTTGATGTTCGGATGGTCTAGGTTGATGGGTACAGGAAGAGTAGGCTCCCGAGCCAAGCAAAGAGAACATTGCCACTCTGGTGGCCTGCCAGAGCTTGCTAGTTGGTATTTGCAAGATGCAGAAAGAGTCCCCCACTCTAGAGGGCTTGAGCCAGCCAGCCTAAATACAGGCATCAATTGACAACTCTGGGGATCACCTGATCTATTGGGAGAATAACCTCCTATATAGTGTGCCTAAGGCTCCTGATTGTAGTGCAGCCCATGTACAGGTGGTCCGCTAATGATACAGGAGATTCCTACTGGGTGTGGCTCCTGATATATTCCTGGTAGGACATTTGGGGCAAGATTAAACCTTTCCCAGGCATGTTACACACTTTTATTGGCACTGGATGAAGACAGCCTCAGATAGATTATATAGGTCCTGTCCCATCTGTCAGCCAGTGAGAAGTCAGGGAAAAAGCACAAAGTTCTCCAGACCTGATTTCCTGTCCTTGTCACTCCATTTGAAAGGGTAGACCCTTGGACCCCAAGACAGCCGTAGCCAACAGGTTTGTCCTGGTCTGGGTAGACCATGATACATGCTACCCAGAGGCCATCCCTTTGAGGTCAGTATCTGCACCTTTGGTGGCCAGAGCTTTGATGGGGAATTTTACTCATGTGGGGCTTCCAAAGGAGGTTGTGTCTGACTGCGACACTAACTTCACGTCAGAGTACATGAAGTACATGTGGGATGAGTGTGGGGTAACCTACATGTTCACCACACCAGATCACCACTAAAACAATGGAATTGTAGAAAGATTCAACAAGTTCTTGAAAGGCATGATAATTCGCCTTCATGAGCCCAAGATGCGTAAGTAGCCTATCCTCCTTCCATGTCTTCTATTTGCCTACAGGGAGATGCCACCAAAAGGAGTAGGGTTTAGCCCCTGAAGCACCTCTGTGGCCATCCTGCTAGGGGACATCTGAGAGACTCGTGAGTAAACGGTGGAGGAAAGCTCGCAGGAAACCTCCTCAGGATGTGGACAGCTACACTGCTGGCCCTCTGCAATCAGAGATACCACTTCTGGAAATAGGCATAAAGCAACCTTGGGGCCAGCCAAGAGGCTATGAGGCACTGGAACGACCAGAAGGCCACTCTGGTGGAGTTCCAACCTGACTAGAAAGTTTGGGTCATGGAGCCTGTGGAGCTTAGCAGTCTCTAGCATTGTTTGACGGGCTCATACAAGGTAAAATAGTGAAAAAGAGAATGCACCATCCCCAATGGATCTCTAGACCCCTAGGAACCCCTTAATGATTCACCTCAAGTCTCACTCGAAGAGGACTGAAGTAAGCATGCTCCTGGTAACAGATGAGGGAGTGGAAGAGGAGATCAAACCTCTCCCGCACCTCCTATTTTTCCAGGAACACCATGGGTCAGTTGAGGGTGTCAGTCTCTCTTCTAGCCTGACAGCAGAGCAGCAGAGTCACTGTTACACACTGTCAGAAAAGGTGAGGGCCAGTATCAAGGAGGAGGTGTCCAAAATGCTGGAGTTAAGGGTGATTAAGTCCTCCAAAGTCATTGGTCCAGCCCTGTGGTGCTGGTACGGAAGGCTGCCCTACTGGGTTCCACTACAGAACTTAGGATATGCATGGAGCACTGGGGTCTCAGCTCCATGACCAGGAATGAGGCACACCCCATCCCCCAACAGGCTCATTGATAGGCTGAGCACTGCCAAATTCTTCAGTACTTTTGGTCTGACATCAGGGTACTGGCAGATTGCTCTGATTGAGAGGGCAAAAGAGAGGTCAGCATTCTCAATCCCACTTCTAATTTTGGTTGATGCCATTTGGCTTGAAGAATGCCCCTGCCACCTTCCAGAGTCTGGTTAACAGGGTCCTAGTTGGAGAGGAGGCCTTTTGTGCTGCTTATCTGGGTGACATCGCTGTTTACTGCTCCATATGGGAGGAAAACCACTACCACCTCCAGGAGGTGCTTCGTAAAGTTCAGTAACTGCCAGATAGAGCAGGGTATGTGGTGTATCTGGGACACATGGTGAGCGGGTGCAGATTTACCCCTTCCAAGCCAAAATTGACACTATCATGGCCTGACGAGTACCAAAAACTCAAACGGAGATGAGTCTTCCTGGGCCTCACAGTATTCTACAGGAGGTTTGTTAAGGGATGGGGCACCATTGTTGCTTTCTTAACAGAGCTGACTTCAAAGAAGTAGCCCAGATTAGTGATCTGAACAGAGGCCTATCAGAAAGCCTTTGACACCCTCAAGGAGGCCATATATACAGCACCCACACTAAAGGCTCCTGACATCTCCAAATATTTCATAGTGCCGATAGGTGCTTTAAAGCATTGCATAGGGGCGGTCTTAACACAGTTGAATGTCGAGGGCCTAGACCAATCAGTAGCCCTTATTTGCAGGAGGTTACTTACACTGGAACAGATGTGGAGTGCGATTGAAAGAGAAGCTTTTTCTGTGGAAGGTACTGCAGAAGTTGAGACCATACTTGTTTGGAGCTCACTTCCTGGTTCATACTGCCCACATGCTTTACAAATTAGTTGTACCTCAGCACTCTAAGATTTACACTTATGCAATTTGCAATTTGGTCAATATGTAAATGCCAGATGGCCAGTGCTAAATGATCGTGTAACAAGAATTAACTCATGCATAAAGGAACATCATAATTATTGTTCCAAGAAGAGAGAAGAGAACATCATGAAATTAAACATTTGTCTTGTTCCATTTAATGTCGTTTCAATTCAAAATTCTGTAATACCAAACATAAAGAAACTCTAGGCATTGAACTCCAAGAGATCCAAAGACAGTACATAGGATGTTAGCAATTCATGTGATGTTCACATTAGAAACACAATTTACTAAATCTGTAAGCACTACAGAAAGACAGAAAGTGACGGCCACGTTGGGGGTCCTAGTCCTAGGGCCTTCCAGGTCTGGAAGGTCAGAAAACAGCAGATGACAGCTGACACGTGTTTCGTTACTTGTTATGTAACTTTCTCAAGGCTCACTCTTTGTATACTAAGAAGTTAGTACAGTAGTGGACCATGTGGGTATTTTTTTGACTATGTACTATCTCTGTAAGTTCAAATCTGACAGTCCGTAAGTTATTTATCTTCCCCCTTTATATATATGGGGTACCATTGAATGTATGGGGTAATTTGATAAGATCCGTCATAAAACCTGGGAGGTAAGTAGTTCAGGCCTCGCCCCGTTTAGCTTCTCAAACCTGGTGAAGGTTGTGTTTAATAGCCATACAGTCTATGGAAATGATGTTTAGTTCAGCAATCAAGGACTTTGATATGTCCTTGAGAAAAGAGGACGTAATATCCAGCGTCCGGGGCAATCCTTCAATGTGGGCATTCTCCTCAGATGTCTCATGCAGATGAGGGGTGAAAATCCCAAACTGTTGAGGTGGTACATCTGCCCACAGGGAATCAACTTTATAGTGAAACACCGTCCAGGGTCAAACCACGGCAATGCTGATGTTCTCCCCAGGTTCTTCCACCTTAACGAAGAAAACTCAGTAGGGGTTGGGTAGCTCTCCCCACTTTCAGCTGCGGGGGACATGTGGTAATCCTGACCGCCTTAGGATGGTCTTACACTCAACTTTTTACCTTCCTCTTCACTTTTCTGACCTCATTGTTGCTGGTTGTAAGACATTGTGCACATTAACACTGCTAACCAGTGGCAAGTGCCTGTGCTCTTGCCCCTAAACATGGTAATATTGGTTCATCTCCAATCGACATATTTAATTACTTAACTTATAAGTCCCTAGTGAGGAGGTAATACATGTACCAAGGGTCCGGAAATTAAATGCAACTAGTGGGCTAGCAGCACTGATCTTGCCACCCACCTATGTAGCCCTTTAACCATGTCCCAGGCCTTCCATTGCAATCTAAACTGCCATGTTTACCTGGCAAAATAAACCAATTGCCAGGCCTAAAGCTACCCTTTTTTTACATATAAGTCATCCCTAAGGTAGGCCCTGGATAACCTAGAGGGCAGGGTGCACTGTATTTAAAAGTAGCTGTGGGTGGATCTTGCGAAGTTGCACTACGCAGAATTCTGCAGAGTTGCATAAAAAGTCTGTAGAATTCCGCAGAGTTCCGTGAGTGGATGGAGTTTCTTGACTTACCCACCCACCCCCATACAAAACAGGAAGGAAAGGAGCCATATCAGGGTGTTTGAATGCGTGACAATTTTGTGAGGTTCAAAAATATGGGTTACAACATGACAATCTAGTGGAAATAATGGTTTGAAACACAAACAGTGCAGGTGTGTTTAGAGGGAAGCGCGTTGACACTAACCTTGTGCGGTGAACTCCGCTCCGTTCTTGGAGTTTGCAGAGTTTGCCACACTCCGCGGAGCACATGGAGTTCCCAAAAACAGCAGAGTTCTTTTCCTCACTTGTGCTAGTCAACTGCAGTCCACCTCCTGGTGAGATATTTCCTTGCTCGTGCTCACCAAGGTCTAGTTGGCAAGCACGAATGAGGACAATCGACCTCCTGGCAAGATTTCTCAATGCGGGTGGATTTCTCAATGCAGTTGGTCACAGAGGGTCCCGACCAATCACGTTGAGGAACCTTCTGTTCGAATTGAGAAAGCAGAAAGGAAGCTGCTCCCTCTTGTGCTGCGCATGGTGATGTTTGTGATGATTTCACAACATGGGACAAACACCCAGCGCTCAAAATCACAGCGAATGGCATGACCCTAATGCACTCCACCACTCATGGAACTCTGCATAGCGCAGCAGAGTATTTAGTCACGTCTAGGAGCTCCGAGTAGCGCAACTCTTTCTTTTTTTTTTGTATCTGTTTATTGCGTTTCAAAAAGAAATAATAACATTACAATCATTACATAATCTGCATTCTGCATCATCCAGCCGCTGGAAAATTGTGATCATTAAACACCATTGGACCATTTACACAACAAGTTAAACTGTTTGGCGCAGAGTGTTCCGATAAGTGCAGAGCCGCTTCTGGTATAAAGTTCAAACGTCTTTGGTCCTGTGGATCGGATGAATCCTGACTCTGCAGGAACTGTTGCAGTGGTTCCCAAATGTCTCTGGGCTGTGATGATATCTGCAGTTCCTCCGCAAATACCTCAAGCTTTTCGTTACAATACACCATGTCCCTGATCCAGTGCATCAATTTTGGCGTCCGTTGGCTTCCCACGTAATCGCGATTATATATTTAGCTAAAAGTAGTGTGATACGTATAAACTTCCCCAGTATCCCCCTGGCAGGAGGAACATAACATAGCAGACAAACCTGTGGTGTGCGCTGAAGCTCTATTCCTGACATGACCTGGTTATTTTGCACTACCAGACCCCACACTCTCATGCGAGATGCATGAAATCAGCGTTCATTCTACCACATTGTTTACATCTACTGTTATCTCTCAATCCGTATTTGTGTAAGCGTGCGGGTGTGGTATATCTGGTGCAAGTACTTGAAATGAATGATACGGAGATTTCCGTTAGGGGTGAGTTTACCTGTCAGACTGCATACATGCTCCCACTCCTTCAGTGTCATAGGGGAGGCAAACACCGCATTCCATTGGTTCAAAATCACATCCGGTGCAAACGTCATGTCAATTCTTATAGCCCTATATAATCTTGTGATTAACTGTTTCCGCATGGGCGTCGTGAGCAATAGTTGTAGAGATTAAAGGGCCATAGGCTCGGTTGGATAAGTGTGATAGTGTGATTTGATGGCATGTCTTAGTCTGTGTATAACGAAACTGAATAGCAGTGTCGGATTATCAACATATTGCAAATCCTCTGACGTGAGGATTGTGCCCCCCAGGGTAGACATCCTGCATTGTGCTCAGCCCTGCCTGTGAGTAAGCGCATGGAGTTAGCTTCCTGTGTTACCGATAGCGCCATGTGATGCTCTAGTGGCATTGCCGGCGCATAAATAGGTAGTTTATTAGCAAGTTTACCTATTGTCTGCCATACCGCTATGGTGGTATCTATGTTTATTTATGACTTAGGAGTATTCCGCCTTGTGTGAGTAATATTGGCACGCAAAGGGATCAGGGAGGTGTCACCATCATCAACCGCTACGTGTGGTATGAAATTATGTCCATGAAACCAATAATATGCGGCTGCGCGCTCAAATAATATACATATGGATCCGGTGCACCGAAACCCCCTTTGTCCTAATCTGAAGTGATGGTCGCCCATGAAACCCACGCCTGCCTACCTCCCCAAATCAATTGAGACCGCAGTGTGGCAAAAAAAACCTGCGTTAGCTCTTTGGGGATATTGGAGAACAGATAAAGCAGACGGGGCAATACCACTATTTTTACCAGAGCAATGCGGTCCGTAAGGGACAGTGGTAGTGCTATCCAGGTGTCTACTTGTTGATCAAGCTTCACACTTGCTCGCCCATAGTTTTCACGCACGGCCACATCCGGATCGCGGTGAACCCATACCCCAAGGTATTTAACTGGGTTTACCAACCATACTATCAGATATTCCAGGGGTGGCACAGTAGTTGTCAGGGGAACTATGATAGAGCTATCCCAATTAATATTAAGACCGGAGACGAGCCCAAATCTAATGTATTCCCTCAATACTTGCGAGTGGTAACGAGCCGGTTCACGGACGAAGAGCACCATATCATCTGCGTATACTGAGATACCAACCGGACGGTAATCAAAATTTAAAGCTGTCTCTCTATGTCTTTGGCGTATAACGCATGCTAGGGGCTCAATGGCGATGGCAAAAAACAGAGGCGATAAAGGGCATCCCTGCTGTTGGCCACGTTTTATAGGGAACTCTTCCGACGTCAGTCTGCCCAGCCATACGCTAGCCGATGGATCAGCATATAGTGTCTGCACCCTCCCAAGGAAGACTAGTGGAAATCCTATACGCTTCAGTATATTAACCCCTTCCCTGCTCATGACGAGCTCAGCTCGTCATGCAGTACAGTGCTCCTGTGGTCATGACGAGCTGAGCTCGTCATGAACAATGGGAAAAAAGGAGTTCCAGCACAGGAGGAAAATCTCTCTAGCAGCGATGGTGTTAAACATGTAACTCCATCCAATGGAGTTGAATGCCTTTGCTGCGTCCAGCATAACCGCCGCAGCATGTAGATTGGGGTCAAGGATGTGCATAATTGCGAAGATGGTACGTAAGTTGCGAGAGGTAGATTGCTCAGGGATAAAAACCTGACTGGTCTGGTAGAACCAGATTCGGCATCAGTGGCTGGAGCTTTGTGGCTAGAATCTTAGCGAGTATTTTTGTATCAAGATTAATCAGAGACAGCGGTCTATAGGAATCACAGAGGTCAGGAGACTTGTCTTTCTTTAGGAGGGTAATTATTTGTGTCTGTCTAAGGGAAGGAGGTAGAGCGCCCACCTCATGTGCAGCAGCATACACCTCCAATAGATATGGAGTGATGAGATCTGAATATGCTTTATAATATTCTACTGTTAGCCCATCCGGGCCTGGCGCATTTGCATTGGGTAGGGCATCGATTGCAGCTTTTATGTACGTCTCATCAATGGGTTGACTCAGATATTCCCGGTGCCCATCCGAGAGCCAAGCACAGGCAATGTCCTCTAGGTACTCCCAGATTGCGGTGTCTGAGTCCACCCCACGTGACGCATACATGCCAGCATAAAAATCTCTAAATTGCTCCATTATGTTTAAGGGGGCATAATGCTCTGTACCGGCCAAATCCTTTATTTTATCGATATGTGAGTCATCTTCTCTAGTCCTGATTTTCTCAACCAAGCTATGGCTCGGCCAGCCCCCCTTGAATTTCCAGCTACATGTCTACTTAAAATATATCGCAGTTCAGTCTCCTCGGCCGAGTCATAGTCCTGAAGTAATGTATGAATACGCCATAGTATATCTGGGGTGGGGCCATCTACATAATCCTTCTCCAGGGTCTGCAGTTCAGTCTCTATTCTGGTGAGCTGTGTTCTAAGATCTTTCAGGATACCGCCCGTAGTGCCTATACATACTCCCCTAATCGTCACCTTAAATGCCTCCCAAAGAGTGCTGGCACTTTCCACTGTGCCCTTGTTTTCAGAAAAGTAATTCTCTATGCCGTGCGGATTGTGTAATTATACAATGGATCTAGTAGCACCTCTGACCGGAAGCACCACATAAATGGACAATGTGTCGCAGTGGGGATCTGAAGCTCCAGTGCAACTGGATTGTGATCTGAAAGCGTGCGTGGGTAATTGGCCACTTTAGTCACCCACCCCGATGCGCACTCACTGAGGAGCCAATAATCCAGCCCAGACCAGCTATTATGCGCGGGTGTGGCATGTGTTCCATCCTTAACTGTACTATTACGCAATCCCCAAATATCTACCAGTTCGAACTCCACCCTAGCTTGGTTAATATTTTGCGCAACAATAGGTGTTCGTGTACACTGTGGGTTAGATTTATCCAAGGCGGGATCCAGATACGTAATAAAGTCTCCCCCTCAATGTGACTGTTTCAGGCCATTGTCGCAAAATGCAATACATTCGCTGAAACACCTCTGGTCCATTCGCTATGGGGGCGTACATGTTTACAAGAGTGATTAACGTGTTCCCCAGTTTACCTTGAACCATCGCACATCGGCCTGCATCATCAATGTGAGTCAAATGTGGAGTGAATGGAATGCCCCTTTTGATCAATAGGAGGTCCCCTGGGCATAAAACGAGTAAGAAGAAGACAATCTAAACCCCGCCCATTTTAGCGTTATCTTATTTTCAGAGACTTTGGGCAGGTGCGTTTCTTGGGCGTCATGTTGATTAAGATATGCAAAGACATGTCTGATAATGTTTCATGTGATTAATCTATAATCGTCACTCATTACCCTTTCTGGCATAACAATTTACACCTGAGTTAGCCCAGCAGCCATCCAACCCGACAGAACACACCGGCTGGGAAACACATTCCACAATCTTGGTGTCCTCATAATCACAACGTTATTCATCTTAACATAATAATCCGCACAGTGGCTAGCTGTAGAGGCGTGAAACCCCCTTCCCTCCCTCCTCCAACTACAACTTCCCAATAAGGTCAAAAATAACACACCCCCACATTCCAAATCGATCCAAATTTAATATATAGGCACAACAAGCAACTAGGGGATCACCCTCTGGGGGGAGGAACAGCAACAAGCACCTACCAGCCAGTAGGGTGGCCAGGTACCAGCTATAATGAAACTTCCTCACTCTGCAGCTCATGCAACACGACACATGCTGAAAAATATGATCGCTGATGAGTAACATTAACATTCGTAACTTTGCCCCTACGGTGTAGCACCGCGTCCCCATCCCCAATGGCCCCAGTGATTATATATAATATTACCGACCTACAATTGGAATAAAATGAAACGTTATGCAGCCATTAGAGCAACTCTTCAATCAGCATCACTTTGGGATGGTGACGTTGTTACGCTCTTGGAGGTGGTTTTAGTCCCTTTAGGAGGACATATGTGTTTTGTAAATTTCAGAGCCGACTTAGAGTCTGTAAAGAAATGAGCCCAACCATCAAGAGTAATTCTTAATTTGACAGGATACATCATGGCATAGGGAATGGAGGCAGATTTCAGCAATCTCTTTGCAGGCATGAACTTCCTTCTGGTCGCCTGCACAGCAGGGGTATAGTCCGGGTAAAAGGAGAGATCTTGGCGTTCTCCTCTCGGAGTATAGCATCCCTGTCCGCATAATTGAGTAAGCGTGCTGCGATTGGGCATGGAGGCATGCCCAGTGCCGGCCGGGGGCCAAGCGAACGGTGCACCCTTTTAACAATCATGACAAGGGAAAGCACAGGCCCAAACAGTTCATCTTCTGTTGAGGTGCATCCGACTTTGTGCTTCCGTAGTTAACTGCTGCACATGATTAATGGCCTTGGTTGACTGTAGTTGATGGACTACACTGCGGTACAGCAGGTCCAAACAGTGGAATGGGGTCTTGCTTCTATGATTGAGGATGTCAGAAGTTACAGTTTGTGATGATTTGTGGTACCCCTCCGATGAGGTGTATTAAAATCTAGGTCCTAACAGTGGAACTGTGTATTGATCCCACAATGGAGTATGTTAGAACTTCATCTGAGAATGGCGATGAAGGTACTCCCTTTGACCAAGTGCAAGCAACTGTAGGTCCCAACAGTGGAATGGTGTCTTGATTCCACAATAGAAGATGTCCAATATTACTTGTTGCTTGATTTTTATAGAACTCCCTCCGTTGAGGTGCATCAGACTCGGTGCTTCCATAGCTAACTGTTGCACATGAATATTGTGCTTAGTTGACACCAGCCGGTGGAGTACACCATGGTACAGCAGGTCCGAACAGTGAAACAGGGTCTTGATTGTATGATTGAGGATGTCAGAAGTTGAAGTTTGATATTATTTCTGTGTACCCCCTCTGATCTGCTGCAACCAAGTCCATGCTTTTGAATTGAATGGTATATGGCTGTCAGGTGTAAATGAATAGTGAGTCTGGCCTACAATGCAGACAGAAGTGTTCACAATTCAGATCGAGTCCAGTAGTCAAGTAACTACAACGCCTATTTGGTATTTGGAGGGGTATTTATAAAGCGCGGCGTTCGCTCCGGAGGGAGCATCATGGCGCTGAAGGTCCTTGAGGCCAGGTCGCAGAGTGGTAGGGGGGAGGCTAGATGGAAGCTTTGGTCCAGTCATCGGGAAGGTTAAAAATCCATGTTTTGAGAAGTTTTCTAAAAGGCTTTACTAGTATTTGTTGTCTTAGGTGTTTGGGCATGCTATTCCAGGCTTTGATAGCCAGGGAGCTTAGAGTTTTTCCTCCTTTAGACTTCAGGTTAAACCTGGTGGAGGACATGAAATTTTCTTGGGCGGAACGGAGGGAACGACTCGGGTTGTAATGTGGGAAGCGTCTGGTAAGATGTATAGGGCCTGTTTTGTTAAAGGCCCGAAAGGCAACGATGAGAATCTTGAAAAGTATTCTCTTGTGCAGGGGAAGCCAGTGCAAGGTCTTTAGGGCTGCAGAGATTGAGGATTTGCGAGGTAATTTTAGGACAAGGCGGGCGGCAGTGTGTAGAACACTTTCGAGTTTGGAGAGAGTGGACTTCTTGGTCCCGGCCAGGAGGCCGTTACAGTAGTCCACGCGCGAGAGAATGAGGGCTACTGTTACAGTTTTTCCGGCATCTAGGGGGAGAAAGTCGAAAAACTTTCTGAGGGATTTAATTATGCCGAAGCATCTGCCGGCCACGGTCGTGGCATGATGGTCAAATGAAAGATCAGAGTCAAAAAGTACACCAAGGTTTCTAGCAGTAGTGACGGTCTGGGGGGGGGCAACAGAGTTATCAGGCCACCAAAGGGCAGGACAGAAAGAGGTGTTCTTTCCGATGGGGGGGATCTCTGTTTTACTAGAGTTGCACCAGAGGTGGTTGGAGTCCATCCATTGGAATACAGCAGTTAGGCAGTATTTAAGATTGAGCTCTGCGTTGTTGGAGTTGTCGTCTAGGGGAATGATCAACTGAGTATCATCGGCATATGAGGTGACAGTTATGCCGAATGATTCAATCAGGGTGAGGAGAGGGATAAGGTAAATATTAAAAAGGAGGGGGCTTAGGATGGACCCTTGGGGGACTCCGGAGGAGACCATTTTCTCTTTAGATTGAAAAGGGCCCAGGGCGACAGATTGGGACCTGTCGCTGAGAAAAGATCTGATCCATGATAGGGCTGAGTCAGAGATGCCAATGTCCATTAATCTGTTAATCAGGATGGAGTGGGATATGGTGTCGAACGCTGCCGTGAGGTCAAGAAGGATCAGAATGGCCTTCTTCCTTTGATCTTGCAACGTTTTGATGGTGTCAGTCAGTTCAATTAAGGCAGTTTCGGTTGAGTGTTTAGGCCGGAACCCAGATTGCTGAGGATGAAGTATGTTGTGGGTTTCCAGGTAGGATTTAAGATCTTTATGGACTAACTGTTCTGTTATTTTTCCCAGCGCAGGGAGAAGGGTGATAGGACGGAGATTGGTCAAGTCCACTGGGGATTTATTAGCTTTTTTCATAAGTGGTTTGACAACACCCTTTTTCCATAAGCGAGGAACAGATCCGGAACTGAGAGACAGGTTGATAATGTCATTGACGGTAGGGTTTATCTCATCAATGATTTGATGGAGAATCTTGGGGGGACAGGGATCGGAAGGGGAGCCGGATTTGCAAGAAAGAATCGCATCTCTGGTTTGGGCCAGAGTGACCGGGGTGAAATTTTTAAGATTGCCAACTGTCGAGCACGGTTGATCGGGATGGGGAAGTGCATGGGGGGTTTGGGGAGGGGGGAAGTTATTTTGGATGTAGGCGATTTTTTCGTCGAAGTATTCCGAGATCTTGTCGCATAGCTCTTGGGATGGGGGAGTTTCGGGTTGGAGAGCTTTGGGATGAGTGAAGGTCTTTACTATTGAAAATAGGGTTTTTTGTTTTTGACTGGCTTCTTTGATGGCTTTTACGTAGAACGCTCTCTTGGCCGATTTGATGCCGGAGAGGTAGTTTTTCCTCTGAAGTATATAGGCGCGGCCGTCGTCATTGTCGTAGGTTCGACGCCATTTACGCTCAGCTTTCCTGCAGAGTAGATGTGCGGAGGCTAAGTCAGGTGTGAACCAGGGAGCGTTGTTTTTAGTTTTCTTCTGAGTTCTATCAGGGTGATTAGTGGGGCTCCGTTTTGTGATTTCTTGTGTGAGCCAGTTATGGAAGAGGTTGGCATCTCTTTCTATGTTTCCGGATAGAGAGGGGGAGTGGGTTTGGAGAATGGGATTAAGAATAAGATTTTTCTGGACGGTTTTCCAGTTGACAGAGTGATCGCGATGAGGATTGATTTTACTGATGGTTTGAGGGCGGCTACTAGAGATGTGGAATGGGATCAGGCTGTGATCAGTCCATATCTGGGGTAGGGGGGGCAGGATGATGAGAGAAGGGAGATTAGAGCAGACACCATCTAGGGTGTGACCTAGTAAATGAGTAGGCGACGTGACACTTTGTTGAAGATGGAAAATTTCGAGTGTCTGAAGAAAATGTCTGGTTTGAGAGTCGGAAGGGGACTCAAGGTGCAAATTAAAGTCTCCTAGAAGGGTAAAATGTGGGTAACGAAGTAGGAAGTGTCCCAGAGCGTCGTTAAGGGAGTCAAGGAATTTAGAAGCATTGCCGGGTGGGCGGTAAATCAGACCACCTGAGAAGGAAAGGGATTGGTTAAGTTTGATGGAAAAGCCCATACCCTCTGAGTCGGTGAGTGGGTCTAGGCTAAAGGTATGACAGTTGAAGGTGTTTTTTAGAATAATTGCAACACCTCCTCCTCTTCCTTTCAGTCTGTCCTGTCTGTGAAAGGAGTAACCTTGGGGGAGGGCAATGGCTATATCAGGGTTGCTGTCTTCTGTGAGCCAAGTTTCGGTGATCATGAGACAATCAAGGTCATAATCTATGATGAGGTCATGAATGTCTTTGCTATGTTTGCACATAGACCGGGCGTTTATCAGGCCACCTTTGAAGAATGGTAGCTGGTTCTTGGGTGGAGTTGACTGGGCAAGGGCGATGGTAAGTGACCAGCGGCATTGAGTGCAGCTGGCAGAACCGACTACCTTTGAAAGGTCAAGTTTGCAGGAGCAGCAGGGAGTACCTCGGAGTCGGAGGAGGTCGTTGGACGCGTACCTGATATGTGAGGGGATTAGGGCAGGGTTTCCCGCGCCTGGCGTGGTCTTGGCGCGGACGGGCGCAGAAGGGCTTGCCTTAGGCGCGCCTTCGGCGCGCAAACGGCGCTCCCGCTGCGCTCGTCCGCTGCGCGTCCTATGCATGCACATATCAAGTGAAGGAAGGGGGCGTGGCCTCGAAGGGGGCAGAGTCAGCGCGCACGCCTGGAGTGATGGCGGCTGCTGGAAAAGAGCGAGGTAGGGCGCGTCAGCTATTGGGATCAGCTGTGCGCAGAAGCAAATGAAAGCGCTAAGGTGTGCGTTGTATTAAAAACACGATACAGTGACACCACACAGAGAGAGAAAATACAGTTTTCCACAATTTAAAAACAAGCGAGTACCTCCATCTCCCGGCTTCCGCCTCAGGACTGGGTCAAGGGTTTACAGTTTACCGCTAGGAATCAGCGGGTTAAGTACAGAGGGCAGGGGGCGTGGCCTCGAAGGGGGGGAATATGTATGGAATATTATGTTTTTAGAATACTTTCTTGAAGACATTTTTTTAAATTACTTATATGTTTACTACAATGACCAAATTTAATTTGCAAGTGCAAAGGAACACTGAATAGTCTACACTGTAGACAGCAGAAATGGTATTTAAATTGTTTTGTTTTATTTATTGCAGATTTTACTGCAGTTTGTTGTTGTCTTTTGTGAAGAGGAAGTGAGAGAAAGTATTCATGAATGTCTGTGTGAGTACTGTCTACAATTAACACTGCGAAAATGTGAAAATCTGATGAACCTCATCACATTCTAATATAACAGTTGATACACCCACTCTGAAATACAGACTGTCATTTTCAAAACCATGAACACACCAATACCAGTTCCTACATATCCACTCAATAATTCCTAGCTGTACACACAGATTCACTCATTCACACATACAGTTACTCATACATACAGTCAGCCATTAATTCAGTATTATCATATGCACTCACATATCTATGCAGACACTCACACACCTCCTCTCATTCGTAGAGTTACTTCCACATCTGGTCAGTCATGGAAATAATCAATACCACTTTCATTTACTCACCTGTGCAGTTATACACATACCACCTCACTTATTTAAATAAACACTAACACATACTTACACTCTAATACAATAAGTAATACAAGCACACACTGATCCATACAGGCACTCTCACAATCACTCACTGTCACATATAGTCATGTATACAGTCCAACACTCACATATACTGCCTTTCACATATGCAGTTAATTACACATGTACCACTGAGGCATCCATTCACTCACCAAAACAGCCATTCACACACTCACCCAGCCATACAGCCCTTTAGAGATAAAGACTTGAGCACATATACCCAGTAAATTATCCACTACAAATCAATAGCCCATATAGATCCGCATTTAGCTGCTAACCAACCCATGCAACCGCTTACACACCAACTGACAACCTAAACTGCGTGAATGTGTGTATCAGTTGCTAACATATGCATTAAGCAAGACACAATTAATCACTCATTTATACAGCCAGTCACAACCTACTAATGAACCATACTGACTCTTATACACCCATTCATTCTTCAAAACAGCTTGGCATATATATATATATATATAAAACTTATTTACATTTTATAGAAACACATAGTCCCCGTATGATGTCATCAGTGATGTCATCAGTGATGTCATTTGAGATGCCATCAGTGATGTCATCAGTGATGTCACTGACCATGTCATGATGAATGATGTAATATGTGACGTCATCAGCAGTGCATTGCGAGGGAGCGAGTTATAGTTAGCTCAACTAACCATAACAGGGGAATTTCTATCGTTTTGTATGAGTGAAATGCCCAACTAACTTTAACGTTCCTGAAACCTATGTTTTTTTCAGTGAATTTCTAAGGTTTTTTAAATGCTAATTTTTAACTATAATGTCACTGAAACCTATGTTTTTTTTAATGAATATATATATATATATATATATATATATATATATATATATATATATATATATATATATATATATATGAGGTACGTGGCGCTCCTAGGCAGCATACAGCATTCAGCCGATCAGACAACTCAGGAACCAGCAAGACCCGTGGTTTGGTGCAAATGTTTTATTTAGTGTTTAGCCCAGCACCAGTCCGCCATGACGCGTTTCGGCTAGAGATAGCCTTGATCACATGACACAATTCAGTGAATTTCTAAGGTTTTTTAAATGCTAATTTCTAACTATAATGTCCCTGAAACGTATGTTTTTTTTAATGAATATATATATATATATATATATATATATATATATATATATATATATATATATATATATATATATATATATATATATATATATATATTCCCAAGGCTCAGCTGAAGAAGAACGAGGCGACGCTGCGGGGCTCATGAAGCACCATTCTTTATTCATTAAAACATTGGGCATGACGCGTTTCGTAGGGTTCCTTTTTCAAATGCCCTTCTGTTCGAAATTGCCTCTGTTACTTGTAGTCCCCATTTTAAGTCCTTTATCAGTTCCTATGCACTAAAGTAGTGTAGGCTACCTGGAATTTGTGGAACGGAGTCATCTCTGCCTCCACAGGTGGACTGCATTTCCCAGCATGCAGTGTTTCTCACTTGCTGGCAGTGGTTCCGTTTGTCAGCATTGCCTTTTCTCTCCATTGAGCAGCTGACATGCCACATTTTCAGGTAAGGACTGCAGCAATTGTTCTGGGCTTCGTTGGTGTTTTTCTTCTTCACTTCCACATCTGGTCAGTCATGAAAATGGAAATAATCAATACCACTTTCATTTACTCACCTGTGCAGTTATACACATACCACCTCAGTTATTTAAATAAACACTAACCCATACTTACACTCTAATACAATAAGTAATACAAGCACATACTGATCCATACAGGCACTCTCACAATCACTCACTGTCACATATAGTCATTTATACAGTCCAACACTCACATATAATGCCTTTCACATATGCAGTTAATTACACATGTACCACTGAGGCATCTATTCACTCACCAACACAGCCATTCACACACTCACCCAGCCATACAGCCCTTTAGAGATACAGACTTGAGCACATATACCCAGTAAATTATCCACTTACACATCTATGCACAGACACACACCTCACACTCACCGACACGGACACTCAGGCACCCATACAGATACTCAGACTACAAATCAATAGCCCATATAGATCCACATTTAGCTGTTAACCAACCCATGCAACCGCTTACACACCAACTGACAACCTAAACTGCGTGAATGTGTGTATCAGTTGCTAACATATGCATTAAGCAAGACACAATTAATCACTCATTTATACAGCCAGTCACACAACTACTAAATCAACCATACCGACTCTTATACACCCATTCATTCTTCAATACAGCTTGGTATATGTATATATATATAAAAAACATATTTACATTTTAAAGAAACACATAGTCACTGTATGATGTCATCAGTGATGTCATCAGTGATGTCATTTGAGATGCCATCAGTGATGTCATCAGTGATGTCACTGACCATGTCATGATGAATGATGTAATGTGTGACGTCATCAGCAGTGCATTGCGAGGGAGCGAGTTATAGTTAGCTCAACTAACCATAACATGGGGAATTTCTATCGTTTTGTATGAGTGAAATGTCCAACTAACTTTAACGTTCCTGAAACCTATGTTTTTTTCAGTGAATTTCTAAGGTTTTTTAAATGCTAATTTCTAACTATAATGTCCCTGAAACCTATTTTTTTAATGAATATATATATATATATATATATATATATATATATATATATATATATATATATATATATATATATATATATATATATATATATATATATATATATATATGTATATATATACTTGGCTCGTTGTATGGTCTGGCCATTTTTTGATTTCCTTTAAGGTAAAGGTGCCAGTAGTTAAAACGTCGATGAAGGTGGGAAATAAGGAGAGGCATAGGAGATGGGCAGGATTTTCCTCTGAGTATTTTAATAGTGCCATGGTACGTGGGGGACCTCCGGGTGGGCTGGAGATAGTGTCAGCTTGTGAGGCCCTAGGCAGGCGCATTTTGGAGGCACTTAATAGCATTGCACCCTGGTCTATTAAAGTGTCAGTGCGACAGATGAAATCTACCCCATGGTTTGGGGTCGAGTTGAGGGAGGCCAAGACGACATGTAAGTGCCTTGAGAGACGCTGGAGAAGAGGCTATCTGACAACACATAAGAGCGAATATAAAGCCAGCATCAAGGGATATCATGTCCTAATCAGAAAGATCCGGTCATCTTATTACAGAGAGAGGATAGAGAGGGCGGACAGTTAAGTCAAGGAGCTATTCACGGTTTACAAAGAAATATCCTCCTTATCTAGTATAGCGGCACCCGTGACAGGATCAGTGGAATCGTGTAACTGGGTGGCAGAGTTCTTTGCTAATAAGGTGGAGAGGATTTATTTCACCTTCCCTGGTGCAGCCAGAGAAGGGTATGTGGTGAATGAGATACCCAGTAGCATAAACGGGTCAGAATGTCTAGTAACTTTCAGTGTCCCTTCTTGGGACAAGTTAGGCAAGATGGCTATCAATATAAAGTCTGGCTCTCCCAAAGACCCTGCCCTGCCTAAAGTAATGAGAGGTAGTATTGAGACCTTAGAGCCATATGTTAGACACCTGTTAGAGCTATCTTTCAGCTCAGGAAAGGTGCCGAAAACATGGAAGGAGGCAGTGGTGCTCCCTTTGAAAAAAAAGCTGAATGTCAGCATGGAGCAATTAGATAACTTGCGTCCCATCTCACTTCTTCCCTACTTCGCTAAGATCGCAGAGAAGGTTGTGAACAAGCCCATATTGACACTCACAAGCTGCTCCATCCTACTCGATCTGTCTTCCGCGCATTCCATTGGACGGAATCAGCTTTGCTCTTCTCCACTGAGACCTTACGGAGATATGCGGATGAGGGTCAGACGGGGGCACTAATTCTACTGGATTTAGGTGCCGCGTTTGACACTGTAGTGCATCATACTCTGCTGCAGTGTCTAAAAAGGGGAGGAGTGGTTGGCAAGGCGTGGGAATGGCTGGAATGCTTTCTTCAAGATCGTAGCTTTCAGGTAGCACAGGGACCATATAGGTCAAAAGCCATTAACCTGAAACAGGGGGTGCCACAAGGGTCCAGTCTTAGCCCAACCCTTTTGAATCTTTTAAGCATGGGCTGAAAATTTGTTCCGCTCGCGGAATTCGCGAATTGTTTGCAATTTTGCGGTCTGCGAATCGCGCGAAATTGCCAAACAATTTGCAATTCGCGAGTTGGAGATTTTTTTTTGCTTGGTCATGCTTCAAAAATACAATCTCGCGCGCGCGGCGTTGACTTACTGTGATTCTGAGTTCGCCGAGTTGTTTTCCTCCCGGTTTGCGTGCGCTGCGCCATTTTGGATCTGACTGCGTGATCGCGCGAGACTTTTTGACCGCGAGTACGTCATGGAGTCCCGCCATCTTGCACTGCGAGATTTTGAGAACGCGAATACATCATAAGGGCCCGCGATCACGCATCACAAGAGTAAACAATAGCGAATAAGTAGATGCGAGCGCAGCTGACATCGGGCGGGAGATTTGAACTGCTCGCTTTCCTGAAGTCGCAAAAATTGAATTCCGCACAAGACATCTATCGCTGGCAGCATAAACCTTCTGAAAATGAAGATTTGTATCAGAATAACTCCCCAGATTGACATTTGGCTGAACTTTTTTGTGCAAGGAGTCCATTTTTGGGGGGGCGAGAGGAAGGAAGTGCCCAGAGTCTCCAACTTCCTGTTCCTGTCCATCAAGCTCCTTCCTAGTGCTTTGTCCATGTCCTGGTCACTTTTCATTTGGATCCGGAGCTGGAAGGATTACTCTTTGTGCCTGCTGCTGGATATATGTATTTGAGGACTTTTTGTTTGGATCTCTTTTGGATTTGAGATTTTACAAGTAAGTTGCTGTTGTTTGTTTGGGGCATTGCAGTTGCTGCAACTACAATTTATAAACTTTTTTCACAACTTTAAAAAAAATATATTGTGGGTAGCCAAAGTATCCAGTAGGCTCAGAGTTAGTCATGGGTGCATTATACAACTGTTTCTGTGAGTTTTGTTGAATTAAAACATCATTTAGGGCATGGACGGCATTGGATTGGGGTGATTTCTGTGTGTATTTCGATGTTTTGGGTGGTGTTGGGGCCTGGTCCAGGGCCTGGCCTTGTGGGTGGGGGTCATTTTGCTGCCTGGTCCAGGGCCTGGCCATGTGGATGGAGGTCTAGGGGCCATTTTGAAGCCTGTCAGTGTGCATTGTGCCATAGGCATGCACCCAGTCTGCCTTGCTTTCATTCAATATGCCCAGGGGTACTCAGTGGTGCATGGACCAAGTCTTTCTGTGGGGTCTCTTGAATTTAAACATCATTTAGGGCATGGATGGCATTGGCTTGGGGTGATTTTTGTGTGTATTTTGATTTTTTGGGTGTTGGGGCCTGGTCCAGGTCCTGGCCATGTGGGTGGGGGGGCATATTGAGGCCAGGTAGTTTTTGCCATAGGCAGGCAAGCTTGCGGGCCATAAGGCCTAGGGTTTGAATGTGTGCATGAAACAACTCTCTCTGTGTGGTCTTTCTTCTATTAATTTAAACATCCATTTTTGATAGGAATTGCAATTTATATTTTGGGTCTTTCCGTTTTTGGGTGTGTTGTATTAAAAGCACGGCATATGCAACATTTATTTAACTGATGTTCCTCTGGCTTCTTTGCTTTTAGGTGCACAAAGACTGAGAACGAGGAGTCATCCTCATCCTCATCACTTGTTGTAGTTCCAGGAAGAAGTATGTGCTGCAGTGTGTGAACAACGTCACGTGACGTCACGTGTGACCACAGACAACTCTGCAACTCGTGCAACTGCATCTTGCTGTTCTGACATCTGAAGAAGATGGGCCCAAAGAAAGGTGTCCGTAGCTCCTCTAACAAGAAAGTTGCCAGTGCCACTGCCAGTAAGAAGGAGCAGAAGAAGCAAGAGGCACCACTTACCAAGGAGACTGGTGTGCCGACCGACACTTTTTTTTGGGGGAAAAAAAAAAATCACGCCTGCAGCAGCGGTGCCCGCCGGGGACCAAACTGGGAGCAGCACCTCCGCTTCGTTGGTCTCAGTGCCACCACGCCAAATTAGGCCCAAGCCCATGAGTGCCGCAGAGGCAGCCACTTTAATTGCTCTTTCACCATCGACCAGTGATGATGGCGTTGACTCATCGCAAAGTAGCATCTAATCAATGCAGAGTGTAACTCATCTGACGAGTGTTCAACCACAGCCTTGATGACAACCACAGGTGCAACAAGGAGAGGCACAAGGAGAGGCACAACTGCCCACAATACTTGTTCCTCCAAAAGTAGCGACACATCAGGAAATCGAGATTCATGCAGAGGTATCAGCCGAGCAAGCCACACTCCTGATGATCCATTGTCTTCCAGATCCCCAGCAAGGAAAAGGAGGGCTAGTACAGCTTCTTCTTCAATCCCCCTTCCTTCTGATGATCTAGATCTTGATTGGCACCCACCAATTCAGTCTGAGAGGTAGGCACGCCATGAGCTGACAAAGCTAGGGAAAAGGAAGATTCCCGCAAGGCTTTCAGTTATGGGTGATGATGAGTCTGACGAAGAAGAAGTAGAAGTGGTGTATTCTGCTGCTGATGAAGAGTCTGACAATGACGACCCAGTCATCACAGTCGTCGCTCCAGCCCCAGCGGGTATGCAGCAGACAGACATTTTTACCCTATCCAGAAATGCTGTGCGGGATGTGGGCGGCGTGGCACTGGTACCACCACCAACACAGGTAACAGCTACACCAACACAACCTACAGCTTCCATATTTTCTCTTCCGAAGGGCCGTAAGGGACCTCTATCCAGCTCGACCTCCATTACCTCAAGTAGTGGTGCTGTAAGTGCACAACATAGCCAAAAGTACAAATCCAAATGTAGCCATTGATATTGCATCTGATGATGACGAGGAGCTGATCGTGCAGGGGGGAGGTGAAGAAGCGAGAGACATTTTTTCTGGTACATACAGTACCCCTGGCAGCAGCACTGCAGTTGTAGCGCCCACACCCTCAACCCCAGCAACATCTAGGAGGCACAGTAAGAGTCTGGTAGAGACACCAATGCGAAAAAGTACATCAATGAGCCTAACTGGGTTGAAGAAGTCTAGATCATCATCACATATGAAAACGGTCTAGACCACCATTAAAAGCATGTTTTGGTCGGAGGCGCCATTTGAACGCCACCACCCAACAGCACGTCTGTATAATGCAATGCTGGCTAAAATGTTAGCGCTGGACCTTCTCCCATTTTCTTTTGTGGAAGGGGCAGGTTTTCTAGAATTTGTGGCAACAGTCTGCCCTAAAAGGAAGGTTCCTAGCCGGTCCTATTTTGCCAAAGTTGCAGTTCCAGCACTACATCAAGATGTGCTGGATGTGATTGGTGCAGCTTTGCAGAAGAGTGCTGTTCACACTATCCACCTGACAACAGATATAAGGACCAGTTGCCAAGCCATTGTTTACATGTGCATCACTGCACACTGGGTCTCTTTTGAGGTGGTTAGAGAGAAGATAGCTGCAGGTGTTGATAGTGTTACAATTTTTCAAGCTACTCGGAAACATGCAACAGTAGCCATGTTTGCCATGGAGAAATCTCATACTGCAGTAAACATTTTGGAGGAGTTTAACAGTAAGGTTTTTGAATGGCTGCAGCCAAGGAGGCGCATGATTGGTTATGTTTCCACGGATCATGGCAGTAATATAGTTAAGACCATGGCTGATGGTGGCTATTTCAGAGTGCCGTGTTTGGCGCACAGCATTAACATTATTGTTGAAGATTTCTTGAAAAAAGAAAACACAGTCAGCATGTTACTGACCACCTGCTGAAGAATCTGCACACATTTCAGCCATTATTTTAAAGCCTGGAAACAGCTGAGGATCATCCAACGTGACAGTAGAGTCCCAGTCATAGGACTCATCCAGGTGGTGGCCACACATTGGAACTCAACCTTCTACATTCTTGAGCGTCTGTTTGAGCAGTACTTGGTAATCAATGAGTATGTCTTTCACGCACACGGTGCTTCTATGAAAGACATGAGGCTAGAGGTGGAGGAATGGGACCTAGTTAAAAGCCTGATTGACATGCTTTGTCCTTTTGAGGTCTTCACGTGTGAAGTCAGCAGGGAGGACTGTACTTTAGGCAAGCTATCCCATTGTTGCGCATGCTAGAGCACCAACTGAAGGCGGTGTCTTCAACGTTCTGAGTTTATGCTGAAAAACAAGACGCATATCGGTTGGCAGAGAGCGTATTAAGCCGCCTAGTTGACAATGCTAGGTTTAAAGCAATACATTCAGAACAACATTACATTTGTGCCACTATTCTGGAGCCACGGTACAAAAAGGCACTGTCCAGCAATACATTAATTCCTTTTTCTGAAGCAGATGTTTCCAAGTACAAACATTGGCTAGCTTTGTCAGCCACTCGGTTCGAAAAAGAGCGGCAGGAAATTGAAGGAACCACCACATGTACTACTAAAGCAGCAGGCCATCCGGCGTCAAGGTCCACTTCTGTGGCCAAAGGCAGTCACTTTCCCTCAGAGCCGTTACTGACACCAGCAACAGTATCATCATCACCTGCACCAGGCCCAGCCATAATATTGTCGGAAGCGGATTGGATAGCTCATCAAGGGTTTGCTCGTTCCAGTGTTGATGCAAAGGCAACAGATGGTACGCAACGTGGAGCACCTCTGGAGGACGTTGAGTGGATGGTGCAGGCCTATCTGGATGACCCAAAAGAGGTCTTCTTTGATCAGAACCCATTGGTGTATTGGTATATGAAAAGGCCTCAATGGCCACTGATCACCAAGCTGGCTATAAATTATTTGGCTTGCCCACTCCCAAGTGTGTCTTCTGAACGTGTTTTCAGTGCTGCTGGTGCCATTGTAACTTCAAAAAGGACCCGCCTCTCGCCCAAAAATGTGGAGAGGCTAACAATGATCAAGATAAATCAGCACTTCATACCACCAGATTACAAAATACGTGAATCCACACAGGAAGAAGAGGACACCGACTTAGGTGACGGAAGTTCTTCTCTGTTAGATGACCTACTCCCATTTCAATTCACAGAGTTTGAGGATGAGCTCTACTTCCCTGAAACCTAGACACTTTTTTTTGTCTTTCTTCACTTTTATTTCTGTGTGTCTTTCTTTGTTTTGCAACTTTTAGCACAACAAAACTCTAATCACAACAAATCCATCACCAGCACTGTCTTCATCCTTTTTCCATATTTAAGGTGCCACTGTCTGCATTCCTGAAGTTCACAAGTTCACAACACAGTCATGCTCCTCTATCCTCCTCCTCCAGACTCCCCCTATCCATTTCCTTCAAGGCAGATGGCCGGATTACGCAGAATCAAGAAACTGTCGCTTCATAGACGAGTCCCCTCAAAAGAAGTGGGACTGGAATGACTGACTATGCTGACTGTTATTCTGAAATTGACATGAGAGGCTGCCCTGTTGCCCTTCACTTAAGAATAAGATGCTGACAAAAAGTGGAACAGGTAATGAATGATGAGATGGCATGCACTGGACAACACTGGCTGTCTGGCTCTGATGAAAGCAATTTCTGTTTGTTTGTTGTGCATGAAATGAATCCTATGTGTTCTGTTATTATTTAATCTTTTACACACTAAATGTAACTCAAGACTACTCTGTTTACCTTGTTTAATGCAAATTGTACTTCTACTGCAGGAGCCACTAAGTTGCATGATTTGATTTTTTAATGTGGAAAATGTCCTTGGACTCACTGTGTGTAGACAGTGACTGCATGAACAACATTGAGTTTGCCAACACCATGATGATTGATGATGAGTCATGATGACCAAAGTTACATAATATCTTTACAGTCACTCACTGGGATAGATGGATCATCATCTTCGATTTACGGAAGAACTATGGCCATTTTGTGAGTGGCAAACAGGTAAACAAGTCAACAACAACCACAGCAGAACTACATGTCTGTCTAGTCGTGGTATGGAGTGGTCGAGCCAGTGTAGTGTTATGCCAGAGTCCAGACAGTAGTTCATTTCAAATTGCGGCTCTGTGGCTTGCTGTATAAAATTAAATTTGCTTTGTCTGTCTGTGTCAAAGAGGTATGCTACATGGAGGTTGGTTCACTCAGTGGTGCCTGCCTTGATGGTCTGCATGGCCCTGGTCTGCTGTGTGCTAATTATTATCCTGGAAACAGAGACTCAGAGTAGGCACTTTAGAAATTATGCATGTATGTAATACTGTCGCCTCTGAAAGTGAAAGTGTTAATTTTGCACTGCACACCGTACCTTATATTTTTCCTCCGGTGTGTTTTAATATCCCTTTCTGTTTTTCCATCGACAATTACAGGCCGGCACTTACCCTGTGGGATGGGAAACTCATTAACTCAGGCTTACCATAGCAATCAGCAATTCCGCATCCGCCAGGCAGGCAGTGGACAGTGTGGTCACCAAGATTGATCGACGGAGCGCCCGATGGAATGGAGGAGTACCGCGAATAGGAGGAATGGCTGGATGCATGCAACTTCCCAATTTGACCAGGACAACTACAACATACAGTAACATTATCCACTTCACTTGTCCTTATCTTTTAAATAATGTTATTGTTGTGAACTTCTATGAATGCGACTCTGTGCGTTTGCTCTCTGCTTCAAATTCATCCCTACAGCTATTTGATAAGTTTCTTTGCTATTTTTAAAACTAATGTAGTGTACTACTAAGTGTTTATTCTCTCTGAGGGCAGATAGGCAAGTGAAATTGCGTAATCACTGCAGCCCTGTACTGTCTGTGGGCCCGATTCACAGAATGAACTTAAGACTCAATCCTAAACTTACTACTATTTTTGTATTCACAGAATGCACTTACTACTTTTGGCATTCACAGAATGAACTTACTACTTTTGGTATTCACAGAAGTTAGGATTTTGTCTTAAGTTTGTCTTAAGACGGACTTAAGACAGACTTAAGACAGACTTAAGACAAAATCCTAACTTCTCTGAATACCAAAAGTAGTAAGTTTATTCTGTGAATGCCAAAAGTAGTAAGTGCATTCTGTGAATACCAAAATAGTAGTAAGTTTAGGATTGAGTCTTAAGTTTATTCTGTGAATCGGGCCCTAATTGTTTAGTACTAGTTAGTAAGTTGTAGTAAGTACTACTTTTCAGTAACCTAACCATCCATTTAGCAAACAACTTCATGCATGCACTTCCTTTATGTCTCTTAAAAGATTTATGGATATCTTCGTATCCAAAGATTTGTTTTTCTTCAATTGTTGTTTGTCCATGTTGTGTTTTTTTTCTCTCTCCAAAAAACTTTCCCAAAAACCCCCATTCCCATCCATTTTTCAAACCCTAACCCTCTTCCCCCAGGCTGTGTGGTTTTCATTGAGGTGTGACTGAATGACACCAATAATTCCACACGCTTGCTGGGGAGGATAAGGTCAAAAGCAACAGAAAATAAATTTTAAGGCAGGTCAAGGAATCCGAGGATATATTCTTATTCTGCTTGCAACACACCCATGAGTATTTGCAAATCAATTCAGAATTTCATGTCCGCCATTGAGTGGATATATCATCCACAACATCCTCCTACACGTGACGAAAGCTTACGCTGCTGTGTCCTTCAGTACTAGTTCTTGCAGTAGCCATAATCCACGCAACTAGTAGTTAACTTTTCATTGAATACTTTAGCATTGCTTAGGCTACAACTTATGGCACTGTCTTGTATACTGTAGTATCGTACTGTTCTAATGCTCCTCTCAGGCCACTCAATGACTCATTTCCTTTTTTTTCATATGCTGCTACTGCCAGTGTGTACCACTACTACTACTACCACCACAACAATGCCATTTCATACGTCTAGGATTCCATAGCCAACCTTAATCTCCTTTTGCCATGCAGCCAGCCCTGTGCCTAACCCTATTCTCAAACACAAATCAGAGGTAAGATAAGCATTTTGGGGGAGGAAAATAATGGAGTAGTAGGAGAGGAGAGAATGGTGGTAGTACTAGTAAAGTAGTAGGACAATTGAATTCACTAACTTGGTCAGCGGCACTTTTGTACAATTACTTAGACAATTTGAATTAACCAGCCAGTTAAGTTTCAGGAAAACAAACAAACAGTTAACCCCCCCCCCCGCCTACCCCAGAAAACAGTAAAAACACGAATGCTATGTTTAATTGGAAAATAAATAATTAGTTCGACCCTACAAAAATAAACTATTCCACAAGACCCGACTCACCCCCCTCCCTAACCCCAACCAATGTCCATGAAACGTCCCAAAAAGTTCCAAAACCACAACGCCCAATTCCCCCCCCCAAAAGGCTTTAAAAAAGGGGCAAGGGGCAGTCTCTACTTTGGCCGGCGGTGTCCTGTGGCCAGGTGGTCACGCAGCTCTCTCCGGAGGGCCTTGAGCAGGACTTTCTGCCTCTCCACCTCCTGCTCAGGGCAGGCCGCTCACAGGATAAGGCAGTGCACACGCACCTTGTAGGTACTGTGGGGGCAGTTGTTGGTTTGGCTGCTCGGCGGCGGCGGCGGGTGGCTACCGGACCACGGCGCTGTACTGCTGGAGGATTGCGCTTGCTGTATGACCCTGAGGCAGTGGAGGAGGATGCAGCTGTTGTTGTTGACTGAGAGTCATACTCCTCCTCCTGAGCCACCAGCCGCCGATATTCGGCGACAATTGCCTCCAGCTTCCGGCGTCTGACCCGGATAGCCAACTCCTTCCTCGATAGTTTAGAAGGAGTATCTATATGAAGAAAGACAAAAATACTGTAACCAGTACTCTTTAAGATTAACACAAAATAATTCAACAGAAGGTTGTGTCACAGTAGCACTAGCAACTTGCAAGCACAGTACATAACATTTGTGGCATGTATCTATCTAACCTCCCACTTCATCGGCCTCTGCCCTAACATTAGTGGGAGTTTCAGGAATTCTACTAGCACTATGGACTCACTACATTCAATTCAGACAGTACACCAGTCTTCTTCTTCTCTCTTGTTTAACAAAATTAGTACGTAAACTTGTGGAAGCCGGCATAATGCCAGCGCAGTCAGCTTGCACCCAAGAAAAACAGATGCAAGCCATGATGACGCAGACTTGCGTTACTGTTACCAGTACATGCAGGTGGGGAAGCTCTTACTTTTCTATTACGGGTGGCACTGGCCATACTCTGTTACAAGGGCTACTGCTCAGTTAATTTAACTTTCACCTTGCCCTGCCCCTGACTACTACAAAAGGAAAATGAAGAAGATAATATGATCATCTATCCCTTCACATGATATTTGCTTATGTAAGGGATGACTTTAGGTGCTTTGTTTGTTATTGATTTAGTGAACACCGATAGGCCACACATGAATGACAGAGTTGAAAAAAAATTATTAACATAGGTAGTGAGGGTCCCCGTAATCGCCAGAGGAAGGCACTTGTGACTTGACTTGATAATGTGAACTATACAATATAGATACACAATATATGCTGTGCTTGCAAACTACTGTTAGTCAAGGGAGTGTTCTGAAAAATTACAACTTCTACTTTCCTCGACTTTGCTACTCTGGCACGGACGTGCGATGTTACATGCTCTTCAAAATAACACTCTTCATCCAGTGACTGTCTACTCTACATACACCTATGCTATCTATGAGGAAGATACCATCCAGGCATCCATCCATTCAAAGTAAATGTCAATCATTCTTCTTAATATCTCAACTGGACAACCCTTACTTTTTCTCACCAAAAAACACCCTTTTTATTTTATTTTGTAAACCGCCACCCATGCATCCGTGCTTGACTTGCATTTGAATTTGACCCAAAGGACATATTGCACACACATGCAGTTTCTGTTTCACCCACCCAGGCAGTCCTCTTTTCTTTTTCCTTCCACCCATCCTTGCTTCAACCGCCCATGCATCAGATTCCTACCAGCCGCCTCTGCCTGCATTCAAAAACACATATCAGTCTTTGCCAGTCATTAATTTAACTCGCTCGTCCTTCCTCCTTCCTTACACCCTTCTTTCCCTTTTCGTTCATCCTATCCATCAAGTTCATCTATGATCTGACTTGGCTTCTTGACAGCTGAGTTGAAGTCAAATTTAGAGGAGGCCATTGGTTATTCGTCAACTCCCGCTGCTATTGCTAATGCGAAGTCAAGGGTGACTGTCTTCTACCTGGTTGACAAAAACTTAGTTCTAAATTTGTAAGTGTACTTGTACTATACAACATATACCCCTGCAGCGAGCCTACTCTGCAATCTCAATAAGTAAGGAATATAATAGCTTACCACTGCCCGCCACTACTGAGGCATCCCCCACAGCAGTTCCTGCGGCCACTGGTGGCAACACATCCGCCCCTGGAGTGACCACCTCCGCGCTGGCCCCGGCACTGGTGTTTGTCTGTGCCAATGGTGTTCCACCTAGAAAAAACATTTCATATTTTTAGATGCCATATACACCACTCCCTATTTTGTCTAGAAATGAAAAAAAAATGTTACTACATAAAGAAATTTAATTATTTGTGAATCTCTAGTCTAAACTAAAAATTCCCCTTTCGGAAGGAGTTGTTTTACTTTTAATAAAGCTTTAAAACTTACATAGACTCTGTGGTTTTGGTCATAAGTGAGTGAGTGAAAGGGTTTGCAATTTGCAAGCATGATTCCATGACTCTGAGAGGTCGGGACTCTGACTCCGTAGTCTTATGTCTGGGTTGTATAATCATTCGGGATCATCGCTGCATTCGGGAGCTAAATAATGACTCTGACACACTACCTAGTCAGTAAGGAGATTGGGGGTTCAACTTCTGTTATGACTGAGGTATGTGGAAAGTCTAACTGTGCCTATTATCACCAATGCCCTATTTCTTGTCCATAGCTCTGTATGTGCAGAATAGTCCCTGCAACAGTAATAGTATGTCCTCCTATCCAATCAAAAAGTAAACTAGTATCTTATTCTCGGTGGCCATTGACATTTTATTGTTGGGAATTGTCAAAGCATAAACATTAAGAAGACTTCAATAGACATTCTGGACAACCCAGAGGGCTGCACTCAGTGCCTAGAGCTGTTGCTGAATAGGAGTTTTGTTTAACACCTTTTGCCAACTGTGCAAGCTTAGCTAGCTACACAGACAGACTAATAATAATAAATAGTAGTAGCACAGAGAGTCATAGTAGAGGCTGGATAAGAATTTAGAAACCGTCTACAAGAAGATCAAAGACGATTTAGGAAAAAATAGAACTATGATGAACGTTTGGAATAAACAGGTGCTGCAAAAGTTAGGGAAGTATAATTATTAATATTAACAGGAAAACTTACTGGGGCCAGCAGAAGAGCCCTCGGCGGACCGATCCTGGCCTTCCTGCTCCGCCGGCGCCGCCACAGCCACCTCTGTCCTCTTGCCCCTGGGAGGAGCTGATGTACATGAAAGAAGGACACAAACATGGATGATTGTTGTCAACAAAATCAAACATTTCAAAAAAGCAATAACAAATTATTTTGGGGAAATAAACAACAATTGCACTAAATTTATTGACCTATCTGATGTGGTCTACTAGGATATTAGTATTGCTGGATTAGCGGACCATCTACTTGGAAAGTTGTATAACTCACTAAACCAAGTACAAAAAGGTCTGGCAGCACTCAGCAGCACACAAAGTGACAGACACAGTCCGTCATGATTGCAGACCACTAAAAAATGTCCTACTAAATAACAAGTCATAATATACTCAACAAAGGAAGGACTGGACTTGAGTCTCTAGTCTCTCTAGCATTACACAGTTCTTTAAAGTACACTCATACATATTCACTCAGGCCAAATGAGCACAAAATTGAAAACAAGTAGGCATGGTAGCACTGCCACTGACTGAGCAGGCGAGCACCTGCAACCACAGAAGCTTTTGAAACATAATTTACCTGCAAGCTAATCGGCAGCATTTTTGCTCTTCGATAAAAACATATATTTGCAATATAACACAGAGCAGAAGAAAACAAAGTAGTTATTAAATAGCTGCTAGTACTCACCAAGCCCAGGGATCTCGACGCCAAGCAGGTCGAGCAGGTCTTTTTCCCGGTCCAGTATGTCGGACCACTGGTGCGTCACCTGGTTGGAGGTGCACCGGACCCCTGACTCCTGATACATGGCACGGCACACCTTACCCTATAGCTGACGATGCTCCCAGAGTCTGTACCCGATACCGGGCCTGCCACCTGCTGCGACGGTCTTGGAGGTGGTGCTGCACAAAGAAGACCAGTGCGTCCACCTCCACCTCGCTGAAGATCTCCCTGGGACTTACAGACTCCCCCCCCTTAAACGCCCGCAAGGGAGCCGGCTGCGGGGTGCGGGACTCTTCCCCTTGGACTTGCTGGCTCCCTTTGTCAAGGTCCTGGGTTAAAGAAATGAAAAATGGGAAAGAATAGGGAGAAAAAAGTAAATAAAAGTTAAGCGAGAGCTAAAAAAAATAGTTATTAAGGTAACAAAAAGTAGAAAAAAACACAAAATATAGTTGTACAAAAATAGAGAAATAGATAATGAGTAAAAGAAGATTAAAAAAAAGTTCAAACAAAGAAAGGATATCAAAGATTGAAGCAGGATAGAAAAGGCATGCCCAGAACCGTAGCAATGAATGAAAAACAAGAGGGCCGCGCCCATTGCAACCACGTGGGTAAGTTTGCCCAATATTTTCCCTGCGAGCACGCAAAAACAGACGCGAACAAGCAATTGCGCCCGGGAACAGGAAATGCACAATGCGAGCATGCAACTAGTGCCTGGAAATGGAAATACGCATCGCGAACAGTGAAAACAAGATGGCCGCGCCCATATACGATCGCATAGGTAACTTCGCGGTAGCCGCGGTGAAAAAAAATCCTGCGAACTCCCAAAAATAAAAAAAACGCAATCTCACGAAAGTTTGCGTATTTTGCGGACTGCGAGTACGCTTTCGCGCAAACTTGCAAAATTTGCCCATACCTAGAATCTTTATGTAGCGCCAGTGTCGGAGATTACCGAAAAATTTGGGGTGGAAGTTGTGTCGTATGCAGACTACACTCAGCAGGTCGTGGCCTTGACACAACCAGATGAGAGGGCAGCCAGTAATTTCACCTCTTGCTTACAAGAACTGGCAGTCTGGATGGCCAATAACTTCTTCAAATTAAACGGTAATAAAATCGAGGTGCTGATTGTCCGGAAGGCGCCGTCGGTGTGGACTTCGGCTTGGTGAACAACTCACCACACTGCACCTCTCCTGGCTTCACCCTGGCCCCATCCTGGGACCCGGGACTTCGATGCGGAGCCCATGAGGCTCCAGACAGCTTCCCACAGGCAGGGGGAGGTGGAGATGGCTTCTGCGATGCTCTGCCCCCAACCAGGCAGACTGAATGGCTTCCTTCCCTCGGTGCTCGGGCAAAGGCGCGCTTTGCGCTCGGGCCGCGGCGGTGCTTTGCAGCGGGGATTTCTTTGTTTGGCGCCAGTGTAGGGTCGGCACCAGCCTCAATTTCGAAGGCAGGAAAGACGCGGGGTAGGCACCCGCTGTGGGAATAAAATACACATGCGGCAGAAACACAGGGTGGGCTCCCGCTGTTTCAATAATAATGTGCAGCGCCGCACAAATGCAGTGTAGGCACCTGCCAAGGCAGCAAAATGCGATAGAACAGCGGGGTGGGCACCTGCTTGCGAAAACAGCATAAATGCGGGGTGTGCACCAGCTCCTTTTAAAAAAATTTAGACGGGAATCCCACATGCTGGGATTCCCTCGCAGCACAGCGCTCCAGACATCAGCTCCTTCGTCTTCTGGAGAACCAGGCCTTATTTTCTTGATTCTTATCACTCTTTTCCACTTTAATATCCATTCTCTAAGGCGTTGCTCACAGCAATCTTCTTAGATCACTTAGCTGTGATTATTAGCCGTCCTATGACACTGCAAGTCCTGCAGACCTACTGTCACTACTCAGGTCACACCATAAGAATCCTACTGTGACCCTGCAACTTGATGGATAGTGAAAAAGAAATGTCTCTCAAAAGTGTGATCAGAAAAAGAAAAAGGAAAAAATTCAATTGTCTTTCATCAGTGTGGGTCTTAAGTTGTACCATGTCTTATTAGGTACCGTTTGTTCTCGAACAAAGTCCCTGAATTTACTGTGTTCAATCGCAGATGTGATGGTACAGCTTCTTGCAACACGTCATTGTCTTCTTTTTCAGAGTTCGTTCGATCCAGGTGTGCACTACTGATACAAATTGAGGGACCCTTTTGCTTTCACTGTCATTTACACCCTTACGGACCCACTGGTCGAAAGGCAAAGGCAAAGGTACCCTCTTGCAGTGCACGCCATTAACCCAATTCTTCTTCCCGACGACCTTCACTGCTGTACGTGTTGCTAGCAGAACTTGCCGAGGCGGGCCCCAACCAGGTTCCAAATTCTTTTTTCGCTGAAAATTCTTCAAGCAGACCCAGTCGCCGGGTTGGATGGAGTGAACTGGGTCTGCGGAGGCCTCCGGCAAAGCATTTTGAGCCTGTTGGTGAAGAACACGCAATTTAGTCAATCAACATTGGATACGGGATGTCAGAGTACTTTTTAGGTCGAGGGACTCCCCAGACGTTAGCTGGGCGCCCAAAAACGACTTCATATGGGCTGAGTCCTAAACGAGAATGTACAGTAGTTCTCGTGGATAAAAGTGCCAAAGGTAATGCGTCAGGCCAAGCACGACCCGTGCAAGCCTGAATCTTTGCCATCTTAAGCTTGAGAGTGCCATTATAGCACTCTACCAAACCTGTTGACCGAGGGTGGTTTGCCGCATGGACTTTCTGCCTAATACCAGGACCCGCACACACCTTCTGCATAATTTGGCCTACAAATTCACTTCCATTGTCACTCCAGACAATTCGCGGCAAACCAAACCTCGGAAGAAATTCCTTCAAAAGGATTTTGGCAGTAGACAAAGCAGTATTGTCCTTTAGGGGGTAGGCCTCTATCCATCTGGAAAAGGCACACACTACCACCAGAACATACTTGAGGTTATTACAACGTTCCATATGAATGCAATCAATTTGCAATACCTCAAAAGGGTACGTAGGGGGAGAAAAATTACCTGCTGGAGTTGGGGTTCACTTTCCTGGATTATGCATTAAAAAAACGATACAATGTTTCACCACATTCTCCGCACATTTAGGAATTCCTTCATTCTGCCATACTGGAGCCAGAAGTTTGCATATTCCTTTTGCACTGATGTGGGCTGTACCATGCGCCATAGTAACTACAGGCAGTACATAGGCGTCTGGTAACAGCCAACGCTGATGTTCTGACAATTCCGTCCAACACCCTGTCGCGTCCAACATTCCCGTACTATCTCTCCACTTACTCAATTCCTTTTCAGTAGCCTCTTCTTGAATCATTCTCACACTTTCTATTGTGTCCTCACACATTCCTCCCTCTCTGACCCATCTTGCAGGGCTTGCAACACACATGCAACTCGTAGCATCTCTTGCTGTTTCTTTTGCTACCTCATCTGCAAAAGCATTCCCGTGACCCACATCATCAATGATCCTCTTATGAGCACTACACTTCACTATCGCTATTTGGGTAGGCAAAGCAAGTGATTCGAGAAGGTCAGTTACCAACTGACCCTGCTGTATCTTAGTCCCATGGGAAGTAAAGAATATTCTTTCCTTCCACAAACGACCGAAACTATGAGCCACGCCAAAGGCGTATTGGCTATCCGTGTAAACATTCACTCTCTTTCCCTTAGCCAACACACACGATCTTGTCAGGGCAATCAGTTCAGCTGCTTGGGCTGAATTCTGTCTAATGCGTGCTGTCTCCACTACTGTATAGAAGGTGTTAACAGCATAGGCTGCAGTCGTCTCGCCATTAGGAAGCTTGAAACAAGACCCATCCACCCATAGGATCCCATCCGGGTCCAAGAGTGGTGTGTCTTTTAAGTCTATTCTGCCTTTCGTTTCCTCCTCTGTTCGGAGAAAACAATCATGCTGTTCTTGAGTGTCTTTCCCTTCCAGAATGGGTAACAATGTTGCTGGATTCAAAGTATTACACTGCTTGATGTGTATATGACCAGCCAAGAGCGTCAGCTCATACCCAGACAAGCGGGCACTCGTAAGATGTTGTTTTTTTGTTCTGTTCAAAAGAGCATCTACTGCATGTGGTACCATAACAACAAGAGTGTTCTCCAGTACCAATCCAGCAGATTGATGAATGGAAATCGCTGCTGCTGCTGTAGCTCTGAGACAACTAGGCAATGCCTTGGCTACTGGATCCAATGTAGCGAAAAATAGGCACATGGCCCTTGTTTGTCTCCAAATTGTTGCAATAAAACTGACAACGCGCAACCTTCTCTTTCATGAACGTAAAGTGTGAAAGGCTTACTGAAATCTGGAGTACCTAACACAGGGGCAGAACACAAGGCAGTACATAACAGAGAAAAACTCTTCTGACATTCGTCAGTCCAAGAAAGCGGTTGGGGTGTATCTTTCAGAGTAAGTGCCTGCAGAGGTTTAGCCAACAAAGAAAAATTTGGAATCCACTGTCTACAATAAGAGGTAATGCCCAGAAAGGCACGCATCTCCCTTTGTGTGGATGGTACAGCCATTCGCGCGATTGCTTGAATACGTTCTGGGGTAAATCGTCTTCCCTCCTTCGACAAGAGATGACCTAAGTAGGTAACCTCATGGCAACAATATTGCAACTTAGAGGGTGACACCTTGTGATGCAGGTCAGACAAATGATGCAACAATGAAACAGTCACATCCTTAAACACATCCGCTGAATCAACAAATCATCCACATACTGAATAAGAGTGGCACCTGGGGGCAAAGTGAAAGCATCGAGCTGAGAGTTCAAAGCCTGACTATAAATGGAGGGATTCTCACAATAGCCTTGAGGTGCACGTTTGAATCGGAAATTTCGACCTCCGATAGAGAAGCCAAAAATATCTTTACTTTCCTCAGCAATAGGAATGCTGAAGAAAGCATTTTTGAGATCAATAACCGAGAATTTGCCGCTGAAGCGGGTATCATAGTGAGCAAGGCAGTGATATCTGGGACAACAGAAAACTGGGGGACAACAATTTTGTTGACCTCCTGAAGATCGATCACAAAGCGATATACAGGAGGCTGAGAAGGATCAGTGCGTTTAAGGACAGGTAGAACAGGACTGTTGCAAACATGTCCTCTCGTTTCTTTGACCACACCCTTCTGAACCAGATCATAGATAATAGCCAACAAAGCTCGTTCACCATCATTGGAAATGTTATACTGAGGAATGCGTGGTAATTTAACATTAGGCTTAATAGTAACCACGTAAGGCGGAATCTGGAGCAGACCAACATCATTCGGACCCATAGCCCAGAGCTTAGCAGGAAGAGAATGCAATTCGGGTGGGAGTTGGTCCTCTACCTCTAGGTGCTGATTGAAAACCCCACGGCCTCGCGGCCCAGAGAATCCACCATTACGCTCCAATAAAACCGGACAGCTATTCTTAAAATGACCTTCCTCTTTACAATAGGCACATTGATTAGGACCTAGTAAAGGTCGCGGAAAAAAAGGTTCAGGTTTTTGTAACAACCTCTGAAGCTGGGGAGCCTGTTGAAATTGGCGCTGATCAGAACAAGAGGGATAAGCTTGTTGTAAAAGAACCTTCATGTTTAATTCCTTAGTCTTCTTCTCGATCTTATCCTTTTCCTCCTTATCCCTACTCTGTTAATACTGAGCAGTAGCTAATATCTGTGCAGAGGAAGAAACAGCACAAGAACCTTCGGAGTCTTTCAATTTATGTGATAATTCTGGAAGTAAATTAAATACAAATGTATCCACGAATAATCGCTGTCCATCTTCAGTACTCCTATCTTGAACACTGTGGTCGATAAACGTCTCCTCGAAACGAGTAAAGAAATCGGAGACACTCATCTTTCTTCTGCTTACACGCAGCTAACTTATTCCAGTTAACACGTAAGGCAGGCATCATCGTTTTCATTAAAATGATGATTCTACCTGGCAATTGTGCAATCAAATCATCTGGCTTAGCACCACCTACCTGTGCTGCATCCGCAGCAGTTATAGCAGCCCAATTACCACCTAAAGCTTGGTCGTGGTCCTCCCTACGAATCCGAGCCCACAACGCTTGTGGAACTACATTCCCCATCAGCATATCAATATCGGCCAAATTCATGATACACGCATCAACAGTCTGGGACAGCTCTTTGTAATACCCAGCAGGATTTTTACGAGGGTCCGGTAAATACTGTTTGAGCGCCAAAACTTCAGATCGTTTCTAGGGGACATGTACCCATATACACTGAAAATGAGCAGGGATACGCAGAATATTGCCTGCCTGCAGAACCTCTTCTCTCCATACTGGAGAAACTTCCCTCATAGAATAATGTTTCATTTTCTATCTAACCGCAGGATCAGGTTCAAGAATAGTCTGAGAAGAAAATAAAGACCTAAAAGTGACAAGTGTCCTAACGGCATCTTCAACTTCAGAATCCATAATAAGACCTTTATCAAACTTAGCCTGCACGTCCAACAGACCCTGAGGAACTAGACCCAAATCCATATCCTCCCATCCTTTGACAAGATTGTCACACATAATAATAAAAACATATCTTTGTGTGGGCGCATTCCACTGCATAAAGGTACTCAAGATATCGGGCACACTATACTGTGGACCACTCATTATCCATTTGTGAGCAAGAGAGTCCAACGCAATTCGTTCGTCGGAGCCTGGGATTTGACTACAAGACTGTCTTCGAGACAAAACAGGAGTCAAGGAAAAAGACCCACAGAAGGGGGAGAGAAGGCCAGAAACAATATCAACCAACCGTTTACGAGCTGGAGGAGAATCTGACAGTAAAACTGGAGACAAGGTATTAAGCAAAGGAGGAGAAGGCCTGATCGTTACAAGAGGAACCGAGGGTAAAGGAGACTGAGGCACAGAAGTTGTTGGCAAAGGAGGCGGGGGTGGCAATACTGGAAGGGGCAATTGTGGAAGAGCTGGATCAACTGGTTGAACAACAGGTTGCTGGACAGGTGGCAACAATAAGGGTGCATTAGCACCTGGTACATAAGGCGGCGGCAATCCCAACAAATGGTACATCAAGAGATCTTCGTCAAGATCCTTACTCTGTGAAGAAGTAGGCAACACAGAGTAGCATCAATCTATTGCCATACGATGCTGTCTGTCTGAAACTTCAATCGCTCGATCAATCTCATTTTCTTTGAACTGCTGGGCAGCCTGTATAATCGTCATATCTTTCGCCTTTCTATCTTTTTTTGCCTGCTTAATTTTTCTCTGCTTGGCTTCTTTACGCCAAAGGCGTAAAGAGTCAAACATCGCCGGCCGGGCTTTTCTTTTGAACAAAATTACTTCCAGATTGTTTAATATGTCAGGCTCAAAGCTACCATTTTGTGGCCACTGCAAAACACCATCTTTCTTGAGGTATCGTATCCATGCCTCGTTAAAGGCAATGGGGCAACACCATGTTTAAAATAGAGCTCATAAGTGGAAGTTCCAACCGGAGGAATCGGACAAGAGTCCTCGAGCCGGGAATCCCTATTACAACCAAAACAACAAAACTTCCTACATTTGCTAAAACCAGCCATCTTTATTGCACTGGTCTGTTTACCAACTTCAAGGGGTTAAAACAAATAACACAGCACAAACGTACTCACCCCTTGACTTCGGCTATTGCAATGGTCGAATAACAAAACCCAAAAAACAAAACAAAGAAGTGGGCGCTACCCACGAATACTTAACTGAGTGTTCTCTCATGCAAACAGAGGACCGTCTAACGTCTCGCGATACCAGCCATCACCAAAGGGACCAAGGCAGGGCGGCAGTCAGGGCAGCAGTCCTCAGCAGCCATCGGAAAGGAGTAACCACGCTGCAAAAGACCTTCGGTCCACTTCGACATGCAGGGTCGCTTGACGTGGTTCGCGAATCCTCTGGAATTTTCTTGCAAGGCTTCTCACGACCCTCGGGCTGACCCGCTACCACTGAAGCTGCCCTACGTTGGGCGCCAGTTGGAGAACTGGACCTTATGGGCCTGGCGGCGCAGGGCACGCCTTAAATCCCCGAGTTTACCTGACTTGTCGGACAGAGACACAAGACACTCTGTTGGGCGTAGAAAACCAGGTTTATTAGCTAAGCACAGTTGTCCCAGAAGTACAGTGTATGTTCTCAGGAGACTGCCACTTTACTCCGTGGTGTACAATCTTTTATAGCCACATATTTACAACGTATACAACCAGTACATACAAAGCAAGCCAATAGGAAAAGTTGGAAAAAAAACTATCAAGTGTCCCAAATACGCCCCTCTTTCAAACCATGTGTGCCATCCCTCCCCACAAATTAATCAGTGCTAGTGCCTACAATCCAATTTGCAGGTGGCAGGACGTATTTGTGTGCCTCAAAGGATAGTTGTGTAACAAGAGAATACAAGGAGAGAATAGCGAAGGCCAGTCGGATAAGATAATGTAAGGAAAGAATAGGAGAAGCCAAATAGTCAGTCGAGAATGGATCAATCAACTCGGACACGGATTAGTGAACTCGGCCAGACCCTGACATCGGTTTCGTAAACAAGGGCAGGGGGTTACTTTTTAACAGAAGAGACACGTAGCAGCTGAGAAAAGTAAAAACACTCCGTTCGCCGTGCTGCCTGAGTGAGGGCAACACAAAATGACGACGAGACACAAAATGGCAGCTAAATACGGGACGAAGTTGGAAACCGAAGAACCTCACTTCCTGGGCAGTACAGATAAAGTGCTCTCCTCATGCAGGAGTAAAGTTGCAGCGCTAAGTCCAGGAATGCAGGACTAGGAGTCCTGGGTGCTGGAAAACAGTTGTAGCACTTCATGAGGCGCTAGACAACAAGAAGAGCACAGTCAATGCAAATATAGCACTCTGGCAGCACAGCGCCGCAGGACCCACGCACCTTCTTCTCCTGGGCAGGGGCTTGTGGCAGCGCTCACAAGGCGCTAAAGGGCTCATAGTCCCAGGGTCCTACAGAGGGAGTAACGCCCACAGATGATAGTGCTCACGAGGTGCTAGGGCAGGAGAGCAGGCAGGCAATGCTGGGCAAGATCAGCAGTCAGTGGGCACTCATCAATGCAGGACAGCAGTTCCTAGGAACGGTCAACCCCCGTAAGGTGGCACTCCTCCTGGCAGTGCAGTCTTCACTCCAGCAATGGGCTCTCACTAGCCCTGTGGAGAGCAGAGGGGGACAGATGGGCTATGGGGCCAGCACACATGGCCCTTGCGGCGGTACCTCCTGGCATAGTGTCCCCTCTCAATCAAGTCTACGCTCAGTCTATCCACATGGAGGCTCAGCTCATCCTTATATACGCCCCTCACCCCACCTACTAGAAAAAGCCAGAAGCTTCTGGAAGGGTCCTGGCAGTTCCAGTCCCAACTGTCACTGTGGGGGAGGTGTAGAGCACCCTGTCACTTCACTTTGAGCACTAGACCACCAACCCACCTCAGGCAGGCACACAGTACATCAAAATGGCGAAAATGACATTTACACAATGGTAACAATAAACCTGGGCACACCATTGCAGTACATTTATCATTTTCCATCTAACACATCAAACATATAGATTATTTGTGTTTCCTTTCGAGGCATCCATAGAGGGGGGAGTTCCCAATACTAGCCTATGGGGTTGAAAGCACACGCACTTCGCACTGCTAACCAGCGCTAAAGTGCCTAGAGTCCTGAAACCACCCACTTCAGGGTTTGAAAAAAACTAGAGGGAAGGCAAAAAGTTCTGGGATGACATTGCAAGCATGGCCAAGTCCAACACCCTGCTTACACTGTTTTTTAACCTTTGACACCACAAGATATTTAATAAATTTGTTTTCTCTTGGTAGTCAATTTTACTTTTCACGTTACACCCTGCATTACGTTTTTTCACCCACACTGTCTTTATGCTCCATTGATCTTATGAGATCTAGCCAGTGGACCACACTAAAACATTTGCGACTCCTTTGTAGCTCCTTGGTTGCACTAGGTCTGCAGCCAAGAGGATATCCCAGATGATGAATCATGCCACTTTGGTGGGTGATGGGATTCTGTCCTCTTAAATAGGACTTCCTTATTTTGCTTTTCTGTTCCTCTGTTGTCATGCATTGTCTGTACCTTTAATTTAGACCTGCGATCTTGTGTTTTTGACATATATAGAGTAGGGATTTATCCGCACAAGTCCTTAGAAACTTCCCTTAGACTCCTTCTTTCACCTGGTTGTGTAATGCTTCTTTGATTTGCCAGCTTTTTTCTTTTAAGGAAGGGGGGCTGTGTGGCCCCTCTTCCCTAAACCATTTTGGGTCCTGGGATCCATATCCCCCGGGCCTGACTCTTTTTTTTCTGGGAGTCGGGCCACTCAGCCTCCTTCTGGGCCACTTTCGGCCCTGGACCCCATCCCGGGACATCCTTTCATTTTTGTAAAATTAATTAAAGGAAGGGGGTCTGCGTGGCCCGTGATGTTATTGAGTATTGATCCTTGATCAGGCATTGGATTCATGCTGCATCAGTTTTCCAGTAGCATAGGAGTTTTATTATTGATTAGTTTGGTAATGATTATTGATTATATGTTCTTAACACGAAAACTTAGTGTCCTGTTCTATGTTGTCTAGAAGCAATGGTTATGGAGTTACCTGAGGAATCCTGGGAATGGAATCTATCCTGAAGTCTACAGAAGAAGAATGTGGACAAAGAAATCACACTGCAGACGTACATTAATGTAATAATACCGAGGCTACGGAGGGCTGTAGGTGTTATATTTAGGGAAATTTTGTATATAAGTATAGTGTCTGAAATAGCAACGAGTCCACTTCTAGAACTCTAGCCTTAACCCAGGAGAGTAACACGACCTATTTTCACACCAAAAAGTCCTCTTGTGAAATTTTGGCCTTATCCCTAGAGGAGTACGAAGTCCTTCCGGAGCTTGTTTGAAAGGGAAAATAACGCTGGTTGTTATTGTTGCCTGCAGTGTAAAGAATTCTCTTTGAAAAGGTGAAGAACTATCTATTTATCTAGTGGAGCAGGCAAGGTAGCATTGTTTTTGTGTTGGTAATAACAGAAATTTTGATTAAGAAAACTCAGAAAAATATTGCCGTAATATTTTGTGAAGGGAGGGTCAATAGTAAGAGTAAAACTGATGTCACTGAAAGCCGCATTGGCATTTTCAAGCGGCGGGCGTGTACTGAGCTCTGATAGGTTGGTTAGTGTGAGCCACGCTAGTATTGGCTAAGATATTGCTGATGTAGTGAAGCTCTGATTGGGCGGTTGGTGTGAGTCGCACTGGTATAGGATGAGAGTTGACCGATAGAACAAGTAGAATTACAGAAAGGTTATCTTTGTTTTTTGGCTGAGCTACATTAGCGTAAAGAATCAGAAAGAATGAAGTTGCTTAAGAAAATAAAAAATTTCTTTAACAGAGATAAACCAATTGTGACTAGAGAGGGAATTCAGATTCCACCTCCAAGTACGCCTGCTTACTATATAATGTTGGAGCTAGGATACAATACGTGTATGTGGTTAGAAAATAATGGTGTTATAGCTTTCCACAGCATGGTTCATTTAATGTAATTATTATTATTATTATTATTATATGAAATTTGTAATGCGCTCAGCTTACCCGGGGGCATCCCGGCGCAACAGACCAAAGAGGGAGGAACTCGATAGCTCACTACTGTGGAAACAAGTAGGTTTTCAGAAGTTTCCTAAATACTAGGATCTTGTGCTCTGAGCGAATCTTAAGGGGCAGAGAATTCCACAGAGATGCCACCTGTACCGAGAAGCGCCTGCCCCCAGTCCGAGCTCTCCTGACTCTCGCAGATTGCAAAAGATGTTGCTGGTCTGAGCGCAAAAGGCGGGGAGGTTTATAAGGACGGGCCATATTAAAAAGGATGGGGGGGCCTTTGCCATGAAGAATTTTATGGGCCGTACACAACGCCTTGAATTTCACCCGCTCCTTAACAGGGAGCCAGTGAAGTGCTTTCAGGGCCGGGGCAGCAGACTGCCTTCTAGGGATCTCCATCAAAACTCTGGCAGCTGCATTTTGCACCTGTTGGAGGGTTTTAAAAGTGGCTTCAGGGGCACCAAGAAACAGGGCATTACCAAAGTCAAGCCTTGAAAGGATTAAACCACGCATCAAAAGCTTCTTAGCTGGATCCGGAAGCAGTGGGAGTACCTTTCGGGCTGACTTCAGTAGACCGAAGCAAACCCCCGCGGTCTTTCTGGCGTGGGTCCTAAAGGACAGATCTTCCTCCAACCATACTCCCAAGGACTTGATCTCCTTCTTGGGAGATGGAGGGTCGCCAAGAGACCGGGGCCAACAGCTGGCAATGATGGAGGGACTGGAGTTGCCCAAAAGCATCAGCTCAGTTTTTCCTCCATTAAGCTTTAGAGCTGAGTTGGACATCCATTGATAGACATTAGCCAGGCAGTCATGCAACAAGTTGGGTTGTTCCGCCAGCTGAGTGAGGCCTACCACCAGCTGAGTATCATCAGCATAGCTGATGATCTTCAGTCCCGAAGGGGCTACCACTCTTTCAAGTGGAGTCATATATGCATTGAACAAAGTAGGGCTCAACGATGAGCCCTGAGGGACTCCACATTGAAGAGGGAATAGGGAAGACTGCTCTGCCCCTTCCCAGACTTGGTAGAAACGGTTGGAGAGAAAAGATCCCAACCATTTCAGGGCCGTCCCTGAGACACCTACCTCTGACAGGCGATGGAGGAGCACCTGGTGACTCACGGTGTCAAAGGCAGCACTCAAGTCCAGGAGGATCACTGCCACTGATCCTCCAGCATCAAGAGTGCTCCTTGCTTCCTCCACTACCGCCAGCAGGGCTGTGTCCGTTCCTTGGCCGGGACGGAAACCAGTCTGGGAGTCTCCCAACAGGTGGTTGGACTCAAGATAGTAAGAGAGCTGACAGTTAACCAGTTTCTCTGCGATTTTAGAAAACCCCGGCAAAAGCGAGATAGGCCTGAAGTTGGTCAGATTGGCGGGATCCAAGCCTGGTTTTTTCAGTAGGGCTTTAACTACTGCCTTTTTCCATCTCTGAGGGACAATACCATGAGAGAGAGAGAGGTTGACAAGGTCAGTGAGAGGAGCTGACAGAGTATTAGCCACAAGTTTAGGATGTTTCATAGGCACTGGATCACTCGGAGATCCACTCTTCATCTCCATCAAGACCTTTGTAACCTCCTCCTCCGAGAAAGGACCAAAAGATACAAGTTCGGTCGGGCAGCTTATAGGACCAGTAGCCGGCTCAGAGATTTGAGGCATAGCGGGCAGAGAGGATAGGATAGTATCTATTTTAGAATGGAAGAAACTAGCCAGTTCTTCACATTTGTCTTTAGGATTGGAGTGCACGACTGGCGGGACTGGGGCTTTGAGGAGTTCTTTAAAAATTTTAAAGGATTCTCTTGGAGAGTTACTTGCCCTCTCAATCTTATCACTAAAGAAAATCTTTTTGACATCCTTCAGTGCACTTTTGTATTTTCTCATCTCTCTTTTATAATTAGCCCGGCTTTCTTCCGTCTGCTCTCTCCTCCAGGCACGTTCAAGCCTTTTGCAAGAGGTTCTGCAACTCCTGAGTTCCGGAGTATACCAGGGGGCAGAAGCAGTTCTTCTCTCCCTGATAAGCCTCCTTTTTTTAGGAATCAGTCGATCAAGAGAGTTAGTGAGCCAGTTAGCCAGATGTTGATCAGCAATATTGGGGTCATCTACAGGGTCAGGGCGAGTTATCGCTAGCTCGTCAACCCAACTTTCAACCGGCAGCTTCGACCAGAGTCGTTCCACAGTGTATTGTCTAGGCACGGGATCTCCCCGGTTCTTCAACAACCAGCTGAAAGGAATAAGGTGGTGATCCGTCCAGGGAAGGGGCAACATCTGGAGGGCTTGAAGGTTGGCAGTATTAGCAAAAACAGCGTCAAGCTGATGACCTCTGTTATGAGTGGCTCCCAAATGAGCGAGGTGAAGATTGAGAGCATCAAATGAGCTCAATAAATCTCTTGCCACCACGTCATTGGGGTCATCAAAGTGAAGATTAAAATCCCCCAGAAGTACAAAGTTGCGTGAGGCAGCGGCTAATGGAATGATGGCCTCAATAATAGAGTCCACAAAATTCCCTAGCGCAGCAGGAGGGCGATACAAAAGGAGTCCGGAGATGGAAACGGAGGAAGATATGCTAAGGGAGAAATGACAACTTTCAGTGTTGGTAATACCGCAGTCTGCAGCTTTGCACACGAAAGTATCTCTATAAACGATGGCCACTCCACCCCCTCTCCCATCCGGCCTATCAAGATGGAAAATGAGGTAACCTGGTGGGAGAGCATTGACCATATCGGGACCTGAACACGCGGTCAACCACGTTTCCGTTAGGAATAACACATCCAGACAGTGGTCCAAGAGGAGGGAGTGTATTTCTATTGCGTGACAAGGCAGTGATCTGCAATTAAGCAGAGCCAATCAATCAATCAATCAATCAATCAGTGACACTTATAAAGCGCGCTACATACCCGTAGGGTCTCAAGGCGCTGGGGGGGGGTGCCGCTACTGCTCGAACAGCCAGGTCTTCAGCTTCTTCCTGAAGGAGAGGTGGTCTTGGGTCAGGCGCAGGTCGGACGGGAGAGAGTTCCAGGTCTTGGCGGCCAGGTAGGAGAAGGACCTTCCTCCTGTAGTCGCTCTTCGGATGCGGGGGACGGTGGCGAGGGCGTGGTTGGCTGATCGGAGGTGGCGTTTGGGAGCGTAGAAGTTGACTCGGCTGTTGAGGTAGCTCGGGCCTTGGTCGTGTAGGGCTTTGTGTGCGTGGGTGAGGAGGCGGAAGGTGATTCTCTTGTTGATGGGGAGCCAGTGAAGGTCTCTCAGATGTCCGGAGATGTGGCTGGATCGTGGGATGTCGAGGATGAGTCTGGCTGAGGCGTTTTGGATCCGCTGGAGTCTCTTCTGGAGCTTGGCGGTGGTCCCGGCGTAGAGGGCGTTGCCGTAGTCCAGTCGGCTGGTGACGAGGGCCTGGGTGACGGTCTTCCTGGTCTCTGTGGGGATCCACCAGAAGATCTTCCGTAGCATGCGTAGGATGTTGAAGCACGCCGAGGAGACGCTGTTGACTTGCCTGGTCATGGAGAGGGAGGAGTCCAGGATGAAGCCCAGGTTTCGTGCATGGTCTGTCGGTTTGGGTGCGGTGCCCAGGGCGGGAGGCCACCAGGAGTCGTCCCAGGCGGAGGGTGAGGAGCCCAGGATGAGGACCTCCGTCTTGTCCGAGTTCAGTTTCAGGCGGCTGGTCGTCATCCACTCGGCTACCTCTTTCATCCCTTCGTGCAGGTTGGCTCTGGCGGCGGCGGGGTCGTTGGTCAGGGAGAGGATCAGCTGGGTGTCGTCGGCGTAGGAGATGATGCTGAGGTGGTGTTTGCGTACGATGGCCACGAGGGGGCTCATGTAGACGTTGAAGATGGTGGGGCTCAGGGATGATCCTTGGGGGACGCCGCAGATGACTTCGGAGGCCTCTGACTTGTACGGTGGTAGGCGGACTCGCTGTGTTCTTCCGTCGAGGAAGGAGATGATCCATTCCAGCGCCTTGTCCTGGATTCCGAGTGAGTGTGTTTAAAGCCACACAGTTATTAGACACTGGACACCCGAGACAGTGTTTGAAGGCAGTACCCTCAACCCAATTATAATGGCAACTAGGCAGTTTAGTCGCGCGAAGCAAGAGCAGAGAGTCTCGTGAATACCTGAGGGGAGGGGCCAGATGTCTAGATGGATTGAGCAGAGTGGTATGCCCTGAGCCCGTCTGGGCCCAGACGGGCACAGACGGGCTTGACTCTGGCGAAACTCCGGCGATATTCCGGCATCCCCGCTGCGCGTCTCCGCTGCGCGTGGACATGGCAGCTTTTTAAGCCCTAGTCGCCTCCTAGAGAGAGGACTAGCGCGTGCACCCTCTTCCCCAACCAAAGATGTCCGCCAACAGCCAACAAACGAAGGCGAGGGACCGGCAAAGAGCGGTGAATGCACCGAATACCGAGCGAGTCAGTGGATGCAAATACAATTTGGCATATGCCCGCTGATTACACAACAGGGACAACAATTTTAATTAAAAATACAATTTTTTACAGATTTCACGAAAACGAGTGAAAACGAGTGATTTTAAAAAGCTCAAGAGAGCAGCTAGCAAGTCAGCATGGAGTGGAGTAGAAGCGCTGTGTGTAATGCGCTAGTGGTCAATAAGGAGCTGCCTGATTTGTCAGCTTTTAAGCCCTAGTCGCCTCCTAGAGAGAGGACTAGCGCGTGCACCCTCTTCCCCAACCAAAGATGTCCGCCAACAGCCAACAAACGAAGGCGAGGGACCGGCAAAGAGCGGTGAATGCACCGAATACCGAGCGAGTCAGTGGATGCAAATACAATTTGGCATATGCCCGCTGATTACACAACAGGGACAACAATTTTAATTAAAAATACAATTTTTTACAAATTTCACGAAAACAAGTGAAAACGAGTGATTTTAAAAAGCTCAAGAGAGCAGCTAGCAAGTCAGCATGGAGTGGAGTAGAAGCGCTGTGTGTAATGCGCTAGTGGTTAAGTATTCACATATTTAATGTAAGAATATTGCAGAATTTCATTAGAGCCAAATCCCAGACTTACACAGTATGAATCATTGGAGGAATGGGAAGTTGAGGCATTTGAAAGAGAGAGATATAGAAGTAACAGAAGATACAGGAGTATGATGTTTATATATCCTTTTGAGAGGAGGGAAGACAAGCTGAAATGATGGAGGAGAGCTGTGATAACAGAAGGTTTGTACCGAGTCTTAATTGCTGAAGATCAGACAGGAGGAAAGTGTAGAGAGAAAAAAAAAATTAGAGAGACTTTAAGCTTAAGGGATGTTCCAAAGGATTTTGATGATGAACAGTTGTTAGAGGATATCATGACCAAAAGACCTCCGCCATATGAAGAAAATTCAGGGGTGGTGGCTCCAAGTACCCCACAAATGTGAACCCCATTAACTCCACGAGTCTTAGAAATAGCTAGAGTAGTTTGAGAAAATGAAATGAATTTGTTGAATAAGGCAAGAATAGAGCAGGTCCAGTCAGTTGAATCTGAATGCAGAAGCATTGGCAGTACCTCTAACAATTAGTCCCGTAGTTCCGTTTTATATGGAGAAAAATAGAATTTATGAACAGTGCATACGTTGGCAGTTCTGAGAAGTGGTGGCAGGAGCGAAATAGTGACAATAGCAAATGAGAATTGATAGGCTGGTCCAAATAACACATTGTTAGGTCTTACGGTTTGTGATATGATAACAGAAACCCCTAGAAGAAGTATCCGGTCCAGTGTCCGCGTCCAGCCGTGAGGGAAACGGCGTAGCAGGCGGCGCTTTCACTCGTGCTGTCAGGGGACAGCGGGGCCATTATCGCGCCGTGAGGGCAACGGCAAACTACAATCCCCAGGTGCCCCGGGACCCGCGGCGCATTTCGAACGCCACCACCAGCGACCGGAGGTGCTACAAAGCACCGGGCAGCATCCTGCAGCGTGGGGGGGACCTACCTGAGGTCCAGTGTCCGCGTCCAGCCGTGAGGGAAACGGCGTAGCAGGCGGCGCTTTTACTCGTGCTGTCAGGGGACAGCGGGGCCATTATCGCGCCGTGAGGGCAACGGCAAACTACAATCCCCAGGTGCCCCGGGACCCGCGGCGCATTTCGAACGCCACCACCAGCGACTGGAGGTGCTACAAAGCACCGGGCAGCATCCTGCAGCGTGGGGGGACCTACCGGAGGTCCAGTGTCCGCGTCCAGCCGTGAGGGAAACGGCATAGCAGGCGGCGCTTTCACTCGTGCTGTCAGGGGACAGCGGGGCCATTATCGCGCCGTGAGGGCAACGGCAAACTACAATCCCCAGGTGCCCCGGGACCCGCGGCGCATTTCGAACGCCACCACCAGCGACCGAAGGTGCTACAAAGCACCGGGCAGCATCCCACACCGCGGGACGTGCGCGGACTGCGCCGGGCTAAGCCCGGGCAAAGGGCGGGCCCTCTGTGGCCCTCAGAGGACCTGAGGAGGACGGGGCGGGCCACCCCCCTTGGCTTTCACACCTGTTACTACATCACGAAGGTAAAGACTATTTCTCATGCATCTGTTGGTATTCCCTTATTATCATGACTTCTAAAGTGGATCACCCAGCTAGCATAGCAGGAACTGGGCAAAAGTTTTCTTGGTTAGACGAGCTAAACCTCTTATGTCAAACCACCTATGCACCATCAGAAACCCCCCTTTCGCCCAAAAGCGACATCATACTATCAGTTAAGTCCACTCTTTCGGAGCAGCCCACTTTACTCAACAAAACTTGTAGTCCTCATATCGCACCCCCCCAGGTTTCATCGGTGAAAAGGACTCAAACACCGCCTCCAGGCTCACCCATTGTTAATTCTCCAACGATTCCATCGACTGCTGAGGCCCAAGATCCCTTAAGCCCTCTTATACACCCGCATATATTACCGCTCATTGAACAATTGCTTAGCTCTCTGATAGCCCCGTTGTTGGAAAAAATTAACATGTTAGGGGATAGGCTTACTGGATTAGAGTCAGCCATCAAGTCAAATTTGTCGGCTGACAAACACTGTGACACATTCAACCGTCCAAAGTCACCTCCTACTCACGAAGGCTTTAAACGGGATAAAAGCTGCCAAATACAATTAACTGGCCCTAGTACAGTGGGGCAAAAAGTAACCAAACACTCTCCAAGTGTCTCCTTTCCCCAGTTGACCGCACCTACAGCAGTTCATGATAAGATTAACTCAATCCATCTACCACCAGAAGCAGCCCCATTCGTGTGCATACTTGCTGGCGTCCCTGCTCTTCCACCTGGAAAAATTGAGAGCCAACATGACTTACTTAACAAAACCAAATTCTAGCTGTCAAAAAATAGGCCACTGCCTCGTCACCTATATGGAGCAATAAGGAGCGTCAGGAGGGTGGACTGGCTGGGTTCTCTTCATAAGGATCTGCCTGGGGACCTGGTACTCGTGAGATTCAGAGACACAAACATTGTCCCTTACTTGAAAACCTGGCCGCCACAAGAGACAGACGGCCCAATATCTATATGGGACTTATATGACTTCTATCCCTCAATCCCTGGTTTTCCCCCTTTTTCGAAATCATACCCTACATGATCGGTCTACATCATGATCTTTTTGGGAAATACTGGGAGTGGTAATAACTAATTCTAACCCCCATTTTCACCATCTCAACCCGGGGGTGGAAGGGAACTAATTATGTTTGGGATTCTGTCCTACTGTTTTTGGATTAGATTGGACTTGGCAATCATGGTGTGATGTTGAACTTTGCAAGGTCCTACCTAAATTTACTCCTCTTTTTAGACTTTTTAACCTTTTTAATCTTTTATTTGAGTTGACACTGGTTCTTTTGATTTTTCTTTTTAAATGATGATCATCTTTTTCTTTACCCTTTTATTTGAATGAAATTGTCTAAATGTACTGTATTATTTTTTTCTGTTACTGTATGCTTATATGATATTCTTTGGTAATATCGAATAAAGCTTATTTTGATTTGATTTGATTTGAAGTATCCATATAGACCCAAGGAAAATAGGGCCTAGTGTCACTCCATTGGCAGGGAGTTCAGCAAGGCCTTCACCAGAAGAATTAAATAATTGGATAAAAGAAATGACAAAGCCAAAACCTCTACACAGATTATAAATGTGAGTCAATTGAAAGTAGATCTGGAAGAGATGATTATTGGTACAATAAATCCAGACAGGTTAGAGACTAACCGAGATGAAGAACTGTTGTTCATAGACAAATTTAAAGTATTGCAGAAATCATACAGAATGGCCTTTACTGACAAGGATCTTGAGAGTTTGAATGCATTTGGAAAAAGGTTGCAAATAAAAGAATTGATGAATATTTTGAAGAAATGGGGAGATGTGGAGTGGAAAAATTGATGGATGAGAAAGAAAGACAAAGCAGTTGGTAAAGGAGCGTTTATCTTTCCGTTGAAAGAGACAAAGCAAGTTGAAAGGGAGTGTCCGATGAGGGAGGTTTTAGGTGGCGGATATGTTCACTTACCTTGTACATGACAGGTTATAGTGTCTTTCATGAATGATTTTCTCAGATTAACCCTTTCCATGCGGCCGCGATTCCGCTGGTGTGCTGTAAACAACACGAACAGGGGCGGGCCGTGACGAACCCCAGCCGTCATCAGCACACGAGCACCGTAGTGCATGACGGCTGGGGTTTGTCATCAGCATGGAAGGGGTTAAGAGAAAACCCCAATGAATGGTACAAACAGGAAGAAAGGTTTGTAAAAGTTTCAAAGTTTTTGTTAAAGGATCTAAATGGATTGTTTGAGATTGTTGTTTCAGCTGATTTATGGACTGAGTGTAAGATCACTGTCAATTGGCCAAAAGAAGAACATCCTAGAGACCCTAATACAGGTGCACCATCAGATGAAGTAATGAAAAAGTATAATCAGGTAATCCCTTATTTGAAAGGAAAGTGTCTCCGAGAGTTAAAATTGACAGGACGACCCAGGAACCAAAAGAGTCAGAGCATGCCTATTATGAAAGGTTGTTGCAGGTATTCAAGTAGTTCAGTGAATTTGAGAATATTGGAGACAAAGGTTTGGGACATTTTGTGTACCGTTTTGTGTTTGGACTAAGACCATAGATTAGCAATATGATACAACAGCATTTTATTTGCTGGCAGAGCAAAACAGTTTATGAAATCCTAAGGTATGCAAAGTACTGTAGTGACTAGATTGATACCAAACATAGAAGATTGAAAGCAAAAATTATGTGGGTGCAAGTGAAGGTAGCAGAACATCAAAAAGTAATAATAATACCCAAATAGGTTATCAGATGAATAGTCATAATCAGAATGGTCAGGTACACAGTGGAGGTAGAGGTAGAGGTAAAATGAGCAGAGAACAAGCTATGAAGAAATATCCTTGTCATGTGTGCGGAAAACATGAACATTGGCAGAAAGAGTATAGATCTGCTAAGAAGAATAATGGGGTAAATACAAATTTAATTCCAAAGATGCAGAATGAGATGGGTGTAAATCAACAGTAGCAGCAGATAGTTGCTTCACAGTTATAGGTGCCACAATCTCCTATGCCAAATAATGTGAATGCTCAAGTGCAGAGGTACAGTGCGAATACTGGATTTCACGGAGGTGATCAAGTTGGTAAGAATCAAACTGTGCAAATAATTCTGCAGTATTGGTTGCAGTGCAATGAGAGTGATTGAGACTTATCTCAATGACGGTGCCTGAGGGAGGAGGTAGAGTGCGTACTTGGCGCATCCTTGGCGGTAGATCAGTCAGGTTCATTTGTTGATGGAAAAGTGAGAGGTAATAATATTACAATCCTAGTTGACACTGGTGCTACCCGTTCTACTGTAAGAGCAGCAGAAATTCCGAACCTACCCCTCTCAGGAGAAACTATCCAAGTTGTAGGAGTCTCAAATAAGCATATTAGAACACCAGTCACAAATCCAATAGAAGTTCATATTGGAAATTTTAGAGACAAGCATCAGTTTGTGGTATGTGACTCAAGTCCAGTAAGTTTCTTAGGTAGAGATGTATTATGTAAGATGAATTGCACCATCTATTGTACGCCAGATGGCATTTCAGACACCTGATGAGGATGTTGAATTTAAGATGATTCTAGCGAAGCAAGGGACAGAAGTGGATGAGTTGTTTTCACTTCTCACAGAAGAGAACTTGCCTGAAGAGTTAAAAAGTGTAGTGAGATCGGATGTGTGGGATTTCACAGGAAAGGAAATTGGCTTAATGACAAATGTAGATCCGATTCAGATAACAGTGAAGGAGGGTGCTGTATATCCAAACCCACCTCAGTACAAATTGAGTCTGGAAGTAATTGCAGGAGTCACTCCTGTGATTGATCAAATGATTGAACAGCAAATTCTGAAATAGATACTGAGCAGTCCTTGTAATTGACCTATTATAGTAATTAAAAAGTCCAGTGGAAAATACAGAATAGTGCAGGATTTATGAAAAATAAATACAATTGTAGTACCCTGTTATCAATAGTGCCAAATCCAGCAGTAATCCTTTACCAAATTCCCTGTGATGCTGAATGGTACAAAGTGATTGATTTGTGCCAAGCATTTTTCTCAATTTCTTTATATTCAGAAAGCCAGAGGCCAGAAGCCCATGTTTTTGCATTGTGCCCAGTTTCTCAAGCGTACACAGAGAGCCCCTTAATTTTTAATCAGATCTTGAAAAAATGTCTGGATACTTTAGTCATGCCAGGAAATTCAGTTTTGGTTCAATACATTGATGACCTGTTAGTGGCATCAAAGACACGAGAGGCATGTGTGACAGATACAGCTGCCCTATTGAACCATTTGGTAGAAGGAGGACACAAAGTGTCCCCAGCAAAACTGCAATTTTGTAAACAGGGAGTCCACTACTTAGGACACAAAATAGAAAAAGGGGTCAGAAAAGTGACACCAGAAAGAATTAATGTGATCAAACAGATGAAACCAACCAAAACTCAGAAAGAAGTACAAATGTTTTTGGGAATGGTTGGATACTGTAGGCAGTGGATCAGTGGTTTCTCACTGATTGCAAAACCTCTACAGAGGTTGACATAAAAAGATGTGAAAGATCCCATTGTTCTGGATGAAGAGAGTATGGAAGCTTTCACTAAATTAAAAAGCAGTTTTTGTTGAGCACCTGCACTGGGAATGCCAGATTATGCAAATGATTTTGCATTGTACTGCAATGAAAGAGATGGGTGTGCATTTTCAGTCCTAACTCAGAAACATGGAATGGCACGACGTCCAGTAGCATATTTTCGGCTACTTTGGATTCAGTGGCTGCAGTGTTACAGGGGTGTTTGAAAGCAGTAGCCGCCACTTGTGTGAGTCTGGAACAAAGTGAAGCGATTGTAATGGGATATCCAGTCAAGGTGTATGTGCCACATTCAGTTGAGTTCCTTTTAACTCGCATCAGGACCCTGTACATGACTTCTAGGCGGCTGACCAAGTATGAAAGAGGTGCTGAAAATGTGAATGTGCTGAGATGCACAACTGTAAATCCGGCGACCCTGTTGCCAAATTCTCATTGTGAGGCAGTGAGAGAGGAAGTGGATCACAATTGTTTGGATGTGACAGTACTGTGCACCAAACCCAGGCCAGATATAGAGGATGTTTCCTTGGAAGAATCAGACTGTGAGATATTTGTGGATGGGTCATGTCTAAGAAATGAGAAAGGTGAATTATGCACTGCCCATGCTGTTTGCACCATAGCTGGAGTTCTAGAAGAATCCTGTCTAAAAGAGGGAACTCTGCTCAAGTTGTTGAATTGATAGCTCTGATTAGAGCGAACAATATTGCCAAAAGTCTGAGGGTAACCATATTTACTGACAGTCAATATGGTTTTGGGATTTTACATGACTTCGGTCAGCTATAGATACAAAGAGGATTTCCCACTTCATCAGGTTCCCCTATAAGAAACAACAAAACTGTAAAAGATTTTTTGAATGCTGTGCAATTGTCCCAAAGAATTACAATGGTCAAATGTGCCGCACATAAATCAGGAGATGATTATGTGACAAAGGGCAACAGATACTCCACCCAAATGTAATGGCCTTAAACAGAGCAATTGAGAAGGGAAATCCCGAATGCCATCTTGTGTTTACAACTACATTTGAAACTTGGGATGAAGTTAAGTTAGGTAGATGCAGGAAGAAGCAAGTGATGAGGAAAAGGAAGCTTGGTGTAATAAAGGCTGTAGAAAGAGAGCAGAGAATGAAGTATGGGTTTATGTAGACAAAAGACCAGTCTTGCCAGATTCTTTACTTTCCCATATGGCCAGAGTGTACCATGGAATTGCACATTTTGGAAGAGATTCAATGATCAGACTCTTCTAGCAGTCGTGGTATAACCCAAAGTTCTGGGTCATTGCAGAGAGCCTTTGCCAGAGGTGTGTAACCTGTCAGCAGCAAAATCCAGGCAGAAAGACAGTTGTTAGTTGGGGATTGTATTGGAAAGGCAGGAAGACCATTTAACCATCTCCAACTGGACTTTATAGAGATCTCCTCATGTAACGGGCTGAAATATGTGTTGGCTGTTGTGTGCTTGTTCTCTTACTGGGTGAAAGCCTATCCCACGAGTCTGTTGACAAATACCAAACAGATTTATTCTGCAGCCTTTTATACCCAGCTGTCTAAACTAGGTTTTGACTTTTGAAAAGACAACATTGAGAGGAAAACTGTCTGGGGTACAAAATATTGGCAGGTACAGGGTGTAGAAGCTTTATTTAGAGCCTGTATAATCCCTGAGCAAAGTATGTTTTTTAATGACACTGTCCAACGGACATCTTGCCTTGGGTTAGCCAAGATCAAAGACATGAACAATTCGTCCGTACCTAAACCCACACCTGATAGTAGTAACACTTCATAGGGGGAGGCCGACATACATATTATTTTGCATCACAACAGAACAGATCCAGATTGGAATAAATGGTTGATCTGGCACACAGACACAAACAACTGTCAAGATAAATTCATGAACAGAACACAGGGTTTCACATTCAGTAGGCCAGACCCAAAATATGTTCTAAGACAGCATCCTGGAATAGTAACAACATACAGCGTAGGGAAGCTCTGCCTTGACTGGCTATAAAGATCTACACTTAAGGATGTAAAACAACACTTGTCTATACTTAAAGATGGCACTGATCTTAGGGAATTCTTTTTAGGACCAAGAACACCGCGTCATAAACGTTTTATATATGCCGGTATCTATGCTGCTTATAATGAAGCATGGAAGATTACTGAAGCAGAGACTGCAGAAAGAATACGAGAAATGGATTGTATTAATTTAGGGAAAACTCTCTCTGTGGTTGACAATGGGTTAACAACTCTGTCGTCCATGATATATTCATTGGACATCATAGTGTCTTCTGCCATAGACATCATGGAACAGGACTTGGTCATGCTGCAACATGGTCAGTGGCAACTACGTTCTATCATGTTATTAGGCTGGATTTTGCAACACCTTCGTTTAGGCTATGTGCCTTGGCCGAAGTCAATCTCATTGATAAACAGATCAAATTGGAACAAAGGGGAGCATACTATACAGTGCTGAGCATTGAAGAACTGGAAAGATTGCCATTTACAGTAGCAGAAAAACAAGCTATTGAATGGATAATACATGGAACAATCACTCTGCCTGTTACAATTTTCCATTTTTAGTATTGTTTAAAACATATACCAGCAGGCACATATGAAAGGTTGGGTAAAGAATAATTCAAGAAACCTGGGAATTACCGTACACACATAGATATTGGAGTGGGGGACGTGAAGTGTTTATTAGCGGGAAAAACTGTGAACTCTACTTTGTCGGTATAAACTTACATGGGCCTGTGACGGTTCCTCTAACAATTTATCCTGTCACCTGCAAGGTTCACCAGCTGCAGTGATTGATCCAATTTTTGGCTAGCTCTCAAATGGGAGTTACCTCATGTTGAATGATCACAGCTGCTGTGGCATGTTGCCAGGCATACCATATCTAGTAACTTTCTCAGCCAGGATCACTTGCTGTATGCAAGTATTGTTTCCTAAAACTAAGACAGACAGGGAGTCGCATTTATGGCCTTAACTGAACATCTCTTCTACACAAATTGATACTTTAAGCAGAATGAAAGCCATTCTTTTGCAAAAAACTGTGCCACTGGCCTCGGCCAAAGAGACCTATGATCTACAGGTCGCAACAACTTCTGCTGAGATGCATGCCCTCTTAACTACAAACTGCCCAATATATTTCTCAGAAATGTTAAGTCGTATCTTAAACATGTCTGATACGAGCGGTATTGTACATGTATTTAAGACCGTATTTTCTGGACTGTTAGCACCTTTTGAAGCAGTCCTGGTAATATTTCCAAACTTCGTGCACTCTGTGTTTGGCGGACTGCCGCTCATTTTGGGACTTGCTGCAGGGAAACTATATTAGCTCCTACTGCTGCGATATGGCAAGCCAATTCACCAGCGATACCCAGTTCTCCATGGCGACAACTCTACTGGCAATGAAGTGATGAGCGCATCGTCCAAATTTTGGGACTACCTTGTCTACGAGAGTTAAATACCACATGGTTTTTGTCATTCAGACCAATTTGGCAAGATTACATCTTACCTGTTCTACGCTGCCTGCTATGCGAAGAAGAATGCGTTTTAGACACATGTCTCACACTCCCATCAGTCATGCCAATGGATGTTGATACTTTGCTTGAATCAGTAACGGCCCATGCACTGTGTTGTACCCAGCGGCTACCAATTCTGATGACGGCATTCATTGAGATCTCACAGATGCAAAATGCAACTGCTGTGGTACGAGAGGAAACAGGTACCATCCTTTACGTACATTGCTAATGCGACCACTGCTGACGGCGATGCTTCATATCTATGTGCGGTTAATCTTCTAAAAGAGGTAATCCAAATTTCTCCTACTATGGTAGACAAATTTTTGTCAACAGACTTAGAAGATTTCATGTTTTCTCTAAGCCCTAACATTGAATTTTGAAATTGGCACACAGTGTTCTGAGAGACTTTGAATTCGACCTTCATTTTTTCAAAACAAAGTTCTAACTTTGGTACTCTTTTTTCAATGATTGATTTTTTTTCTTCCAATTTTGTCTTTTTCTTTTTTTTTGGCTCAAGTATTCTGCTTGAAGTAGAACTATTCATAGAGAACAAGACTTCTTTGAAAAACTTCCAGAGACAATATTTGACCTTCTTCACATATAAACAGTTTTATGTAATCTGATGTGAAATGGTCTAGGCACCTTTTTCTTCTGTATTCATGAACCATTTCATAAATGTATATTTGCATGAATCATTCAGATAGCATTTCAAGTGTTAACTATATGCTTAGAATGAAACATTGCCTTGAATGCGTATAGCACCAATGCTCCTTTGTGTACAACCAGTATCAATGCATTTTATGTGTTTTGGGTGGGTTTTAAACACTTTGTGTGTAGATATTTTAGATATGTTTCAACATGTTTAGGACTTAGTATTTAGTAGAAGTTGTACATAAGAAAGTGGAGTGGGTGTTGTGTGCGATTTTAGATTCCAATTGAATTTCCCGATTCATGCCCTTATATAGGTACAATTCGCGTTGCCCTTATATAGGCATAGAAATCCAGTCCTTATTTAGGCATAGCCATGCTGCTCAAATACAAGCATGGCTACTTCTATCCGTTTATCAACGTCACAACGATTTCTTTGAAAGCCAGACTCTTAAGCCGTTAGAGACTTCCCCTTGCTTGAATATTGATTCCTCCAAGAACTCAGTTATTGTACATGAACATCTATTCCTTAGGGGTTCATTCATGAGGTTCATAAGCCCGGCTTTACGTCAAAGCTGGCATTCCTAAACACCTTCAAGGTATAAATATACCTTCACTTTCAATGGCAAAGCTCGGTGTGGTTCGGTGCAGGTCGACTACCTACTTGCACTACGCAGCTCGCTACAGCACGTGCCGAAGGAAGCCAACTTTCCAGCTGACGCACTGATCAGAAGTTGTCCTCATCTGCCGAGAAATCCAGCTCCAGTGTTTCTGACTCTCCTTGCCGGGTGTTGGGAAATCGAGTCCGTCAAAGAGATACCAACCTCTCTCATTCTAAGATATGGAGCTGATTAGAACCTAGAGAAAACTTTGGCAACTCTTGGCAAAACTAAACCTATGCTAAAGACCACACTTACATCTTCCCTCGTACTAGACTTAGGTTAGGTACATTGGGGTAGGCGTATTTTAGAAGCACCAATTGAGTATTTTAGCCTGTGTAATTTATGTATGTATTTTTATATGTCATACCACCAGACAATTCTTTTACAGTATTATTTTATATTACTGTTAACGCTGTACGCATTATACTTTGCATTCTGTCTAACGATTGTAGCAGTTCACCTCTCTTGCATGAGAAAAAAGACTGTTCAATAAACCCCTTTTATTGAAACGCCCGTCTCTCTATTTTCTCTGCAACTCTGTAGAAACGAAGCATGCACGATGACTTAGTAAAATAGTTATCTATTGTTTCCACAACTCTGAAGATACGTTTTATTCTTGGGGAAAAAAGTTGTCATGTTTATGCGGTTGTCAGAAACTAATCCCTTCTTGTGTATTCAAGAACGTTTCTAGTGACCTCTGAGTTAGCTGGCACTCACAATTAAGTTTAGTATACTCGATAGAGACATACTGACCTCAGTCCTATGTCAAATCTATAGTGTATATTATTCAAATGCACAGAGCCTATTGGGAATATGGGTACTACACTACATGGGGTGCCTTTAGGGATGTGGTTAAGACTTGTGGGCAGAAAGAGAAGAAGGGTTGAATGCGTTGCTCTTTGTCGGTTTGCAGAGAGGCCTAGCTGGTCCTGTCCCTGTCCTGCTCCTGGGTCCTGAAATGTTTGTTCCCTGATTCTATCTCAGGTGACCCCCACCATCACCTTGGCCAGGAGGGTGGTTTTCCACATATATTTTGCGTTTCTATTATTCTGACTCATTCTTACAAAATTACTTGCAAATGTATTTTGTCTCTGAAATTTTTGTCTCTTCACCTATAGACTCCATCATAGGTATATTGCCACATATTATTTAGACATAACTGATGTCTCTTTATCTATCCCCTCTGTTAGATGTATTTTTATTTCCATCTAATTTTGCTGAAACTGATGCCTCTTAATCTATCCGCTGCTTCATGTGCATGTCATATTTGAATGATGAGTTTTTCTCTACTTGAAAATGCTGATGTTTTCTCTGCCTTTTGTGAATTTCATTGTTTGCATTGGTGACCATATGCATTGAGCATTTTGAGATAACGCTTTATTAACTTTACCAAGAGTCTGTGATTATTTAGCAGAATGAATAGTTAGTTATATAGTATTATTATTACCATCAACTATTCAACTAATTGGTTCATCGACCAAATAGAAGGAAAGTTGATGTATAAGTTAGATATGTATTTTGTGATGGCACACATGAACTTTGAAGGAAAAGAATTGAACGTCTATAAAAAATTGACCCCAGCACATCAGGGATTTGGGTGAATGTGTATGGGCCATTGTTCTGTGATGTTATCAAGTATTGATCTCTGATCAGGTATTGTTTTTGCGCTGGATCATGGACACCGGATGAAAGATCTTGGCATGTAGAATTCTGTTACCAGCAGTGGGATTTCTATGTACTGTTGTCACCAACCTAGATCCCATAACCAGTATTCTCTATACTCACATCCACAAAATCCAACTGAGTATGACTTATCTGATCTGAGTAATGGGACCTTTGTCTTCTTGGATGCCAGGTGAATACGCAGTATTCTAATTATTGCTCATTAAGGCAAAATTCCTTTATTACTGTCCTTATGCAGTGTTCTGTTACAAAGGAGTTCATATAAATGTGGGATATCAAGGTGGGGTCATGGGGACATTCTGAAGACAGATACATAGTTTTGCATGCCTACATGCTAATGGGTTATGCAATGGTTCCTCGGTGGGCTATGTGACTTTGTGTTATGATTTAAATATGTACTATGTGTACTACAATATGGGCTAACCCATTTGAGCTTCATGTTAATTGAGGTCATTTACACAAGAGACATTACCTAGTGCACATGCCCACAGGGGCTTCATGTTATTTGCATTATGTCTATATACTTATGTAGAAAGCAAATTAAAGAGGAGATGTGAGAGTAACAGAACAGCAAGAGAAAGAGACCTAAGAGAGGAAAAGAAGAGTAGGTGAAAGGCAGGTGAAGGACTTTCAAAAAGTAGAGGAGATCAGCAGGTATTAAGGAGTCAGGTAAACTGGGGGAAAACTGTATTGTTTGGCCAGTTTGAAGAAATGTGACACCCAGCTCCAAGAACCGTTTACACTCCCACTATTGTGCGTCCGAAAAAAGAAGGCAGAGAGGACCTTCCATTTAGTGTTCTTCCATTTAATTGTGTGTGCGTGGGAAAATCGGTATTATTGGATATTATTGTACTAAACATCACCAGTGTTTGTAGTGTGGGCCCTGAGAAGTTACACAGTATCACCGGACACCATGCTGGCTCCCTGAATGCCACTCCCATAATTGTTATGGACTAGTGCAGCTCCGGGTTGCTTTACTGCTCCGCATTGAAGAGGGAGGCCTGGTCTGTGAGGCAATGCCGGTACCCTTAAACGTGCCACAGAAACACCCCCCTCCCCCACCTCTCAGGGGACCTACGGGCTAGTAGTCGGTGGAATGCACGGAAGTAGGGGTGTCTCTGCTGCTGTTTTCTGGAAGACGCAAGGAGCGTAACATCATTCCTATTTGAGGCAGGAGGTCGGTGTGAATCCTGAGAATAACAATCCTCCCAGGATTCCAGTGGTGGCGGGGTTGCGTGCCCTCCAGTCACTGCTGTCCTCTCCTACAGCCATTGTGGGCCTGTCATGCGAGAGAAAACCAGGCACTTAATCATGCATAGTGCCGTCACTGTGGGTTTTCTCTGCATACATATGAACAAAAAACAGGCTGGCCGACAGCACCCACCAGACTGCGCCAGTCTTTGTTAATCTCAGATAATTGAACAACAACTTGCGGGAACTTTCTCAGTGCCTTAAAATATTTGCAGGTACTGTAGCTGCCTGGCACAAAATTACATCATAACCACAACCTTTCCGTTGATGGGACCCTCGTTACAAGTGGAGTGGAAATGTCAATGCAGTGATCCTGAATTTAAGATTAGCAACTCCATGATGAGCATCAGAAATTCAGGGATACAGGAATGCCACAGTATTCCAACAGGGACCCCGAGGGAGACTTTAGAAAGTGGTAATTAACTGTGGGAATCGGTCTTACTGCACCTGATTCATGTGAACATTTCCATTTGTTGCCAGTTTCCAACCCGAAAGTTTCACCATCTTTTTTTTAGCTAGTAAAATGCTCTAGTGGAAACATTAGGTGGGCGGTATACTCAAAAATCTTGGGACATATTACAGAGGTGTGCGTTGCAAAATGCACAACGCACATCTCCGTTTCGCCGGCCATCGCCGGATTTCATCGCCTAATTAGCGCGCAATTATCAATGCGCATCAGGCAGGCGATTAGAAATCCGGCGATATGGCACATTAGCGCATGAAAGCAAACGTTGTTTTCATGCGCTAATGTGGGCCTTGATAATATGGGGGGGTGGATTCAGCTTTATAATCCACACTCCCATGTTAACAATGCCTAACGCCTGGTTGGAGCAGGCGTTGGGAGACCTGCGATAAATGTTATTATGTTATGTTATGTTATTAAAATATTTCTAGAGCGCACTATCACCGACTGGTTGCTTGGCGCTGTGATCAGCAATAACATGAACATAGAGGGAAGAGAATTATGAAAATGCTTGTCTGAACAGCCAGGTCTTCAAGGCTTTCCGGAAGGAGAGGAGATCTTGACAATTCCGGGTCTCCATCGGAAGAGAGTTCCACAAGCAGGGAGCGAGGGTGGCAAACCTGCGACCTCCGGCACGCTTTAAGTTGAAGGAAGGCGACTGCATGAGGTTCTGATGGAGTGAGCGTAGGTTGAGTTTATCGCAGGTTTTTGTCTCCCAACGCCTGCCTTGGTAATAGGGTGCTCCCACCTCCAACCACATTTTCCATGTGGTTGGACGTGGGAACGCCCAGTTTGCATGTCATTAGCGATGTTTATCGCCGACATGCAAAGTGGGCTCGGCCCAGGCTTTAAAGTGCCCTTGGTAATAGGGCTCTAGCTGTATCGCCGCTTTCTCGGCACAATTCGCCGAGAAAGCGGCGATACTAGCCCTTAGTAATATGCCCCCTTGTAATTTCAGATTTGGAGGCTAATTCTGTTACCATTTGTATTGCAAATTACTTGGCACTTATAGATAGGTCTTTAGCGCAAATTCCAGGATAGCTACCTATTCTGTCCAAAGATTGAGGGGGGAAGCAAGTCATATTATTTCTGGTGGTACACATATATGTCTGGTCAATCCTCACCTCCAAAAGCAGAAGCAACACAATGACATGCGAAGTGCAATAAAACATTCACCTAACAATAAAACACACCGAAAACAAAGCAATGTTTCACGGATGTCCTTAAAGTCTTTACATAAAAAAGCAGAAGTGATTGAGCATCACTGAAAAGTGACAGTTCTAAATTTTTATAGGTTTACTATTAAAGTCCATACCAAACAAAGTGATACAGGTCGGTGTATGCCCGTAAGAAAGTTACATTTGTTGCGCTGTACACAAAGATTATTGATACTGTTTTTGGGGCTTACTTACAAGCTCCTTGCGCCACCGGGTGTAATTTTCAATATGGGAAAAAGTGACGTACAGGTGGCGCAAGCGTCTTGTAAATAAGACTTTTTATTTTGTATTAAATGAATTATTGTTTGCCAAATGCAATTATCTTCCTTATTTTTCATTCAACAAAATTCAACTCAATCAATTACAGATTTTGCCTGTTCAGCTCTGCTTCTTCCAACAGAGTCTGCTGACTTAGACATTGTTATGATTGCGTATGGTTGCAATCAATTTGACAGTCCTAAAGAGAGATTTAAACACAGCAATCTTTTTTATTAAAGCTTTAAAAAATAAACCAATAAATGCATAACTTCTACTGTCCTGTGCACAACCTTTACATTCTCGGCTATTACTCAACCAGCAAACAAATGTTCTAGAGGCGCTAGGGCCCTCATTTACGATATCTTGATGTACAACAACACAGCAAGCCTTCCTGCAAAGGTGTATTGTTGTGCAGGAAGCGACACATTCCTGTACGAAAACAATCACTAATGGAATTTTGCCCCTTCTATGTGTGCTGCAAACATAGAAAGAGCATAAATATGTCCCACTTCTACGCCTCTTCTGGAGGGGGGGGGGGTTGTTTACAAGACCCTTGTGCCATCAGTGTGTCACCTTTTTAGATGCATCGGTGGTGCATAATGCCTGCCCATATTTACAAGGCCATGTAAAGTCAACCTGTGTGACTTTTTGTACACTTGTAAATATGGGCCCCCTTCACACATTACTCTCAGTGAAAGAGATGTTCAATGGGAGTTGCTGTGGGTGTTCCCACTCTGCATCCATGGAACCTGACTCATTTCCAGATTTAAAAAGTGTTGTAAACCTGGAAATGAAATAGAATCCTACGCCATAGGTTAAGAGTGGCGCAAAGAGGAAAATGCTTTTATTTCTCCTTGTATTTTACTCTTTCTGTGTGTGCTTAATTCTGCAGCACACACAGAAGGAGCAAAATGCCATTAATGATTGTTTTTGTGCAGGAAGGTGTCCCTACCTGGAAAACAACAATTATATCAGCATCACAGGCAGCCTTGTACAATGGCACAAGGGTGCCTGCATTGGTGCCTAGCTCCTTTTTGTGCACCATCACAGGGAAGAAATACAAGAAAGCATCACATCTTGTAGATAAAGTGCATTCCTGCCCTTTTATTTTTACGCACAGTAGTAAGGCTTTCTGTGCTGCCGTGCATCAAAATATAGTAAATGAGGCTTGAGAGGCGTAGGATTCCGACACATTTCCAGGTTCACAACACTTTGTAAATCTGGGAATGAGTCAGGTTCCATGGATGTTGCATGGGAACACCCACAGCAACACCCATAAAACTCCCCTTTCAAGCGGATGCTGCCTGCCCCAATTGCTGCATTTTTCTCCTCACCTATGCTCATAGGGCAGTGGTGGCTCTTTCATAGCAATGTGAGAGTGGGGGGTGCAACTTTGGAAAGGGCTGTGGAGGAAAGCATAGTGGATGCTGGGAATAGGTGGGAGGAGGCAGGGTATTTTGTTAAATATTTGGGTAAGGAGGAGGAGGGTTGAAGAGAGGGTGGCGAGGGTGGGTGAAAGAACAGTGTTTTTTTTTTACCTCACAATGCAAATTTTTATTTTCCTTGAAAATGCATATCTAGATGTCTTGTATAAGCCTGGGCGGTGAACTCTGCTCCACTCGTGGAGTTTGCGGAGTTTTCCGCAATCCGCATTATGTGGAGCTCGCAGAGTTCCCAGAAAGTTTGCTCCATTTACCAGAGTTTTTTCCTTGCTCACACTTGTCAACATCAGGTTGGCGAGCGCAAGTGAGTAAAATCAACCTCCCGGCAAAATTTCTCAATGTGGGCAGTCACATTTCTCAGTGCGTGTGGCCGCGTATGCTTGCGACAGCTTGCATTGAGAAACAGTCTGTTCGAATTGCGAAAGCTGCTGCTTTAGTAGAAAATCTGCTTGACTGGCAGAAAAGAAGTAACGCCCACTTGCACCTACTTAAACTGTGTATAGTGCTGTATGGGATAATTTTACAGAGCAGGCAAACACCCAGTGCAGAAAATTACCTTGAACTGCATTTCCTAACGCACTTCGATGCTTGTAGAGCTCCGCCTAGTGTGGCGAAGTTTATTTTACACTTCACTGAGTCCTGCAAAGTGGAACTCCACAAATTCGCCCCAGGCTTAGTCTTGTATCAAACAGAAGAACCTCAATCTCTTGAGGTTTGTGATATCTTTGACTTACTTGATTGATATTCTGCAAGAAGTACACAATTCCAGGAGAATTGTTGTGCTATTTAGGCGAGAGAGTAGCATAACCTTTCCTTTTTTAATAGAGTTCAGATCACAGGTTCTCAATTTGTTCACTGGGGCATCACTTTTCTTTGTTTTCCCCCTGACTACACAAGTTCAATAAATCACTCACCTTTAGAATATTCATCTGTGATTATTTCTTATATGACATCTGGTTTTCTCTCTTGTCTAAATTTGTGATTTTATTTTATCTTCCCAATAAGTTCATATAGCTTTTAAAATCACAAACCCTTTACTAATGTTCTGTGCTTTGCTCGGATGAGTGGATCCGAAAGATTGCATCAAAGGCATTACAGATTTCTCAGCAGATAGGTAATGCTACTTGTGACATATCAGGTTGAGAGAAGAAATTAAGAGATAAATCATAGTCGGAAATTCAGACATGTCCCGAAAACGTGATGATGTTATTACACGAATCACTGAGTTTGCAACATTCTAGGACTTAAGGATAGTTTTATTTATGAAGGGGGGAAAGCAAATAAACGTTTTTACACATTAATTGTCTATGGTGGTGTGCAAAAACAGCAAACTGGGAGAGTACATTTCACACAATGATTCAAATATTTGGTGGTACAATTACTTTAAATTGCTTGTATTAATGTACAAAAATGTTGCAAGACAGTGATGGTCCCCATTTGTAAACCCATGATCGGGGGCATTTTACGCCATCTGGCAACAACAAATGTACGGTAATGTAAACAGATACTTGTAGAGCACGCACCCGGCGCTGAAAGACCTCAAGACAGACAATTGACACTAACTCTGCCAGAGGACTTGGCTCATTGGCTATTGCTGGAATAGCCGCGTTTTCAGCCGCTTCCTGAAGGTGAGTGAATCCTGCACTTGTATAAGTGACAGTGGCAGGCTGTTCCAAAGATGGGTGGTCTGCACTTGGAAAGAGCTGCCGCCTATGCGGGAGAACCTGTGGATGGACAACAGCTGCTGCAATGAGGACCTCAGAGTTCTTTGTGGTATGTAACGCTGAACTAAGAGGCATCAGTGTCATGTAGAGCTTTAAAGGCCAGAACCAGAGCTTTGAACCGAACCCTCTTACAAATTGGCAGCCAGTGCAGGGCTTTCAGGTGGGAGGACACCCACGTTTTGGGTCCTAGCATGAGCATCACCCTCTCCGCTGCATTCTGAACCACTTGAAGGCATGTCAGTAAATAGTCCGGGAGGCCCAGGTACAGGGTGTTCACGCAGTCCAGCCTTGACACAATCCGAGCATGAACCACTGTCTTTCTGTGAGTAACCGGAAGCAGGGGCAGAAAATGCTTTAGCATTTTTAACAAGCTGAAACAAGACCCAGTACTGTTTGGATCTGAGCTTTCATGGATAAATCATCATCCAGTTTGACGCCTAAGTTCTTGACTGTCCTTACTGAGGGTGTGGGTGGGGACATGTCAAAAGGCCACCACTGGCGCCACACATCACAAGGAGAAGAACCAAAGAAAATTAACTTTGTTTTTTCTGAATTGCACTTTAATTTGTTCAGTTGTAACCAGGAGAACACTTCTGAGAGGCAGGTGTTGATCACATCCCCTCTAAAATCAGTGCCCTTCTCACAAGTAAACAGCAATTGTGTATCATCTGCATATGATACTATTTTCGCGCCATGTGCCTCTGCTAGACGCGTGAGGGAGACCATATGTAAGTTAAAAAGTGCTGGCTTAGAATCGAGCCTTGAGGAACCCCTACCTTCATGGGGGAATGGGGGCAGCAAAGGGCTGAGATTAAATCATTTGCTGGCGGTCTTTCAAAAAAGAAGAAAACCACTTGAGTACTGTGCCACCAAGGCCGTACTCCTGAAGTCTCTGCAGGAGCCGGTCATGGGGCATCGTATCAAATGCCGCAGATAGGTCCAACAGAATCAGCATCACTTTGCCTTCTTTATCTAGTGTCTCCTTGATAACTTCAGAGACTTCTAGCAAGGCTGTTTCTTTACTAAAGTTTACTCTGAAGCCAAACTGGCTATGGTGAAGCACGTGGTTGACTTCCACAAGATTCACATATTTCTCCAATGCCGTGAAGAAAAAGGGGAGTAGGGATATTAACCAGTAAATAGAGGTTATTAAAGGGTCGGCCAATGGCATTTTAAGTAAAGGGAGAATTCTTGCCTTCTTCCAACTGTCTGGCACCAGCCCATTCTACAGAGAAGTATTGAGGATCAGAGTCACAGCTGGATTGATAATCTCTGCTATAGAAGCCAGCACTTTAGCTGGGCATGGGTCAGTGGCTGAGCCTGACTTGAGGGCTTTCATAATCTCCATGGATTTTTACAGGGAAACTGGAGAGAACTGTGTGAAAAGCGGGCCCGTCACAAGGGTAGAAGGTATTGAGGGGCCGAAAAACCCTCCATTGGCCAGGGGCGGGGCCTCAAAAGAGTCTTGAATGATTTTAATGTTTTCATGGAAATAGGAGGCCAGGTGGCTAATCCACTCCTCATTGGGGGTGAAAGGCCTGTCGACAGCACTTGGAGACAAAACCTCTCCTACTATTTTGAAGATATCTTTGCATTAATTTTCCGACGACTCAATTTTGGATACAAGAAAAAAAAAAATCCCTCATAAATATCATTGTTTTGGATCTTTAAAGCCTTTTTATGGAATATTTTACCTTGAAGATTAACATTTTTCCGCTATGCCCTCACCAGACATTTACAGGCACTTTTGCTCTTTCTGAGGGCTTCTGTAAACTAGGGTGTGGAGAATCGGGCGGATTTTGCTAGCTCGAATGAGCGGAGCTTGAGCCAGTTAGCCAGACAGGCTACATCCTTCTCCAGGTTGCAACTGACGGGGATCGGATGATAACTGAGGGCAGCACTCAGGGCATCCGGGGTAATCTGATGAAAAGGTCTAAAACTGCTGGGGTGGGCCTTTCCATAAAATTGAGGGCTGTTGGGTTTCTTAATGACTCTAAAACCAAGCAGATAGTGCTCTGACCACACCAAAGGAAGAGGTGCATCTGTTTCTATTATTACATTTGAGAAAAAAGTAGGGAGATGATATCTAAAGATTCCCGTAATCTAATGGACTCCTGCTCGGCTGGCTTGTCCATATGAATGTTAAAATCTTCAAACACCAGAGAATGTTTGTATTTGGTGACAAGGGCAGAAATTACCTCACTAATTGACTCGATGAATGTACCCTTTGGACCTGGGGGATCTATAGATTAGAATGCTGGCAAAAGATTGATAAGCGGGCACTACTGTATGACATCCAAGGCCTTAGGCCCCCACTACTTCATCTGTGGGTACTATAATACAAAAAATACTTTTTTTAAATTATAGCGACGCTTCCATGTATACCCACTGTCCCATCCCTTCTTATGATCTGGTACCCGGTAGGAATGGCACTCGCAATTGTAAAGTTTGAGCCTTCATTAAGCCATGTTTTGGTTAGGAACAAAAAAACAGGGCTTGTGTCTAGCATCAGATTATGAATGTGTAGATCATGTTTTTTTAGGGACCGCTTAATAAGGAGCAGAGCCTATAACTGTCTGTCCTCACAATACTGCGGGCCAGGTTGGGGTCCCGAAATACACTTAACCTCCATCCCTGCCTTTGTGTCAGTCTTGGGAGTGGAATCAGCTCAGTTACAATGCATGCAGGTGAGGGAGATAGCATCTGTGTTTAACACCAAGTGGGAGGGGCAGCTCACACACTTACTGATATCCAGAAGCCTCGCTCTGCTATAACATAGGCGCTTTCCATGATTGGACATCCCACTAGCAGCGTGGCCAGGGCCTGCCGCCTCCGGGATGCTGACGGGTGCAGACTGTCTTGCCTTAGGCACGCCCGCTGCCCGCAGCCACCGCGAGTTCGCGCAGGGCCCTACTTCAAAGTTCACAGGATTCAAACAACTAGACGCTGACTTACTGAGATGGCGGCTCTTAGTTCTCATTCCCAATATAGGAATGTAGCCCACTCAGAGTTTGATTCCTATCCTCCCACACCACACTTCAAATTCAATTCGTACAATTTAAAAAAAGATTTCCAATAAGGATGAATTAGCAGTTGCTGCAATTAAAACATAATCTTCGAATTAAAAACGGTTTCTGTGAAAAATGCGAGTGTCTGTTCAGGAGGCGAGCCGAAGTGCAACTGACAGCACTATCTTAAGGTCAGTAGATTGATTCCATGTGTGAACAATACGTGAGAGCAGAAAGTAGTATAAAAACCAATGTTTAAAAAAATACAGTGGCAAACTACAGGTTTGCTTTATACTTTTGTTTTTGAAGTAAGTTAACTGTGGATAAAAAGTGCCTCATTGAGCAGAATGGTATTTTTAGTTGACCCCAAGTTCAAATGCAAATAATTCTTAAATAATAGTTAAGCTCCTGAGGCACTTTTACCTCAAATGACACTCCCATCCACATCTCCCATCTCTATCCCTTAACAGCTCCCAAATGTGTAAACTAAAACTGATAAGGTGTGGTGAATATTAATACAGTGAGAAAAACCCTCTTTTTCCGTGTTCAAACCGATTTTTTGTTGACTGGTAATGATTGCTTAGTTGTTTAACTCTGCACTCTGGGGCACTGCTTACCAGTTCTCAGTGTATGTGCTCTGCTGGAATCATACCTGCGAAAACATGTATCACATGATTAGTACTAATCACAAGGAAACCTACGGCCAACCTGCACACAGTGTCTCACGCAACTTCATACAGTGGACATGCCATTTCACTGCCAACTGATCCATGTTTTCGAAGGTATAATTCCGGTAACTGAGTGTGCCGGAGAGGGGGGCTTTCATAGTTTAACAACTTCGCTGCGGCGGCTACTCCGCCGCAGCGCTAAGGGGGCGGGACGGCCGCGCGGCGGTTCCGTGCTTGTGACGGAACCGCTCGGTCACGGCTCGCGGGTGAGCTGTGCTTGTGACGGAACGGTTCCGTCACGAACCCGCCCGCCCATTATTTCGTCAGCGCAGGCGCGGAATTCGCGCCGCGCAGGCGCGGCGAGCGGGCCGTGACGGAACCGTTCCGTTAGAAGCACAGCTCACCAGAGGCTCGTGACGGAACAATTCCGTCACAAACATGCAAGGGGTTAAGACAACGCCCCTCAACATGGTGTGAAGCCTGTATGATTGACTTTGGCTACCACATGGTAAATATCTATTGAATAGTAATGTGGCATAAGGCAAATTCGACTTGTGCATGAGTAGCAGCTTTGGAGGCATTCCAACCGGTTGAGAGTTCTATTGTTCTTTTTGTTTATCAGTCATGAAAGTTGGAGTCCAGGGAGGTGCATGATGACCTCAAGCCCTGAAATAATTGCCACAAAAAAATAAGAGGCAATTAAACATTTTGGCCCATCCTTAAATGGTCTATAACGTGCAACTTAGTTTTAATTTTGAGTAAGGGTCAAGGTTTGGAATAAAATTAAAGATTGGTATATGTGAGCCCTAGCTCAATTTTATATTGGAGCATTTTTTTCCTTTTGACCATCACAGGGTCTATTGTAGACATACATATTACTCATACATATCACTGTCTGCACCTCTTTGTTTTATACTGGACACATCTTTTCTGTTTTTTTTCACTGGTGAGAGAGATTACGATGATGAGAAACGTGGGTAAACTGGTGAGAACCAACTAGCAGCTCTTCTGGTGACGCGCACGTGAGGGACTCACTCACCTTGACACAATATTTTGTTTGCTTGCATAAACCTTTCTATTAAGAAGTATGTCTGCAGTGAAGGGACTGATAAGCAATTGTTTTTAGGAATGGCCTTGGGACAGTTGAGACTGGATAAAGACTGGAAACAATTTTTGGTAACCAGCAGAGGGTTTGAGATATAAAACTGTGTGTTCCCCCCTTCCAGTGTCATAAAGCCATCCACTAGCTTAACAAAGACATGGATGCTGACCTACCAGTGCAGCCTGAATGCTGCAACTTTAAAGCATGCAGGCAAATCAACAGGATAACCCTACTTTAAGTACTGGGGGGCTTATTTACAAGCCCAGTGCGCCATTGGAACATCAAATTTTTTACGGTCTGGTGGTCACAGGGCTTACCCATATCGACGAGGTAACGGAAAGCCACGCTGCCTGGTCCTTGTAGATATGGTGCAAGGCAATGCATCGCAAGTCGCTGCATTGCCTCATACTCCCGGGGAAGACATGCCATGGGCGTTGCAGTGGCTATTGCCACTCATCCCCCATATCTTTTGGCACATTCCCAGATTTACAACAAATCTGGGAATGTGTCAAAACCCTGTGCCTCCCTAGGGCAGGCACACCAGTTGTTTTTCTGTAGGTAGATGTACTTTCCTGCCCGATTTCAATGCAGGGATCTTTGGACTGATGGAGCAAGGTGAAGAACAAGATTTTGTTCTAACTTGTGACGTCAATCCATTGTAACAAAGTAACCAAATAATAAGCTTGTGGGGAAATCATTAATCAACTTAGTTAAAAATTGCAATCATCAGTACATGCAGGATAAAACTAATGTGCTTTGTGTTGCAAACGTGAAGAAGAAAAATAATAAACTAACTTTGTCTATTGTCTTTGTCAGTATTAAATGCGGCTGTTTAACTAATGGCATGTGCTTATTATGTGTGCTTATGTTATGTCTTTTGTGACAAAAGCCTATGGAGTTTGTGCTGTTCCTGGAGGAAGAGTAAATATAATGCTGCCTACTTGTGCTTCTGCTTGGTAACACAATTAACAGGGTTAATTAGTAAAGGGGGAGGGTAACAGAATGGGTCTCAATTCTTTAATTAATTGATGTCTTGTGTTTGTTTAATAATAGTTTCCAAAGTGAGGCCTAAAAGGTGGCTCAGAAATATGGCTGACAGCACAGCAGACGTGAATCCTTGTCCTGTGTGAAATATTGGCACGTACGCAGCTGTGAGGATTTTTGCTGCACTGACATTATTAATTGAAAAACAGTTTTTGGTCAAGATGAACGTGCACATGAAGAATAAGTTTCAAGGACAGGATTTGTAAAAGTCTGCCAAGGTTAGGAAGTGTACAGTACAAGACTCGAAGAAAAGTTACTCTTTTGAGGAAGCCAAATATTGTGGAAATGAAAGACAATAGGGCTTATGTGAAGCCAGGACTTGGTCGAGGATCGGAGATGATGTAATTTACTATATCATGGTCTGACACAGGACAGCCAATGAAAAGCTTGGATTCACTCTAAAGAATGTAAAATGTAGAAAGTTTAGCTAGAGAAAAAGGTATAAAACCTGACTCTTGGGGCAGGGAAAAAACTCTCTCTCTTGCTTCCCGATTCCTGAATGACGTGACGTGCTGATGGACTTTTGGCGCACGTAAGGACAGCAGTCTTTAAATGATATTTTCCTTTTCAGGTGAAGTGAGAAATAGACAGGGGTGAGTCGGAGTGCGAACCCCCCCCCCTCAAAGTTGATTGGCTCCCTCGAGCTAGAGCTGACGAGCTCGGATCTCGCACCCGCGCCAGAGAGGTACATACCTGAGAACACTTGCCAGCCTGCACAGCTAACCCCGAAAAACCTACACTCTGCTGACGAGGAACAAGAATTCCGAAACACTGGTGTCCAGAGTTGGTGCTGCAACCTTGCTACGACACACTTTCATTGCAATAGTGCACACGCTATTAAGAGACTGCATCGACCATGATGCTCCTGGGGAACACCTGCTGGTGGGTGAGTCGGAGTGCGAAAACCCCCCCTCAAAGTTGATTGGCTCCCTCGAGCTAGAGCTGACGAGCTCGGATCTCGCACCCGCGCCAGAGAGGTACATACCTGAGAACACTTCGCAGCCTGCACAGCTAACCCCGAAAAACCTACACTCTGCTGACGAGGAACAAGAATTCCGAAACACCGGTGTCCAGAGTTGGTGCTGCAACCTTGCTACGACACACTTTCATTGCAATAGCGCACATGCTATTAAGAGACTGCATCAACCATGATGCTCCTGGGGCACACCTGCTGGTGGGTGAGTCGGAGTGCGAAAACCCCCCCTCAAAGTTGATTGGCTCCCTCGAGCTAGAGCTGACGAGCTCGGATCTCGCACCCGTGCCAGAGAGGTACATACCTGAGAACACTTGGCAGCCTGCACAGCTAACACCAAAAAACCTACACTCTGCTGACGAGGAACAAGAATTCCGAAACACCGGTGTCCAAAGTTGGTGCTGCAACCTTGCTACGACACACTTTCATTGCAATAGCGCACACGCTATTAAGAGACTGCATCGACCATGATGCTCCTGGGGCACACCTGCTGGTGGGTGAGTCGGAGTGCGAAACCCCCCCTCAAAGTTGATTGGCTCCCTCGAGCTAGAGCTGACGAGCTCGGCTCTCGCACCCGCGCCAGAGAGGTACATACCTGAGAACACTTGGCAGCCTGCACAGCTAACCCCGAAAAACCTACACTCTGCTGACGAGGAACAAGAATTCCGAAACACCGGTGTCCAGAGTTGGTGCTGCAACCTTGCTACGACACACTTTCATTGCAATAGCGCACACGCTATTAAGAGACTGCATCGACCATGATGCTCCTGGGGCACACCTGCTGGTGGGTGAGTCGGAGTGCAAAACCCCCCCCCTCAAAGTTGATTGGCTCCCTCGAGCTAGAGCTGACGAGCTCGGATCTCGCACCCGCGCCAGAGAGGTACATACCTGAGAACACTTGGCAGCCTGCACAGCTAACCCCGAAAAACCTACACTCTGCTGACGAGGAACAAGAATTCCGAAACACCGGTGTCCAGAGTTGGTGCTGCAACCTTGCTACGACACACTTTCATTGCAATAGCGCACACGCTATTAAGAGACTGCATCGGCCATGATGCTCCTGGGGCACACCTGCTGGTGGGTGAGTCGGAGTGCGAAAACTCCCCCCTCAAAGTTGATTGGCTCCCTCGAGCTAGAGCTGACGAGCTCGGATCTCGCACCCGCGCCAGAGAGGTACATACCTGAGAACACTTGGCAGCCTGCACAGCTAACCCCGAAAAACCTACACTCTGCTGACGAGGATCAAGAATTCCGAAACACCGGTGTCCAGAGTTGGTGCTGCAACCTTGCTACGACACACTTTCATTGCAATAGCGCACACGCTATTAAGAGACTGCATCGACCATGATGCTCCTGGGGCACACCTGCTGGTGGGTGAGTCGGAGTGCGAAAACTCCCCCCTCAAAGTTGATTGGCTCCCTCGAGCTAGAGCTGACGAGCTCGGATCTCGCACCCGCGTCAGAGAGGTACATACCTGAGAACACTTGGCAGCCTGCACAGCTAACCCCGAAAAACCTACACTCTGCTGACGAGGAACAAGAATTCCGAAACACCGGTGTCCAGAGTTGGTGCTGCAACCTTGCTACGACACACTTTCATTGCAATAGCGCACACGCTATTAAGAGACTGCATCGACCATGATGCTCCTGGGGCACACCTGCTGGTGGGTGAGTCGGAGTGCGAAACCCCCCCCCTCAAAGTTGATTGGCTCCCTCGAGCTAGAGCTGACGAGCTTGGATCTCGCACCCGTGCCAGAGAGGTACATACCTGAGAACACTTGGCAGCCTGCACAGCTAACCCCGAAAAACCTACACTCTGCTGACGAGGAACAAGAATTCCGAAACACCGGTGTCCAGAGTTGGTGCTGCAACCTTGCTACGACACACTTTCATTGCAATAGCGCACACGCTATTAAGAGACTGCATCGACCATGATGCTCCTGGGGCACACCTGCTGGTGGGTGAGTCGGAGTGCGAAACCCCCCCCTCAAAGTTGAATGGCTCCCTCGAGCTAGAGCTGACGAGCTCGGATCTCGCACCCGCGCCAGAGAGGTACATACCTGAGAACACTTGGCAGCCTGCACAGCTAACCCCGAAAAACCTACACTCTGCTGACGAGGAACAAGAATTCCGAAACACCGGTGTCCAGAGTTGGTGCTGCAACCTTGCTACGACACACTTTCATTGCAATAGCGCACACGCTATTAAGAGACTGCATCGACCATGATGCTCCTGGGGCACACCTGCTGGTGGGTGAGTCGGAGTGCGAAAACCCCCCCCCCCTCAAAGACAGGGGAAAAGATTTAGGGTATGGAAACTGTTAAATTGCTAATATTTCATGCTTCTGAACTTGCTTGAATAATGTCAGTTTATTACTTAATTTCCTAATAAAATGCTGCTTTCTTATTTGCTTATAAAATAAAGATTCTAAAACGTAAATGCTCTTTCTTTATGAAAAATAAAGTTAATAAAAATTAGATTTGAAAAGACAAGCTGGTCTTGTTTATTCATGGTCTTGTTACTATCAGTTGATCCAATCACCTTAAGTGGTCTGATTTAATAAATGACAAATGCTTAAATCCATGGTAAAAGATGATAAACTGCAGTTGTATATAATATTGTAAATATCATTTGAATAGTTTTATAAATCACACCACTAGATTCAGTTGCTCAAAAATTGTCTCATTGGTGTTATGGGCCTGTATACGTGTTTTATGATTAATAGTGAGTATTGAGGTGATAGGTAGCGTTTGTGAGACGGTTTTTCAATAGGAGGGCTGGATCAGGACCATGGTACAGGAGTGCCTGAGTTGTGCAAGTGAGCCATTTTTGTGTATGTGAAAGAGGACAGGTATGCGCCTTATCTTATAGAAACAGCACATTCCTGTCCTTTTCGTTTGATGCAGAGCATCCAAGCAAGAAGCCTTGTGGCTCTACCAAGTGCCAAAGGGTTATAAATGAGGCCCAAATACGTCACTGCTAAGTAGGCCTTGTAGCCTATACATTAGTGTGCTTAGCATCTAAAAAAGGTGCGTGCAAGAATTTAATGCTGGCATTTCTCTACTGTGACTAACTCCCAAAAGCTCTTTGCACAGTAAAGGGCTGTACCTGTTCTATGAGGAAAACAGAAGTTCAGAATAAAATTCTATTTCTACTACCTCAGCTTTGGGATAAGCTGGTAGTTTGATTAAATCACAATGTATGTAATACTTGCCACTTAGGTTTGTACCCCAAGTTTTGGAGATAAATGTCCCCAAGGGGACAATAGTGGGCAGTACTATAGTAAAATTCTCCTCGAGGGTCCCAACCCATTAAAGACCCACTTGGCTCTTATCCCCTGCTTTGCGTCAAAGGCACCTCATTGGGGGAGTAACATATTTACAAACCCACCCAGGCAAAAGCCCAGGACCTTCTAAGGCCCTGAGTAGAGGTCTGAAATATGTTGGTCATTTAAGATCTTAGGATTATCACTTCCTAATACCCCTACATAGTGTTCATTTTTAAACTTCCCATCCACCCTACTATTAAGGGACTATTTTGTAGTGGATGAGAAAATGTTTTTTTTAAAGTTACGTCCCCTATCTAACAATCTTTATAAGAATTCTCTGGAATATAGTTGAGCCAACACTGACCTTTAGGATGCTGGGTGAACCCAATGATGAAGCATGCCACTATTACAGTGGGAGAGGGCTTTATAATGAAAAAGGATTCTTTCCCTTCCCTACTCCAGTAGGAGTAGTGCATAGGCGTTGCATATAACACAATACCCCCTCTTTTTCTTTGTAGAGGCATCTGAACTGCAGAAGGGGTACACTTTGGTTAGAAGTAGATTAGTGAGACCACTGACTATGCAACAGCTTATCTGGGGCTGCAGTATGGATAGGATGCACATTACATTTGCGCCACGGCGCACCTTAAAACAGGTATGTCGGGTGCAACCAGGAAAGTGTGCCCTATTACAATGAATGTGATGCCCCCAATACAGCTGCTCTGAGTTTTACTATGCAGGTGGCAATTTGTCTGTAATTTTAAGGAAGATTAGAGATTCCCTTGCAGGTGGGCGCAGTTATTGACTGCAACTGCCTGCAAGGGAATGTCAGGGGAGCTATGACTCTTAGACAACGCACTGACAAGATTGAAGCCATCCTGAAAAAACACTGTCAACCACAAAGAGTGTACTACTTGGCTTTGTGGGTTGTGTCTGGAGAATTGATTTCTTTGCAGGCAAGGGTTTACCCCGGGGATGGGACTAAAGAAGAGATCTGGATGTGTCAACAGAAGACTTTAAACCTTTCTCTTTTTCACAGCTGTCTTCAACACTTCTGTTTACTCTGGGAGCAATATTTGGGACTTCCACAATTGTAGGGGAGCCTATTGAGCAGAATTATGGATTGGATATAGTGTTTAATCCAGAAGATTAACTGAATCTGTGGATAATAAAAAGTCATTTATTTCTACAAACTCTAAGAAATATAATTTTTGGAGTGAGCTCGGCATAGAGGATCAGGTCTTAAGGCCTTGCTAATTTACACATAGAAAGTATGTTTTAAAAATCTCTCAAGATCTGCTGTTTATTGTGTTTACTGAGATGTAAAGTATTGCTTTATATTAAATGTTTATGATTTTTCCTCCCTGTCACTTACCCTGAAAGTTCATAGTTGTTTCCACTACAATAACGTTCAGTGAAAAGCCTCAAAGATATATTTATGAATCTTAGTAATCAATTTCCAGGAAGTTGTCCATGCTAGAAAATCACCTTAATCTACTCCTGTGGAAGACATGATCAAGCATATTCTAAAGTGGGAAAGAAGAAGGAAAATCCTGGAGCAGCATCATTTTGATTCCACCCTAAAATACTATAGCAGTGTTCCATATTCATGTGTTGTTGGCACATGAAAATATTCTGTGTCATTAATGTTGCTGTCTCTAGTTGGCAGTGGTATGCACCTTGTCCAAGTAGAGACCCTTCCTTTCTATTCAGGATGAGTAAAGTAAACACCTAAGTTTACCTTTGCACACCGCCTGGGAGCTTGGCACAGAGCAGTCAGGCTAAACTACAGAGGAAATGGGTAAAGCATTTGTATATAACCCACTATAACACAACAAATGGACACCACAACAGTTTAGAGAAATAAAGTATCTTTATCTGAACCAAACAAGACCAAAATAACATAAATTCAACTATGACTTTTAAAATGTAAAAACTGTTCATCCCATAGGAAACTATTGATGCGTCACTTACAGCAGAAAGTACCTAAGATGAATCAAAATCACAAGCAAAAACATCTACAGGGAAGATGATGGGTTGGTACCTTATGCGCAGGGAAGTGATGTGTCTGTTCCTTACTGCCGGGAAGGTGATGCATAGGTTTCCTACTTCCCGCAGGGGAGGTGATGCGTCGGTTTCTTATTGGTTAGGAGGTGATGCTTTAATTCCTTACTGGAGAGGCAATGATGCATCAGTTTCTTACTGTGCGGGGAGGTGATGTGTTTGTTTCCTTATTGCAGCCATAGCATTGTTGTAGATTCGGTTCACAGTTGAGATGCATGGAAAATGCTGACACGCTGGAGGCGATGCAGCGACGTAAACCAGGTACTGCGTCTATTTCTCCAACTGCTGACTGGCGATGTGTTGATTCTTCTTGCCGCCCAGGAGGGAGTTGGTGCGGTGATCCTCAACGTTAGAGATCAGTGCATGGGACTCGGCGTGCTGCGGTTTATTGGGCCGCTGGCAGGTGCTGCATTGATTTTACATCCGCAGGTGGTTGTGCATCAGAAATTTTAGCAGTAAGAAGGGTGAAGGGATGATTTCCTTCAGAAATGTAGTTTTCTTTAGCAGGTACAACCTCCAGAGGCTTTGAGCTGGAATAGGCACTTCCTGGCAGGTCAGATCTCCCAGCAGTGGAGTTCCAGGAAGATGTGGGCGAAGTATTTTGGGCCCTGAGACTTCAGAACAGGAGGCAAACACACACAAGCCCTTGGAGATCTTCTCAAGAAGGTTTCAAAGCAAGGTCCAGTCTTTGTCCTCTTCTTAGCCAAAGCAGCAACTGAAGGCCAGCCCAGCAAAGCAACACACAGCAGAGGGGCAGTATTCCTCCTTACATTTCTTCAGCTCTTCTTCCTTAGCAGAGGTTCCTCTTGATTCCAGAAGTAATTTAAAGTGTTGGGGTTGTAGGTCTACTACTTATACCCCATTTTCCCTTTGATGTATTTTCTTCTGAAAGTCTCCCTTGCTCAGTGAAACCAATTCTGTCGTCCCTTGTCCATCTTCACTACAGGGGTTGGAGGCAGCATTGTGCAGAGGTGACACAGGCTATTTAGGTGCTAGTGAAAACTCCTCCCACCACTTTAAGTGCAGAAAGCTCTGTTCCTCCTGGCTATGAGTCACCCAGAAAAGGCAGGACACACCTCAACCCCCCCTTGTGACTGCCTAGAGTGAATCCACATTCCCAGCTCCTGTCACTCCAAAACCAGACATTGAATACACAAACAGGCAGAGGTACATAGAATGGTAAAGCAAAAACATGGCCATCTTTATAAAAGTGGCATTTTACAACACACAATTTTAAAACCACCTTTACTAAAAGGTGTGTTATTAAATTCTGAGTTCAGAGAGCCTTAACGCCATTCCTCTATCTTGTCCCAATGGAAAGTTACACTTGTAAGATGTTACAAGGCAGCTCCTGTGTTAACCTATGTGGCAGACAGCCTTTCAATAGTGAAAAACAAAATGCACAGAATTTCACGTTCAGGACATGCAAAACACACCAACCCATGTCCTGCCTTTCAAATACACTGCTCCCTGTCCATAGGGGTACCTTAGGCCTACCTGAGGGGTGCATTACATGTAAGAAAAGGGAAGGTTAGGGCCTGGCAAGTGGGTGTACTTGCCAGGTTGCACATTTACAAGGCTACTCATGTAGGTGGTAAAAACAATTCTGGAAGCCCACTAGTAGCATTAGATTTGCAGGCCCTGGCACACTCAGTGCACTTTATTAGTGAGTTATCTTTAAATCAAACATGCCAATCAGAGATAACAAATCATAATCATAATTAAGGCTCCCTGTTTTCCGTTTTTACGGATTTTTACAGACAGAAAACAATGTGTTTTCTGTCTGCATTTATTTTTAAAAGTGTATAAATACAGAAAATTGTGCATCCTTTAAGTGGCTATCTTTCATGAAGTATCGGCCAGCAGATGAGCAGATGGACAGCATGGGAAATTAAAAAACAGGTTGAAATTACTTTAAATAACGGCATATGTCAACATACATTTAAGGTATAATGCTAGTATTTACCAGTGGATATATTGTTATGTAATATTTGACAGCTTAAATAGCTAAAAAACGACAGACATCAAAGTATGGATATGTGTCTGTCAGTTAAATAGATATGGAAATGTACAGTTTTACAACTTAATTTATAGGCAAAACACAAAATAAATATGGATAAATACAGATGAAATGGCCAAAAAATAAATATGGAGAAATACAGACGGAAATGGCCTAAAATTAAATACCATGAAACCGGGAGCCCTAATCATAAGTTACAGAGAGAGTGTATGCACTTTGGCACTGATCATCAGTAGTAAAGTGCCCAGAGTACTATGTCCAACAAAAACAGGGTCAGAAAAATGGGAGGCAAAAGGCAATGTGTTTGGGGCTAAACCTGTCAAAGGGGCCTGGTGTGAGCACTTGCTAAATGAAAATGGAGTATCATATACTTAAAGGACCCCACATGTAACAGATACAATACTGTACATTTTGGGCCAGATGTAGGTAAATCGCATTTACTGATTTTGAAATACCAAATATTACCGAATTTTACCAAATCGGTATTTCAAAATCGGTAAATGGGATGTAGGTACCAACATCTGGATTTTTTACTGATTCCTTTAAATTCGGTATTTACCGAGTCGGTAAATACCTTATCGGTATTTGCTATTGAATCCTATGGGCCTTGAAGCCCATAGGATTCAATTCAAATACCGATTCGGTACCAAATTTGTCAAGGGTGCAGGGGGTGTCACTTTGACACCCTCTAGCACCCCCAAAACGGGCATGTGTGCAATGTGGCACACAGACATGCTCTAAGGGCACGTCTGTCTGTCACATGGCACAAGTGTACATGCACAGATGTGCATGTACACAGGAATCAGTATTTTACCATGGATTTGTATTCCATGGTAAAATACCGATTCTGAAAGCCATGTGCCAATGGAAAATTGGCTACCCACATTTCAATCTTGCATTTTCGGCAATTTTAACGATTCGGTAAAATTACCGATTCGGTAACTTTACCCATTGGCTATATGTAGCTAATCAGTAAAATTATCGCAAATGCCAGATTTAAGGGCCCCTACATGTCAATGGCCATTTACCGGTCGGTAACGGCCGAATTCGGCCGTTGCCGGTCGGTAAATGGCTATTTTCGGCCACCTACATCTGGCCCTTTGTGTTTAAGAAAGTGACCAATTGAGGAGTTCAAAGTGCTAATTTATTAATACTGTAAGGGAAAATTGGAGTTCCTGACATGATTTATTTTGAGGCTAATGAGACAAAATGTATATGCAGCTTATGTTCAGCGGTTCATGTGTAGCAAAACATTCTATGCATTCAAGTGTATTTCAATGAATATTCCTCACTAGCACTTTGTACTAGTCATTTGTTAAGAAATGTAATTTGTCATTAATGTACAATTGTACACATATATGTAAAACAATGCAGTTGACTTATTTTTGTGGCCATGTGTATAATTTCAGTGCAAGTTCACTTTGCAATCTAACATTTGATTTGTGTTAACCTTCAATGTGAAATGTTTTCTTTCAAATTTTGTTTCCACTGCAGGCGTGGACAAAGCCTCATTAGTTAGTGTCAAGCAGCTTTGTTATCATTAGATAGCAAGGTATGACAAGACGAAGTTTGGCAAGAAGAAATGTGGCAAGGAACAAGTAGGCGAGTTCTCATGGAGGAGAAAAATATTGAACAAAGATGAATGAAGTTGCCACTTATTAATTTCTGAAAAGTGGTGCAAGTATCCAATTTGCCCCAGAATCATGGAAAAGTCATGTGGGATTGTGTACTTTGAATACAACTAGTATCTTATGCTGTAATTTAGCAAGGGTCAAGAGGGACATCTTAGAATTAAATGAGATACAGGCCTCTGCTTCTGCTCTGAGTGGCTGCAAGCTATTTGACCCTGGGTTAGAGAGTTTCTTCTACTGAAGACTCTAACAGCTGATACCTTTCAAATTTTCATCCTTAGTTAACACTTTTAGTTTAGGGTTGTCCCTTTTAAGGCAGTGTAGGGAGAGAAATCTTACTCCTGCTTACCTTTGAGAACCATTTGATGAAATGTAATGCTCAATTTTTTTTCATGATTACTTGCATTGTTATTATTGAACTAGTTGTCCGCTTTTTGCTATATAATGTAAATCTCTTTAGGAGATTTGGGCATGTTTTATTTGTTCTGTATATCTATATCACTATGCTAGGAGTGGTTTATGTAAACCTATTTTTGAACTTATAATTAAACCTTACTAATCTCATATTCCGTTGTGGCCTGGATTATTGAGTGAGCACATTGGTTACTTTATAACAGAAAATATAAATTGGGATTTAGTTATCACTCTTACCTTTCACCGCAGTAACAAAGACCATCTGGTTGAGGATAAATGTTTAAGTGGGCCAAAGCTTTCTCTGTGGGTAACAGAGTAGGATGGTTTTCTCAGGAAGTAGAGGGAGACAGAACCTAACCTAGAATAATCTAGACCAACTTTTAATGCCCTAGTCCGGGTTTAGAATCGAGATGCAGAGGATAGATGGAGTTCCATTGGTGTATGTTGAAGCAGCAGTGGCGGGTGAGTGAGTATTAGTGGAGTGTGTGAGGATTATGTATCGTTTGCAATGAAGTATTTATTGTATGATGTCTGGCAGAGACGCTATGAGAGTTGTGTGAATGTGGTGTTAAGTTACTGAAGTTGAAGTTTTTGAAGTTATTATCAGGTCAGATGAGACCTAACATCCAAGACACATAAAAAAGTGCAGAAGACACTGTGTTGTATTTCCCTGCTAAGATTTTGTTGGGTTTGTCTTGAGACATTCTTGATGACACAAATGAGATAGGAAACGTTGTGTGCACAATAGAGTTGTGATTAGTGTGGTGAACTTTTTTGTGCAGAAGGGAAACTCTACTGATTTACATAATTAATTGAGGTACTAGTTGTGAGTGTGCGTTCCTTGGGTGATTCAATTCAATTGTTTTTGTATAATCAAAGTGAGCGAGAGAGAGAGAGTTCGGGGAAGAATTGTGAAGGAGTGAGAGTGACCTCAGTGTGTGTCATGCTGGGAGAGGTCAGTTGGTGTAACACTGCACTATATTTAGTTGTGTTCATCATCTGATGTTGCATTGTTATTATCACTGTTATTACCGGTTGCATTGTCGCAGAATTTCAAATGTATTGACTCTGGAATTGATTGTAATTGATTAGGTCAGCAATTAAATAAATGAGATGTTTTAAAGCAATAAGGGACATGATACGAGGAGATGTAGATATACCTACTAATCGGTAATGTAATGTCTCATTATTCCTCCGGTTAATGGTAGAAGATTTGCCGTTGAGTCTAAGAGACATAGTCTGTGATTTTTCTGAAAAAGACATCAAATTCATTAAAGGAGTTGAGGCTGTCCATATACAAAGAAAGCCAAATGCTGAACACCCAAGAATGCCACAGTACAACCTGACACCAGAGACAGTTGTCATAAATACATCTGTCATTGAGACTTCGATTGAACTCGGCATTTGTTTTAGATTCCATGTGAGGATGAATGGTTCACTGTAATTGATCTATGCAAGGCCTTTTTCTCCATTGCCCTACACAAGGAAAGACATTTCTTATTAGCTTTCCAGCTGGGGAATCATGTTTTACCATGGTGCTCTGTCCCACAATTGTATATGGAGAGTACTTCTATCTTTAACAAGATCTTGAAGAAGTATCGGGAGTGTCTGATCATGCCCTGTATTTCTGTCTTAGTCCAGTATATCAATGATCTTGTGGTTGCATCAAACACTCAAGAACCATGTAAAACTGATACAATTGCCCTGCTGAACTATTTGGCTAAGAATGAACATAAAATGTCCCCAAGCAAGCTGCAATACTGTATGACAGACGTACTTTACCTAGGACATCAAGTAGGAGAAAGGTGTCACAAGAAAGAATGTCGGTGTTCATGCAAATGAATCCGCCTCGCTCACAGAAGGAAGTCAGAATGCTTCTGTAAATGGTGGACTACTGTTGCCAGTGAATACCCAGCGTTTCCCTAGTGGCCAAACCTCTGCAGAGGATGACACACAAGGTTGTGTCCAATCCAGTGCCCAGGGTCAATGACTACTTGAATGCATTCGTAGAATTGAGAGAAAGCCTTTGCTGCGCTCCTGCATTAGGAATGTCAGATTACAGCAAAGTGTGTTTGCTCTTTTCCAGTAAATGAGAAGGGTGTGCAAGCACAGTATTGACACAGAATCATTGAAGTGCCCCAAAACACTTGCCTATTTCACAGCTACTCTGGAGCCAATAGCATCAGTGTTACCGAGATGTCTCAAATTGATTGCTGCACCAAGTGTCAGCATAGAGAGATGCAAGAGTACTGTAATGGGTCACCCTTTGACTAATAATGTGTTCCACTTTGTTGAAATAGTGTTGACTCGAGCTCGTACTCCGCACCTAACCAATATAAGGCTCACAAGGTATGAGCTGAACATTTTGGCTGCTGGGAATCTCACCTTGAAAAGATGTTCAGTTCAGAACCCTGCTACTTTACTCCCTTTACCTGGTTGTGATGGGGATGAGATCAAAGTAGAGAATGACTGTCTCTATACCAATTACCTATACACCAAGCCAAGTCCTGACATTGCTGACAAGCCATTGTCTGAATGTGATTACACCCTGCTTGTGGATGGCTCTTGCCTCAGAGGCAATGAGGCAAACTTGAGGACTGCTTATGTTGTCTGTACTATTACATGAGTGGAAGAAGGTGCCTGGCTTCAAGGAGTATTCTCCACGCAGATGGCACAACGGATTGCTCTTTCTAGAGCATGCTGCGTTTCAGACCAGCTGAAAGTGACAATGTTTACTGATAGCCAGAATGGATTTTGTGTCGTCCATGACTTCAGACAGTTATGGTCTCAATGGGGATTTATGGCCTCCTCAGAGTCTCCCTGAAAATGTGAGAAAACTGTGAGAGGCCCAACAAATGCCAGCCCAAGTTGCAGTTGGTAAATATTCTGTCCATTATAAAAGAAATGATTGTGTGACAGATGGAAATCCCTAAGCATGCAACATTGCATGTTATTGTGCATTAAACATTTGCACTTTCATTAGTGAATATACAAATGAGGGAGCTGATGAAACGAATTTCAACCTCTTGATGATAATTGCTGATACATGGGAGGAAGTAAAGAGATTGCAAGAGGAAGTTATTAAGGAGGAACATCAAGCAGGATGTGTGAAACAAGATAACTACATTAGGGTTTCAGGAGTTGGAAGACCAGTACTTCCAAATAGTTTGTTGCCACTGATGGAGAGATGCCGCCGTAGGGCAATGCATGTAAAATGAGATGCCATGGTGGGGTTGTTTAGGCAGACTTGGTTTAACCCAGAATTATGAACGTTGGATGAGGCATTGTTTTACAGATGTTTGATGTGCCAGCAAATTAATTTGTGAAAACAAACTGCTGTTACACTGAGTCACATAGGAAGATCTGGAGGTCATTTCAACAGGATGAAGCTGGATTTGGTTGAAATGCCAGTATGCAATGGATTGAGGTACATTTTAGTAGTGGTGTGAATCTTTTACTTTGGGTGAACGTCTACCTGACTAGGAGATGTAATAGACTCACTATAGCTAAAATGTTGTTGAGGGGACTCATTCCAAGATTGGAATCAGACCCAGGAACACATTTTAATAATGATTTTCTGAGAATGTTATATGCAGTGTTGGAGGTAGAGCAGAGATTACATTGCAGGTATTGACCAGAAGCTTCAGGGATTGTGGAACAGGTCTATAGCACTTTAAAGTCCAGGTAGGCTACAGTTTGTTCTTCAGCAACCGTGAAATGGCCCGATGATTGGCCTGTTGTGCTGATGAGCCTTCTTAGGGTCCCAGATTGAAGGACAGGGTTGCCTCCCCTTGAGATAATCATGGGAAGGGGGCTACGCGATTGCTTGCTTTGCCTTTTCATTATGCTTGTAAACATCAAAGATAATTTGGTGCTTGATTACTGGCTGACAAGGTTTGTTCTGTGTCTCACCAGGTTGAAGTGGCGACAGCCCCATGCTATCATGAGCAGTGCCATGACCTTAGCACTGGTGACTGGGTATTTATTTATTTTTATTTTAGGAAATTTGTTAAGCGCACAAATACCCGAGGGTGTCCACTGAACTAGTCCATGAGTAGTTATTGCTTGAACAGCCAGGTCTTTATCTGTTTGCGGAAAGAAAGAAGGGAAGTACAAGTTTTGATATGGTGTGGAAGACTATTCCATAGTTTGGTGGTGGTCACTATAAAGGATCTGTCTCCCCAGGAGACCTTCTTAGTCCTGGGAACCTGCATAAGACCAGCAGTGGAAGATCGAAGGGATCTAGCAGGTTTATAAGGGCAGAGTGCATCTTTTAGAAAGGCTGGGCCTTGAGCGTGAATTGCCTTATACACAATGCATAGAGCTTTGAATTTAGTTAGTGAAGCTGTTCAATTGTGCCAGATATGGAAGTATACTTGGGGGTTGCTGTGATTAGTCTGGCCGCAGCATTCTGCACTAATTGCAGCTTTTTTAGGACTCCTTCCTGAGCATTGACTAAAAGGGCATTGCAATAGTCTATGCGAGACATGACCAGTGCGCTGACCAGGGTTTTTGCCATATTCATGGGGAGATAGGGTAGAAGTTTTTTAATCATTCTCATGGTGTAGAATGAGGAAGATACTACCGCATTAACGTGGTGCATGAAAGTGAGTTTGGTATCCAGTAAAACTCCGAGATTTCTTGCCTTGGTCACTGGGGGGGGGGTGGTCTCAGGGCATCAGGCCACCAAGTGGGAGACCAGGCAGGGGAGAGATTAACAAACATCATCACCTCCGTTTTATCGGAGTTCAGCTTCAAAAAGTTTGTGGACATCCAATTACTTATTGCTAGCATTCCCAGATTAAAATTAGAAGCCACTTCATCTCCATTTTTGTTAATAGCTAAGACAATCTGGGTGTCATCAGCGTAGGATGTCACCGCCAGGTGATGGATTTTTATGATCCTCGCCAAGTTGACACATAGATATTAAATAGAGTTGGACTTAGCGAGGATCCCTGGGGGACACCACAAGGGAGAGTAAAAGGAGGTGAATTGAAATTGCCGAAGGCGACTGACTGTACTCGATCAGTAAGGAAAGAGGCGATAAGGTCCTTAGCAGCACCTGTAATCCCTGCCGCTGTGACACGGTCGATCAAGATGGAGTGATCGACCGTGTCAAAAGCTGCTGACAGGTCCAGCAGAATAAGCACTGCTGATCCTCCACCATCAAGAGTCATCCTAATTTCCTCTGTAGCTTTAATAAGCGCAGTCTCCGTCCCGTGTCCCTTCCGGAAGCCAAATTGGGTGTTATCAAGACAGTTGTTTTGGTCTATAAATTCTGAGATTTGGCTGTTCATGATCTTTTCCACAATTTTGGCGGGAAGCGGGAGGCAGGCTATTGGACGATAATTGGCGACTACCGAAGGATCTAAGGAACTTTTCTTAATGAGAGGTTTGATAGTAGCTTTCTTCCAGATGGATGGAAAGGTTGAGGACGAAAACATGACATTAAAAATTTCTGTGAGTTTTGGACCTATAATGTCTGAAAAGATTTTGAGAATTGAAGGGGGGCATGGATCTTCCGGCGATCCAGAGTTCGTGGTACATATGAGATGGGATACCAGTTCTGAAGGAACCTGGGTGAATTCTGGAAGGAGCCAGAGGGGCCTGAGTGAGGAGGGTTAGAGCATGCCCAGGAAAGGGACCTATAGTTTTTAGGAGTGGAAGATGGGTGTCCAATGCTGGTTGAGTGGGCCTTGAATTGGGTAAAGATATCTGTAACTTTCTTTTGGAAGTGATTCGCCAAGGAGTTACATAGCTCTTGAGTGGCTGTGATCGGGGTGGTCGCTGTTTGTCCAGAGAGACGCATCACTACCTGAAAGAGTTGTTTAGTCGAGTCCTGTGCAAGGTGTAGTGGTAAAGAAACATGTGAGAAAGAGCTGTCTTGAGTCCCATTGGCATGATCTGTACAAGGTGATTTTGGTTACTAGGACTGCTGTGAAGTGTGGTGATCTTCCTAATTGGGTGCACACATCCCAAACTTGTATAGTCCTGTGTCCCCTTGAATGATTAGCAGCACCTATCCCAGGAGAGATACTAGCAGTGGTTGAAGGGCCACGAGAAGAGGTCAACCAACCTGAAGGGGACTAGACAGAACCTGAGACAGTACTTGAACGATCTGAGAGGGTTCCCAATGAATCTAAAGCTAAATTCGAATTAGAAGACCCTGACAACAATGAAGAAACTGGTACAGTGGGACCACAAGTAGTGGCAGAAGAAAAATGGCCAGAGAGTAAAGAAAGCAGAAGGTTGACGTTATCCTATGAAAGAACTCTTGCACCCATATTCAAGGCATCTGGTGAATCTGAGATGTTTGGAAACAAAAGTGAAGGATCAGGTCTCAGAAGATCTAAAAGATCAAGGGTGCCTTGTTGGAGGTACTCTTTTCCTGAGTTGACTTACCTTGCTATTGATGACAATGAGAACAACTTCTAGCTGCTCTAGAATAATAGTGGAGATTCAACTGAAACATTTGGAACTTTATTTGAGCTACCTCTTCACATTTGCACTTCCTTACTTGACAAGACTGAGTGCTTTGAGAACCTAAGTGCTGAATGAGACAAAATTAAGCCTGGGCATAGTTCATGGAGTTTTGCTACACAAAACTCTGCAAAGTTATAAAAAAACTCCTGGGAGGTTCCGCAAGTGGTGGAGTTTAGTGCAAACTGCTGTTTGCGCTGGTGCTTCTGCTACTCGGGTAAAAATTCCTACCCGCATGAGCGCGAGCAGGGAAAAAACTCCGCTGCACTACACAAGGAGAAGTTGTCTGCACTCCACGAGCTCCACAAGCTCCGCAGAGTGCAGAAGACTCCTCAAATGGAGCGGAGTTCAACGCGCAGGCCTAGACAAACTTTCTCTATCTAAATCCATAACAATCTCCTGTAATTGTTGATGGATTGAATGTAATGATATTGAAGATGTATATTAATGAACCTGGTCCTCATATTATAATAGATGACAAATTAACTTTGTCGAGTTGCTTAAAGAAGAATACCTAGGCCCGAGTGGAAGAAGACTAAAATTAGGCCTGACATCTAGAAGAACACAGAGTAGGGCTAGGGAAGCCTCACAACGATTACACTTATATTTGCAAATAAAGAGAGCACAAATAAAGCCTGTTTATCCTGTTGCTTCTATTTCTCTATACGTTTGGTCTGAGTCTAAATAGTATGGAAACAAATAATGCCAGTCATAGACGTAGGTACATAATAGGTACAGTGTTAATGTTTGCCGTCTTTGACTTGATAGTGTTAATTGTAGGATTTAATTCAGGTTCGACTAATGTCAAAGAAGAGAATTATATATCTGAGCAGACACCACTACGCAAAATAGATGTAGGTTTATATAATTAGGAGGGCAAAATATACATGTAGATGTATCCAGAAGAGCTTATACATTAAAGGCTTATACTAATTTGCGTTTTGAGTATGTCAACACAATGGAAGAAATGGATTGTTTTTGTTTGCATGCAGTTACCTGCTTCAGTAGCTGAAGGTATCACATGCCAGCATATTTCATTGACATATGGTATTACATTTAGTTTATTCCTGAGAATTTCTATGAAAAGGGTCATTTTCAGTATTATTATTCTAATTATGAGTTGTTTTTTCAGAAGGCCTGCTGTTTAAACATTTAAATAGATATTCATATGCTCAGATTGCTGAAACTGCTAGGTTTTTTGTCCCCAATAAAACGTTAGATACTGCTTATGCACATAGACATAACTTGACCTGTTTTCTTACTGTCATTGAAAAGAAAAGCTTAAATCAAGTAGCAGATAGATATAGAGCAGTAAAGACGAATGCAGCTAAAGGAACTCATGTTGTGAGTTGTTTGCAGGAAGAGATACATAATCAAACAGCAGGGAATACTGGAGCATTGACATTAGCTCAGCAACACCAAGGAAAATTGTGCATACACAATGATAAGAATGAATACAATACTATTTCTGTAGGGGAATGTGAGTGTGATCATACCTTTGAGGTTCTAGGATCTTGAAAATTGTTCTTGGATGGAACTGATCCTGTAATTCCTGTGGTTTACTTTATTTGTGGCAAGAATACTTATTTTCAGTTGCCAAACAAATGGCATGGATTATGTTATTTAGGAGTAGGGTTTCCAAAGATTTACCATATGGAGAATTTCGATCATCCTAATTGGGAGGAGAAATTTAGGTCCAAACAAGGTGCCCGTGCTGGAGAGATTTTGGGAGATATTTTTGACACTATAATTCCAAATGTAGGGTTGATATTGAATGACATTAAAATCAATAAACTTTCCACTGTAGTTGATAAATTGTCTACCGGTACGGCTGGAGCTTTGTTGCTTGTCAATACCGAGATGGTTGCTATTAGCACTATGGTTTTGTAGAACGGTCTTACGTTAGACATTTTGCTTGCAAAATTGGGCGGGGTCTGTGGGATGTTGAAGGTTCAACAGTATTTTACTTACAACTGAGACAAAAAAAGAATATCACTGACATACATAATGAATTCAGTGGATTGACAATAGTAGGCATTTGGGATTGAGTGGGACATTAATTTAGTGACATAGGTAGGTGGTTTGTAAATTTGGGAATTGGTATAGATGGCAAACATTTTGAGACCACTGTTGAATATTGCGCTTTGTGCAGTAGTTTTGAATGTGGGTGTAAAGGTGTACAGGAATACAAAGACAGAAGCCTCTCAATAAAAGGAAGACATTGAATTTAGAAAATAAACAGAATGAATATTATAATGAAAAGAAGTGTTTGGAGGAGTTCAAGCAAAAAGAAATTTCCACAACAAAGGTTTAACTTAGTTAATCTGATAAAATCAAGAGTTAAGATTAAGAGATTATGTGATGGCATGATATGCCATCAGAGGAGGGGTTGGAGCAGCTTAATTTTGATTCCACTCGTAAATACTGTAGGAGTGTGTCATAATCATAAGTAGTCGGCACTCAAAAACAATCTGTGTGATTAATGTTACTGAAAGAAAATGGAGTACTCTATATTTAAAGAGCTCCACATGTAACGGATGCAATATTGTAAATTGTGTGTTTACAAAACATGACCGATAAAGTAGTTTGACGTACTTATTCATTAATACTAGAAAGGAAAATCCAAGTTCCTAATGTGAATTATTTAGAGGCTACTGAAACGAAATGTTTGTTCAGCTAATGTTTAGAGCTTCAAGCGTAACACAATGTTATATTCACTCGAGTTAACAAGCAAGAAGGCAAGCTCTAATGGAGGAGGAGAAGAATGACAAAGGTCGAATAAAGTTGCAACATATAGTTATGGGAAAGGTGGTGCAAGTATCCAATTTGTGCCGGAATCATGATAACGTACTGGAGAACATCACATGGGATTGTCTACCTTCAACGCAACTAATATCCTATGCTGTAATTTAGCTTGGGTCAAGGGAGACATTTTACGATTTCATGAGGTACAGACCTCTGCTTCTGCTTCTGCTTTGAATGGCTTCATACTACTTGACCCTAGGTTAGATGTTCTTTTACAGAAAACTCTGACAGCTGACACCTTTCTAATTTTCATCCTTACTCAACACTTTTAGTTTGCTCTCTCTTTATTTACAAATATAAGTGTAATCGTTGTGAGGTAGTGTATGGAGAGATAGCGTGCTCATGCTTACCTCTGAGAGTCATTTGATGACATTTAACGCTCAATTCTTTTCCCTGATTACTTGCATTGTTAATATAGAGCTAGTTGTCTTATTTTTGTTATATAGGGTAAAATTGTTTAGGAGATTTGGACATATTGTATTTGTTCTGTATTTCTATATCATTATGCTAAGATTGGTTTATGAAAACCTATTTTAGAACTTAGAACTAAACCCTACTAATCTCATATTCAGCTGTGGACTGGAGTAAATTAGTGATCAAATGGGTTACTTTATATTGAAAATATAAATTGTGATTAAATTCGCACTCTTACCTCTCATGCAGCAACAAAGACCAGTTGGTTGAGGATAAATTTCATATCACTGTCACATGTACATTCTATACATTTCATTACTATGACAGTTGAGAATTTCAGGGAACACTGCTGTGATTTTTCGGGAATTCTGAGGAAGTTAGAAATCTACTATATAGGCAGAACCTTCAAGAGTGAATTTCTGACTTGACAAAAAGTTGAGTTTTTGACTTGGGGTCCGTGTTTAATGTAAACATAGTGGAAGTACCCTTGGAAAGGGCACTTGGAGATCTTTTAGGTTGTAAAGTATGAAAGGAAGCCCCTTCAGTTTCATGGCAAACATTATCTAAGGCATATCTAATAAACATGCTTTCAAATTTTCCAAAAGGAGATATCTTGCATGTCGTACTGATAGTGGAAATTGAGTATTGGGGAGACATAGCAGATATCAGAGGCTGTATCCTACTGGGCATTATGAGCCTCATTACCGTCTTCTTCACTCAAGCACACCATCTAGAGGCCGAAGACAGAATTGTCTTACTGGTCTTGGAACCAGAAGATTCTACTGAATGAATCCCTAGGGAAAGGCTGTGTATGGCATGCTCTGAAGAGTACACTATGCCTTCTCAAGAACTAAAACACAGAACTTGTCAAAGCAGAGAATTTCATCTCAGAATCCAAAGCTGTTAAACCTGTCTTCGATAAAGGCCATGCAGATAATGCAATGCCGATAGGTAGATGTGCATAGAAAAATGCTTCTCTATAATTCCCGAGGATACAACCTGAGGCTTGAATAGCTTACACTAGTTTTGGTTCAATGGGGGTGGGAATGCTCTAGGCTGGTTCTTCTAGTTCCATTCTGGTCAATAGAACATTATAGGCAGCCTGAGAGGAAAAGGGTAACAACAATTTAGTTATCAAAGTACAGTGTGATCATGAGGACCACACAATAAAAGTCGGAATCAGTAACTTGAAGTTAAAAAGTCAAGTACAAACTCAAAACCAGACTGATATATATCAATGTCAAAAACATAGTATAAAAGTATAAAATAATCAAAGGGAGACCAATTTTTTTATGCAAATCGAATGTAATTTCAATGGAAAATGTGTTTTCTGTATTGGCAGTGCCCTACCACCTCATGCATACTCCGCAAAAATGCAAATCCACCGTACAGCACTCAACACCAGACCACTCTACAACACTCTACTCTAAGACACACTACAACACTCTACTCCCCTCTATGCTGCTCCACTCTCTGCCACTCACTTCCACTCCACACCACTCCACTCTACTATACTCCACTCCACTGTACTCTTCACCCCTCTACTCTACTCCACTCAACGTCACTCTACGCTGCTCAACTTCATGGTACACAACATACCATCTATGCCAGTCCATTCTATGCCACTTCACTTTACTCTGCTCTGTGCCACCCCATTCTATGACACTCCAATCTATGACACTCCTCAACACTCTATGCCACTCCACTCTGTGCCCCTCCACTCTACACCACTCCCCTCTAAGTCACAATATTCCATTCTATGCTATGTCACTCTATTCTTCGCCACTTCAGTCTGACACTCTATGCTATAGTACTCCACTCTATAGCTCTCTTCTCCTCTCCACTCTACAAAACGTTACTCCACTCTATGCTATGCCCCTACACTCTACATCACTTCTCTCTATGATTCTACTTCAGTCTATGCTACTCTACTCCACTCAATGCCACTCTACACTACTCCTCTCTACCACAGTCCATTCAACTCTAAGCCCCTCCAGTCTATGCCGCTTCACTCTGTGCCCTTCCATGCTACACCACCACATTCTTTGCCATGACACTCTCTGACAAGACACTCCACTCTACACCACTGTATGCCACATCACAAAACTCTACTACAATTCCAAACTACTGTATACCATTCTACTCTACTCCAATCTACACCACCCCACTCAGTGCCACTCCACTCTGTCATTACACTCTCTACCACTCCACTTCATGGCTTTTCACTTTACCATATTCCACTCCACTCCACTCTACGCCACTCTATGCCACTTTATGACACTCTATTCTACTCTAGGCCACTTTACTCTAGTTCACTCTACTCCACTGACATTCAACTCCACTTTACTCTCGGCTACTCTATTCCACTCTATGCCATTTCATTCTGTGATTCTATTTGACAGTCCCTCCACTCTATGACAGTCCACTATACACTACTCCACTCTAAAATACTTCATGACTCTCTATGGCACTCCAGGAACCTCTATGACACTATTTGCGAATCTATGCCACTCCACTCTATGACACTCTACACTAGTTTCCTCCACTCAATGCCACTCCACTCTACAACACTGCACACTACTTTACTCCACTCTGTGCCACTCCACTCTCTGATACTTCACTCCACTGTATGTTATGCCACTCCACTCTACAGCACTCCACTGTTATCCCCTGTACAACTCTTTACTCCACTCAATGCCATTCCACTCTATTACCCTCCACACTATGTCGCTCCACTCTATGACACTCTACTGCACTCAACACCACTCCTTATCACCCTACCTCACTCTATGCCACTCTACCACACTCCACTCTACTCCACTCCAATCTGTACCCTTCCACTCTATGTCCCTCTACTCTATGCCTCTGCACTCTACTCTACTCTACACCACTCTACGCCACTCCACTCTAAAACAATCTACTCCACTCTATGCCACTCCGCTCTACTCCACTCTATGCCACTCCACAACACTCTATGACCCTCCATTCTATGCCCCGCCACAGTAGGGCCATCCACTCTACTTCACTCTATTCCACTCCCCTCTTCTCTACAACATTCTACTCCACGCCATAACACTCTACTCTATTCCACTCTATGCTATCAAATTCTGCTCCTCTGTACGCCACTACACGCCACTCCATGACCCTCCACTGTACGAACCTTTCCTCTATGACATTCCACAACACTAAACTCTATGCCACACCACTCTATGCCACACCACGATATGCCCCTGAATGCCACTCCACTCTACTCCATTCCACGACCCTATACCCCACTCCACACTACAACACTCTATGGAACTGCACTCCATGACACTCTATGACCCTCCATTTTACGACCCCCCTGTATTATCCTCCACTCTACTCCACCCTATGCCACTCTACTCCACTTTACAAAACTCTGCTCCACTCCACATAACTCTACTCCACTCCACTGCACTCAATTCCACGCTATGCCACTCCCCTCTACTTCACTCGACCCCACTTCATAACACCCTATGACCCTCTACTCTATGACCCTCCACTCTACAACCTTCCACTCTATGACCCTAAACTCTAAGACCCTCCACAGCGCTCTATTATTTGCCACGGTACTCCATTCTATACCAATCAATGGCAATCCACTCTACGCCACTCCACTCTACACCATTCCATGACCCCTTATGCCACTCCAATCTACGACACTGTACTTCACTCTACAAAACTTTACTCCAATCTATACCACAACACTCTAGGTCCCTCAGCTCTATTATAATCTCTTCCTCTCTATTCCTCTTCACTCTATGCCACTCCATATGCCACTCCACCCTATGCCACTCAACACCACTCCACTTCACTCTACGACTGCTATGCCAGTCTATGCCCCTTCACTCTAAGCCCCTCTACTCTACACCCCTCCAATCTATGCCCCTCCACTCTGCACCACTCTACGTTACACCCTTCCACTCTCTTCCAAGGCACACCACTCTACTCGAGGACACTTCACTCTCTGACACCCCATTCTACAACCCTCCACTCCACCCCACTCCGTGCCACTCCACTCCATGACACTCTACAACTCTCCACTGTACATCACTCTAATCCACTCCACAACATGCTAATCCATTCCACAAAACTCTACTCCACTCCACAATACTTCACTCTATTCTACTTTACACCACTCATTGACACTCTAAGACCCTCTGAACTATGACTCTCCACTCTAAACCCTCTGCTCCATGACCTTCCACTCAAGAACCCTCCATGATACCATATTCTATGCCAGTTCACTCTTTGTCACTCCACTCTCCAACACTTCTTGACCCTCTACACAACTCCACTCTGTGCTACTTCACTCTATGTCACTCCAAATGCCACTCTGCTCTACAATGCTCAATGCCACTCCACTTTATGCCACTCCAGGACACTCCAGGCCAGTCTATGCCCCTTCACTTTATGCCCCTCCGCTCCACACAGCTTCATTCTATTTCCCTCCACTATATGCACCTCTACTCCACTCCCCTCTAATCAACGTCAAACCACTCTACTCTATGACACTTCACTCAATGACACTCCACTCTACAACACTCTAGGCCACTCTATTGCACTCCATGCTACTACCCTTTATTCTACTTCACTCGACTCCACTCCACGCCACTCCCCTCTATGCAAGAAACTTTTAGCCATCTTACATAGCAGCCATAATTGTGTACAGCATGGCTAAAACACATTGGCAATGCCAATAGCTCTTACACAGGCAAGACCTACTGGCTTTGCCAATGCTCGTTGTTTGTAGTAATTTAGAAGTGGAGTTTGTGAATAGGAGCATGCTCCCTTTTCTATGGGTGGGTGAATATTCCTCCCTAAATTGATCTTAAACTCTGCCTAAACCCCTCCTTACTTCTCCCTAACGCCTTCCCTTTAAGTTGTATGCTCTTCTCTCCAACCACTCCCTATGGTCCCTCTCACACTTATTACTGAGTAGTAAACTTACTTGTGAGAGGATCTTCCTATAAAAAAGATTGGCACAGTAGTGGTGGAGATTTACACTTGTAGGTTTGTGAATACCATTTTTAGCACTTTAGTTTTACTATTGCAATAATACTAAACAGAATGCAAAATGCAATTTGTGAATAGGGGCCAATGTATTCGAACAGAGAAGAAATGCTATCCAAAGACAACTAGTGGGAGGGTGTGGCTTGCAGCATCAAGATGGCGGTCGCACTCTAAGAGGGCTCTGGACCTCTCCGTCATCCGCTCCAGGATCCGCTGCCATTGACGCCCTGCCTGCACCTGAAAGCAAAGGACTTCTCTCCTTGTTACAGCGCCGTAGCCTTGTGGGGTCCGCTGGGCTGTCCACCCAAGGGCCACCTTTCACAGGTGGCTGCGAGAGTGGTGGCCAAGATGGCAGACCCAGCCTCTCTTTAATCAGCTACGGGGGGCTTGGGACTGCCCGCATCAGTTTTCTGGGGTCTCATGAGGCCCCTAACTGGAGCTCCAGACCCTGGCTGCAAACGCTCCAGGTCCTGGTTGTATACCCGGGGACCCGACACTGGGCAGTCGACACACTGGCCTGGCCGCGGCCCACCCTTCTGGTCAACTTGCCTGCACCTGAGCCATCCCGCCGAGAGTAGCCCGCGTGGGCTGCACGCTGAGTGGAGAGCGAGAGGGCTTTGCTGGCCGTGAACAACAGATCACCTTACCAGGCCAAACACGAGCATCCCGCTGCTCACTGATGACTCCGGACTAAGGCTGAAGGTGGACGGAGACCCTGGGCCGCGCTGGGCGGTGACAACTGGTACAGAGGTCTGCCCAGACCTGCCTGGGTGATGAGTGGCCCCCTTCCATCCTGCGGCTGACAGGATTTGAACCCGTGTTCCACCTGGGCCTCAGATCCCCCAGGGGGCCCTGAAAGACTGGACTATTGTGATCTGCCTTGCCCCGGGCGCACAGAGGCTTGCGGTGCAGGACTCGGAGCAGTCTCAACCTGGGCCTGCTGTGTCCTGCTCCTCCCACTGTTGTTCCTGGGCCTGGCAGCAAGTTGCTTCCCAGCAGTGGGCCCGGCTGCGGGCCCACTCTGTCACCATTTACTGAGGGGCTAAGGAGGAGGGCCTCTGGGATGGAGCCCCACCTGAACTGAGTGACCTGGGCCCCACGTATTGATTCTTGCCGGCCTCCGGGGCTGCAATAAGGTGCTAGTGGTTCCCTCCTGGAGTCCTGCCCCGCAGTGCTGACTGTGAGGGGTGTTGAAGCCTCCTGCTTTGGTGGGAGCAAGGTGCGTGCTGGATCCACGATTCATCCTACCCCACCACTGACTTGGTTGTGCACCTGAGTGATCACAGGATCTCTAACACAGTGTAGCGGGCACAGCCCCAGCCTGCACCGTGGCGCATTGGTGAAGTGGAGTTCCCCCTGCTCCCCATTGGATCCAGACATTGGCACTCGCCCACAGCGGAGCACGCATCTGCAACTTTTGGGAGGATGCACGTTCCTGGGCCTAGATCTCAGCCCCATACGGACCTTTCACTTGAAAACAAGGGCACCCCCCGGCCTTCGCCTGTGGGTACCTGCATCAGACCAACCCTGACCCCAGCTCCCTGCCGGCGCTCTGTCTCACGCTCGCCTTTACGGGCCCTAAATCCTCCGCCACCCATACTTAAATGAAGATCTGCCAATTCACCATGATTGACAACGATCCCCTGGGGCACATCGAGGGCGGCCCTTCTCTCCAGGGCAAGGATTTGGCGGCTTTCCTGCAGGCGATCAGTGCGTCCCAGGCCTCGGTGGAAGGGAAGATCTGTGAGGTCAGGGTCAACATGTGCCTTATCCGACAGTGCCTGCGCAACGCCATGACCTGCATCACGGAGTTCGAATCTCATCTCTTCATGGTGGAGGATGATATCCATCAACTGAAAAACCAAGTGGCCAGCTTGCAGTCCCACACCAAGGAGCTCCAAACCGAAAGCCGAAAACCACTTGCGCCACAACAACATCTGCCTAGTGGGATTTCCTGAGAGGGCCGAGAAGGAGCAGATGTCCACCTCCATTAAAACCTGGCTCTCCTCTTGGATGCCCAAGGACACACTCTGAACATGGTTCGCAGTGGAGAGAGCCTACCGGTCCCTTGCGCCCAAACCACCACCCAGAGCCCAGCACCGTCCCATCATCGCCCGGATCCTCAACTTTAAAGACCGGGATATGATCCTGCATGAGGCATGGTCTCTGGGACCCCTAGAATTAAAAAAACACCTCATTATGGTGTTTCCTGACTACACTAAGGAGGTCCAAGACCAACGACGCTTCTACATAGAAGTGAAGAAGAAAATGCGAACACTTGGCCTTCAATACAACCTCCTGTTTCTGGTCCTCTTCCGTGACATCTTCCAGGGCAAAACACAATTCTTTGACTCGCCACAGGCTGCCTGGCTAATGGAGGAACTCCCCTTTGGGTCCCAGCAGAGCTCTTCACCCGTGCCATCGGGCCCCCAATCCAGGCGGCCTCAATCCCCAAGACAACAGCACTGAAGGAGTACTCAGTCCCGTAAGGGACATCAGTCACATAGAAGGGCATCCAGTTCGCTGAGCCAGGCCACCCATGGGCCTGGGGGCTCTTCCAGCCTTCCGAGCTCCCCATCTTGCCACAGAAATCATTTGACTGGCAGTTCATCTGAAGAACGCCTCCCACTGGATCACCTGGACTTGACGGCTGCAGATTTGGACCTTTCCCGCAGCCCAACAGTCTGACACCCTCTGAAGGGCAACGATCGAGATAAGGGTCTCTATGCTGCTTCTCAGTTTAATGTACAGACTGCACCATGTCTCGCGGTGGAACCTGAGGCACTTGCAAGCGGCATTCTCGCGGCCAATGTTGGGATGACAGATGCTTCTGTTCCTGAAGTACAGGGTGGGGGTAGGGATGGGGGTTGGGACTGTTGTCCCATTGCTGATGTTGCTTTAATGTGTTGCAGCACCAGCAGCCTTAATGTATTCTATGATAGTCTTGCGTACCACCTGCAATCTACAGTCACACTTCCTGTCCTGCACTCAAACAAGACCCCATTTGCCCCTACTGCTAGCCCGGGTCTATATTTGTTCCCTCTATTGACTGCTAAACGATTAGAGACATCCGTATCCTTCCCAGGGGCATCTCAGACCATTCACCTCTCAGCATTGGGGTACCTCCTATGTCAGTGCACCTAACCTGGTGGAGGAAAGCAAGGTTCCTCGAGGGGAGAAAGAGTTTAAAAAGGCGATTGGGGTAGAACATCAGCACAATTTCCTTACCAATACTGGCTCTGTCCCTTCTCCGGGTACCCTATGGGAAGCGGGCAAAGCCACCATCCGTGGCTTCGCCAAGGGCCAACTTAAACTCCAGCGACAAGCCCAAACACACCAGACCATCCTGAGAGAGGTTCAAGTGCTGCTTCTTGAACAATGTCCTCCCAAAGACTAGGACGAGGCTCAGGAAAAACAACTCATACGCCTAAGGGGCGAAATCAAGCAACTCTCCTTGGACGCCGGTAAGCTCCTGTGGAGATCCTCTATAGCTAGAGTGTATGGCTGGGGTGACAAGAACTGGAAGATCCTTCACAGACTAGCTACATAGCTGCGGGCCAATCACATCATTCTGAAGATTGTGGGCCCCATGGGTAGACACATTGTTCCCATTTGGTGATGGCCCGGGCTTTCGCCTCCTACTATCAAGATCTATACTCAGCAAAGTGCCCTCACACTCCCCTTTCTGATTTGCTTGGTGCTGGTCATCTCCACATCCATCACCTCAGCACCACTGAGTCCACTGACCTGGACCTCCCCATTACCCCCAAGGAGATTTTTGACGCCATAGCTCAAACATCGCCGAGCAAGACACAGGGCCCAGATGGTTTCCCACAGGAGTACTATACTGAATACTGGGAGATCCTCATCCCACACCTCTCGGATCTCTTTGCTGAAGGCCTCAAGAAGGGCTCCTTTCCCCCGAGACAGATGTTCCCACTATTGTTGTTCTCTCCAAAATGCAGCCGCTGTCTTCTAACTGTGCTGATTACCGCCGCATCTCCCACATAAAGACAGAGGTTAAAATATTTGGCTCAGCCCTTGCACAGCGAATGAAGCGCTACCTCACCAAACTGGTTCACCCCGACCTGTGTGTGTTCATGCCTATGCGGGGGACCAGACACTGCTTCCATTGTCTCCACATGGCCCTAGCGTACGGCCACTTGCTAACTCCTTATCTGGCACTTCTTCTTGTAGACTTTGAGAAGGTCTTTGATCCTGTGGACTGGCGGTACCTGGGTAACGTGCTGACTGAGATGGGTTTTGGTCCAAGTTTTGGCAATCTGGTGAAGGTTCTCTATTCTCGACCTCAAGCTCGGGTGCTAGTCAACGGGGTATTATCGGAGGCGTTTGCCATTAGAAGAGGAACAAGGCACAGATGCCACCTCTCACCCTTCCTTTTTGCCTTACCAATGGAGCCACTAGCAAGCATCATTTGGTCGGAAGACTGCATTGGGTGCTGGGAATGACCTACTCCGAAGAGGGTAAAATTACCCTGTATGCAGACAACATCCTACTCTTCCTCACGGAACTGGCCAGTCGGGCCCCCACTGTCTCCGGGTGCTGCACCCCTTCCGGGCAGGCCTCCGGTCTGTGACTTAACCCCAGTAATTCGGTCCTGTTCCCCTTACACTTAGTGAGGGATTGCTACGACTGGCAAACCACAATACCCCTTAGACGACTGTCTTTCAAATATTTGGGGATTTGGGTTGCATTGCTCCTTGATCTCGCCTGGTCCCTCAACATAACTCTGCTGGTAAAAAGAGCTAAGGAAGACCTTTGCAAATGGCAGATGCTGCCACTGAATCCATTAGGAAGGGTCACCCTGTTCAAAATGAGGGTCCTCCCCAGATCCCTCTATGTCATTCAGAACACACCTTTCTGCTTCCCACTGGCCTGGTTCAGAGATCTGAACAGCCTAGCCACTAAATTTCTCTGGGTGGTCAGAGACCCTGTATAGCTCTAGCACATTGCCGGATTCCACACTTCGACAGGGGCATGGGGATGACCAACTTATACTTATATTATTTGGTAACCTGCCTACTCACATTACGTGATTGGTTTAATGGGAGATGGTTGGATCTGGCCCACTGGCTCGAACTGAGTGAATTGGGTCTATCCCGAATTCAAAGAATGATGTATGGGGGGGACCAGACCTGAACTTTACTGGGGTGACACAATCATTCTTCTGTCCTGTCGGGCATCACTGCACCACACCCAATGGACATACAAACTAACCCAATACACACCACTCTGGCACAGAATGGGGCTAAGGGAGGTTAGTGCACTTAAAGATTTCGGTCTTGGGATCTTATTGGGATCTCCCAGCTCTGGGATGTGTGGACCGGCGACCACATATTCTCCCTCCAGGATCTACAATGCAGGTTTTCCTTACACCCCTCACAATTTTACAGATACCTGCAGCTGCGTCATGCTCTCCACTCACACATACCAGATGGCACAACGTTGCCGGATTATATCCCACCTGAGGGGCAAGCTTTAAAGAGGAACCAGTGGAAGGGAGGTATCTCTCGTATTTATCGCTCATTAACCAACAACACCCCAAACACACTGGAGAGGCTCAGAAGCCAGTGGGAGGAATGGGTGGGTCCACTGGAGGAGGAGGACTGGAGGGATACTAATGGCGCCTAAGACAGTCACTGCGTTGGCCATGCTCTGCCTGATCCAACTGAACTATTTGCACGTTGCTTACTAAACCCACGCTCACCTTCACGGGGCCGGCCTATACCCAACTGCCTCCTGTACGTGATGCAGCCAAGACCAGGCAGACTTCTTCCACATGGTTTGGGCATGTCCCCTCTTGGAGCAATTCTGGAGGTGTATAGAACAGGAATTCACGGAGGTCCTGGGTTGGGAGAAGCCCCATGACCCGCTGCACATGCTCCTGGGGATCACAGACGGGCTGGATGGGTCCAGGAATGAAAAACTGTTCTGTTCTTTAATACTGGGATGATCATAGCTAAGCGGGATATAGCTGCCAATTGGAAAAGTTCTACTCTGCCTAGCGTCAGGAAGTGGCATGAGGGGGGTAGACTGATGTGCCAAACAGGAAAAACCCCTAAAAGAAGCGCGGGCTGTACCGAAGAAATACCGTAAGGTCGGGGTCAAATAGATGGGTCAAATAGCAGGACTTTGTTTTGCTTGCTTGCCTGTATGTGCTGCCTTCGACCTTCCGAGGTCGTGAGGTACAAGGGGTTAACATCTAATCAAATGTGGGATTTCTTCTTATTACTGTACTGTGCTATATTACTGGTCTTTTCATCATGTCTAAACTCAATAAAATTGTTTATCAAAACGCAACAGGTGAATGCAAAGAGCAAGCAAGGAACATTGTAAAAGGTAATGACTGCTCTCAATGGAACTGTTCAGGAGCTATTTTGTCTTTGTTAGGCGGGTACCAAATGAATGTACTGCGCATAAAAGAGATGAGAATTAGATTGTAATTAATGCTACATTTCTGAGCTTTACTGAAAACGTGTTCTAAAACCGACAGTCAGCATCTGAGAAAACAACATCAGCTACTATTTTATAAATTCTATTTGAATTTGATTAGACCACATCCACATTAGCGAAGCTAATGGGTATGCTCTTTGTTTTGTTTCTTGGCACAGCATATTAGGGAAGCTGAAAAGGTAAAAAGCATTTCGATTTTGACCTGTTATTTTTAAGGATTTGTTTATGCTTTTCGTTTTATCTATGTTTTTTTTGTACATTTTTTTTTCAAACTTTGGCATACATTTGAGTGGTCAGCTTTTAAGAAGTGCTCTTTCCGATGCATATTTAGCTAATATCATTGTTCTTTCTTAAAGTGTGTTATCCTGCAATATGTAAAAGAAGATTTTTTGTTGAATTACTTCTTTAGTGGTTTCTACATATTTCGGTGTGTTCTAAATAATGTTGGGGCATATTATCAAGGGGGTTTATCTCCGCTTTTTGGCTTTAAAAGCCAAGAAAGCGGAGATAAAATTATCTCCCTATTACCTAGCTGTCGCTAACACCAGTTAGCGACAGCTAGTAGGAGATAGCGACCATCTTGGGCCCCACTTTGCATGTCAGTGATATTTATCACTAATGACATGCAAAGTGGGCGTGCCAAGATGTTAGCGACTGGAAACAGTCGCTAACATTGCTATCTCCTATTACCAACTATTGGAGATATTCGCGCTAAGCGCAAATATCTCCAAAAGCTAACACCTGCCCTGAGCAGTTCTTAGCCATGTTATCCAATGGGAGGTGGATAACATGGCTAAGAGCAATAGCTCGGTAATGCATGAATATCACTGACTTTTCAGCGATATTCATGCATTGCGGCCGATTTTTATCGCATTTGCGATAAACCGTGGTAATACCAAGGTTTATCTGCGATAACAATCGCCGCAGCTCTGCGGTAAATTTTTGTCTCTAACCAAGCAATAGCGATAATTATCGCTATTGCTTGGCAATATTCCCTGTTGTTTTTCGCAAACTGATGCTATTTACCTGTTGACTATATTGTCTGCTGTTACCTTTGGACTATATAGAATGGATATACTAATTTAATGTCCCAATATTTTCCATTCTTTAAAAGTGTAGTCTCACGGTCCAGTAAAGTGGTTTAGAATAGTGCCTACTTATATGCACTAGTACTGCCCATTACTGTCAAAATCCTTGTTCTTGCCATTCTGTTGTGGTAGGAGAGAAGAAGTTAGGGTTTTTGGCTCTACAACACAAATTAAAAAACAATAATTGGAAATGCAGTCGGTCTCACATTGTTTGTGTTAGAGCTGTCGGCATTGTAAATGGCAATATCTTTCACTTATGTGTTATGGAGTGTATGTATGTGGTGTGTAGTGGAATTATGTGAGTTGGATTTGATTAGTTAGTTGTGGATTTGTGTGGTATGGAATTATGGCGGCCTGTCATGACAGTTTAACCTTTTGTACTTTCAGGTAAGAATTTGCATGCCTTAAATGTGAACTGCAAGTCCCAGAATGCAATCTACAATTAAGCCAGAACTGACTGATGGAATCACACATAAGTAATCTTGTAGGAACTACACAGCCGTGCCGTATAGATAAGCAAAAGGACGCGCCTAGCGATCAGGGCTCACTATAAAGCACAAACCACAGCAGTGGTGCACATCTTATTTTGAGCAAGAGAGGATGGCATCTGGGGAGTGTCTGAGAAATCATAGTAGTGAAGGCACGAATTATATGACTGTATTGGATGTGAAATGGGTTACCATAAATACTGAGGTTCATTAATTCCTCAGCACTATAAAGCAAGTGCTGCTTAATGAGGCTTTAGTGATGCAATACACTTAGGGATGATATTTGCATGTTATCAACTCTAAAGTTCATCTACAATCCCCAGTACTTAAGGTAGAGGCTGTTACTTAATGTGTCATTGATACTGAAATGTAAGCACTACAACGTTATGTATCATCAGTCCTGAGATCATGTATACTTCCATTAATATCAGAATTAAACACAGGTGCGGTCCTTTAATCAGTCATCAATGCTCAAATGAGGGAACTGTCCCTAAGTGTGTGCTGTCACCACTGAAGGCCATATGCAGTCTAGTTTGGGATTTCAGTATGCAGGAGCTGTTAGCTGTTCTGCACTAATAATTAAAATGCAGGTGCTACCCCCTTGCTGTGCCATCAGCCCTGAAGGTAGGTCTACTCCTTTAATATTTCATCAGACTGGAAACGCAGAAGGTGCTCCCTTGGATAGCCAGGTGCAGAAGGAGTTACGCAATGTTGTATCAACACTAAGTGCAAGTACCGTTCGTAAGTGTGAAGAGGATACCATGGCAATGAAGCAACAGATGTTGTTTCCCGATTGGAATTTTTTTTTTTGTTTTTCACTTGTTGAATCGTACCCCTGTCCTGAGAAAGGCCCCACTCTAGAGATAAAAGAAGTACTTTTTAATATGGAGTTGCGCTTTGACAGTCCGACACTTGGGGGCATATTATCAACAAATAGCGATATTTATCGCTAAGTAGGCTTAGCAGCAATTTTTTTATCGCCGCGCATCACCGGATTTTATCGCTGAGATAACGTGCTATTAGCAATGTTTATCTCAAAAGCGATAAAATTCCCTGCAATAGCAGCAAAATCCGTGAATATCGCTGAGAATATAGCGATATTCACGCATTATTGCTAACAGGGTCTTAGCCATTATATCCACCTCCCATTGGATATAATGACTAAGAACTGGTCTGAGCAGGCATTTGTTTTTGGAGATATTAGCAATTAGCGCAAATATTTCCATCGCTACGCCTGTGTTGGTAATAGGCAATAGCGATGTTTGCGACTGCTTTCAGTCGCTAACAGTTTGGGTACGCCCACTTTGCATGTCATTAGCGCTCACATGCAAAGCGGGCCCCAAACCGCTATCGCCTACAAGCTGTTGCTAACTGCTGTTAGCAACAGCTTGCTAATAGAGCAATAGAATTATCGCCGCTTAGCGGCCGAAAACGGCCGCTCCAGCAGCAATAATTTCCCATCACCCCCTTGTTTATATGCCCCTTGATTCCTTGGTCTTTAGTGGGAGGAGATGTAATAATCCCACTATGCAGTGGATTTCCTGCATGTCTGTACATACCAACAAGTAACAGCTGCCTGATAGCTTATTACAGAAACATTAAGAATCCAACTTGCAGGAGCCATGGAAGGAGACAGAGACAACCGACGCTTAAAATGGCATTTATGTCTTTCTGTGACTGATTTCTATGCACAGAGGAGGAAGATGCCTGTGTCCAGGGACAGACAACCACCGCTCCTTACGAAAATGAAACACTGCCTTTTTTACCACCCACAAAAGCACTTGGCGGTAAACAATGCTCGCCCACCCACTTTTTTGATGGTAGGAGAAGGAGCTTGAGCTTCTCTTTCCTGCATAGTTTTAACAGGCAGTAGTTGCGGCTCTGAGGCTCTACCTGGTGTTTTATGATTGAAAAGGAAAATAATTTCAAGAGAGAAGCATTTGTGGGCATAAAAGGAACACAATCTGTATTTTGGATGGCTGCAAATGCAAAGGTGTCAAGCTCACAAATCATACGAGGTGTTAGTGACGGAGCCGGCAAGTACTCGGGCTCTCTTAGCAGCCCAAAAGAGGCCCGGCGAGATGCTTATTCTAACACCTCGGGATCTGCCCTGTTCCTGTGAAAGTACGGTCAAGATAGCTGGAGGAGAGCTTGTTGTTGCTATACATTCCAAAAGGAAGGGACAGCGCTGGCTGGCTTTCAGCCATGCAGATCACTTCAGGGATGATAGTGTCCAGGCTCACACTATCCCGCATGAGATGTGATGGGTAAAACATACCACTTACTGGCTAGATGTCCCCTAAGGCGACAGAACTAACAGAACCGTGCAGGGAAGCAAGTAATACTTTTAGAAACTGCAGGAATCTCTGCATTGCCGTAATTATCATCGTAGGACAGCAAAACAAGACTCTGCCACTAATCGTGACCACTGCATGCGAGTCAGTGTCTCGTCAGGCCTGAAAGCGCTATACAAAATGCAAGTAAGAAGCGTAAAATAAAATATTTTTTAATGAGGCGGCCATTCCACTTCACAAAAGGCTTAGGGTGACCGGATTTTCAGAAGCCTTTGGACTTCTATATCTGGGCTGGCCTGTCACACACACACACACACACACCATAGGCTTGTATATGTGTGTGTGTGTGTGTAGTGTGTGTATATATGTATGTATATATATATATATTACCTACTGGCGATAGCCAGTAGGTATATATAGTTAGGATTTTTTCTCTATGGAACTTTTGAAAATTCTATGTCTAATAACTTTGGCGTTTGTGGACGGAATTGGCTGAAATTTTCAGGAAAATGGCACATTTTGTTTCTGAGCAGCCCCTGAAAATTTGGGGGGGGTCGTCAAGGGGGGCCGAGAAAAAAGGGGGGTCCCAAAACGCGTTTTTCCCATTCATTTTTCCATAGGGCGGTTGGCCTCACTTTTAGCTCGAACGGCTGAATGGATTTGCACGAAACTTGGCAAAATTGTTAGCCCGATGTGCCTTTGCTAGGTCTCAATATATGTGCTTCAGTGGATTTTGAGAAATTAACGTTTAAAATAAGATATATATCTGTAACAGCGCTCCGGGCAGCGCTCCGGTTCGCGTACTTTTCGCGTAACGGAACTTTGCGATGCGAAGCTGATTGGCTCTCCGGTGTCTGTCAACATTCTAAACAGTCCAGAGCGGCCGCCATCTTGTCTCTCGGTAGGATCGAGAGACAAGAGGAGGCCAAAACAAACGGGGAAATGAAGGAAAGGGGGCAATGTAGACCCCTTCTGACCCCCTAGGATTGATGAGGGGGATATTATAGAGCCACGCGGGGCCCCCCAAAAAAAAAAAAAATCCGATTTTTTCGCCGTAGAGACGCGTCTTGGTACGCGAACCGGGCAGCTAACCGGGCAGCTAACCGGGAAGCTAACCGGCAGTGTAACGGGAGTCTGAGGAGTAGCTGATTGGCTGTCAACATTGTAAACAGTCCGGAGCGGACGCCATCTTGTCTCTCGGTAGGATCGAGAGACAAGAGGAGGCCAAAACAAAGGGGGAAATGAAGGAAAGAGGGCAAGGTAGACCCCTTCTGACCCCCTAGGATTGATGAGGGGGATATTATAAAGCCACGCGGGGCCAAAAAAAATAAAAAAAAAATCCGATTTTTTCGCCGTAGAGACGCGTCTTGGTACGCGAACCGGGCAGCTAACCGGGCAGCTAACCGGGAAGCTAACCGGCAGTGTAACGGGAGTCTGAGGAGAAGCTGATTGGCTGTTATCATTGTAAACAGTCTGGAGCGGCCGCCATCTTGTCTCTCTGTGGGATCGAGAGACAAGAGGTGGGAAAAAAAAGGTGTAAATGAATGAAAGGGGTAAGGCAGACCCCTCCTGAACCCCTAGGATTGATGAGGGGGCTATTAAAGTTCCCTGCGGGGCAAAAGAAAAAAAAATTGCGATTTTTCGCTGTAAAGGTGCTTCCTGGTACGTTAACCGGGCAGCTAACCTGCAGCGTAACGGGAGTCCGACATATTGTGTTTTTTGAACGTTTGTGATATGTGCACGTGTGGATTTTGTCTAATTAAGGTTAAAAAAATATATATATATCTTTAAGCGTGTTCTGGCGCGCTTACGTTTTGGGTTTGGTTTGCGCTGCAGAGACGATACGTCACGGTTATGCGATGCATCATGAGGCGTCTCACGGGCTACGTGATACGTCACTTAATAAAGAATATATTTTACAGCTATAGATATTAGCTTTTAAAAAAGCATTTAAAAAACCTTGAAAATTCAATGAAAAAACCATAGGTTATAGACAATATATAGTTAGGGATTAGCATTTAAAAAACCTTATTTTATTTGCACAAAACCATTGAAATTCCATATATAGTTAGTTGCACTAACTATATATCGCGGACCCGCAATCCACTGCTAATGATGTCACATATTACATCATTCATGACATGGTCAGTGACATCACTGATGACATCACTGATGACATCTCAAATGACATCACTGATGACATCACTGATGACATCTCAAATGACATCACTGATGACATCACTGACATCTCATATGACATTACTGATTACATCACTGATGATCATTTATGTGATAATACATCTTCAGACTCTAATATAACCTTAGATACACTCAGTGTAAACAGGCACTCACAGACTGTCACACATCCATGGAGTTACTCACACACCTAGTCAGTCATGCAAAGAATCAATCACATCTCCATTTCCTCAACTATACAGTTATACACACCTTACTTATTCAAACATATACTAACACATATTTACTCTCTTATACAATCCTTGATACAAGTTCACAATGATTCATACAGCCACTCTCACATTCACTGGCTCTTATGTTCAGTTATTTATATATGTCAACTCTCACATGGAGTGTGTTTTACATATGTACTTACTTTGAAATGTAGCACTGAGATATCCATTCACTCACCAATATACTCATGCACACAGTCAACTGTCCATACAGCTGTTTCTACATGCACTTTTGAAACCATACACCTAGGGAATCAACTGCTCACACATCTATACACAGAGTTATACGCCACCCACACACATACTCAGTCTCCCATACAAATACTTGGGCAACCATTCAATAACCCATATAGTTTCTGATATAGATACTGATTTAAACATGCAGCAGTTTACAGAACAACATAAATAATGATTGCCAAATTAAGACACTTTAATCACTAACCCATGCACTCAGTGAGACACATTTAATCATTCTCTCATACAGTCAGTCATGCACCTACTAAATCCTTCATCCAGACACTTATACATCCACTCATTCTTCAATATGTAAGACATATTTTAACTTTACAGAAACATACAGTCACTGGGTGTTGTCATCAGTGATGTCATCAGTGATGTCATTTGAGATGTCATCAGTGATGTCATCAGTGATGTCACTGACCATTTCATGAATGATGTAATATGTGACATCATTAGCAGTGGATTGCGGGTCCGCAATATATAGTTAGTGCAACTAACTATATATGGAATTTCAATGGTTTTGTGCAAATAAAATAAAGTTTTTTAAATGCTAATCCCTAACTATATATTGTCTATAACCTATGGTTTTTTCATTGAATATATATATATATTACCTACTGGCGGTCGCCAGTAGGTAGTTATAGTTAGGATTTTTTTCAATGTTAAATCTCGCAATTCTATTTGGAATAACTTTGGCACCAGTTGACGAATCTGCCTGAAAATTTCCTCAAAATGGCCTCGTCGAGTTACGGTCTTTCCCTGAAAGTTTGGGGGGGATTTGTCAAGCGGGGGCGAGATAAAAGGGGGGTCCCAAAACGCGTTTTCCCCATGTTAATTTCCATAGGGCGGTCGATTTCACTTTTGGCTCGAACGGCTGAATGGATTTACACCAAACTTGGCAAAATTGTAGGGACTAGTAGCCCAATGTGCCTTTGCTATGTCTTAAGATATGTGCTCCAGTGGATTTTGAGTTCAAAAAAATATATATATCTATAGGCGCGCCCCGGTACGCGCTCCGGGATTAGCCACACGACTTGCGCGCAGAAAGCTGATTGGCTCTTGGGTGTCTGTAAACATTCTAAACAGTCTGGAGTGGCCGCCATCTTGTGTCTCGGTAAAATCGAGACACAAGAGGTGGCAAAAACAAAGGGGCAAATGACCATAAGGGGGCAGAGTAGACCCCCTCTGACCCCCTAGGTTTGATGTGGGGGCTAAAATAGGGTCCTGGGGAGCATTTTAAAAAAAAAATCGATTTGCGCGGGGGGAGCGCCCGGTACGCGCACCGGGAAGCGCACCGGGGAGCGAAGCACGGGGAAAATCCAGGACCATATTTATGAAGGCCTTGTGCTGCCAGTTTTGCGCCGCCTGTGCGTCACTTTTTGTGACGCACCAGCGGTGTAAAAAAATGCGCTTTGTTACGCATTTCTGACATATCTGTAAACATAAAAGTGACGTGAGGCAGGCGCAAGATTTTGACGCAACAGCATCCTAAAAGTGACGCAGTGAAATCTCATAGATTTCACTGCGTCGTTATTACCAAGCTTTTTGCGGGGGAATGCCCCCTCTGCATACATTATACCTGACGCAGATATAATGTGGCGCAGGGTTTTAAAAAGTGACCCATGTACCTAGATGCGTCACTTTTTAAAAATAGCGCAACGAGGCGCATTTTTTTACACCGCTGGTGCGATGCGTCACTTTTCTGTGCGCACTCCTTACGACATTCCAGATGTGACATATTTAATGTATGACGAATCATGTCGCAAGGAGGTACAGATACGTCAGTATTTCTGACATAAAAGTAAATATAAAAGTGAAGCATTGCTGGAGTGCGTCACAAAAGTGACGCAACTGCATTAATGCGTCCTTTCACAAGGGGAAAGCACCATCGCACCAGTGGTGTAAAAAAATGCGCCTCGTTGCGCTATATTTAAAAAGTGACGCATCTAGGTAGATGGGTCACTTTTTAAAACCCTGCGCCACATTATATCTGCGTCAGGTGTAATGTATGCAGAGGGGGCGTTCCCCCGCAAAAAGCTTGGTAATAGCGACGCAGTGAAATATATGAGATTTCACTGCGTCACTTTTAGGATGCTGTTGCATCAAAATCTTGCGCCTGCCTCACAGCAGGTGTAAGACTGACGCAAGACCTTTCACATGGTGCTTTCCCCATGTGAAAGGACGCATTACTGGAGTTGCGTCACTTTTGTGACGCACTCCAGCAATGCGTCACTTTTGTGTTTACAGCAGATACGTCAGAAATACTGACGTATCTGTAACTCCTTGCGACATGATTCGTCATACATTAAATATGACACATCTGGAATGTCGTAAGGAGTGCCCACAGAAAAGTGACGCATCGCACCAGCGGTGTAAAAAAATGCGCCTCGTTGCGTTATATTTAAAAAGTGACGCATCTAGGTAGATGGGTCACTTTTTAAAACCCTGCGCCACATTATATCTGCATCAGGTATAATGTATGCAGAGGGGGCGTTCCCCCGCAAAAAGCTTGGTAATAGCGACGCAGTGAAATATATGAGATTTCACTGCGTCACTTTTAGGATGCTGTTGCGTCAAAATCTTGCGCCTGCCTCACAGCAGGTGTAAGACTGACGCAAGACCTTTCACATGGTGCTTTCCCCATGTGAAAGGACGCATTACTGTAACTGACCATGTCATGAGTGATGTAATATGTGATGTCATCAGCAGTGCATTACACGCGCAAGTTATAGTGAGTCCAACTAACTATAATGTGGGAATTTCAATGGTTTTATGTCAGTAAAATTCCCAGCTAACTATAACTGGTGTAAAACCTATGTTTTTTTCAGTGAATTTTTTAGGTTTTTTAAATGCTAATTCCTAACTATAACTGGTGTGAAACCTCTGTTTTTTTCAGTGTATATATATACATATTACCTACTGGCGGTCGCCAGTAGGTAGTTATAGTTAGGATTTTTTTCAATGTTAAATCTCAAAATTCTATTTGGAATAACTTTGGCACTGGTTGACGAATCTGCCTGAAAATTTCCTGAAAATGGCCTCGTCGAGCTCCGGTCCTTCCCTGAAAGTTTGGGGGGGGATACGTCAAGCGGGGGACGAGATAAAAGGGGGGTCCCAAAACGCGTTTTCCCCATGTTAATTTTCATAGGGCGGTCGATTTCACTTTTAGCCCGAACGGCTGAATGGATTTACACCAAACTTGGCAAAATTGTAGGGACTGGTAGACCGATGTGCCTTTGCTATGTCTCAAGGTATGTGCTCCAGTGGATTTTGAGTAATTTAGGTTCAAAAAAATATATATATCTATAGGCGCTCTCCGGTGCGCGCACCAGAGAGCGCTCCAGGCGCGACACGCGACTTGCGCGCAGAAAGCTGATTGGCTCTTGGGTGTCTGTAAACATTCTAAACAGCCTGGAGCGGCCGCCATCTTGTGTCTCGGTAAAATCGAGACACAAGGGGTTTGAAAAAAAAAGGGGCAAATGACCATAAGGGGGCAGAGTAGACCCCCTCTGACCTCCTAGGTTTGATGTGGGGTCTAAAATAGGGTCCTGCGGGGCATTAACATTTTTTTTTTTTCGATTTGCGCGGGGGAAGCGCCTGGTACGCGCTCCGGGAAGCGCACCGGGGAGCGAAGCACGGGGAAAATCCAGGACCATATTTATGAAGGCCTTGCGCTGCCAGTTTTGCGCCGCCTGTGCGTCACTTTTTGTGACGCACCAGCGGTGTAAAAAAATGCGCCTTGTTACGCTATATTTAAAAAGTGACGCATCTATCTAGATGCGTCACTTTTTAAATATAGCGCAACGAGGCACATTTTTTTAAACTGCTGGTGCGATGCGTCACTTTTCTGTGCGCACTCCTTATGACATTCCAGATGTGTCATATTTAATGTATGACGAATCATGTTGCAAGGAGTTACAGATACGTCAGTATTTATGACATATCTGTAAACATAAAAGTGACGCGAGGCAGGCGCAAGATTTTGATGCAACAGCATCCTAAAAGTGACGCAGTGAAATCTCATAGATTTCAGTACGTCGTTATTACCAAGCTTTTTGCGGGGGAATGCCCCCTCTGCATACATTATACCTGACGCAGATATAATGTGGCGCAGAGTTTTAAAAAGTGACCCATGTACCTAGATGCGTCACTTTTTAAAAATAGCGCAACGAGGTGCATTTTTTTACACCGCTGGTGCGATGCGTCACTTTTCTGTGCGCACTCCTTACGACATTCTAGATGTGACATATTTAATGTAAGACGAATCATGTCGCAAGGAGTTACAGATACGTCAGTATTTTTGACATAAAAGTAAACATAAAAGTGACGCATTGCTGGAGTGCGTCACAAAAGTGACGCAACTCCAGTAATGCGTCCTTTCACAAGGGGAAAGCACCATCGCACCAGCGGTGTAAAAAAATGCGCCTCATTGCGCTATATTTAAAAAGTAACGCATCTAGGTAGATTATCTACGTCTATGAGATTTCACTGCGTCACTTTTAGGATGCTGTTGCGTCAAAATCTTGCGCCTGCTTCACAGCAGGTGTTAGACTGACGCAAGACCTTTCACATGGTGCTTTTTCCATGTGAAAGGACACATTACTGGAGTTGTGTCACTTTTGTGACGCACTCCAGCAATGCGTTACTTTTGTGTTTACAGATACGTCAGAAATACTGACATATCGGTAACTCCTTGCGACATGATTCCTCATACATTAAATATGACATATCTGGAATGTCATAAGGAGTGCGCACAGAAAAGTGACGCATCGCACCAGTGGTGTAAAAAAATGCGCCTTGTTGCGCTATATTTAAAAAGTCACGCATCTAGGTAGATGGGTCACTTTTTAAAATCCTGCGCCACATTATATCTGCGTCATGTTTAATGTATGCAGAGGGGGTGTTCCCCCGCAAAAAGCTTTGTGATAGCGACGCAGTGAAATCTTTGAGATTTCAGTGCGTCACTTTTAGGATGCTGTTGCGTCAAAATCTTGCGCCTGCTTCACAGCAGACCTTTCACATGGTGCTTTTTCCATGTGAAAGGACACATTACTGGAGTTGCGTCACTTTTGTGACACACTCCAGCAATGCGTTACTTTTGTGTTTACAGATACGTCAGAAATACTGACATATCTGTAACTCCTTGCGAATTGATTAGTCATAAATTAAATATGACATATCTGGAATGTCATAAGGAGTGCGCCCAGAAAAGTGACGCATCGCTGTTTTCACGTAGCGATGCGTCACTTTTCAGAAATGAGGCCTCCAGTTTATTCACTGTGTCACCTCTACAACCCTTTCTTGCGTCAATACGTCCCTTTTGCATACATTACACCTGACGTAGGAATAATGTGGCACAGGGGTTTACAAAGTGAAGTATTTACCAAGAAACACCACTTTGTAAATATGAATAAATAAGGTGCATTTTTTATTGGAATGTTGTGTCACAAAAAGTGATGCTTTGGTGGCGTTAAAGTGACGCATGGCTTCATAAATGAGGCCTTCTACCTTCAACTCCAGCAATGCATCTTTTCTTACCCTTCCACACCCCTCCTTTTCAACATTTTCTTTGAATATCAACATTCCCCATATTCACTCTTCTTCTCATAACTTTCTTTTCTAACACTCACCTTCTTTCAGTCCTCCTACTTCACTTCTTTTTTCCTCTCATACCTTTCTGTTCTTTCTTACTCATTCTCCTTTCAATTATCAATGCACTATATTTCACTTACTCTTCATTTTTTTAAGAATATAGCTCTTTGATGAGAATTGGAGGTAGTTCTGAAAAGAACTTTTGGTTTTCTTCTTTTAACTAAACAGGAACAAAAACAGGGAATGGAAACTGCTCAACAGGAGCAAAAAAAACAAAAAAATTAGGGGTGGGAAGGGCAGTGATGGTTCTCCAATGCTCGAACCATGAGCTGGACACTTTGCTCCCCATAGGTGAGTAGTTGATTGCAGTATCTGCATCTCAGGACACCATGGTTAAAAGCAGGTTGAATGTTTGGCACCTGCTCCTGCGATTGCCCTCTCCCAGAAGAAGTTGCTCCTCCTGTGGATGTAGAGGCCCCATCACTGGGAACCTCTTGTGCCAGAGCCCTGACACTTTCCCGGGCATAATTCTGGGGGTGCCTCCTCTCCACATGCCGGATCATCGTGAAGTTCCCAGTGATTATTTTTTTTTGGGGTCACCCCGTGACATGACCTGTTTGCAGATCGTGCACTCCACTTTTGGAGCATTCACCTTCTTCTGGTCAGCTGGAATCTTAAAAAAATTCCATATAAAATGTTCCTTCACCTTTGGGGTAGGAGGCTCTTCATTGATGAAATCAGGTTCATCCTCACTGCTGGATTCTCTGGCAGCCATGGTAAATCAAGAAAGATCCAGGAGCAAAAAACAGGTCTTTCAGTCACAAAAGTGAAAGAAGAAGTGAAGGAAATGGGTGGGGATTTCATTCTTTATAAAAAAAACTGTTAGCAACCAATGAAAAGTGTTATTTTAGGGTCACATGACCCGACGCGTTTACGCTGCGCGCTCCGGAGCACTTCCGGGTGCGTTTACGCAGCGCGATCGTAGGCGCTTCCGGGGCTCAAACGTGGCGCGATCGTAGGCGCTTCTGGGTGCGTTTACGCGGCGCGAACGAAGGCGCTTCCGAGGGCACTTACGTTGCGCACCAAAGTGACGTCATCACACTTTTACAGAAATGCATAATCATTTTCCTTATAAAAAAAAACTGATTTTATTTGTATGGTACGAAATGTTTTGCATTATTATTAACTTTTCATTCATATTTTTTTTCACGAACGACAGTAGCGCTCTGGGTGCGCTTTCAGGTGAGCTCACCGGAAAGCTTACCGGAGAGCTTAGCTGAAAGCTTCCCGGAGCGTGCACCCAGAGCGCAAAAGAAAAAATTTTTATTAAAAAAAAAAAATGAATACTTACAAAAAAACAGCAAATTGTAAAAAAAAAAAAAGGTTAGAAACTCGATATAGAAAGGAATTAGCATTTAAAAAACCTAGGAAATTCACTGAAAAAACCATAGGTTTCACACCAGTTATAGTTAGGAATTAGCATTTAAAAAACCTATCAAATTCACTGAAAAAACCATAGGTTTCACACCAGTTATAGTTACCTGGAAATTTTACTGACATAAAACCATTGAAATTCCCACGTTATAGTTAGTTGGACTCACTATAACTTGCACGTGTAATGCACTGCTGATGACATCACATATTACATCACTCATGACTTGGTCAGAGACATCACTCATGACATCACTGATGACACCATCCTTGTGACAGAGAGACTGACCTACTTTCACTGTAAAGTAACTCTTAAAACACATTTTGAAAAATAAAAAATAACATTTTATAAAAAGTGGACATACCTATACCAGATACAACAACCAATTCAGTAATTCCACCATTTATATACACATCCACTCGCTCACCAACACTTCTATATAGTCACTCATACATATACTCACTCATCATATGTAGTGAGACACCTATACATCCGTTAACACACTGACAGTCTTCAAAAAGTTGCTCACACACATACTCAAACATGCAAATAAACTATTGAACATCCATTTATTTGCATATACAGCTATTTATACACTACCACCTTACTTCTAAGGAAACTTACACATACTTACTATCTTAAACAATCACTTATAGAAACACATACTTATTAAAACAAGAACTCTTTCAATCTCTCACTCTCACATTTACTCACTTATATACACCAATACTCACATATACTACATTAAAACATATGTAGTTACTGATAAAGACACTAGTGAGACAGTCATTCACTTACTAACACATACATATACACACTCATTCACCCATACAATCCTACACATATGCTGTCTTCAAAACACATACAAACAGTGAGTCAGTCATTGATGCATCTTTGTGCTAAGTAATACCCCCACCAAATCAAACAGACAATTATAAAGATACTAAAAAAACATCTAATAACCCATATACACACACATGTAGCTACTCACCAACCTCATCAGTGAAGTGATCAGTAATGTCAAATGAGATGTCATCAGTGATGTCATCAGTGATGTCATTTGAGATGTCATCAGTGATGTCATTTGAGATGTCATCAGTGATGTCATCAGTGATGTCACTGACCATGTCATGAATGATGTAATATGTGACATCATCAGCAGTGGATTGCGGGTGCGCGATATATAGTTAGTGCAACTAACTATATATGGAATTTCAATGGTTTTGTGTGAGTAAAATAAGGTTTTGTAAATGCAAATTCCTAACTATATGTGGTCTATAACCTATGGTTTTTTCAGTGAATATATATATATATATATGTATATATATATATATATATATATATATATATATATTCACTGAAAAAACCATAGATTATAGACCATATATAGTTAGGAAGTAGCATTTACAAAACCTTGAAAATTCACTGAAAAAACCATAGGTTATAGACCATATATAGTTAGGAATTAGCATTTACAAAACCTTATTTTACTCACACAAAACCATTGAAATTTGCATATATAGTTAGTTGCACTAACTATATATCGCGCACCCGCAATCCACTGCTGATGATGTCACATATTACATCATTCATGACATGGTCAGTGACATCACTGATGACATCACTGATGACATCTCAAATGACATCACTGATGACATCTCAAATGACATCACTGATGACATCACTGATGACATCTCATTTGACATTACTGATCACATCACTGATGATATCATTCATGTGATAATACGATGAACCTCTTCAGACTCTAATATAACCTTAGATACAATCAGTATAAACAGACACTCACAGACTGTCACTCATCCATGGAGTTACTCACACACCTAGTCAGTCATGCAAAGAATCAATCACACCTCCATTTCCTCAACTATACAGTTATACAAACTTTACTTATTCAAACATATACTAACACATATTTACTCTCTTATACAATCCCTGATACAAGTTCACAATGATCCATACAGCTACTCACACATTCACTGGCTCTTATGCACAGTTATTTATATATGTCAACTCTCACATGTACTGTGTTTTACATATGTACTTACTTTGACATGTAGCACTAAGATATCCATTCACTCACCAATACACTCATGCACACAGTCAACCGCCCATACAGCTGTTTCCACATGCACTTTTGAAACCATACATCTAGTGAATCAACTGCTCACACATCTATGCACAGAGTCATACACCTCCCAGCCACCCACACACACACTCAGTCTCCCATACAAATACTTGGGCAACCAATCAATAACCCATATAGTTACTCATATAGCTACTTATCAACACATGCAACAGTTTACAGAACAACAGACATAATGATGCACAAATTAAGACAGTTTAGTCACTAACCCATGAACTCAGTGAGACACATTTAATCACTCACTCATACAGTCAGTCATGCACCAACTAAATCCTTCATCCAGACACTTATACATCCACTCATTCTTCAATATGTAAGACATATTTTAACTTTACAGAAACATACAGTCACTGGATGTTGTCATCAGTGATGTCATCAGTGATGTCATTTGAGATGTCATCAGTGATGTCATCAGTGATGTCACTGACCATGTCATGAATGATGTAATATGTGACATCATCAGCAGTGGATTGCGGGTGCGCGATATATAGTTAGTGCAACTAACTATATATGGAATTTCAATGGTTTTGTGAGAGTAAAATAAGGTTTTGTAATGCGAATTCCTAACTATATGTGGTCTATAACCTATGGTTTTTTCAGTGAATTTTCAAGGTTTTGTAAATGCTAATTCCTAACTATGGGGTCGATTAGGATCGCGGACGGACTTGAGTCCGTCCGCGACCCCAGAGTATGAGGGAACGTCCGCATGGGCTGCGGCGTTCCCTCATGTGCGATTAGGATGTGACCGCCACCCTGGCGGTCACATCCTGGATATTTAACATTGCGGCGGGTGCTGCTTCAAGCAGCACCCGCCGCAATGTTAAAAGTGCATGTGTAACATTTACATGCACAAAGCGGCAGGCACCGCGCGGTGCCTGCCGCATTGTGCATGTAAATGCTGGGGGGTACCATAGGTACCCCCCATGTGCACCCCCCACCCACCAACACCCTGGGGGCCCGCAACGGGCCCCCAAAATCAAAAGTACACATGCTTTTCCACGGCGGAAAAACCGCCGCGGAAAAGCATGTTTTCAAATGCTTCCTAATTTGGCCGGCGGTGTCTGATAGACACTGCCAGCCAAATGAGAGCTTTTCCGCCGCGGTTGTAATCTGACCGCGGCGGAAAAGCAGCGGACAGAAACCAAGACCCACCAGCCATCGTAATGTGGCGGTGGGTCTTTGGTGAGCCCGCAATGGATTTTCCGCCTCCTCCGGGCCGGAGGTGGCTTCCGCCGGCCCAGAGGAGGCGGAAAATCCTCCATCCTAATCGGCCCCTTAATATGGTCTATAACCTATGGTTTTTTCAGTGAATTTTCAAGGTTTTGTAAATGCTAATTCCTAACTATATATGGTCTATAGCCTATGGTTTTTTCAGTGAATATATATATATACATACATATATAAACATATATCATCGGTATATCTATATAAATACAAACATAAATGCATGCATACATATACTTATATGCATACAGATGCATGTTATTTACATGAAAGTTGAAAAAACACTAATAAAAGCAAAGCTAAAAAGCCACCTCATTACAAACAGAATGGCTTTAACTTAAACGAGGGCGAGATCTATTGCATTTTCAATGCTTGTTTACTTTGGTTCCATCAAGAAGGCATTCAGATGTGTCACACATTTGCCATGAATTCTGAATGTTAGCACTCTAGTTGCACATTAGCTCACTGTAGTAAAGCTACTGCTCACCAGGGATGTCTGCTGCTGGTATTCAAAGTGCATGTTTCAGTCTGCATGTCAGAATTTTTTTAATGAAATAGAAGAGGATTTGAGAAGTCACTCAAAATGATCCCTAATTTTTCTTTCTGAAGCACTAATCATACTTTCTATGGCAAAATTAACCCCCTCATGTTGTTCCTTTTTAAATTGAGTGTTTTCAGACTTACCACTTCATTCCAATCAAGATGGCTTCTGGTGTGCCATACTTTTGTCATAAGTAAGACTGTTAGCGCTCTAGTTGTTCTTTAGAACACTCTGGGACATTCTGTCATTGGGCTATACTTGGGGTACATCTGGGTGATATTTGGGCTACATTTAGGCTCTTTTGTCTCTGGTGGCCATCTTGGGAGACTGTATGTCAGAATTTTTTAATGAAATTGAAGAGGGTTTGAGAAGTCACTCAAAATGTGCCCTAATTTTTCTTTCTGCAGCACTAATCATAATTCATATGGCAAAATATACCCTCTCATTTTGTTCCATTTTAAATTAAATGTTTTAAGAGTTACCACTCTATTCCAATCAAGATGGCTTCAGGTGTGCCATACCTTTGTAATAAGTAGGACTGTTAGCGCTCTAGTTGTTCTTTAGAACACTCTGGGACATTCTGTCATTGGGCTATACTTGGGCTACATATGGGTGATATTTGGGCTACTTTTGGGCTCTTTTGTCTCTGGTGGCCATTTTGGGAGACTGCATGTCAGAATTTTTTAATGAAATAGGAGAGGATTTGAAAAGTCACTCAAAATGTGCCCTAATTTTTCTTTCTGCAGCACTAATAATACCTTCTATTGCATAATATACCCCCTCATTTTGTTCCTTTTTAAATTAAATATTTTAAGAGTTACCACTTTATTCCCATCACGATGGCTCCAGGTGTGCTATACCTTTGTAATAAGTAGGACTGTTAGCGCTCTAGTTGTTCTTTAGAACACTCTGGGACATTCTGTCATTGGGCTATACTTGGGCTACATCTGGGTGATATTTGGGCTACATTTGGGCTCTTTTGTCTCTGGTGGCCATTTTGGGAGACTGCATGTCAGAATGTTTTAATGAAATAGAAAAGGATTTGAGAAGTCACTCAAAATGTGCCCTAATTTTTCATTCTGCAGCACTAATCATACTTTCTATGGCAAAATATACCCCCTCATGTTGTTTCTTTTTAAATTAAATGTTTTAAGAGTTACCACTTTATTCCAATCAAGATGGCTTCAGGTGTGCCATACCTTTGTGATAAGTAGGACTGTTAGCGCTCTAGTTGTTCTTTAGAACACTCTAGGAGGCTGCAGTAGAACACAAAGGAATCAACTGACAGTCTCTGTCCTTGTTGGATGTACATGTTTTGCTGAGAATGTCAGACTTCATTTTCACATGACTGAGAAAGATAATGTAAATTAACAGAAAATATGCTTTCAGTTTAGCTTATAGATCCCCTTCCAAACCACTGTGGGAAAATCATGAGATATTAGTTTTATTTCAAACAATATTCATGATATCACAGCAGAAGGTTTTTTCACATGGTAAAATCACCTTAGAACCCACCACAATTCCTAAAACGAGTATGGTACCATCAACAAATGATTTATAATGTAACTAAAGTCCTAAAACCCTCTATTAACTACAATGCTTTTAATGAGGTGCTATCATGTATATTGGTCCCAAGATGGCTGCCAACACTTCTTGGATGAAGTGCTGACAGCCAATCAGATCAGATGTGTGGTTAGGCTCCGCCCAGATATATATCTTTTTTTGAACCTAAATTACTCAAAATCCACTGGAGCACATATATTGAGACCTAGCAAAGGCACATCGGGCTAACAGTCCCTACAATTTTGCCAAATTTCGTGCAAATCCATTCAGCCGTTCGAGCTAAAAGTGAGGCCAACCGCCCTATGGAAAACTCAATGTTAAAAACACGTTTAGGGACCCCCCTTTTTTCTCGGCCCCCGCTTGACGAAACCCCCCCAAACTTTCAGGGGATGCTCAGAAACAAAATGTGCCATTTTCCTGAAAATGTCAGCCAATTCAGTCCATCAACGCCAAAGTTATTCGACATAGAATTTTCAGAAATCCCTATTCAAAAAAATCCTAACTATATATACCTACTGGCGACCGCCAGTAGGTAATATATTACATTTCTATGGCAAAATGAAACCCCTCATTTTGTTTCTTTGCAAATTAAATGTTTTAAGTATTAACACTTTATTCCAATCAAGATGACTTCAGGTGTGCCATACTTTTGTCATAAGTAAGACTGTTAGTGCTCTAGTTGTTCTTTAGAACACTCTGGGACATTCAGTCACTGGGCTATAGTTGGGCTACATCTGGCTGATATTTGGGCTACATTTGTTTTTTTTTGTCTCTGGTGGCCATCTTTGGGCTACATTGGGCTACATTGGGCTACATTTGGGCTCTAACATATATATAGCCCAATGTAGCCCAATATATATTTTTCAAAGTTAATTTTCGTAAAAACCACTGGAGCATATATCTTGAGACATAGCAAAGGCACATCGGGCTACCAGTCCCTACAATTTTGCCAAGTTTTGTGGAAATCCATTCAGCCGTTCGAGCTAAAAATGAGTCCAACCGCCCAATGGAAAACTCAATGTTAAAAACACGTTTTGGGACCCCCTTTTTTCTCGGCCCTCGCTTGACGAACCCCCCCCCCAAACTTTCAGGGAACGCTCAGACACAAAATGTGCCATTTTCCTGAAAATGTCAGCCAATTCCGTGCATCAACGCCAAAGTTATTCAACATAGAATTTTCAGAAATCCCTATTCAAAAAAATCCTAACTATATATACCTACTGGCGACCGCCAGTAGGTAATATATATATATATATATATATATATATATATATATATATATATATATATATATAATATATATATATACACACACACAGTTACAAGCGTCTGTGAGCATATATATATATATATATTTATATATATATATATATATATATATATATATATATATATATATATATATATATATATATATATATATACCCACACACACACACACATACACCTACTCACAACGACACACACACGTGTAGCTTTGTACGTGTATATGTCTGCGATAGGATCTCAACACCCTGAACTCCCCCTGCCCTCCACCCCACTTTGTCTCTGCTGGGAGCAGGCAGCCGTAAAAAGATATATTACTTACAATGTTATTCTTGAGATGCACCTTTGAATGGAGCCATAATTTTCAATTCTACTTTGCAGAATGACCTGATCTTTGTGGCAAAAACCGGGACATATACCTATAATTAAGAAAAGTGTTGTGACACTGGGACAGTCCTCTAAAAAGGGCACTGTCCGGGGAAATCCGGGACATCTGGTCCCCCTAAAAAGGTTGCATCTATTATGAGGCAGAACAAAGCACACTCTCTTACTTTTCCATTCAGACAACTTGATAAATGTGATGCAGAAAACAGGCATCACTCGAAGGGCTGCAGACTCCTCTTAGAAGGCAGCTAGACTGTGCGAGAATGAACGCAGCAGCCACCACCCCTCCTGCACTGACCTCTAACTCCTTACACTAGGAACGGCACTCACTGCTAGTGCCAAACCTCTGGTGTGATGGTGGGCAAATAAAACAAATAGCCATATTGTTGCAACAAAAGATACATAACATTTTTTTACCTACTGAATATATTTTACTTCAAAAAGAGGTTTAGAAATCCACTCTACGCAAGCTTTTTCCTGTCAGGTCCTAGGCCCCTGTGATGCTTAGAACGAGGAGTTTAGATCTCTTTGTGGGGAGGGGTGTCACATGGGCTGGGAAAGCAGGGAATGTTTCGAGTGGAGGTTGGTTTGTCCGGAGAACAAAGAATGTGCTCCAAGTGCCCAAAGAATGCCGCTGCTCGCGTTCCCCACAGGGGGACATCAGCGGGCAGCTCCCTTAGTGCACATTAGTCGAGCACCCCACCCCCCTCTCCTCCAGTTCTCGGAGAGGGGGAGGCTCCAGCATTTCCCCAGTCCCTCCTCCGGCCGGGTGCGCCGGTGATGTGGATCCAGGGGAGGGCGCGTTGGGGCGTGCCGTATACTTAGGCCCCTGTCGCCATGTTGCGACCTCTTTGCCGTTTCTGCCTTCCCGGCTGCCTTCTGTCCGGCCTCTGTGCCAGCTACCGCGCCTGCCTGCCTCTCTGTAGGCCCGCGGATTGCTCCATCCAGGGGTTTGTCTGGCGTCGGGTGCTGTTTTTAGGGAGAGTCCAGTCCCCGTGTGGTCAGCGGCCGGTAAGTTCACTTTCGGCGATTGGGGTGATTCCGCTGCAGTTTCAGGCAATGTTCGGGGTATGTGGGGTAGCTTGAGTGGCAACATTGTTGCTTTAGCGTGCTTGCTCCCCAGAGAGGCCGGTAGCGTTCGGATGCTTTGACATGTGTTGGCTGGAATGCGCAGTCTCACAATGGCTTGTGATTAGCCCCATTTTATGGGCTTCTGGCATGCTCGGGGGTGTCGGTCGCCGGTTTAGGGCCTTTGACTTGCTACGCGATGGGTTAGGGGGAGGCAAACAGTGGTGTTTGAGACTATGACAAAGTACAGCGAAAGCTCTGTGCCTGCTTTATTTCTCTCGGAACACTTTACGATACACAGGGATAGTTTGCAAGCGTCTGTCTCACCAGCGTGAATAAGAAAATTGAATTTGGAAAGTAAGTGGCAGTCTGTGGGAGGCCACTATAATTTTGTGTTGTTTGCAGCCCCCCCTTGAAAGGGCTATGGTTAGACAAGTGACACGCAATTTTGTAGCCCGGCACCATTACTGGTATAAGTATTAGGGTCATAAGTGGTTAACAGGGTCTAACCATCTGCAGGTTGGCACTTCTTGAAATATGCAATGTCTTAGGGGACACCTTGCACTATTCCTGCCTACCTGATGGGCCCCCGTTGCGGGTGCCAGGGATAAAAGGAACGTAACCATGAAGTTGTCGGGTCAAGGTGGCAAAGTCGGGATGGATATGTTTCTCCCGGAAATGCAGGATGCCCTTGAAGCTGTGGGAAGTAAGTAGGGAACACAGAGATGGGCGGCTCTGTCATCGACGGTAGCCTCCTCCAGAGCTGTGGCGGAGTTACAGGGCGATCTGGAGGCCGACGGGTACAGTAAGGGTACCTCTGCGGCAGCCCGGTACAGTGAGGGTACCTCTGCCTGGCACAGTAAGGGTGCCTGAGCCAAAGACCTGGAGCCGGAGGGAGGTTCCGGATAAACCGCGACAGTGCCACGTTAGTCCTTCGGGCGGTTGGGGGGCCTGACCAACCGGGGGTGTGCCATACCATGCTCCGCCCTGAAAGGGGCGAGAGTAGAAGTCATGATCACGTGATCCGAAGGGGATCAGCAAAGGCTGCACTGTCCGGGCGTCGACCCACCGTGCCGGCTGGCTCATAAGGCGGCGGGGCAGCGAGGGGCTGCCTGCCCTGGATCGCCCGTAAGATAACCCACTAATATGTCATACTTTTGTTGTATGAAAATAAACCTGCAGCAGTTCTTTACCCATAGCCAGGTGTCCCGTGCGATCATTATGGGCAAGTGTATATATGCAAGGGGGAGCGAATGACGGTGTGGGCACTATGGCATCTGTGTTGTTTGGCGCTGGAGTTACTGAGATGTTAAAACGGTCCACTTTGACCAAAACCTGTGGACAATTCCTGCTGCCTGGACGTCCTAAAAGTGACGCAGTGAAATCTCATAGATTTCACTGCGTCACTTCTACGACCCTTCCTTGCGTCAAAACGCCCCCCTTGAATACATTATACCTGGCGCAGGTATAATGTGGCGCAGGGGTTTACAAAGTGACGCATCTACCTAGATGCGTCACTTTGTAAATATGGCGCAACAAGGCGCATTGCTTACGCCACTGGTGCGTCACAAAAAGTGACGCACCGGCGGCGTAAAGGTGACGCACAGCCTCATAAATAAGGACCCACGTCTTTATGCCGCTCCTTCGGAGTGATTTGTGAGAGCTGTCCCAGTGTGCGTTTTTCTTTTCTGAACTTGCCTCCTGGGTTATAGGAGACCTACTGCTGCCATGGTGTGTTCTGTGGCTGTGTGCCTACCTTCCAACAATCATACCTTGCACTGCTTGTATTGGTTCTGAACTTAGGCAGTGACAACTACCACTGATTGTCATAATCAACATTATATGACTGCTTTAGGTGTCTTTGATTTAGGCTAGACCAGCTCCCCCTTTTACCGGGGCTCTGTATTAAAAAAGAGGGATGGTGTTCCTCTGAATTTTGTTGCTGTTCTCAGAGGGAGAATGGTGAATGAACGTATTGACGCTTAATATATGTTTGTCTCGAATAAGTATCGCAAAATTTTGTACGCAGATTTTCGGATCTTCTATTTTTTTTTTGTCCCTAAGAATGTTGATGAATGTTGGTAACGTTCACACACCATTAGCATTTACCTTATTTTCTCCAATTATGTGTAGCTTCCACTTATTATTTTGCCGGCAATATCTCCCCCCAGTCATTTTCACACTCTTTCTCTCATCTCATCCTCTCTCTCTCCGGACCCTGGACACATCTGTCACTGTCACCTCATCTCTTCCTGTTATCTGATTTCTCCTCTAACCCACATACCTCCTGCATCACTTGTCAGCTTTCTTTATTTCCATATTTTTCACGCTCTCTTTCTCCTTTTCTGTCTCTTTATCTAGAATATCTGCCTTTCTCTATCCATTTCGCTTTATTTAAGTGATACGAGGTTGTCACTGCCACTTCTCACGGAACAGAACAAAAATGAGATGGAGAGAATGCTTTGATTAATTATAATTAGTGGCATGAATGACCATCATTTCATTTAGCCATTTTTCGCTCATTGCACTATTTTACGATGGGAGAAATCATGTGCAAATCGTTCCGCTCACAGTAATCAAGTAACACCTCACTGGTGGGTTTGTGCAAGGTTAGGGATGTTTGGGTCCCATTTTAGAGAAGACTTGTCCTGGTGATACCGCCTGGACTATCCATAATGTAGCAAGGCAAAGACATATTACTCTGTTTGAAGGCAAATGTACGCAAAAAATGGAATACAATAATTCCGCAGTACTTACCCAGCCGGAGCCGGTCATTAAGGGAGGAGGGGCCCCACTCCCCCACCTTTTTCCAATGCACCAAGAGTGTCTGTCAGACTAAGCAAAGACCAGCCTCACAGACTCTCTTCATATTTGAGTAAGGCAGCCAGGAGCTGTATATGTGCTAAAAGTGCAGGGTGGCTGAGCCGAAATTTGCCCAGCTGAAACTTTCACAGGCCGGAGGGCATATCTTTCTCAGCCTGGCAAAGTCTTCTGTGAGCCTGCCCTTCATGATGAGGCGGAGTGTCACTAATAGACTCAGACCTGGGTGACTCCATTTTAATCCCTGAAGTGTCCATGGTTGTCAGTCAATCTGTAATGCTTGTCACAGAGCTCGGTGGGGTCAGCAAATCTCACTGACCCATTCCCACTCTGTAATAAGGTAAGGCAGGATCTGATTTCATTGGCTGACCTATAACAAGGTTAGCCAATGAGAAAAGATGGTGGTATCTTCCTTCGGTAACTTCCTTACCAAAAGCTTCATGGAAACTATCAAGTCTTCTGCTTCTCCCTCCCGCCACCAGATCACTGCTGGTCTGCTGCAGCAGATAAGTCCTTCATGAAAGTTTATTGCATGCATGAATGTATGTGAGCATGTGTCCTGTGAATGGGTGTGTATGTGCTTGTTAAATGTGGGTGTATTTGTAGGAACTTGTGAAAGGGTGTGAGTGTGCATGTTTTTTATACCTCTAATAAGGAGGAAGGTCATAGCATGTCTTAGTATTTAAAAGCAATTACCAAACAGTCACATCACTTTGTTCTCACAAGGTTGAGATTAGGCATTGTCCATAATTTGGTGGCATTTCCACGGATGCAAATTTATAGTTCAAGCCCCTGTCCCTGTGATGGTGTTGTGACCGTATTTTTGGCTCTATTTCTGAGTGATGGTGACTTTAAGCTTGCTACCATCCTGAATCTCTATTCTTGCCTTGTGTTGGTACTTTTCAGGCCTTTTTCAGAACCTAGAAGCATAAACTAGAAGATAGCTGCTTAATATGATGATAGATCCCTTATTCTTGACTCTAATCCATCTATTGCCTATTGGCTTTGACATAATTATGTGTCCTTTCAGCATCCTACCTATAGTAGAGGGTGGATCCTGTAGTCCTGACTTTATATTACATATTGGTATGGTTTGTGTATGTACTCTGACAGAGCTAAGTGTTATTTCATCCTTCTCAGGCCTACAAGGCCCAGAACTAGAGAGACTCCATTTTGCTTTCTGTCCCTGCAGACTGAGATGCTTGCAGGGTAAAGGTGATGTTTTAGTTATGAGGTGTTGTTCGCTAGGGGAAAACCAGCCGAGACTGGTTCTTATCGGAGGAATGTGTTTGTCTCTTAGACCTAGACGTAACATGCAGATGGTCACTGAGGGCTGCGCAAGAGGGCTCGGAGCTGGCACAGGAATTCAGTGGGAGGCAGCCCTCTGTTGGAACTTTCCATGAGGAGAGGGCATTCCATATTAGTGAAGTGCAGAGGCGGAGTCAGTCAGAAGCAGAAGGAGTGGAGTTGGAAGCAGAAGGAGTTGGAGCAGAGGAGAAGAGACAGTCGATGCTTGGAACAGAGAGAAGTCAGCTAGTCAGTTTGTCAGTGAGACAGTTGGAACCAGAGAAAGAAGAAGATGCTTGGAACAGAGAGAAGACAGACAGACAGTCAGTGAGCTGGAACCAGAGAGAGAAGTCAGAAGCAGTTGTGATCAGATGGTGTTTTGAACAGAGAGAAGTGAGATGATGTTTGGAACTGAAGGAAGCAGTCAGAAGCAGTTACTTATCAGAAGGAGTTGTGATCAGCTGTAGTCTGAAGTGATGCCTTTTGGAAGAGACTGAAGTTATATCGTAGATTAGTCTGTAGGAGCAGCTGGAGTGAATTGGACATTGGAGCTGAGATAATCAGACAGAGTGAAGAAGCTAGTGAAGCGAACGGTTATCAGAGCGGCAGAAACTATTAGGCTGAAGCTGGAAGGTGCAGAGAGTTCATGGGGGAGAGGAATCCAGTGCAGAGTGATCAGCGCAGATGCGTGTATCTGAGACGAGCTAAGGCACAGACGAGATAGGAACCCAGATGACAGCTAGAGCAAGACTTCATACTAACCAGGTGATATCCTTCCTGTTAACTAGTTTGCTTTACACTTACACCTTAATCTTGTCTTTTATTTCCTAGGCTAGAGCCCCCTATTGTATTGCTAATCCTTTTTTCTATCAGCGTGTCAGTCTATTTACAGTCCCTGTTAGTTACATGTGGATGTGGTATAGTAATAAAGCTTTACAGAGACCCCGCAGATCTGTGTATGTGTCTATTCCCATTTTACTTTTCAGGCTATGTGTTATAGTATAGTGTTATATTGCTATTGTTGTTCTGATAAATAAAGGAACCCCAGTTCTTAGTGAACCAGTGTACATGTGTTATTCTTCTGATAAAGCTAGCCTTTCTTCTAGCCAGATGCAAAAGGTAGGAGGAGCGCTTAAATCAGGGAATAACTTTTGCATATAGTGTGTACCTCTTGTTTTTATACAGCAAAGGTAACCTTGTCTTCTAGTCAGGTACTACTGTTTGAACAGATGCTACCCCTGATCAGGTAAGTAGTAACAATAATTAGGGAGAGAGGAGCCCTTGAACTGGAGGATAAGTTGTACATCATCTAATTTGGCTATCATTGTGTGATTCATAATATCGTAGTATTGTACCTCTAGTAAATAGTGAGAGAAACTTCCCAACATAGAGAGAGAGAGCTAATGGTATGCATAGGAAAGTGATCGTCATTGTGATGCGGCGTTAAAGAGAGCATCAGGGGGGATACTGGTGTTTATACCCACAGTATTGTGGCTTGGAATGTAAGTAAGAGAGCACCAAGGGGGATACTGGTGTCTATACCCACAAGATTGTGGCTTGGAGATTATAGAGAGGGCATCGGGGGGGATACTGATGCCTGTACCCACAGGATCGTGGCTTGAGTGAGCACTGGTTGCAGTCAGTGTGTAATCGTAAGTAATCAGAACTGCCCCAGGGTAGATTAGTCTGGGCTCATGTGGTCGCAACACTATATTGTATGAGTGTGGTGTAGGGCATGGAGGTCCTTAGTAATCAGTGAGTATTCCTAGTAATCCCTATAGATTTAGTGGTGTTTCTGATGATATGAGCTTGTATATTGCTAATTCCCCATCCTCAGGTAGGTACCCAGGTGCCTGGATAGATGGGTCCTGAGGAGGGAGGTGGTTGCGTTTCGGCTGGGTTGGTGGTGCTCTGATGAGCTGATTCTATCTGGTCCGAATATCCGGTTGTTACAGATGGTACCACCAAACAGAGCACATTGCACTTTATGCTAATTTGCCCACTGTATTTGCACCTTCGTTTGTGTTATCTGAAACCTGATTTTATGAAATACTATGTGTCTACAACTACTCATGCCATGAAATTACTATTTGCACTCGATACCCTGGATATTTGTTTTTTTACCGCTACCTTTATTCTAAAAGCTTTGTCCCATAGAAAAAGTCAGGAATTTTAACACTGTTTTTCTACCTTTTGTATAATTCAATAGCCTGGTCGAATACTTTCCCTCTATTGAATTGTTCCAATTATTGTAACATATGTAATTATTTTTTTGCTTTGTAACAATTTTTACGTGATATTTTTAATACTGTATGCTTTTATGATTGTTTATGAATAATCGAATAAAGCTTATGAACTGAACTGAGTGTGCATGTGAGTGTGTGTGTGTGTGTGTGTGTGTGTAAGAGAGTGTGTGTATTTGTGCCTGTCTGCCACTGCTGCATATTACGGAGCCCCAACTGTCGGTACAGGTTCAGATTACCTCAGTCATCTCCTTCAATCATGTTTGTACTCCTCATGAAACAGTATATTGCATGCCTACCTGCCCCTCAAAACATCTCTGGCATTGTAAGTGGATGGCATATTACACTCGTACAGTAGAACACAAGGGGATCAGCATACAAGATGTCTGTGTTCCGTTAGATGAGATTTAAGTCAGAAAGAAGATAGTAGAAGAGTGCAGTTAGTTACCAGTATGCCCTGTCCAGAACTACAGTGGCATGCACAATACACAGGACTAGCACTACCCAAAAGCAAGAAGAAACAGTGGAATTAGGACATCACTAGGGCCTTATTTACAGGCTTAAAACCATGCTTTGTTCTCACATTTCTGTGACTGAAACGTCTAGAACCAGTGTAGATCCACAGAATTCCTACCACCCAGCTTTCCCATGCTTCTCTTGATAAAAATGATACCCTTTTCTGTGACTTGGCCTAGCATGTGCAACAGAAATTGATCAAATCAGTGGCCATGTGAGTATTGCGTGGACACTGGTTTGATTCATTCCTGTCATGTGCGCTAGGTCAAGACACACAGGTGGACTAGTGTTAATATCGGGAAAAGTGTGAGGATACTGAGTGGTAGGAATGCCCTGGACCTCAGTCTCCTGACGTGTCTGTCATAGAAATGTGACAAAAATGTACGATTTTAGGAATGTTATGAGGTATACAGGACACTGCGGGTAAGTAAACATCATGGGATCCTTCCAAAACGTGCCATTCTGGCCTTTGATGGGTGTCTAGATTTCCAAATTTCTGGGTTTGAACAGCTACCCTCTGTGGTAGCCGAGCCCTGACCCAAATTCTGCAGCTATCCCCATTTCCAAAAAGGCTATTTTTGACAGGAAAGGTTAATGCCTTCATGTTGGGGTTGGAGTCATTTGTACTGCTTGCGCTAGGTCTATCCACAGGTTTAGTAACATTTTTATTGGGAACACAGAATTGTAGAACATTTATTGTTATGAATTGAATTTCTCTTCAATAATGCCTTCCAAACGTAGGCTAGTGTGCAAGAAAGATCACATTTTGCAAATTGCCATCTGAAATATAACAGTAAGGGTGTCCCCAAATGCAGAGGTGTATAAATACCCATTATTCCTAAAAGCAGAATTTTGAGCACATTGCAAAAATACATAGATTTCATTCATACCTCTTTTACATTCATTGGATATTACCATATGAAATCCTGCATTTCCAGTAAACTGTAAAAAATCATTATAAGCTGCAGATCAGTTACTGGTTTAGAGGATCATATTTGTTTTGACAACCAACAAACACTATGTGCCTGATTTACAAAGGTAAAGTACAATTTTTGTGCATGTATTATTGTTTGCTATTCACAAAGACATTTTACTATTAGTATCTTTACGACTGTGGAGTCTCCACAAATAAAAAGATAGAACAGTCCTTTATTCGGAGACTCTGCAGTCGTAAAAATACTTCTAGTAAGATACCTTTGTGGACAGCAAACAATTTTAAACTTACAAAAAAATGTAAGTTTACCTTTGTGAATCAGGCCCTAAATTTCCCTACAACCAGAAGGTTCTGACAGACGTAACAGTATGTTACATTTGTAAATCACATCTAATTGCTGGTCTGTAAATGAGTCCCAGGACACAGTGTCTGAGGGAATTGCCCAAAGGTTAGTAATGGTTAAAAAGAGAATCAACTTAACTTTAATCACATTTTTGCAAAACTCCTCAATGAGTAAAGAGGAATGTATATGCCCAAGTGTATTTTTATTCATATTATTAAGATTCCCAAACGGATTTTAGTTTGTTTCATCATATAACAACATGTATGTATGCCCAACTTTTCCATCAAGTCTATCAACATCAAGAAGATCATAAACAGGAGATGGGTAATTGTTAGAACTGGGGTCTCTAGTTGGCAGAGGTAGGTACCACTGTCCAAATAGGGACCATTGCTTCTAGTCAGGGTAAGGAGGAAACACTCTTTAGATAACCTCTGCTCATCCCCTTGGTTGCTTGGCACAAGCAGTCAGGTTTACCAAAGTCAATGTGTAAAGTATTTGTACACTCACAGTAACACAGTGAAAACACCACAAACTGACTCCACAACAGTTTAGAAAAATAAAGGTATTTAATCTAAACTACACAAGACCAAAACAACAAACATCCACCATACACAGTTCAAGAATATGGTTGCAAAAGAGTTCTTAAAGTTGCGATAAAATAATCCACGGTTGCGTAAAAAGTTCACAGTTGTGTCACGTTTATCACACCGTACATTTAAATGCGGCAATATTCCAAAACAGAAGCTGGTGCGGTGGAAAACAAGCAATGCGTCACTCCTGAGACCCTGGGGAGGCGATGCGACAACCCAGCTGGATAGAGTGTTGCTCTGACTCCGGTCTGTATGGGGAGAAAGGCGAAGCCTTGTATGGATTCCAGTGCGGAGGTTCCGTAGTGAAAAGATCGCAAAGGCACGATGCGATGATCTTTGGGGCTGCGACGATCTCCGGGGAGAGAATGCGTGGTTTAGTGGTGATCTTCCTCTCGCAGCTCCTCGATGCGATAGCTCTGCGACAATGTTCGCAGCGACGTAATGCGGTCCGCAAGCAAGCGGTGCGACGATTTCACCCTGCGACGACAGGCTCTGCGACGACACTCGCAGCAATGGTATTCTTCCCGCACCGGACTGGTGCGTCCCGCAAACGAAGGATGTGACGACTCCGGCAGCGGCAACAGGCGCTGCGACGATCTCGGCCTTCGTAGTGGCGGGAATTTCCTCGCACTGATGGGGATGCGCTCCGAAAGCGAGCGGTGCGATAAAACTTGCATAAATCTTTAAAAGCTTGGTTTCCAGCTTCCCAACACAGGTACAACTCCCAGAGGCACCACACATGGGCCAAGCACTCTAGGAAGGACAGAACTCTCTCAGCAGAGTTCAGTGAAGCTCGGGGTGAAGTCCTTTTGTTCCTGGGACTTCGTAACAGGGAGCCAGCTCTTCTCAGGCCCTTGGAGATTCCTTCAAGCAAGGGGACACAGTACAAAACAAAGCCCTTCCCCTCTCCTTGGCAGCAAAGCAACTGCAGGTTAGTCCAGCAAAGCAACAGCAGGACAGTCTTCCTTCTTCACCTTCCAGCTTTCACCTTGGCAGAGGTTCCTTCTTGATTCCAGGATGATCTAATTTTCTGTAGTCAGGGGTCATGTACTTATACTCCTAAAAGTCTTTGATCCCTTTGTGCAGGAGGGCTCTGAGCCCGGTCTGAACCAGTTCTGGGTGTTCCTTGAGCACTTTGTTTTCCTGGCCTCTCCTTTCCTTTCAGGGAGAGGGTCAGGGTCGTCAGCCGCCCAACAGGAGGTGGAGCCAGCATTGTGGAAGGCAGGAACAGGCCTATTCAGGCCCAGGTGCGATCCCCTCCCACCACTCAAGATGCAGATGCAGTCATTCAGCCTAGGGCTGACTCAGCCAGCCTCCTCGGGGCTCCCACCCTCTGTCACTCTGAAACCAGACAGTCAATTCACAAACAGGCCAAGGCACACAGAAAGGTCAGACAGGAGAACAGCAACTTTCTAAAAGTGCTGTTCTCAAACTTAGGATAAAAAACAACCTTTCCTAAAAGATGTGTTATTAAATTCTGAGTTCAGGGATACCAGTCTTTTATGCCCTACCTTGCTCCTATGGGAACATATGCTGGTAGCCACTGTAGCCAGCATTCCCCATGATAGCCTATGGGCAAGGTAGCCTTACAACAGTGACAAAACGAAAATGGCTGCCTTTCACTACCAGAGCATGTCACCTGCACTAGTACATGCTCCACCTCTCCCATATGTGACACCCTGCCCAAGGGGGTACCTTAGGCCTTCCATAGGGGTGGCCAATGTGCACAGAAAGGGAAGGGATAGGCCTGGCCAGTGGGGACAGTGACCAGGAGGACATGGCAGTTCACAGACTGCACACAGGCACCGCAGTGGCAGGCCTGAGACACCATTTTAGGGCTACTCATGTGGGTGGCACAATCAGTGCTTCAGGCCCACTAGTAGCATTTGTTACCACCAGCCTTGGCACACTTAGTGCATTTTACTAGGGACTTCTTGGTGACACAAATATGCCAATCGTGGATAACCAATCACAATAACAATTTACACAGGCAGCGCTTGCACTTTGACACTGAACAGCAGTGGCAAAGTGCCCAAAGCATCTAAATCAGCAAAAACGAAATCCAGCACAGCATCAAAAATACAGGAGGTAGAGGCAAAAAGAATGGGGGGAAACCACGCCAAAGATGCCAGGTCTAACACGTGTCCCCTCCAGCTGAAAGTGGGGAGAACTACCCACCCTTTTGGGAGTTCTCTTCACTAAGGCTGAAAAACCTGGACAGACCATCAGCATTGGCTTGTTCTGTGCCAGGGCGGTGTTCCACAGTAAAGTCCATTCCCTGTAGGGAGATGGGCCACCTCAACAGTTTTGGGTTCTCTCCCCTCATCTGGATTAACCATCTGAGGTGCCTGTGGTCTGTCTGAACACGGAAGTGAGTCCCAAACAGGTAGGGCCTCAGCTTCTTCAGAGCCCAGACCACAGCAAAAGCTTCCCTTTCAATTGCACTCCACCTCTGTTCCCTGGGGAGTAGCCTCCTACTAATGAAAGCTACAGGTTGGTCCCAGCCCTCGTCATTGATCTGTGAAAGTACTGTTCCCACACCATGCTCTGAAGCGTCTGTCTGCACAATGAACTCACTGGAGAAGTCAGGTGCCTTGAGCACCGGTGCTGTGCACATGGCAGTCATCAGGGCATCAAAAGCAGTTTGGCAGGCTTTGGTCCAATTCACTTTCCTGGTCTGCTTCTTGGAAGTCAGCTCTGTCAAGGGAGCAATGATGGTTCCATATCCCTTGAAAAACCGTCTGTAATACCCTAAAAATGCTCTCACCTCTGTCTGGGTCTTGTGGGGGTTCCCAAGCCAGAATAGTATCAATCTTCGCCTGTAGGGACGCCACCTGGCCGCTCCCCACCTTGTGTCCCAAATACACCACAGATCCCTGCCCTATCTGGCACTTGCTGTCCTTGATAGTGAGGCCTGCAATGTCATCCAGGTATGCAGCGCTGAATTCCTCCGGCCCGGTCAGTACCTGGTTAACCAGTCTCTGGAATGTGGCAGGGGCATTCTACAACCCAAAGGGCATGACACAGAACTGGAATTGCTCCTCTGGTGTTGAGAATGCAGACCTCTCTTTGGCACCTTCAGTTAAGGCAATCTGCCAGTACCCAGAAGTTAAATCAAATGTACTGAGGTACTTGGCAGCTCCCAACCGATCCATGAGCTCATCAGCTCTGGGGATGGGGTGTGCGTCAGTCTTCTTGAACGCATTGAGCCCACGGTATTCCACACAAAACCGGAGTTCTGGAGTGGCACTGGGTGCAGCAGCTTTTGGTATACTAAGACCACTGGGCTAGCCCAGGGGCTGCTGGAGGGCTCAATCACCCCTAGCACCAACATCCTGGAAAACTCTTCCTTGATGCTGGCCTTGACCTTGTCAGCTACCCTGTAAAATTTCTGTTTCACAGTTAACTATCTCCAGTGTACACATGATGAATGCATCAATTGGTAATACCTAGGGTCAGGGAGAACAGGGAGGCAAACTGACCTAACACCTGGCAACAGTCCCTCTGCTGCTCTGGGGTCAGGGTGGGCGAGAGGACCACACCATCCACTGACCCGTCTTGCTCCTTGGTTGCCTGGAGGTCAGGAAGAGGGTCACTTTCCTCTTCCATTCCAGCATCTGTAGCCAGGAGCATTGTCACTTCAGACCTCTCAAAGTGGGGTTTGAGGCGGTTCACATGCAAGACTCTCAGGGTCTGCCTGGGAGTCTACAAGTTAACCAGGTAGGTTACTTTGCTCTTGCACTTTATCACCTCATATTGTCCAGTCCACTTGTCTTGGAGTGCACAAGGCTCCACATTTGCCATCACCCACACTTTCTGCCCAGGTTGAAATTCGACCAGAGTGCTATTCTGGTCGTACCATCTTTTAATTTCTTCTTGGCTAGCTTCTAGATTCTCCTGGGCGAGCTTCCTGAAGCGTTGTGTCTGGTTGCGGAAGGCCAGCACATAGCTGAGCACATTCTGGGATTCACAGGATTTCTCCCACCCCTCCTTCACCAGTGTGAGAGGTCCTCTAACAGGGGGGCCATACAGCAGTTCAAAGGGACTGAACCCTAAGGACTTCTGAGGCACCTCCCTGTAGGAAAACAACAGGCATGGTAGAAAGACGTCCCACTTCCATCTCATGGGCTCCGCTAGGCCCATAATCATACCTTTCAGGGTGCGGTCGAACCTTTTAACCAACCCCTTTCCTTGAGGGTGGTAAGGAGTGGTGAACTTATAAGTTATCCCGCACTCCTCCCACAGAGACTTCATGTACCTAGAGATGAAGTCGGTACCCAGGTAGGAGACCACCTCTCTGGGGAACCCCACATGGGAAAAGATCCCCATCAATGCACGGCCCACCACAGGTGCTGTGATTGTCCTGAGAGGGACTGCTTCCCTATACCGGGTGGCATGGTCCACCAAGACCAGGATGAACCTGTTGGCTAAGGCTGTCTTGGGGTCCAGGGGCCCTGACGATGTCCATGCACACCCGCTCGAAATGGGTGCTCACCACAGGAAAGGGTTGGAGGGGTGCCGTGCACCTCCCTCCGCTCTTGCCACTGGCCTGACATGTTTGGCAAGATCTACAAAAGGTACTGACGTGCTTCTTCATCTGGGGCCAAGAGAAGTGGGTGGCAAGCGTTTGGAATGTCTTGTCTTGCACCAGATGTCCAGCGAGAGGCACGTCATGAGCCAGACCCATTAGGAAGTTCCTGAAGCGCTCGGGTACCACCAGCACATGGGCTGCACCCGGCTTGGCAAACTTAGGCTCACTATACAACAACTCATCTTCCCAGTAAATGAAATGATCTTTGGATGCTCCATCTGCTGCCTGGTCTGCAGCCTGTTGCCGCACACCAATGAGGGAAGGACACTCTTTCTACACCTTGCCGAATTCCTCCCTGAAAGGCCCACCCTCTTGCTGCCAATGGGTCAGCGCAGGTAGTTCCCCCAGTTCGTCCACCTGCTCTAAACTACACAAGACCAATACAACAAAAATCCAACATACACAGTTCAAGAATATGGTTGCAAAAGAGTTCTTAAACTTGCGATAAAATAATCCAGAGTTGTGTAAAAAGTTCACAGTTGCGTCACGTTTAGCCAACCGTACCTTTAAATGCAACAAAGTTCCAAAACAGAAGTTGGTGTGGTGGAAAACAAGTGATGCGTCACTCCTGAGACCATGGGGAAGCGATGCGACAACCCCGTTGGATGTAGTAGGCATGTTGCGGTGACTCCGTTCTGTATGGGGTGGTAGGAGATACCTTGTATGGATTCCGGTGCGGAGGTCCGCAGTGAACAGCTCGGAAAAGCATGATGCGATGATCTTTGGGGCTGCAACGATCTCCGGGGAGACGATGCGTGGTCCAGCGGTGATCTTCCTCTCGCAGCTCCTCGATGCGATGGCTCTGCGGCAATGTTCGCAGCGACGTGATGCAGTCCGCAAGCAAGCGGTGCGACATTTCACCCAGCGACAACAGGCTCTGCGATGACACTCGCAGCGATGGTATTCTTCATGCACTGGACTGGTGTGTCCCGCAAACGAAGGATGCGACAACTCTGGCAGCGGCAACAGGCGCTGCGACAATCTCAGCCTCCGTAGCGGCGGCAATTTCCTCGCACTGACGGGGATGCGCTCTGCAAGCGAGCGATGCGATAAAACTTGCAGAAAGTCTTTAAAAGCTTGGTTTCCAGCTTCCCAACACAGGTACAACTGCCCGAGGCACCACACATGGGCCAAGCACTTTAGGGAGGGCAGAACTCTCTCAGCAGAGTTCAGGGAAGTTGGGGGTGAAGTCCTTTTGTTCCTGGGACTTCTTAAAGGGAGCCAGCTCTTCTCAGGCCCTTGGAGATTCCTTCAAGCAAGGGGACACAGCACAAAGCAAAGTCCTTCCCCTCTCCTTGGCAGTAAAGCAACTGCAGGTCAGTCCAGCAAAGCAACAGCAGGACAGTCTTCCTTCTTCAGTCTTCCAGCTTTCTCCTTGGCAGAGGTTCCTTCTTGATTCCAGGATGATCTAATTTTATGTAGTCAGGGGTCCTGTACTTATATGCCTAAAAGTCTTTGATCCCTTTGTGCTCGAGGGCTCTGAGCCCGGTCTGAACCAGTTGTGGGTGTTCCTTGAGCACTTTGTTTTCCTGACCTTTCCTTTCCTTTCAGGGAGAGGGGCAGGGTCGTCAGCCGCCAAGCAGGAGGTGATGGTATACATTTCACAGATAAGGGAAATATAGCCTTCTCAACAACTTAAGGCTCTGTATCAGCACTTACATGTAGCTACATAAATCTCCCAATAAACACAAGGGCTAATTTTAGAGCCACTTAATAACTCAACATATCATTTAGTTTTTGAAAATAAATATATTTTTTGCTTTGATGGAGCCGCGCACCCAGCGCGTTCACACGGGGGCCACCCTGAGAGCCGAGCATCCATCGCTTTCACACGGGGACCGTGCTGAGAACTTGCCTAGAGTCGCTGCAGCTCCCCGTGTGGCAAAGTATTCAGCTTTGGATTTTGGAAGCAAGAGCAGGTTTCCCTGCTCTCGCTTCCAAAATCCAAAGCTAGTTTGCTATGACAAGCCAGAGCCGCGTGGCTCCTGGCCTGTCACAGCAAACAGCAGTGTCCCGGAAGTAGGCACCCCAGGACACTGTAGGAGCTGGCCCTGGGGTGTGGCAGTCCCCAGGGTCATCACGAGCTCCAGGAGGGCCCCCTCCCAACATGAGTGAAGCCCCGAGGAGTTGGTGGGCCCGCTGCTAATTTTTTAGGAAATGCCCCCGGCAACTAACCTGCCCGGTGGCCTCATTAAAAAAAATGCGGGAACCTGCGCTTCATTGTGTTTAAACAATTTCAGTGGAATGCGCGACCTACGGGCAAATTGTACCAAAAAGTTAAAAAAAAAATGTTTTTTGGGGCTCTGAGGGTCCTTCTGGGACCCCCTGAGCAGGCCTAGGGGGTCAGGGTTTTTCTACCCTGCCCTCTTATCTTGTTTTATATCTTTGTTTCTCTGTTTTCTAGTGCCTCACTTCTGCCGAGTCACAAGATGGCTGCCAACACTTCCTGGTTTGGAGTGTTGGCAGCCAATCACAGTGAAGCTCATGCTCGGAAGTTAGGCCCCACCGGGGAATCAAAACTTTTATTTTTTGAATTTCTGAGCAAATACTGAACGGATTTAAACCCTTTTAAAAAAGAAGGACACTTTCTGATCCAAGCACTTCCTTTTTGACAACCTTGGGGTAATTCTGTTCAGTAGTTTTGGGTGTAGCCTTGCCCAAAGTTTCCTATGGGTAATTGATGTTTTGACTCAGTTCAGTTCAAATACTTTTATTCGATTCACAAGAATCATAAAAGTGGACCATACATATATAAAAAAAATTGGTATAAACTTTTTTTTTTAAATCTTCTATATAAAAATTGGGGTGAGTTCATGTCAAAGTTCTCAGTTTTAAAAACAAATTTTTGATAAAGTACGAGATTCCAACAAGTTAATTTTCAAGTAACAATTCATAACTTTTCCTAATTGACAGCAAAGTTCTAAGTAAATTAAGCACAGCACTACAAATTACATTAGTGGACAAAGATCGTAATAATTAAAACCTTCTTGATAGGAACAGGGGCGAATTTCCTTTAAAAGAGGCTTAATAAAGCGTGCCCTAGTATCTTTATAAAGTGTGCAAAACAGCATAAAGTGCATAGTACTTTTTTGGGCCAGATTATTACAGGGACAGGGAGTCAGTCTCTCACACCAACTTGCCTGTTTAGGGAAACCACAAGAAAGTGCAAGTTGCAGAGACGGAACCTAGTCAGGAGGAAACAAGCCTGTGTTTGTATAGTGAAAGACCAATACAATTGCTGATGGAATAACGATCCATCAATAAAAACAACATTTACCTGGTCTGAGGTGCTTATTTCTTCATAGAATGCATTTTTTATGATTGATTTCATATTAGATTGAATACCATCGGTATTATTGTAGTATTGACCCAAGCCAATCCTGTGAAAAGTATTTTTGACAAAACAAAGCCTGGTGATGGACCGGGACTTTTTTTACTCTTATTTTTTTAATTTCTCAAAAACTACTGAACAGATTTATACCATTTGAAAAAAGGGTCACTTTCTGAACCAAGCTCTACCTTTTTGCAAAATCTGGGGTAATTCCGTTCAGCAGTTCTGGCTGTAGCCCGTCTCAAATTTCCTATCGAAGTTAACATGGAGAAAATGCGTTTTGGGACTCCCCTTTTTTCTCAGCACCCGCTTGATGAATCAACCGAACTTTCAGGATAGGAGCTAACCTGGAAAGACTTTTTCTTGGAGAATTTCACGAAGATTCATCAAACAACGCCAAAGTTATTAGCAAATCAAAAAAATGATTTCCCTATGGAAATCAGGTTCTAACTATAACTACCTACTGGCCACCATCACAGACATTTTGAAAAATAAATGGGTTTTTTTCACGGTTTACATGAGTCCATCCTCACTTTCCCTTATTTATAGTTCAGCCATATCAGCCCATTATGAGGCATTATGGGACTTGTATTTCATTCCGATCACAAATGTCTTTCATTTTAATGATCATCTCTATCATGTTTTTTGCTTCAATCGGCTACTATGTCGTATCAACGTTCTTTTGGTTCTTAATGAGTTTGTCTCATTCCATTGCAGGGTCTTCCAATATTACATCAATTGTATCAATTTTACCCTAACATTCAGTGTCTTTGGTTTTTCTCATTCATGGCCAACAGGTGATGTCCCCTCTTATTTGTTCAAAATATTCCTCAATGGTCCAGTCCGCTTTAGTGCCCTGTAGTTTTTATATTTTGCCAGAGAGTGATTTCACCTCTTTCCTTGCCTGTTGTTGATTCCTCAGTGGTCACATTGACGTTAGTACCTTGTTCCTCATGCCTTTTTGTCTTCTTTCCCATGATGTAATTTCTTTTTGAACAATTTGATACTCATATTTATTTTATAAATGAATGTGTAGCTCCTCGTCTACGTTCAAACCATATGGAGTCTTGGTCTTGAAGCCTATGATCAAACGCAACTCTAGTCTTGTGAGCTTCAGTGTTCAATTTCCCCCACTTTCATTCACACGGATCATTGCAATTCCAAAATATCTTGCCAGTTTGTCTTGTGTTGGGTATGCAGATGTTTCCATATTGCATAATTCATTTCCCCATTCTGGATAGTTCTCAGATGTTCTAGGATCCGTTTTCGCAGAAGACAGAATGTGCTGCCTATATAGCATAGGCCGCATGTGCATTCAATCATGTATACCACATATGTTGTCTCACAGGTTATTTTTCATTTATTAGGAATGCTCTTCTTCGAAAGTCTCTGATCATGTTGCTACTCTTGCCTATCTTACACGCTTTGCATTTGTTGCAATGTGTAAACCCTTTCTGTTTCTCCATTAGCCACGTGGTTTGTTTTTTCGTGGAGTAATGGCTTCTTACAAGTTTGTCCCTTTGGGATGGCACTTTGCGGTATGTTACTATTGGTCCTGTTCCAATTTTTGTCCCAATGTAATGATCTTTCACTAGGACATTCCAATATTTCCTGCAAATGTTTACAATTTTATGGCTTTCTTTGCTATACCTTAGACCTAATCTTGTTACATCTTCCGATCATTGGTTGCTGTTACTCTGTCTCTGTTCACAAGTGTCCCAGCTCTAGGAATTTTCTGTGCCCTTTCCAAACCTTCTTTCACATCTCTGTACTTGTAACCTCTCGTTATGAATCTCTGTTCTTTTTCTTCGAAATTCTTCTCTGATAATATGAAAGACTTTTGTGATCTGAATGAAATACAAGCCCCATAATGCCTCATAATGGGATAATATGGATAACTATAAATAAGGAAAAGTGAGAATAGTCTCATGTAAACCGTGAAAAAGACAATTTCTTGGTCGAAACATCAGTGATGGTGTGTAACAAAGTTATTAAGGATTCCTGGAGTGCGGTGCATTTGTTTATTATATATATATATATATATATATATATATATATATATATATATATATATATATATATTCACTGAAAAAACCATAGGTTATAGACCATATATAGTTAGGGATTAGCATTTAAAAAACCTTATTTTATTTGCACAAAACCATTGAAATTCCATATATAGTTAGTTGCACTAACTATATATCGCGGACCCGCAATCCACTGCTAATGATGTCACATATTACATCATTCATGACATGGTCAGTGACATCACTGATGACATCACTGATGACATCTCAAATGACATTACTGATGACATCACTGATGACAACACCCAGTGACTGTATGTTTCTGTAAAGTTAAAATATGTCTTACATATTGAAGAATGAGTGGATGTATAAGTGTCTGGATGAAGGATTTAGTAGGTGCATGACTGACTGTATGAGAGAATGATTAAATGTGTCTCACTGAGTGCATGGGTTAGTGATTAAAGTGTCTTAATTTGGCAATCATTATTTATGTTGTTCTGTAAACTGTTGCATGTTTAAATCAGTAGCTATATCAGAAACTATATGGGTTATTGAATGGTTGCCCAAGTATTTGTATGGGAGACTGAGTATGTGTGTGGGTGGCTGGGAGGTGTATAACTCTGTGTATAGATGTGTGAGCAGTTGATTCCCTAGGTGTATGGGTTCAAAAGTGCATGTAGAAACAGCTGTATGGACAGTTGACTGTGTGCATGAGTATATTGGTGAGTGAATGGATATCTCAGTGCTACATTTCAAAGTAAGTACATATGTAAAACACACTCCATGTGAGAGTTGACATATATAAATAACTGAACATAAGAGCCAGTGAATGTGAGAGTGTCTGTATGAATCATTGTGAACTTGTATCAAGGATTGTATAAGAGAGTAAATATGTGTTAGTATATGTTTGAATAAGTAAGGTGTGTATTAACTGTATAGTTGAGGAAATGGAGATGTGATTGATTCTTTGCATGACTGACTAGGTGTGTGAGTAACTCCATGGATGTGTGACAGTCTGTGAGTGCCTGTTTACACTGAGTGTATCTAAGGTTATATTAGAGTCTGAAGATGTATTATCACATAAATGATATCATCAGTGATGTAATCAGTAATGTCAAATGAGATGTCAGTGATGTCATCAGTGATGTCATTTGAGATGTCATCAGTGATGTCATCAGTGATGTCATTTGAGATGTCATCAGTGATGTCACTGACCATGTCATGAATGATGTAATATGTGACATCATTAGCAGTGGATTGCGGGTCCGCGATATATAGTTAGTGCAACTAACTATATATGGAATTTCAATGGTTTTGTGCAAATAAAATAAGGTTTTTTAAATGCTAATCCCTAACTATATATGGTCTATAACCTATGGTTTTTTCAGTGAATTTTCAAGGTTTTGTAAATGCAAATTCCTAACTATATATGGTCTATAACCTATGGTTTTTTCTGTGAATTTCATTGGTTTTTTAAAAGCTAATATCTATAGCTGTAAAATATATTCTTTATTAAGTGACGTATCACGTAGCCCGTGAGACGCCTCATGATGCATCGCATAACCGTGACGTATCGTCTCTGCAGCGCAAACCAAACTCAAAACGTAAGCGCGCCAGAACACGCTTAAAGATATATATATATTTTTTTAACCTTAATTAGACAAAATCCACACGTGCACATATCACAAACGTTCAAAAAACACAATATGTCGGACTCCCGTTACGCTGCCGGTTAGCTGCCCGGTTAACGTACCAGGAAGCACCTTTACCGCGAAAAATCGCAGTTTTTTTTTCTTTTGCCCCGCAGGGAACTTTAATAGCCCCCTCATCAATCCTAGGGGTTCAGGAGGGGTCTGCCTTACCCCTTTCATTCATTTACACCTTTTTTTTTTCCACCTCTTGTCTCTCGATCCTACCGAGAGACAAGATGGCGGCCGCTCCGGGCTGTTTACAATGTTGACAGCCAATCAGCTACTCCTCAGACTCCCGTTACACTGCCGGTTAGCTTCCCGGTTAGCTGTCCGGTTAGCTGCCCGGTTCGCGTTCCAAGACGCGTCTCTACGGTGAAAAAATCAGATTTTTTTTTTTTTGGCCCCGCGTGGCTTTATAATATCCCCCTCATCAATCCTATGGGGTCAGAAGGGGTCTACCTTGCCCTCTTTCCTTCATTTCCCCCTTTGTTTTGGTCTCCTCTTGTCTCTCGATCCTACCGAGTGACAAGATGGCGGCCGCTCCGGACTGTTTACAATGTTGACAGCCAATCAGCTACTCCTCAGACTCCCGTTACACTGCCGGTTAGCTTCCCGGTTAGCTGCCCGGTTAGCTGCCCGGTTTGCTTACCAAGACGCGTCTCTACGGCGAAAAAATTAGATTTTTTTTTTTTTGGGGGCCCCGTGTGGCTCTATAATATCTCCCTCATCAATCCTAGGGGGTCAGAAGGGGTCTACCTTGCCCCCTTTCCTTCATTTCCCCCTTTGTTTTGGCCTCCTCTTGTCTCTCGATCCTACCGAGAGACAAGATGGCGGCTGCTCCGGACTGTTTAGAATGTTGACAGACACCGGAGAGCCAATCAGCTTCGCTTCGCAAGTTCGCTAACCGGAGCGCTACCCGGAGCGCTGTTACAGATATATATCTTGTTTTAAACGTTAATTTCTCAAAATCCACTGAAGCACATATATTGAGACCTAGCAAAGGCACATCGGGCTAACAGTCCCTACAATTTTGCCAAGTTTCGTGGAAATCCATTCAGCCGTTCGGGCTAAAAGTGAGGCCAACCGCCCTATGGAAATTAACATGGGAAAAAAGCGTTTTGGGACCCCCCTTTATTCTCGGCCCCCCCTTGACGAACCCCCCCCCCAAATTTCCAGGAGCTGCTCAGAAACAAAATGTGCCATTTTCCTGAAAATTTCAGCCAATTCCGTCCACAAACGCCAAAGTTATTAGGCATAGAATTTTCAAAAGTTCCATAGTGAAAAAATCCTAACTATATATATATATATATATATATATATATATATATATATATATATATATATATATATATATATATATATATATATATATATGTCACTCAGCTGCAGTCTCCCACCACGCCAGCAAAGCGACAGAGAAATCACGCAAATCTAGTGTTTCTTTTGGGCACAGGTATTTATTTAAGGTCGAATTTCCAAAATCGGACGCGTTTCGGGCATCCGCCCTTGCTGAAAGATCGTCAGTAAATGAACTATTCACCATTTAAATAGTAACTGTTCCATAGTTTTTTCAGAAGCATTTTTTTCTATCTAACCACGTGATCGTGAAAAGTGAGAACATACTCTCAGTACAAAACATGTAGAGTATGTCTTCCAAACATTTCTAAAATTTCACAAGTAAATGCTTAATGTAAAATGGAATAAAAACAAGTAGTAGTTAAATCCATATAAACATTAGTCTGAGCAATTTGTATACATTGAAAACAATTAAAACAATGTATATTAAAAATATATAAAAGCATGAATATATATAAAAAAAAAAGGTTACAGTGATGTTAAAGTTGGGAAATTCAATTCTAAAAAACTTAGAAATTCAATGAAAAAACCAAAGGTTACAGGGATGCTATAGATAGGCTTTGATTTCATATTTATACTTCCTAATGCTACAAGGTCCTGGCCCACCCGGGGGCTAAAGATCACAGAAGCACTGGAGCCTGCATTTCTTTTTTTCCAATTTTTCAGAGGGATCCACGGTTCCATCGAGGTTCTGGCCAACAATATATTTTTTTAATGCTTTTTTTCCCTACCAGGGTCCCTGAGCATCCCCACCCTCCCCCCCGAAGATGCCTGGTATTTCTAGCCCACCCTCTTCTCTTAATTAAAAAAAAAATTTGGGACTTGGCTGAAGGCGAGTCCCAAGATGGCTGCCAATACCTTCCTGGTTGAAGTGTTGGCAGCCATTCCCATTTCAGTACGGGGATTGTTGGATGCTTGAAGGATCTGCATCCGTATATAAACAAATTTGGATTTCCCTAAATGTTTCCAAAACTACTGAATGGATTTACACCAAATCAGAAAAAGCACTTCTCTGGACCAATATCTACCTTTCTGCTAAATTTGGTCTAATTCCGTTCCGCGGTTCGGGCTGTACCTGTGGCTAAATTCCCCATGGGAAATTGCATGGTGAAAATGCTTTTTGGGATTCTCCTTTTTCTTGACCCCTGCTTAACGAATCACCCCCAAACTTTCAGGACATCAGTTGAACTGATTGGCAAACTAGTTTTTAAACTTTTGTGAAGATTCATCAAACAGCACTAAAGATATTGGCAAAACAAAAAACACTTTTCCTATGGGAACTAGGTTGGAACTATAACTATCTACCGACGACTGCAAGTAGGTAATATATGTCGGGGCAGGCGGGGGTCGGGGCAGGCGGAGGATGGGCCAGGCAGGGGCCGGGGCTTCTGGACAATGTCGGGGCGGGCGGGGGTCGGGGAAGCCTGAATGCTCCCGGACATGGTCGGGACGGGCTGCTAGTATATATATAGTTGACTTGAATTAAAACTCACTGTCTTAAATTGATTGAGGACTCATATATCTGAGTGCAAGTTAATACCATATAATTTCCCACACCTGGTTCCTTTGAAACTTTTTGTCTCCGTGTACAGCCAGGTTTGCATTATACAGATATTAATTGTAAAGAATCCTTCTTTATTGCAAGTAAACTATCCGTCAATCATCTTAACTAAGGATTAGCGTTTTGACTTTTTAACTAACTATAAGGCACAACAAATAATTTAATGGTAAGATATATTTGCTTAATTATCTATGCATTCAAGGTAATAGGTTTATTCAGGAAGTACGACTAGGGGTGTGTGAAATCTTGTTTCGCAATCGTGTTTCTCATGACTTTCCTAGTCACTTGCCTTTACTGAAGTTTGCAAACTTTAACCGCATCGCTGCGGCGGCTTTTCCCGCTGTGCGTGGCGGTTTTGTAAATACCGCGTTACATGACGAGCACAGCTCGTCATGAGCGCACAGCAGGTAAGCCTCATGACGAGCTGAGCTCGTCATCAGCGCGGAAGGGGTTAATGTTGCTTTCCCTCCTGAAAAAAGTTATCTCTACAATTTTAAAATCATTTTTAGCGCAAGGCAAATTTCATTCGAACAAATCCCAACCAATTTGGGAAAATATTTCTGCAAACTCTCCTTTTGTAAAATAAATTGTTGCAATGGCATTTTTAAAGCTATTGTGGCAAAACAAGATTGTCTACAAGCTTTGCAAATTTACAAAGGCATCCACAGAAAATTTAGAAAGTTTCAAGAAACAAAATATTGCACATTATCACATCACTGAACATACCCAGCTGGTTGTTTGAAGAAAAAATATGGTATTATTGTATTTATAAACATTTCACGTGAACAGTGCATATGGATTATTGTATCCTGGAAAAGTTTAAGAGTGATAAAAACATAAACCGCAACATAATCTATAAATCATTGTTCATGAGGAGATTTTTCATAAAAAAAGAGCAACGATAGTTGCGATTGGAATTGAGGATTATTTCTCTGGCAATAAAGAAAATTATTTCTGTTCCAAGGCTGTTATTTCAATCAGTGGTTGTTTTTGAATCGCTAGATTTCCGAAGTATTGCTCGTGCTGTGGAATATAAAGAGGAGAAGAAGAATTGCAAACATAATTTGATAGAGCAAGCCTGAGAAATTTGGTAATTGTATCCTGTATCCTGCAGAGAAAATTAATTGCCATCTATTGATGCAACCTTAGCTGAACTTGGGAATTCATTTTTAACTAATAATAACGCAGCATTAGACTCACAGAGGCTTTTCGTTTTTTGTAAAACCTTTCTCCACATAGGTCTGTCAAATCCATTTGATGCGTAGAACAAGAATGCTGTGCTATTAACAAGTTTTCTTTTTTATGACCTGTTGTGCATAGACATATGACCAACGAGGAAAAGGCAATCAATGAACTGTGTGAGTATTTAACACCTGCGTGAATAACTAAAAGATGAAAGTTTATTAAGAGCATTTGAGGCAAATGGATGTCTTTTTTAAATTTGCCACACGTTTCGTTTACAACCTAAATGTGGCCACTTATAAATGAAAATGTGTGATTCGTAATCAGATGTAAAGGCCTATCCGACACAGCTTTATTAATAAAAACAGTATCAATGCCGATTTATGCTTACACACATTTTGCCAGATCAAAAAAAAAACCTTGGTGGAAGTGTACACCTACTATTCAGGTAAACTGCTCATCTTTATGTTCTGTGGGATATACACAGATGCCCAGTATAACGTGTCAGCATCACTGAGTGCTGCTTACTCCCAAGCGAACTAACATGCAAAACATTGCAGCCATAATACTTACACAGAAGCACATTTAATTTTCAACGTGGTGAAATGGAGCACAACTGTACTTTGCAAGCTGTTGTTCCCCACGAGGGAAATTATTTAAGCTGTTAATATCCCTAGAGGTGTGTGTTTAAAGTTGAAGGTCAAAGCAGCTCACATTTTCACTCATTTTATTTATAAAATGCAGAGAGCCTTGCATAGTGCGTTGCCTTGCAAAGTCAAGGAAGTGGCCCCTCACTTTGAACGTACTTCCGCTGAGTGAGCGAGTGAAGCGTGCAATCCTAATTCTTCACTGATGTCATACAGGATTTTTCTTAAGGAAAGTTTCTTTCTTTTTTTTTTCCAAACATGCTCATTACTACTTTCCATTTTTCATTCTTCTTTCTATTTTTCTCTAGTCTCTTACAAATGAATATGTCCCCAGCTTTCTTTTTTCCTTTCATATTTGTTTGTTTACAGGATTGCTTTTTTTCCTCCACTCTTCTGCGCTTCTGCACTTTCAGTCGATTTGCCTCTCACTTATAATTCCTTTAGGATTTGCATGATTTCTATCTCTTTCTGCTGGGTTCTTTTGCCACTCGTGGCCCCTACTACACAGCTGGGTGATGTTATCCTATTTATTTATTTATTTATTTATTTATTTATTTATTTATTAATCTGTTTTATTGGATTTTAGTAGTAGTACAGCATAAGTCATATGAAATTGCAAGCAGTGTTATGCGGCACCCTCAGCATAAAAGACACAATAGTATCATATAATAGTGTTACAGGTGTCACTTAAAGTTATGTATAAAGTGGTCTAGCATATGATTGACAGATACATGTATGGCCTGCGCTAGAAGACAAGCGAGGGGTGAGAGATGGAAAAAGAAGGGGCCTCATTTATGAGGCTGGGCGTCACTTCTACTTGCGGGTGGCAAAAGGACGGGATGGTTGGGTGGGTGGGGGTAGCAGCGTTCTTTGACATCACATGATATAGTCTTCGCTCGATCAAGTGTCCAGAAAAAAGAGCGTCAGTCAGTGCGCTAGTGCATGGGAAGCTAGTTTGCAGAGCCTGAACTAGGGTTTCATGAGGCGCTTTCTAAAGGTCTATCTATTTGAGCTATGAATTCACCGACGGTAAGAATCAATTGGTAAATAGATGGAAGCAGTAAAATTGAATTTCAATATTCAACTTGGGAAGGAGAAATGTATTCAGGGCGAGCATGAATAATTAGTTATTATTATTACTAATAATTAAGGCTGTATATGCATCAGTGAATATTATATTTATTTACACACTATGCCTACTATCAAGCATCCAACAGTGAATATCTTCTGCTCCTTTAAATGAAAGTGGAATTTCACTTTGTTGTGGCTCTTACAAAAATCCTGCCTTCCCATTTCATTTCGCCTGTTTAGTAGTATGCCAATAAAAGTATCACCCACCTTTGTCATTGGTTTTGTGTTAAAGTTACTGCAATCGAATGTACTTTCACATTGTTATTTTTATAACTCTCGCCATGGTAAAATACTTCGATATTTTTGTTAGAAAACAGTTTACAATAAAAAAATATTTAATTTCCCTTTTTTTACACTATTTTTACAATAAAAGTAATAGTTTACTTAGTACTGGGGATGTGATAAACATATTTCGATAAAGTGTTACTACACTGTTTTTTAAATAAATTAACAAAACGTGTTTTTAAACTTTTTGCATTCCTTTATAATTAATATTATGATAAAAGTATCATAACACGTTATTTAATAATTGTTATAGAAATTACCATGTTTTTATGTGTATATATTGCTTCTCATCATTCTGAAGGTGCCTTAAAACACTATTGCTCCATCACATTGTACGTGGAAATTACACAGTTGGAAATTTTGGGTGCTACCTAGAACAACGCTATAAAAGTTACTTTAGTTTAATCATATCACAAACAATCTCCACCTAATGCAAAAACTACAATACTTGGCCAAAGTGTGGATAAGCACTTACTTGCTAAAACCATTTGGAAATTAGTAGCATGTTATTAACATCATTAACAGTGCCACGAAACCAGAAAACACCAGTAGCAACACCTGGCTCCTCTCTCCTGATCCACTGGTATAATCTGTTTGGGGCACTGAATTACTGATATCGCGCAGCTCCAGGGTGGCGCAGAGCTCTTTCATCCCTGTCCATGCCGAGCCTGATGTATGGCACCTCTCCCGGCCACCAACCCACTTTTGCTGCTGGATTTCTGGCACATTCGCCTTTTAATAATGAATGCGAATAACTGAGACAAAAGAGCGACCCCGGGCTGAGCGTGTGCACGAGGAGCATGACCGGAAGAAGACCTTTGCCAAGCACTTTGCCACCCTGTCCGGTATGAGGGTCCCTGCACTCTGATAGTGGTGTAATTGGTGAGCCCCTTACTGTGCCTCACATGTACACTCCCATGGCAGTGCTCGGAAACCCTGCACCTTGAGAGAGGGGCTTAATGACAGTGACCCCTGCCCTCTTCTGCACCTCACAAAGGGCCGTTTCTAGGTTATTTTGCCGCCCTCCTCCTTTTGCCGCCATAGGCGACTGCCTAGTCCTGCCTAATGGTAGAAACGGCCCTGATTGTATACAAACAAACATGTAGCCCGCAGCCCCCCCTTTTTTGCATCCATATGCATATGTCTCGTGTTTAACAGCGACTTGCTGTTACCTCATGTCCAGAGTGTGTGTCGGTTTAGTGTCACAGGCAATTTGTGACCGCCAGTAAGAGATCGGTGCGGTGCATACGCTGTTACTACCTAGGGGACTAAGCGATGCCAAAGACTGGCGTGTCAGAAAGGTCCGCGGTCAGCGTGCCCGGGCTGTCTTGCAGTGCGAGGTATATTGTGTCCCTTATGTGGCAATGGGGACCCTACGCAATCCGAGCATCTCCTCACGTTTAATAGCGAGGCTTTCCTCTTTGGCCCACGCAAGCATAGAATAACGCCAAGCTTGTAAATGTGGAGGGTTTGCTGATTTCCATCTTTTGCTGATCAGTCATTTGGCCACTATCAGTACCAGATCTATAAATCTGGACATGACCTTCGTGCTAGGGTTTCTGCAAAATTTGTGCAGTAAATATGTAGGCAAAGTGAAGGGCAGTTCCCTGTCAGTGCTCTCATGCAGCAGAGTGGCCGTGTCCCTCCAGTATTCCCCCAACCTGGAGCAGTCCCAAATCATGTGTAGCAGATCGGCACCTACTTCTCTGCACCCCGGGCACACTGCATCTCCACGGTTAAAGTATTGATTGATTTTCACAGGGGTGAGGTATGCTCTGTGGATAATATAAAGCTGCATCTGTCTGAAGCGCATGTTCCTGGGAATGCGTGTGGGGCTCTCGAGCACTCCGGCCAATTCCTTATCTGTGAGCTGGCTGCCTAGGTCCACTTGTGGCTCAGTGTGGCAAGGACAAGTGCCACGTGAGTTCGGAGTGAGGTCCCAAACTAGCATGTCAAGTTCCTGCCTTGTCCCATGACATGTAGATATTGAATGGTGAGATGCGTTTGCAGCTCTGCCTTGATATCCCCCCATTTTGCCATGACTGAGGCCACCAGCGCGCTGTGAGTGAGGAATTGCCTGGGTGGTAGCCCCACCTCCCCAACCAGGGTTGCATTGGGTGTGAGTGCCCCATCCAGGTATAGGTTCCCCAGGGTGTGGATAACTTTGTCATGCCATTCCCTAAGTATGAGTGCAGGCAGTGCTGATTGTCCACTGGGGGTGCCACCTAGGGGTACCGCCGGTGCATATGGGGTTACGCTGCGCATCAGAAACAAGCTTCTGCAAAATCACCTGTAGGCCACTGCAAGTACTAAAGGCTCTGGTGGACGTGGCCATGCTCCAGGATGAAACAACTGGACTATGTGCTCCAGGCTGTAAGGCGGCTGCGTAGTTGCTGCATCTGCGCAGTTGCGATCAGAAAGCCACCACGCTATCCACTTCAGTTGAGAGGATAGGTAGTAGTGTTCAAGACAGGATGCTGCCAGTCCGCCCTGGTCTGTGGGTAGGTACAGCTTTACAGTGTCATCCTGTGTCTAGCATTACCCCAGATGGAATCTCTGAGTTGTCTCTCAAAGGCAATAAAGAAGGAGACAGGGACGTACATGGGCAGGGTCGTAAAATAGTATAGGAGCCGAATGAGGATCACCATTTTGGCGAGTGCTATCCTGCCTGTCACAGCCAATGGCAGTGTGCTCCAGAAGCGCATCTGCGACTTGATGGATGTCACCGCTTTACCGAGATTCCCATCCTATAAATCTTGTGATTGGCAGTAAATTTGGAGTCCCAGATAGCAAAATGTATCGGGCGTCCAACGCACCAGAGTGCCACCTATTGTGAGTCCCGGATTGCAGAGCCCCTCTTTGAAGTAGTAAAGGCAAGATTTACCTGCGTTTACTTTCAGTCCCGAAAATGCAGCAAAATCCCCAAGTAGCTGAGTTAGCTGGGCAGGAACGCAATCAATGTCCCTTAGATATATGAGGAGGTTGTCCACGTAGAGCGACACCTGATGGGTAGCGTCTTCCAGGGGCACACCATCCGCAAACTGGGTGTGCACCGCTTCCGCTAATGGCTCCATTGCGAGCACGAACAGGATCCAGCACAGGGGGCATCCCTGGCGCATGCCTCTCTGCACGAACAGGGAGTCCGAGATGTACTGCCTATCTTGACTCTCAAAGTGGGGTCAGTGTAGAGGAGGCGCACTAGGTTAATGAACTCTGGGCCTAGGTCAAATTTTGCAAGTACCGCAAACAAGTAGGGACACTTCAGGGAGTCAAAGGCCTTCTCCAGGTCCAACACAAGGCAGCCTGCTCTGAGCCACTCCTCTACGGCATAGGTGGCCATTCGGAAGAAGCGGCGTAGATTGAGGAAAGTGTTGCGCGCTGGCATGAAGCCATTTTGGTCCATGTGAACCAATCCTGTAACTGCCTGCGCTAGCCTGTCAGCCAGTACCTTCGTGAGGACTTTATAGTCCATATTGAGCAGGGCCAGGGGTTGATAGGAACCCATCTCCCCTGGATCTCTGCCCGGCTTCAGTAAGAAAACCAGATGCCTTGCGCATCGAGGGGTGAGTTGCTGCGCGTCTAGGGCCTCGGGAAATACTGTATCAAGGCGCTGCACCAGTGAGATCTGGTATGCTTTGTAATATTCGGATGGCAACCCGCCTGTCCCGGGGCTTTCCCTGTCGCTAGGGACTGAATAGCTGCATCAATCTCCTTCCACGGTATCTGCACATTGAGCACTTTGCGATGTTCCTCTGTTACTGTGGGTAGCTGTAAGGGTTCAAGGAAGCGTGCCAGCTCCTCTTCATTGTAGCAACATTGGGACTGGTAAAGGCGGGCGTAGTGTTGCATCAGGACCTCATGTATGTCTCTTTGTGTGGTTAGCAACTGACCTAAGGGAGAGCGGAGCAACCCTATTGGGGCGTGTGCATGTTCTTGCCGGATCAACCAGGCTAATAACCTGCCTGCCCTATCTGCCGCAGTGTGGGTGCGGGTTGTGTGCGCAGTGTATTTGCGACAGCGGAGTTGCTCCATGTAGTTTGTGTGCTCAGAACGCAGCGCCTCTAGGCGAAGCGAGCCCCAGACTACACCTTCGTCTTTTCATAGCGTATCAGCTGGGATTCAATCCATGTGAGGGAATCAGACAGTTGTTTGCCTATATTCCATGTTGGCCCTACACAATGTCCCCTGATTGTCACCTTAAATGCCTCCCATTTGATGAGCATATCGCTTGCTGTACCTTCATTTAACTTGAAGTATTGCAGAATCGGTGTCCCCAGCGATGACCTAAAAGCAGGGTGTTCAAGGGCTTGCAGCTGTAGGCGCCATGTGGGGGCAAGGAGACAGTGGGGCTCCCAACGCAGTTGTAGCAACAAGGGGTTATGATCGGAATGGGTCCGCCCTAGATACTCCGCATTCAGAATCAACGGAAGCAGCACCAGTGAGGCCTCTAACCAGTCGAGGCATAAGTGAAAACCGTGCATTACTGAGTAATAAGAATACATGTGGGCGGTGAGGTTTAAAAGCCACCACACATCATGTAGAGCCCAGTGTTGGATGCCGAGCAGGTTCTGTTAAGGGGCGGGAATGACCTATCTAAGTCCACATCCAATACCGAGGTGAAATCCCCCCCAGAAGCCAGGGTATCCCACTCCATTGGGCTGCCACTTTAGATATGCGGACGAGATAAGAGGCCTGTTCTGAATTGGGGGCATAAAGAGAGCCCAAAATTATTTCTGGACCATTCAAGTGCCCTTTCACAAACGTGTACCTTCCATCTGCATGGACCCATATCAGTGTGCCTCATGCATGTGCTGAGTACCAGGTGCCAAATACTTGGCGTCTCCATCTTTTACGCAAGCGCTCCTACTTTGGTTCGGACATGTGTGTTTCTTGGAGCAGCGATATCCCAGCCTTACGGCGTTGTAAGTATGAAAAGATAGAATAGCGTTTAAGTTTAAGTTTAAAGTATTTATTGAGCGCAACATACACCTGAACGGTTTCTTGGCGCTAAAGTGGAAGACAGCCCACTGAGCGGGGACAGTCACTGAGACAGGGCTGGAGAATAGACTATGGACTAGGGAAGAGCCTGAGGGAATAGAAAGGTCTTCAAAGCTTTACGGAAAGCGGAGTAGTCAGTGAGAGACCTAAGATAAAAGGGGAGAGAATTCCAAAACATGGGGGCAAGGATGGAAAATTTTGAGCCACCCTGTTTTTTTTTCCGGTAACGGGGCACATCTAGGAGAAGTTGGGCCGAGGAGCGAAGGTCTCTGCCAGGGACATAAGCCTTGATGGCCGATGATATAAATGAGGGGGCCAGGCCAGTCCTGGCCTGGAACACCATGCAGCCTAGCTTAAATAGGGCACGCTCCCGCACCGGGAGCCAGTGAAGAGTTTTCAGGAGGGGGGAAGAGTGGTGGAATTTAGGGAGACCAAAGGCAAGACGAGCAGCCTGGTTTTGCACTAATTGCAATTTACGGAGGCTGTACTGAGGGATGCCATTATACAGAATGTTCCCGTAGTCCAGGCGGGACAGGACCAGTGCGGACATAATTAGCTTGAGTGCAGGGAAGGAAAAGAAACGGGAAATAGAGCGAATAGTGCGAAGCGTAAGAAAGCAAGAAGAAACCACAGAACCAATCTGGGAGTGCATAGAGAGTTGATTGTTGAGCTTAATACCGAGAGTCTTAACAGAGGAGACCGGAGTGGGAGGAGAACCAAAAGAGGGGGGCCAGAAAAGAGAATTCCAGGGACTGGAACAACCACCCGTTACCACAAGTTCCGTTTTATCGGGATTGAGTTTCAGGTGGTTGAGGTTCATCCAGTCCCTGATGAAAGATAAAGTAGATTGGAAATTAGAGATAGAGTCAGGAGTAGAAGAAAGATTAAAGATGAGCTGGAGGTCATCGGCATAATTAAATACCGAGACCTCCAGGTGCTGTAGGGAAAAGATGAGCGGAGCGATGTAAAGATTGAAGAGTAAAGGAGAGAGAGAAGAGCCCTGAGGAACACCGCACTGGACCTGGCAGGGGGTAGCTGAAAACTCCCCTAGATGAACCGCCTGGGTCCGGTCCCTCAGAAAGGATGAGAGCCAGATGAGGGCCGATCCTCCTATGCCCGCCGCCTTGACACGGGAAAGCAAGATGGAATGATCCACCGTGTCAAAGGCGGCGGACAAATCAAGAAGGACCAGCGCCTGAGATCTACCGGCATCCATGCCCTCTCTGAGGGTGTCTGATACTGACACCACCACTGACTCAGTTGAGTGCCTTGGCCGAAATCCCGCCTGACAAGGGGCCAACCTCCCATTCTTCTCGGCGAAGGCGCTGAGTGCAGATGTTACATGCCGCTCCAGCACCTTCGCCAAAAAAGGGAGAAGGGAGATGGGGCGATAGTTAGCCATCACAGAAGGGTCGGCTCCCGGCTTCTTCAAAATGGGAACGATGGAAGCGGCTTTTAACGATGGAGTAACAACCCCTCGGGCTAGTGAGTCGTTAAGGAAGGCCAGAGGGGGCGATGAGCAGACAGTGTAGATCTGCCGTAGAATATGAGCCGGGCATATATCAGATGGGGAACCGGACTTAATTTTAGGGAGAAGGGACAGAAAAAGATCTTCCGAAAGTGGAGGAAAGGAATTAAAAGTAGCTGAGGACAGGTGAAGGATGGGGTCAACAAAAGAGGGAGAAGGGGGAGGGATGTTGGATTTAATTGTCGTAATTTTATCGACAAAATAAAAATTCAATGAATCGCAAAGTTTCTGGGAGGGGGGGGGCTTAAGAGTGGTCCGGTCCGAGAACGCCAGATCCTGGGTGATGGCAAAGATCTCCTTTGGTTGATTCTCGGCCGATAGGATTTTCGCTGAGAAATATGCTTTCTTGGCCTCAATGATTTTCTGCTTGTAGGTCCCCAGGAGGTGAACGTAGCGGGTCCTGGTACGTTGTGTAGGTCTATGCATGTTGCGTATGTTCCACATGACTAATTGTACCTGTGTCATGTCAGATTAGTGTGTCGTCAGTCTAAGTGGGGAGGGCTAATCGGGAAAAAACAAAACATAAGGCAGTGAATTGAACTTTGCTAACATTTAGGGCAATGGTTGAGGGGGTTGTCCAAACCATTTCTGAACAAATAATGACCATAACAATGTCAGTGTAGAGACTGGTGTGGGGGTGGAATGTGCGGCTAGATGGGAGCATCCCGTATCCCTCCATGATGCGGATCCGTCACCCGTTTCCCAATCCACGTGCTGATGTATATATACGCTGTTCGCGTGCCTTGGTGAGTGCATCCATTAAGGGGTGCGCACGAGTGTAGCAGGTCAAAGCATTAGTGGTAACTCAAAAAATGAAAAGAAAGTCATCAACAATTCAGCCAATTGCAATGTGAGAGTCTCTACTTGCCTGTGCAGCAATTCAGTCTGGTGCCGCTGCTGCAGCCGTGCTCATATGATGTCTTCCGTGGTCTGCAGTGTAACCTCCGGTGGCAGCATTCTGTGGGCAGGGCCGTCTCTTAGGGTTCAGCACAGTCTTGGGCTTCCAGGTGAGCAGCGTCAGTGAGGAGAGCATGAGGCGTGTAACTGTACTGTCGCCTGTCCGGCTTCTCTGTTGGGCTGAGAGGTGACCTTGAGTACAGCAGGAGGTTCAGTAGGCCACTGCTAATGGAGGTCCATTTGAAGGGCCTTGGCGTGGAGGGTGGTGAAAGAAGGTTGAAGGCCCAGGGTCATGCAGCGGGGAGCAGGCGCCAGCAAGCAGCATACCTGTTGCCGAAGCAGTGTCATCAGCAGCAACTACAACAGCGTTTTTCAGGCTGTCTGAGGCAGAATGCTTCCAGGAGTGACACCGAGAATCAAGTCTGCCTCACGCAAATGGGTAGGCTTTCTAGAAGTAGACACCGATCACAACAGCATCCACGCGGTGCAGGCACTTCAGGGAATAGTGTTCCGTGGCATCAGGCAGCCAGGGGCGCTCCGATGAGGCGGCCAGGTGTCTCCATGGCCCGCTGGGTTGTCACAGCAGGCAGGCCTTTACAAGTGTGGAGACGAGATGCGGTGTCTTCCTGCCCGCTATCTCTGCCACTTCGGTGGTCGGAGCAGGCACTTCGCTTTCTGCTGGTGCAGGGAGGATGAGGCCAGCCAGGCGCCTCCATGCCCCGCTGCGCTTTGCACGGACTTCAAAAGCATGCCATCCCGGTGTTGGTCCTCACAGCAGGTAGGCCCTTTCAGAGTCTGGCCCGAGATGCGGTGTCTTCCTGCCCACTATCCCGGCCGCCTCCGGAACTGGAGTAGGCTCGTTGATGCCCTCCGGCGTCTGTAACGGCTGACTACATGGTGGACGTTGGGCCCTTCCTAGCGCGGACTGATCCCTGATTGAATCGCTGATGGTGGGATAGGCCACAGGCTTCACAGTTGGGTGGCAGGGGGGAGACTCTTTATGAGGCTGTTGAGTGACTTTAGGAATGCCAGCACGGCAGGGGAGGCAGTAGGCGCTGTCTGGGGGTCTCCGGCACCACCACAGAGATCACGGAACCATCTACGGTAGGCTTCGGCAGCCAGACCTCAGCTCCGCACTTGGGTCCCCAGCGAGTTGGCCAGAGGTCATCACTTGGTGGTTCCATGGCTTTCTCACTTCTGCGGCGGGAGCGAGAGGTATCAGCAGGGGGCAGGTCAGTACTGTGCCATTCCGCGCATTCGATGGCATGGATGGTTCAGATGCAGGAGCCTAGACAGGAGAATAGAGGGATGTACTGTGGATGGATCACTGAAATAATATCCAATGCCAAAATATTGAGTTGCAATAATATCGTTGACAAAATATCGACTGTCAAAATATCGAGTTTCTATGTACTAACAGGTAAGTACAAAAATATCGAGTTTTAAATATCGTTTACAAAAATATAGTTCTAAAAAATATCGACTTTAATAAAAACAATGTTAAATTGCATTAATATTAATAATTAATTACTAAAATATATTTAAAAATACTTAAATTAATTTATAATAATTAAATAATTAATGAAAGTCAAAATATTTTTTTTAAATCATATTTCTTAAAAAATATATATAGAGTAACAAAATATAATTAAATAATAGCCAATATTATTAACGTACAATAACAAAATTGTAAAAATTACTATTCCCACTGCAAAGAATGCAAGCATAGGGTAAGCGTTGGATAGTGTAGGGGTTGAAATTACTATTCCCACTCCAGTCGGTGCAACAGTAGGGAAAGCGTTGGATAGCGTAGGGGTTAAAATTACTATTCCCACTCCAGTGAGTGCAACAGTAGGGAAAGCGTTGGATAGCGTAAGGGTATAAATTACTATTCCCACTCCAAAGAGTGCAACAGTAGGGAAAGCGTTGGATAGCGTAGGGGTTAAAATTACTATTCCCACTCCAGTGAGTGCAACAGTAGGGAAAGCGTTGGATAGCGTAAGGGTATAAATTACTATTCCCACTCCAAAGAGTGCAACAGTAGGGAAAGCGTTGGATAGCGTAGGGGTTAAAATTACTATTCCCACTCCAGTGGGTGCAACAGTAGGGAAAGCGTTGGATAGCGTAGGGGTTAAAATTACTATTTCCACTCCAGTGGGTGCAACAGTAGGGAAAGCGTTGGATAACGTAGGGGTTAAAATTACTATTCCCACTCCAAAGAGTGCAACTGTAGGGAAAGCGTTGGATAGCGTAGGGATAAAAATTACTATTCCCACTCCAAAGAGTGCAACAGTAGGGAAAGCGTTGGATAGCGTAGGGGTTAAAATTACTATTCCCACTCCAGTGGGTGCAACAGTAGGGAAAGCGTTGGATAGCATAGGGGTGAAAATTACTCTTCCCACTCCAGTGGGTGCAACAGTAGGGAAAGCGTTGGATAGCGTAGGGGTTAAAATTACTATTCCCACTCCAGTGGGTGCAACAGTAGGGAAAGCGTTGGATAGCGTAGGGGTTAAAATTACTATTCTCACTCCAGTGGGTGCAACAGTAGGGAAAGCGTTGGATAGCGTAGGGGTTAAAATTACTATTCTCACTCCAGTGTATGCAACAGTAGGGAAAGCGTTGGATAGGGTAGGGGTAAAAATGACTTTTCCCACTCCAGAGAATACAACATTAGGGAAAGTAAATATTTCATATATTATTCAAAATTCTAACAATGAATATCTATTAATAATTAATAAAAAATTGATAAAAATGTTATCTAATAGAATAAATAATATTTTAAAATTACTATTTAACAATAATTATTGTAATTAATCACCTATTAATACAAATTAATTATACATTAACAAATATTTTTTTATACTTAAAAATTATTTCACTATTACTTCCAAATAAATAACGTTCAATTATTTTTATTATTTAATTAATTATTAAAAAATTACTTTGCACCCTATGCACCTATAAACCCACAACCCACTACAGAAAATAAATTAGTAAAATTTACATAATTACCAATTATTCAATTAATATAAATAAATTAATAATTATAATTAAATCAATAACCTAATATCAATTAATTAACAATTAATTACTAATTAATATCAATAAATACATTTACATATTCATGTAATTATATTTAATTTACTTCCCACCCTATTCCCCTATAAACCCACAACCCGCTACAGAAATTAAATTAGTAAAATGTACATAATTACCAATTAATCAATTAATATAAATAAATTAATAATTATAATTAAATCAATAAACTAATATCAATTAATTAACAATTATTTCCTAATTAATATCAATAAATACATTTACATATTTAATTAATTATAATTAAATTACTTCCCACCCTATTCCCCTATAAACCCACAACCCGCTACAGAATTACATTACGCAATATTCATAAATTTTTTTTCATTTCAATAACATTATTTATAACATAAATACACACTTTTCACACATATTATAACATAAAAATACACTATGAAATATTATATATTATTAAATAATCGTTATTTTTAACTATCTATATTATATATTTCGATATTTTATCTATCTATATTTTTTACAGTCGATATTACTTCACTTACCTTAAAAACGATATTTTTGTCGTCGATATTCTGTCCTGTCGATATTTTGTCCAGTCTATATTAAATACTCGATATTTTGTCCAAACGATATTTTGGACTCAATATTATGTCTGTGCACCACTGTGGAGCACTAGCAGGTTATACCCGCCATGTTTGCTTGCTAGCCACGACCCCGTCATGTTATCTTATTTCATGCTGATATTTATTAGCTTTTATTTCTGTCTTGCGACCTGGAAGTCACAGTTCAAAGTGAAGAAAAGCTACAAAAAAATCTGATGGTGATATCCCAACTTCACCATGCCTTCCTATACAGTTCAATCTACTCAGCACCATTTTCAATGCAGGTGGGACACAAGCCTGTAAGATCTCTAGTTTCTGTTGCCAAATTACACACTTAGGGCCATATTTATGACCCTTGTACCCCAGGGCAGGCCAACAAGTCACCTTGCTGCATTGCTGTGAGTCACAGGGAAAGGACAGGGATGCACCATATGTATGTTTATGTGCATGAAGTCACACCTTCCTCAGCAAAAAGGGACACCTTCCAGCACAAAAACAATCCTGAGAGCCTTTTTCCTCCTTCCATGCGTACTGCAGAATGCATCATACATAGAAAGAGGGTAAAACAAGAAGAAATAAAGATGTTTCCCCTTTGTTATGTTCTTTTTGGAGGCATGTCTTTGTGGTGCATTCCCAAGTTTACCCGGTTTGGTAATCTGGGAATATGTCAAACAACATATTAATTGCATGGGATCACCCACTTATCACCAATCGAATGCTTCTATGAGTCAGAGTAATGCAATGCAGTGATTTGTTCTGTGCTGCATTACTCCATATTTTTTAAGCCAATCAAAGCCATAAAAACTGGCTTTGAATGGCTTCAAAAATATGGCTTTAGGTTAACTTCACTCTTTCACCACCTTGTGTGGTGCAAGAGCGATGCACACCAGGTCAAAAATATGACCATCAGTCTCAATCTGTGATCCAGTAACAGAAACCTGCTCTGCTCAGGCCATGTCTAATTGAAGTCTGATCAAGGCAAGTCAATGTGGATGGTGGATGCTCAGTTCTGGAATGCTGTGACTCAAGATCTACAGAATAAAACCAACCTTGCAAGGTCTATAAAACCTATGCCCAAGCATCTTCTGAAATCTCTCCAAGATGTTCTTAAATCCATTGGGTCTATAACACTTATCCAAAAAGGAACTCTGTGCCTAATTCACTCCCCACAAAAGCTCGATGTGAAAATGTCAACTTCAAGAACTGGCTCACTTCTAATTTTGTTCACCACATCATCAGGAGAGTAGACAAATGATTATCAAGAACTGCTCCATCCATGATCATCAAGACCAGAAATGGAAATCTCTTGCAATCAAGTGATTTATGAAACAAATAAAAAAAGACCATTCGTAGACGTGTGGCGCAAGGAAAACTACTTCACTCCAACACGTTAGACACACATCAAAAACAAACACTTTTCATGATACTACCACTATTACGAATGGGAGCATCAAATAATGTGCAAAGTAGCAACTGCTGATTGTTCAGCCCACTTAAAAACACCAGAGAAGCATTCATTTTTCATTGCCTTTCAGGAGGGTGATTAGAAATACAGTTATTTTTATAGCCCAGGGACCTCCCCCTGCTTACATTAGCCTTCACTCAGTGCCCTTGTCTAATTCTATGGAGTCTGAATTGTTGCAAAGGTGATGGGCCGTCGAGTACTCTTAGTCTCCAGGGCCGTATTATTATTAAACCTGCACGCACATTGAGGTCAATGATTTGGTCACAGACACACACACATTGAAAAATGCAAGCATTGTCCATGCTATACCCCCACACTAAACACACTGACCTTCTACATTGCCCCTTCTGCAGTAATAATTCAAAGTATTTTGTGGAACAGGGCACCTACTTTTGCCTTTAAAGTGTCTGGCTCTAGTCATCATCAAAAGGGTATGTGAACACCACATGGTTTTTCGTGTAGAGTGGTGAAGACAACGATCACCCGAAGTTGAATACTACATTTAGTGGTTAACCTGTCTTTTTATAGCATTCGAAAACTATTTTATGCCAATTTTAGTATTCAATAGTGTTCTCTTTGAGAAGGCTAGTGAATGAAGACTACTGATATGTGAGTGGTACTTCTTGACCACTAACAGAATACTGAGCAAATACTTATTTGTAATCGCATAGTCTTCATTTACAATGCAGAACATTTAGTGAATGCAAACAATTTGAATACTACTGGACTTTACCCAGACTACCATTAACATTATATTCAAGCTGCATGCTGAATGGTAGATGGCCTTATTTATTATACTATTATTATGCCTTATTTATTATACTATTGTGTCAGTATTTAATAGTGTTCTTTTTGGGAAGGCTAGTGTATGAAAACTACTGGAATGTGAGTGATATTTCTTGAACACTAACAGGATACTTCTCAAATACTTATTTGCTAATCAAATAGCCTTCATTTACAATGCAGAAAAATCAGTGAATGTGAATACTACAGGACTGTAATGAATATTACCAGACTACTGATCACATTCTTCTATTCAAGTGTTGCTGAATTGAATGATTTTGTTTGCGAGATTTGTATGAATATGAACTATTATGTGCAAGTTTTGCGAGCCGACTGGGTTTTAGTCCCTTGCTCTCCACATGTGTATTGCCAACAGCATTGTGCGTGAGTGAGTGGTAGAGATGAGACCCCTATTCCATGCTTATCCCGAGTACACATCATTTTGCACACCCCACGGTTTATTCTTTTTTTCCCTTCATTTAATGTGAAACAGCGCATCTTAAGTGCGGGTGCTGGCGCACCACAATGGCAGCATACAACTCTGCGGGTCTCTTTATCCTTCTAGTGGAGGGATGAGGGGCACAGCTTTGTCCCATTGATAGAGGCCATTTATCTGCGTTGGCTCCACCTTTCATAATTGTTTAACGGCTGTATGGAGAGCACACATCAGAGGAACAAAAAATGTAATATTAAGAATCCATTTTTTTCTCATGCCCGTAACTAGGGAAAGGAAGGCGGGTGGGGGCCGAAGAGGAACAAAGGAAGTCTGAAGGGAACAAATATTTCCCTATTGAAAGCCAAAAGTGTTAGGAATTGAATAGAAGTGAGCGGCTATTAACGATGACCGCGCGTGCTGAGGGGAGGGCGGTGCTAGATTTGAGGTTGATGACGCAAGATATAGTGTGAAGAAATGTACGAGAGGGGGTGCGGAAAGGGACGGGTGAGAAGGGGACTGACAGCCAAAGTAACAGGGGCAGGACACGAGAGGAGCAGTAGGGCATCCGGCCCTAGGCCCTAATGCAAGGAAGGAAACAGGGCCATGGCTGCTGTTTGCATAACAAACAACAGCAATAATCAGGGTTCAGTGCCCCCTTAGGCTTCCAAGCCCCGGTGCCACTGCACCTGCTGCACCATTGGGAGCTAGGCTGGTGAAGGAAGGGATGGATAGCCTGATGAACAGCCGGTATTGAAGTACGGAAGTACAGTAGAGCGCGTGGGGGCGGGGCCTCATACCGCAGTCTATGTGGATGTACAAGAGAATGTAGGGGGAGCAGTGCGAGACTAGATGGCGGAATATACAAGATATTCGGAACTGCAGGGTGTCTCAAAAGGCTGATTGTACAGTTTGTGAGGTTAAAAATACAGGAGAAAATAGGAGAGAGCACAGATGGCATGACAAACACGGGCCAGTGCACTCATTAGAGTGAAGGGAGGGATGGTGAAATCACAATGCGTATGAAAGTGCGGGAGTGAGTACGAGGAAATGAGACCAGGGACTGATTACAAAATGCACAGTCTGTATAGAAGTGCGGGGAAGAGTCCAGGGGATAAAGGGTGGGGCTGATGACGGAATGTACAGCGCTACAAAGGTACAGGAGAGTGCAGGCATGTGAGGGAGGATTGCATTATCTGTACCAAAGTAAAGGATAGTGCAGGAGGGTGAGTGCAGGAACTGGTGAATGCATAACCTGTACAGAAGGAGAGGACTATACAGTTGGGCAAGTCCAAGGGCTGATGGAGTAATGATGGAGTCATGCATAATCTGTCCAGAAGCAGAGGGTAGTGCAGGAGGGAGAGTGCAAGGGGAGAGGTTTGGATGCACAGTATGCCTAGGAGTACAGGAGGGCATGCAGGAGTGTCAGGACATTGAAGACGCTGGAATATAAATAGGTAGGGAAGAATGCAGGGGTGAGGGGAGGGAGTGGAGGAGGGGTGCAGGGTTTGTAGAGGAGTGCACAGTAAGTGCAGGGGTGTGAACAGGGATAGATGGCGGGAGTGAGTGCACTAGGAATGTGCAGGGACTGCAATGAGTGAAAAGGAACTCATTTAGTCTCTAGTGCTAAAGTGAGTGGTGAAAATAAGGTTGGGAGCGAAAGATTAAATATGAAACTGGCAGTGGATGCCTTACCCTACAGAGCTACCACAGCAGCATCCTAATTATGTAAGAGTCGCAATTTCAAAACCTTACTTGAGAACTCACAAAATGTGTCCAGGCCACACAGAAATGAAAACAAATAAAATGCAGGGAGAGATGCTGCAGAGACGACACAGCAGACAGACCCCTTCATTTCTTCGGACATTCACTGACTTAGGATACAGAACCACCAGCACCCCCTCACCTACTCCAGCTTTACTCCATCGATTCCTTACTATCCTTCCAAAGTTTTCTCCCCGCTTGCCATTCTAGATCAGGCCTAATGCTGCAACGTCCTTTCAAAATGTTTCATGTTTCCCAAAACCAGTATGCTGAGAACTCATAATGGTAAACAGTAGTTTCTGCCCTGCCTCCTCAACCCTCTCAGTTAGCATGCAAACACCCAGGGCACGAGTTGGGTCTGCACGCAGGTACACTGCATTCACCCACTATTTTCACAGGGTGCACACCTTCCACCCAGCCACCCACTATTTTCACAGAGTAGACGCCTTTCACCCTACCAAGAAGTTGGGCCCCACAGAAATATGTTGTATTTGTCCCAGTGTAAATTTCAGACACACGGACACGTTCAGCAGCTACTGCTCGTTGTCTGCTTTCCATTCCCAGCAGCAATGTGCAGGCAGCGATGGGGCCTAATTTTTTTACCTCCATCTGTGCTAAAGATGAATGCAGAAGTTAAGTGGCCATCAGGCCTACTTTTGAACGAGTATCATAATGGAGGCGGCCTGGAACCTTACACTTAAATGCAAATGCAATGGAGAGGAAATAAAAGCACACAGCTTCTTATCTCTTCACAGGTACTTCAGAGATCCATGCTTTTTACTTTGTTTAGTCCCGGCGTATAAGTGTATGCACTGTAAAAATGTCAGATGGGTTAGTCTATCCCAGTATTTACACAAATAACAATTGAAATAGCACTATTGTATTTCTTTTATAGCACAACTCGTCCCAATTCAGAGTGTCAGAGCACTTAACATAACATACACATTATCCATTCAAAAGAAATCATGTAGGTTTGCAAATCAATGTAATATACATATCAGGGCACTATTGCATAATTGATGCATTTATGCTCACAACATTGTATAAGATGCACACCATGTGTGTTGCGACATCATGAATAACAAACCGAAGAAGGTAGCAACAAAATAGATTCAACAATCCCACCCCTCAAAACAGAGGGTGAGGTTAAAAAAATGTATTAGTTGAAGCCCAGATTTTACGTCAGGATTGCGCTGCTTTTTTGGCACAACCCAACTCCAAATCTCATTTTCTAAATATTAAAATACACTTAAATGTACTCATGATTAACCTGATAAATATATGTGTGAGATATTAGTATCTGATGTCACTTCTTGTAATGTCACTTACTGTGATGCCACATGAAATGTCACGCGTCGTGACGTCATGTGCTGTGATGGCACTCGTCATTTGCTTACTGCCTAACTTGGTCAGTCCCCCCACTTCTTTTTATAGGACTTGTGCCCTGCATACACCATTGCTAGTGCAGAGCGATCACGTTTCCCGGGTCCACATATGAGGAGCTTATCTAGTCCCAGTCTTAGCTCTTCATTTTTGACTCGTAGGCCTGAGTTTTATAGAGGCAAAAACAGGGCTACAGATCTTTTGATGAAAACTTTTGGTCTCTGTGAGTTTCTTGCGAAACTTGAGGCCTCTGGAACAGGCTCTTCTGTCTCTTTAATCAGAGAAGTCTTTAGTGGAGAGGCCAATAACTGTAAGGGAAGGAAGTCTTAGCGCTCCTTTAAGCAGTCTAGTCAAATGTCTTTCATGTCACGGCATTTGATCCGTTTTTAGCACTATATCATTATTAGACAACTCACTGTTTCTTTCTGTACATCACATATGTTTCCCTATCCAAAGTTAAATCTGTATCATTTTTGTACAAAATGCAAACCTAAATGCTTCTTTCATTAAAATAAGCATAATAACGCAGTTGGTTCCTTTTACACTAATATAAGCATTGCTGTGAAATACAGATATAAATCACGATGTCTTACTACCTGCATACAGACGGACACATTTATTGTTGAAACTGAGACATTAAGTGCTCAGAAGGACTGGATGTTGAGCTGACGCCGAGATTTAAACTCGGTTCCCAAGCTTCGAAGCAGCCGCTGTAGCTATTATGCCACTTCCTCTCTCTGTTGTTTAAAATATAACGGAGGAGTTGTCTGTATGTAATTTAATGAAATAAGAGTAGGAAGGTCCAGTGGTAACACGGTTAAATGAATAAAAATGCAGCACACGTATGCGCCATGGAACCAGATAGGAAAGAAATACCTGTATAAAATTGACAGCTGTCTGTATACAAACATACGAAACATACATTAATCTAAATGCAAGTTGTTAAAAAACAATTAAAAAAGCTGACACATGGTGACAAAAGCAATAAAGATATCTAATCTGATTACACTTTTGAAATACAATCTGTTTGTAGTCGGTAGGGTGACAAGGGGCGAAATTAAGTGATTTCCACAGACTCGCAGGATGCTGAGCCTCCCGTGGAGACTCAGACAACTGTCCCCAGCTTCAAAGTGGGCCGCTATCTCTGCTCTGGCACTTACTCTTTTATTCCTGGCTGCATGGGGGGACCCAGGGAGAGCCAGGCGCGAGCTGGTCTTTCCCTGGGTGCGTTCGCGCGAGGGATCTGGGAGCAGGTGGGGGTTATTAGGGGAGGGCATAAAGGGAAGGCAGGCGGCTGATTGGGGAAGTGCGTAGCGAGGCAGGGGAAGGGAGGTTTCCTTTTTGCTCCTTTGCTGGCGTCGCGTTACCTGAGGGGGACATGGAGGAGGCGGCGGAGGTCCGACGGGCTGTCCAGACCCTGTGTGCGGCGGGACAAGAGGACCTGCTGCGGCCGGGAGTGCCGGCGGAGGCGTGGGTAGGGTTGTCCCGCCCCCGCCTCGCAAGGCTTCACTGGGCGTGTCGCGGGCGGTGACTGCTTGTCAGTCACCCAGCCCGGAGGCAGACGAGGACGACGACGGAGACGCTGCCATGCCGGCAGCGCAGCCCATGCCGGCCCTGGCCCCCGCAGTGTTGGAGCCCCCACCCGCTGACCCGGGCGCCCACCAGCAGGTATGTCTTGTGCCTTTGCAGTGTGCTGGCTTGCGTGGGGCGCCCGGGGGGAGGCGGGGGCGCTCCGTGGGACGGCCAACTCAGTGCTTGGGCGGGGCCCCCCCGGGGAAGGCTAGGAAGCCTTCGGTGGGGCCTGGTAATCGACGGGGGAGGAGTCTCGAACCTAGGAGCCTCCCCCGGGTCCATGCTCAGGCTGAGGTGTTCGGGGGCCCTCCCACCCCGGGTTCTGGGTTGTTTGAAGGGGCCTCACCCTGTTTATGGGTAAACGGCCAATGCAATTTGCTGTCCCCTGCGCCTGCTGGGTTGGGGCTGGCCCAACCCCCTTTGCCTGGTGGTGGGGCTTCAGGTTGCTCTGCTGTTGGGGCGCCCCATGCTGTTCCGCCTGACAGTGCCTCCTCCCGGGGGGCTCCTGTGGCCCCCGGGGCTGTACTGTTCAATGATGTGCTCCCCCCCCCAACCCCCCGGTCCCCTGGGTCCATGACTCCCGGTCTTGCTGGCCCCCGCCCTGCCCCGCAGCAGTCTCTGGTGTCTGGTGGGATGGATTCGGACCTTTGGGGGGCATCCACTTCCCCCAGTCAGGTTTTGTACCCGGGTTCTCGAGAGATGCCCAGTGCTCCACTAGTTAGCTTGGCCTTCGGGTTAGGTGGTGCCCCTGTGTTTGCGTCGGTGGCTGGTTCATTGGGGACGGTTTCCCTTGGCTCCCTGGGGGGCGGCATGCTTGCAGGTCCTTCACAATCTGGCTTGAGCGGCCGCAGTTTTCATGTTGCGTCTCCAGCTGGGCGGCTGTTGGCCGGTTCTGCGGGCTCGGGAACTGTCCCTACGGCTGTTTGCAGTAGTGGGATCACGGGAGAGTCATCTGGAGCGGATCTCTCTTCTGCAGCGTTGCGCGCGCGGAGCTTTCATGACATTGTCTGGCAGTTTTATGATGGGGGAATTGGTGATGGGGCGCTGCCAAGTGGCAGTGCAGAAGTTTCATTTTCTGGGGATGTTTCACATATGAATGTACAAGATGATGATTTGGAAGAAGGGGAATTGCGTGACAAGGAGGTTGGGCTTTTGGCAGCACGGGCCCAGAGGGGTGGGACGGGGCAACTCCCTGTTTCTCGTATTTTGCAGGAGTCAGGTGCGGGCCACGCAGCGGTACGTGAGACAGCAAGGAGTAGACCTTCTCGAGGGGCTCATGTTGAAGTTCAGCAGAATTCGGCACCATTGCCAAGAGGTAAGGATAGTTGGTGGGCTGTGTGGCAACCAGGGGAGAGTCTCCATGCTAAGCGTACCAGATCAATAGGTACGGGTGATGGGGTTGTTCATGAGCGAGTCGCTCTGGCACCGCGGCTTGAGCAGCCGGTGAGTCTGAATGTTTCTGATGTGCAAATTACAGGGGAAGTTTCTAAGGTTGGGGATGGGGTGGCTGTTCCCAAGCCAGTTGCGGAGGATAGTATCCTGCCGAAGAAGTTGCCTTATTCTGGAGTGGGGATGCCTTTGGGGTCTCATTTGTCTGAAAAAACCAAAACTCGCATCTGGAATGGTGAATTTGTGGATGTCTTTCGGCTTCTCCATAGAGATGTACAAGCTAAGGAGGGGTCGAAAGAGGAGGAGTTGGAGTTGGCTCGGAGGCCTCGAGTTCCGAGGTCTATTGAGAATTGGACTTCGGCCTTTTTAATTTATGCCAGCGTGTATAGCCAGCGTCATCCGAGTAAGGCAGTGGACATGTTCAAATATGCTGACGTCATCCGTAAGGCACATGGTTATTTTGGGGGCTTTGCATGGTTGTCGTACGACGAGGAGTTCCGGGCTCGTATGAGTGTGTTCCCAGAGCGTTCCTGGGGTGAGGTCGATGCGGAGTTGTGGCTACAGTGGATGGCGTCTGCTCAACCGCCTGCTACGACCCACACGGCTAGCGGGCAGCCGGTGCATTATCGGCCCTTTCAGTTTCGCCCCGCTCTCCCTGGGGCGGGGGGTTGGGGCAGAGGGCAGTCCTCCTCCTCTGGAGCATGCTGGCATTTTAACAGGGGTTCGTGTAACCGGCCAGCATGCAGATATAAACATGAGTGTGCACAGTGCGGAGGCCGGCATACTCTCACGCAGTGTTTTCCCGGACAGCGTTTTGGAGACCAGGGGAGGGGTTCAGGGGGCAGGGGACAACCTCAGCAATTTGTACATAAGGGCTCCTACTCCTATTAAGCAGGACGTTTTGGATTTGTGATTGGAGGACTACCCTGACGTTGAGGCTGCTAAGACTTTGTCCTGGGGTTTCAGAGTTGGGTTCCGGATTGGGTACCAGGGTCCCCGGGTGGGCCGGTGGTCTGACAATCTGAAGTCTGCGAAGGAGTGCCCTCAGGTTGTGCAGAAGAAGCTGGATGCTGAGCTTGCAGCGGGTCGGATTGCTGGTCCTTTTCTGGGTTGCCCCCTTCCTGATTTGATCGTCTCCCCGCTGGGTGTGGTACCGAAAAAGGCAGTTGGGGAATTTCGCCTTATACACCATCTGTCTTGGCCTGAGGGTGCATCCATCAACGATTTCATTGACTCAGCTGACTCAAGCGTGACATATGCTTCCGTGGATGACGCCTTGCGGCTCGTTCGCACAGCAGGAGTTGGGGCTTTGCTGGCAAAGAGTGACATTCAGTCAGCTTTCCGGCTCCTGCCCATTCATCCTTGGGATTTTGGTCTCTTGGGCATGCATTTTGGTGGCTGTTTTTATGTCGATAAAGTGTTACCCATGGGCTGCTCGGTCTCATGTTCCCTCTTTGAGACCTTCAGTACATTCCTGCAGTGGCGATTCACTTTTGTCAGCGGCCATGTTCTGGTCTGCCATTACCTTGATGATTTTCTTTTCATTGGTGAGGGTCATTCTGGGCAGTGTCAGTTGGCTTTGGCAATTTTTCAGGCTATGACTTCGGAATTGGGCGTCCCTTTGGCGCCGGATAAAACAGAAGGTCCTTGTACATCCCTGACTTTCCTAGGGATTGAAATTGATACTACATCTATGATGGCGCGATTGCCTGCTGCTAAAGTGTGGGAGATGTCTGATTTCCTCAGATGGGTGTTGGGTGAACGCAAATTAGAACTGCGTAAAGTCCAGAAGCTTTTGGGGTACCTCAATTTTGCTTGTCGGGTTGTACGGGCGGGTCGGACGTGTTGTCGACGTCTGGGCCTCTCGATGTCCGGCGCCAGCCTGCCTCATCATCGGGTGCGCATTAGAACTGCTGTCCGTGCTGATCTGACTATCTTGTTGAGTTTCCTGCAAGATTTCAATGGCGTGTCCTTGTTTTTTGCGGATGAGGACATTGTGTGGCAGGTGCAGCTTTTCACGGATGCATCGGGAGCTCACGGCTTCGGCATTTTTTGGGAAGGTCGTTGGTGCGCGGCCGGCTGGCCAAAGCATTGGAAGGATCAGGGTCGCAGCATTGCGTTTTTGGAACTCTTCCCGTTGTTGGTTGCTCTGTTTATCTGGGGTCAGGAATTTCAGAATCGCTCCGTATTGTTCCATGTGGACAACATGGCAGTAGTGGACTTGGTTAATAGACAGAGGGCCCGCGATTTGCGTGCCTTGAGGCTCCTGCGCGCCTTCATGTTGCGGTGTCTACAACTGAATATTGTCTTTAAGGCTAGGCATGTTCCTGGGGCCACTAATTGCATCGCTGATTCTTTATCTCGCTTTCAGTGGTCCGAATTCCGCAAATTGGCTCCTGGGGCGGACCTGGAACCGACGGCGATCCCACAGTACGTATGGGACTTGGGGGATTGAGGGTACACCAGTTGGTGGAACATTCAGTGGCTGTCTCTACACGGCGGAGTTATTTGAAGGCCTGGCATGAGTTTTTGCAGTTTGGTGAGGAGATGGGGGGTACGGTCCGGGCTGGGTTATCTGATGAACAATTCTTATTGCAGTTTGTTATGCATTTAGCGGACAGAGGCCTCTCTCACACGACCATTTCGGGCAAGTTAGCCGGGGTGTCTTTTTATGGTCAGCTTTGGTGGGGGAGGGATCCTGTTGGGGGGGTGTTGGTTCGTAAGGTTCTAAAGGGGTTGGGTAGGCTCCAAGCCGGTGGTCAAAAGCTATGGCAGCCGGTGACCTTTGATTTGCTTCAGCTGCTTTTATCGCAGTTGGAGGTGTGCTGCTATGATGCTTTTGAGTGCCACAAATTTCGTTTGTGTTTTGTGTGGTTATTCTTTGGTGCATTCCGGGCCTCTGAACTGCTGGGTTTGAGGGGTAGAGTGGGTATGACAAGTAGCGAGGTGGTGGTGGAGCATGACAGGGTGCGTTTGTGGCTGAGGATGTCCAAAACTGATCAGATGGGGTGGGGTAAGTGGGTGTTTCTGGGTAGGAGTGGTGTGTCTGCTTGCTGCCCTGTGGGGGAATGGGAGGTTTTTGTGTCTTCTCCTCATTTTGCCCCGGGGGCAATTTTTTGTCATGCTGATGGCAGCCCCATCCTTGTTTCTCAGTTGTTAGCTGTCCTCCGCAAGGTGTTGTCGGGCCTGGGGAGGGATCCTTCTCAGTTCGGCACTCATTCCTTCAGGATTGGGGCGGCGACAGAGGCCGCCAGGTTGGGGTGGGATTGGTCTCAGATTCGTCGCATTGGGCGCTGGCGCTCAAGATGTTGTGAGAAATATGTGAGAAAGTAGTCCTCCTTTGCTTTGCCTAACATTTCTTTTTCTCCTAGGTCCTTGGCCCTCAGTCGCCGGATGCAAAAGGAGGGTGTGGATCCCGGGGCACTCTTTTGTTAAACGGGCCGCTGTGGCCGCTGCACGTCAGCTTTGTGGGAGATCTCTTGGTTTAAGCAGTCTGACGCACGAAGTCTCCTGGCATGGCACAGGGGGCATGCGCTGGGGCGGTCTCTTTCCCGCCTTGGCTTCTCTAATTTCAAAGGGTTTGGGGGGCCCTCCGGATCTACTGGTGTTGCATCTTGGGGAAAACGACTTAGTTTCTCTCTCTGGTTTGACTCTGTTAAAGTTAATGAAACAAGATCTAGAAGTCATCAAGACCACATGGGTGAGCACCATGGTGATATGGACTGAGTTCGTTCCTCGATTACAATGGAATGGGGCGAGGAGCTATTCAGCCGTGGAGAAGGCAAGACGCAAAGTGAATAGAACAATGAGACTCTTTTGTAATCATTTATGTATATACAATTTGGCTCATCATCATTTGAAAGTTTCAGAGACTCATTTATTCTGTGAGGACGGGGTCCATCTGTCTACTTTAGGCATTTCTTTTTACCTTCTGGAGCTCAGAGATTTGATTGCTAAAGTTCTTCAGGTGCAGTTATGGTGTGCTCCTTCCCTTCCTCCTTTGGGTGGGGCAGGAAAACGCTAAAGGTTTTCCTGGGTGGCGGTTTTTGCTAGTGGGGTGGGCAGCCTGGAGCGGGTTGGCCATCCTGAAGGGTAGCTCGTTGGGTAATCCTGGGGGTATTAGGCAAGAGTTAGTTTCGGGTTCTGTTAGGTAGGGAGTTTAGGCATATTGTGTAGATTGAAATGTCATGAAATAAATAAATAATGAATGTGTTCAAGAAATGTATTATGCACCTGTCTTAAATTAAAGTGGCCTTTCTTGCTCCTTGAGGAAGTGTGGACAGTGATTTCTTGCGCGAGGGGGGACCCAGGGAGAGCCAGGCGCGAGCTGGTCTTTCCCTGGGTGCGTTCGCGCGAGGGATCTGGGAGCAGGTGGGGGTGATTAGGGGAGGGCATAAAGGGAAGGCAGGCGGCTGATTGGTGAAGTGCGTAGCGAGGCAGGGGAAGGGAGGTTTCCTTTTTGCCCCACCCACCCTCCCTGTATTCCTTTAGTTAGGCTTTACTTGCAGTGCTCTAGGTGCTGCTCTGGTCTTCTGGCTTTGCCACTGTTAAGACAGGTGTGTCTGTTCTTGTAGGAGGCGGTTTTTGCTAGTGGGGTGGGCAGCCTGGAGCGGGTTGGCCATCCTGAGGGGTAGCTCGTTGGGTAATCCTGGGGGTATTAGGCAAGAGTTAGTTTCGGGTTCTGTTAGGTAGGGAGTTTAGGCATACTGTGTAGATTGAAATGTCATGAAATAAATAAATAATGAATGTGTTCAAGAAATGTATTATGCACCTGTCTTAAATTAAAGTGGCCTTTCTTGCTCCTTGAAGAAGTGTGGACAGTGATTTCTTGCGCGACAAACCCCAGCCCTCCTGCCTCAGAGCAGCACTACAGGCAGCCTTTGGGCTCGTTTTGGTAGGGTTCAGGCTACCACAGCGCAGCTGTCCCAGGTTGGAACAGAAGCGGAAGATAAGTTGTGCCTTGGCCGAGGCCGAGTGAGGGCTGCATTGGGGTGTGTGCACATGGATCGGGCTGAGAGGGAGAGAAGAAAAGTGCTCAGTTGCTTTGCCATTTTTAGGTCGAGCTGATGTGGCATTCATGCGAAGCATGAATGCATCAGCTCGACAACTTATGCTGCCCGTATTTAGGAGAGCGGACAGCTATCAGACGCGCGCTTTCCCATTGTCAGATTTCACCTCGGGAGCGCGCGTCTGATAGCTGCGCATGCGCGGTGCAAGCCCTGGCTCTCACACAGACACAGGCAGCCCCCACCCCTCTGCATGCACGCACGCACACACACAGGCGCAAGCCCTCGCTCACACACAGACACAGGCAGCCCCCACCCCTCTGCATGCACGCACGCACACACACACAGGCGCGCGCATGCACACGCAGGCACACTATCCCCTGCCTCGCATTCTCTCAATCACACAGTCACGCATGCGCACACACATGCACACACACACACACACGCACGCACACATGCATACACACACAGGCCTTCACATTAGCCCTGGCCCCCCCTCCCCTCCCACTCACCGGGCTCTTTCGGCGTGTTCCGTGTCTCCTCTTCAGCGCTGGTCGGAGTCGGCCGGCTTCACTGCTTCCTCGGCGGCGGCGGGCGGAACTTCCTGCTGGATTGCAGGCCCCGCCCCCGTCTCGGCCAAAAGTGCCTGACTTCCGGTTTTCACGGAGCAGGGCTGCGGCGGTGATTTCGAATGCTCTACGTTATTGAATGGACGCAATTTACAGCACATCGTCACAATTGACGACGTCAAGCACGTAGACACCGGTGCAAGGTCACGCAGGGGGTCAAGAAACGTAACTCCATTTTGTAAAACCGGTAACCTAGCAACATACAGGAAGCACATCGGAACTCTTCCGTTAAATAAATGTAAGTACTAACAAAGCTGAATTACTCATCAGTGACACGCACACTGCGTGTCATTTTGGCAAACCATTAGTGACGCACACAAGGTGTCATTCCGGAAAACATTACCTCATCAGTGACACGCACACTGCGTGTCATTTCGACAAACCATCTGTGACACTTGTTTTTACAGCGTTCCATAAGTAAGGTTAACAACCCCCCACATACACACACACACACAGACACAGCCCCTTGCATGCAGTTTATAAACGTAGCCCTTTGCATGCTGCTGTAAAGTAGGTTTATAAACTACACAGGGGAGGTGGGGTTGATTGACTGCATCTTGGAAGACCTTGTTTACCTCACTTTTAGGAAGGAAGCTGACTCGTGGTATCACAGAAATGTAAATATCGGGGTCACCACCAGCCCGAAGCATAGTTTTTTTGTGGCAAGATTTCAACTGGAGGCGTTCTGGTTACTCGCAGCAGGTGCATTAGCCGACAGAATTTTCTCTTGGCACGTTTCTCGCTGGATCGGCGTGACATCAACCTGTGCGTTGATTGGGTGCAATTTATCCGTGTAGTGCTGCAGGCTGCAATTTCGAGAGATGCCCCCTCTAGATAAACCTACCATATGGGTGGTTAATCTGTAATGCTGTGGACGTGACATCCTCCGCCTGGCTGAGAGATGTCTCTCCTCAGTTGTAAAAAAAGAGAGATTACAAGTCAGCCAACGGTGCTTGCAGTATTATGCACACTCCTGCACAGACAGGGCTCTCGAACGCTTGCGGCGCGCTGTTGCAAGGGCCCTGCGACCTCAAGGCGCTTTGCTAAGCCAGCCACCCGGCCATTAACATGCAGGTTGTCCAAAGTCCAGCGCGGTGAGGCAGGCAATCCGCTGTCATCCAGCTGTTACCATTCAAGAGGCACTTGCCGCAGCGGCGTAAGTGCACTTCAGCACAGGAAGTTATCTCCAAGGCCAGGCCAGGCAAACAGGATAAGCACACTCGAGTCGGCGAATAGTGCCTCTCACTCTGCCTCCGTCCCAAGAAGTCCCCTTTTTAGATACACCCTGGCAAGACTTTTTATTTTAAAGGCTTTATGCTTCTTAATAAGTTCCTTCCGTTTATAAATGTCTTTATTTTCATGTCCTTCTGTGAAACCTCTTGCCAGAGTGGCACCATTTTGAAAATCCGCTGTGAGTTATTTTTTCCAAAGGTCTGACTTTCTTCTCTTTTGCCTGACTTGTTGCGGACTCTCCCCAGCCCCACTAGCATCTCAGAGGTCTCCTTAATAGGACTTTACATGGTTTAGTACCTCTTCACCCTCTTTTTACGGTTCACTGTTAATGCAATAGGTCTCGCATTATTAAAGTTTAAGCTATTGGCATTGTAAATGACAATGCCTTTTATTTGTTTGCATCGGTGCATAAACAAGCACTTTGTACTTATAGTCTATGCTTATGAGAAGCAAGGCTGGCAGTCTCTTTTACTGCCAGCCTTGCTCAGTGTAAGCATGGACTATACATTCAAAGTGCATGTTTATGCACCGATTGCAGATTTTTTCGTTTTGCTGAGGGTGTAGGTGAGATGTGGAAGTGAGGTGGGTGTGATTCCTGCACTTTAGAGTACTCTGCCAGCTGCCGTGCTTTTGTTTGAAAGGCGGGAGTCCACCTCTCTTAAAATGCGGCGCATTAATGTAGTGCTTTATGTGAGAGAGCTGGAGGTCCGCCTCTCAGGGAACTTTACTTAGTGTGGGTACTTTTCGGGTAGATGGGGATCGGATCCCATCAGTTATGGGTTTTTGGAATGCTGGCACTGAATGTAGGACGTCCGATTGAGGCAGTGTGTCTAAGCTCACCTCGCAACATCGGCGCAGGCTCTGATCGATTACATACTCTATTAAAAAAAGCCGGTGTGGTAGCGATTGAAGGTTGGATTTTTTTCGCCATAACTAGTCAATGGTATGCCCTCACCGACACATCTGCAGACTTTGAAACTGGGGGCCGTCACTCTTACAACTGAATATTTATAACACGTGCAGGGGCGTAACGAAACTTGAGGGGGCCCCCCTGCAAAGCACATGGAGGGGGCCCCCCGCGGCGCAGCCCACCATGCCCCCCCCCCCCCGGCGGCGCGGCCCACCATGTACCACTTTGCCCTACAAAGGCCCCGCAGTCAGTGCCAGTCAGTCGCACCATTAAGAGAGCCTCAGTAGGCAGTAGGCTCAGTAGTCACACCCGGGCGGCCCCATGCTGTGGCCCGCCCCTACCATTTGTAGATTTTCAGGGGCCCGGCCCCAGTCGGGGCCCCGGGCCGCACCTATGTTCCTGCCTGCATCAACATAGCTGCCAAGGTTTCAGATGCTTATGTGTGACATTTTCATAATTTCATTGTAATTATGAGTGACATTCAGCGACTATGAGTGCCACTTTCTCACGAGCAAAAATCAAGCAATGAATACAAGGGAAACATTTAAATATCGGAAATTACACCAATTTGAGCAACAAGAAATTCTAAGAAGATCTTAAAACTAATACAAAGCGTCAGAAATGGAAGGGTTCTGTTCTAACTGACAAGGCACACATAGTCAGGTCATGTGTCCTCATGTAACGCAACTGGTGCTCATGTAAAGCTCTTTAATACCTGATACCTTCGGGTCAAGTTTGCTCTATATAAAACTCTGAGAAAAAAATTCATTGGGTTTTTGTTTTTTTCATTCTAATCAGCTCACAGTAATGCCTTTAAAAAGAATAGTGTGGGTCTCTGGTGTGTTTGCACTTGTGGCTAAGAGCTGCCAGAACTCACAACAGCAATAAAGTCTGTCAGTCTCTGGACATGTTACACATTATATCCAGGTAAGATGAGGGAGAGGTGAGAGTTACAACTGGTCCACTCCTCCAGCTCAGAATTGATAGACTCGTGCATCCAGTCACTTGATAAAGTTCCACAAAGGCTCTGCCAGGACATTCTTACTTGATGCTTGTAAAAAAGCAAAAAAAACTTGACCCATCTCCACTCAGATCGTTTGACTTTTGGATTGTCCTTAGAGAGGCCACTTGAACCACTTGGTGCATCTGCGTTCTTTAATTACGTTTCCTCTCCCAGAAAGATGAGAATTAATTGTAATCCAACCTGAGATGGAAAATAGGGTAAATAGATGTTCTTTCCTATCTCTAACACCCAGTTGGGGGGGGGAGCGCAGAGGGTTGTATTGCAGGTGACAAGGGAGAAGTCCGGGTTAGGTTATCTGTCAGTTATGGGGCAAATAGGGAGGGTAGGGTTCTGGGTGGGGTTATGTCCTGCTGCTGTTCAAGGTCCAGGTTGGAGATTTTATGTGGGATTCGTGTGCAAGGTTTGAGGTCAACGTTGGGCTCAATCCATCAGTCGGTGGAGGGGAGAGAAGTCTTATGACGGCCCCATCAGCATGATTCGGCACTCAACAGTGGTCACTGTGTGCGTGCAGGCCCTAGAGTGAGCAGTGCTGATGTGCAAAATCACTCGAGGCGGAAGGTATTATGTGGACCTGCACTGCTCTATCAGGTTTGAGCTGGTTCTCTGCTTGTGTCTGTAGGGGAGGGGAATTAGAGCTACACCCCGAGGAGTGCCTCATGCCATAGGAGGAAACAGAGATTTATTGCTAACAGCAGGACTGAGCTGCTCCTTTCCAGTCCTCTTAACTCGCCCCTCACCTCACCTCCCCTCAACCCTACACATTAAAGACGTGGACTGAAATACAGCTAGGAACTGCTAGGTTCAAGCCTAGAGAGACAGACACCCCCTTCATGAATATGAACCCAAAGGTGACCTCTCAACCCCCAGGGGTGCACCCCGGAAGCAGGACACCCAGAGTCTGTGGCTGTGTTTCTCCCCAGGAGTGACTCGGATGCCCCCCCTCCCCTCCCCTCCCTTTGATAGGAGCCTAGAGTACATCAACTGACATTCAAAGAGAAGAGTCTGGAGGGGGCATTGTATGCGCAAACAGATGTGTTGTGGATGCCACACTCCTCTCTCTTTCAGATGTTCCACATGTAGTACCTTTTGCCTTCTGTCCCTCATCCACTAGCACCTTCACATTTGTCACGTCTCCCTCCTGTCACCAAAGCCCTTGGTAGAAGACCTTTGTCTACCTCTCTCATTCAACGACCAGAAAAACAGTACAGTGGCGCACTGTCTGAGATTAACACTTACCTTGCAAGGCTATAGCCGCGGGAATTCAGTTTATGGCCGGGCCGCCCGTATCCTCAGAGTCCCGGCTTGCCGCAAAGAAATAGTTAAATCCTTCAACAAACGTGCTGTGCTGCTCGGACATTCAGGCTCAACAGCAGCGTGTGCTCTAGTGACTGCCGTGATCCGTGTGGTTGGGTGAGGGTCTGGCGCCGGTGAGTGGATCACTAATTTGATATTATCGCACAACGGTGCCATTTCTGCTACCTGCCTACCACAAAATATATACTGTATATTTAAACTGTAGCCACCACTCGCGCTGCAAGCAGGGTGTGACCCTTAACGTCCTGGCTTCTTAAAGTCACTGTGTTCTTCGAATCGGGTATGGCCTGCTGCGGGCGACCGACCGTCATGGCATGAGAGAGGCTGTTTTGTGAGCAGGCAGCAGCCTGTACTCTCAGATTCCCCCACCGCTTGTAACTTCCTGTTCCTCCGGAGATGACGGCACTCTACCGCCGTACATCCGCTTTTAATCCCGGCCCCCTGGTGACACGGTCGGCGATTGGCACATGCATTATCGGACTGAGAGGGCAGCCCGGCCCCTCTGTAGTGTGTGATCAAGAGGCCAGCCGGAGTGAGACTGGACACCATTGTGTCAGTTACTGCTGCCCTCACGCACGGGCCCGGCCGGGGCCCCGCACACCATTCCTCACAAGAGCCGCTGCTGCAAGCCGCCCTCACGGCCCCGGCCAGGGCCTGCCCTGCAATTTACTACCTTTTAATGCTCCACCACCCGCCCTCGAGCCGCAGGGCCCCGTCCGGGGCCCAGACAACCACAATAACATAAGTGCCTCACTGCTCACTCACACGGCTGATGGTCCCCGGCCGGGGCCCCTCATCATTTCGAACCGTGTTGTCTCTCGGGGCCCCGGCCGGGCCCCACACCACCATTTTTAAGACTCGCAGGGGCCCTGGCTGGGGCCCGCACTATTTCTAAGACTTCCAGGGGCCCCGGCCGGGCCCCCGCACCATTTCAAAGACTCACAGAAGGGGCCTCGGCCAGGTCCGTGCTGCGCACCATTGTGTCAGAGCCTCAGCTTACTCATTAAGTGAGGGGCTCGGGGCCCCCGGAGGGCGGGGCCCCCTCCGCAGCGTGGGGCCTGCGGGGGCTTGTTTTACGCCCCTGAACACGTGTGCACCACACACCAACCTGTATCCAGTTGTGAAACACGGAGGTAATTCCGTGGGGAAAAAATATTGCGGTAGGGCAGCACGCGACTTGCAAGTAGAAGTTAGCAAAATACCAACCTTTCTGCTTTTCTCCTAAAAAAACATGCAAAGGGGTGCTCTTAAATGAGTGGGTAGTTAGTTCCACTGTTACGTCCAATCATGGAGAAAATCCACTAAGCGCCAAGAAGCCAAGAAATTGGCAAAAGATGAGCTTTGAATACATATACTCAGTAACATAACATATCATCCCTTTTTGATAATTTATAATCGGCGTAGGGGACTTCCAGCAGAGACAGTTCTTGGGGTGGCCTTTCAGGTGGAGGCCTCTTAACGGTCAGTTAATCGTAACAAGCACCATACGACATTTATGGACTCTCATCAGATTCTTAAATCCCACTCGTGCCTTCATGCTGTCAGCCAATAGGAAGCGTTTCTCAAATGGGGAGCACTATTGTCCTGGCTTCCCTCGAGAGCAAGCAAATCCACGGGGTCTAGACCAGTTGAAGCCACGTCAGCAGATAGTCGGGACGGTCTGCTCACAGAACATTACAGAAGCACAGCTTGGAGTCAATGGGGGTCTCTCAGCAACCAAGTGAGTGAATCTGGGAAGGATTGGACGGAGCTGCCCCCAGAGTTTGAGCCAGCACTCCTTCACTGTTTATCAGTGTGCGGGGGCTCAGGAGGAGGCCACCTCGATTCATGGCTCTGTTTTAGTCCTGGGATGTAATATGGTAGCCACGTCCATTCGGGGTATTGTAGTCCACATTTGCTCCCATTTAGTCACTGACACGCTTCATACCATTCATTTATAGATTTAAAGCCCAGGGCTGAAAACAACGTCCGTGATGACATGAAATTGAGTGCTTTAAATGAGCAGGTCCATCATGAACTTAGGGCCAGATGTAGGTAGCCCAATACCAGTCGATAAAGGCCAAAATTACCGAATTTCGGCCTTTACCGACAGGTATTAGGCAACAGAGATGTAGGTGGCTACATTTCAGATTTGGTAATTTACCAAATCGATAATTTAAGGAATCAGTACATTACTGATTCCTTAAAATACTTAATCGGTAAATTACCAAATCTGAAATGTAGGGCGCACTCAAATGAGTGCATTGCATAGTCAAGGATTCGGTATTTACCACCAAATAAAAGTTGGTGGTAAATATCGAAAACCTTTGAAAAAGCTAATTTGTACTTTTTCAAAAGTGCCATGTGGCAGACATATATGCCCTTAGGGCATGTATGTGTGCCATATGTGCACCCATGCACTATTCATGGGTGCAACAGGGTGTCAATGTGACACCCTGCCACCTTTGAGAATGTTCCCCCTATTACCGATTCGGTATTTACCGAATTGGTAATACTAAATGGCTATCTATTCATTCCTATGGGCCTCCAGGCCCATAGGAATGAATGGGAATTACCGAATTGGTAAATACCGAATTGGTAATACCGAATATTACTGATTCTGTAAAATTTACCGAATACTTACCTACATATCATTTATGGATTCTGAAATACCGAATCGGGAAAATTCGGTATTTTAGAATCGGGAAATGGAACTTACCTACATCTGGCCCTTGGTGCCCACTGTTCTTCAATTTGAAAAGGAAATGACCTGCGCTTTTCAATAGGAATGCAGTACTTTTGAATGGGAGAGTGAGTACCAGCACCTCTGAGCAGCAAACAGGTACATTGGGGCAAAGAGTACGCGCTCTTTTTATATTCGCATTTCAAGCACTGGTCTGTATTACCTTAAGTCCTAGACACTGCCAGGGGTGCGGGGGCATGTTTTGTGTGTAGGAGCACACTCAAACTTTCTCCTCCACATGGATAACAAGCATTGGCATAACCAATAGGTCTTGCCTTTGGGACCTTATAAGTGTTTAGCCATGCAATGGTTGATGTTGTTGCACCAAGGATATTGTGCTGCATAACTAAATACTTATAAGGTCCCAAAAGTGAGACCTATTGGCTAAGGCAATGCTTGTTTTATTCTTATTTTATATTAACTCACTTGATGCCTTTTTAAAGACACTAACTCCTGATACACCCAAATTTGGTAAGTGATCTGTCCCTGTGCTGCTCTATACAGACAATGAGGTTCTGTTATCTCGCACCGCAAATGGTTTACACATTTTATTGAATGATGTTAATTCTTTTTTGACAGATTTTAAACTCACAGTTAGTTATACAAAATCATATATTTTGACTAGCGATCCCAAAAATACTCATTCTAGCAAAATTATGGTGGGACGAATATTGATCATGAAGATCCCAAATTTTGGTTATTTGGGTATTCTTTTTTCTGCAAACCTGAGCTGGGACAAACTCATAACTCAGATCTCAGCAGATTTAAATGTTATTGTTCAAGCCTTGAGGTTAAGGAAAAGATAGATGTTATGATTTTATAACCTTTGCCAATCCGTTTTTTTTGTTGCACAAGCACTTTCAATAATGTATTAGGATTAATTTACTTTGTCCACATTATTGGGAGGAATGACTCACCTGTGATCTGATTTCCCCTTTTTAATTCCATTGTACAGGCCCTAAGAATATGTAAAGGAAATGTGTTACGATTTCTATATTTTTGCTATCTCATTTTTGCACGAGCACTTTGAATAATTAATTGGACACAAACTATTCTGCCAGTGAGTGTACTGCAGTTTTAGGTTTCATAGTTCTGACCTTGATGTTAAGGAAAAGTTACACAATAAGATTTTTTAATACTTGCTAATTAGTTTTTGCACAAGCACTTTGAATAATGAATTAGGAACGACTCGCCTTGTTAACTAACATTTGTGGGAGCGATTGTTATCAAACGATCTATGGACTAAATGAAATTTGGTCTCCTTTTTTTAATGAGCATATATTGTTATTACAGTTTTTATTTATTCTCCTGAAAGAATCCTGTATTTTAATGTGCTTTAATTTATTCCAAAATCGAATAAAGATGGAAATGAAGGAATGATCATAAGAAATGCTCAAACCCGAATATTCCACAAATGGAAAGTTCGCGCAGTGTGACAACTGAGTACTGTCTATACCCCCCCAACCCCCTTGTGTGTGTCAGCTCGGTTGACAGCTTCCCGGGCACACACACAGCCGCACCCGAGCAGATCACTGGTCTTTAAAGGACCTTTTACTTGCTAACGAGGCTTTGTTTGTCTTTTCACTCCTTCTTTGAGCCTCTGCATCTCCACTATACATATTGCAGGAAAAATCCCCCCCTGCCCAAAATGGGGCTCTAGTTGCGCCTCTGATGCTAAGTATACCCACAGCTTATGCTTTGAAGCCCACCACAATAAGATGTGCCTGTAGCAAACTCTTCTTCTTCATGTTGAACGAAAGAATTTACATGGAAATTGAAAGAAACTGCAGGATTTTGAAAGCAGAAGTAAACCCAGCACTTACGAGACAACAAATGTATGTCCCAGCTGGCTAGCCAAGTTATACCACTCTCCTATTTGGGTTAAATAGACAGTGGCTTTTCTTCGTTCACGTAAGACAAGCTTAATTCACACACCTATCACCGCATATTGATCCATTTCCGCACTTCAATGTGATAGTTGTAGTCTTTTATCTATGTCCTCTGCTCACCAGCCCCTATTTTGCCGTGGTCCTTTGTTTGTGCTTGTCAAGCCAACGTTGTCCGCTTGCCAATAAAACTTGTTATTAAATCACAAGGACCAATCAGTTGCGCGCAAGTGAGACTTAACGAACCGGCGGGTGGGTTTGAAAGTGAAACACAGACAGAGAGAGAAGTACTCGTAGACCTCTGCACCCGGCGTCGCTACAAGCGCGGATGCTTTCTGTGCAAGGGCAGCTTCGCCAAGTGCTTCGAGATCTCGGACATGAAGGCCACAGGGCTGAATTAAAAATTTGCAAACATACGTGCCAAGAATTTTCAATTCTATTAAGGACACGGAGGCGAAGAATATGCTATCTCATTTCTTTACTAGAAATGCTCAGCAGCCAATCACAATACAGTAAAAAAAAATATAACAACATTACCCATGAATGCTCTGGGTATCACCTGGTAAACCATAGAGTAACCACACTATATAAGGAACCATAGCGAATAACACGTCCTCTTTCTTTTTCCATAGTAAAACAGTTCAATTGAAGAAAAATCGCAGTCCCAATGAAATCATGGATTAAAGGACCACACCACGAAGCAGCAGTCCACTGGAAAGGAAGACGCGATGCTCGCAGCAACGGAAGAAATTCTGAAACAGCCATCAGGCAGAAGAAAGGAACGTACAGCAAGAACTTCATTTAGGATCAGAACATGAAAAGAAATATAGAGTCGTAATACACCATACCCTCATTGTAGCAAAACATAAGAACCAAAGAGGGGGGGGACAACAAGGAGCATGAATAAAGAATGCACAATAGTGTTGCAGAAAAGCAATACTATCAGTACATTAGAAAGCAAGCAGGTAAAATGGGTGGGATAATCTTCGCCTCCGTGTCTTTAATAGAATTGAAAATTCTTGTCACGTATGTTTGCAAATTTTTTATTCTATGGCAGGACCGATTATGCTTGTTCAAAGCTTAGCCACCACAACAGAAGCAATATCAACAATAGGTTTAAAATAGAAAGTTTTGAACACAGAATCAGAGGACCAATCAGCGGCCTTCATTATATCATGCAGACTCACACCCTTAGAAAAAGCTTTAGAAGCCATAGCCCCCGCGTGGAATGCGCACCAAATATGGAAACATCAATGCCTGCCTCCAGCATAAGCCAACGCACTCATCTTGCTAACGTAGCAGGAGTCACAGGCTTATATGGTTTCTGTAGAGCAATTAACAATTGACCATACATATCCTGTCGAAAAGGAGCTGTACTCACCTCATGATCTTTAATGCACTGAACCACACAAAGTTGGGGATTAGTTGGAAAAGAAGGATATGTAACGGAAGACATATTACATTTGGTGCATCTAGAGATAGTAAAAACAACACCTTCAGATGAAAAGGTACGACCAGCAAGGTCCAGGGCTCGAAAATCTGAGACACGTTTGCACGAAACCAAATACAGCAACATCGTATATTTAGCTGAGAGCTGTTTGCGAGTTAACAAAGAGTTGAAAGGCCAAAACTCCAAACAACGCAGAACCACAGAAACATCTCATAAAGCCACATACTTCGGACAGGGCGGTTTTACCAGCCGTATACCCCTGAGTAATTTACCAGCAGGTTTGCCATCGACAGAGACGTGGCCTGCAGAAATGGCAGATCAAAAATTATTGACAGTCCTATAAGCCAGACCTGAAGAAGCAATCGAGGCCAGCAAATTTACAATCAAAGCGATATCCGCTGAAGCGGGATCCACCTCCCGTTTTGAACACCAATCACACCACCGTTTCCAAACTGAAGCATAACGCTTGTGTGTTTTGGGGGACCAAGCCTCGCTGATAAATCTGGTAGCATCTCTAGAAAGGCCTGGGACTAGCCAGCCTCCCCCGAAATCCACCATGCCACTAGAAGGCGCTAACCCGAATGTACATGGGGTGCAGATTGAGAAGAGGGTCCAGCAACAGGTTCCACTTCTGGGGAAGAAGGAGCGGCGTCGAACAACTCATCTCCAGAAGAACCGGGAACCAAGCCTGAGCCCTCCAGAGAGGAGTGCTCAGAATGAGTTCCGACTGGAAATGCTTCGTGCAAGCCAGGACCCTGGGAATCATCACAAATGGGGGAAACACATGACACAGGAGATGAGGCCAGACCTGGAGAAAAGCATCCGTGGCTAGTGCCTCCGGATCAAGACGCCAACTGAAAAACCGGGGAAGCTGAGTGTTTAGGCGAGATGCGAACAGATCGATCTGACACCGACCCCAAATCCGTGACAGAGACCGGAACACCCGAGGATGAAGCCTCCAATTGCTGAAATCCTTCAGATGACGAGAGTTCCAATAGGCTATCAGATTGTCCGGACCCAGGAGATATTCTGCAACAACAGTGATCAGCCGCTGCAGACAAAAGTTAAAAATCCTTGGCAATCTCCACCAGAATTCTTGACCTCGTCCCCCCTAACTTGTTGACATACCGAACCGCTGAGACATTATCCATGCGGAGGAGTATGCAACAATTCGTCATTTGCGGGGCCAGACAACGAATCACGAAAGACCCCGCCAGGAGCTCCAAGCAATTTACATGGAGAGACAACTCTTCCTGAGACCAACGGCCTCCTGTGGAAACTTGACCGCAACAGGCTCCCTAACCCCACAGGCTGGCATCGGATTCCATTACCACATCTGGGGACGTCCCGAATAGGGATCTTTCCGTTCCAAGATTCCATGTGCTCCAACCACCATTACATCTCCCACTACGCGCCCTCCATCAGGGGAACAAGATCTGAATAGCGAAGGCTTTTCTGGAGATGTCTGATTTTTAGACGCTGAAGAGTCCGGTAATGTAAAGGACCCAGGAAAATCACCTGAATCGAAGATACCAACAGACCGACAATCCGAGCTACCGATCTCAATGACACACTCTGTCTGGACAAAAGTAACCTCAACTCCCTCTTGATGGATCTAATCGTCTGATTGGGAAAGAGGAGTGGAAAGGACACCGAATCGACGAGAAAACCCAGGAAGTCTATCGACTGGGAAGGACTGAAAAAAGACTTCAGAGGATTCACCAGAAAACCTAGTGATTGTAACAGATCTATTGACCAATTCAAATGAGTCCTCAATAGGAGAGGACACTGTGCCATAATGAGAATATCGTCGAGATATACGATCAGGCGAATGCCGCGGGCTCGCAAGGACTCCACAATGGGTCTCAGAAGCTTTGTAAAGCACCACTGTGCTGACGAGAGGCTGAAGAGGAGAACTTTGTATTCGAACCAAGTCCTGAGCCTCTGGAATTGGAGGAATCTCTGATGAGGGACGTAAATTCGAATGGACAAGTAAGCATTATTCAAGTCGAGGCGGACCATCCAGTCCCCTTCCTGAAGAAGATCCAGCAGAAGATGGATACCCTCCATCTTGAAGTGGCGATAAATGACCCCGCAGTTGAACTCCTTGAGATTCAGTACTAATCTGGATTCGCCCCCATTTTTATGGACCAGAAAGACATTGCTGACGAAACCCTGAGGATGACGGGAAGTCCGAATGATGGCCCCTTTGGCCAAAAGAGACTCGATTTCTGGGGAAATTACCTCCTGATCTTCAAGGGAAACATTTAGGGACGAAGGAGGATGGAATTGGTGAGGACAACTGTAAAACTCTATTTTGTAACCCCTGACTGTTTCTAACACCCAAGCATCGCTCGAGATCAAGAGCTAATTTGGGAGGAAAAACTGTATCCTGCCCCCCAACACAACCTCCGAGGCTAGAACCAAACTCACCTGAATTGCAGGAGTCGTGATGACCTCCTTGGTTACCTCCGTAATTACCTTTCTTGTACTGTCCCCTCCCTTGGCGGCAGGGATAGAAGGCAGACTTGTGAGCGTTGTAGGAGGAATCCTGACCACCACCTCTTTGGGACAGATGACCTCGCTGGTTGTACTGATTAGACCCTCGGCCGAACGAATGTCCCCTTCGTCCGGCCCTGCCGAAAACCGGGTGGAAGGGCCTCCGGAGAGAAGATTGAGCCTTGTTGAGCCCACTAAAAGTGGCCACAAACTTTGTCAGTTCCTTGAGGAAAGGTTGCCCAAATAACAAGCCCTGAGCCAAAGGTCCTGATTCAGAGGAGGCCAACTCTGCAAATTTAGGATCCAGTTTCAGCAAAATAGAGCGACAACGCTCGCTGGATATCGCACAATTAGCATTCCCAAACTGACAGATGGCCCTCTGTGACCAACCAATCAATTCATCAGGATCAACAACATCGGCAGACTCCTTGGCCTAAAAGCCCAAGTCCAGAATTTTTGTTAGGGGACTGAGAAGATCCAACATATTATCCTAATAGGAACCCCAGGCCCTGTCGATGCCCTTTTTAGGATCTTTGGCATATTTTTTGAGGTATGTCACCATCGTGGGATCCACTTCTGGTGTATCAGCCAATTCGTCCACCAGATCATGGCGTGGACATTCTGATCTAAGGCGGGAGCACACATCCTGTTCGAATGGTTGGCGAATATGTGCCTGTATATACTCCGCCACCTCAGGAGACGGAAGCCAAGAAGTAGAGTTGGGGTGCACAATATCAGTGGGATCAAAGGTGAGTGACTGGGGATGAGATGGCGCATCTAAAAAATGCTCCTTGCGAGATTTTTTGGAGGGGGGAGGATTATCCCGTCAGAGAATGAAGTTGTAGAAGGTGACGTGCAGAGGCGGAGCGTGCAGACGTGGAAGACTTCCCAGGAGTCTGATCAAAGGAAAGTGATTTGGCCAGCCTAGCAAAATCTGACTGGTGAAGATTCATGGGTGACTTTGAACTATGCCCCGACTTGGACGTCAACCAGCCCTGCTGCAGAGCATAATCGGAAAGATGACGCTTCAAAGGGGCAATGGCGCGTACTAGCGCCTCGTTATCATTGTGCTGGACCACTTGAGCAAGAGCCTCTACCAAATCGTGTCCCAGAGACCCAGAAGCCTCTTCATCGTCATAGAAATCCACTTCCTCATAATAATCACCAATTACAACACAAAGTGTAACACTATATTCCCACTAGAGGAAGGAAGAAACCAAAATTGCCACAAGCAATATCTGGGGGAGCGGAAAAAAACCCACAGCAAGCCAAATGAAGGCAGGTAGCCACCTGATTAAAGTTATATTAAAATGTGGAGGGAGGGCTTGCTGCCAAAAAACTGGCCACTCTGGGCAAAGCTTATGTCAATTATACAGCTCCAAAGAATACTGTCTCAATAAGGGATTAAGCGGGGTACAAACAATGCAGGCTGTGGGCATGAGCATCAGAAACACTGCTCCAGCGTGTCAAAGTCCATGAAAAACACAGAAGAAAATATAGAAAATGGCCTCCACGCATGTGCAGTAACGGCCACCTGCGAGAAAGGCACATGGGAGACAGCGCGAGCAGCGCTTGAGCAGCCTCCCAGTCCCCCCGTCTCCCACTCCACAAAAAGAGATACGGGTGCCGCGCGCCCGAACCCAGGAGGTGGACGCACGCTATAATAAGCAGGGGATCGAAAACGTGACCGCAGAGATAGCGCGACACAATGACGAAAAACGCTGCGATGAGCTGGTGAACCCAGCGAAAGTACGGCAAAAAGCCACAGCGCAAGTCAAAGAAGCAAGCAGCAAGTAAAATAACAATGCAATAGCACACAATATTTTGCAATTGAAAAGAATGTAAAGATGGACTTAACTGGCTGCGGAGCAGCAAAGAAAGAGGATGTGTTATTCTCTATGGTTCCTTATATAGTGTGGTTACTCTATGGTTTACCAGGTGATACCCAGAGCATTCATGCGTAATGTAGTTGTATTTTTTCTTCACTGTATTGTGATTGGCTGCTCCAGTCCTGCCATAGAATTTGGTATTGCTTTAGGAGTTTATGGGGGAGGTGCGGGCGTTACACTCGTATTGACTGCTATGCATGGATCGGTATTAGTGCATTAGGTTTAGGACTAAGTGTGCCAAACTGGGAGCGCATTTGTAGGCACTATGTATAATTTTCAGACTACCTACATTTAATGTTGAAAGGATTACTTTAACAGCCAGAGGAGCTTAGCGTCCTTCAGGCAGTAGTTGGCACATCTAGACAGTGGGTTAGGTGCATATGAAAGGCAATTAAGGAGCTGTGAATGGTAGTGGAAGGGATGTGTATTGCAGAGATTTTAATCGCATTTGTTCTGTGGTCCTGGATTAGCAGAAATTGAGGCTAAACTACGGAAACAGAGAGCAGAGGAGGGACTGGAGGTGAGGGTTGAGGGTGGGGAGACAGGAGGGCTGGGGCCAGAGGGACGGGAGGGCTGGAGTGTGTGTGGTGAGAGAGGGAGGTGACAGTAGGTTTAGGGCCAGAGGGTGGGAAGGCTGCGGGTGTGTGGTGAGAGAAAGGACAGAAGACTGTGGGTAGACAAGTCAGAAGAAATATAGGAGCACAGCAGGTTTATATTTAGTTGCTTTTAAGTTTAGAACTTGGTCAATTGTTGCCTGTTGGGCTCTGGGACAGCCAAATAACAGGCTTATTACTTTTATCACAGTGGAAGTGTTTCCAAATACTAACTGCATACCTTCTGCAAATATAGTTATATAAGTAATTGAAAACTGATCTCACACGTCTTTGCATGAGCAACCGGAATTGGGTAATTAATTGATATGGGATTAAGTGATTCGCCCAGAATCCGAGGATGATTGAGCCTACCATCAGACTGGAACCCACTTCCCTGTCAGCCGCCCGAACCGTTAAGCCACACCCTACATGTAGAGATGGCCCTACAATATGACGAGTTAGCCAATATTACAGTGCTCCTCTTTTGCACAGAATATCAGATAAACAATGTGCTTGATCACGGCATGGCACATTGTTTTTAAGAACTTGGCTATCCGCAGCTAGTTGCAGCTGCACTCAGCAGCACCGAGTGCAGCACAAAGTTGCAGCTATGTCAACAGAAGCATTATTTTCTTTTAAAACCGCATGTGATGTAATGGTGGAGTAGGGCATTGCACGGACTGCAGCGCGTGGCTGCAACTATGTGAAGAAAAGCATTTAAAAATACGATATGACTTAATGGTGGAGAACAGCACAGCACAAAGTTCTGTGTTTGGCGGCGGGTTCCAAAACATTTCTTTCTCAATATACATGCAACTACGCGCTGCACTTTGTGCTGTCCCTACAGCACGAAGTGCAGCGCATACCTGCATGTATGTTGAGAAAAGCATTTTTTTTCAAACAGGAACATGTGGTAATGCCTGAGGGATGGCCCCGCACGGAGTGCAATGTGTAGCTGCATCTATGTTGATAGAAGCATTTAAAAACAAGCGCATAGAAGGCTGGGGTCTGCGCCTCTCGGATGAAAGAGTCTAACCTATTCCATTGGTCTTCACAAGTGGGAATGTTTATTTCGACCAGTGTGGTGCCTTTGCGTCACTCACTCTCTTTCTTTGCCTGTACGTTACTACCTCGAGTGTCAGCACTTCGGTCTGCCGCGTTCGTCTATGTACGCCATTTTTTCCAATCGTGCATTCTCAGACTTTGTGTTGGGCTGGCTTCTCGGACAAACTGGCACTGCCAGATAGCCTCGGCCAGCATGAAACGGTCAGGTGGGGCCTTACGTGTTCACCGAGCTGGGACATGGTGGGGGTGAGGAGAGGCTCCCTGAGCGGAGGTGTGTTGCGAGGAGGGTGGGGGGCTCAAACGAGGAGAGGCTGCCCGTGCAAAACACAGTCTGCCGGGATCCCCCTGTCTTCCCCGTGACCACCTGCGCCTCTGTGTTCTGTTCCTCCTTCACAGCTGACATGAAGAATTTTCTTATCTGCTTGTTAAATAAACAAGCAGATAAGAAATGTCTTTAAGGCAGCTGCAAATCAGGCCATGGTGTGCGGAGGGACTGTCCAAAAAACGGTCAGGGTGGCACCCAAAAACCCTCTTTTCCAAATGGAAGCCAGTAATTATCAGCGCCATGAAATCTTTTTGGTATACGTGCACTCTACAAATTGCCCCAACTTCAACTTCTACCATAATCGCTGACTCTACCCAATGGAAAAGAGGGGCGGGGCTTTTACAAATCGGAGCAGGGCTCAGCCGAGACCTAAACATTGCAAAGCATTGTCAAGAGCATTAATCTACCTGTAACATCCCCATTCCACAACCATGCGTCTGCATGTTATTGTTTTATTATGAAAACATCACCAGGAAAAGAAAAATAGGCAGAGAATTATAATAATACATTTAATTCTCTCTATTTTACCTTTTTTGGTGACGGTTTCTTATGTTTTCCCTGAGCCAATTAACTAATAAAGTAAAACATATTCATGGCAGAAAACCCTGTCCCGTTGAATGAATCACTATTGTGTGTCTGGGCAGCAGAGCTCTGCATTAGGTAAAGTTCATCAATGCTACAGGCCTGTCCTCCCTGAAATGTATATATTTTATTTCTAGACCTCTATATTATAAAGCAGATGCATACAGCCTTTTTCCTTCTCCAGCACTATTTTCTTTTCTTACTTCCAATTTCACCATGCTCCTTTTCTATTATCCAGTCTTTCTCAACTCTCCCCTCGCAAACTACTTTTGGCCTTTCTGTATTCCTTGTCCATTTTCTTTTCTCTCCTTTTTCACCCTTCCTTCTCCAGGTCTGCTTTTTCCCATCCATCCCCTTTCCACTTTTAATTATCATCCTCTTTGTTCGCACTCCGATTTCTCCTATCACCAGTTCTCTTCACTCGTCGCATTCCTCCTGTACCCTATCTGTCTTTACCACTCCGATATCTACTGCTTTCTACTTCTTCCTTTTATCTGTGTTTAAGTCGAGCCTGTGCAGCACATGCGCTGCTGCGAGGCATGCAGTATTGGAGTATGACTTTGAAGTCCCGCCCATATTTTTATTTGGCTTGTCATTGTCCTTTGTAAACACTGGCTTTCGAGTCATTATTGGGCTTGTTAGTCCCTCCTTGGCACCGCCTTATCTGCATTTGTTACCTCCCATAACGACTGGACCTTTTACTTGTCTCATTATATGGTCTGCTTTATCTTGGCTGTGAGCACTATTTTGTTGAATGATTTGCCCATGTACCACCCACTACATCACAAAACGGCAACCGCTTTTATATTATTTACTGATGGCAATCCGCTTTACCTATAGCGGCCACATCTCATTACTTATTTATTTTAGCAGCGCAGTCCGCTTTAAGTATAGGGGTGTGCATAGTTTATTATTATTTTTTTGTTTGTACGCTTTTATATTTACAAATACTCACCACTCGCTGCCTTTATATTTACAAAAAGCAATCGCCGCAGCGACACGCTTTACCTTTGGAGAGAAAACCTTAAGCTTACATCAGATATTCAATTTAATTTTTGAACAATACACCACACACCGCTTTGTTTTACTTAGCAGCTGCGCAGATTTCTTTTATGCTGCATGACTAAAATAACTTTTAAAACATTATTTGCTTTATATTTCTACAGCGTGTGCCTATTGTCTGTAGCTCACCTTCCCCTTTAAGAAGCATGCTATCCTCCCGGCCTGCTTCTCCAATTGGCCAGTGCCTGTGCCTTAAATCCTAACCTAGGTCCAGCTCAAAAGACCACCCACAGCACATATTGCTTCCTTGTGACTTCGGCAGGCAAGCATGCTTTTCTTTTTGACTACTTTGGATGGCAGTTAGTTGTTTCATTTAGGGTAACTTTCTAACTATGTTTGCATTGAAATGTTCAGTGAAACACAAAGACACAGGGCTCAACATCCTGTAATTGAAGTTGCCTGTCAGTATTTGCAGTGCTCCATGCACACTTTCACTTCAACAATAACTGCAGCCCCACACAGCATTCACGTCCTAAGAGTGCTGTGTGGGGCTGCAGCCATTGTTTAAGTAAATGCGTGCATAGTGCGCTCAAATACAATCCAGTGGCCGCCATTGCCTGCTTTAATGACTGGGAGCACTTAAACATAACACCTGTTATAGTAATTGCAGCCGCTTGTTTGAAATTTACAATGGCTGCCAGCCCACACAGCACTTGCAGGATGCCGGCTTCATCTTCCTTTGCCTAAGGGGTCAGCAGTTGTTGATTAAAGACCACTTTTAAATAACCTCCATAAGGTTTTACAGAATGTATACATGAACTTTGGTGATTACCAGTCCATTGACATAGTTTTGTTGGCAAGTCAATCTCCTCCCTATCTCTCTCATTTCCCCTCTCTATGGTCCTCATGTCTCCCTCGACCCCTCCCTTTCTAACTTTGTTGCTCGTCTCCTATGTTTCTCCTTCACTGTTCCTTTAATCTCTTAACGTCCCTGTCCCCTCATCTTCCCTCCCTCCCAGATGTGTATCCCCTTCCCATATCTCTTACTGTTGCACCCACATGTCCTCCTCATCCTACCTGTCTCACACACCCTGCATATTGTTATGCCCCCTCTCCCCCTTATCCCACCTTTCATTTCCCATTACCACCCGGTGCACCTCTATGTCTCCCTCTCCTATTCCTACATCACTCTCTTATGATGACACTACTGCTCAGCGACGGTCACAGTGAGGCCACAAAGTGACAGACTAGGCAGAATCTTGTGTGCCTTGCACTGGCGCCATTCCTTGAAATTTACTTTAAAAAAAATGCTTGCCAGACCTACCATCACTGCCTGACTCCCCCTTAACTGTGTGAAAAGCTGATAATGTTTCCAGTTCTATTCTGACGTCATCCTCCTTTTGATCTTAAAATATTGACATGTATTTAGCTGTTTGAGTAGGTTGTGTGATCTTGACTGGGTTTGAATGTTCTAGAATATGAAACAAACAAATGGCAAAGCTAATAGGCCTTTTAGCTTGGTTACTGTTTGTTTCTCATAGTTTTTACAAAACTTTATTGATATGGAACTTATTGGCCACACATCAATATTTTTTAAATAATTGTCTAAAGGCAAATACGTTTTTGATCTCAAAAGGACAGTTTGCCATAGTAGTCGCTGACTCTTAAGGGCACTAATTTGTCTGTGGATTTACTTCTTGTGAAGGAGAAGATTGCCATCACTCCCAGTAAAGGTAGCCAATATCTTGGCTCACTGTCCTGTTCCAAGATGTACACTGCGGTGAATGGATGAAAAATGAGAATGACACAATAATAGACCAATTGATGAGAGGTATGGCTGAAAGCCTCTATAGCTAAGTGTGTGTATGTATGTTTATATGTATGTATGTATGTATTTATGTATGTATGTATGTATGTAAAAACCAAAGGTTACAGGGCCATTATAGTTAGCTCAGGTTTCACTTGTCTGAAACTTGTGAAATTCAGCAGTTATAGTTAGCTGAGCTCACTATAACTCAGCCCCCTGCATTGCACTGCTTATGACCTCACATATTACATCACTGACATCTCTAATGACATTACTGATGAATTCATCCAGTTACTGACTTTTTTCTATAGAGTTTGAGTGTTAAATATGTATACCAAGGTGTTTTGGTGAATCGCTGCGTGTATGAGTGACTTTCTGGACGATTCAGTGGATGTATGATTGACTGTATACGCGGTCTCAGAGAAAGTATGGGTAAGTGACTGGTTGTGTGAATGTCTGTATCAGTCTGTCCGTTGGTGTCTAAGTGGTTGTATGGGTGTGTGAGTGGGTACCTGAGTGGCTGTATGGGTGATTGTTTGGTTGTCTGAGTACCGGTATGGGTGTTTGTGTGGGTGGGTGGATGAGTGGGTGAGTGAGGCGGTGTGCGACTACCTGTTTTGATGAATGAGTGGGTGAGTCAGTAGCTATATGGGTTAGTGAATGCATGTGTGAGGGGCTGTATGGGTGATGGTGTGTATGTCTGTGTAATTGAGTGATTGGATGTGCCAGTGGTATATGGGTGAGTACTGGGTATGGGTGAGTGTGTGCTTGTGTCAGTGACTATGTGAGTGAGTCTTTGTTACTATCTGTATGCATAAGAAGTGGGTGTGTGTAATTGTATGGTTGGGTAAGTGGCTGTGTGATTGACTGTATGGGTGAGTGAGTAGGTGTATCAGTAGCTCTACAGCCGAATAACCCAGTGTGTGAGTGATTGTATTGGTGTATGAGTGAATATGTGTGTGTGTAGATGTATGAATTAGTGAGTGTGAAAGTAGGGATGTGGCTCTGTAAATGGGTTTGTGAATTATCGTGTGGGAGTGGGAGCATGAAAGGTTCTAAGGGATTGTGAGTGGGTGCATAAGTGATTTTGTGGATGATGTCATCAGTGATATCGCTGACCCCCTGTGCGACCTCCACTCCCCACCTGACCCCCCTCCCAGCGCGGCCCTTCCTCCCCGTGCGACCCCCCACATGACCCCCCCTTCCCCCTGACCCCCCTGCGTGACCCCCCCGCAACACCCCCCTGCGTGACCCCCCTGTGAACCCCCCACAGGCGACCCCCCCGGCACACCCCACCTGCGCACGAACCCCCCCTTCCTCCCCCTGCGGAAAAATCCCCCTCCGCACCCCCCTTCACAATCATTGCCGTTAGTATTCAGATACTGCTCACAAAGAATACCACTAGTCTTCAAATAGTGGTTGCAATCAATTAGACTATCCTTCATTTTTCTCTTGAAATAGCACAAGAGCTGCAAATAAACCATAACAGAATACTACTAAGCTTCAAATACTATTCTTCTATAATACTACTAGTCTTCTTTTAGCAATCAATTGAAGTATTTGAAGTGTAGTTGAGTACAACTAGTATTCCTTCATTTGCATATTTCGGCTTGTGGGCATACTACTTAGTCTTCATGCATACTAAATAAATGCTATATTTTAATAGTAAATGAATACCGCTGTAACCACTGAAATCACACTAAATGAAGATCTTCCATTTTGGTGAGGGCAAGGCTTGCAGTAAGATCAAAAGTGACCTGAGCCTGGCCACAACAACAACATGAGGCCAGGTGTGGTCTGCGTCGTCACGCTCCCCGAGAGGGAGAGGGAGGGACAGACAGGCTGGCTGGATAGCCCAGCAATGGAAATGGCCAATCATTGCATGGCTTCACATTAAGCCTTTACAGGGATTGGCCACACTCCGTTGGGGTAGAGCCTCCCCTCCACGGTGCCTCTCAAGTGCTCAAAGCTGCACAAAAGACCTACACTAGGCCTGGCAACAGCATGTATATAGCAGTGTGTGCCATAGAAAATTAACCAGGCTGTCTGAAATCTAACTTACACGAACATCCCCTTTACTTCACCCCAACATAGTAGACACACGTTGAAAGCAAACACGTTTCACGACACCACCATTCAGAACAAGAGCATCAAGTAATGTGCGTAGTACCAGCTGCTGATTGTTTAGCCCACTGAAACACTCCAGAGAAGTACTTATTTTTCATTGCCTTTCAGGATATTTATTGGAAATCCAGTTACATTTATAGCTAAAGACCCTTCCCCCAGTTTGCATTAGCCTTCACACGGTGCCCTTGTCTAATTCTATGGAGTCAGAAGTGTTGCAAGGGTGATGGCCCATTGAGTACTCTTAGTCACCAGGTGTATTATTATTAAACCTCCACACACAGTGAAGTCAATGATTGGATCACAGGCACACACCCATCGAAAAACACAACCATTAGCATTGCTTCCCCCCTCCACTAAACACACCGGCCTTCTTCGTTGCCCATTCTGTAGTGATAATTCTAAATATTTTGCGGCACAGTATACCTACTTCTCTCATCGTCGTCAATTGAGTATATCCACAGGGGATTTCGTGATGGGCATTGGGCGGTGAACATGAGCAAGGCTTGCAGTGATTCAGAACAAATGTGACCCAAACCTGGCCACAGCAACATGAGGCCAGGTGTGGTCTGCCTCGCCACACTCCCCAAGAGGATGAGGGAGGCACAGACAGGCTGGCTGAATAGCCCAGCAACAGTAATGGCCAATCACTAAATGGCTTCACAGTAAGCCATTACAGTGATTAGTAATACTCCATTGGGGTAGAGCCTCCCCCTGTGGTGCCTCTCACATGCACAAAGCTGCACTTAAGGCCTACACTAGACCTGGCAACCTATCTCACAGCCATTCCAAATGCTGCTTGCTTGCTTTAGGAGCACAGCATTCTAGCAGCACCAGAATTGGCTTGAGCAGGCAAACTCGCCATTCATTAGGAGACACGGGGTTGCGTCTTTGATCAACCCCCATTGTCCTATTGTGCAGCCACTGCCAGCCAGATTGAAGCCTCTAGTGCGCATGTTGGGCTGGCTGGAGAAATTCTACATCCACTCCAACCCAACATGCTCACTTGTTCTGTGCGCTCGTTGCCACCCACACCGTCACTATGATGGTGATTGTCACAAGAGCCCCACCCCCTTTAGAGCGGCTGATGCCGCAGCTGAGGGCTTACTGCCACGGGGACAGCCAAGAATGTAACTATTATTAATTTGAGGTAATCATGTTGTGTTGTTGACAGCGGTTATGTAATATATTAGGGGGGGCAGAATATTACTGGGGCAGTGCCCTAAGGCAGTAACAGCTACTGCCCAAAACAACTCTTCCCCAGCTACCAACATAAAACCACAGTCAAACGCACAGGATCTCATAAAGAGATTTAGCCACTTTTTCTAAAACTTGTTCATCCTCGAGCATCTTTTGACAAGAACAATCCTTCCTTAAAATATGATAAGTGTTAGTAGGAGGTTGTTTGCAGGGCCCAAATGGTTTACTATTTGTGCTGCTAATGTCTGGTTAAAATAAAATGAAATTCAAATTAATTGAAGGTAACCAAGAAACATGTTTAGCACAAGAAGGATATTCATTGGCTGGGATGCCTACATTTTTTTCACTTTGGTTGAAAACAAGCATAAGTATGATTTGAGGAATTGGAAGACCTGGGCACCTTCGGAGTTACGATCAATACCAGAGGTATAACTTCTTTTAAGGACAGAACCCTGTGTTCTTGGCTATTTACAATAGATTTTTAAAAAAAATAATTTGCATTGATTTTGACTCTGTGGTAGTAATTATATGCACGTCCTATCGCTGCTATGCCAGCAAGGTGCTAGACCCAAAAGTGAGACACTAACACCGCCAAGACAATCAAAACAATTACAGGAAATCTTTCAAGAACACAATTAAAAGATTCTGTTGTTAAATAGTACAGATCCAGTTATTGAAGTTCCATGTAGCTAAAGACTGATGTGTCCCTAATGGAGGCAGTTAATAATGATGGACAACATGGCGGTGCCTCTGCAATCGATCACAAAGTTTGCAGCTGGACGATTCTTAACAAAATAGGAGGGGAAAGACTAGAGTCTTCATGCACCGAGGTCTGACCTTAAATTATGACACGAGAAATGCAGAGATTTGTGCTCCTTGCGGTCAAGTGTTAGCCTGCCGGTTTCCTGCGCTCTTGTGGCCAATGCCTTTCCTAGGCCCTCAGTGGTATTTCAGCCGAGAAGCAAAGATAGTGTAACCCAAAATATATCACTAACAGAATGTATTTTTATTCTGTCTGTGCAAGGAACTTTAATGCTTGTAATGAACTGCTGATTTGCAAAGGATAAGGAGTACCAGGAAGTACTTGAACTACACAGTGACGGTTTCTCTGTGCGGGCGTCGAGCCTCTGCCCCAGGTAATTTGCACAGTTTATTTGTACAGTTTATTTCAATGAAGATCACGTTTATTTATTTGTTAAAATTTAAAATTAAATACACACAAAGAACACATGGGGCACTGTCTCTGACTCTGCTGCCCAGCCCCAGTCACCCCCGCACCCGCACCAAGTTGTTTATAGTTACATGATTCAGTGGCGGTTTCGTGACATCCACTGATTGATTTGCTGCTCTGTCTTTTGCCGGCTGAGAACCTCACAGCCCTGAAGGCTGTGATGTCATCAGCTCGGCAAAGACATAGCCTGGAGGCCCAGTCTCCACCGCCTGATGGCGTGGAGATTAAGTTACCCCGGGCGTTTTTAACACAAGCCTGGGATTGCTAACGTCTCCACGTCAATCAGAGAGTGGAGGAGACTCAGAGAGCTTTCTGTCGTGTCACCCCACCCCCTCCCAACTCATCACAGGGCGTGGTGAGACCCACCCTGTGACGAGTTGGGATAGGGACCGTCTGCGCAGACTCAGACACTTCTTCCTGTGCTTGCTTGCAGTTGGAGCCTTGGAGGAGAAGTAGCAGCCATTTTATGCAGCACTAGAGACTTGTGAAGCAGCCAGTAGGTAGGGCCCCCCAGGCGGGCAGTTTTAAATTTAACTTCTACAGTATTCAGTTGTAGGCACTTCAAGTGACATCTCACTCTTCTCTGCACATCACTCTGTGGTAGAGGCAACCGGGCACCTTGTGGGCACTTCAGTGACAGCAATGGATAAGAAGTGGCAGCAAGGGTCTTAATGTTGTTTGGAGGTAAGAAGTAGATTCATATAAGAATGGACAGCCACACGTTTTCATGAAAGGAAAGACGCAAAGCTTAATTGGTCTGGCGTTTGTGAGAGTTAGACATACTGGCGTTATAGTGAAAATTTATTTTACTCATGTATTTTATATTGGAGTGAATGCACAGGACCACAAACGTTGCTTTTATGAAGCCGGCACAAACTAAATAAAACACGAACGCATCATTACAATCCACAGTCCGAGGCAAACAAAAAAAAGTCGTGCACCAATAACAATTCATCATTTCCAAAGAAAGTAAACATACTACCTTAATTATAGGCCTTGCAGCTGAAACTATTGCAGTACGTCACTTGGAACACTCTTGTACTCTCTTTAATACTGACCATGTTCTTTTTCAAGTTTTACCTGGTTCACTTAGCCATCCTGCTCTCAGTTGTATGTACCTGTGTCCAAACCTCTCTTCGTTAATTTGTATTTTTCCTCTCCTTTTCCCTGTACGAATTAATCTTTTTTGACCCTGTGAAAGCCTGAGGGTTTACTTGGTTGGTCGCATATCTTGCTGGAGCTATAGATTTTTTTTTGTGTGCATTCATATCAAATGCGTGACATTTATATTTTCTTTGTCGTGCGCTTGTACACAGGTTTGTTGAAAAATCCCTTTCTGTCCACATCAATCTATTTTTCTTGGAAAGAAAACAAGTGGTACTTGCAGTGGAGGCAAACTTACAAGGACTGCTGTGGGCTCTAGCACACGGTACTCACCCTGTGACCTGCCCTTTCTAAAGGTTGTGTAGGGAGCGGGGCGTCTGATGCACATTTGAGCACTGCAGACCCATCAGCGAGGCACCGCTTTAGCTGTCATCCAATATGCGATCAATGCAGAGGTGACTTTGTTTAATACATAAGAGGTACCTACTAAAACATTTTAAAAAAGTAAGGTAATTTCCGCCTCACTTCTACTTGCTAATCTCAGCAATTTCCATTCAACACAGTGGTCTCAAAATTTGTGAGGACAGAAACCGAATATACCCAAAATACATGAAAATAAAAGGCAAGAGGCCCCTGTGTAGCTGTAATTAAAACGGCCTCACTTCACCTGGCTGACGAATTCTCCTGCTGCATATTAATCTGTTTTCGCAGCTATGTCAGGTGCACTGGCGCCTTTAACTAGGGCCAACACGAACTAAAGTGCATAAATCAAACAACCTAAATTAAATCCAGACATGGGACGCTTGGATCACTGTGACATACCAATCGCCATATGCAATTGCATAGTTACATGCTTGGTAAGCAGCAAAAGGGCAAACTCCTTCTCCACACTCATGAATCCCTGTGAGGCTCTATATCAGAGGTCTTCAATCTGTGGGACGCGACCCCCAGGGGGGTTGTGGAGTCCTTGGAAGGGGGTCGCAGATTCTGTCAGAGTGCAGTTCCTGGCTTGGGCTGATCGAGGGTGCTCACGGTGGAGGCCTAATTCACACCGAGGTGTGAAAAATATCAAAGCCTCATTAACAAGTAAAAGATCTTTTAAAGACCTGTCAAGTACTCAGGTGTGGCTGTGTGTGTGTCCCTTAAGCCATTTCGAGCTGGGGGAGGAGGGGAAGTGGGGGGGGGGGCAGAGGGGGGCTGAGGGATCAGGCTGTAGTTTAGACCTTTGAGGTCAATGGATATTGCGTGCCTGGAGCTGTGGGTCCCGTGACACGTCCCCCGCCCCCAGCAGGGAGGCACAGAGAGGCCCTCCCATGATCGGGAAAGAAGGAAGAAGACACAGAGAGATACTGACCTCCCCCCCCAATAAGAGAGGCACAGAAAAGGTGGGTGGATGAATGATGGGTGGATGGATGGATGTAAGGATGAAGGATGGATGGATGTGTGAAAAGGTGGGTGGATGAATGATGAATGGATGGATGAAAGGGTGGATGAATGGATGAAAGGGTGGATGAATGGATAAAAGGGTGGATGGATGGAAGGATGAAAGGGTGGACTGATGAAGGATGGATGGAAGGGTGGATGGATGTATGGATGGATAAAAGGTTGCATGGATGAATGATGGATGTGTGAAAAGGTGGGTGGATGAATGATGGGTGGATGGGTAAAGGATGGATGTCAGGATGGAAGGATGAAAGGGTGGATGGATGAAGGATGGATGTATGGATGTAAGGATGAAAGGGTGGATGGGTGAAAGATAGATGGATGAAGGATAGATGTATGGATGGAAGGATGAAAGGGTGGACAGATGAAGGATGGATGGATGGATGAAAGTGTGGATGGATGGAAGGATGAAAGGGTGGACGGATGAAGGATGTATGGATGTATGGATGGATAAAATGTTGCTTGGATGAATGATGCGTGGATGGATGTGTGAAGAGGTGGGGGGATGAATGATGGGTGGGGGGATGAATGAAAGGGTGGGTGGGTGGATGTATGGATGAAAGGATGGATGGATGAGTGAAAGTGTGGGTGGATGAATGATGGATGTAATTGATGTGGTCTAACAGGCACATTTATGGTTGTCAAAAGATGATGATGAGGAGTACCAGTTTCTAGAAACTTTTGTCAGAAGGGGGTCCTTACCCCTAAAAAGGTTTTACATGGGGGTCTCGGCATCAAAAAGTTTGAAGAACTCTGCTCTATATGGAAGGCATTATATTTTCAAAAAAGCCTTGCCTAACCCTTACTTTTTTTTTTGGTAGCTTTCTTTTTATGAGTCTGCTGGAGAAATAGAAGGGTAAGAAGTTTGCTGTAATGAATTTCTAAGGATGGATCAATTATGGTTTTAATCTGATTTGAATTGTTTTAAAATATAACATTTTAAATATTTTGGTATTTGGTTTTTTCATAAAATCTGTTATGAGATTGTACTTTTATGATCTGTTTATTAATGGATGAAATGAAGATTTGAATGGAATGCATTTTATTTTCACATTAACCGACCCAAATAAACTAAACATTCTACGCGTGTCTTCTGAGCGCACAGTACAACAGACTAATAGCGTTCTGAGACTTTGTATGAAAGCGAGCCCAAATTAAAGCGCTATAATGTCATAATACCAACACATAGAGCTATACAAATGCTGCCTAAGTCTGGGAAAGGTTTGATAAGTATTCCACCAACAAGAGCACGTCCCTGGGTGCGAAATGTGAACTTTTATCACTTGGACGTTTTCCAGACAAAACCCACAGCTTCAGTGGGTCCTCCTCCAGCGGGTATAGAGCTTTTAGAGGATTGCCTTGGCTGTAATCTAAAACCTCCAGCAGGGTGAGATTTTAAACGCCCATTCCAGAGACTAAGGACTCGATTTTAGGGTGGCATCCTGTTACTCCACCTGGGCCCTGATGGATATGCTGTCTCGAATTTAGAATTGACGGCCAAGCTGATAGTCCTTTCTAAAACGTAGTGATGGCGACTACCATACCGGTCACAGGTTTAATGTGTAAAGTGTGGTTGTGGCAGTATACTGTACGTTTATGCAGTTTGCCAGAGTAGGGTCAAAGCAAACTGTCTCCAAAGTGTTTCCGACTTAAGTTGCAGAATGTTCCCAGGTGCTTGAGCAGGGAGGGAGACAGCCACGCAACCATCTCAAAGTTCAGGCCAAACCCAAATTATTAAATAAAATCATTGCAAGCACACAAAAAAAATAAACTGGATCTTGTCAAAAAAATTCCTACAAATTGTCTTTATTCCCTATTTTTCATCGAAGAAAACAAAGGGTTGGTAGAGTCCAGCGGTACATGAGCTGTGCCCCCCCTGTGCGATTTTCATGTATAGATATCCGTGAAAATTACTTTGCTAACTTGTACTGACAGGGGTTTATATAGCCTAAACCTGACTCAAAGGTATGGATCACTTTATGGTGAGCCTCAGTTACATTACACAAAGTCACATCACATTCATTTTGTAGTCATGACTCATGAGGAGATTAAGTGTTTCGCCCAGAAGCACAGGGTGATAAGCCGACGCTGAGATTCAAACCTTGTTCCCCCGGTTCCAAAGTCGGCAGCTCGACCTGTAACATGCCAGGGCCCTGGTGAGTGAGACTGGTCGTTTGCAAAGGCGCAATCACATTTTAAATAATTCCTGCACCATATCAACCTGGTTTTCCAGTGACATGGTCACCAGCTCTGGCCGTAATGCCACATCCGATCCTCATTTGATTTCTCAGGGGCGAGCATTTACTCGCTGAGTTATCTAGCCAGCCACTATCTCTTGCCTTTATCTCCCTTCACTTTAAATGGCTTTCCAGTCACCAAGGGTGGCAGCAACAAAAGGCACAACGCTTCTGTTGCTTTGAAAGGTATGCAACTGGTCAGGCCCTAGCCATCCTGCAAGCCTCACCCAGCATTTGTCACCCATGATATATTTTGCTGTTCTGCAACATTTGTGAAAACTTTCACACCTCAAAATGATGGTCATGTCATTTCGTGTACAAACATAGAATTACTTTCTGAATCTGGTCCCATTTAAACAATGTGGTTGTGCTGAATGGAACGTAAGATATTAGACTTCTTTTACCACCTCTGTACCGTATTGTTTATTTATTTTCTATTGCTGCATAAAACGCTATGTTGCTCACCGCTGTCTGCGCTGTGGAAATATCTTCTATAACTCATAGGGATGCACATGCATCTATATAGCAGTGGTACATCATACTCAATGTTATTACTCTGTTGTTTACACTCCAATTTGTGCAACTCTCGGAATCTGGAATCACAACAACAGACCACAATTAGTTATTTTCTTATTGTGTATGCATCTCTGATTCACAGTCCATGCACCATCTGAACACAAAAGTAAAATGAAAATGAAAAATATTTTTGGATTGACATTTCTGTCACAATATGTTTAGTGCAACACGAATGGAATACATAGATTAACTGGTAAAACGCTATCATTCCAAATCCAAATAACTGACTAACCTATCCACAGTCATCCAACAGTCTCTTTAACTATGTATTCCTCTTAACAGCCATCAGCGCATCCATTGACATCCACTTGTGTTTGCATGTTGCCTTTTGTGTATTGTCTCACGGCATATCTCTCTACATTTTGTCTGTATATGCTTCAGGGTATGCTTATAGTGCTACATGAATGTGTTTGCTGTTTATGTATCTAAACAACAACAAAGACCTTACACACAAGCATTGGCATAGCCAATAGGTCTCACCTTTGGGACTTTATAAGTGTTTAGTTATCCAGCACCGTATCCCTGGTACAACAACATCAACTGTTGCATGGCTAAGCACTTATATGGTCCCAAAGGCGAGACCTCTTGCCTTTGTCATTGCTTGCTCTTAATTATTATTATTTTTCTTATTTAGTAGAATGCATGTAGGCTAGAGTAGGCATGTAGGCTTTAGTGCATGTAGGCCATATAAATGCAATTGCAAGTATGAGTCCTTAACAAGGTCAAATTAACTGCTATGAAATGTTATATTGCCATATCAATGTTATTGCACTTTAGCTCTTGTGAAGTGCTGTGCAGAGTTTGTTTGCCTTGTGCGGGGCCACTTTATCTCACGTAGCGACTAAGTCAGTAGACAGATCCAACCTATTTATGCAACATTGTTAAAATTCATTGTGATTTATTGCAATTTAGAATGGTTTATTCATGAGGCCTTGGAACTGATGATAGTTTTAGGGGAGGCAGTGGCCTGTTTCTGTTAAGCACAATGGCTTCCAAAAGTCTTAAAAATCCACCATTTGGCTGCAAATTTTTCAAAATTTTCTCGGGGGGACAGGTCCCCCCGAACCCTCCTTAGGTGGTTCGGGCTCGCTCGCTGCACTCGCTCGCGGGGTGTGCTACACCAATAATTTTCCGCCTCGCTACTTTCAAATCTTACCAGCCGCCACTGACTACAATGTGTTTTCCAACGACGTCAGACCTTAAAGAATCTAACTAGAAATGGAGCAGTATATGTTGTTTTATCACAAGTCTTTTATCCCATGTGTTTTTTTGTGGCGATCACCTTCAGAAGGCCATTTGATCAGTGAAGGGTCAGGTATAACCAAATCATTCAATTTTGTTCACTTTTTACTTCACCAGTTGTTCTCCAAAAGGATCAGAAGAGACAAATAGCAGTACAGACATACACATTACATATGATTGGACCTCTGGCACCGCAGTTATCACCAGACCTTCCTGGGGTTATTCGGAAGTCTCTGATGACTACATTCTGCAGTGTGCATCGGAAATTACAGGGCTTTCATGTCCATTCATGTGACATGCTCCATGAATGAACTGCCTTTGCAGGACAATCATAGCTATGCATTTGAAGAGACACCAAGTCACTGCCATAGAGAGACAAGCTGTAATGTCGTACCGTCCACTTGACAGCTAATAGCTTCATTAAACATACTTTACTAATTAAAGATTAACATATTTTCTTCTTTTAGTTTTATTAGACTTAGGCAAAATTTCAGTTACTCTGCACATGTAGGAAGCCAGCTATGTATATACCAGACCAAAAAGAGGTATAGGGCCCGATTCACAGAACTAACTTAAGACATAATCCTAAACTTACTAACATTCTGGTATTCACAGAAGGCACTTACTGATTTTGGTATTCACAGAAGGCACTTACTCATATCGGTATTCACAGAAGTTAGGAGTCTTACTTTAGGACTCCTAAATGCCTTCTGTGAATACCGAAAGTCTTAGAGGTAGGATGATTCTCAGTTTAGGAGAAGTAAAGTTAGGACTCTTAAGTTTACTTTAAATGTGAGTTAAAACAGCTTGGCGAGGGTCCCAGTACACAAGTGTAAATTACATTTTAATAACTGGCCCCCGTGCCATAATCTCCAAAATTGAACCAGAATTCATTATTTCATACAGGAAATGATATACAGGAAGTGGTAGACAGGAAATACATCACAGGAAGTAGTTGACAGACATTTTGTATTCATTCTGATCTATCCACAATCACAATCAAATCTTGGCTGGACATACCAAATATGTTGATCCTTTGTCTAAAGATCCTCTCTACATTCCTCCTCCTCCTCCTCCTCCTCAAGTCTTCTTGCCAAATGGCAAGGGGCAGAGCAACAAACACATTTATCGTCATGTTGAAAGTGTTTGTGTGTGTCTGCTCTGCATTCATACATGCTGCAGGGCTGGGATTGGCTGCAGTGTGTCAGCTCATGCATGGTGGGGGATGGTAGGCACTTGGACAGGTGTTTACCCTTGAGAAAAATGATCAACGGCCAGAGTGCGGGTATTCCAGCCCGAAATTGCAAATTCTGTCCTGGAATCAGAAATTCCAGCCCGGGAATCCCGGCACAAATGCGGGATTCCCGCTCAGGGTATGGAAATTCCGGCTTAAGTGCAAAAATTCTGGCCCAATTACGTACGTAAAGTTAATCATTGTAAGTGCATTCTGTGAATACCAAAAATTGTAAATGCCTTCTATGAATACCAAAAGTAGTAAGTTTAGGATTTTGTCTCAGATTAGTTTTGTGAGTAGTTTGAAATCTTTCCACGTATAGATTAAAAACAATATGTTGAAACAAGTGATCGCTCAGAGAGGTGTACTCTATGTAAAAGCGGGAAAGAGACGGCATTGGAGAGAGAGTTATAATTGTAAAGTCAAGTATCATTTGTGCCCTTGGGGTGTAGTGTGCTTTTTTCAGCAGTTGTCTTCTTCAGTTCTTCCATCAATCATTCGAATGCCTTTATATTCCAGGTCGGTTACTAATTACTGACCAATTCGGTCTACGCGAGTTGTTGTGGTTTGAAATTGCTGCTGTACAAACAAGAATGTGTTGTCTGCTGTCAAGATTTCATCTTCGTCTGGCGGGAAAATCTCCGGTCACTATGATGTTCCAAGTAGGCTCAGCACAACCTAGATCTGAAATAATTTTGCTTAAAAGTGCGTTTTTCTCCTTTTTAATTTGGGCTGACGGTGGTGTATAATAATTGATCAGTATTATTCTTTTTTATCTGAGCATTGGCCAGTGAATTTAAATAGTTTTAAACTGGGATCCGGAGAAGTGTGGCTCAATGCTTAGAGCGGCAGACCCTGATGCAGAGGTCTGGCCCGGGCCCAGGGTTCAATTCCCGGCTCGGCGGGTCTTGGGCTCAATTTCCTCAGACCTGATAATTCTCGCCTTGGTGCCTATTCTAATCATGGGTCCCACTCTGCAACTCTGGGCAATAGCTTGCTTAATCTCCACAACGGCCCCAACAGCGCTGGGATGCCTGGCTTCACCTTGGGGGTGCCCAGAAGTGGACATTTCACAGGGAACAGCCAGGAAGGGTACTACAGTGGTAAGAGTATAGCGCCAGGACAACACAGCTGGAGTAGCAATGCGCTATACAAGTACATTTCATTTCATTTCAACTGTTCTGTTTTCATTTTTAGGGCTGTAGATACATAAACTGTCAACCCAAATATTGCACGACCGTATTGTTTACATTTTTCTGCTGCTACTATATAATGAATGAATCCTACAATTGGAAGGTCTTCCAGCGACCAAGTCTCTTGCTATCGCTATTATATCGCAATTAGTCCACTCCTGTAGAGTAAAACCCTCCTCAAGTAGTGGTTTTGCTCCAGCTATGATCCATGATAACATATGTATGGCGCCTCTTTAAGGTTACTGGCTTTTTCTTTCTTTTGTCAGTCACTCCTATTGTTAAGAATATGAACTAAATAGGTATCTACTATACGGTCAAGTTCATCCACAGCCTAAGTGTGATTCAAAGTCAGTAACAAATATAAGCTATGTGAATAGCATACTGAACATTTTCACCATAGTATGATTCCATGGAGGAAATAGTATTTAGATTTTGTGGATCTGCAAGTTTACATGAAAATTTATATTCTATTTTTTTTAAATGCAATGGGTATTTATCTATGGGTATCATTACACACATAGGATAACTAATGTCAAATTTCCTTTCAATGTACTAAGAAATGGTGAAAATGTTGAAGTAAGCAATTAACTTTCTTAAAACCCCTATATGAAAAGTCTTACTTGTAACCAATAAATGTAAGCCAGATCTATTGGTTGTGGCAATGTATGTTAATCTTGCATGCTGGGTCCTATTAATTGCTGTTTTCATACAGTGCACCTGCCAAAGACATACGGGGCATATTTAAAATAAACAGCAGGGCTCAGTGTTATGGCAAAATTGGTAACGCCACACTCAATGATTTTCAAAATGCTGGAATGCACCATATTTACAAAAAAATACCCCTAGCTCTGGCGCTAAAGAAGTTGCCTAGTGCCAGCGCAGGCACCTTAGCACCATTTTGAAAGGGTGCCAGTGCTGCTGAGACTATTGTTTATGTGCGGGAAGGGGCACATTCCTGTAAATAAACATTCTTAACAGGAGGTTTGCTCTATCCATGTGTGCGGCAGAATGCAGTACATGGGGAAAGAGCAATATACCAGGTATACCAGGTATTTCCTTTTCTTATTATTGGCGCTGCCCCATATCTTGTAAATATGGGGTAGAGTAAAAAAACACAATGGGTGTTGCGCTGGAACGCCCACTGCAACACCAATTGCCCGCTCCCTTTATGCTAAATGTTGTCTGAATAGAGGAATGTTTTGCAAGGTAGCATTAAGCCACATTAAGTGGCCTAACATTGCCTTGTAAATAACGTCACCAGAACATCGCAAAAAGTGATGTTCTGGTGGTGTTAACTCCTTGTTAATATACCCCTGGATTTGAAAAAACAGAAAACACAATACCCCATCACATGAATGGTATATTTGCATGCTCTTGGAGTATTGAAAAGCTGCAATTGGCATGTTCTTGTTCCAGGCTGAAGTACATAAAGCAGTTGCTAAATGTTTACAGTAACTAGAAGTTCCAGGAGTTAGATGCAAGCTCTTGCTTTTGTAGGTTGTGGTACCTTAGACTGCTATTCGAGACCCCTCGAGTCAGCACAGGTCACTAAGTAGAAGGATGCAACACCTTAGGTTACTAATAAATGTCCCACGGCTCTCTCAGTTTCAGGATCCCAGAGAATTTTAAAAAGCACAAATGGCCTTAATTGTCTCTTTGTTTTAAATGGAAAGAAAGGTGAAGGTAGCAGCTCTGCTTTAGTTTTCAGCAGGCCAGATGAAAGAGAAAAGTATACTAATTTTCACCAGCGTAATTATTTTGATTATTTGTAATGTCCTACATAACTATACCATTGCTGGGTGAAGATAGTAATAGTCATTATCAAAGCTGTGAGTGAAATTTCCAGGTTTTCTGCAAGAAGTTCCACTTATATTGTTAGATATTAGCAGTCAAATGTATGTAGATAAAATCAATGTTTGGAGCAATGAACGGAAAGTGATTGGAGGCACACTGTTGTGTGGAAAGTAAATTGATCGTGATGCTCAGAGGGAGCTGAAGAAGGAGGCATGAGGGAAGATGGCTGGCTGAGTTGTGTGGAACTATTGCTGAGGCCCATCGACAAAGTTCCTAACACGTAATGTCAGGAGCTTGAGAGTGTGCAGGTGCATGATTTACAATCTCTTATCAGATGGATCTTTTTAAGTTGATTGAGAAGCAAAGGAAATGAAAAATAATAAAACAATTCAACTTTCGTGAAGCCCATTTGGCCCCACAATGAGGATAAGGAATTAGTTATTAAAGTTAAGTAGTTTTATTTCAAATTAATAATCAGTCCAGTATTTTTGAATGTCAAGAAAATATTAAAAAGGCACAGAATTACAGGTGGCAAGCTGAAATATTGCACTACATTCAGTCTAAGTAAAATAAGATATGAAACAATTACAGAGACAGCAATACAAAAACTGAGAAATAGAAATAGGGGTTCCTTAAACAAAATCAGATTCCCTCGCCTAAACATAAATAAGTTCCAAAATGATCTAGTCAAAGCTCTTCCTTTAGAATAAGGATGGTTTGTATAATAGGCTCTCAAGAAAATTCAGAAGTGCAAGGTGTCAGTATAGTGAAGACGTCAGTAGAAGTCTTTCGGAATTAGAATACGAGTTCAGCATAAAGCTTCACACCTGAAAGAATAAAGGAAGCCGAGAGGTCTGTACCTCTCTAAGTCTTGGGAAGTCTGCTCTAACTTCTAACAGTGTGAACACAAATTGAAAACATTACCAGATATTTCCATCCCACAGAACTTGGACACCTACTGCAACCTCGAACATTCTCTGTTCCTGATTGCATTGAATAGGATGCTTCATCTGATCATTAGATCACGTTTCTTGCCAAGCTGTCTTTTCTCAGGTCTTACTATCCAGGAATTAGTACAGACAACTATAGTCCCTTTATCCAGCCAATTAAATCATTTGAACGCACCTGCAAAGGAAAAGAATAAATTGGCAAAGCAAAATACATTTCAGTTAAGGCTTTTAGACATAGATTCATCAAGCGAAATTGCGATCGCAATAGCTGCAAAACAGCGTTTGCGATTGCAATTTCCGCTCTCGCAATTCATCAAATACAAAAGCAGCAAATAGCGAATTCGCAAAACAAAGAATCGCGAAACCATTTGGAAACCCACATTGCGATTCCTTAACAGGGATTCCCCCCATTTTCTGTGAAATGAAATGCGAATTCGCAAATATATTGCGAACTCGATAATAATTCGCTATTCCAATTCATCACAAATTGCAAATTTTGAAAATACCCTAATTCACTAAAAACGAGGGAAGTCTCTACATCGTTGCAATGCGGCTGAGGCTCCAGGCTGCAGCCTAGAACTGACGCAGGATCCAGGAGCGCATCTTCCGGCTGCGGATTACACTCCTGGGCCAGACTGAAGAGGAGATCTACTTCAAATACAGGCTTAATGGGGCAATGATAAATAAGCTCATCAGAGACCTTGACCCCCTGATGCAGCACCCAACACGGTGGACCAACCATATCCAGGTCCTGTGCTGCCTGCACCTCCTGGCCTCCCGAAGCATCCAGGGGATAGTCGCATATGCAGGGGGTATATCACAGAGCACACTGTCTACAGTTTCCTGGATTCCATGCTGAGCTGGATACACCACTACATCACCTTCCCAACAACCCAACAGGACTCAACGCAAACAAAACTGGACTTCTATCACACCGCCCATTTCCCCCATGTAATTGGCTGCATTGACTGCACCCACATTCACTTCTGTCCACCCGCAGAGACCGAATACATGTACCGGAACCGCAAGTCATACCACTCACTCAACATCCAGATGGTCTGCAATGCAAAGGCCATCATCACAGACATTGTGGCCCAATATCCGGGGAGCACGCATGATTCATTCATCTTCCGGCACAGCGGCATACACCTGCTTGGCCAGGGGTGAATTCGGCGAAGGACATCTCCTAGGTAAGTACACATGCCCACATACAGAATGTCAAGCCAATGTTTCTGCGCATAACAGGCACTGACCCTCTGCTCCTACCTTCGGGTGACAGCTCCTATGGCTTCCGTGAATACCTCCTCACCCCATACCTCAACTCTGCGACACCACAGTAACGGCGTTACAATACTGTGCACATACACACCAGAAATGTTATTGAGCGGACATTTGGCATTTTAAAGAGTCGATTTTGCATCCTCCACAAGACTGTCCGGGCCCTCAAATACCGGCCTGAGGTCTGCTGCCGCATCGTGGCCGTGTGTGCCATACTCCACAATATTGCCACCAAGCGGAGGATACCTGTGGAGGTGTCTGGTAGTGAGTCGGAGGGGGATAACCTGCCACCTGCACATTTGCATTATGCACACAGGGAGAATCCTGCCGAAGGACACAGGCGCCGCAACAACATCACACAGAACTATTTCTAGTGCACCCATACCCTTCACACAACACTGCACTCATGCATGCCACATGAATTAATGACATGAGGAAGATTTGTGTTAAAAATAAATTCTTATTTTTTTGATCAACAAGCTCTAGATGAGGTTTAAACCAGCAATAATTTGTGCAACAGTATTTAGTCATACAGGCTCTTGTATCTAGAGCAGGCATGCATTGTAACGTCACCATGGCATTGCTGGTAATGTATAGTCAGTCACTGGCGCCTCCTGCCGGATGCACCCTGTCGCCTCTCAACTCCACGTTAGGAGTGGCCGGCCGTGATGCAGCATTGGGCCTGGAACTGCGGCACCTTTCAGGTAGCACTGGCACAGACAGGCTGCTCAGGCTTGATGTACCCTCACTGGCATCATCACCCCCCTTGCCTGGCCATGGCCGCACACCTGTTGGTTCTCCACAGCGGTGGTTACCTGCTCCAGGGCCCTTGCTACATCTTGGCAGCATTGTACCATTTGTAGCTGCATGGCCAGTGACCTACGCGACAACTGTGAATTGGCGTTCACAATGAGGTGGTTTGACCAGGTGTAGGCAGATAGCCGTGTCAGCAGCTGGTGGTGGCGTCAGCGGGTGATATCCTGCTGCACCACCATAAGTTGGTTGCTCTGTTTCACAGCTGCGGTTAGCTCCTGCACACTTTCAGTTAGATGGTTAATGTTGCGTTCAGTTTTGTACAGCTGCAGCTGCATGGCTGCCATGTGCTGTGCCTGCTTGCGGTACACAGCAAGCATCCGAGCTTCAATTCCTAGCCTTAAGTTTTGTGCCTATTGCTCCATGTCTGGTGGTATGGCCATGGAGCGCTGCTGCCTCATATTGCCGCTTGCCTGGGACCGCACAGTGGCTGTGCGGCGTGTCTGCCTCCTGGGTGGTGGTGGGGTCTACTTCACTGCCATGCGTGACGCCTGGGGTGGTTGAGCCCCTCCTATGGCTGCAGGGTTGGCCCTCTGCATTTGGGGAGGTGCTTGTCCAGGTGCTGGCGTAGGTACAGGTGCATGTGATGCTCCAGGTGCTGGCGCAGGTGCAGATGCATGTGATGCTCCAGGTGCTGCACAGGTGCAGCTGCAAGTGATGGTCCAGGTACTGGTGCTGTTTGGCACTCTCCCTTCGTCTCATCTGGAGTCTCCACGATGTGGAGTGTATCGCTGTAAAAGTTCTCAGCATCTGCAGCACCTGTGATGTGAATGAGTGCACGATTAATGATATGATTCTGTCACCTGGGATGTAGCAGCATGCATGCAGGCTTGCATTCCCTGCCTGGCTTTAGGGGTATGTTTCACTTGACTAGTCTGGCTGTGTGTGACTATCAGGGCACATTGTCACACTACAGGTTCCACAATGCAATTGGGTGTTTGGGATGCGCAAGGACTGCATTACTGGTGTTCCCAATATGGCTTGCTCTGGGGGCTTGGGCATTGTTAGGGGACGGGGTCGCAGTTGCATGGCTCCTACCTGTGATTGGTGTGTGGCACGGGAGCTGTCCAGCTGAGTGACCCCCACGCAGGCTGCAGGGTTGATGGTGTCCTCCACCAAGTCCTCCAGTGGTGTGTTGGCAGGAACTGTGGAGTCTCCTACTCCCGTGGCCAGTCTATCCCCAGTCTCTCCGCAATGCGCTCCTTGGCACGGCATCTGAGGTAGTACCACCTCTTCTTAAAGGTCATCGATTGACCGCTGTTTCACTCATACGGCGTTGAACTTTGACCTGATGTGCAGCCAGATTCGCCTTTTGGTAGCCTCGGGCACCTTCCGGGACAGCTTACCAAACAGCTGGTCATGGTCCCTGCTGACTCCCTCTATCAAGTACTCCAGCTCTTGTTCAGAGAACTTGATTTTTTGCTTCCTGCCTGTGTCACTGGATCCTGCTGCATCCTGGGACATTGTGGTATCAATGTGTGTCCTGTCTTGGGACTGCAGGTTGTGTCTCCTGGAGCTCTGTGCTGTGCCTCCTCCTCTAACAAGCTCTGTGATCCAAATGAGGCATGGAGCTGCCTACTTCCTGGTTGTGATATCATCATTGGGTTCAAAATGCGACTTACCGTTTTTGCGATCTCGCAATCTGCAAGATCGCTATTTGCGATTTCGGTATTTGCAAAATCGCAATTTGGGGTTGGGAAACAGCCGATTCTGCGATTTATTAGTGATTTGGGGTAATTCGCATACGGCGATTGCGGCCGATTGCGAATAGCAGTTGATTAGCGATTTTTATGATGCAGCCCATTCTGCGAATTCTAGATAGTGATTCGGTATTTTTCGCTATTTAGAATTCGCAGAATTGGTGCTTTATGCATCTGGGGGTTAGTCCTGCTAACTTTAGCTAAACATTTAAACATGCACTTCAAGTACATGGTTATACCTATGTACCTTCAACTCAAGAACTAATGAAAACCTTTGACCCTGTCCTCAGGTAGGTTGCCCCCTAGCCACACTGTCCTCCTGTGACACTGCCCCCGCTGTCGCCTGCCCCTGCCGCTGCCTGGTGCTGCGAGAGTCCCCTCTGCTGATCGCTGTATTTTTATTGTATTCTGTGACTACTTGTTATCTCCTGTTGTGCCATGTATCCCCTTGCCTTCTGTGCCCCCTTGTTCCCTCGTATTGCCTCCAGTGTCCTGTCCCCCGTTTCCCCGGTTCCCTCTGTGCCTTCTTCCCGCCGCTGTGTCCCTGCGGCCCGCCCCCACCGTTCCCATTCACTGCCCCACTACCACCTCCCAGCTGCTCCTCCCTCCCACTGACCTCATATGGATTCCGCGCAGCGGTGAAGGGAGCAACCTTTTACCCTGTCCTTAGGTAGGTTGCCCCCCAGCCGCCACACGTTCCTCCTGTGACACTGCCCCGCTGTCGCCTGCCCCTGTCGCTGCCTGGTGCCGCGTGAGTCCCCTCTGCTGATCGCTGTATTTTTATTGTATTCTGTAACTACTTGTTATCTCTCCTGTTGTGCCTTTACCCTCTTTGCCTTCTGTGCCCCCTTGTTTCCCCGTATTGCCTTCCTTGTGCTGTCCACCGTTTCCCCAGTTCCCTCTGTGCCTTCTTCCCGCCACCGTGTCCCTGCAGCCCTGCCCCCTGCCGGTCCCTTTCGCCGCCCCACTCCCGCCTCCCAGCTGCTCCTCCCTCCCACAGCCCCTCATATGGAGGCCACGCAGCGGACGCGCCGCTGGCGCGCTGAAGGCACGCCAAAGGCAAGCCCGTCTGCGCCCGTCCGCGTCTTGACCGCGCCCAGCACCACAACCCCGGGCCCCTGCCGGAGCCAGGGAACTCGACTGAGATACGACCCCTCCACTCTCAAAGCACTCAACACCGGACGACAACCCGCCTGCTAAAGAGCGACCCCGAAGCAAACCCAGGGACCCTTCACCTGTCAAGCCTGCAAATTCACCTGCCTCCCAACCTGCAGACCACCAACCGGACCTAACACCAACAACAACCACCTCAAGTGCATCCTCCTCAACACACGCTCCGTCCACAAGCATGCCGTCGAACTCTGGGACCTCCTCGACACAACAGCACAAGACATCGCCTTCCTCACAGAGACATGGATGAACACTTCCTCGGCCCCGACATCACCATAGCCATCGCAGACGGCTACAAGATAACCAGGAAGGACCGCATCAACCAAACCAGAGGAGGAATTGCCATCATCTGCAGGGACACCATCAACATCAACATCACGACCAACGCCGAAGACACACTCTCTACCGCCGAACACCTACACTTCCAGATTCACACCGACCCCAAGACCACCCTCAGAGGAATGCTCATCTACAGAGCCGCGGGTCCATGCACACAATTCAGCAAAACCATCGCCGACTTCATCAGCCCACACGCCCTGGCCACTCCAGAATACATCCTCCTAGGGGACCTGAACTTCCACCTGGAGAAAAACAACGACAACAACATCGCCACACTGCTCGACAACCTCGCCAACCTCGGACTCAAACAACTGGTAAACACCCCCACCCACCTCGCTGGCCACATGCTCGACCCCATCTTCTCCGCCTGCAACCACGTCTCCTTCAGCCACTCCACAGGACTACACTGGACCGACCACAGATGCATCCACTTCACCTTCAAAAAGAATACATCACACCACCGCATGCAACAAATCCCCCGTAGATGCTGGAGCAAAATTACCACAGACCAACTCCTCTCATCACTAAGCCAGAACCCGCCAACCGACACCGCTGACACCAACAACGCAGCCCCCAACCTCGCACAATGGATCTCCAACTGCGCCAATGACCTCGCTCCACTGAAGAACCCCCCAGGCAAGACCAACAACAGGAAAACCTCATCTAGTCTCCTACTCTGACGACACCCAACTGTCAGTCTCACTTGCGCAGACGGTGGAAGCTTCCGCCACCAGTTTTAAGAACTGTCTGTCAGACATAAAGAAGTGAATGAACGATCACTTCCTCAAGTTAAAGACTGAAAAGACGGAGGTGATCGGATTTGGCCAAAAACCCTCCATCTGGAATGATCTTTGCTGGCCCCCAGAGGCAGGCACCTGCCCTATTCCGACCAACAAGGTTAGAAACCTAGGATTCATAATGGACAAGGACCTCACCTGTACAGTCCAAATTAGTCAGGTCACCTCAGCTTGCTTCTTCACACTGAAGGTCCTCCGTAAAATCTTGCCCTGCATCCCATTCGCCCTGAGGAAAACGGTAGTGGGAGCACTGATTATGTCCAGGGAAGATTATTGCAATGCCCTGTACATTGGCGCGGGAGAATAACAACTTGCCAGACTCCAGTCAATTCAGAATGCTGCGGCCAGGGTTTTGCTTAACCTACCCAAACGACATCCTACCTCCAAAGCAATTCGTGAACTCCACTGGCTGGCAGTTAGGCGCAGAATCCAATTCAAGGTTATGTGCCTGGCCCACAAGTCCCTCTATGGGCAGATATCCCAAGCAGCTTTTCAACCTTCTTCTCCCATATGTACCTGAGCGCTCACTCAGATCCAGCTCCCAAAATCTATTGCATATCCCTAGGATCAAGAGAGTTCGCTGGGGCAGTAGATCCTTCTCTCATCAAATACTCAAGCTCTGGAACAGTGCAGGACCTAAGTGCCGCCTTTGATACCGTAAACAGTAACATTATCTCCCGCCTAAAACAGCTCGGGGTGACAGGAAGCGCCATCTCATGGTTACAGTCTTTCTTAGAAAACCGCACTTTCCAGGTGGTGGAGGGTGACAGTCACTCTCAAACTAGGCCTCTCAACCAAGGTGTGCCTCAGGGCTCCTCCCTGAGCCCCACACTTTTTAACATTTACATGCAGCCATTAGCAGAGGTCGTTCACCCATTTGGCTTTGAAATCATAACCTACACTGATGACACCCAGCTTGTGGTGGCACTGAATCAGCCAGGAAGCACCCCCTCCAACCTGAACAGCTGCTTAGTAGCAGTTACAAAATGGATGGCCTCTTCCCATTCAAACTCAACGGGGACAAAACAGAACTGATGTTCCTGGGGAACACAGCCGGCCCCAGACTGACCCTAGAATGGCCACCCTGCATGGGTCCCCCCCCCCCAGAGCCAAAAATGCGAATCAAAAGCTTGGGCATGTGGTTGGATGATAGCCTAAGCTTTAACCAGCAAGCCACAACACTCTCCGCCACTTGATTCGGGCTCATGCGAATGTTGAGGAAAGTCCTACCACTCCTCCCTTTTCAGGCCCGCAGGATAATGGTCTAGGCCATCATCCTGTCCCGTCTTGATTATGGGAATGCACCGACCAGCACACTTAAAATCTGCAAGTCACTCAGAACGCAGCAGCACGTCTCCTGCTTGGCCTGACCCGTAGGCATCCGGGCACTGCTGCCCTGAGAAATTTATACTGGCTGCCTATCCAGGCCAGCGTAAAATTCAAGGCTATGTGCATAATGCACAAGGCCATGTGGAAAAACGCCCCCGCAATGATCTGCTCCCTAGCCACCCCTTACCATCCTCAAAGATCACTGCGTTCCAGCACGGCCTTTCTGGCAACAACACATAAGATCAAACGAGCCAGGTGGGGCGGACGCTCCTTCTCCCTGAATGCTGCCACGGCTTGGAACTCTTTACCCTCCACGCTTCGCAGTGAGTCCAATCATCTAAAATTCCGCAAAACCCTTAAAACCTTCCTCTTCTCTAAGTAAGTCAGTAGACTCCCCGAGACACGCATCCACAGCGCTACGAGGCCTCCGGGTAGTAATGCGCTTTATAAAACTCACTTTCATTTCATTTAATTTCATCTGCACTTAGTTCAGAAATGAGCATAATAAAGTTTAGAAAGGCCTTGAAGTCCTGGCTTTTCGCACTGCCCTAAGCCTACACCTCTCCTTCCGTCCTACAGCGCCAAGACGCCTCGGCATAAGAGCGCTCTAAAAATAGTTCAGTCAGTCAGTCAGTCATGGTTCACAGACGCCCTCAAAGACTCAAAGAAATCCTGCCGAACCCTCGAAAAAAACCTGACGCCACAAATGGACAACAGAAAACTTGACAGCCCTCAAGAACGCCACCCGCGAACACTACCAGCTGATCCGCACCACCAAAAGGGCATCGTTCAAAAAGCGGCTAGACAACAATACCCACAGCAGCAAGGAACTCTTCAGCATCGTCAAAGAGCTCTCCAACCCCAGCGCCAGCAACAACGTCACCACCCCATCGCAAGACCTCTGCAACTCCCTTGCCACGTTCTTCCACTGCAAGATCGCAGATATACACGACAGCTTCGGACCCCAGACACCACCTCCAGCCAGCAAAGCATCAACCCCTACCACCACCCTCAGCGCCTGGCCCCATCAGCACGGAAGACACCACCCAAGTCATGAACACCATCCACTCTGGCTCCCCCTCTGACCCTTGCCCAATCATCTTTGCCGCTCACCTCCGGAACGTCATAAAGAACTCCCTCACGTCAGCCACCATCCCTGAGAGCTGGAAGCACACAGAAATCAATGCCCTTCTGAAGAAACCCACAGCGGACCCCAAAGATCCTAAGAACTTCCGCCACATCTCTCTCCTTCTCTTCCCGGCTAAAGTCATCGAGAAGACTGTCAATAAACAGTTGACTGCTTTCCTCAAGGCAAACAACTCGCCCGACTCGTCCCAGTCCGGATTTCGAGCCAACCACAGCACTGAGACCGAACTCATCGCAGCCACTGACGACATCAGGACCCTGATGGAGAACGGAGAAACAACCACCCTCATCCTCCTAGACCTCTCGGCAGCCTTTGACACCGTATGCTACCGCACCATAACAACCCGCCTCCTCAACACTGGGAGCCAAGGAAAAGCCCTGGACTGGATCACCTCGTTCCTCTCCGACAGAACCCAGAAGGTCTGCCTCCCTCCCTTCCACTCAGTGGCCACCGAGATCATCTGCGGAGTACCCCAAGGCTCCTTGCTCAGTCCCATTCTCTTCAATATCTACATGAGCCCCCTCGCTGCCATCAAATGCAAACACAACATCAGCATAATTTCCTAATCCGACAACACCCAACTGATACTCTCCCTCATCAAAGACCCAGACACCGCCAAAACAAACCTCCAGGAAGGAATGAAAGACGTTGCAGAATGGATGAAGCTCAGTCGCCTGAAGCTGAACTCAGACAAAATGGAGGTCCTCATCCTCGGACAATCCCCATCCGCCTGGGACGACTCCTTGTGGCCCACAGCACTGGGCACCGCGCCAACACCCATGGACCACGCAAGCAACCTGGGATTCATCCTGGACTCCTCCCTCATGATGACTAAGTAAGTCAACGCCGTCTCGTCATCTTGCTTCAACACCCTGCGCATGCTCCGAAAAATCTTCCGATGGATCCCCACCGAAAACAGAAAAACCGTCACCCAGGCCCTCCTCACAAGCCGACTGGACTACGGAGATGCCCTATACACAGAAACCACAGCCAAACTTCAGACACGACTTCAACGCATACAGAACGCCTCCGCATGATTCATCCTCGACATCCCTCAGCACTGCCACATATCTTCCCACCTGAGAAACCTGTGCTGGCTCCCCGTCTGCAAGAGGATCACGTTCAGGCTCCTCACCAACGCACACAAAGCGCTACAGGACAAGGGCCCGAAAACCTTAACAACCGCCTCTCGTTCTACATCCCTACCCGCCAGCTCTGCTCCTCCAGCCTCGCCCTCGCCACCGTACCACAAATTCGCAGATCCACCACTGGAGGAAGATCCTTCTCCTACCTGGCAGCCGAAACATGGAACTCCCTCCCCGCGCACCTACGACTGACCCAGGACCATCTCACCTTCAGAAAACACCTCAAGACCTGGCTATTCGAGCAGTAGCGACACCCCCCCTCCCTTCAGCCCCTTGAGACCCTCACGGTGAGTAGCGCGCTCTATAAATGTAATGATTGATTGATTGATTTAAAACATGAGTAAAAGCATGCATGATTTTACTTTCAAATATGACTTTCAGAATATAACAAATGTGACAAACTACGAATGCAAACATGTAGACAGAATGCATCTTGATGATTACACTTAACATTTTTGCATACCTTTATATAGCTTCAATTTATCAATAGTTACATTCCATTAATGCAGTTAAATGCTCGCACACTATAATAATATTAAAGGCACACAGTGAATGTAAAGTCAAAATAAGTGTGAAATTGCACAATGATAATGTATAATGGATGGGGTCTTAATTGCGCTACTCCAAGCTTAATGGACCCCTATCTAAATCATTGCTACCATGAAAAACATGTGATGCACTGTCAAAAGGGTGCTGGCCAAAACTCATTCTCTCTATGTGTGTCTTTTTATAGTACGAGCTGTCATTTCACGAAGTGTTCCGGAGAGATAATACTGTCTGTAGAGATCTTAAAAGAATGGTGTGGGAGCAAGAAGAGAGAAAACATACTATGATAGTTCAAGCAGTTCTGCTTTAAAAGTGCTTGATTGAGTAGCACACATTTGTCTGTACAAGCACCACTGGCTCACTTGTGCAACATATTTCGGCCAATACAACATGTTAATTATAACTTAATGAGATAAAAGATTTCAGAATCCAAAGACAGTATACTAATTAGGGTGTTTGAGACTTTCTTTCTGCATGAAGGACCTTTACAAACATTCAAATTAATTTCCTTTCTTAAAACGGCTTTCAAAGTAATTCAGACAAAAGTAATTACAGGGCATGGAACTAGTAATAATCACTTTTCAAATAGGCATTCGGAATATGGTTGATTTCCTGGAAAAATGTTCTCTAAAGCTTTAAATTAAAAAGAATGTGCAAAATGAGCACACCTGTGTCACATTAGTTCTGTGAAGATTTAATCTGAAATTTTGAATCATGCATTTATTTCAATAGATTATGAAGGTTAAAGTGTCAGTTTTAAATAGACAAACTTAGACAGAAAACTGGCTTGTGTCACTCAGAGCTCAGAGTAAACTGCCCCTGTTCCCTAAAGTTACATTAGGAGAAGGTGTATGTCAATTTGCAGAGTCCGACACCTCGCAACTTCGTAATTTTTTTAAGCTTCACAAAATGTGATAATTTTCACACTACCAGGCTGGTTCTACCTGGAGGCAGCTGGTGAATTCCCACAAACTTGTATGCTGGAGGGTTCACTAACTTTACAATGTGGGCCCACAAGGAATTCCTACAAATCTACCACTACAAACACAATTGTCAGTATGAAAATGCCACCTTATTGGCAGCATTTCCAAACTAAAGGTCTGATTTAGATCTTAGTGGAACCGGTTTTGCCGTCATCTTTCTGTCGGATTCACCGTCTGCCTAAAACGTGGTCCATCTGCTATATTTATAAGTAGGTGGGTCGAAGGTCAAAAGACTGTTGGCGTGTCGCCCTCTCAGCCAGAATTGTTTACCTGACTCAACAGCGCCATAGGCAAAAGTGGCTATCGGAGGAAGTACAGCCAGTTTGTTCCCTGGGCCAATTACGATGTGCCTTCCCACTGGAATAACTGTAATGTAAATTGATACTTGTATAGCCCACTACTCACCTGCAAGGGTCTCAAGGCACGAATACCGCTGTGGAACCCGTCATGGCTTTCCCTGTGAGGCATCCACTCCCGGGCATCCTGAGCATTGTGGGGGCCATTGTGGAGATTAAGCAAGCTATTGCCCAGAGTTGCAGAGTGGGACTCTATGATTAGAATAGGCACAGAGGCGAGAATTATCAGGTCCCTGAAATTTTTTAGCCCAAGACCCGCCAAGGCGGGGAATTGAACCCTGGTCCCGGGCTAGACCTCCACATCAGGGTCTGCCGCTCTAACCATTGAGCCACATTTCTCCACCCATTGAGCCACACTTCTCCACTGTGTTAGGGAAACATCCACACCTGAGTTGGCAGACTAGAATAGATATAAGGCAGATATGTACCTTATTTCTGTTTCACACTTTCTTTATCATCATGGAGCCGATCATCCAAGTCCTGCCTTTGCTGCTGCTACTTGACGATCAAGCAATTGAACACTGTCATTGCCGGATTTAAAGGTAAGCTTCCAATATAACTTGTAACCTTTTGACTTGTCTGTTTAATTTTTTTCTGGACTCATGCTTGTTGAAATCTCTCTTGCAAGCAATAACATACCAATGTGTAAAGCATATGTGTGTAACATTGTCATTTAAGAAATTTAGAGAAACACAGTTGTATAATTTTATTCTAATTTTCAATTTGGTGCAAGTTGCCTTCATGATAATGGACACTTACACAAAAATGGACATCAATCTCAAAACCATAAACTGAGTATACAGGTGGTTTAACTTAATTGTCCTAAACTATAAAATCATAAACATATGCGTTACACATTATTGGTATAGTTGAAATGCAATATAATGTAGAAATTGCATTTGACAAGGCGAAGCATTTTTTTTTAAATAAATATAAAATCAATGTTAGTTCCATACTTTAAACAATAAATATATTTATCAATTTAACAGTTCCCCTTGTCTAGTGCATTTCCTGTATTTTATCAAATGCTATTTTTGTCATTATTATTTTAGGGTGCAATGTATATGTATTTATTTTCACCTCTTATCAAGTACAAACAAACAAATGTATAGTAACACTTAAATAAAAGGACAACTCCATTTGTTGGTGTAAGTGTCCATCATCATGATGAATGCTTACACCAAATCTTCTCTTCCTTTCACATTCTTTTATTACTAGTGTGTTAACTCCATGAATTAGATGATTAAAAGGCTGCTGCATTTTCTGTCTTGATTTTAAGTTAAACTATGCAAATCACATTTGAAAAATTAACAGTTCTAGGAATCAAATAATAATAAATGAAAATGAAATCAGGATCAATCTGGTGAAATTAAAATATTTTCTATTAAGAAATAAGATACTTCTCGTAAATAAATATAATTTATTTCAAAACATAAAACAGTACATTTTCCAACTGTCAACATAATATGACACTGGAGTGTAGCCCCAAATGTCTCTCATAAACAAACTCCTAAAGGGGAACCACCTCAGGAATGTGAATCTAGTGGTCACAGAGCAGGCACCTCAAGTATCTTTCATGGCAGGGTTGGGTTTGGGCTTGACAAGGGTTTTAGAAAAGTAAGACACAAATTCCGAAGGAAGAGCACAGTTAGGAGGGGGGGGGGGTTTATATTTGGAAGGTAGAGGGAGCTGCTCTGTGTGAAGTTCATGTGGCCATTGATTTGCATTTGCATGTGGGTCTGGTGTATGTCTGGGTCTTTGCTTACTTGCAGGTGTATGTTGTTCAGTGAGTGTGTGCATTTGTTTGTGATGGGTTTTGTTTTGCATGTAGGTGTGCTTGGTTTGGAATATTGTGCTTGTTTTGTCTGTGGGTGTATGCTTTGTAGTTGCATGTGTGTCTGGTGTATGTATTCACTTTACACTTCACACTGCACTCTTAGTAAAATACCAGCTCCGCTGTAATCAGGCGTCACAGCACACCCGGGACACATTAGGTGTCACTGGGTGGGCTCAATGATGGAGCATGCCACCAACTAGGTTGGTGGGTGAGGGCTTCATGAACCCACCAACGAGGTGCCCATGACAAATCTAATCAGAGTATAAACAATATTGGTCATATTAAGCTAGTCTCATTTGATAACACACTTACTAATAGATACACATCAGCCCCCTCAATGCTCATGAAACCTAGTCTTGAATTGCTGCTCATGTGTTCTGATACTCTCCATTGATTAAATGTGATCACTCTAGATCTGTTGACACCTATGATATTCCACTTATCTTGGACATTGGCTTCCTAACAAGTTATTGTCATACATCTAGTACCAGTGCCATTAACTCTAGATAATTCACTCCCATAGCTCTTACATCTTCCACAAAAAATCACTGAATAGGAGAAAAGCTTGACAGGCTCTGTTCTGAGCTGAAATCTTTTTCAGCCTCATGTTCTTGCCTAAATGGCACCATCTCTATGATCAAACACAGAATTATGTCTGGCCTATATTTCTGCCCACCATCTGATCAACTAGAGCCACACCACAGATAAAATGCTCACAATAATAAAGGCCCATGCCCTAGAAGACCTCCTCAAGCCATTCCTGATAGTGCCAATGAAGACCCGATCCTTTCTTATTAGACAGCTAAATGTGCTCAGTCCCCCAAAGTGTACTCCAAAATCTGACTGTCTTGACAGACACATTCTAGGCACTCTGATTAAAAAAAATACACTCAATTCCAACAATGCCATTTTGATTTTGCCTCACATGATCTCTTTCTCCAAGACTGGTTAGGCCTACCTCAGATTCTTGCTCAGCACTTGCAGCTCAGTGGCCAAACAGTCTGAAATTCAAGATGTTATTGAATGAATAAATCCTGGATCTAAAGTTCCTCCTTATTCCATGAGGTTTGAAATCTCACTGTTTGACCAAGAAGTGAAACTTGAATGTCGGTAGCATTTATGCACAGATCCTCAATATGCTGCAAAAGCCTGAAAGCGGGCCAAAAAACTATTTACCAATACTTACATGTAGAAGTAAAACATCAGAGGTGAAGTCCACATTTCTCCAAATCACATATTATCCACAAGAAAATAGTATCTTCTCTAATTTTTGGAGCAAACAGTAGAATGCATAGCTGAAAAAGAATCATCTTATTCTCAAACAATAAATTCCTCTGTGAGTTTATCTTCAACTGGGAGCACAAACATGACTCTGCAGATGCAGAACTGGCAGTTTTCCTGCTTGACAATGACCTCAAAGAATCTTGTTCAGTTACCACGCACGTAAAGCTTAATACTCTACCTCATGGGCTCTTAAAACTATTTTTCCATTGTGTTTTTAAATTATTTTTTGTGGGAAGGCTATCTGCCCCCCCAAGCCATGGACTGTAAGCCTGCTACACATTATGGAAGTAGGAAAAAAAGAAAGTAAGGGATGACTCACCCAGGCATTTGACTGCACCTTCACCCATGAATGAGCCCATCAGTCTTACTGGCCCCAGGGGTAGATTATGAGCTTACCTCAATCTGCCCCCATGGAGAGTAGAAGCCAACCAGACACCAGGCAACATTTTTATTAAAGAACAGGTGGGGGTAGTCTGTCTTGAATTTGGTAATTTTCCAGTCCCAGAACAGGCTGCAGTCTTTCTGCCCCCCTTTGGAAAAATTGGGGTATTTACCCCAATGTGCCCTCTGGGTGGTAGATAGTCCGCTACATACCAGGGAAATAGGTCACAACAAAACAGAAAGGGTAGGGATGATATGTTCAGGGATTAGGCTACCCCAGAAAGTGTTAAGAAGTCTTCCTGGACCCAGGGATTTACCTTATATATTCCCACCTGTGGTCAGATGGCACACTAGACATTGTGGGAAAAACAAAAAACGGTGGGTGTCCCACCCAGGCATTGTTCCCTGCCCTGAACCCTGAATGGGCCCAACAGTTTTTTTCTTTCCCTGGCGATATGTCTACCCACATAACTGGGATACAGTTTTTATCACCAGAAGATAGGAATGCTGGATGAAAGGAATTTTGTAGATCCCACAGATTTTTTAACTTTCCCTCTCAGAAATAAAAAAATATTGTGTGATTTTAGCAAACGTTTGAGGTTTGCAGAGCATTTTATGTGTAAGAAAACTTAGCAGGCTCTACACAAGTCTCACCTCCATGAACTCCTGTGGGTGTTTAATTTTCTGACATTGTCAAAATAGGTCATTTTCCTTGATTAAAAATGTGAGTTAATGATTGTGGAGTGTAATTTGCTTTCTCGTAATTACTTGATATTTTGGAAACATTATGTAAAACTATGCATAATTATGCAAAATACAAATTCATAATTTCACGCTATATTTTAGAGCAAAATTCTTCCTAGTGTCAATATAAATAAAGCTGTTTTCTGTGCATGCATTTGCTGTAAATATTTACAGAAAATGGTACATAAAGTGATGCATGTCATAATTTCAGGAATTTTTCTTAGCAAGCCTAATGTGAAATTCCAGAAATGACACCATTGTAATCTATTTCTTTGCCCAAGCCTAGCCGCGTTTTGATGCCATCTCCTGTCGCGGGCGGGGTACTATTTTTATCGAGAGAAGTGTGAGAAAGCGGAATTGTATAACATCTGTTATTATCATTTGAGTTGGTCTCCCCTTTTCTAGCTACCAAATGTGAGCCAGTGTGCAAGAAAGAACACATTTTGCAAAAAATGCCCTCTGAATCATATAGTATAGGTAAACTCAAATTAAGAGTTGTACAAATAACCACAATTTCTAACTTCAATATCTAAGACGCATTTAAAAAAAAGCATAGGTTTTCCTCATGTTAATTGTTTTCAGTCAGAATGTATAGGAGCACATCACCTGCATACAGAGATATTCTGACCTCACATTCTTCTTGACACCCGAAGCCCAGGATCTGCACCAGGTCTGTGCATCCCTTGTGGTTCACTCTGCAAGTGGCACAATTGCCAGGGGAAACAGGAGAGGAGAGAGTAGGTAGTCCTGTCAGGTGCCTCTCTGTGGCAAACGAGGGAACAGCACACCATTTACCCACACTTGTGCCAATTTGGCCAAGTAGGGACGCTAGAATATGTAATGAAAAGTGACCACGGTTCTTCCTTGCCATGACCTGAAGAATTAATGGCCAATGGAATGGGTTGGAAGCCTTCTCGAAGTCCTTTAGAACGAAGGCGCTAGAGTCCTAGAGTTTGCCTGCTCTTGCTAGAACGAATCAGTCTGACAAGCCAATTGGCAGGTATCTTTACCATTATTTTGATTAAAGAGCTAAGTAATATAACAGATATGAGGAACAGTCTGCGGGGGACATCCCAGGCTTCAGTATTATGGAAATCATGGTATCGCACAAGCCCTGTGGTAGTGCTCCCAACTGAAGAGTGCTTTCGTATAGAGCCAACATTTGGGGAAATAGGAGGGACTTAGTCTTTTTCAAGCATTCTGAATGAACTAGAAGTTTGCTTAGCCAACATCACACTTATGAACTCTTGTGTCCCTTTAACTGTCAAGGGGAGTTTCAATTTAAGTCATGCTTCTTCAGATAGTATCGGTAGTATCAGGTCTTTTAAAACAGGGTTTCTCATCAGCCAGTGGGTTATAGTAATTAGCAAATATTTCTGAGTTTTTAGAGTCTCTGATTAGCTTTACCCATACACACCTATTTGTCTACATTCACTTATTGACGAGCCAGAAGAGCAGCTTACTGGATCTGTCACCTGCTTCCTTTACCCTACAATGTGAGGCATCCCAGGCTAGCTTGGCTGAATCTAACATGTTTTGTCTAAAGGATTGCTTGGCTACGTCCAATTGTAGGTAAGTGTTGTCAAATGCAGCTGCTAGTTTCTTTTCTAAAGAGTAAATAGCTTAATCTGAGGAGGCAATCTCTCCCTCCCATAATTATTTGCCTGTTAGGTAGGGCTCTCTTTTCCACCGACTATCGTCCTAAAAGCCTCTCAAGTCATAATTGCTGAGGTTTTTTCGTTCCGTTAAAAAAAAGGCTTAGATTTCCTAATGTCCGTTGAAGTCATTGCCTTAGAATTACCAGGAGTTCATGCACCAGATTTTCCGGGACCATCTGTTGTGACGTTTTAGACAAATACCTAGGGGGACTGGTCCTGACTTTTCCCCATTGTTCTTCCTGGTATACATCAGCAATGGTGAGCTGCATGCGTCAACAGTCATGACTTTAGGTCATATGTAAATCACACGCGAGGGACTTTGCACAGTCCGTTAAACATATAGTAGGATAATGGTACCCACAGATAGTGCACTAACCGGTGTAGACATGGGTGAATGATTAGAGTGTCAAGGACCACAAATGTGTCAGGTTGATAACAGATTCAGAGTAGGCACTAATCCAACATGCACCAATTTCTATTGGCATATATCCTGCCAAACGATCTACATTTCCACGAGGAGGTCTTTGCAGGAGGGTCCATGGATGGGACCTGTCCGTGGCTTCACTGGATTTTAACCATTTATGTTTGAGGTTTTCCTATGCCCTGAAGCTGCAGAGTTCATAGGTCTGGCGAGCTACTAATGTCTTGAGGTCGAAGCCAGGTGGGACGGTCTTCTTGTCCTGCCATTGACTGGGCTCTGTGGCTGGGAGGACCCTGTGTGCACTTCTTCCCTGCAGCCATCTCTCACCTTGGATCTCAGTGCTGGGAGGCTCCATCTTAAAGGAGGAGACCCACCCGGCTCACCAGTGCCGCAAGTCACCCGCAGATGCTGCAACTTTACGGGGCAAGTCTTCGTAATTCATAGTGCTCAGCAAGTAAAATCCATCCCTTGGGACTCTCAGGCTATGTCTGCCCAAAGCAAAGTCAAATAAATCCTAAATGGCCCGGTTGTTCCCAGTTGCCATCCACAAACCCACGACCTGCCTCCCCTGGGCCAGATGAAAGCACCTGAAGGACAACAAACTGGATCCATCTCTCCTATGTCTTCCAATGCCATGCCCCTCAAATTTCAGGGTCTGAGGCACTCATGCTTGGGATGGTCTGGAGTACCAGGTGGGTCCACGAGAGTCACAGAACTGTCACATAGCTTCCTCTTCACATCTCTGCCTCCCTCAAACCAGCCCCCCTCCTCGCTGGGGTTTCTGCTGCTAGGACAGATATTATCCCCTCCTGAGCTGGGATGGATGGTTTATGATGATTAAGGCTCTAGTTCGAGCTCTCTCTGTCCATGTCCGCCATCTTCGGCAGCTTTCCAATGTCAACACATCAATGGCATAACAGCTTCATCTGCATGCATTTTTTTACCGGCCATGGTCACTTTTCTTTACATTATACGGCTCTTTATGTATGTGAAACTGGAGGGTGGTCAAACAATATGTGGTCTCTGTTGTCAGGGCATGTTATTATGTATTGTAATGTTTTAGACAAGACTACATGCTGCTTGACAAGTACTGCATTGTGCAGAATCTAAAGGGATCAGAATACCTTTTTCCCTTCCTCTTCTTATACGATTATTTGTTAATGATTCTCTCTACTGCAAATTTACCTAGGAACCATAGTTCTTGTTATTATTTTCATCATTTACGCTTATCTGCTTTAATTTTTTGTTATGTACTGTTCTTGTTTATTTCTTTTGTCTCAAAAATTTCAATAAAATAATTTTGAACTTAAAAAAAAAAGAATACCCTGGACCCTGAGGCAGCAACCCAGAAAAGATTTTCACGTTTTTTGTTGATCTTTTTAGAATTATGAGCATCTGCCTTCTGGTCAGTCCATCCGATTTTTCGAAAAGAAAACCCAAGAAGGGGGCCATCTTCGAATCATGCGGACTCACATCCAGACCTACACATTTAAAAACAGTTGAAGCACAGAAAGTTAAGTGGCATATAATAATTCACTTGGATGGTTTTAGTGGCTTATTGGAAATAGTCCTATCTTTGTAATTTTCTCTCAACAACGGAATTTAGTAGTGTTATGACATTTTGGGAAACATCACTATTATTATTGGTCGTTATTTCACTGATCTGCAGAAAAATAATAACCATTGGCTACCTTTTAATAGCTGTGGAAGTTGCAATTCATAGTCTGTATAAAAAAATTGAAAGATATGTCAAAAGACCTCTGTGCAAAATGTGTTGTAGGACATCATTACAAGTGCCTCCGTGTTTGGTACAAATGTTATAGCAACTGGAAAAATCGGATTCTGTGGGCGTCAGAATTCATAAAATGCAATAAAAAGCACCTGTTATAAGTTTTTTCCAAATAATTGAGAATACGATATAGAGTTTGGTGCTTAATGCACCAAAATTCTAATTTTCTAGTAATCAATGGCCATTTTTTCATTGTTAAATTCCAGCAGGTTTGGACTGCCAGAAAGTAACTCTTTGGTGTGAACTTTTGTGCACTTGGTAAGGAATAGGTGTGATGAAGTTTCCAAATCTTATAGATGAGCCCCCTACAAACAACTGTGTATTGTTTACAACTTTGCAGGCTGCTCATAATGAAAGCCTTAGCAGCAGAAGCCTCCCTTTCAAGATGATGTCTGTATTTACAAAATAATGCATGCCTCATCCGGAAAACAATGCATTGGAATTAAAGCATTAACTAGGAGGAGGAATGATACATCAAACAACCAATGGCATGTTGTTGGGAATTGGGTTTCTGGATGGCGGACGTAGGCACCTTAACCAAGCAGGAAACACAATCCTGGTCAGGGTAAGTCACAACACACCCTATATTATCCTGTGCTCACCCTCTGGTAGCTTGACACTGAACAGTCAGGCTTTACTTAAGATGCAATGTGGACAGTATTTGTTTAACACTTTAAACAGTAACAGTGAAAACACCTCAAAAATACTCCACACCAGTTTAGAAAACTAGTTTATATTTTTATGAACAAAACAAGACCAAAACAACAAAAACCCAATAAGTAGAAGTTGGAATCTGAATTTTTAAAGAATAAACAGTTTTGTAGTGCTTAGAAGCAAATAGTGCCAACTGGGGCTATCTGGTCACGCAAGACCGGGTCTAATCCATACGTTCAAGCTGACCATGATGGAGGGTGAGTCTGATACAGGAACCAGCTTTGGCTTGCTGATATAGCACACTGGAAGAGTCAATTTCAGAGATAATGCCGGTATCAGAGAAGGCAATGAGTCATCATCGATCCTTAAGATGGAGTAATGCATTTGTTTTGAGCTGCGCAATTTCGACAATACATCTGTAATGGAGATGAGATGTGAGAAGCAACAAAGTGGATTATCATTGTCGAACCGCTGGGTTGAAAGGAAGGCATCAGACCCAAGCAGTGCAAAGTCAGAGATTTGTAGGAAACTGGAGATGATGCGCTGTGCATTCGATGATGTAAGGTCCCTAGTCCATGCATCGGTGTTGATGCTTCAGCATCGAGGGAGATGCGCCGGTTCAAATCAGCACAACTTTGTTGATGCATGGATTCTAGCAGTTGTGGTACTTTATATTCACTTCAAAGGGTCCAGGTGCTGTTGCAGGTTGATGAAAATTCTTCCATGTCCCTGAGACTTAGAACAGGGGGAAAACCAGCATGCCCCTCGAGTCACTCTGGGTTCAATTGAGATGAGTCCAGTCTTTGGTTAGCAGGGCAGAAGGTACCAGGTAGCAGGGCAGCACAGCACAGCACAGCACAGCACAGCAGGAAAGCAATTCTTCCAAAGCAGCAGTCCAGCAGAGTGGCAGTCCTTATAGCAGCACAGCAGTCTTTCCTCTTGGCAGAGTTCTACACAAGTCCAGTAGTGCGCTGATATGGTGAGGTGAGAGACCCAGTACTTATACCCATTTGTGTCTTTGAAGTGGGGGTGACATCAAAGAGGGGCTTTGAAGTGTGCAGAGGTCCTCCCTCACGGCTCTGACTACAGACTTACTCCAGGGGAGTATGCAGCCCTTTGTATGGGGACAGGACACAGCCTATTGTGGTTTTAGTGTCAACTGCTCCATCCAATCCTGCCCAGGACTGCCCATCAGAATATCGATGGTCACTCAGGCTCTCAGCCACAACTGAGCTCAGTTTGTGCGTAGCTGTCTAGAACTAATGCACAAAGCCCAACTGTCACTCACCCCAGACGTTTATTGGAGACAGGCTGCAAACAAACCGGGCTAAGAGGAGAAACATGCCATCTTTCTAAAAAATTATAGTATGTCAAAGAAGGTAGGCCCAAATATTGGTGGCTAGATAGGGCTTAATTATAGTAGAGCAACATTGTATCCAGCTGCCACTTGTGTTGTTTTTATCTACTTGAACAGACTAAAACCAATAACAAATATCATTGGTCCAGGTTATTTAACCATTATTCTGTATTTTTCATTAAGCTGTTTTTTTTACATTAAAATTTCAGAAACAGGATAAACACTTAGGGGCACATTAGGATGGCGGGCGGACTTTCTCTTCGTACAAAGGGACCGCCCGCCATAAGGGCGGCGGTCCTGTGGTTGTCATTAGGATGCGCCCGCCACAGTGGATTCCCAACATTGTGGCGGACGGTGCATTCAGCATCGCCCGCCACAATGCCAGGAAGGCATGTTGTGCACTTCCATCCACAACATGGCAGGCACTGCGGTACAATGCCGCCTGGGAAAGGCATTTCAAACTCCACATCCTAATATGGCTGGCAGTGTCTTTTCCGCCACCATATAGAACCCTTTTCCACCCGGTCGACATGGTCCAGGTGTAAAAGCGGCGGACAGTATTTCCGTCCGCTGCGGACACCCCAGTCATTGAAATATGGTGGGGGGTCATATCTGCATGGATGGCGGGCGGACGCCCCCGCCAGGCCCGCAGTGAGCACCACCGGCCTGGCGATCCACCCGGCATCCTAATGGGCCCCTTACAGTTTTGCAGACGTATTCAATGATACTCATATACATCAAACGTGACAACACAATACAAAAGCAAAAACAAATTAAATCAGTGAATAATATATCACAGTATTGAGTCAATCATTGATTTCACAAAAGCAACAACAAAATTCACAGTTTGTTTGATCAATTCAAACAGTCCTTTTTGTGTGTGCTGCACACTGGGAACAAACTTTCACTCAGCTAAGGGTTTGGAATTTAAACGGGTCCCTTAGAGTTGGTTGAGAAAGACAAAAAAAACATTATTTTCTGAAACAGCATACCCTTTCTTGAAGGAAACTTCTACACAGAAGTTGACTCACACTGCCTGACTATCAAGGAAGATAAAAAAAAAAATTCTAACTCTTTCGGAATCATAATCATCTGACTCATCTGGGGAGTCTGATCCTGAGTAAGACTCGTCCAATAGAAATCAGCAAAGACAAAATTATTTTTTAGACAAAGCACAGAAAAAAACAAAGGTCTCTTCAAACAGCAGCTGTGGAAAATGAGAACAAGACGCCAGTTCTACAAAAATAAGATCATCACCCATTGTCAATTTGTCAAACAAGCAACTCACTAAAGATGAACAATCGGTTCTTGAGCTGGGACTCACATTTGTAACAAGCAAATGCACTGACTTTACACGATCAAAGTTTAAGCCATTGAGTTCTTCAATAAAATTAGACTAAAAGCCTTTTTCTCAAACAAAGAAAGTAATATCTCAAGTGAACCTATACGGTTAACCAAAAAATCTAAATGTGTTCCCCCAACACACATCATTCCTAAGGAAATTACAGCCTTCGAACAAGTGATGCTTTAATCGATACAACAACAAGAAGAAAAAAAGAACTTTAGGATAAATAATTTAACATCTCGGCAACAGAAAGCAATTTAGGATCTTAAGAAAGATGATTTGCTTGTCATTAAGTGGGACGATAAAGGCAGTGCAGTGGTAGTTTGGCCTAAAGCAATGTAACTCACGGAATGCAGAAACCAAGTCCATAACCCAGTGTGGTACAGACAAATCAAGGATGACCCAACAAAGCAGATAGAAGAAATCTTAACAAAGACACTTAAGGAGGGATTCGAACAAGAAATACTGGAACCAAATATTTTTGACTATCTTAATAAAAAACATCCAAGAATTCTGGTCATTTACTTTGTACCTAAAATTCACAAGCGACTGACGGAGCCACCGGGAAGACCAATTATATTGGGATGCGATTCACTGATGGAACCGATCTCAAAACACATAGATATCTTTCTTAAACCATTAATGCAATATGCACCCTCATAGGAGACAACTGACTTCATCAACAAAATTGAAGGTCAAAAATGTAATCCTTTACAACAATGGTTGTTGTCCTTCGATGTGGGCTCATTGTTTACACAGATTCCCCAAGGCAAGGCTCTACAAGTAATTACATTTTATCTGGAGACCAGAATACGCCCTCATCGAGTGCCAACCAAGTTTATACTTCAGATAGTAGAGGTAGCACTCAAGAAAAACTACTTTAAGTTTGACGATACTTCCTACTTTCAAATGAAGGGGACCGCAATGGGATGTCCTTTTGCCCCAGAAATGGCAATACTCTATATGGCCCGAATTGAAGATACATTTATTCTCGATGACAACCCTTTCTTACAAAATCTGATACAGTGGTATCATTATATTGATGATATCCTGGGTGTAAAATGGATCTAAAGAAGATATAGGAATGTTTCATCGGTGGCTAAATTCCAGACACAATGACATTCAGTTCAGTATTACTAAAAGTAAGACAAATTTGACTTTCCTTGATGTTGAAATTAGACCTTTCAGAAATTAATTGGTGACCACGCTGCATAGGAAATCGATGAAAAAGAATACAATACTACAATATTAAAGCTTTCACCAGAGAGATCTGAAGGATAATCTGCCATATGGACAACTGCTGAGAATATAGAGAAATGGTTCCCGTAAAAAAGATTTTGAAGTTCATGGTACAGCCTTTTGCGATCAACTTAAAGATAGGAAATACCAGAGAAAATGACTCAAACATGCAAATAAAAGGGCATGGTACACACCAAGGGAGGATCTCCTGATAAAGAAGACCAACACCAATTTATTTTTCGACCTATGGCCCACATACTAATACATTTCCCCAAATCACCCTTAAGAACTGGCATCTTTTTAAAAAAAATGAATACCCTCTCCAACGACCGCTATTTGCTATGAAGAAGAATACTAGCATCGGCCAACAGATTGTGCAGGCAGAGATTTCTCATCTAATATAAAGAACAACCTAAGAGCTCAATGGAACCTAAAACCGGTTGAAGGTCATCATAAGTGCAGAAATTGTTCAGTCTGTAAATCCACAATTGAGGGCCCTGAATTCACATTCAAGACCCATAGATGGACCCACAAAGCCTTTTCCAATTACAAAACAAGAAATGTGGTGTATGCCAATATATGCCTATGTCCGAAAATGCACATTGGCAAGACAAATCAGCAAGTCAACCAGCGCATAGTACGACATTGCTCAAGGATCAAAACCAAGGTGGTGGCAGCTCCGATGGTTAGTCACTTCATGGAAAAGAAACACAGCAAAAAAGAATTTAAATGGACAGTAATCGTCTCAATGAAACCAAATCCACGAGAGGGAGATATGGAGGCAGGTCTATTACAGAAAGAGGCTTATCTAAAACTAGAATTCAATAGCGCGGTGAGTGGTCTCAAAGAGATGTCAGAAGTTGTGAGGGCATAACTACCTCTGTCTAAACTTGATTGGTATGTTGGACCAATATTGCATCCACAAATGTACCATGGTGCTTATAAACTAAACAATTCAGAATGCAAATCTAGCAGCGCTGGGACCATGAGAGCTTAAATAACTCACAAACCGGAAGTACTCATGATTGATTCATCCTGAGAGAATGGATCCACGCCGATAGCCATACCGCTGAATAGTGAGTCAATTGTTTGCGCTTCTGTTGTTTCAAAACTCCTGAATTCCAAAACGTGTATTTATCTTAGATGGATGTACTGTTTGTTGTAGACTCTAAACGGAATCTTGGGGTCATCAAAATCGGTCCTTGATTCAAATCCGGGGCTATAAAAATCGATTAGAAGCTGAATACCTTGTGATTGTTAGACAATAAACAAAGTAAGACAATCCCACCTTTGTCGTGTTTGTTTGCTTAATGAAGCCTTGAAATGAGAAAGCTAAAGGTATTCATTCACTTTTAAATTCCAGACAGTAAGGTCATTGGACATACACTAAATTAAATTAATATGAAGCAGTTGGCCATGCCTACAAATTGAAGTAAGAGGCATAGACACAACAATAAGCAGGTACTATTAAGCACCATACGACACCAAAATAACACATTTGAGAATGGTGTAGAAATTGCTCATAAAAGGTTGTTTTTATTATTTTTCAGATTGCACCCAGTCAGAGCCCTGAAAAGAACCCAAAGAATTGTATTGGGGCTTGAAACGAGTTGGTATCTCACACCATTTGGGAAACATACATATAGGAGTTGGACCAGCTCTAGGGGACTGGTTTAAATTCCAAACCCTTAGCTGCATGAAAGTTTGTTCCCAGTGGGCAGCAACCACAAAAAGGACTGTTTAAATTGTTCAAATGAATTATGAATTGTTGTGTTGCTTTTGCAAAATCAATGACTGGCTCAATACTGTGATATATTGTTCACTGATTTAAATCATTTTTGCTTTTGTATTGTGTTGTCATGTTTGATGTATATGAGTATCATTGTACACTTCTGTAAAACAATATGTGTTTCTCCGGTTTCTGACACTTTAAGGTAAAACAAACAGTTAATTGAAAGAATAATGGTTAAATAAATAACCTGGACCAATGATATTTGTTATTGGTTTTAGTCTGTTCAGTAGAAAACAGTGACACAAGTGGCAGCTAGATACAATGTTGTGCTACTACATCTTTCTAAAAGAGGTATTTTCAAAAGGGGAATGATAAATTTAACTTTACCAGCTATGGAATTCCTTACCGGTGTCCTTGCGGAATACCGCAAACCTGCTTGTCTTCAGGAAAGACTTAAAAACCTGGCTGTTCTCTGGATAGTCTGTCCCCTCTTTTAGGCCCCTGCTCTTTTACTGTTATGTTTTCCAGCTCTTTCTCGGGTCGGGAGCACAAAGCGCCGGGACACTCCCTTGGAGTAGCCGTTGCGCTATAAAAGTCCCATTTTAACATTAACATTAACATTAACATTACCATTCAAATGATATGAAACATGACAGATCGACTCCTTTTTAATGAGGAGCTCCAGCTCATAAGTGTAAACTATGAGAGGGGTAGGCTCCACAGTAGGGAAACATGAATTTTGAGTGTTGTTCACTTCCAGGACATGCAAAACTTTAAAATGCATGTCCTACCTTTTGATTACACTGCACCCTGCCCTATGGATGTCCTAGGATCTAACTTTGGGGTGACCTTGCATTGTGAACTGCACACACAGGCTCTGACATGGTAGTCCTGAAACATGTTTAAAAGTGCTACTTGTGTGGGAGGCACAATCAGTGTTGCAAGCTCACTAGTAGCATTTAATTTGCAGGCACCTGGCACATGTAGCGCACTCTACCTGGGACTTATAGGTAAATCGCATTTGCCCATTGTGGGTAAGTCAATCACGCCATGTTTAAGGTGAGAAACACATGTTGGCAGTCGTAAAGTGCTCAGCGTACTCAGGCCAACAAAAATGAATCCAGAAAAATTCAAGGCAAGCAGACAAAAAGGTGGGGGCAGACAGATCTAACACATGTTGTGACATTTGTTTAATCATACGAAGTCCATTATCTGCATATTTTTAAAAGAGTAGTGACAGAAGTTCTTTCACGCAATTGCACAGTCAAATCACACTAAAAAGGACTGACTGAATGCTCCCAGCGTGACCTGAGAGCTTTAAATGACTACGGGAAGGATGCCACAAATAATGACAAGTAATTCTTCGAACCTTCAAGTTCTCTCCCTCAGGTAAAAACTAACCTCTCTTGCATTTGACCTTGGCAGCAGGCATGTTAACTATTTTCAACTTCACTGCAAAACAGCTTACACATGCAGTACATATATCTTGATGTCAGCTGCTGAGATCACAGCCAGCAGATTTGATTTATTCTGACATTTAAGCTGATCATTTTTAGTTTTCTTTCACAGAGCTGCAGGTTTGGCTCGCATAGTGAACCCTTCAGAGACTTGCCTGCAAACACAAGATGTAAGCAAGATCCTGGACAGGTGGCCTCATTAGTTGGCTGAAGGGATGTGCAGTGAGGTTATGGCCTTCAAAATGGGGGTTGTGTCAGCTCTGTCGGGGATCAGAGGACATAAACATTACACTGGTGAGCAGTAAGTACAAATAATGGGCATATTTTTGGGAAACAGAAACTATTAGTCGACGTCTGTCTCCCTGTGCCCCTCGTCTAAGTTACTTAAAACCATTGCAATTAAAATTTAGGCAGGATGTAAATGCGTGGATACATTTTTTGCATAAAGATACCAAGGGGCAGATTTATGACGGACTTGCGCCACGTTTACGCCGCCGTTGCGTGACGCAATGGCGCGGAAACGTGGCGCATCCCTGCGACCTATTTACAATGTGACGCATCTAGGCAGATGAGTCACGTTGTAAAGCCCTGCGCCACATGAAACCTGCGTCAGGGTTCATGTGGGCGTTCTGTCGCAGGGTGGGCGTTCCCTCGTAGGAAAGTCCCGTAAAACTGACGCAGTGAAATCTACAAGATTTCACTGAGTCAGTTTTACGAGGCTGCTGCGTCAAATCCTTATGCCTGCTTGAAGCAGGCGTAAGGAGTGATGCACCACGTTATGTATGGGTGGCCTCTGTACATTGCAGGAGTTGCGTCGCACTTGCGACGCTAGTCCAGCAATGCGCCGCCCGTACACCACAAGAAGCGTCACGCATCTGCCCTTCCTTGCACCATGGTGCGCCGCATTGTAAATGCGGTGCATCTGTGGTGCCACAAGGAGGGAATTGCGTGACGCATCAGTTCTGGCGCATCCCTGCTGATTTGCAGAGATGCGCCAGAACTCATAAATCTGCCCCCAAGTCTTTACATTCAAATTTCAAAGCATCGAATTATAAAAGAGAAAAGTAGGTTTCATTGTATCCGTAAACAGGTACATCAGCATTTCGGATGTTGTTTCATAGTTCAATATAGCATGGAAAAGGAGAGCAGTTAACATTTGTTTACACTCTGCATTCGGAAGTATTTACAACTAATGATTTATTACCGAGGAAATGAGGTTCGAAGTTCTATTAGTGTTTATTAGTGAAGGGCATATTGTTTCTTAAAGATGATGTGACCAATTATGTTGCAGTTTGAGTCTGCTGAACTGAACTGATTGTGTTGTGATGTAATCTTTGCTCCACCTTTAAAAGAAATGCAGCCCAGCTGAGGTTCCATGGGTTACTTACCACTAAATGGGATGGGATTGGCAAGGGTTAAGGAGGGTTTAGGAAATAAATACCAAAACAAATCCCAACCAAAATAGAGTAAGCCCATTGCTATTCACAAATTGCACTTGTAAAATGCTACTGCCAAAACTGCTCTCTACAGATACAAACGTACTTGGCCCAGCCCTGGAGCGAATCCAGCACCACATGTCTACTCACAGTACTGCAACACACTCCCATAGAAAATAATAGAGGCTTGGAGTGAAAATAACAGGTGCATAAGAAATAATACTAAAAAATACATTGTTTAATATTTTACTTTACATATTTATGTTCTTTAAGTGTTAAAAAAACATGTTTTTCAAGATTATTTTTGTATTAAATAAACTAATATTTAATTTTGATAATTAAAATTAATGTATTTAAATACATTTTAATTCAGTATACTAAATATCTTCATAAAGATTATAGTTATAGCAGTATTTTAAATTATTTTAAATGTTAATAATTATCAAATATAATATATATTTATTTGAAATTAACATATTTTAAATAGTTGTTATAATAATTGTTAAACTTCTATCTTTTTTCTGTGCTTGGACATAGGGATATCTAAACCTTGGTGGCGGAGACTTCCCTCTTCCTGTGAAAAGTTACTAATATTAACTGTGAACTAGTAATCCGATACTAGCAAGCACCACCCCCTGTTGTTGAAAGGCTAAGAAATATGTAAGTCTGCACCTAGTAGTAAATGTACAGTCAGAGATGGTAAACTGCAAAAAGGGGTAAAGTTACTACTATGTGCTACTTACAACTTCAGCAAATTTATACAAGTAGATTTACCCTTGAGAACTAGCACTTTACAAAGAAGCCAATCATTAAATGTATACTTTTTATTAAATAATAGCATTAGCAGGAACTCTTTGAAAAGCTCTACTGTTAATAAGTAGTTGCCATTCGAAATTGTATGCTAAAGTTACAATTAAAAGTAAATATGGTCCAATAACTAAAGTCTGAGAAGCTGCATTTTTAATATGACCCCATTGTTCGGCCTGTGCCAACGCAAAAGGGGGTGGTGGGCTTCTTTTTCCTGTCTTTAATGCACTGGCTTGGCTAGATTAAAAAAATATATTTTGATCTAGCGCTATTTCATGGCCTTGGTGAAAGGTTAAGGCAGTGCTTGGCGCAAATTCCTTTACCTGTGATTCATGAAGACAGGTAGCTAGAAGTGGCAATATATGACAATGACTTTTGGTGTGGGATTTTGATTTGAAGGTGATGTATTTTGATGGGTTTTGGTGCTATTGTGCTTTGTATTGCATTACTATAATTAGAATTAATTGTGCTACACTGTGGTTGATGTATTGTGTACATGTTTAAACCGTTTGGTTCTGTCGTACCCTATCGTTTTTTAACTGTGTTGATATTCGCTTTGTATATGTTATTGTGTTATGTTCTGTTGTTTACTCTAGAGATGTCAATAGATGCTGCTAGCTTTCCAGCCCAAATCAGCATGATATCAAAATTCCTGAGAGAAGCAACTATTTACCACTGGATAATCTGATAAAATACCACTGCTCCTGTTCTTGAACTGTTTCAGACATGAATCAACCCAAACCACTCACAAAGACCAGGTCTTAAATTGGGACTTGCGTTACTTACTTTATGGTATACAGTTCATCAACTCGAAAAATCTCTAAGTTAGTGCATGGATTGTAGAGAGCAAAGGTCAGAAACAGAGAGCAGTAATTTCCTCTTTGTGTTTCCAAGATCTGCTCTGAGTAGGATATGCACTAACTCGGAGATTTGTTAATGTACATGGTGTAGACGATAAAACAGAAATACGCAGACTCCTACGTTGGTGCATTGCTCAGAAAAGGTTCATGACACACATGTAGGTAGCGATGAGTGGTATGGCATGAGCAGTGGCTCACATGCCCTTAGGCATGTGTGTCTCTTTCTGCACTGCAGCAACTGTTACTAATTTCAGGCTCGAAGTACTGCCTTGCACAGGGCAGGCATTGTGACATGCCTCAGTACCCAGTTCATTTCTTTTGTTTGGTCCACTGCCTCCCATTGGTCCCAAGTAGGTGGGATGCATCGTCTTACATAACATAATGCCACCACAGATTGAATGTAACGAAAAGGGTAATTTTTTTCCTGCATACTGTTGAGTCACGTGGCTGACAGTGTATGCATGCTGCAACAGACCTGATACACCCCTGGGATCAGTGGGTACATGGGCAGAAAACAAAAATGAAAGTACTGTGGTGATCTTTGTGTTTTCATCACAAACAGATGAAAGCTCAAATGTAACGGCAGCACTTTCAACAGCTATGAACAGGGGGTTTATGCACAACCCCCTTGTGTTGCCAGTACGTCACTTTTTGTGAAGCAGCATCAGCACATTTTGCTGTCCCATATTTACAAGGACATGTAAAGCCACCCTCCGTGGCTTTTCTTGTCCTTGTAAATACAGCCCCTTTACACGCAGCACATAAAAGGGACATTCCATGGGTGTTGCTGTGGGTGTTCCCATGCAACACCCATGGAACCTGACACATTCCCAGATTTACGAGAAATCATAAACCTGGAACTGCGTCAAAATGCTACGCCACACCAGGGGGGGTATAGGGGAGGCGCAACGAGGAGAATTTGTCTAATTTCTCCTCATTTTCCCTGTTTCTATGCGGGCTGCATTCTGCAGCAAACATAGAAAGACAAAATCACCTCTCGTCGTTGTTATTGTGCAGGAAGGTGTTCCTTCCTGCACAAAAACAATCTCCCCACAACGCAGGGACCCTTGCACCATGTTGCAAGGGTGTCTGCATTGGTGCATGGCAGGCAATTGTACGTCAGTGCAGGGGGGCACAAAGGGATCCGTCATATTGTTGTAGATATGACACATCCCTGTGCTTTGTCAGTGACTCACTGCAGTGCAGGAAATGGCTTGTGGTGCTGCACTGAGTCACTTTGTTGTAAATAAGCCCCAGGTTTTTATCACTTCTAAAAACTTAGGGCCTCATTATGATGTCGAGCAGACCACCACCGACAGGCCATCGGTAGAGGCCCACCCGAAATCCAGGCCATCGATCCAACTGCCAAAATCCTGTTACGGCAGCGGTTGGAACCCTATCCCTTTGCTAGAGTTGTTACCTGAGCAGGCACCACAGTAGGGATTAGGATGTCCCTTTCTGGCAGCATTTCCATGGTGGTCCAATCACCACATAAAGGCTGTTGTGGGTGGACTTTGGGTGCCCTGGGGGCACATGTAGTGCCCCCACGTACACTCATGCACTGTGTGCCAGGCACCACATGGTGCCTGGCACAGGGTGCATGAATATGCACAAAGTGCTCTTTTACCCTGCAGTTTGTGCTGCAGCCCATTTCCTAGGACGCAACACAAGTCAGATTTTTAAAGAGCACTTTTCCACCCGCCAGCCCAGCAGGCGCCTTGCACGGGAGGGGTCGGATCATCGTCTGCCTGTCAGTTGGTCTCCTGACGATGTGATGCTGTGTGGTGGTTCGACCGCCCAGCATCATAATGATGCCCTTAAGTAACATGCATGTTCCTTTTTCCACATACACAAAAACAGTTGTTGCTAAATAATTATGTTTGCAAGCAATGGTTAAACATAAGTGCTGATATGAGTGTGAAATATTTTATAATGTACATGCATTGTCCCTATCCCTACATTCACTTTTGGAGCGTCCTGTTCAGGCCCACATTTACAGTGTTTTTCTACCAGTACCTGGATGTGTATGGTCCTCCTAGCAGGCTACTCAAATGTCAAAAATAATTCCCAAAAGTCTTAAATCATAAAACAGTCCTTTAGGAAAGGTAAAGTTCTGTTATTAGCTGGGTTAAATCAAACCATGAGTGTGCTTCATACCTTACCTACGACATCCTAAGAATCATAGGCACTGGAAGTAAGTCTGCAGGAAGGGGGTTTCTGCCGCACCTCAAAAAATAATCATGTTGGAGTTCAGAAGGTGAATGAGCAATAAGGATGTCTTTAAATTTTGTGGGAAAACATCAGTCACCCCGTTTCTGACAACCCGCATGTTGTTACAATGCGGTGGTTGCAATGACCGCATTGTAACAACGCAATACCATTACCCCGCAAGTCGTTACATTGACTTTTGGAGGAGGGAGAAGGTGTTGGATTTGAAATCCAGCACCTTTCCTACTGTCCGTACAGAATGGAGTTGGATTAGTAAATTATACCATTCCAACATCCAGCGCCCCCTCCGCAAGTCGTTGTAACGACTTGCGGGGTAATGGTATTGCGTTGCTTCATACCTTACTTAAGACATCATAAGAATCATAGGTGCTGGAAGTAAGGGTGCAGGGAGGGCGTTTCTGCAGCACCTCCAGAAATAATCATGTTGGAGTTCAGAGGGTGAATGAGCAACAAGGATGTCTTTAAATTTTGGGGGAAACATCAGTCACCCTGGATGTTGTTACAACGCGGTCATTACAATGACCGCTTTGTAACAACTCAATACCATTACCCCACAAGTCGTTACAATGACTTTCAGAGGGGGGAGAAGGTGTTGGATTTGAAATCTAACACCTTCCCTACTCTCTGTACAGACTGGAATTTGAATAGTAAATTATACTATTCCAACATCCAGCGCCCCCCTCCGCAAGTCGTTGTAACGACTTGTGGGGTAATGGTATTGCGTTGTAATAACTTGCTGGGCGAGGGAAAGCGGGAAAAGGAGGCATATTCAATTTTGTGTTTATCTTGCCACATTTGCAGAGGCTACCAAGAAATAGATCAAGTGTCTGCCCATGTCTTCTCACAAATTGCTGCCTATTTGGAAACTGGAGTGTAATTTTGTTTCTCTGAGTTTGATAAGAGGATTGTGTAAAAGTGATCTAGGTGACAATCCTGCTGTTGGACAGATCATGAAAGGAAAGATTGTAGGGTGCCTTTTTTTCAACTCAACGCAACATTTAAATAACAAATGAGCTATACGCGTATTTCAACTGATATCAGGAACTAGGAAAGTATAAATGAAGCAAATTTTTTGTAATTCTGAAAAGTGATGGGAACAAAGATTTTAATTGGATAAAAACAGATCATGACGTATAACTTGTGGATGCACAAATGATAAATATTCAGTGAAACCCGATTTCCACACATTGTTTTTGTTCAGTACAGTCTCACCAGTCAAAATGCACATGTAAATTTAGGGGCCCATTTCAACGGAAAATATGATTTCTGTAAATGAGGGTGCATTACCTCACCAGTGGTCCAAAAGGCCCCACTAGCTACATACCCCACCCCTTCCATTCTCCTGTTGAATTGGCATGGCATATTTACTACTCTTATTTTTTGTGGGACACTTGGAGTTTTGTAAACTCTATGGCTTCAGTGATATATCATTAATGGCAGCACCCCCACTGTGAAAATTGTTCAAGCACCACTTCCAAGAATTGCAGTAAAGGACCATCCTAAGTTGGAGCCAGTGCTCCTTGGTGATGTCCTGCAAAAACATTGCACTTCCGTCCAGCTATGAGTAATACCCAGCCATGTAAATACACCTGTAGAGACTCTTTTGCCAAAGATAGTCTGTGAATACAAAGCCAAAAGTTCGATTTCCCCTAACAGACATTTATTCTCTTCTTTTGAGTTTGATAGGTGCAGTCAAGTCTGGTAACAAGTTGCACATCTAGGTGAATATACAGACAGTAGGGCAGAATAATAGAGTGTATTTTTGCATTATGTGAAGCAGAACTACAATAGTACTATTCACATACTACACACTCCTATTCACTAACTTACATGCGCAGAACTCCTCTTCCACCACTTATATATTTTTAGTGCAGAGATCAACGGGACATGTACAGAGAAATCCGCAAAAGTCTATGTTTTAGAAGTAAATGGTTTACATTTTCAGTCTACGTTTTGTTAGTAACTGTGGCGGGAGAGAGGAGTAGTTGGTATATGGGAAGGCTTACATTTTAATGGGAAAGGTTAAGAGAAGTGAAAGGAGAAACATACAAATACAAACAGCTTACCAAACAAGAGTAAGCGCATGGCTATTAACAAACTTCACTTTTTATGTTACGAGAAAAAGGTGATGAAACAGTAATAACTGTACTCCAGTCAGGCCTTAGAATAGACCCAGCACCACACATGGACACTCAGGTACTGCAACTCACTCCCATAGAAAACAATGGATCCAGGACTTCAAATATTTTGCCATAGGATATAATGGTAAGTGAAAAAATAATTTATATTTTTCGTTTGAAAATTAATATAAAATATATATTTTGTTTAAAATTAGTATATATGTTTGTGTTTGTATGTGTGAAAACAATTTCAAACTCGTATTGAAGTAACCCACAAGAACTCTGGAAATTATGGTTGCACAAAGCCAATGGCCACATGAACGAGTTGGCAACATCATGTTGGGCCTGGCAACAGTCCAGTTCCTTCTGTAATCACCTGCTGCGGACGCATGAATTGTACGAGGAAAAAATGAGAGAGCACAAACGAAAATACTTAACAACCTTTTTGTTTATTTCACGATAGACCAAATAATTCAAATTTGTTTGGAAAGCCAACTAATTAAATTATGGCAATAATAATTCAAAGGAAAATTTGTTAAAACCATATATTTGAAAAGCCCAATTGTAGACACTGTTTATTTGACTTGCATTTTTCAGAATCTGTATATAGTGCATTCAACAATACCAGAAAAGGTATCAAATACAACAGCATTTATAGACATCACAAATATATACACACATACAGTTTCAACATAAGACAAAAATAAGGGCAATATTGGCCTCTCCCGACCACATCTTTCACAAGAACTGATAATAGGTGGTTCTATTATCCTTTCATGGAGGTTTATAATCCACTAAAAGGTAGTCGCTGGGGACAACTTTCAACTGGTGTATTTCCGCATCCACAGCAATTAATTTGCTATATTCATTTTGGGGTTTGCTTCTCCAAAAGAGCACTGGTTGACGCGTTTTGACCTTGCGTGTATTCAAAGCCTCATCAGGACCAGTGGAACTGGGTGACCAATGAATTGTGCAAAATAGTGAGTCAGACGCTTCCTGGTAAAGTATATTGATGTTCTTTGCCCTTAATGCCAGCCCTGAGAGTTGATTTTTCAATTCAGACGGACTACAAGCTAAATAGGAAAGTGAGGTTTCTCCACTTTGGCTGGATTTCCGACCATTAATTTACTTTACCAGGAAGTGCCAGGCTCACAATTTTGCACAGTTAATTGGTCACCCAGAAGAGAGAACAAAATTTTAACTTCACTAACAGGATTATCCATATTATATAGTTTTATCATACCAGTATTTTCAAAAAGCGTTCTGTTGTTTACCTTCAGCATATTATCAAACGAAACAGCAGGGGTTAAGGAAAGACCCAATCCCAGCTTCCTGATGATACAATATTTTCAAGAAAATTATAAATAAATTTAGGAATAGTAAACCAAACTTGATATGTAACAAACTTTTTTAAATGAAAAAAGTGGCCAACTCCTTTCAAGACTAATCCATCAAGGGAGGAACTTAAAGTCTTTATAATTTAAAATCTGATAAAGTAACACTCACTTTTTATGTATCTTCAACCTAATTAAAGCCACCCAAGATTTTGTATTATTCCCTAAAAACACATACAGAATAAAGCCAATAGACAGAAATACATTATTAGGTTATCACAATGGAAACATTGATTACATATATAAAAGATGAGGGATTAACACTATTTTAAGATGTTTAGTCAACTTTACCACAACAAAAATAGTGGATAACAGATCATACAGGGGAGATAGGTTTTCGTTCATACTGGTTTAACTAATTTTACTAGAATATAGAATATTTATTTTAAATAAATTGAGAGAGAGATTGACTGTTCATAAGACTTGTACAAAGTGAGTTATGAGGGATTATTCCAGTTATGTCAAAATTTATTTTACAACTAGAATCTATGGAAACAGATTTACTTTACTCTACAACAGGATGTAAAACATCTAAAGATTGAACATATATACCAAAATACTGTCACCATCAGGTGAACACTTGACATCATGGTTCAGTAACTCCTCAGGCGCCACTGTTATCATTTATTGGATACATGTGAAATGGGAAAAGCTCTTAAAGTGGGCATGAACAATTCTCCAGTAAGAATCACAGCTACATAGACCACATTAAATACTCCTTTATATAAGGATCCCCTTGCTACAAAATATTATAGAATCATATTAGATGCAAACACATTTTTAAAAGCTTGCATATATTCAAGTTCAAGAGGAGAGATGCTTTGAAAAGATGTTGTTCTTATGTAATTATGAGAACTTCCTGGTATTGTCCCTTTACGAAGTTTGCCAATTTTCCAGGTATAATTCCCCTGTCCCAGAGCAACATTGTCTCCATCGCAGGATAATCCTCACTGTAAGTACATACCATCAATTTGGAAAGTCTATGTAGAATTTTGTGCAGCAAGTTATCTTTCATGAATAGAGTTGCGCAAGAAAAACACTGTTTTCTTAGTCCTATGTCTAATGCAGAACATTTTTGTTCACACTACCTAAGGAAAGGCAGCATTATTTTAAAAAAAATCATGATTTACATGATGATGAAACAAAGCAAAAAACCTTGATACTCATTACGATCTCGGGCGGACTTGCATCTGCCCTACACCATTGCGGGGAAGCAACCGCCCGTTTATAGGTCAGTGGTTCTGACACCCTAATTTAGATGCAACCACACATTGGCCTGATTAAAATGTCTGTCAAACTTGGTTGGAATCATTTCCAACCGGTTGATTACAATGCTAGTGGTCTGAAGGGGTACTGTTCAGTCATTCCGAATCAGTTCCGACCGGCATTTGGAGAACCTAAGTCAGTCGCAGCCAATTCATACAGCTCAACAGACAGCATTTCCAATCGAACAATTACAATGTCGGGATCCACCAGCTTTTCCGACTCTGTCTGTCCGGCATGAAAAGGATGTCGGAAACTGATTTGGGGGTCCCTAGCAGGGCGCCCTTCATCCTGAGTCTTCCAATTTGGGATTGAGGGGGTACCCAAGGGATCCCCTGTAATACCATGCAGATTATGGCAGGCAGCATGGGGTGCCCGCCACAGGGTGGAAGGTTTTCTGCAGACACCCATTTTCCCCATAGGAGCCTGTGTTGTCGGTCGGCACAGAGTCTTCCAATAAAGTCAATGGGAGTCCTTCCAAGCGGTGTTCAGAAGCATCATAATCGGTCGGAAGGAACCGCAAGTCGGTCTGAACCGAATCCGACAGGGTGTCGGTGGTTTAGTTTCCTACCGACATCGTAATCAGGCCCATACTGCGGTCGGAAAAATCAATTTTCCAATGGGAGCTTGTGTGACAGGCTGAAAAATTACGATGCACAAGCTTCCTTTGGAAAATGGAAGTTTGTAAACATCCCTGTCTCAACAAAGCGAAATGCCATTATGTTTCCTCGTTTTTCCTTTTTCTATGTGTACTGCATTCTGCAGCACAAATAGAATGAGGAAAACGCCACTCGTGATTGTATTTGTGCAGGAAGGTGTCCCTTCCTGCGCAAAAAAAGCCATCCTTAAGGCGCAGGCATCCTTTCTCCATTTGCAAGTATGCCTATGTTGGCGCATGCAAGCCAATTGTGCACTAGAGCAGGAGAAAATAACAGGAATGCGCCATATGTTATAGATGCCCTTTTCTTTTGACACAGGGCAGTACAACAAGATTCCTTGCAGCGCTGCCCTGCACCAACACCTCATAAATGAGGACCTTAGTGTTTATTGGACAGGTTTAACTCTCAGTTATCCTTCTATGAGTTTAAAATCATCCTTGCTGGTCTCTTTACACTTACTTAGAAGGAAAAGAAATGTTGATGAATGGGTTTATGTGGAATGTGTTTATGATGGCCTTCTTCAGATTAACGCAATGCCTTGCCTACAAAATCAGGCCCTAAAACACCCTGCAGAGTGAAATCTTCAAATGCGAGCATGAGGCCCTCCACACTATGCAGCATTTTAACGAAGCTCTCTAAATATGACATGGCAAGCCTTTTGGGCATTTTTCTCAAGCATTGAAAGCTGGCAGTAGATACCACCTTAATTGACCAACAAATGACTGAATGGTGTACTGAGGAATTTTTTATCAATCTAGATCCCTCACTGGATGGTAGAATGCCTTCTATAAATCAATACCCCTAAAACTGAAAGTCTAGTATGGGATGGACCACGAAAAGAGGCATTTGAATCTCAATCAACCTAAACAACAGCTCCAATCTTAGAAAAATATATGAAGAATCTGGAAGGCAATTTTGATGCAGACCTATTTTTGGAGGCAGCATCTTGGTTTAGCTTCCATGTAAAATATTTCATGAAAGGAACCAAATTCAAATTATTGCTTCGCAAGGTCCTGCCCTTTCTTACAATCCAATACTGAACCAAGCAATCCGAAACACTTGCAGGACTGAGGAGATGTATGCATTCTGGAAAATTTATAGGCAGCAACTCATAAAAAAAGAGCAAGACTGAGCAGGAAAGGGTGTGTCGTTGGAAATTCTCAGTCTTCGGCATAACAGAAAAATAAGTTTAAAAGGTAGTGAAGTTCAAAAATCATAAATATTGCCCAAGTCCCCCCACTGGAATTTAAACTTTCCTACCCCCAAATATGATCTGCTTGTCCTTTGTTGCATCTTTTCGATATTTGCAACGTTTCACAAGAATGGTGATAGCTACTGAATGCTTTGCTATACATATAGACAGATTATGTTTTACATTTGTCCATACAAGTTTCTCCATTTGCCAGAAATGGAAATCCAAATCTAAATTCCAGGTTTTCTTTTCTAAAGATAAGGCAGCACTTTTGCAACTACTTAAAACAAACTGCCAGAGGGACAACCTATTTTTGATGTGATTTAGAAATCCACTTCACATTACTTAAACTACTATTAACCTGTTAAATATTGTCTACGACACTATTTCGATTGATGTTACATAATTATAAAGTTTAGACTGCTACAAAAATATATTTATCATCCATTGTGAAGTCTTTCTCTTTCCTCCGGCAGCAGAGAAGATATGCATTTAGTTTCGTAGGTATATATTGTGATTTGAATGCAACAACATTCACCCAACAGCTGCCTGCGTTTATGCTCAGAAAGTAAAAGAATTGCGAGCACAATCCCAAAATAGCAAAAGATGTACTTTAATGCGCAAATACCATTTACTAAGTCAGTTCCAGCTGTGCAGTGCGCTGCTAAGCAGATGAAAGGAAAGTTGGACCAAAAATTTGATAAGTATGAATATTCCCGAAATGAAGAGCAAAATAAAGATTCTGTCAAGTCTCTCGGTTCACGTTTTGTATCCTAATAAAAAAAATGAATCCTGCTTTCAGAAGTCTGTACCTTCCTGCCTTACCCCCAACAGCATACATTAATGCTAACTTGCGTTGAAACTGAAATGTGCACGTGTGTAGTTTGATTTGCTTTAAGAGGGCCTAAATAGATCAGTGCTCAAGAGATGAAGCCGAAGAAAAATATATAATTCAATATAATGCAGACAAATGAGAAAGTGACAATGTTAAAGGGGAAATACATTGTACAGTATTTCTTTTCTCCATTTTATGTAATTTTGCACCAATACTGCTATTACTATCGGACCGCAAGCATATGGGGGATCATTACGGTATCAGCCAGAGTTGCCTCTGACCAACACCGTCTCGGACTCGGGACCGACCGGACTCGGGACCCACGACCTCAGGTTAGCGGTTCTGATTGCCTGATTATAATGCGACAAGCTCTTTTTGGTCGCATACTCATTTTTCTCTATGGGAGCATGTGTCATGGCCGTAAACCGGCCGTAAAACAGGCTCCTATAGAGAAATGGGAGTGTGGGTAAAACCCTGCACCCTATGGCAGGCACCCCTTGCCACACAGTGCAGGGTTTTTCAGGGGGGTACCCTAGGTACTCCCTCGACCACCAACCGTAGATCGTGAAGGCAAGGGGGCCCTGCGAGGGGCCCCCAAAGTCGCTTTCCGACAGTCTTGCATGTCAGAAAGGCCAACACTAAAAAGCTGTAGGAAACCAACATCGTTATCCAGATTGCCGGAAAGCCATCCATTGGGAATTACAGCACGGTTCTGACTGGTTGGAAGACTCAGAGATGGTCGGAACCAAGTCGGAATGACCGGCCAGTTTCTCTTTCGACCGCCAACATCGTAATGTGGTGGTCGGACCGCAAACTGACCGTGTCAGACTGAAAGCCTCCGAACGCAGTCAGAAAGCTTCTGACTAGCGGTCGAAGGCTTTCCGTTCGACATCGTAATCGGCCCGATTGTGTCTTTTGAATGATGTCCATTCACTTAAAATTTATGGTTGGTATTACATTAAGCTCATTGTAGTTGGACTATCAAGGAGGGAACATCAAGGTCACACAATATTGTGACCAGGAGATAGAGAATCTAAGTATCAACAAGGTAAGTGGACAGAGGGAGGTAATACATCCGCTTCTAGACACCTTGCTATCTACATTGTCAAGGTATGTATATGTGGCATTAGTTATAAATACTTTCCTGTCAATATTTGAGTCCTTGATATCCTGGTCACAGAATATTCTGTGACCTTGTTTTTTTTCTCAGTATTCTAAAACCACGCCCCTTAAGGCCATTGTAAGCAGAACAAGGTGATAGGTGAAATGCTTGCAAAAGTCTCATCCACTGCAAATCCCTTGGGGTCACTTTACAGATATCATTTTTGTGTTCACTGCACCACTTCATATGGAGACCGCCAGTATACAAATCAACAGTCTTGCTCCATTGGGAACAGTCCAGTATGAAGTATCAGATCTCATCCCTTGGAAATGGTTCACACGCAGCCACAAACTGGTTTTAGCCTTGTTATACCTCATCAGTAACATGGATATGTACTATGGGGCTTATTAACAAGAGGTCTGCACCGCTAATATTTTAATTCTTTTGACACTCAGGTTGTGCAGACCTCTCAATCATATCTATGAGGCGATTCAAAGCTACCCTGTAGTAAGGCCAAGGCAGCACAAAGCACTGCATTGCCTTACTCTGCGTTAAGGAGATGTTCAATGAGCATTGCAGCAGGTGTTTTCACGCAGCACCCATTAATTTTGGCATGATGAGCAAAAAAACAATGGATTTAACCCAGAACTGAGACAGAGAGAGTTTTATACGTGTTGAACCTGTTCATCGTTATAGACCGTGAGCTGAAAAGCCAGCAGTTTCCCTGCTAGACTTTCATCTTCCTGCTGTGGTTGAGCAGCGATAGTGAAGAGTCTGGTGTGGTTGTCCGACGAGCAGTGGGGTAAAAAGGGAAGCTCTTGATAACATCTGGAAAGATATAGTGGACTGTAGGTAGGAGAGGGTGCTCTTGCTAAGGTTTTGGATGAGGTCTTAAGGTTTGAATGGGGGACGTGGGGCCTCATTTATGAGGCCCCTTGCGCCATCGGAACTTCACTTTTCATGAAGTTCCGTGGCGCAGAAGCCTGCGTGGTATTTATCAGGCAGCGGTACGCCAGTTTTTGTGGCGTACTGCTGCCTGATAAATATCAGTCCCTTTAACGCAGTGTTCTGCGTTAAAGGGGCGTGCAATGGGTGTTGCTGGGGGCGTTCCCAGCAACATCCATGGCCTTTTGACACTGCCCCAGATTTACGAGAAATCGTAACTCTGAAGCAGTGCCAAAAGCTTACGCCTCCCCAGGGGAGGCGTAAGGGAGGCGCAACAGGGAGAAATGTCTTTATTTCTCCTAGTATTTCCTTTTTCTATGTGTGCTGCATTCTACAGCACACATAGAAAGAGGAAAAGCCTCTTGTGATTATTTTTGTACAGAAAGGTTTCCCTTCCTGTACAAAAATAATCTTCCCCACAATGCAGGCACCCTTGCACCATTGTGCAAGGGTGCCTGCGCTGGCGCAGGCAGCCCATTGTGCGCTGGCGCAGGGGAAAAGGGCAGGAATGCTCCGTATCTTATAGATACGGCGCATTTCTGCCCTTTTCTTTTGCCGTAGGGAAGCACAGCAGGAAGGCCTGCTGCGCTTCCCTACGGCAAAAAGTAATAAATGAGGGCCGTGGATTCTAGTGACTCAGCTTCAGGGGGTCCAAGGGTACACTTGTTGAATCTAGGGGGCATATTACCAAGGGCATTATCGCTGCATTAGCTGGAATTTTTCCCGCTAATGCGGCGATAATTTTATCGCCCTATTACCAAGCTGTCGCTAACACCAGTTAGCGACAGCTTGTAGGCGATAGCGGCCATTTAGGGGCCCACTTTGCAGGTCAGCGATAATTATCGCTAATGACATGCAAAGTGGGCGTGACAGGGTGTTAGCGACTGAAAACAGTCGCTAACATCTCAAACTCCTATTAACAACTTTTGGAAATATTTGCGCTAAGCGCAAATATCTCCAAAAGCTAACGCCTGCTAAAAGCAGTTCTTAGCCATGTTATCCAATGGAAGGTGGATAACATGGCTAAGAGCATTGTCACGATAATGCATGAATATCGCTGATTTTTCAGCGATATTCATGCATTTCGCAGCATTTTTACCGCTTTTGAGATAAACCTTGATAATATCAAGGTATCTCAGCGGTAAAAATCATTGGTGCTCGGCGATATTTTTTCCCGCTAACCAAACAATAGCGATAATTATCGCTATTGCTTGGTAATATGCCCCTGTGTTTCCAAAGATGCAGAAAAGGAAGGTGGGGTGGGGGCAGGTGGGGATGTGTGTTTGAGGAACCGGAGAACCATGCATTCCTTCCTAGCTCTGGTCTTTAGCTGGTTTTAAAATTGTGAAAGATGTGCTGTATATTAGTGGGTAGACCTACTGTAGGAGAGTTGCTTGAGAAACAGGAAGAAGGGATGGTGTAAAATAAACCATGCCTATGGGTAAATAAACATGACCTTGGCACAATCAACAATTGTCTGGCCGTAGCGTATGCTGGTAAGGAAGTGTATTAAAAAAATATAACCTGAACTTTATTACATTCTTATGGTTAAAAAAAACAGATTTATGAAGGAATTAATGCATGAATTCAATGTGAAAAATCCCAGAAATGTGCTCCTGTGTCAAACGCTCCATAAATATTTCCTCCGTGCTGTGTCTCCAAATATTTGGGCGATCGAAGATTACAAAACTGTCATCTTTGCAGGTCATATTGGGAAAAGCAAAGAAAGGCGGTGCTCGTGCTACACTCAATTACTTTCTCGGGTCTATAGTGGGAGGCAAAGAGACCAACAGACTAGGGTTAGCAGACAAATCTCCAATATACAGTAAGAAAATTCCAAACCATTAATTCTCTTTATGTGCGCTGGAACTAAATGTATTACCCCATTACCATCCCGCACCCTCCTTGTATAGCAATTGCAAAGAATTTAAGCCACACCAGAAATTCCTGGGATTTCACGTTTTCAAATGGCAGGGACATTCATGATGATCATAAATATTACATTTACACAAATGAAGATGTGTCCTTATAGTAAATGAGTGGTACCTTGGGGTTCCAAAGCCATAGGGCCTCATTTATGAGAAATGACGCATCGCTGCGTGAAAGCAGCGATGCTTCACTTCTCAGTGCGCACTCCTTGCGTCATGATTGATGCCTCATATTTATAATATGACGCATCATGTCGCAAGGAGTTACAGAAATGTCAGTATTTCTGACTTATCTGTAGGCGCAAAAGTGATGCATTGCTGGAGTGTGTCACAAAAGTGACGCAACTCCAGCAATGTGTACTTTCACCTGGGCAAGTCCCATGTTGTTAGTGCCTGCGTCAGTCTTACGCCTGCCATGAAGCAGGCGTAAGATTTTGACGCATTAGCGGCCATGAAATGGCGCAGTGAAATCGTATAGATTTCACTGCGTCACTTCCATGACCCTTTCTTGCGTCAAAACGCCCCCTGCATACATTATACCTGGCGTAGGTATAATGTAGCGCAGGGGTTTACACAGTGACGTATCTAGGTAGATGCATCACTTTGTAAATATGGTGCAACAAAGCACATTTTTTACGCTGCTGGTGCGTCACAAAAAGTAACGCACCGGCGACGTAAAAGTGACGCACGGCCACATAAATGAGACCCATTAAATTTAGTTTGTTTCCCTTAGCAATCAGTTGTCAGTGATCTGATAAAAAAATGGCGGCTTAGAATTGCTATCCTGTTTCATGCTTCCATTTATTGATTGTTTCTTGCTCATCTGTGAGTCAGCCAATGAGTAGTTGCAGTATTTAGGATTATTCTGAAGTGTAGCTGCGAGAGGGCGTTAGTGGTGACAGATTACAAATCATCATGACATACAAATACGTTCTTCCCTGTACATTATATTATATTTACTTTTTCCAACGTGTTTTAATGGGCCTAACATCGAAGGCGAATGGCATTGCAAGCTAGCCTTTCTTTATTACTCTCAACATATGACTAACTGAATTAAGCAATCACTCTGAAGCAAGGTCACATGTATTTGTTTTGAGTTAGGTTGACCTGAGATCCTTGATGCTAAAAGTGAGTGTGCATCAGCAAAACATTAAATACACAGATTACATGCTCATGGTTAATAATTCATTGGTATAGTTAGTCCTCTCAGTCATAGTGTGGACTTCCCCCAAATATTTTGCCTTCTCCCTTCCTGCTTTGCTGAATTTGTTCTTTACAGCCTTAGGACTCTGTGCACTTTACTACTGCTAGCCAATGCTATAGTGCTTGTGGTCACTCTGTAAAACATGGTAACATTGGCCTACACCTGATTGGCATATTTGGCTAACTAGTATAGTAAATATATATATATATATATATATGTATATATATATATATATATAAATATATATATATATATATATATATATATATATATATATATATATATATATATATATATATATATATATATATATATATATATATCGATCTTTCTGTGTGGCGTGGCGTGGTTGCACTTTCTGCTGCGTTTGCATTGGACTTCACGAAATATTTTGTGCCTTACTAACTTCCGAGGCACTGAGTAAAGCCCCTCCTCAAGAAGTGGCGAGAAGCGGCAGGAAGTGATTGGTTCCGTGACCCGGAACCGGATTCAGCACTCTGGTTGGAGAAAGCAGCGAGAAGCCCCTGCGGAGGAAGCACACGCCGAATTTTGACCAGAGGAGTCCAGTGTCTGAACGTTACGGGGACATCTCGACATCCAGGTTAAGGTACGGTGGCTAATATACCGCAGTGAGGAGTGTGCACGTTGCAGTCACTGGGAAGCTTCTCATATTGACTGAATACGTTTGTTGTTAGAGTTTGCTTCACGAGCCTAAATTCACCATGTCAGCCGCCGTGTTAAGGAGTAGGGAGCAGGCTGCTGAACTTGTATTTGTCACCCCGGCTGGGGGGGCAACAGCTTCCACGTCTATGGGAAATTCTGCTGGCGCCATAAATCCAACGGCGCGCGATTTGTTCCGCAAGCTGGAAAAACTAATGAAGAAAGAGACTTCCAAGTGGTGGGAGAACAAATCCCTATCAATGTATCTGGAAGTCGGGCGTGTACCACGCGGTCTCCGCATCACCCTAGCCCCTAGTTACGAAGCTCCGGACCCTCGTATGCTCGAGGAATGGGCAGCGTCTAATTTGGAATCCTCGGCAAAACTGATGCAAATCCTAATCAAATATGCTGAGAGTGATCAAATGAAAATACAAGACAAAATCGTAATGGTAGAGGCGGAACTGGAAAAACTGGGTGACGACGAAACAAATATGAAAAAGCTAAGAGAAGAAATGGAATCCCGACTACAAAAGGAGGAAGATATTATCAAAAAGCGCAAAGCATTCAAATTTGAGAGGGACAGGTTGGACTACCTCAATGGGTGCATCTTCACGTTTGCACGTAGATTTGAAAAAAATGACAATCACCAGAACTCTAGAGGGAGCAACAAACGTGCTAACAACACTAAAGGCAATGTTAGTTCAGCCTCCTCAGTGAGTTTAAGCTCTACGGAAGGCAGTGAATTCGAGAGTGAAGTAAGAAGTGCACCATTGGGGTTTACAGTACTAACACCCGCACAGGAGGTGAGTCGCCTGTGCGAGGCAAGACGAGAAACCCTAAGACCACGAGTTGCTTTTGCTCAACCAGAAAAAACGCAAACAGGAAACGAGCAGAGCGACGCAAGCGCCACAAAGAAAGGTGGAACAACCAAGAAGAGAACAAATCGGAAGTGGTCCCACAAAAAACGGGGGAACCAACAGGGAGCCCCTCAATAGTCAATTTAACAAACATTGTTTTGAGCCCGAAGGAAACGAAGATACTTGCCCTTGGGCTTTCCTACTGTGCACCACAGACCTTTGATTACGCTGGCACACGTATGGATATATATAGGTTTGTGAGGAAGCTTAAATTGACTAAATTTCATCGTTTGCGACCAAAACCAAGCGAAGAGGAGACCGCTGTAACTCTAAGCCCCGATCTACTTATTGCTGGGGATGCCTCCTCCTTGGAGGAAATCTGGGAACTACAAACGGAACAGAGTGCGCCAAACTCTGATATACCAACTATGACTACCATCACCAGTACTGGTAGAGGAAAAGCGACTACACCTTTCAGGCCGAGATCTACTTTCAACCCCATCTCAGCACATGATAACTTGGATACATACCAAGATCTGATGGTGGAGGATCTTAAGAAACTCTACATTAGTACAAACAAAAAGAGCCAAGCCATCGCACAACAGAATCAAAATTATAATCTATTGGTGAAAAAACTCAAGTCTGAAGAGAACCTAGTTGTGAAACAGGCCGACAAGGGGGGCAATATTGTCCTTTGGACTAGAGACAATTATATAGCTGAGGCTGAAAAACAACTCAGCGATACTGCCTGCTATCGCAAAACCAATATATCAGTTGTGAAAATGGCTTGGAACGACTTAAATGCAAAATTGATGGGTTGGCGCAGCTGTGGTTTGATTTCCATGGAGGAATTTAAGTTCCTTAAAAAAGAATTCCCGGTGATTCCAACATTCTACCTCCTGCCAAAAATTCATAAGGACCCTCTTATGCCGCCAGGGAGACCGATTATATCGGCAATTGACAGTGCAACGGAAAATCTATCCAGGTACATCGATTTCATTCTGCAAGAATGGGTCAAGGGGCTGAACTCTTACATCAGAGACACAAGTGATTTTTTGAGCAAATTATCTCAACATGTTTGGAATGAGAATTACCTATTGATGACACTGGACATCTGTTCACTTTATACATCTATTAGGCATGTAGATGGCTTAAAAGCAACCCAATACACAATGTGCAGCACAACAAGATGCTAATGGGGATGCTCAACATATGCTTGCAACAGAATTTCTTTATGTTTGGGGGTCAGACCTATCAGCAACTCAGAGGGGTGGCCATGGGGTCTTGCTTCTCCCCCAGTTTCGCGTGTCTCCACATGGGACTGTGGGAGGAGCAAACCCTGATGGGACAGCACAGACAACTAATGGAACAACATGCTATTCTGTACCTCAGATATATCGATGATTTGTTTTTTATCTGGAGGGGTTCCATGGAAAGTGCTACTGATTTTGTCAACAAACTGAATGTGAATGATCTAAATCTTCAATTCACTTCAACAATCAGTGATGTCTCAGTTAATTTCCTGGACGTAGAGGTATATTTTGCAAATAAAAGAATTGAAACTAAGCTGCACAGGAAAAGTACCGCTGGGAACACGGTACTACATGCCTCCAGTAGCCACCCTCGTCACCTTATTCATAGCATCCCCTACGGGGAGATGCTAAGAATAAAACGCATCTCTAGCAACGATGAAGAGTGTAGAACAGCTCAACTACAGTGTAAAATGCGATTTCTAGACAGAGGGTATAGCACTAAAATGATAGATGCTGCTATTTTGAAGACCACAAAAGTAGCAAGAGAACATTTACTACAGAAATGTCCTGAGGTAAATAACACAGCTGAAATGCCAACAACAGAAAAAATCCAGTGCAGGGCTATAGTAACATACAGCCAACAACACGCTGAGATTCAGAAAATTTTCTCCAGAAATTGGAATCTCGTACAAGGAGATCAAACAATTGGTGATCTAGTAAAAAATCAACCAGAGATCACATTCAGAAAATCCCCTTCCTTAGGCAGTGCCATTGTCAATAACACCTTGGACGTTCCAAAGAAATGGTGGGAACGCATTACAGGCTTTAAAAAGTGCCAGATCTGTAAAGCCTGCAAGCACGCCATAAAAAAGACCCATTACACGAGCCCTTTCCATGAGAAGCCTATTAAGATCCGACAGAAGCTAGGATGTAAAACCGAGTTTGTGGTCTATATCTTGGTGTGCCCATGTGGCCTCCAATACGTAGGCAGTACTCGCCTTCCAGCACACAAACGCATCCTTCAGCATCTCAGGGCTATCTCTGGAAAAGACCAGGCTTATCCAGTAGCTCGACATTTCGAGAAATGTCATAACAGCAACCCCGAAAAGCTACAGTATTACTTGGTGGACTCAGTCCTACCTTTGAGGAGAGGGGGTGACAGAGACAGCAAATTGCGTCTACTGGAAACCCGCTATATCCTCGAGCTAAATAGTAAACATCCTGGGGGGCTAAACAGCACTGAGGACCTTTATACTTGCTTATAAAAGGCTCCTAGTTTCCCATATCAGAGTGGACAGTACATTGATGAAACGATCTAACTGTATGAGTTGTGGTTCAACAGCCTGCATATTTTAAACTGATGAGATATTATTGAATAGTTTTCATTATAATTTTCTGCACGAGCACTTTATATTTTTGTTTCTACTTAGCAACCCGCTGGGAGGTACATAGCAATACACTCTTCGTTTGATAATTAACTGATAATATATGCATTCCTTACCCACTTGGGTATGATTTCCTATACTATGCTAGTAACTGAGATATTTGGTTTACTACAACTTTTATCAGTCAGTAGCTTTCAAACATTGATAAAATGTCTATATAAATATACAGAGATTATATGAGTCATCGCTCAAAATGAGTGTTTACAAGTCGAATTGGTGTAAATATCTATGCGAATTTTGCACATGTTGTATATATATGAAATTAGAAGTATTATTTTTTATATATTTATACACATAGACTTATATTTTTGATAAACTTAACTGGTTTTAGCAATTCTTGCTTGTAAATAATGAAATATGTCATATAGTTGCCTCAAGGTATAGAAATGTAATTTTTATCATGCTAACTGACTGGTTGTTTATTTAATATTGATGTATATTCTATATACTGGCATAGTTGGTTGTTGGGAGATTAACAAGGGCACTGCGCCCAGCATTATTTTGTGAGGTATACCCCTTTAATGATGACAGGATGTACTATCAGTCATGTGACCAAAATGCTATTTAAAAGTACCTTCTTCCTCCTTCTCATGACATGTGATCAAGCCTCGGCTGAGGCGAAACGCGTCATGGCGACTGGTGGGCTGTTTATTCTCCACGAATAAATGCACTAACAACTGAAGCACGGAGTCTGTGGCTTTACTCGATCTTTCTGTGTGGCGTGGCGTGGCGTGGTTGCGCTTTCTGCTGCGTTTGCATTGGACTTCACGAAATATATATATATATATATATATATATATATATATATATATATATATATATATATATATATATATATATATATATATATATATATATATATTATTCACCAAAGGTCCAAAAGCTTTTAGAGAGCGCACACACGGCAAACTGAACCTTCTGGCTTTCACTTCCTGGTATGAACTAGCACAGTTGTTCGCTGGTAACATATGATAGAACTGACGCGTTTCTAGGCTGCTGTCTTTCATCAGAGGTCGCTCTTGGAATGACAAAAACAGGCAGTTCTGGTATACTTTATTTATAGCATGCCCCGCCCTCAGTGGGTTTGACTCTTTCGGTGCATGCTGGGTCTCGTAGTCCCTCCAGAACAATTAGTACCTTCAGTAGGTCCTGCTATGAAGTCATCACTTTCCAAGCATATTTTCTCCACCCTCAGTGGGCCCCAGAGCAAGGGGCAAGGTATTTTCGCCACAGTTCGTCGTGCCGAAAAACGGGTCCGGATTCAGTTCCGACCCTCGGCCTCCTTTGATTACCATGGACGGTGCTGCTCTCAGCGACAGGACTGCCGCTTAGATAAATTATTCACCAAAGGTCCGAAAGCTTTTAGAGAGCGCACACACGGCAATCTGAACCTTCTGGCTTTCACTTCCTGGCATGAACTAGCACAGTTGTTCGCTGGTAACATATGATAGACCTGACGCGTTTCTAGGCTGCTGCCTTTCATCAGAGGTCGCTCTTGGAATGACAAAAACAGGCACGACGAACTGTGGCGAAAATAACTTGCACCGTGTGTGCGCTCTCATAGGTTTCAGGCCTTATATAGTTAGGAATTAGCATTTAAAAAAACATTGAAATTGCTCCTATATAGTTAGTTGTACTAACTATATTTCGCGCACCCGCAATCCACTGCTGATGATGTCACATATTACATCATTCATGACATGGTCAGTGACATCTGAAATGACATCACTGATGACATTATCGAGTGACTGTATGTTTCTGTAAAGATTAAATATGTTTTACGTATTGAAGAATGAGTGGATGTATAAGTGTCTGGATGAAGGATTTAGTAGGTGCCTGACTGACTGTATGAGTGAGTGATTAATTTTGTCTTACTGAATGCATGGGTTAGTGACTAAACTCCCTGAATGTGTGCATCAGTATGTCTGTTGTTGTGTAAGCTGCTGCATGTGTTGATCAGTAGCTATATGAGTGGCTATATGGGTTATTGATTGGTTGCCCAAGTATTTGTATGGGAGACTGAGTGTGTGTGTGGGTGGCTGGGAGGTGTGTGACTCTGTGCATAGATGTGTGAGCAGTTGATTCACTAGGTGTATGGGTTCAATAGTGCATGTGGAAACAGGTGTATGGGCGGTTGACTGTGTGCATGTGTGTGTTGGTGAGTGAATGGATATCTCAGTGCTGCATGTCTAAGTAAGTACATATGTAAAACACAGTGCATGTGAGAGTTGGCATATATAAATGACTATACATGAGAGCCAGTGATTGTGCGAGTGGCTGTATGGATCATTGTGCACTTGTATCAGTGATTGTATAATAGAGTAAGTATGTGTTAGTATTTGTTTGAATAAGTAAGGTGTTGTGTGTATAACTGTATAGTTGAGGAAATGGAAGTGTGATTGATTCTTTGCATGACTGACTAGGTGTGTGAGTAACTCCATGGATGAGTGGCAGTGTGTGAGTGTCTGTATAGGGGTATGAGTGCTTATGTTAGTGTTGTATTGATGAGTGACTGTATGTATGAGTGATTCTATGGGTGAATAAGTGGATGTGTGTGTAAACCTAGCAATCAGTGAGTGCGTATGTAGTAACTGGTATTGGTGTGTCAATGGTTTCAAGAATGGTAGTCTGGATTTAACACTGGGTGTATCAAAGGTTATATTAGAGTGTAAGGAGGTGCATCATATTATCACATGAATTATGTCATCAGTGATTTCACTGACCATGTCATGAATGATGTAATATGTGGCATCATCAGCAGTGGATTGCGGGTGCGCGAAATATAGTTAGTACAACTAACTATTTAGGAGCAATTTCAATGGTTTTTTAAATGCTTATTCCTAACTATATTAGGCCTGAAACCTATGTTTTTTTCAGTGAATTTCAAAGGTTTTTTATATGCTAATTCCTAACTATATAAGGCCTGAAAACTATGGTTTTTTCAGTGAATTTGCAAGGTTTTTTAAATTCTAATTCCTAACTATATAAGGCCTGAAACCTATGGTTTTTTCAGTGAATTTGCAAGGTTTTTTAAATGCTAATTCTATCAGCGGATAACGTTTAAATATGTTAATATCCTTGTGGGACCTCCTGAGCAGCCCTAGGGGGTCAGGGTGTTTGTAACCTGCCACCTTTTTGCATTCCACAAGTTTGTTTTTCTGCTTCTTTTGTACCTCGGTCTACCTAGCACAAGATGAATGCCAACACTTCCAGGTTAGAAGTGTTGACAGCCAATGAGCATGCTGCTTTTCTGTGAAATAATTAAACAACATGGGGTGGTGATGGACAGAGTTTCTGAATTAAGCAGAATACTCTCACCCAGTCAAGAGATCAGGGCTAGATCCAACACCGTTTTTTAGCTCACTGCACCATCCCAGCTTAGAACTTGGCTGTATGCAAATTAGTCTGTTCCTGTCCCAGTGCATGATGGGAACAGGGCAAACCAAACTACAAAGCCAATTCTTTCACTGGGAAGGAAACAAGCTTCCGGGGACCGGTTTCTGGCATTACAGCCGTCTTCGGCCCGGCTTGCTTGAATCCTGATGGTGCAATGAGCAAGGGACTCACATCTGAGTATACCCTTCCACGCTTATGGTGGACAAAATAATTAAACAACAAGGGGTGGTGATGGACAGAGTTTCTGAATTAAGCAGAATACTCTCACCCAGTCAAGAGATCAGGGCTAGATCCAACACCGTTTTTTAGCTCACTGCACCATCCCAGCTTAGAACCTGGCTGTATGCAAATTAGTCTGTTCCTGTCCCAGTGCATGATGGGAACAGGGCAAACCAAACTACAAAGCCCATTCTTTCACTGGGCAGGAAACAAGCTTCCGGGGACCGGTTTCTGGCATTACAGCCGTCTTCGGCCCAGCTTGCTTGAATCCTGATGGTGCAATGAGCAAGGGACTCACATCTGAGTATACCCTTCCACGCTTATGGTGGACAAACTAATTAAACAACAAGGGGTGGTGATGGACAGAGTTTCTGAATCAAGCAGAATACTCTCACCCAGTCAAGAGATCAGGGCTAGATCCAACACCGTTTTTTAGCTCACTGCACCATCCCAGCTTAGAACCTGGCTGTATGCAAATTAGTCTGTTCCTGTCCCAGTGCATGATGGGAACAGGGCAAACCAAACTACAAAGCCAATTCTTTCACTGGGAAGGAAACAAGCTTCCGGGGACCGGTTTCTGGCATTACAGCCGTCTTCGGCCCGGCTTGCTTGAATCCTGATGGCATATAGCCAGGTTCTAAGCTGGGATGGTGCAGTGAGATAAATAACGGTGATGGATCAAGCCCTGATCTTTGGACTGGGTAAGAGTGGTCTGCTTAATTCAGACACTCTGTTCATCACCACCCCCTTTTCTGAATCGTTTTTGGCCACTATAGGTGTGGCAGGGTATACTCAGACATGAGTCCCTTTCTCACTGCACCATCAGGATTCAAGCAAGCCGGGCCGAAGACGGGTGAAATGCCAGAAACCGTCCCCGGTAGCTTGTCTCCTTTCTGGTGAAGAATTGGCTTGGTAGTTTAGTCTGCCCTGTTCCCATGATGCACTGGGCCAGGGACAGACTGATTTGCATATAGCCAGGTTCTAAGCTGGGATGGTGCAGTGAGATAAATAACGGTGATGGATCAAGCCCTGATCTTTGGACTGGGTAAGAGTGGTCTGCTTAATTCAGACACTCTGTTCATCACCACCCCCTTTTCTGAATCGCTTTCCTGTGAAAGGCATGCTGATTGGCTGCCACTGTCTGTCAACACTCCAAACCAGGAAGTGTTGGCAGCCATCTTGTGCCTCGGTAGAACCAAGGCACAAGAAGCAGGGAAACAAAGGTGCACAACACGGAAAGGGGGCAGGGTGAAAGTACCCTGACCCCCTAGGCCTGCTCAGGGGTTCCCACAAGGCCCCCCCAGGCCCCCCCAAAAAAATTCTGAAAATCGCAGGGGTACACACACGTACGCGTACCGTACAGAGTACAGTAATCTTACAGTAAGCTCACTGTAAGCTTACTGTACTCTGTACGGTGCGCGTACCCCCGTGATTTTCTGAAAACAAAATATTTTTGGGGGGCCTGGGGGGGCCTTGTGGGACCCCCTGAGCAGGCCAAAGGGGTCAGAGTGCTTCTATCCTGCCCCCTTTTTGAGTTCTACACGTTTGTTTTTCTGCTTTCCTGTGCTTCAGTCTACCGAGGCACAAGATGGCTGCCAACAATTTCTGTTTTGGAGTGTTGACAGACAGTGGCAGCCAATCAGCATGCAGCTAATACTCGGGAAGGTACAGAGTACGGTAAGCTTACGTACACTCACGGTGTCCCACATATATATATATAATTTGGGAAAATTCAATTTTCTCAACAACTACTGAAGCGATTTTCACAAAATATAAAAAAAGGCACTACTGCATACCAGTCCCTACCATTTTGCCAAGTTTGGTGTAATTCCATTCAGCCGTTTGGGCTGTAGCCATGTCTAAAGGTCCTATGGAACATTGCATTGGGCTACATTTCACATTCAATTTTTTCAAAAACTACTGGAGGGATTTACACCAAACATACAAAAGGCACTGCTGCCTACCAGTCCCTACCATTTTGCCAAATCTGGTATAATTCTGTTCAGCCAATCGAGCTGTAGCCTTGTCAGAATGTCCCTAAGGAAATTAACATGGGGAAAACATGTTTTGGGACCCCCTTTTTCTCGGCCCCCGCTTGACGAATCCCCCCGAAACTTTAGGGAAGGAGCGGAGCGCAGCGAGGCAAATTTAAGGAAAATTACAGGCAGATCCCTCAATTGGCGCCAAAGTTATTTCCAATAGAATGTTCTGAATTTCCTATGGTAACTAGGTCCTAACTATATATACCTACTGGCGACCGCCAGTAGGTAATATATATATATATATATATATATATATATATTTTTATATTCTTTTTATTATAAGCAACATCACCAAGGCATAGTTCTTCCAGTTGGTATACATATTCATTAATAACCAACAAGTTACAATCCCAGTACATTGTCACATTGATAATTGAAGCATCATATTCGCATACAGAACCCCACATGTCATAAACTTCACCCTCCCTAAAAATTATTTCCCAAATCTCCATCAACCTGCACCTCCGGTGGTTCACAAATATTTCCCCTAAATGCATTCCAGGCCCCCCAGATCTTGCTCCATTTCCGAGGGCAACCTCGATTGATAAATACCGTTCTTTCTGCCACCATTGTCGCTGCCATGTTTGTACACCACGAGGTGAGTGTCGGCACCTCCATTGCCCCCCGTTTCTGCGCAATTTTTTGTTTAGCGACCATTATCCCGAGCTTGGCCCAATCTTGCCCAGGGTGTGTAAGGTCATTGGGTTCCCACATATTTAACAAGCATCTCCTGGGCTCTGGGACCCTCCTCCCCGCAACACCTCAGACAGTATGGGTGTGATGTTCTACCTATTTTATACAGGGTGACTCTGGTGTAATAGGCCCGATGCAGAATTTTAAGCTGTACTAACCGGTGGCGTGAGGGAATGCCCACCTCACTCTGTGAAGCCAGTGCCTCCTGCCATGCTGCGTAGTCAATGTCACCGAGCTCGTGTGACCATTTTTCCCTAAGAGTCGCCATGGGATCTGGAAGATTGTTAATTAATTTTCGGTAAGTGAATGACGTGGCCCTTTTATGCATACATTCTGTCAGTAATCTATCTTTGAGAGGCGAAGCCTCTGCGACCTTGGTACCTGGTGGTAAGGCTGCTGTCAGAGCATGCTTTATTTGCATGTATCTAACGATTTCTGCGGGTGCTAACTCGTATTGTTGCTGGAGGTGTTTAAATGTTACTGCGTCCCCTTTGGGCCACATGTTCCCTACCGTGGAAATGCCAATAGCCCCCCACTGCGTGAAGCCCTTACTATTCCTAAGCCGTCCCAGTTGTTTTGTGTCCCAAAGGGGGGTGAGTTGGGTTACTATACCGTGCCGGCCCAGTCTCACCTGTGCAGCATGCCATATAGTAAACATGTTTTGCGTGTCCTACTAGTGACTTGGCTTGCTTCTTGTCGCAGAGGGCAGACAACATATTTCCTGGTCCCAGTATCGATCTGTCAGCCTTAAATGCAGGGTCTGCCTGAGGAGCTTGTATCCACTGGTTGACAAATTTTTGCTGCGCCGCCCAGTAATTTAACTGTATATTTGAGAGCGCTATTCCCCTGTCTTACCAGCCGCGAAGCAACTTGGCTTGCGCAATGCGTGCCGGTTTTTGTCCCCATAACAGGCTGGAAACCTGGATCACTATGGCTTTAAAATAGCTTGGAGGCACTGGGAACGGCGTATTTTCCAGTGCATATACAAACCGAGGCAGCACCATTATTTTAAACAGCGCTGCCTTAAACAACAGCGTTAGCGGCAACTTTCCTCAATGTGTTGTATCCTTTTTAAGATGCTCCAGCGGTGGCAACAGTTTCTTTTTAAAGAAGTCGTCTGGGTTAGGTGTGATGTAGATCCCCAAATATTTAAATGCATCGTTCGTGATCAAGAGTGGACAGTCTTTCGGTAGCAGCGGTGGTGGGCCGTGTAGAACATATAGTATAGATTTTGACCAGTTGATAGTGTAGACCGACGCCCATCCAAAGAGTTCACATATATTCAGGAGGACCAGTATGGAATGCCTGGGAAGTGTCATATATAATAAGACGTCATCTGCATACAACAAGATGTGGTCTTCCCATTCTCCCATCCATTGAATACCCTTTATCATTGGCTCCCACTGAATCCACGCCGCCAATGGCTCAAGTACCAGATCAAAAAGCAGCGGGAACAGGGGACAGGGGACAGTCTTGGCGGGTGCCCTGTGCCAGAGGAAAGTCATCAGAGATGTGTCCATTAGCCGTTACATGAGCTACCGGATTCGTGTATAGGAGACGGACCCACGCACAGAATTTAGGGCCGAAGCGATGAAGAACTGCGCACGAGAACGGCCACTCGACCATATCAAATGCCATTTTAGCGTCCAGGGAGAGTATGACCGCCGGCTCCTGAAGGTATGGGATAGGTGCCATCACACATGCAGGCACCTCAAGTTTAGTGCAATATTTCTGCCTGGCATTAAGCAGGACTGATCTGGATGGATCAGGGTCGTAAGGTGTGGTGTCAGCCTGACCGCCAGCAGCTTTGCAGGAATTTTGGCCTCTGCGTTAATCAATGATATTGGGCGATATGAGGTGCATTCTTCAACTGGCTTTCCCAGCTTGGGTATCACCACTATTGTGGCCATTTGCTGATCAAAGCGGCAACTCGCCTCGCTGCAAGCAGTCAGTCTACATGTGCAGTAGGTGTGGGGCAATAATCCCCGCCGTCTTCTTATAGATTTTAACAGGGATGCCGTTAGGTCCTGTCGCTTTGCCCGATTGTAATGCCCCGATTGCCCCCTGCAGCTCCTCTATCGTGAGGTCCGCCTCAAGTGTGGAGTCTGCGTCTGGGGTGAGCCTAGGCATGTTGATATCTTTTATGTAGGACAGTGTCTCTTCTACTGTCATCCCGGAGGATGACGTATATACCTGTTGGAAATGTTGTGCCAATGAGTGAACTTTTGTGTGCGGGTCTGTTGTAATTTGCCCTTCCTCCATCTGAATCCTCGCTATTCACCTATTACTCTGTTCCCTTTTAACCAGCCATGCCAAAAGCTTCCCTGCTTTGTCCCCTGTTTCATATATCTTATGCTGGGTGGCCGTCAAACACGACCTGATCAGGTCTTCGATGAATGCCTTATGCTGTTGCTGCGCAAGAAACAATTTCTGGGATGTAGCCGGTGTTGGATCTTTAGAATGATGGGCTTCAGCTTCATGTAATACTATTTCTAGATCGTGCAGTTCCTGCTGTTTCTCCCATTTGTTCCCCGCAATAGAGACAATGGCCTGCCCCCTGAGGACCGTTTTGTACGCTTCCCACAGAGTAGTTGGGGAATCGACTGACATAACATTCTCCTGGAAGTAGTGTTTTGTCGCAGAGACAACAGCTTTTTTGATTTGTGGGACCTGTAAGTAGCCAGTGAAGATGGGATATATTCGTCGCCTAGTCGTGTGGTGGTATGTGTACTGTAGTACCACAGGGGAGTGGTCAGATATACCTCTGGGTCTTATCTCTATATTGTCAATATTCTTTAAGCAATCTGCTGAAGCAAGGAAGTAGTCTATACTAGATAAACTATTGTGTACCCCAGAGTAGAAGGTGAACTGTTGTGTCGTAGGGTGATACCATCTCCATACATCAGCTAGCCCAAGTGCTTCCATGAAACCCCCAAGGTAGGATATGCCGGGTGCATGAGCCTTCGCAGGGTGCTTGTCCAGGGTACCATCCACAGTTGCATTAAAGTTCCCCCAATCAACAGTCCCCCTTCCGGAAGATCAAGTAGGAACTCACTAAGAGCTGGAAGCATTATTCCATGCAGTGCGGGAGGAATGTAGACTGAGACAATATTTATAGAATGCCCTTTCCATTGAGCCACCGTGTTCACCCGTTTTTGTATTGACACTATCAGTGGGGATTGTCTTTTAACGAAGAAACCCACTCCCCTTCAGCCAGAGAAAAATTCCGAGTGGACTATCATTTTAAACCCTCATCTCTCCAACGCCATGAATGCTGTACCATTAAGGTGCGTTTCTTGCAATAGGGCCACTGTTGGGGAGCACCGCTTTAAACTCTGTAAAACTAAACCCCGCTTTATTTTGTCACCCTGACCATGTACGTTCCAAGTAAGCATTGTCAGGGGCGTCACCTGAGTTGTGGGGTACTTTCCGGGGTCAGGGGCTGCTCGAGGTCGTGCTTTCATAATTGATAATAAGTTCTACTAGCGTTGGGGATTCCCATATGTACTGTGGTTGCAGCATGCCTGGAAGTTTCACTAAGAACTAACAAAGAAAACAAACTTAACCAAAAAAAAAACATCCCCTCCTCCTCGACCCCCACCCTCCCAACAGTTGGAGAAGAATGTCTCCACCTTCCTTTCCTGGTCAACTCCCTCCCGAACCCCAAACCTTTCGGAATTAAAGAACGGGCTACAAAGAAGAGTTCCTTAAGGTATTGCTTCCGGTGTCTTTTAGGGAAGTCATTGTACACAGGGGATAAATGAAGCTGATACATCCCACCTAGTACCAAGTGGGGACAAGTCCTCCCCCATTGTACTTGCGTCTGTTCAATTATCACATTTTGGGTAACCCATATAATGTACATAGAACCAGGTTTTCCCAACTACAACCACACGCAGCCTTGCCAGGAACAACATGGAGTATGGAAGTTCTCTGCGTCTGAGTTCTTTCTTTACTTTAAAGAAGCTCTTGCACCGCTACAACACAGCTGCCGTATAGTCGGGAAAGAAGGAGATCACTGAGTTCTGGATCCGCAGTGGGGGGGGGCCACCCTCGCAGTTTGTAGTATAACATCCCAATCGCGGAAGTTGAAAATGCGGGCCAGGACAGGTCTGGGGGGCGCACCAGGCTTAGGCTTACCACCGGGCATTCTAGACGCCCTTTCCACTGATAAATAATTGGAAAGTCCTCTGGGTTGTAGCCTGGTTTTTATTAGTTCCTCGACATAGAGTTCCATAGTTGTACTCCCTTTGATTTCGGAAATTACTGTGATTCTTACATTGTTACCCCGCATCAGCGCTGGGGCCTGTACCTTCACGGGTGGGCGCCACTTAGCCCCTTCACTGCGGGCTCCCCCCAGGCGGCAGATCAGTGCCGCAGGGAAGCGCGACGCCAGGAAATGAGGTCCATGTTCCGCCCCCTCAGTCTGCTTGGGCACCCGCCACAAGTCCCGCTGCGATCGGGATTACACTTAAGTCCCTGGCTGCAGGCAGATGCAGGCAGATGCACAGGCCGCTGTATGCAGGTCCCACCTCTCGACGTCTCGGAGCTCCCGCAGGTCAGCAAAATGGTGTATTCGGTGCCCCCAGCTGTTCACTCACTGTTGGTGTCCGTGAGGTAGGAATATTAAGTCGGATAATTGCCTGATTTTAAGGGGATTCTACTTCCCTCCCCGGAGCTTCACTAGAATGCGGCCATCATGATCGGCTGCAGGCCACGCCCCCTGTAAATATATTTTTAAATCTACAAATGGAAATAAATCTAACAAAAGAGTGCACGCCGCCTTGGATTCAGTGGTCTGATACTAATTGTAGAATTGATGGCCACAAGAATCTTCACTGCACATAGTTTGAATGTGTCCTAAATTGCTTAAAATTTTGCGTGTTGTCTTGAAACCCCTATTTTTGTAGATTGGCATTAGATCAGCTCACCAGGCCCTTATTAGGTCCTTATCGGGTGAGTCGATTCAGTTGCTATGCCATTTGATTGTATTATTTTTAAATACCTCGGCCTCAAGAGAATTTTTTGCACTTTTTGATATTCTGTAGAACGTAGTGTTCATGCTGCTACAGTAATAATTAGTACTGTAATAACTGAAGTTATCATGTTATAGTAATTTTAATGCACTTTATAATCGGTTTGCACAATGAAATTATTTTTTATTGCACGTTGACACTTTAATTTCCAATGCCCTAGCCCAAGTCTGATAGTTGCTATGCCAATTGATAACATTTTTAGATACAGTATAAAAATGTTTGGTACAGACTGTTTGAGATGTATTATATTTACATCAGGTGGCCTCAAGTGAATTTTTAGAAGTCTTTTTTACGCCTATTTGCACTGTTTAGAATTTAGTGTTCATACTGCCAGGGTAATAATTTGTACTGTAATAACTGAAATGATCTTGTTGTAGTAATTACTGATGCACTATATAATCAGTTTCCACAATAGAATTACTATTTATTGTATGTTGGCAGTTTAATATGCAATTACATAGCCTATGTCTGATACATTTTTATAATTTCTTTTTTTTGTATAATGTTCGCTGAACTTGATTGTTTTCATGATATAATTGTGAATTTTTTTGAAATTGTTAATAATATCTGTGGTACAGTTTTTAAATATTGTGCGATTGTGAAGATAATTTAATTGCAATTATTTTTGTTAATCAAGCAATAAAGATCTTATTAATATTAGTAAGATCTGAATAAGGTGGTACACCATATACCCATGGCTGGTAAATGTATCCATTGAGCCTGTAACATTATTCTGCCACCCCCTTAAGCCATGTCTAAGGCCTGCCATTGTGGTCTGAGTGCAGTTTTAAACTGCCAATTTGAGCTAGAAGAATAAACATTTTGCCAGGCCTAAAACCCCATTTTAAGACTGACAATTAAATGTCCTGGTAGTGAAAAACTCACAAATTCATTTTCACAGAGGACTACCTCTTTCATGGGAAACAGTGGGTTACCTTATTACATTTCATAACTTTTTGCAGTTAGAAATGTCATAGTTGGTGTCTGAGGAATTGTAATGTAAACCCTCTTTAATGGTAAAGTAGGATTATAAATCACATTTCTGAAATTGCCACTTTGAGAAAGTTGACATTTTCTTGTCCTAACCATTTAGTGCCTGTACCTGTTTCCTCTGTGACATATCTAGGTGCAGGTGGCGGTTGGGCTTTGTGTATTCCTCTCAGACAGGCATACACTAGAATAACTTGGTGTTGGGAGGATGTGTCATTCTGGCAGGAGGAGGAGCTTTGAACAGCCCAACTTGCACTTCAAAGACACTGTCTCAGCTCATGCACAAAAAAATGCACACTAGCATATGTTGACTACAGAAAGCCTGGGAGCAGGGCAGGGAGGCAGGAATGTCCAGACACATCTGTGGGGGGAAAACTACACAAGTTTCTTCCACTTAAAAGCTGGCACCAGGCATAACATTTTAGACTCTCAGACCCACACATTTTGAACTACAGAAGGACTCTCCAAGGACTGCCCTGCTGCATGTGGCCTGTTCTGAACGTCAGAGGACTGCCCTGCTGCACTAAGAGGACTTTCCTACTCCCTGGAGACTGCCCTGTGCCCTTAAAGGACTGCCCTTCTGCCTGAGACCTTCTTTTTCTGCTTGGACCCAAGACTTCCAGAGTGACTCCAATGACTAATTGCCTGGCCGAGTGATCAGAGCCACAGGGACAGAAAAGTCTCCAATATTCTTGAACCCCCTTCTGGACCCATCCTGAATGAGTTTTGACCCTTGTTAGGGTGCCCCTTCCGTTTTAGATCTTTGGCAGTAGAGGTAAAGTTGTCCAGTTATTCCAAAACCAACATTTGGGACCTAGAAACGTTTCTGCCAAAAAGTACTCTGCGGAACTGAAAGGAGACCGGGACCCAGGTGAACGGCGATCTACCCAAGGTACATCGCCGGTCGGCTTAACTTTGCAGAATTATTCCCCTCAGCAGAATATCCTGTTCAGTGGAAAGGGGCTGAAGTATACTGGTGGTGCCACTGCGGTACTGCCGATCCTATTCCGAGTTGCATTTCCACTGCCCATTTCATGGCGGTGAGTTCAAAATGAAAAGGGTGGATGAGATGCAACTAAGGGGAACCTAACAGGGCAACCTGCTACTTCTGTGCCTGCGGTGCATGCCGGGGGGGGCACATGTTGTGCCCCCTGGGTTTGCACATATTGTGCCCCCCCGGGTTTGCACCCCCATTCCTTCACAGTGTGGCATGCAAAAAAATGTGTTTTCCACACTGCGCAGGAACATGCTGCAGGTGCTGTCACAGCAGTAGACTGCTGCCAAGTCTCTCCTATGAGCCTAAGACAGTCGCTGCCATGAGATAGCTGCAGCACTGCCTACCTGCCATGGATTCAACTTAGAATCCAGCAGGTGGGCGCACCATGGGCTTGGCGGTCCTCCTCCCAGCACTGCGGTTACAGTGATGTAGGAAGACCACCATATTCGTAATAAGGCCCTAAGTCTGAAAGTACAAATTATTTAAGTCCAAAGGTAACTGGAGACCTGGCCCAATCCACTTTATGTATCTGAACCACTCTATATCGTGGTCAGACACCATTTTCAACGTTGCCCTGGTCTTGTGTAACTAGATGCCTGCAGTTGGTGCTTTGATCTTTTAGGCCTGCTTTTCACTTTAAACTTTAAAATGTCATAACTCTGTGCTATTGATAAGATTTTTGTCATTTTGGTGTCAAACAATGTATCAGTATTTAGGGCTTAATTCTGATGGGAACTGCTGCACTGGAGGACCGGCAGTTGCATAACGAATGTGGCGGTCCTACTGCCACAGAACAAAGTCACAATTAAAGGGTTGACCCAAAGGTACTGGGACCTGGGTATTAAGTAGTACAGAGATAGGGGTCCCAGACTAAATAGAATTTATATGCACAGAAGAGTTTACAAACTTTAAATTCATATTACTTGTACCCTGAATTTAAAGAGGAATGTTGTTTATTCACATCCTATTAGTCATACATTCCATGTGCAATGCATAATCAACATTTACATTAGTGCCCATAAGAAAGGAAAAAAGAAGGGTCGTGGGAGAGTAGGTTTGTGAGGGTAAAGGTAGTGAGTGGACAGTCGCAGAAGTTGCATGTGATATAACAACAGTCCGTAAGATTAAATCACAAGGGTGCTGTAACTAGTCACCCGATTCATAGGTTCAATCACATTCCATCCTATTCCATTTGTTTTGTAACACAGTAATAATACATCGTTGCAAGCTGGGTAGGACGTAGGTATAACAGTCGACGTTTCGACCCCTGTTGTGTGTAGGTTATTTGCACCTTACAGTGGGGTCTTCATCAGGACGTGAAGTGAGGAGGGGCACCTAAAGTTAAAAACAGGGAAGTTAGATGAAAGGACTATGAATTTGGCCAAATTACAAAAACATCTAATGTAAATTATTTACCAAAAGGGGGTATTTTGAAAGGGCCGGCAGGCTCCTCTTGGAGGTGAGTGTGGGGTAATACCTGTGAATGGGAAAGGTAGCATACTAATCATCACGGATCCCATTAAGGGTTGGTTACACAAATGAGCCATGCGTATCTTAGATTCCAAAAAGGAAAAACAAAAGTCTAATAAACACAAGCATACTGAGGCATAACATTAAAACCAATACATTAATATTTACATGTTGAGACACCCGCATGTCATAATGTGTCAAGTATTTCCATGCAGTTTGACAGCCTAAGCTGTTACAAAATTCTCATAAAAAATACCCAGCCAGGTTAAAAGACAATTGTGAATAGGTGACTTGATAAGGAACCAGCCGGTTCATATTCCAAGCAAGGTGCCTTAGTCATGGACACAATCCGCACCCTTAAGTGTAAACCTGTTACAGCGAAATCATTTAAAACATCCGCGCTGAACACATTATAGTTAGAGAGTTTTGCTCTTATGGATCTTCGGCAAAGTGTATATGGTGGGTAGGCGCGGATCCGTTTGGTTCAAGTATCCGAATTCTAGATCTCTCCCTCTTTGAGTGACCGTCAGAATTTCCTCATATAATACCCAGTGTTCACCGTATCAACTTCTACTACAATTGTGGGTTCACCAATTCGTTGGTATTGAATTACTATTTTCCCATTTCCATGAGACACCTCATCCAAACTCTTTCAATGTCCCCCGTTAATCTAGTCTTTTTTCACTGGCCGCGCAGCACTAGCATCCAGCTGCTGCACGTGCGCGCGCGGCCAACATAAACGCGACCTCTCCTGGGCTGCCGCTGTTCCCCCGACTGAGCCACTGAATGATCTACCTTCCTTGCGGTAAGCGCGTGTGAGCTCTCTCACAGTTATTAAATCGCCCCAATAGTTAACAAGGCCGTGTATATCTTCAATCTTTATTTTTAGATTGATACTTGAATCGGCAACCTTTCCGGGATCACCGAGCTTGACCCTGCATACACTGCCACTGACGGACAGTGACTAGGTATTTAACATTTAGCCTAAGTGGTTTGTGCATTGTAACGTATGTCTTTTATAACTTTACCATGCTAGACTCCGTCAGACATTTATATGTTACAACACGGTTCACCATCCAAATGTGTTCAACGAGGTCGATCCCAGGTTGTTGTTTTCTCCAAATCTTTAACCCACTTTGCTCAATGTGATCAATCCGAGCTTGGTGTTTTTCAAAACTCTCTAACTATAATGTGTCAGCACGGATGTTTTAAGTGATTTTGCTGTAACAGGTTTACACTTAAGGGTGTGGAATCGGATTGTGTCCATGACTAAGGCACCTTGCTTGGAATATGAACCAGCTGGTTCCTTACCAAGTCACCTATTCACAATTGTCTTTTAACCCGGCTGGGTATTTTTTATGAGAATTTTGTAACAGCTTAGGCTGTCAAACTGCATGGAAATACTTGACACATTATGACATGCGGGTGTCTCAACATGTAAATATTAATGTATTGGTTTTAATGTTATGCCTCAGTATGCTTGTGTTTATTAGACTTTTGTTTTCCCTTTTTGGAATCTAAGATACGCATGGATCATTTGTGTAACCAACCCTTAATGGGATCCTTGATGATTAGTATGCTACCTTTCCCATTCACAGGTATTACTCCATGCTCACCTCCAAGAGGAGCCTGCCGGCCCTTTCAAAATACCCCCTTTTGGTAAATAATTTACATTAGATGTTTTTGTAATTTGGCCAAATTCATAGTCCTTTCATCTAACTTCCCCGTTTTTAACTTTAGGTGCCCCTCCTCACTTCACGTCCTGATGAAGACCCCACTATAAGGTGCAAATAACCTACACACAACAGGGGTCGAAACGTCGACTGTTATACCTACGCCCTACCCAGCTTGCAACGATGTATTATTACTGTGTTACAAAACAAATAGGATAGGATGGAATGTGATTGAACCTATGTATCAGGTGACTAATTACAGCACCCTTGTGATTTAAACTTACGAACTGTTGTTATATCACATGCAACTTCTACGACTGTCCACTCACTACCTTTACCCTCACAAACCTTCTCTCCCATGACCCTTCTTTTTTCCATTCTTATGGGCACTAATGTAAATGTTGATTATGCATTGTACATGAAATGTATGACTGAGAGCATGTGAATAAACAACATTCCTCTTTAAATTCAGGGTACGAGTAATATGAATTTAAAGTTTGTAAACTCTTCTGTGCATATAAATTCTATTTAGTCTGGGACCCCTATCTATGTACTACTGCCACAGGACAGCCGCAACCGCTGAGGATCCACAAATCCTTGTAGATGATGAGGTAGTCTAAGGCAGCAACATGCTGCTTCAGCACTGCCAAGCAAATTACAAGTTTCCAGACCTCCACACTTTTTATGACTGTGAGGCTGCCATGAAATGTGTCTTGGTCAGAAAACTAAGGGGGCTCTCTGTTGCCCCTGTGCTTGGGGGTGCATGCTGGGGGGCACATGTTGTGGCCCCTGTCTGTATGCACCCCTGTTCCAGCATGGCATGGACTGGTGCTGTCCATGCCATGCAGGAACTTGCTTTGATGGTCCCACGGTAAAGCCATGCCAAGGCTAACATATGAGCCTTAGCAAGGCATGAAAACTCTTATCCTGATGGGCAGTTGGCAGTCAAGTTTGGCAGTGTGGGAGCAAGTGGTTGGCATGGCGGCCCACTCCCTCACTGCCAAAATCTAAATCAGACTCTTACTCCTTTCCTGTCTTGTGTTTTCACTTTAGTACTGTTCAAGTGCTACATAAATACTTTACACATTGACTTGAAGTTAAGCCTGACTACTTTTGATGCCAAGCTACGAGAGGGTTAAGCACAAGTTTGTTTAGTGACTTTTGTGGTTCACTCTGACAAGGATTGTGGATGTTGCTTGAGTAGAATGCCACCTCCCTCAACAACAACCTAAATTCTCACAGGTGTATATTGAAAAAAAACTGGAACGTTTATGTGGAGTATTTAGTTTTCCATTACGCATTACAGAGGGTATTTTTATTTACTTGTTTATAACACAATGAAATTAAAATTGTTTGATAATTTACAGTAATAATGACAGTGGCCACTGTGGAAGTAGAGTGATTTATCGAAGTTTGTATTGGTTACAGCAGTTTTGATGTAATGGACTAATGAGAATCGTTTCTAAATTCTGAAGCAAGGATAAATTAGCATTTCATCCTCAAAAAGAAATAGGTATAGGAAGTATCTCTGCTTAGGGAAGCAAAGAAGGATATTTCAGTTTCTGAAGTCGAATGATAGAGGAGGATGAAGAGGATCCCTGCGGTTGTCATCAATCCTCCAAACAGAAGGGGTTGACACAGCAATGACACATTCCAAATGCAAGTCATCCATCACAAACACATTGCAGCCTTTCTATGTAGGAGTCAACACTTGAGAAAAACATTAGAAAAGTTTTAGAAAAGTACACCATCTTCTCAACCTCATATTCCTAAAATCAGTTTATAATATGTAGAATATAAGGCACAACATTTGTCAGCAAATTAGATATCTCTGAGTCAGTGGTTGCCTGCATTTGCATTTTGTTGGATACAGTGTTTCATTTCTATACAAAGTAAGTTAAATGAAGGGGCCCAAAGGGCCACATGCCTCACGCTATTTTGCGATCACAAACTTTGCCAATCACAAAAAATGTATGTATGCGATTGCAAAGTAGCCATGAGCAATGCATGAAACAAATTTGCAGAATCTTCCACAAATTGCACAATTTACCGATTACCTAAATACCAATTCTCTAATAGCGAATCCGTAATAGGTAATCCCAAACCTACGCATGAAAAATCTGCAAATTGCAAATGAGCTGTGAATCGCAAATTGCATATGCTAAATACCACCAAATTAAATCAGGTGGTAATCATTTCAAATTCAACAAATCAGGGAGTAACCATTGGCAAACTACTTAAGCAGGCCCAGAAGGTTTTAGAATGTTGCACAGTGGCAGCGCTCTACGTCATGGCAAGGAGGCTGAGACTGCAAGCAGCAGCACAGAGAAGGATGATACAGGAGTGCATTTTACCAGTGTGTGTTATATTGTTGGGGCAGACAGAGGAAGAGATATATGAAAAATATAGGTTGAATGCAGACATGACCTATGATCTCATAGCAGAATTAGATACACAACTACAGTGTCAGACTCGCAAGACACATGCCATCCCCACTCATGTGCAGGTCCTATCCTGTCTGCACATCCTAGTGTCAGGTAGCTTTGAGAGAGTAATAGCTGCAGCTGGAGTTGTCTCCCAAAGTGCCCTATTGCACTTTTTCAACTCATTCCTTGATGCCATGTTGCAGAGGATACACCGCCACGTAAGGTTTCCCACAGCAGCACAGGACTTGCAGCAAACTAAATATGAGTTCTATCAGGTAGCCCATTTTCCACACATAATTGGTCGCATTGATGGGATGCATGTAGCCATCTGTCCACCCTTAGTGAATGAGTACATGTACAGGAACAGAAAATCATACCATTCATTGAACTTACAAGTCATCAGCAATTCCAAAAGCATCATCACAGACATAGTGGCTAGTTACCCTGGCATTACACATGACTTCTACATCTTGAGACACAGTGGCATACACACACTTCTTCTTGCGGTTGAATTTGGCGAAGAATACCTGCTTGGTAAACCTATGTAATACTGTCTTGCAGACTCTTTGGCCATTGTGACACATACCAGTGAGCAATGTTTTTGCTTTACACCCTGAAGGTGCTAGCGCATACGCTGTGCACTCCTTCCTACTGACGTCATACCTAAATCCAATTATCCCAAGTGAGCAGTGATATAACGAAGGGCATATTTCCACTCACAATGTGATTGAAAAGACACTTGGATTACTGAAATCTAGTTTCCGCTGCCTCCACAAAACTGGTGGTGCCTAGCAGTTAAGGCCAGATACCTACTGCAAAATTGTGCCCACTTGTGCCATGTTGCACAACATTACTACTACTAGAGGCATACCCCTGGAACTCTCTGACGGTGAGTCTGAGGAAGACAATCAGCGATGACAACCACCACAAGCAGCACGCGGTTCGAGAACAGCAGAGGGGAGAAAGAGAGGTGCAGAAATCACACAGCATTTTTTTTAAGGTGGGTAATGATGAGACAACACACTACATGCTAAACTATTTAATATAATAGGATGTGGTAGTGTTAATACACATATACCAGATGCAAACAAGCATTGTGTTTTATAAAATTTAACATGACATTGCCATGGTACTTTGATGGCAGTCCTGACAATTTCCATGCTACTGGTTACGTCAACAGATTTAACTTTGTCCCACTTTTACTTCTTGTGACCACACACTCCCGGGGACCTTTCTGTGGGCTCTGCCACATCCCTTGTTGAGCCTTCTGAGGCAGTCTTGCTCTGAGTACTGCACCTTCTGCTTGTGGTTTCTGGTGCCAGGAGACTACTGAGGCTGGAGCCCTCCTCACGCTCCCCCCAGTACATTGTTACTACCAACTGCAGGCGTTTAGAGTTGCTCCACCGCATTGGTGACCTGTATAATGTCCCTGGTCACATCCCCACACCAATGGGTCATCTCCACTTGCATCCCCACAGAATAACGGGACAGCTGAGCTGTGGTTGTGCTCAGCTGATTGATGGCCCTGGTGTACCCATCTAGGCGCACCATCAAATTAAGATGCCTTTTACACTGTGATGAATGGTCATCCTGCATCACCCTGCACAACTTTTACATAGCTTTGGTGACAATTGTGAAATTGTCATTTGTGGCCCTCTGTCCTTCCACAACTGCAGTGGTGAGCTCCTTCATCGAGTCCCTGATTTCTCCAATTTAGTGCCCAATGTACCCAGTTGGGTATGCATTAAGCACATGTTTTTACATTGTAGGCCCTGGAACTTCAACATCTGTCTCTCCAGGCCACCCCAGACAGCAGACCCATCATCTCCTGTAGCTGCCATGTGTGCCGCCTGCCCTGCGCCTATGTAAATGGAGGGTTCTGTGCCACATCAGTACCTCTGCTCCTGTTGTGGGAGTATGGCCAGCCTGTGATGTTGGAGGGTCAGGTCGACCCCCTCTTCTCTTTCAAAATCTGGCAGTGGTCGCACTGTGGTCCTGCGCCTAGTGGATGCAGGTATTGGTGTTGCTGGTGCCACTTGTGCCTCCTCTTCTGACTGTGCCCCAGTATCCTGGGTGTCATGGAATTCACCACTGTCAGACTTCCGCGCCGCAGCATCTGTGATGTTAAACAGTGCAAGTTCAGTATTTGTGGTGGACATGCATGCCACATTGTGCACGGCATTGTTTAATAAAGCTATTTAGTTACACACAATGTCTAGTTTATTCACTTGCTTGTACTGTGATGCACTTATTCTTTTTTGTTCCCTCCTTGCCTTTTATATTGTGTTTGCTGTCTGCTAATCCCATAATGCATTTGTGTGTGGCAAGTAAAATGTGGACTGGAGTCATATTTGCTACACTAAGCTGGATCTGCATAGAGGGGAGACTTTCAAGATTTAAATATGAATGACAATTTGCACGGACCTTACCTTGTGAAGTCCTGGCCTTTTCCGAGGTGTCAATCTGTGTTACGCCAACTACTGCTTCCGGTTGCAGTGTTGATTCTACCATGTCCTGCAGGGGTGTGTTTGCAGGTTCTGTTGATGGTCTCCCTCCCGTCTTTTTGGCATCAGCAAGCCTTGAGGCCACCCTTACCTTCACACGGCTCTGCAGGTCATACCAGCGATTGCGCAGATCTGATATGGAGCGCTGTGTGACCCCTAGAGCATTGATCCTGGATTTGATCCCAAGCTCTATCTTCCTTTTCAACGACTTTTGCACCTGGAGTGACTGCTTGCCAAACAGTTTGTTGTGGCTCTGGACGACTTCCTAAATGAGGACTTCATGTTCTTTGACACTGAATTTCAGCTTCCTCTGCGCCCTTCTGCTTTCTTGTCACCTGTTCCAGAAGCCATGCTGGTGTTCTTGCACAGGTTCTGCTCTCCAAAATGTTTCCTTCAGCACTGCTCCAGCATTCTGCCTCCTCCTCTGTCTCTCTCAGTACACAGTCTCAGTATACAGGTATGAGTAATTCCAGCTTCACTTCCTGGTTGTGATGTCATCATGCTGCATCGATATTACCAAATTGCTAATTGCGATTTAGTAATAGCAGATTCGCTTATTGCGATTCAGTAATATGCAATCTCAAATAGCGAATTTTACAGATTTGCAAAATATTTAGCAATGTTTTTAATGCATAGAGTTTGCGAGTACCAAATAGACATTTTAAAAAAATTGCTATTTAGAAATCGCACATTGGGAGTTTGATGCTTGTGCCCCAAAGTTTCTCTATGAGTCCTCTCTTTTCAATCCCTCTTTTATCTATCTCACACAGTTCCTTGTCATTTGATCTAGATCAAAGTCTGAGGTTGAAAAATTGATTCTAGTCTCCAAAAACTACTTACTGATGCCCAACACCTGCAACCACCGGGGCATATACTAAGCAGTGAAATGCCAAAACCTGGAGTGATGTGCAATAGTACGCTCTGGTAAAACAGATCGTTCTGCAGAAGTTACAATTGAAGTCTGAAGAAATCATCACATAAAAATTTGCAGTTCCAAACTGCAGCTCTTGGTTTTGTCTGAAAAAGTCCTTCTCCTATTTCACTGAAGTTCGAATAGACAGGTGCCATTAAAAAATTAACATTTTCATCCATAATTTTAGATATACTGTTATAAAAAAAAGTATTGGTATGCAATTCAGAGGTAAGATTGATTTAGTGAGTAGTAGTAGAGAATTACCTGCTAAAGGATTTCATAAGTCCATTAGTCTAAATTGGAGGATTCCAGGTACCCTCAAATCTAGCGAAGATGATTTAACAGAAGATGGATACTAAAGTAGGGGCCTGGTGAACTGGTGTTCACACCTCTTATGAAATAATCTGACTCACAGGAATTCAGGCAATAGTGCCTGGTAAGGCTAACAAAATTGTTGAAGATTGTCTTCTCTCGAAGATTGCTGAATTCTGACTTTGTAAAAGCCCGTCAACCAACAGAATCCTTTAATACATTCTGATTTGAGTTCTTGTGATCTAATTCCAAATGCAAAAAGTGATACGGAGATATTACTGGGAGGTGGGCATAAACTGGAACTAATCACCTCAATACAGAGTACTCCTGTGCAGAGTACAAAATCCCAAAGGAAGAATATATGTTCATTAGTAATGCGGAATGTAAAATTTAGATTAGGCAGGTGAACATTAGTATTCCTACTGATTAGAGTAGAGTTTTATTAGATAAGGTAAATAATATAAAATAACATCTCATCACATAATCAGGTGGACACTGACTTGCTAATGGAATTGTTTGAATCTATGAATGAATGATTTCTGTAGTTGGCTTTTATCTTAAACTTTGAAAATTAATATCTTAAGTTCTACTAATTGGATGATAATGAAATAGTTTATTAAAATGTACTCTATTTTTAGAACTGGTGTGGGATTTTTTTTGTGTTGTGTTTTCACTTTACTGCTGTTAGTGTGCTGCATAAATATGTTACACATTGCCTCTAAGTTAATCCTGACTGCTTTTGTGCCAAACTACTAAAGGGTGACGCACAATTTAATTTAGTGACTTTTGTGGTTCACCCTGAAAGGGATTGTGGCTGTTGCCTGGACATGAGTCACCCCTCCTTTAATCAACAACTCAATTTCTCTAAGAACCTTACAGTTTATTAATAAATATTGCAGAAACTCAAATTGTGGCCTTTGGCAGAGGCAAAGGCAAATGCTTGATGTACAGATGTTACTAATTTAGAGAATGTTACAAATATCAGTTGTGCGTTGGTTTAAAATGATTTATACATTCAGAAAGAATTATATATACTGTTGTAAAATTTACTTTTGCCCCCCTTTGTTCTTGCACTTACCATCAAAGCTGATGGGGTCAGTGTGATAGGTTACATACCCCAATTTTCATTCTCCTTTTTATATGCTTGAGTGCTAATATGGGCACAAGTACAATCTAAGACCATAGGATATGATAGTACTAAAGTGCCAGTTTGATTAAAATGTTGGCCTGCAAGAGGCACATGGATTTCTTTACTTTCTGAGTTTGGAAAAGAAGTGTTCTTTAAATTCAAGAGCTGAATCAATCCTTGGATTTAGAAATATTTCTTGGCTGAAAGTTAATTGGGAAAAATCTATCTCATGGGGTTGTTGCACCTAGAGCTATCTTCTGATCTCCCAGTCCAACCATTTAAAGTGAAAAAAAGATACTGAAATCCCTGAGTATACAGATAATGCAAACTAAAAATGGTCATATTTGCTTACGATGACAAGAATGATCGTGGGCAGCTATAAATTGGTAACATTTTGGTTAATGCTGGTTCTACATCTAGCTGGCGAATGTATGACAGAATATTGACAGACACAAGAATCGACCTACAGAAATATTGACGCAAAAATATCGAAATCAAGAATATCGACATCCTATCTACATTTTGGTAAGTACGAAAATATTAAAAAAATAATATCGATGTCGAAATTATTGTTGTAAAAATGTCAGTTTTTTTTAAGTTACAAAAATACTGTAATATAAAGTAAATAATACATATAATTAAAATAAACATACTTGAAAAATTGTTCAATATTTAAAAATTATAACTAATATATATCATTTAAAATAAATTAAACATATACATATAACATATGATATATATATACTTAATAATATTTATTAATGATTTTATTAACTTAGAAAATATTTAAAAATATCTTATACATTATAAATACATCTCTACACATAACACAAAATTATAAATATAACTTAAATAGATATATATAACAAATTTAACAAATTACAATTATGTTGAATATTTTTAAAATGAATTATTTACTACATTAACTAAAATAATTCTAAAAATATTAGAAAGCGGAGGGAATAACATTATTATTCCCACTCCAGTGAGTGCAGAAGTAGGGAAAGTGTTGGATAGCGTAGGGGTAAAAATTACTATTCTCACTCCAGTGAGTGCAACAGTAGGGAACGTGCTGGATAGCGTAGGGGTAAAAATTACTATTCCCACTCCAGTGAGTGCAACAGTAGGGAAAGTGTTGGATAGCGGGGGTGTTAAAATTAATATTCCCACCCCAGTGAGTGGAACAGTAGGGAAAGTGTTGGATAGCTGAGGAGTACAAATTATTATTCCCACTCCAGTGAGTGCAACAGTAGAGAAAGTGTTGGATAGCGTAGGGGTTAAAATTACTATTCCCACTCCAGTGAGTGCAACAGTAGGAAAAATGTTGGATAGCCTAGGGGTACAAATTACTATTCCCACTCCTTTGAGTGCAACAGTATGGAAAGTGTTGGATAGCATAGGGTTTAAAATTAAAATCCCCACTTCAGTGAGTGCAACAATAGTGAAAGGGTTGGATGGCGTAGGGGTTAAAATGACTATTCCCACTCCAGTGAATGCAACTGTAGGGAAAGTGTTGGATAGAGTAGGGGTAAAAATGACTATTCCCACTTCAGTGAGTGCAACACTAGGGAAAGTGTTGGATAGCGTAGGGGTAAAAATGACTATTCCCACTCCAGTGAGTGCAATAGTAGGGAAAATGTTGGATAGCGGGGGTAGTTAAAATTAATATTCCCACTCCAGTGAGTGCAACAGTAGGGAAAGTGTTGGATAGTGTAGGGGTAAAAATTACTATTCCCACTCCAGTGAGTGCAACAGTAGGGAAAGTGTTGGATAGCATAGGATTTAAATTAACATACTTATCAATTATATTTTTTTATAACATAAATAACATATTGATAAATATTTATCAAAAAAGTTATTAATAAATACCTATTAAATTTAAATAATATTTACTTAAATAACGTTAAATTACTTCCCATCCTATTCCCCTATAAACCCACAACCCGCTCTAATACTAAAATGCAATTTTTGTTTTTATTACTCTTTCAATGTCAATAATATTTACAAAGATATTTTTGCTAACGATATTATTTACTTCGATATTACGTACTTCGATATTAAATAAATCGATATTACTTACCTTGCAGTCAATATTCAGGTCAACGATATTCTTGACTTCGATATTCTGTCCCTACAATATTAAAAACTCGATATTAGTGTAGGTCAATATAAAAATTTCGATATTTTGACTGCTCGTGTTAGCTGGCAGTATAACATTGGCTAATAAAATCATAAAGCCTGGCTTCTGGTATCTATTCCAAATCAACATTTATTCATGCCATAGAGACATATTTATATATCTGAAATTGAATAGGGAGGGAAAAACAGACACAGTGAAACTCAGGAAGGCATGCAGATAATCTATATGTAATGCTGCTACCTGGCAACCCAATCACATCGATTTTAGTGAGGTGAAACTCTAACAACTGAAAAACAGAGAATTGTTGATATATATGTGACACTCAAGGCTGACCTGTAGACTATCTTTTTGCCAAAAAATAAAGTACAACCTATTCATTCCTAGTCAAAATGGCAGTGTGACAAAGCATACATATTTTTACAATACAGATAGTGAAAATCATGGTATGCACCTCAGGCACAGATTTCTAGCTTGAAGAACATTAGTCCGCAGTAAATATAGTTAATTCTAGATGCAAAAATGGTGAGTGTGCCCCTATGGAGACTTTTATATGAATGACTTTTATATTCTTCAAGGAATTGTTTTCTGATTTAAATGTGGGCATTTTATAGTAAATAGTAGAGGGTCAGTAGCGGTCGGTGGTGGGAGTAGCTGCCGGGCGGTGATGTGGGGAGGGGGTTTGGGCAGGGTGGAGGGTAATAACCTATGGATTGCAGAGGATTACAGGTAAGTAAACATATAAATAAATACAACAAGATTTTGTTGCGTGCACTGCATCGCATTTGGGGATGCAGTGCGCGCAACGAAATTTGTTTCATTTATTTATTGTTGTTGTATGTACTTTATTTGATAAAAAGATTTATCATAAAAGTATGTACTTCCTTATACATTATAGAGTAAAAAATCCAACAATCCATTATACATACAACCATAATACAGAATAATAAATACAGTTTAAAAAAAGTGTATATATAATAAAAACAGGAAGCATAATATCAGTATAAAATGCTAAAAATGCCATTAACAATCAAGCACCCAGGCTTCAAAGGGGAATTCACTTTATCAGCCTTGAACGTGTCTGCCAGGCACTACCCAGATACTTTGCTACCCCACAGACTGTGATCAGGGATGATGCATCAGCAGTTAAAACACGTAGGGCCAACTTGTGGCACCTAAGTCCCAGCTCTTTGCAGGTTGTTTTTAACCATGTCTTCCTTGCAACCCTGTATGCTGTACATGCAAAGATAAAATGAGCCAAAGACTCAATGGGAGCTGAGCACCCGGGGCAAGATGTTGTGGAGGAACCCGTCTTTTTCCAACCTGCTATAGTTTCATTTACCGGGAGGGTCCCGAACCTCAATTTTAAATAAAGCGATCTATCACTGGGCTTTTGTATAAAATCAAGGAAGGGTTTGAACCTCCTAACACGTTTGTGCTCCAGAAATTGTTCTGTAAGGATCCCCAATTTACAGCTACGTAGCTCCTCCTCCTGTACCCAGTCCCAATATATCTTCTTCATTGTTTGTTTTGGTGGGGGGCATTGGCTGTCCCAAATTTCACTCATCTCTAGTTTTAAAACCAGCTGCCTTATGTTTACTTACCTGTAATCCTCTGTATTCCAGATTACTACCCCCCACCCTGCCCCTCCCCCTCCCCACGTCATCGCCCGGCAGCTACTCCCACCACAGTCCGCTACTGTAGAGGTTTAAAGGCAGCTAGAGATCTCTGGTAAATTTTCCAATAAGCTCTTCCAATATTAATGATGTTGTCTGCATTAATAAACCTACAACCACAAGCCAGGACAATCATGGCACCTAAGAGGGCTCTTATAGAGAACAAAGTGAAAAAACATGTTAATTTAAATTCGAATGGTATATGGGCTTTACTAAGGATATTACCATAAAGGGACTGGGTGAATGCCTGAATTTATGTATACAGTCCATGACTAACGTAGATTTCATCTACCATAGTTGGATATGTTGTATTGTATACATGTTCTGCTAGACTCATGCATGAAATAAACCCTTAAAGGCCAGTTGGCAGCCCAAATGTAGAAAACTGGAGGTTACTTTGTTTGATCTTGTGTGGTCCTATCCTGTGATAGAAAATGTTGTGAGATAAACAAAATGAATGTTACTGCTGACGTAGCCTCACACCAAATGCATGTGATTTACAATCTGATGTCAAACATAACATGGGAGATGTAAAGAAAAGTAACTGAGATTTTGATGAGAACATATGCATGAAATGGATGCATTGAAGACAAACGGCTGAATAAACGATACGAACGTCACATGTACAAACTAAGGTTAAAATTGAACAAAATGAGCTTGCTTCCTCTATGAAAGGTAGACTCCACATATAACAAGTACAGGAGTGAGAACATTGAAAAGACTTGAAGAAGTATTTGGGAAGAGACGAAAGCATTGGCTACATGATAATATGTGAAAAAAGAAAAATGTTAACAATGGATTATGAAGAAAGATTTTGAAAAAATTTGAATGGAGTATGTGCATCACTTGACTCAGGTTACCTGGAATGAATAATCATTTTTGTAAATGAACAGTGAGTGCTGATCACTTTTTTTAAAACACACCAAATGCATGTTATTAGGAATATCCCCTTTTAATATGAAACATAAAATCATAAAGATAAAAACATTGTCACAATATTGCAGCCAAAATAGTAATTTAAAAGGAACACATATCTGGGAATCCTGTATGAACACCTGTGAGACAACAGCCTTCTGATATTGCAGGACATACTTAATTTGTAATAGAAACATTATCAAATGTTGAGGGACGAGAAATCCTTGTGGCATAATAATGTTATACAGCTCATTTGGGCCCAGGATGATAGACCACCAGGCATACTGCCAGCCCTAAGTCACGCTAGGGGACAACTGGTAGACAACAGCTACCTGCAAGTGTCCCAGAATCCATACTCCACCTCCTCTTAAAGGCGGCACTGATCCAGATCCCAACCTAAGGAATATACTGCTTAGTCAGTGGAATGGATGTCTCCGATGGACATGAATACCAACACTAAAGTCCTATTCACAGCTCGAGGATGCAGAACATCCTCCAAGGATATTTAATTAGGCTCTATATAGACTCTGAACAGGATGAACTGAATAACTGTAAGAAATGTCAAACTAGAGAAGGCTAATTAAAGTACGATCAATGATGGCGCCTGCCGTGTGACACGTTTTTATATTTCCGTAGTTCAATCTGCGACGGTGCCCCAGAAAGGAGGAATAGCCTGAAACCCCCAAGTTGGACCTTGGTCCTAAATACAACAAAACATAGGATCTGTGCACACGTCTATTATTAAAACTGCATAATATCGACAGTTCAGTTGCACAATTCTGAGACAAAAAAAGGTTTGTTGATTCAGTCTTGATTGTTGTGATCTTCTATTTTATTTTTTTGCAACGCCCAGCCAACACGTGTTTCGTCAGGGTGGTGTACCCTCGACTTCGTCAGGGCTCTAAAAATGTACAATGGCTACATGTTACATACATGTACCAACAATGCATAAGTCGCAAGTTAACTTGACTTAAGTGAATTATGTGCTGATTTAAATCAGACATTGGTGAGGAATTGATGAGAGGTGTTCTAGACAGGTTCATAAGACCTGGTTTGAAGCAATTCCATTGCAAACCACCCAGAGTGAACTACAATAATGATTTTTCAACATGGTTCTCATGCACAATGGTGGTTTATTCTAAGCAATCTTATATGTGTATCAAACACCTAAACTTGTCCGTGACCCCGTGGACACCCAAGAAATAAAATCCACATTTTAGAGTTTAGTATTCCAGAGACAGATTAGAATAAAACATTGATCAGTTCAGCACCTCCGTGCTCTTACCCAATTGGGCAGCGACAATCCACTGACTGTTGCAACAAATTTGTATGCTGTAAGGGGCATCAACAATATATAGGTTGTATAAGTATCTCATTACATAGTACATCTGAGAACTTTATCTAAGACTATTATGTACTATTTATAGTGAGAGTCTTACCTCTCCACCGGTTGTACTTCCGTCCCGGCTGTAAGGTATTTTGAGGAATTTAATAATGGACACCGCTTGGTATTCAGCAGGTATAGCGTCAGTATCCACGTATATATGTGGTAAGGCACTATAAGGGGAGAAGGGTTTTGTACCTGTTACCATTGTTGTTTTATAAACATTCTTTCTATATTAAACATAAAGGTGCCATACGGCAGGGATAAATAACCCTATAATTTTATAATATTATTTTCAACATTAAAAGGATCTGTAGCTACAGCCCGAACAAATTAGATATTTGTTATTGCATATTTATAGTTACTGCCAATGTGCTCTCACCCAGAGTATGCAGTGAAGCACAATAAATACCCGCAGCCAGTATGTTCACTCTGCGGATTACACAGAGTCTATCTGCCTGACCACCCAGTAGGTTTAATCAAAGGTTTAAAACCAATACTTTTACATTATTTAAGAAGGTTTAGGACCCAGCCATTTACTCGCTGCTCATTAAAAACACCCGACGGTTCCTCGGGCAAATATTCAGTATCTCTACGTTAAACTATTCCTCCTTACCTTGTATGTGCTCCGTTCGATTTCGATTTGGACGCCGCAGCTCGAGTACCGCTGCTGACTGCGTCCTCGCGTTTGAGTGCGGAAGTGCACTCCACGCTTACTATATTATCGGAAAACACTAGAACGCGCATTCCTTACCGGAAATGGCAAATTGGCCAACCGGAAGAGGATAAACGTTGCTATATTTGCAATTGATATATAGCCCCGCTTTCCTGAACTACCGCTGTTAGGACTGCAACGATCTTCTGTATTTTACTCAGGTTTAATCCAATCGATAAATAGCAATATTTCGTGCCTATTATTGAGATCACATAGAAACTTATTTATTTACTTATATAAAGAGAACACGAAGAGCCATACGGCTCATTGTCAGGAAAGGTGAAAAGAATTCATCTAGGTTTTTATAACCCCAAAAACGAAATTTAAATAAAGCTTAGAGCCTGTCAAAAGAAATGGAGAAAAAATAGGAGTGAGAAAAAGTGGTATTAAAAGAATTTGTGATGTGCTATATAAGAAAATGCCATTGTAACATTTTGCTTCTGTGATAATCAGGTGACCATGCTATAGCTATGTTATGGTGATCATGCTATAGCTATGTGGCTTTGTAAAGCTGTATTTATACATTCACTATAATGGTTCGACATATTTAGTGACTCTTTACATAATAAATACATACAGAATAGAATATGCTCTTATGTAGGTGGATGTTACATTTTCCACAACGAGGCTGAGAGTTAACTTCTGAATAGAATTTTCGGAATTTTTTCAGTACACATAACATTTACTAATTCCCCAAGAAAAATTGCAGCTCTCGATCAGAGTTCAAGCCCTGTTGTACCGTATCTAAGCGCATTATCCAAGTTGCTTCTGCTCTACGCAATGCTAATTCTCTGTTTCCACCTCTTTTGTCTGGCATAACTATTTGTATCCCAAAGAAGTCGAATTGCTTGTAGCTACCTTGTTTTACACAAGACATTGCATGTATAGCCATGGGGTATCTTAACTGTAAGAAATGTGTTTACTGGTTGACTGGGGTATGAGCATGGGTCAAGCAGCAACCACAATCCTTGTCAGGGTGAGGCAAAAGCCAACCCTAAATTAACCTATGCTCAACCTTCTGGCATCCTAGAGGCAATGTGTAAAGTACTTGTGCAATACTTCGAAGAGTAATACAGTACAAACACCACACTAGATTAGTAAAATAGAGAACTTTTTAATAAGTAAAACAAGACCAAATTGACCGAAATCCAAATCTAACAGAACTGGCGATATTCAGTTTTTATGATTTTAGTAAACATAGTGCCAAAAAGCACAAATCCCCAACTTTGGATATCTAGTTGTGTCAGACCTAGACAAAGTCACAAGTTCAGGTCGACCGCGATGGAGTGAGGGCTGGCTAAAGGGAACGCATTAGGCCTGCTAAACAGAGTACCTTAAATCATGGTATGTGGAGATTTGCAAGGATCCATGTTGACTATACATCACAAGGCCAAAGCAATCTGTTGGTTCCAAGATGTGGCAAGGCTGTGATGCCAGGTCCTGCATCCCCTTCAAGGATCCTGTAGAAGAGGGCTTGACATTTGATATCCAGCATAGGCGATGCCACTCACAGTCGGGGTTATGGGTCAGTTTTTGAGGGGCTCTGATGTGAATTCTGTATTCTTGTGAGCCTGATGTCGACGAGGGATGCAAAGGCATGCGCAGAGGATGCACTGCACAGCAGTAGCTCTGTGGTGGCTGCGACGGTCCGATCCATGCAGTAGTGGCTGGGTCCACATAGCTGCAGCGGCCCGTGTAATTAAGAGTGGTGGGATTTCATTGGACAATGAAAAGGGAAAATTAAATAAATAAAAAGTTTCCACTCATCTTCATGTGTTAAAAGCCCCCCGACTGCCCCCCACCCCTCCAGGCCCCCACCCCACCGCTCTTACCTGCCCGGGCCACGGCTGCCACACATGCTGGTAATATGTATAGGGGTGAGGGTAATGCACTCAATTTTTACAATCTCTTTTAAATATTAATTCGATATGTGTGCAGCATCAGATTAGTGCCTGCTGAACCCTTAGTGATCTGTGAATGTGGCCTGGGATCGCTAGATCACCAGGACTCTGGTGCGCATAACGGTTATTTATTTATACAAATGAAACCAATAATCCATGTTTTTCTTTGTTCTTAAATCAACACAAGTTTAGTCAATAAAAATCCATTCATGTCATTTTTTAACATTGCATCAAAAATCCAAAAATTCATATACTATTATTGAACACAAATTAATACAACACAATTACACTTATAACCCAATGCATTTCGGGGTCTACACCCCTTCGTCAGGGGTCTAAAGAAAAAGAAAAAGGAAACAAAAGAATAGGAAGCTCAATTAGTATTGATGTTTTAAGAGAAATCTGCTGTTCAAGTTTTGAGTGGTATATCAATCACCTTACCCTGGTAACTGGTTGCCTTTGGTGTATGCGTGTTGTAAAATGAATAAATAGAATCTGGAGGATTAGGGAAATAGAAAAGAATGGCAAGTAAGTTTCGTGGTTCAGTATATGCAAATAATTTTATGTGGTGATAATGTTCGCGATAAATACCTGAGTCTCAGGATTGAACCAGATTATCTGTGAATAATCAGAGACATATAGGTCAGAGAGCACTCCTCTTAATGCTTACTTAGTGCGTTTTAGATTTAAAGCACATGGCTCACCTGTTCGATTTTCAGGATTTAACCAGATTATCTGTGAATAATCGGAGACATATAGGTCAGAGAGCGTTCCTCTTAATGCTTACTTAGTGCGTTTTGGATTTAAAGCACATGGCTCACCTGTTCGGTTTTAATCACGTAGCCAAGATTGTGGATTCTATTAGGGTTTAAACGGATAAGAAAAGTGTCATAAGCTAATTGACACACAGTTTGTTTGTAGCAAATAATGTTATGCGAAATGGTGATTTACCTGCGAGTCTAGGAATTTGAGTTTAGGAACTAGCTTACGTCTTTTTCTTCTCGTGCTAAAAAAGGGGGTGAAACAATATTCGTTTTAGCGGATTGTAGATCAAACAAAAGCTGTACCCTAGTTACCGCATTACGCGGGTTGGTATTTAAGCTTACCGGGAGGCGATGTGACCGGCTCCGTGCTATCGTTCTTCCTGGTATGATGTAGTTGATAGCGCGATAGCGTGCATAGTCCTTTTACTATGTTGAGTTGAATCACTCGATAATGAAGAGGGACTACGGGCGAAAATTTTAGCGGCCATAGTGGAATGGGGTCACTCCTGACTATTGTTTAAATGGTTGTAAATAGCGCGTTTGCGCCTTATTACTTATAAAGCGACTTATTATCGTACTGAAAGGGAAAAAATAACTAAATTAAATATATAGTAAGCTAAGTTGTTCTTATTGGAATCCTTTGTTTTCAGTACTCCAATTGCATGTTTATGTAGGAACAGCGAAGCTGTGATTTATAGGAAATAAGGAAAGTAAAATTAGAGGAAAAATGGAAAAATTGAAAAGAGTGAAGAAAATTATTGTCCCTGCCTTCATCTTAAACATATTTAAAACATAGGTTTCTTGTCAAATTTACATGCCTGTAACAGCTCATATAATCTTTGCACATAATAACATTTTCAGTGCTTAAAGAAATTTCTTTATGCATAATGTGTGTTATTACAACCTGTTGTAGTGTAACACTGTGTTAGTTTCTCCTTTGAGAATTTAGCTATTAATGTTTGTACATAAGGTAGGATAATATTGCAAACTATTTCAAATAGCTCTATATTAGGATTCATACCTATGAAACTTAGATTGTTCATAGCCATATTTTAAGTTAGGAGTCATAGAAAGCATATCATGTCCAATTTATCATTGAGCCCATCAGGGGCCACAGTCTTAAGTTTTCGGATCCAGAATATTTCCCTTCTCAGTAGAATTGTCGCATTGTCCTGTCCCAATCGTTGTGGGACTTGCTCAATTATCTGAAAGCGTATTTGGGCTATAGTGTGATTTTTTTCAGCCCAATGCTTTGCAAGTGGTGATGTCATATTTTTGTTGCGGATTCGGCTCTTGTGTTCTGATAAACGGATTTTCAATTTTCTATCAGTTTTACCGACATATAATAGCCCGCAGGGGCACTTGATTGAATATACGACATGTTCTACATTACAGTTTGCTGAATGTCTTAATATGATCTTCTCTCCTGTCCGTGGATGTTGCAATGCGTTCCCAGTGATTACGTTGTTGCAGTTTTTGCAATTAAAGCATTTTGTTGTGCCTTTAAAAGTTTCAACACGAGGTTCCATTTTTTCTGATTTATTTAGGAGTTCTTTCAGGTTTTGAGATCTCTTATAGGCAAACAATGGCTTTTGCTCATATAGTGTTCCAAAGTCACTTTCCATTTGCAAAATGTCCCATCTTTTGTTTATGGTTCTTTTAATGTCTCTTGAGGCAGTGGAATATTTGGATGTGAAAACCATTCTTTTATTTTCAACTTTCGTCTTTTTCTGCAGTAACTCTCTTCGTGGTATGACTTTTACTCTTTCCAATTGTTTGGTGATAAGTTTTTCCGGATATCCTCTATCAAGGTAGCATTGTGTTTGATATTCGAAGTTCTTTATGCATTCTGCTTGATCAGATGAAATTCTTTTTATTCTCATGAATTGAGATATCGGAAGATTATCCTTTAAAGTCATTGGATGGAAGCTTCCATATTGCAGTGATGTGTTCTTGTCGGTGGGTTTCTTATATAATTCTGTGACAATGACCTTTCCCTTTATCCCCACTGATACATCCAAAAATGGGATTGTGGTATTGCTTATTTGACTGGTGAACTTTACTCTCGGGTTCACTAGATTCAAGCTGTCTATGTTTCTTTGTAAATCTGCAGTTGATTTCTTCCAAATTAGAAAAATGTCATCAATATACCTTTTATAGTATAAGATGCCTTCACTCCAAGTTCTGTCCTCCAGTATGTATTCCAATTCCAGTTTAGCCATAAATATATTAGCGTAGATACAGGCTCCTGGAAAACCCATGGCTGTGCCGCTTAACTGGGTATAGTATTCATTTTGCCAACTGAAATAGCTGTTGTTCAGGCAAAACTCCAACAGTTGCATGATCAAATATTTAGTCTCTAAGGGTTTGTCCAACTTCAACAATGCCCATTCCATGGCTTCAAGGCCCATTTTGTGAGGAATCGATGTATACAATGATACAACATCAATTGTACAAAGCGTTAGATTCTCTTGTTCATCCAGATTAATTGAGGTCAAGCTTCTTAGGAAGTGCGATGTGTCCTCCAAGTATGTAGGCCAATTTTGCATGAATGTTTGCATATGTGCATCAATAAAAATGCCCAGGTTTTCGAAAATTGACGAGCAGCCAGATACAATAGGCCTGATGGGGGGATTTAGTAGTTGTTTGTGCACCTTGGGTAAGAAATAGATTTTTGGTCTCCTTGGGTAAATTTGTCTGAGGTACCTTTTTGTTGTCATTGTGATCCAGCCTAATTCCTCTTCTTTATTTAAGATCAAATCCAAACTTTGGCATATCTCATTTGTCGGATCTTGAGAGAGTTTTTGGTAGATGTCAGTATCTTGCACATGTTTGTTTCCTTTGTTAATGTAGAATTCAGTGTCCATAATGACAAGGCCTCCCCCTTTGTCTGCCTTTTGAATGGTAATCTCCTTGTTGTTACTTAGATTACGTAAAGCACTTTGCTCCGCACGTGTCAGATTTTTTAATTTGCTTTTATATTGGATTTTTGTCATGTCAGCCTTAACAAGTCTTTCAAATAAATCCAAGCTTTTATGAGAAACTGGTGCCATAAAGGTGCTTTTTGGTTTGAACTGTTCAGCTACATTATCTGGCGACTCGATGGGATTGAGAATAGTAAAGAAATATTTTAATCGCAATATCCTCATGAATTTGAAGAAGGCTATCTCAGTTTCCAATTCATTTGTTTGATATGTGCTTACAAAGGTAGGTCCTTTATTTAGTAGCTGGATTTCAAATTTGGATAATTTGTGCTTAGAAATATTGATGACTATGTTTTGCTCTGACTCCGTAGTCCCAGCTTCTTTGATTGTTCCTTCTCCTTTTCTTTTGCCTTGTCCTCTTCTCGTTTTTTGTCGCCAATTTGTGGCGTTGTTTGATCCGGTGGTTTGCCGAGGTTCGTGCCCTTCTCTAAAAAAGGATCCAAAGAAGATGTAGATGCTAAATCTATTGTTACTGTCCTTTCGGTGTCTTTTTTTCTTGCCTGATCTTGCGATAGAGGTTGCCTTGAGGTGTTTGTATCGCCATCAGAAACCATGCTCTCTTGAGATGAAGATGTCTGTTGCTTTTTCCCAGTGAATCGTCTCTTCGCGTAAACTTCTGCCCAAGTATAGGCCTCATTCAATTTGTAATCGATGGTATCGCGTTTAAATTTACGCAATTTGGTTTCCTGTAATTCTTTACCATACTTTTCCAATTTTGTGTCTATTTCCTCAAAATATTTGCTCCAATCATCTTCTTCAATCCTTTCGGACAAATCTTTCTTAATGTTATATATTTCCTCCTCTAGGTCTTTTATTGTCTTTGCTAATTCCTCAACGAGTAATAATATTAAATCCAACGAGCATTTATTTAGGATCTCATACCACTTCTCCATGAATTGTGGATTGCTGTTGAGTCTGTAGAGCATAGGTCTAATTGCTAGCCTTAATCCTCGTGGGATTCTTCTAACACAGTGGTACTGTATGAGGGTAGTTGCGTGTAACCGTTGGTTAAGTTCACACTTGGACAGATATTCCAATTGCTTAAGTTGCTGTATGACTGAGCCTCCTTGCGCATCAAATGATTTAGCCTCTTTTATAAGTTTATATATTTGCGTCGCTTCATCTGGTGTGTATGCTTTAACATTAGCACGATTGTCTGTTAATGCTGCTATTGAATCGAACGACATTTTTAACGGTGGTGCTAATACCCTACAGGTGCAGTGAGTATCAATATGTATAGGGGTGAGGGTAATGCACTCAATTTTTACAATCTCTTTTAAATATTAATTCGATATGTGTGCAGCACCAAATTAGTGCCTGCTGAACCCTTAGTGATCTGTGAATGTGGCCTGGGATCGCTAGATCTCCAGGACTCTAGTGCGCACTACGGTTATTTATTTATACAAATGAAACCATTAATCCATGTTTTTCTTTGTTCTTAAATCAACACAAGTTTAGTCAATAAAAATCCATTCATGTCATTTTTTAACATTGCATCAAAAATCCAAAAATTCATATACAATTATTGAACACAAATTAATACAACACAATTACACTTATAACCCAATGCATTTCGGGGTCTACACCCCTTCGTCAGGGGTCTAAAGAAAAAGAAAAAGGAAACAAAAGAATAGGAAGCTCAATTAGTATTGATGTTTTAAGAGAAATCTGCTGTTCAAGTTTTGAGTGGTATATCAATCACCTTACCCTGGTAACTGGTTGCCTTTGGTGTATTCATGTTGTAAAATGAAAAAATAGAATCTGGAGGATCAGGGAAATAGAAAAGAATGGCAAGTAAGTTTCGTGGTTCAGTATATGCAAATAATTTTATGTGGTGATAATGTTCGCGATAAATACCTGAGTCTCAGGATTGAACCAGATTATCTGTGAATAATTGGAGACATATAGGTCAGAGAGCACTCCTCTTAATGCTTACTTAGTGCGTTTTAGATTTAAAGCACATGGCTCACCTGTTCGATTTTCAGGATTTAACCAGATTATCTGTGAATAATCGGAGACATATAGGTCAGAGAGCGTTCCTCTTAATGCTTACTTAGTGCGTTTTGGATTTAAAGCACATGGCTCACCTGTTCGGTTTTAATCACGTAGCCAAGATTGTGGATTCTATTAGGGTTTAAACGGATAAGAAAAGTGTCATAAGCTAATTGACACACAGTTTGTTTGTAGCAAATAATGTTATGCGAAATGGTGATTTACCTGCGAGTCTAGGAATTTGAGTTTAGGAACTCGCTTACGTCTTTTTCTTCTCGCGCTAAAAAAGGGGGTGAAACAATATTCGTTTTAGCGGATTGTAGATCAAACAAAAGCTGTACCCTAGTTACCGCATTACGCGGGTTGGTATTTAAGCTTACCGGGAGGCGATGTGACCGGCTCCGTGCTATCGTTCTTCCTGGTATGATGTAGTTGATAGCGTGCATAGTCCTTTTACTATGTTGAGTTGAATCACTCGATAATGAAGAGGGACTACGGGCGAAAATTTTAGCGGCCATAGTGGAATGGGGTCACTCCTGACTATTGTTTAAATGGTTGTAAATTGAGATATCGGAAGATTATCCTTTAAAGTCATTGGATGGAAGCTTCCATATTGCAGTGATGTGTTCTTGTCGGTGGGTTTCTTATATAATTCTGTGACAATGACCTTTCCCTTTATCCCCACTGATACATCCAAAAATGGGATTGTGGTATTGCTTATTTGACTGGTGAACTTTACTCTCGGGTTTAGCGCGAGAAGAAAAAGACGTAAGCGAGTTCCTAAACTCAAATTCCTAGACTCGCAGGTAAATCACCATTTCGCATAACATTATTTGCTACAAACAAACTGTGTGTCAATTAGCTTATGACACTTTTCTTATCCGTTTAAACCCTAATAGAATCCACAATCTTGGCTACGTGATTAAAACCGAACAGGTGAGCCATGTGCTTTAAATCCAAAACGCACTAAGTAAGCATTAAACGCTCTCTGACCTATATGTCTCCGATTATTCACAGATAATCTGGTTAAATCCTGAAAATCGAACAGGTGAGCCATGTGCTTTAAATCTAAAACGCACTAAGTAAGCATTAAGAGGAGTGCTCTCTGACCTATATGTCTCCGATTATTCACAGATAATCTGGTTCAATCCTGAGACTCAGGTATTTATCGCAAACATTATCACCACATAAAATTATTTGCATATACTGAACCACGAAACTTACTTGCCATTCTTTTCTATTTCCCTGATCCTCCAGATTCTATTTTTTCATTTTACAACACGCATACACCAAAGGCAACCAGTTACCAGGGTAAGGTGATTGATATACCACTCAAAACTTGAACAGCAGATTTCTCTTAAAACATCAATACTAATTGAGCTTCCTATTCTTTTGTTTCCTTTTTCTTTTTCTTTAGACCCCTGACGAAGGGGTGTAGACCCCGAAATGCATTGGGTTATAAGTGTAATTGTGTTGTATTAATTTGTGTTCAATAATTGTATATGAATTTTTGGATTTTTGATGCAATGTTAAAAAATGACATGAATGGATTTTTATTGACTAAACTTGTGTTGATTTAAGAACAAAGAAAAACATGGATTAATGGTTTCATTTGTATAAATAAATAACCGTAGTGCGCACTAGAGTCCTGGAGATCTAGCGATCCCAGGCCACATTCACAGATCACTAAGGGTTCAGCAGGCACTAATCTGGTGCTGCACACATATCGAATTAATATTTAAAAGAGATTGTAAAAATTGAGTGCATTACCCTCACCCCTATACATATTGATACTCACTGCACCTGTAGGGTATTAGCACCACCGTTAAAAATGTCGTTCGATTCAATAGCAGCATTAATCAATGTGCAAACACAGCCAGGACATTCATGACCTCATTATCGACCACAACCTGGACTGCCTCTTAGTCACCGAGACCTGGCTTACTCAAGACAGTAACCCGGATATAGCCATCGCCCTCCCACCAGGGTACTCCTTCCACAGACAGGATAGACCAAAAGGCAGAGGAGGAGGTGTCGCTTTCATCCTAAGAAACTCCTTTAGCTGCCACACCTTCGGCCTCGACCCCCTCACAGATGCCGAGGGACTAGGCTTTTCCATCAAGCTTAGTCAAACCCTCTCCTTCTCTGGTGGCCTCATCTACCGCCCTCCTGGAAATGCCGCTAAATTCCTCGGCTCCCTCAACGACGCATTTGGACACTTCCTACTCCGATACCCGTACTTCACCCTCCTGGGCGATTTCAACCTGCATCTGGAACTACCTGCTGACCCCCCCACTAGTAACTTGTTGCAAACATTGGAGATGTTTAATATGCAACAAAGCGTCAAGCTACCCACCCATTCCCTTGGTCACACCCTGGACGGGGTCTGTTCCAATTTTCCTGACATCTCCACTTCACCTCCTATTCCCCAAATCTGGTCGGATCACAGCCTGATCCCGTTCCATATCCTCTATGCTCCCCCTCCTAACTGCAAAAAACCAACTCACCAACACACTCATCCCACAAATTGGAGAACTGTTTAGGCAAGCTTTACCTCTCAACCTTTCTCCCCTGCTAACCCCCCACCCTTTTCTGGCAACATCGATATAGAGGCAGTCTCCTTTAACAACTGGCTCTCTCAAGAAATCGCTAATCGATGTCCACCCACTAAAAAAGATAACATCTTAAAAAATACAAAAATCAAAGCCCCTTGGTACACACCTGATCTCACCGCAGCCCACCTACTCTGCAGGAAAGCAGAGCGCAAATGGCGCAGATCCTACCATAAGGACGACCGCAACGACTACATTCTCCAGAGAAAAAATTACCTAGCAGCTATAAAATCAGCGAAAAGAACATACTATGTTAACGCCATTAATGAGGCCGGTCAAAAACAACAAACCCTCTTCTCCATAGTAAAATCTTTTACCAAACCCAAAGCCCTCCAACCAGAGATCCCCCCGTCCCAAGAGCTGTGTGATAAGATTTCCGACTACTTTGAGGAAAAAATCAGTTCCATCCACACCAGCTTCCCCCCCTCCCCTCCGGTTCACTCTTCTTTGGAGCCAGACGAATCTCGCCCGATGGTAAACTGTCTCGACCACTTCTCCCCGGTAAATCTAATTCAGACCAGAGAAGCGATCCTCGCATGCAAATCCGGCTCTCCCGCAGACCCTTGTCCCCCCAAGGTCCTGCATACCATCATTCATGAAGTAAACCCCATCATTAACGAGATAATCAATCTCTCCCTCAAAACTGGCTCTGTTCCGCTCACCTGGAAAAAAGGTGTAGTTAAACCTCTGATGAAAAAGGCAAACAAACCCCCCTCGGATTTAACTAACCTTCGTCCCATCACATTACTACCTGCACTGGGAAAAATTACGGAACAACTAGTCCACAAAGAACTCAAATCCTTCCTAGATGCTCACAACCTACTTCACCCCCAGCAATCTGGTTTTCGACCCAGACATTCAACCGAGACCGCCCTGATCGAGCTGACAGACACCATTAAAAACCTCCAAGATCAGAGGAAGAAAGCCATTCTGATCCTTCTTGACCTCACGGCGGCATTCGACACCATTTCCCACTCCATTCTTCTCAACAGACTCATGGAAATTGGCATAACCAACTCAGCCCTAGCCTGGATCACTTCCTTCCTTAGTGACAGGTCTCAAACTATCTCACTGGGCCCTTTCCAATCCAAAGAAAAAAAGATCTCGTGTGGAGTTCCCCAGGGCTCCATTCTCAGCCCTCTGTTATTCAACATATATCTCATCCCCTTTCTCTCGCTCATAGAGTCATTCGGCATCACTGTTACGTCGTATGCTGACGACACTCAGCTTATCATCCCACTCGACGACAATTCCAACCTGGCCGAAGCTAACCAGAAACGTTGCCTCACAGCCGTTTTTCATTGGATGGATACCAACCATCTTCGCTGTAACTCCAGCAAAACCGAGATCCTGCCTATTGGAAAGAACGCCTCTTTCTGTCCCGCCCTGTGGTGGCCTGACAACTCTACTGCCCCACCCCAGACAGTCTCATCGGCCAGAAACCTCGGAGTCATTTTCGATTCCGACCTTTCTTTCGATCCCCATGTCACTACTGTAGCAGGGAAATGCTTTGGCATTATTAAATCCATGAGAAAGTTTTTTGACTTTCTCCCACTTGATTCCAGAAAGACCGTTGCAGTAGCCCTCATTCTCTCTCGAGTGGACTACTGTAATGGCCTTCTGGCAGGGACCAAGAAATCCACCCGTCTGAAATTGCAAAGTGTCCTGCATACTGCCGCGCGTCTTGTCCTAAAACTCCCACGCAAATCTTCTATTTCCACTGCCCTCAGATCCCTGCATTGGCTCCCCTTGCACAAGAGAATACTTTTCAAAATTCTCATCATAGCATTCCGAGCCTTCCACAAAACTGGCCCAATCTACCTGTCGAAACGCTTCCCTCACTACTCCCCGGGCCGCATTCTCAGATCTTTGCAAGAAAACCTCATGACCCCGCCTAAATTCAACCTGAAGACCAAAGGTGGGAAAACACTTAGCACTCTGGCTATCAGAGCCTGGAACAGTATGCCAAGGCATCTCAGGCTTCAGACGCATGAGAAACAATATAGGAAGCACCTCAAGACGTGGATTTTTAATCTCTCTGATGACTGGACTAAATCATCCATTTAATCCTCCACCTCCCTCCCAGCGTTCTGGTCCCAGGTTTTACAGCGCCAAGATGCTCCCTCCGGAGCGAACGTCCGCGCTCTATAAATACCCATCCAAATTCCAAATTCCAAATTAACAGACAATCGTGCTAATGTTAAAGCATACACACCAGATGAAGCGACGCAAATATATAAACTTATAAAAGAGGCTAAATCATTTGATGCGCAAGGAGGCTCAGTCATACAGCAACTTAAGCAATTGGAATATCTGTCCAAGTGTGAACTTAACCAACGGTTACACGCAACTACCCTCATACAGTACCACCGTGTTAGAAGAATCCCACGAGGATTAAGGCTAGCAATTAGACCTATGCTCTACAGACTCAACAGCAATCCACAATTCATGGAGAAGTGGTATGAGATCCTAAATAAATGCTCGTTGTATTTAATATTATTACTCGTTGAGGAATTAGCAAAGACAATAAAAGACCTAGAGGAGGAAATATATAACATTAAGAAAGATTTGTCCGAAAGGATTGAAGAAGATGATTGGAGCAAATATTTTGAGGAAATAGACACAAAATTGGAAAAGTATGGTAAAGAATTACAGGAAACCAAATTGCGTAAATTTAAACGCGATACCATCGATTACAAATTGAATGAGGCCTATACTTGGGCAGAAGTTTACGCGAAGAGACGATTCACTGGGAAAAAGCAACAGACATCTTCATCTCAAGAGAGCATGGTTTCTGATGGCGATACAAACACCTCAAGGCAACCTCTATCGCAAGATCAGGCAAGAAAAAAAGACACCGAAAGGACAGTAACAATAGATTTAGCATCTACATCTTCTTTGGATCCTTTTTTAGAGAAGGGCACGAACCTCGGCAAACCACCGGATCAAACAACGCCACAAATTGGCGACAAAAAACGAGAAGAGGACAAGGCAAAAGAAAAGGAGAAGGAACAATCAAAGAAGCAGGGACTACGGAGTCAGAGCAAAACATAGTCATCAATATTTCTAAGCACAAATTATCCAAATTTGAAATCCAGCTACTAAATAAAGCACCAACCTTTGTAAGCACATATCAAACAAATGAATTGGAAACTGAGATAGCCTTCTTCAAATTCATGAGGATATTGCGATTAAAATATTTCTTTACTATTCTCAATCCCATCGAGTCGCCAGATAATGTAGCTGAACAGTTCAAACCAAAAAGCACCTTTATGGCACCAGTTTCTCATAAAAGCTTGGATTTATTTGAAACACTTGTTAAGGCTGACATGACAAAAATCCAATATAAAAGCAAATTAAAAAATCTGACACATGCGGAGCAAAGTGCTTTACGTAATCTAAGTAACAACAAGGAGATTACCATTCAAAAGGCAGACAAAGGGGGAGGCCTTGTCATTATGGACACTGAATTCTACATTAACAAAGGAAACGAACATGTGCAAGATACTGACATCTACCAAAAACTCTCTCAAGATCCGACAAATGAGATATGCCAAAGTTTGGATTTGATCTTAAATAAAGCAGAGGAATTAGGCTGGATCACAATGACAACAAAAAGGTACCTCAGACAAATTTACCCAAGGAGACCAAAAATCTATTTCTTACCCAAGGTGCACAAACAACTACTAAATCCCCCCATCAGGCCTATTGTATCTGGCTGCTCGTCAATTTTCGAAAACCTGGGCATTTTTATTGATGCACATATGCAAACATTTATGCAAAATTGGCCTACATACTTGGAGGACACATCGCACTTCCTAAGAAGCTTGACCTCAATTAATCTGGATGAACAAGAGAATCTAACGCTTTGTACAATTGATGTTGTATCATTGTATACATTGATTCCTCACAAAATGGGCCTTGAAGCCATGGAATGGGCATTGTTGAAGTTGGACAAACCCTTAGAGACTAACAGCCTGATTCATCATACTCCCGTTTTGCGAGGCCCTAATAGAGATTCATAGCGAATCGCTATTAAGGACTCGCAAAACGGGATTCATGTAGAAATTGCATGAAGGAATGCGATTCCTTCATATTCCTTATTTGCGATTAGCAAATTGCTAATCGCAAATAAGGAATAACTCGCCATTCATTCCTATGGGCCAAAAGGCCCATAGGAATGAATGGGGAGTATTCCTTATTTGCGATTAGCAATTTGCTAATCGCAAATAAGATAGCGATTTGAAGGGTGCCAGGGGTGTCCAAAGGACACCCGGTAGCACCCCTCAAATGAAACTTTACACAGGTGTTGCACACACACATGTCCAAAGGACATGTGTGTGTGTAACATGCAACTCAACAAAATGCATTTAAATGCATTTTTCCGAGTTTTCGCAATTTACCACGAGGTCTGACCTCGCGGTAAATTGCGGCAAGAAATTGCGAATTCGCAAAATGAAATTGGATGTTGACTTGCATTTAAGGAATCTCAAATAGAGATTCCTTAAATGTAATTCCTCGCAAAATTGCGAGATCGCAATTAGGGATTTTTACATTTGGGATGCTGAATCCCAAATGCAAAAATCGCTCTCGCAAAGGGCCAGATTCTCAGAATCTGGCCCTTTGCGAGCGCTATTTTCTTTGATGAATCGGGCAGTAAATATTTGATCATGCAACTGTTGGAGTTTTGCCTGAACAACAGCTATTTCAGTTGGCAAAATGAATACTATACCCAGTTAAGCGGCACAGCCATGGGTTTTCCAGGAGCCTGTATCTACGCTAATATATTTATGGCTAAACTGGAATTGGAATACATACTGGAGGACAGAACTTGGAGTGAAGGCATCTTATACTATAAAAGGTATATTGATGACATTTTTCTAATTTGGAAGAAATCAACTGCAGATTTACAAAGAAACATAGACAGCTTGAATCTAGTGAACCCGAGAGTAAAGTTCACCAGTCAAATAAGCAATACCACAATCCCATTTTTGGATGTATCAGTGGGGATAAAGGGAAAGGTCATTGTCACAGAATTATATAAGAAACCCACCGACAAGAACACATCACTGCAATATGGAAGCTTCCATCCAATGACTTTAAAGGATAATCTTCCGATATCTCAATTCATGAGAATAAAAAGAATTTCATCTGATCAAGCAGAATGCATAAAGAACTTCGAATATCAAAAACAATGCTACCTTGATAGAGGATATCCGGAAAAACTTATCACCAAACAAATGGAAAGAGTAAAAGTCATACCACGAAGAGAGTTACTGCAGAAAAAGACGAAAGTTGAAAATAAAAGAATGGTTTTCACATCCAAATATTCCACTGCCTCAAGAGACATTAAAAGAACCATAAACAAAAGATGGGACATTTTGCAAATGGAAAGTGACTTTGGAACACTATATGAGCAAAAGCCATTGTTTGCCTATAAGAGATCTCAAAACCTGAAAGAACTACTAAATAAATCAGAAAAAATGGAACCTCGTGTTGAAACTTTTAAAGGCACAACAAAATGCTTTAATTGCAAAAACTGCAACAACGTAATCACTGGGAACGCATTGCAACATCCACGGACAGGAGAGAAGATCATATTAAGACATTCAGCAAACTATAATGCAGAACATGTCGTATATTCAATCAAGTGCCCCTGCGGGCTATTATATGTCGGTAAAACTGATAGAAAATTGAAAATCCGTTTATCAGAACACAAGAGCCGAATCCGCAACAAAAATATGACATCACCACTTGCAAAGCATTGGGCTGAAAAAAATCACACTATAGCCCAAATACGCTTTCAGATAATTGAGCAAGTCCCACAACGATTGGGACAGGACAATGCGACAATTCTACTGAGAAGGGAAATATTCTGGATCCGAAAACTTAAGACTGTGGCCCCTGATGGGCTCAATGATAAATTGGACATGATATGCTTTCTATGACTCCTAACTTAAAATATGGCTATGAACAATCTAAGTTTCATAGGTATGAATCCTAATATAGAGCTATTTGAAATAGTTTGCAATATTATCCTACCTTATGTACAAACATTAATAGCTAAATTCTCAAAGGAGAAACTAACACAGTGTTACACTACAACAGGTTGTAATAACACACATTATGCATAAAGAAATTTCTTTAAGCACTGAAAATGTTATTATGTGCAAAGATTATATGAGCTGTTACAGGCATGTAAATTTGACAAGAAACCTATGTTTTAAATATGTTTAAGATGAAGGCAGGGACAATAATTTTCTTCACTCTTTTCAATTTTTCCATTTTTCCTCTAATTTTACTTTCCTTATTTCCTATAAATCACAGCTTCGCTGTTCCTACATAAACATGCAATTGGAGTACTGAAAACAAAGGATTCCAATAAGAACAACTTAGCTTACTATATATTTAATTTAGTTATTTTTTCCCTTTCAGTACGATAATAAGTCGCTTTATAAGTAATAAGGCGCAAACGCGCTATTTACAACCATTTAAACAATAGTCAGGAGTGACCCCATTCCACTATGGCCGCTAAAATTTTCGCCCGTAGTCCCTCTTCATTATCGAGTGATTCAACTCAACATAGTAAAAGGACTATGCACGCTATCGCGCTATCAACTACATCATACCAGGAAGAACGATAGCACGGAGCCGGTCACATCGCCTCCCGGTAAGCTTAAATACCAACCCGCGTAATGCGGTAACTAGGGTACAGCTTTTGTTTGATCTACAATCCGCTAAAACGAATATTGTTTCACCCCCTTTTTTAGCACGAGAAGAAAAAGACGTAAGCTAGTTCCTAAACTCAAATTCCTAGACTCGCAGGTAAATCACCATTTCGCATAACATTATTTGCTACAAACAAACTGTGTGTCAATTAGCTTATGACACTTTTCTTATCCGTTTAAACCCTAATAGAATCCACAATCTTGGCTACGTGATTAAAACCGAACAGGTGAGCCATGTGCTTTAAATCCAAAACGCACTAAGTAAGCATTAAGAGGAACGCTCTCTGACCTATATGTCTCCGATTATTCACAGATAATCTGGTTAAATCCTGAAAATCGAACAGGTGAGCCATGTGCTTTAAATCTAAAACGCACTAAGTAAGCATTAAGAGGAGTGCTCTCTGACCTATATGTCTCTGATTATTCACAGATAATCTGGTTCAATCCTGAGACTCAGGTATTTATCGCGAACATTATCACCACATAAAATTATTTGCATATACTGAACCACAAAACTTACTTGCCATTCTTTTCTATTTCCCTGATCCTCCAGATTCTATTTTTTCATTTTACAACACGCATACACCAAAGGCAACCAGTTACCAGGGTAAGGTGATTGATATACCACTCAAAACTTGAACAGCAGATTTCTCTTAAAACATCAATACTAATTGAGCTTCCTATTCTTTTGTTTCCTTTTTCTTTTTCTTTAGACCCCTGACGAAGGGGTGTAGACCCCGAAATGCATTGGGTTATAAGTGTAATTGTGTTGTAATAATTTGTGTTCAATAATTGTATATGAATTTTTGGATTTTTGATGCAATGTTAAAAAATGACATGAATGGATTTTTATTGACTAAACTTGTGTTGATTTAAGAACAAAGAAAAACATGGATTAATGGTTTCATTTGTATAAATAAATAACCGTAGTGCGCACCAGAGTCCTGGAGATCTAGCGATCCCAGGCCACATTCACAGAACACATGCTGGTAAAGCAAACACAAGAAGATGATGGACGAAGTGCTGAATCTTTTCAGACACTCACCCCCAATCACAGATCCACGTTGAATCCTTCATTGTTATTTAGCTCACTTCGCCACCCCAGTTTGGACTCAGCCTTATGCAAATCAGTCTTTACCCTGTGCCTCATGGGAACATTCCAGCACAAACTACTAGGCCTGGTCGTCCCTGGACCAGAAACAAGCATCCTAGGACTGGTTTTGGGGTAACACCCCTCATCAGCTAGGCTAGTTTGAATCCAGTGGCAAAGTGAGCAAGGGACCCATGTCTGCGCATAACCTACCAACATAGGGCATACAAAGCAAACACAAGGAGATGATGGACGGAGCACTGAAACATTTCAGACACTCACCCCCAGTCACAGATCTGTGTTGAATCCATCTTCGTTCTTTAGCTCACTTCACCACCCCAGTTTGGACCCAGCCTTACACAAATTATTCTTGACCCTGTGCCTCATGGGAACAGTCCAGCTTGAACTGCCAGGCCAGGTCCTCCCTAGACCAGAAACAAGCATCCTGGGACCAGTTTCCTGGTAACACCCCTCAACAGCCAGATTAGCTTGAATCCAGTGGCAAAGTGGGCAAGGGGCCCACGTCTGGGCATACCCAGCCATTTAGTGCGGACAAAGCAAACACAAGCAGATGATGGACGGAGTGCTGAAACTTTAAGACACCCAGCCCAGTCACAGATCTGGGTTGAATCCATCATTGTTCTTTAGCTGATACACCACCCCAGTTTGGACCCAGACTTCTGCAAATCAGTCATGACCCTGTACCTCATGGGAAAGGTTCAGCCCGAACTGCCAGGCCAGGTTGGTAAAGCACCTTAGGCTTACATCAAGAGTCCAGTGCTGTGGTACAAGACTTGGCTGGGTGAACTCACAGATGACAGAGACAAGGTGCAGGTGCAAGGATGTTGAAAGCCTGTTGTGTCCCTGAGACTTCAGATAAGGAGCCCAGCCAACTAGCACTTGGGGTCACTCTGGGGTTCTGGGTTCAAGAGATGCTGCTACAGGCCTTCTCACCCAGGCCAGCAGCAGCAGTTCTTCAGAGTAGCAGTCTAGCAAAATGGCCATCTTTCTAGCAGCACAGCAGTCCTATTTCATGACAAGTATGCACAGGTCCAGAAGTGTACCAAAGAGTTGATGTCTGAGATCCGGTATATAAACCCAGGTATGCCTTGAAGTGGGGAAAAGCTTCTAGAGGCATACCTTTGAAGTGTGCCAGTGCCCTGCTTTCCTGGCCCTACTCCAGACTAACTACAGGGGGTATTCCTCCATTTGTGCAGAGGCAGGACATAGCCAATTCAAGTGTAAGTGGGCTGGGTCCAGCTCCTCCCTGTCATTTTGCAAGTGATGGCCCATCCAGGCATACCTAAGCTCCTCATTGTGTGTGGCTGTCTAGGAGGAATACACAAAGCCTAACTATGAACTACACCTAGTCAAGTGACCTAGAGACAGGCTACAGGCACTAAATGGCTAAGGTGGGAAAATTGCAACTTTCAAAAACTGGAATTTTCAGTATTGCAATTTAAAATGTATCTTCACTATTCCTTAGGATTGTTCATTACACTTCCAAAGACACCAAACATGAATTGGTTGCCTGTTCACATTTGGAAATTACAGCTTACTACATTTGATAAGGTAACTCCAATGTTATCCTATGGGAAAGGTGAAAAACAGATTAGGGAGATTTTCACAAGCAGGGCATCTAAACTTAAAAGTGCATGTACACCCTCCCTGCCTTCTTGGCTGTCCGAGAACTACACAGGGGTGCATTATATATATTAAAAAGGACTGTTTGGGCCTGGCAAAAGATTTTTTTGTCAGTTTGAAATGACAGATACTCTGACTAAAGCTGCTTTTCCCTCCTGAGGCGGAAACCGGGAGGTTTCCCTCTTTACTTTATGCTAATTGCATCTTTTAGACCTCTGTCATAGCGTTTTGCAGACTTGATTTTAATAAGTGTGCTGAGACTTCCTTAGCGCTCCCTGGCGCTCTGTGTTCATTCCCCCCCTCCCTTCGCCTCCCACCCGCTCTCGGCTGAGTATTGACACCGAGGGCTGTGTTCTTCGGTTTTGGCCGCCATATTGGGTGTGGGTCGGGCTGGTGACGCGCTCTAGCAGCGCTTTAAAAGGGATTGTCAGGTTAGAGCGAGTGATACTCTGACTAAAGCTGCTTTTCCCTCCTGAGGCGGAAGTCGGGAGGTCTCCCTCTTTACTTTATGCTAATTGCATCTTTTAGACCTCTGTCATAGCGTTTTGCAGACTTGATTTTAATAAGTGTGCTGAGACTTCCTTAGCGCTCCCTGGCACTCTGTGTTCATTCCCCCCCTCCCTTCGCCTCCCACCAGCTCTCGGCTGAGTATTGACGCCGAGGGCTGTGTTCTTCGGTGATGGCCGCCATATTGGGTGTGGGTCGGGCTGGTGACGCGCTCTAGCAGCACTTTTAAAGGGATTGTCAGGTTAGAGCGAGTGATACTCTGACTAAAGCTGCTTTTCCCTCCTGAGGTGGAAGCCAGGAGGTCTCCCTCTTTACTTTATGCTAATTGCATCTTTTAGACCTCTGTCATAGCGTTTTGCAGACTTGATTTTAATAAGTGTGCTGAGACTTCCTTAGCGCTCCCTGGCGCTCTGTGTTCATTCCCCCCCCTCCCTTCGCCTCCCACCAGCTCTCGGCTGAGTATTGACGCCAAGGGCTGTGTTCTTCGGTTTTGGCCGCCATATTGGGTGTGGGTCGGGCTGGTGACGCACTCTAGCAGCGCTTTAAAAGGGATTGTCAGGTTAGAGCGAGTGATACTCTGACTAAAGCTGCTTTTCTCTCCTGAGGCGGAAGCCGGGAGGTCTCCCTCTTTACTTTATGCTAATTGCATCTTTTAGACCTCTGTCATAGCGTTTTGCAGACTTGATTTTAATAAGTGTGCTGAGACTTCCTTAGCGCTCCCTGGCACTCTGTGTTCATTCCCCCCCTCCCTTCGCCTCCCACCAGCTCTCGGCTGAGTATTGACGCCGAGGGCTGTGTTCTTCGGTTTTGGCTGCCATATTGGGTGTGGGTCAGGCTGGTGACGCGCTCTAGCAGCGCTTTAAAAACGGACATAGATGACTCCGTGCAGCGGACGCGTACAGCGGACGCACTGGACCTGCGCTGGAGTCATGCCAGAGTCCTGCCCGTCTGCGCCCGTTCGCGTCACAGCAGCGGACGGCGCGACGGGGGGTGTTGGCTATAGGCTCGCATATACCGCAGCTGAACTGGAAATGTTTAGACAACTGTCGGTCTGTCTTTCCAGGGCGGTATAAAGGTAAATGTTGTTGTCCCGGCTGTGGGTGGCACCCAAATATTTTTTCGGTGCCCGAGACATCTTGCCCTCTCCCCGCTGTCAACTATAAGTGCCTGTTACTCAATACCTGCTCCTTGTGTAGACATGCTCTGGACATTTTTGAGCTGTTGACAACGGAAAAACCATTATGTTTAACGCTCACCGAAACTTGGCTAAGTGAGTCCTCCAATCCGGATATTGCTACAGCTATCCCGCTGGATTATGTACTCTATAGACAGGACAGATCTATAGGTAGGGGTGGAGGGGTTGCAATTGTAGTTCAAAGATCTGCCACCTGTGTGGTCGTACAATCAACGTCCATTTCAGGTTGTGAATCCCTTGTTTTTTCCTTTGTTTTGTCCCCCCATCAATCTTTCTCAGGGCTCTTGATTTACAGACCTCCTGGCCTGCGGGGTCCCTTTTTTGATGAGTTACAGACAGTAATTACAACACTGTGCCTGAAGACAGAACACTGCATAGTGTTAGGGGATTTCAATATACATATGGACGCTGAGATGGACGGTGATGCAATTAAAATCAATGACATCACCGCCCCTCTAGGTCTTACTCCCTATCTGTCGGGCGCGACCCATGACAAGGGCCACACTCTTGATCAAGTGTTTTCCACCATTCTTCTTGTCATGACCTGTCCCGTCCCTGTTCTTTGGTTGGACCATTTTTTGATCTGTTTTCAAATTCAGGGAATGAGCAAATCATTTTGTGTAAACTCTAATCATCTCAGGCACCCCAGTAGGCCATACCACCGGGTCACTTCTGAAAGTTTGGCCCAAGCCTGCCTGGAACACCCCTGCATTCTATCAGGTGATTTAGATAGCGACCTTGACACGCTACAGAAATGGCTGATTGAGTGGCTAGATGAACTTGCTCCACTCTCCACGCCCCGTTCATCTACTAAGCGGAGCTCGGCGCCATGGTTTTCGGAGTCTTTGGCCCTATCTCAACGCAACTGTAAGTTAGCCAAGAGGCTATGGCGTAAGCAATATGATGCGGAAGCCAAGTTCACTTATAAGGCCTCTATTAAGCTATATCATGCTGATATTCTGGTTGCAAAAAAGAGTTATTTTTCCACCAGAATTGAGTCAGCGTCCAACTCTTGTTGGGAAATTTTCACTATTGTCAAGGAGTGTGTCTCCCCCAAGGCTAGCGCCGTTCATCACGAGTTTTCTGAGCCATGGATCACCTCGCTGGCAAACTTCTTTACTACAAAAATTAAACAGATCCAAGACTCCTTTCCCTCCTCTGGCCTTAGCACAGTTTCCAACTTTAGTAATCCATCAACTTTATCTATCGAGTCCAGTCCTGTTCTCTCGGAGTTTCCAGCTATGTCTGCTTCCACCTCTCTGGATCTCCTTCTCAAGATCAAGTCAGGCTCCCCTCTGGACCCTTGTCCTGCTACCCTTTTGGCCAGTACCGCGAAGATTTTGAACCCTCTGATCAATCCTGTTCTCAATCTATCGCTGGCGTGTGGCACTGTCCCTCTGGCCTAGAAACAGGCAATGGTTGTTCCGCTTCTTAAAAAGCCTGGCCTTGATCCTGAGAATCATGCAAATTATAGGCCAATATCTCTTTTACTGGGTTTGGCAAAGATTGTGGAAAAGCATGTCCACTCTGTGCTCTCCACTTTTCTTGAAAGTCATGGTTTGCTTCACTCCACCCAGTCAGGCTTTCGCTCCAATCTGAGCACTGAGACCGCTCTCTTGGAGGTAAATGAAGCCATCAAGGAAGTACTTGACTCAGGTGGAAGAGCTATGCTGGTGATGTTAGACCTGTCGGCGGCCTTCGACACCGTCCCTCATGAGGGTCTCCTCAGCAGACTCTATGAGATTGGTCTGAGAGGGACGGTGCTGAGCTGGCTTAGATCTTATCTAGCGGGTCGTCGACAGGTGGTCTGGGCCCACCCGTACTCTGCCGTAGTACCGCCTTTGGAAGTCGGAGTTCCTCAAGGGTCGGTGCTTAGCCCGACCCTTTTTAACATCTTTATGACTCCCTTGGCGGTGCTGGCAGAGTCTTTTGGAGCCCAGATCATATCATACGCTGATGACACCCAGCTTCTCTTCACCTGTAGAAAGGGTGCTGAGTTCGACGGAGAGAGCATCCGCGGCTGTCTTGGGGCTGTTTTCAACTGGTTTCAGCGAAACAGCCTCAAGTGCAACCCTGATAAATCAGAAGTGCTTTTCTTTGGGTGTCAGGCAGACCCGCCATGGCAGGATTGGTGGCCTGTGAATATGTTTCCTCCCTCATCTTCCTCCTCGGTTGCTAGGAACCTTGGGGTTAAAATTGATAATAATCTATCATTGAAGTCCCAGATCATAGGCCTTACTGGCACCTGTTTCGGTCTCCTGAAAATGTTGCGTAAGTTCTTCCCTCTGCTTCCTCTGGTCCATAGGAAGGCAACGGTTCAGGCCTTAATTTGTTCCAGGCTCGATTACTCTAATGTTTTATATTTGGGTCTCCCGGACTACCTATTGCAAAAACTTCAAGTGGTCCAAAACTCGGCTGCGAGGGCCATTTTTGGCCTTCCCCGCCATGCTAGAGCCTCGGATCTGTTACTCTCCCTTCACTGGCTTCCTGTCAGAAAGCGGATTATTTTTAAGGCACTTACACTGGCTCACAAGGCACTCCATGCTGTTGGGGCTAAGTACATCCAGAAACGTCTTACCTTTTATAAGCCCACAAGATCCCTCAGATCAGAATCCCTTGGTCTGGCAACTGTCCCTATTATCAGGAAAGCTAGGATAGGGGGCGTTCTTTCAAACATCTCGCTCCCAAGCTGTGGGACACCCCCCCCCTGGCACTCCGTTGTACTCCAAACCTGTTGGCCTTTAGAAAAGGTTTGAAAACTTGGCCCTATAGTCAATGATAGGTCTGCTTCTTTTCCTTTTTCCTGTTCTGTTTCAGCTATGGGTCAGAAAGCGCCGGGACACTCCCTGGAGTAGCCGTGCGCTATATAAGACACCCATAACATTAACATTAACAATTCAAAGCTGCACACACAGGCTGCACTGGCAGGCCTGAGTACTGTTTAATGCGTGACTCAAGTGGGCGGCACAATCAGTATAGCAGACCCACAAGTAGCAATTAATTTACATGCCCTAGGTACAGTTAGTACCGCTTTACTAGGACTATAATAATTGCCAATTAATTAAATATATACGAATTAAGTATACACCAATGTTACCATGTCTTAAGGAGGGAATGCATGTACTTTAGCAGTGGTTAACAGAGGTAAAGCGTGCAGAGTCCTAAGGCCAGTAAAAACAAAATCAGCAAAAAGTGGAGAAGGAACACAACAAGTATGGGGATGTCCCTGCAGAAAGGGCCAATTGCAACAACAACTGCCAGTTTTTGGTAAATGTTCAGCATCCAAAACACTCCAATTAGGGACCTAAACATCTTAAGCATTCAAAATCCTTGCACTCACTGCCCTCCTTTTATAATCATACTGTTAGACTCGGCATCCTTGGCGTGGTTTCCGATGTAAATGTAAATTGATACTTGTATAGCGCACTACTCACCCGCAAGGGTCTCAAGGCACTTGTACGAATACCGCTGTGGAACCCATCCTGGCTTTCCCTGTGAGGCGTCCACTCCTGGGCACCCGCAAGGTGGAGGCCAGGCATCCCTAGCGTTGTGGGGGCCGTTGTGGAGATTAAGCAAGCTATTGCCCAGGGTTGCAGAGTGGGACTCCATGATTGGAATAGGCACCGAGGCGAGAATTATCAGGTCCGTGGAATATTGAGCCCAAGACCCGTCGAGGCGGGGAATTGAACCCTGGTCCCGGGCCAGACCTCTGCATCAGGGTCTGCCGCTCAAACCATTGAGCCACACTTCACCACGATGACTATTTGGCTCTACCTCCTGTATTTTTGATGCTGTGTTGTATTTTGTTTTTGCTGGCTTCGATGCTTTGGGCCCTTTGCCACTGCTCATCAGTGTTAAAGTGCAAGTGTTCCCTGTGTAAATTATGATTATGATTGGTTTTCTGTATTTGGCTTATTTGATTTACTTTTAAGTCATTAGTAAAGTGCACTGAGTGCGCCAGAGCCTGTAAATCAAATGCTACTAGTGGGCTTGCAGCACTGGTTGTGCCACCCACATAAATAGTTCTGTAAATGTATCTCAGGCTTGCCACTGTAGTGTATGCACACAGTTTTAAACTGCCATGTCTGCCTGACAAGTGCACCCACTTGCCAGGCCGCCACATTTTTTTTTATACAGGTACGACCAAGGTACCCTCCTGGGCAGGGTGGAGTGTATGTAAAAGGTGGGATATTGACTGGTGTGTTTTATATGTCCTGGTGCAGAAGGGGTGTAAGCAGTGGACCTTAAACCCCAGAGAATCAGATCACTTCTAGACTTAAGAGGAACCTTTTGCCGATGAGGAGAGCTGGAGAGCTGAAGGAGGAGTATTATCCCTTTGCTGTGTGCTTCGCTGGTTTGTCATGGAGTGGCTGTGTCTGCCAAGGAATGAGGACAAAGACTGGAACTTTGTTAAGAATCTGTTTGAAGAACTCAGTGGAGGGTGCATCTCAGGGACAATGTGGACACTACAACGGTGTATTTCTCAGAACCGGGGCGGTCTGTTCCAGTCCTTCATAATATCCTGCAAGACTTTGGTACCTTCTCAGGACTCCACGTAAACCAAAGGAAATCTAAATTGGTCCCAATGGGAAGACTAGCGATGGGGCAGAGGGAAGAGTTGCCCGAGGTTGGACTTCCATGGGAGACTGAAGGGATAAGGTGTCTAGAGATCAAATTGGCATTTGAACCTTAACTTAGGGAAAGTCCTGGATGATCTACATGACTATACAATTGTGGAGGGACCTCCCTCTGTCCCTAGTGGGAAAGATTGCACTTGAGAAGGTGAATATCCTTCTACTTTGTCTTTATATAATACAATGCAACATTCCCTCTATAAAATCCGCACCCACTACTTACAGACCCCGGATGGTAGACCTTTATGGATATTCAAATGGAATCTGGTATGGTTGCAGACATTACAGGGCATGGGGTGGAGGCAGATGGTATATGCCCTGCTTGGTGCTTTATTCCATGGCATCCCAACTGCAACATGAAATCCACTGGATGGATAATGCTGCGAATTGGGAACAGCAATTCCGGTGCGGTATGTATGGGGACAAACTCTTGCCGGAGCTCTTAATGCTCGAGTCAGGGGTGCCTGTGGACGTCCCCCGAATTGTTCAACATGCTGCCAGGATATGGGAAAGGGCAGTACGCACGGTAGTGAAGTGTGACTCTATGCCCAGGATATGCCGCTATGGGTGGTGAAACCATTCTGACAGATAGCGGACTCTATGTCGGTGCGGAGATGGCATGAGGGGGGATGTCGCCACATTTATGAAAGTGGACAATTTCTTACAAGGGCAGAGGCGGAAGCTGCCTCTGATTTAGGCATGAGCCAGTACCTGCAATATGGATAAATGTTAAGAGTGGCACATGAACTTTGCCCATCCTTTCCTACAGAACCTCCCCGTACCAATGTTCTGCAAATTATGCTAACTATGGCTCAGGCCTGTGCTTGATCTCACACCTGTACATTGTGCTCTAGGATGATGACCTGGGGGAGCCCCTCCCCATCCAAGCGAAATGGGAGACTATACTTGGGGATTCCCTGACCGCCCAATGTGATGAAAACGTATGAGGGGCACTAATGCATGCTTTAAACTTATCCAACATAACGTTAAACACCAAACATATCCTACTCCACGGATTCTGCGTCAAATTTATCTGGTCCGCTCCGGCGACTGTCCTCATTGTGGAGCTACAGATTGGGACATTATACACATTGTGTGGGCATGCCATAAGCTGATGACATACTGGGAGATAGTGCTGACTTGATTGCGGGAGGCCACGGAGTGGGTGGTACCCCAGTAGATAAGAGACGTGTTGCTAGGACTGCTTCCGTCTCCCAGAAAAAGAAGCTGAGCAAGAAAATCCTTGTGTTGGGATTTGTTTTGGAGAAAAGACAGATTGCAATAGCATGACGATACCCTTCGCATCCACCTGCAAGTATTTGGATGAAGGATATGTGTGAACAGGCGGATAGCAAAACAGCGCACATGAAGCGTGTCCGTAAGGATGCCAAATAAAGGACGACCTTAGGACCTGAACAATGCTGTTGGTGGACTTGCAGGGCCCCCCCAGCCTCAGGCAGAACAGAAGCCTTGGATAAGCACAAGATGGTGGATCCCCTGACACAACAATTTGAGATGTCTACCAGAAGGACACCCTCTCTGATCATTAGGGGAGCGCATATACACAATTGGATTCACAATTTTCAGACCTTGACACAGGAAGGGGAGAGAGGGGGGATAAACATGAGTTAATGGTGAATTATTGACATGCACTATGGAACCGGAGCATGGCCACCACTGTCCTCATTCTGTGCAATATATGGTAGTGTATTACTGTCAGGGGCATAATTGGTGGTTGGGGGGAGGTGAATAGAGCAATTGCCATGCTAACTGATTATAATATGCATGTGTATGTCTTGTTATTGAAATAATCAAACACAAGGAAATGATGGACAGAGCTCTGAAACTTTTCAGACACGCTCAGATGTTCTTTAGCTTAATTCCCACTTGTGGGCTGTCTAGTCTCTTCTGGTGTTATTCCACATCAGATAGTATGCTATTCTTTTTGTCTGATTTACATTTCTTTGATTTGAGGAATTACATCCCTGGCCTTTCATTTCTTGACCTAATGCAACTGTCACATGGATTGGCACAAGGGCAGAATGAAAGTGACACCTCCTACAGAGGCTAACTCACCTAGTCATGGACTGGAGCTTAGCAGTAGGTGAAATTGACAATGATAACTGGCGTGAAGGAAGATAGTCTGAAACAAGAAGATAGTCTGAAATGGCCAGGAGGAAATGATGCAGGCAAAGCCTATGGTTTGCTATCCATTTTCACTGTATGGCCCGCAATCTTTTTTCCATGACAGCAAAACTCTTCTGGGCCTGTAGGATGGCATCTGTCCAACCATCACCTGCCTGAACAACTCCCAGACCTGTTCCAATGGGATAATGGCCTGCAAAGGAAAATGAAACTATCCACAACAATTTGGCAGTAGGGAACAAGTGCGCAAAATAGTATTGAGTTATTTACTTTTATATATCTCAATAGGATATGCTCCCAGGGAGAGATACAACCCCTACCATAGGTTGTAATAATAGACAGAAGAAATTCCATCTCGAATTATAAATGCAAATTCTCAACCTGAGCAACACTAATAAGTAAAAGAAAGTCCAAATCAATAACTGTCTTTCCCAAATATTGCGGAGTCCATGTCTTCTTTATTTATTCCAATCCAATTGCATAGTTCATCCAATCCATGGGTACAAATCATAAGGGTTTCTCCAACATTACACGTAACCAACAGACTTAGCCAACATGTGTTACGTCTAGGCTCCTCAGCCAATGACTTTGTCAGGGCAAGTTGACTAAATTTCAGGAATAATATCAATTTCATATGGAATTCAAGCATCAATTGACAATTTTTATATGAAAATCCTGAAATATAGTTACATTTACTTGAAGGGATGCGAAGTTCTGTATTGCGGTTCAAATGTTGTCCTATGTATGGACCAGCGACATAAATCGGAGTAGTTGCATCCAGCACGAGCTTATAGTGGCGTCCAATATTTGGAAAAGACTGTTATTGATTTGGACATTCTGTTACTTATTAGTGTTGCTCAGGTTGAGAATTTGCATTTGCAAAGGAAAATGGGCATGAGGGGCTCATTGGCGTCTGTCACAAATAGAATCTTGGCCATTTTTGGAAAGTTGTGTTGGCAGTCTGTGTGGGAGGAGGAAATACAGTAGGAGAGAGTTTAGGCTGGAATGTAAGGAGAATTTCTGAACCATATTCCAGTCCTTCATTTTGGACTATTGCATCACTTCAGAAAAGAACCGCCATCAAACAAATCTTGCTCTAATAGGATCAGTCCAGATCAAATTGCAAGGTCAAATTCTCTGTAAAAGGCAAAAAAGCAATACCAGACTGGTTGCAGGATAAGTTGGACTCTAGAGTGAGGGGAGCTTACTTCCCATGGTTCACTGAGCACAAGCCCCCGTCTGACATGCCTGTCACACGTTGGGTGCTGCATAGATGGAATGAACAAGGTGATAGTTGGAATTAATCTACTCTTCTAGGCCACTGGTAATTTCTTTGGTGCTAATTGCAGTCCATTGATTAGCCGCTATGCAACTCCAGTTAATAAACACCCTCAGTAAAATCAGATTTCATCAGGCTCCAATAAAAATAACCAACTTAAGGTGCACAGGGAAGTCCCCTGTAAATAGAAAACAAGCAGCCCAGACCAATTTGGGGCTACTTGGGCCTCTTCAGCGAGGAGCAGCTTGATTCCTATGGTACAGTGAGCACATGACCCATGTCTGGGCACACCAGTTGCACTTTCCATGACCTGATTTGTAAAAATTCAGATACCAGAAAATATATGTTACTTTAGAGTGAGTGTCATTTCTTTTTTTAGACGTATTCTAAAATGAAAGTCAGAGCATCCAGCCTCAGACCGTTTCATGCACAAGGGCTTGATGGCTTTAACACAGGAGGCATGCAATGTATTCATGTTTAGCCTGGTGTCTGCCAAAGCTTATTGGCTTGTATTGCTGTCAATAATGATCAGGGGCTTTAGTAAAGTCTAGCTCAAAAGCCTTATGTAATCATGCCCAACATTTTTCCATCTGTGCAACGATTTAAGCTGAAATGTGACCCACTTTGGCAGGTCATTCACTGATGATGGACACATTGGTTGTCTGGTGTGAAAAGTTGTACTTTGCAGTAATTAGTATGTGATTAAATGCACACACTCAGGACATAATAAACAGTAGTAGTTCTAATCACACTACCAATGCAATTTAAACTCTTGATTTGTTGCGCTCATCATTGAATAGACAGGAAAAGTCAATTTTTCATTTGACTGGGGGACACTGAATAGATTTACCAAAACATGGGCACTCAAATATCGGTGATTTGGGTAAATATTTGTTGCCTACACAGTGACTTGTGCTAGGACCACATACTTCTTTATGTATGGCACATTAGCCACATTTTAGAATTTCGACCCCTTTAAAGTTGAGCAGTCCTAAGTCAAACGTAATAGTCATCTTGTAGCCTTACTAATGACATGTGGAGGTGTGTTGGAAAGGAGCATCTATCCTCCACCAAGCCAAGTCTATTTCCCGCCTTGCCTTGCTAACTTGATTAGATAAGTGGAAGGGATTTCTTTTTAACAAGAATTCACATTTTCAAACACCAATTCATGCCCGACAGCTATTATGTTGCCTTATTCTTAATACAGGGAGTTTAATTGAAAAGTAAAATCTTTCAAACCGGTCAAAACGCAACACCCTTCATGTAGTTGTGCTCTTTATATATGGGCAAGGGAGGTCAAAATGAAAACATTTCTGCCAGTTTGTCACCTTATTGCGGGTGAGATGGAAAATAAATCTTTCCAATACAAACCAGGCAGTCATCTTGTCGTCCTACACATTATGTGCACACTACGGTTGCTTTACGAGCAAATATTTTTATTGGTGTATCAGAAGTTTAAAATCCAGGCTTGTGCTCTGTTGGCATTGCATAGAAAAGTGCAGCAACATCCACACGAGTTGAACCTTAGGTACTTCTACCAACTCCAGCTGTCTCGTCAGGAAACATCTTAAGCCTGTAGCCAGGTAAATCTGCACAAATGTAACTGTTCCGAGAGTGCCTACTTGCATGCATTTGTAAATAGATAGTCTCTGAATAATTCACATTCTTTCAGTTTTAAAAGCAGGGAAAGAAAGAAGGAGACCGAAGCAAATGAAAGCATATGATAAATAATGCAAAAAGCTCTGAAAGTGAAAGTCTCTCGTGGGTCTCATAGAAATGTACTGTACTCATGCTTACAAATTACTGAAAGACTTGATGCGTTGAAACACAATACTTACAGTGACATATTCATATATTGTTATATGGAGGAGTTCAAACAGCATAATTCACTTACATGTTTTGATTCACGCCTCATGAGTGTTAGATAGAAAAGGGCATATTTACAAATCTTTCACACAACATAGAGCTGCAAGCAAAGTTGCTGAGCTGCATTGAGTTAAAGTGACAGAGCAGAAATGCTCCATGTTAGACCTGGCATCTTTGGCGTGATTTCCCACTATCTTTTTGCCTCTACCTCCTGTATTTTTGATGCTGTGCTGGATTTCGTTTTTGCTGGTTTAGATGCTTTGGGCACTTTGCCACTGTTGTTTAGTGTCAAAGTGCAAGTGCTCCCAGTGTAAAGTGTTATTATGATGGATTATCCATGATTGGCATATTTTTGTCACCAAGAAGTCCCTAGTAAAATGCACTGAGTGTGCCAGGGCTGGTGATAACAAATGCTACTAGTGGGCCTGCAGCACTGACTGTGCCACCCACATGAGTAGCCCTAAAATGGTGTCTCAGGCCTGCCACCGCAGTGCCTGTGTGCAGTCTGTGAACTGCCATGTCCTCCTGGTCAGTGTCCCCACTTGCCAGGCCTAACCCTTCCCTTTCTGTACAGATTGGTCACACCTATGGAAGGCCCAAGGTACCCCCTTGGGCAGGGTGCAGTATATGTGCAAGGTAGAGCATGTACTTGTGCAGGTGACATGCACTGGTAGTGAATTACAGCCATTTTCGTTTTTCACTATTGTAAGGCTATCTTGCCCCATAGGCTATCATGGGGGATGCTGGTTACAGTGGCTACCAGCATATCTTCCCATAGGAGCAAGATAGGACATAAAAGGCTGGTAATCCTGAACTCTGAATTTAATACCACATCTTTTAGGAAAGGCTGTTTTTAAATCCTGTGTTTGAGAACAGCACTTTTAAAAAGTTCCTGTTCTCTTGTCTGACCCTTCTGTGTGCCTTGGCCTGTTTGTGAATTGACTGTCTGGTTTGAGAGTGACAGGGGCTGGGAGCCCCAAGAGGCTGGCTGAGTCAGCCCTATGCTGAATGGCCACATCTGCATCTTGAGTGGGGAGGGGATAGCACCTGGGCCTGAATAGGGCTGTGCCTGCCTTCCACAATGCTGGTTCCACCTCCTGCTGGGCGGCTGATGACCCTGCCCCTTTCCCTGAAAGTAAAGGAGAGGCCAGGAAAACAAACTGCTCAAGAAACACCCAGAACTGGTTCAGACCGGGCTCAAGAGCCCTCCTGCACAAAGGGATCAAACACTTTTAGGGATATAAGCACAGATCCCCTGACTACAGAAAAGTAGATAATCCTGGAATCAATAAGGAACCTCTGCCAAGGAGAAAGCTGAAACTGAAGAAGGGAGACTGTCCTGCTGTTGATCTGCTGGACTGACCTGCTGTTGCTTTGCTGCCAAGGAGAGGGGAAGGACTTTGCTTTTGGTGCTGTGTCCCCTTGCTTGAAGGAATCTCCAAGGGCCTGAGAAGAGCTGGCTCCCTGTTAAGAAGTCTCAGGAACAAAAGGACTTCACCCCCAGCTTCCCTGAACCCTGCTGAGAGTGTTCTGTCCTTCCTAGAGTGCTTGGGCCAGTTGTGGTGCCTCTGGAAGTTGTACCTGTGTTGGGAAGCTGGAAACCATGCTTTTAAAGACTTTCTGCAAGTTTTGTCGCATTGCTCGCTTGCGGAGCGCATCCCCGTCAGTGCAAGGAAATTCCTGCAGCTACGAAAACCGAGATTGTCGCTGCACCTGTTGCCGCTGCCAGAGTCGTGGCGTCCTTTGTTTGCGGGATGCACCAGACCGGTGCGGGAAGATTACCATCGCTGCGAGTGTCGTCGCAGAGACTGTCGTCGCTGGGTGAGATTGTCGCACCGCTTGCTTGCGGACCACATCACGTCCCTGCGAGTGTCGTCACAGAGCCATCGCATTGAGGAGCTGCGAGAGGAAGATCACCTCTGGTCCGCGCATCATCGCCCCGGAGATCGTCGCAACTCCAAAGATCATCGAATCGTGCCTTTGCAAGCTTCTTTCACTACGGAACCTCCGCACCGGAATACATACAAGGTATTGCACCCCTCCCCATACAGACCGGAGTCACTGCATCACGCCCGCTACATCCAGTGGGGCTGTCGCATCGCCTCCCCAAGGCCTCAGGAGTGACGCATCGCTTGTTTTCCACCGCACCAGTTTCTGTTTTGGAACTTTGACGCATTTAAAGGTACTGTTGGATAAACGTGACGCAACGCAACTGTGAACTTTTCACGCAACTGTGGATTATTTGACTGCAACTTTAAGAACCCTTTTGAAACCATAATCTTGAACTGCGTATGTTGGATTTTTGTTGTTTTGGTCTTGTGTAGTTCAGATTAAATACCTTTATTTTTCTAAACTGTTGTGGAGTCAGTTGTGGTATTTTCACAGTGTTATTGTGAGTGTTGGTACAAATACTTTACACATTGCTTTTGATAAGCCTTGCCTGCTCGTGCCAAGCTACCCAGAGGGTGAGCATAGTTTATCTAAGAGTGTTTCCTCCTTACCCTGACTAGAAGCAAGGGTCCCTATTTGGACAGTGGTACCTACCTCTGCCAACTAGAGGCCCCCAGTTCTAACACTCCATATTTCTAAAGATAAGGAACATTTGTGGCCTCTCCTTGCACTGGTGAACTGTGTGCTACCTAGCACCAAAGCAGGTATCTTTACACCATAATGCAATTGTGCCTGTGTTACAGGCAGGATCCTCTTTGTGCAGGAAGGGACACCTTTCTGTACAAAAACAATCCTTATAGGCATCTTCCTCTTTCTATTTGGGTTGCAGAATGCAGCACAAGTGGAAAGAGGAAATAACGAGAAGAGATAAAGTTATTCCTCCTCCTTACACCTCACTGGGGATCATGTAGCATTTTGACACATTCCCAGGTTTACTAGCTTTAGTAAATCTGGGAATGTGGCAAAATCAATGGGTGGATGAATAGGAACGCTTATACTGTAGACATGAATCTCCTCCCAATTTGAAATGTAACGTAACGCAGCACAAACAGCTGCATTGCATTATACTTCTTTAGAAAGCCACGCAATGCGGCACAAATCGTCCTTTGCATGTTTCTGTAAATATTACTGATGGCGATGCGTTGTCCTTGTGTTACTTTGCACATAAAATGACAACGCAACGACTTGATAAATCGGGACCACAGTATGTAAATATATAATGAGAATACTTTAGACACTGCTTAAAAGTGAGTCCCAATGTATCTGGTAAGTGTCATGCTATGTTGTTTTTCACTGTTAAAGTGGAATTACAATAAGAGTTACTTTCAGATGGTGCAAATACAAATGAGCACTAAAAAAGATTTAGATACATTCTGGAAGCTTGTACTTTTCCTCTCTCGCATTCCTGCAAAAATGTAGCTCAAAAATACCAATGTTGTCACGCAGCACAGCAACAACAGTTGCACACTTTTTTGCTCTCTTTTGCCATCCACACAACTTTGGCCGAAAGTACAAAGGTGTCAGCATCAAGCTAGCATACGTTTTGTAAAAGAAACATACCCTTACAGTACTATATACTGTGCTCAGACACAAGGACATATATTCTAAGAATTCATGCACCGCAGAAAAGTAACCAAAAGTTGTTGCGTTGCATTGCACAAAAGTCCTATTGTTCTCTCCACTGCACTGGCACAACTATAGTTGACTTTTGTATGTGCACATACCTATGCACCCTGGGCTTCATTGCTCGCACAGGTTTTGGCCTGAAAATGTACACTTCCTGTGCCAGATATCATCCTTATATATACCTTATAACTTTGTATGTGTAATGTAATTTACAGCACACATGCAAATGTTTAACGTTTTTAGGAGAAAAAAACATTACAGGTGGCTCAAGGAGGTGTACATTTTTGGCGCAATCCCTCTCTAACTTTTTTTTGTATATAGGGTTTTGTGTCAATCACATGGATGCTTCCCAGATGATGTTCACTGCCTGCATGACTGAAATTGCCATTGAATGTGAAAACCAACTGTCTAAAGCTGAACACCAACAAGACCGAAATCATGTTCTTTGGGAGTAGCATATCACCATGGGAATCCACCTGGTTGCCAAAAGAGCTAAGGACGACTCCCACCACCATTTCCTCCACCAAGAGACTTTGAATCATCATCAACAGCAAACTCGACATGAATGTCCAAGTCAACACTATCACCACCTCTTGCTTTCATAAACTGAATATGCTGATGTAGATTTTCAAATGTTTCCCAATCAGCAGGCAGAAAACCACCACACACTCCCTGATCACAAGCAAGCTGGAACACCTCAATGCCGGGAGCAACAAAAAACTCACCAGAAGGCTGCAGATCATCTACACCTTGGTGGCCAGAATCACTCTCAATCTCATATAGAGCAATATCCTTGCTAAATTCTGATGGGAAAATTTATGCTAAGATTTTAGCTCAAGGCTAATGAGGGTCTATACGCCTTTGGTTTCACTGACCCAACATGGATTTATTCCTCGCAGGAGCACTATTAATCATATTCATAGAATTATCACTCTCATAGATTTTGCTAACGAGTATCATAAAAAGCTAGGCTTAATATTTCTCGATGCCGAGAAGGCATTTGATCGGGTAACATGAGCTTTTTATGGGGTATGTTGTGCAGGATGGTGTTGGTGCCTGACTTTATCAAGTCAATTCAAAATATGTATAAATCACCAAGAGCTACAATATGTGTGATGGGTAGGGAATCTCAGGTAGTTTGTATTAATAGAGGTACAAGACAGGTGATGTCCCTGCTCACCATTGCTTTTCACGTTATATATTGTCCCATTTGTGCAGTTATCAGAACAAAGTAATAAGATAAAAAAATTTGAATGTGGGTTATATCAAATACATGTTCTAGCATACGCAGACGATATTGTTGTTGTTTCTGCTGATCCTGCACCGGCCATAAAGAAAATATAACAGTTGGCAGAAGAATTAGGGGCAGTATCATGATATAAACTCAATGCGGCCAAAACCCAAATAGTGTGCACCCATCAGGCCTGCCCAGGGGAAAGTCGAGTAACTGTTGAGTCTCGATATCTTGGTATAAGAATCTGAATGTCCCTACAAGCACTCATCAAGATTAATTGGGGCTCCATTATCTTAGCAGTTAAGCAACAGTTATATCGTTTGGAGTGTGTGCATCTGACGCTAGTTGGGAGACGAAATGTTATAAAAATGATTGTTCTTCCCAAAGTTCTCTACTACTTTAGAGCTGTGCCATTAGACTTAACTAGCAAACAGCTGCAAGGACTCCAATCCATATGTAATAGATTTATCTGGGGACAAAGTAAAGTTAGGAGAGCTTTTAAATACATGATGTTACTGTTAGATAGGGGTGGCTGGTCTGTTCCAAATTCCTGCTTTTATTATTATGTTTGTTTTTTTACAAAATATATGTATTCTTCTAACAGGGGAAGACGTGATAGAGGCAGAATTTCCCTCAACATATCAACTATTGATTGGGGAAGAAGCTACAAATGTGCAGCTGCAATTCTCTGAGCGCAGTTATTGTAAAAAAAACTAAATTCAAGATCATGATTTCTGATTTCTGTTTATATAGCCTGGAAAATGGTGCGTAAGTGGCTGAATGTTCCAGAAATTAATTATTATACTTACACTTGATTCTGCTATTAGGTTTCCGGAAATATTCTGGGATCTTAAGATGTTATGTTGGAAGATGCTGGGGATAAAATATCTGGGAGATCTACATCAGGGAAGAGTGCTATGCTCATTTGAGGAATTAGTTGAAAAGTATCAACTCCAATTTCACGATTTTTTTAAATACTTGCAATTGCGTGACTATCTTTGTAAACATCATTTGCTTGAGGAAGTTGGGAAGTTTCCAATGGTAGAGGCAATTAATAGAAAGGCCAAGATTTGGGTTTTATACGCTATGCTAATCGAGTCCCAAAAGGATGATTTAGCTACTCATGACCTTAAATGGGCTGTACGTCTAGGGAACAAGGGAGAGGTGATGCAGACATCAATAGATATTGCAGGCAAACTACTGTTATCATCAAACCTACAAACACAGAATTTTAAAACTATTTTTGATTTGTATCATACACCTGAAATTTTAGATGTCAATGGGACTGAGCAGATATTGTACACGTCTTTTTTTAATGTACTGCACTGGTGCATTTAAAACAACAATTAGCATTATTCTTGCAAGAAGTTACTGGCATCCCTATATTAATACTAAGTCAATTTTGTTATTAGGATTACTGGGGAATAGCTCAAACAAACAACCAATGTACAAATTTAAATATATTTTATTCATTGTTGCCGTGGTTGCTCGTTTCTGTAGTACTACATGTTGGCTTCCAAAAGAGGCTCCCACATTTGAGATGTGGAGGATGAAATTTTATCATATTATCAATATGAAATATAGTTTGTATACTGCGAAATCTGTAAAACGGCAAAAACGTTTGATCCAGATATGGGAATCTATGATATAGTATATGAAGTATAATATGGATTCAGGTTGTCCATTGATAATATGATTATAATTTCTTTTTGCGGTTGCCTCCCTTGTAAATCTATTCTCTTCTGTCAATTTTGTTTGTTTTTATGGCTTATAACTGCTATGTTAAATATTTGTGACATGGATTGAATAAAAAAAAAAAAGAAGACTGCAGATTATCCAGACCTTGGTGACCAGAATCACTCTCAACCTCCCATGCTGCACTCACACCACACCACAGCTGAAAGAGCTCCACTAGCTTCCAATTCACAAAAAGCACAATTCAAACTCCTCACCCAAACTGTCAAGGCACTACACATCATTGGCCCAGCATACCTCAGCAATCATATCTGTTTTCACAAACCTTCCAGACACCTTTGATCATCTGGACTCCTACTTGCGAAAATCCCATGCATATGGAAAAACAGATCTGGCAGTCGAGCCTTCTCCTACATCATTTCTGAAGTGTAGAGTAACTTATCACTACACATAGGAGCCTCCTCCTCACTTCTTGAATTACATAAGAAGCTGAGGACATGGCTTTTCGAACAGTTCCACTAGGCCCGAGCTGTGCCTAAACTCCTGACGTTAAGACCATAGGGCCCAACTCCATCTTGAGTAGGCAGAGACTCTATTTTCTCTATTTTTTCTGGAATCATTGACATGTCTGCCTTTGACATAGATGTTGTTGGTCCTTATCTTTCCAATAACCCGTGGAAGTGTCAAGTAACTCTGACAATGGCACAGATAAGAAGCTTGATGTACAGACAATGACATCTATAAGACACCTGATGTGACATCAGTCTGGGACAAATGCCTTGTTATCACTAGTTGATGATTTGGCAAGAAAAAGAGCATAAATAGCGCAGTCTGAATTGACGTGTTTAAGCCTAATATGTTTATAAGGAAGTATCTATGACTACTATCTTGATGACCATAAGTTTTGACAGACATTCCTAAGGTTCTGTCATAAATCTCCATCTTAGATAAGATAGAGTATAAATGGCCAGATACTTGACCACTTGGGAGGAGAGGTCCTTTGACCCAGATTATCATGCAAGATACTGCCAGAAAAGATCTTGACTGCCTGAGATGCTGCCATATTGCACTTTTTACTGAAAGTTCATATCAAACAAAATCCAGGAGGAGAGTAGCTGATGCGGTGTGTGTTTACATTTCACAGGAAACACAGTCTCCTTGACTTTTGACATCTACAGTGCTTTTCTGTAAACAGGTAAGCAGTGGGACAATTGTCCCTCAGAAACCCTTGATACAAGTTATTCAACTCCATTCTATTCTAGTGCAGTGCATAGAAGTAGATTTGAGGGTGTTTCATTTTTAGATTACATCTTAATTAATGTAGAAATGTCATTTTATTCTAGTTGTTCAGAACACTCATATGTGCTATATTCTTAGTGGTTATTTGAGATGTGCTAAGTAACTTGTAGAGCTGAATCTTAGTTTATGCAACTTTGGCACCGAATGCCGGGCTTGGATTTTTTCGAAACTTTGAGTAGTTTCTTTTTTATATGCATGCACACACATACATGAATAATCATTTTGTCATTACAGAGACGTCCGCAGGAATTATGGTTACCTCCTACAGGGAATAAGGGAGCACTTATTGCTGTAGGTTTGTCAAGCTTGTTAGTTGAGTTAGTCCCCATTCTCTGTTCTCTAATTATTTGAATCCAATTTATTTGAATCTGTTTGTTTCCATTGTAGTGCCATCTGTGATAGGAGCCATTTGCCAGGAAATAGTTACTCAGCATCTCAAGCTGTGAGGTGCCCCTGATGGGGGAGGGGCAGTTATTTTTGTAATAGCTGCTTACAGAGTATTTGCCTCGGAGAGGTTTTACTCATGGGTGGAGTTTGAGGCTACAGACACTGAGTTAGGGCAGTTTCAGGCTTATAAAGCTGTAGCACAGCATTCACATAATAATAATAATAATAAATGAGCTTGTAAAGGGCCTGGTTACACTCGCTTGTGTGTCCCCGCACTTCAGCATACTCAGCCCACTCTGTAGCAGTAAATCTAAGCATGGTGACGGGTCTATATCTGGAAAAGCCTTGTTTTTAATTGTGTCCGGAAGGAGTTTTCTGATGGTTCCATTTGGAGAGCATGGGGAGGGTGTTCCAGTGCTTAGCGGCTAGGTAGCGAAAAGATCTACCACACACTTCAGTGAGTTTAAAAAAAACAGTATTTCAGCTTAGTGCAAATTCATAATTCAATTTAAAAAGTGCTCTCCAGTTCAGTTTGAAAAAAGCTCTATTGATTGCCCGTTGTTATTACCGCTACAGACGGGTCGCAGCAGACACTGCCACTGTCTGCCTTTCGCCGCTATAAAGCATACAGTGATCTAGAAACTCCTTAGACTTACTAGACCACCAACATTGGTTTGCTGGTCAGTTACAAAATACTTACAGAAATGTCAGTTTGGGCCCTCTAAGCAATGAGGGAGCTATATGGCAAGTATTAGCTAGTTACACATCTGTTCCACGCCCTGACACGGCAGCACCTACTGATGTCATAGGGATTTTGAATTACACATTTGCCTTATATAAGAGTAGAGGTTATACTATGTGTCATTAACTTTGGACCTGCTATTGTGGCAGGACCAGCAGTTCAGGGACAGGCACATCCATTAGTTTGCAGACTATAAATTCTATCATTGGAAAGATGCCCACAACATGTAATAATATTCACTTATGTATTACTTGCAAGTCCAACCAGTTGGAAGCGGTCTATCTGCACATGACACCCCAAGACAGAGAATATTGACTTTGGGTCTTCCTATTGGTATGGTGTCACCTGCAAAGGAATGTAACATCTGAGGAACCATATTTGCTTGCATTTACACTCACACCCATGACATGCCTTCATTAGTAGTTCTCCCTGAAGTACTGAAGCAAGTAAAGAATGAGCGCGCGACTAAACCAGTTCTGAATTTAGGAATGAAGTAAAGAGAAACTTGTTTAAAATGTCCTAAATCACCAAGAGCAACATTAAGGAAGAAACTTTGGCTCTGCCCACCTGCCAGAAACTGGAAGCAGTTCTAGTTCCAGATCGTAAATGGGAACCAGAAAAAATAATTATGGAAGTTTACACCTTTGTGGGTTGTGATACCATAGGTGCACAAGCCATTAAGATACATTAAAAACCTTTAAATGAGATTGACGGTTCCATTAAAAAAAATCTGCAATGAAAGGTCAAAGAAACCAAGGGAGAGAGAGCAAAGATTGACTGGATCTCCCATGTTTCAGGAATCTAGCAGGGGTGGACATGATTGAAGGGACCATGATAATATTTTAAAAACTGAACTGGTTCAGTATTATGATATCCGCTCTTCACTTTGTTTTCAGGACATGGTGGGTAAACGAGCAGGGAGAGGGAGTCAACCTGAGTGCTAAAAAAAGGAAGAATATAGCATGAAAGGTTACACTGGATGACAGGCTTAGGTCAGCGTGAAGAGGGAAGAGAAAGGATTGGACTCTAAGATTCTTAAGAAGAAACTAGAAAGACTTTCTAATAAACATGCTGATACAGCTATGGATACTCCTGCAAAACAAGACTTGGGCAAGAGCACTTCTACGCAATGCAGTAGAACTCATGATAGTGCATCAAACGCTTCACAGTTTTCTGGTGGCAAATCCAACTAATGAGTTCATTCGAATTGAGACTCCGATAGGCATTTAAATTCTGGTGATAGGGTTTATAATTTAGAGATACAGATCGAAGGGGAAATATCATGCATTATTAAAGTAGCCTTCTGGCCTCATTTATTAGAAGATTATGACTTCATACTAGCTGAATATGACTGGCTTGCTGTCTTTATTAGGGAAGTGCACTGTAAGGGGAAGGTATGTAGGATAGCATTTTCTCCCAAGTACCTGAAAACATCACAGAAATTTACAACAGTTAGACAGGCTCCATCCTTATACTGAATCCAAGTGGGGTGGAAAAACACTCTATTTGCCATGTTATTCTGTTAAGTAGTGGATCTTATGCACAAGTTCAATACCCTTTAAACCCAGAAGTGTGGTATCAAAGCAATATTAAAACATTTGCTATATCAGGGCATGCTACTGCCTTGTCTTTCACCAATGAACACCCCTTTTTTCCTGCCTCCAAACCAGACAAATCCTATAGGATAGTTTTAAACTCAGAATTTTAACTCACATACGCTTTGCAGAATGTACACAGCATGGGAAAAGTGGCTAACCTGGTGTGGTAAAACTATCAAAAAACCTTGCATGTGCAATGGGATTTCAGTCCGAACATATCACATGAAAGCAAATATCTACCTTCCCTTTGTTTCAACAGGTTGCATTTGTCATTTCAACATTTGCCTATGGGCTATAAGAACAGTCCTGGCTCATTCTCAAAGTGCATCATGGCTATCGTGCAACCAGATCCTGATATATTATCAGACATTGATGATTTATATCTCAGTAATTAGGATTTAGACACACACCTAACTATGTTGGACAGAATTGTAAAAATAATAACACCACATGGCTTCAAAATTGAAATGAACGTTGCTTTCCTTATGGTGACCTTCCTTAAATACGAGTTATCCAATGAGAGCAAGTGTTAGGCTTCTGATTTTCTACAAAAGTGTGCTAACATGCAACCTCCCAATACAATGACCAAGTTGCAATCCCTCCTTGGATTTCTTATCTTTGGACATACCTACTTGCCTTATTATGTTGAGTGAGTGAAACCATTGTAATACTTGATTTCACACACGATTTCAGCAAAACAGTGGACGTATAAACACACTGATATTTTGGGTGCTCTGCAAGCAGACATGCTAGTGACAAAATATTTACAAACTAGGAACACTATGACCAACCTAGTGCTTTGAGTCATACCAATCCTGACAGTTATACCTTTGTGACCTACAATGAGGGACAGACTGTTCCTATAGCATACAAGTCTTACATGTACTTTGCAGCTGAAGCACATTCTACTTCTATTGGAAAAGTTCTTGTAATAGTGCAGACAGCTATTTTGAAGGTATGCCCTTTGACGTAGGTAAAACGAATCGTTGTGGTTTCTCCGGAATCAGCACTAGAGGAAGTCACTAAAGGAAGAATTCCTAATCCTTGCATCCTACACCAAAGATAGTGAAGTAAGCCTCTTCTTTGACTGCAGTGGATGTAAAAGTTTCAGTATTATCCCACTCTCACTACACAGGCTTTTCTCCAATATGAACAGAAATTTACTCCAACTCCAAAAGCTATATCCTTTAAGTCCTATCAGAGTGTGTTCTATATGGATGGCTCTGCTTAAACAGTGGTAGAAACAAGATATAAGTACTCTACAGCTGGCACAGTAGTGCCAGGTGTAATGAAAGATGGTGAATTATGTCCGCAGTGCACCCACACTATGGGGCATATTATAAAGAAACGGTGTTAAAATTATCGCTGCTTTAGCAGCAGGAAACTACCGCTAAAGCGGCGATAATGGGCTTGGTAATATGCCCTTGTGAATTCCAATAGAACCCCATGTTCTGGTGTCAACATGGGTTTCTATTGGAATTCTCAACGGCATATTATCAAGCCCATTATAGCCGCTTTAGCAGAAGTTTCCTGCCGCTAAAGCAGCGCTGATTTTAACGCCGTTCTTGATAATATGCCCCTAAGATCTTAGGTGAGAGCACTGTAATTGTATTTTGGATTTATAGAGCGCCTTATCACCCAGGGGTCTCTAAGCGCTAATCAGCGGATGCACCTGGAACGCACAAGGGGGCCACTAAAGCGTACCCCATGCTTCCTGAAACAAAATGATTTTCAGCCTTTTTCTGAATGGTAGTAAACTTGTTTTCTTGCGCAAACTCGCTGGTAAGTTGTTCCAGACTATGGGAATTGTATTGGAAAACGCTCGCCCTCCAAGAGTAGGTAGCTTGAACATTGGACAAAGCAGAAATGCTGCATCTGCCGATCGTAGGGTCCTACTGGGAGCATAAGGAACTAAACTCTCCCTAATATATTTTGGGGCTTGCCCGTACAGGGCTTTATGCGTAATGCAGAGGCCCTTGAACTGAGCCCGTTGCCTGATTGGAAGCCAATGGAGCTCACGAAGGAGTGGGTTGGCATGTGTCCTTCTGGGTTTATAAAAAATTTATCTGGCTGCGTCGTTCATAACAGTTTGTAATCTAGCCAGCAGTTGTTGAGGAAGACTGGCATACAAGGAGTTTCCATAATCCAACCGCGCCAGAATCAAAGCTGACACCGCCCGTCTGGGATTTTCTTATCTGCCCTGAGTCTCAGGTCATCCAGCACGGAAAGCATGACCAATTCCGTGCTTTGATGAGCTCTGAACCCAGCCTGGTTGGGTTCTAGCAGATTTTTGTTTTCAAGATGACAAGAGAGCACTGGCAGAACATGTTGCTCAAATATTTTGGCTAAGAATGGCAGTTGTGAAATGGGCCTAACATTTTTCAGGACCTTAGTGTCAGCCCCCGGCTTTAATAGTGGGATCAAATGGTCCTCCTTAAAGTTGGCTGGAACCTGTCCTGTTATCAAGGAGCTATTGAGGAGAGAAAGTACATCATCCTCAAGCCCAAGCCAAGCTTGTTTAAAGATACTTGGAAGACAAGGGTCTGCTGGTGAGCCAGACTTAACTCGCCCCATCACTACTCCCATGCGTCTCCTTGGTGAATAATGGTAGGGCAGTTAACGGCTGCGTAACTAGGGGGATAGTGGGAACAATGTCTCTTGCACAGCTTAATCTAGGAGTACTCTGAATTTCGGTCAAAAGATCTGTTATTTTATTGGTGAAGAAGGACTGAAAGTTTTGACAGTCTTCCTGCGAAAAGGAGGGGGTCTGTTCTTTAGGACCTTAAAAATGTCTTTCTGCGGATTGATTGCCGCCGAAATTCTACCCTTATAGAACTCTGCTTTCCTAGCCCTGATTGCTTGTTTATAGATGGCAAACTCCTTTACATATATGGCCCGAGTGCTAGGATCATACCCCTTTCGCCAGGCTCTCCCACTCTGACGTAGGGAGCGTTTCAATATCCTCAATGCCTCATTGAACCATGGGCACTTTTGCCCTTGTCCACAATTTTTACTCTCCGTGATGGTGCAACTACTTCAATGGCGTTTTTAAGCAGCCTCAATTTCATCCTCCGGTTGTATCTTAAGGAAAGAGGATTGTTTCCCCTAGGTGGATACTAGGGTGTCTGTACTGATTTTATTCCAGCTTCTTACGACCTGCCACCCTGCTGGGGCAGATGTAATTCGCCCTGGGAGTGAAATTCTCCCCTGCAGTAGGTGATGTTCTGACCAGATGCAGGGAGAGATAGTAATTGGGCTCTGTAACGGGACAGATGTCCAGATCAAATCCAGGGTGTGACCTTTTTGATGTGTCGACCCTACCACCCTCTGATGTAAATCTAACGAGGTCATAGCCTCTTCTAGCTTTTTTGACTGGGCTTCTTTAGGGGATTCCTCCCAGTGTAGATTGAAATCTCCCATTACTAACAGGCCTTCATACCGAGAGCGGAGATCATGAACTAGTCCCAAGAAGAGTTCAATAAAGCCTGGTGGCGTCTGAGGGGGGCGGTAGACTAACAACATCACCAAACATTTGGTGGCTGAGCCGAACTTGACCCCTAACACGTCCGCACCCTCCACACTTTCGGCACAAATTGTTTCTGTCTTGAAGGAGCTGTTATAAAGGAAAGCTACCCCCCCCCCCTTCCTACTGCCTTTCCTGTTGGTACTAATGGCAGAAAAATTGGGTGGAAGTGAAGCCACTAAGTCCGGGGTGGAAGACTCTTCCAGTCATGTTTCTGTAACCCCCAGCACATCCAGGTGGCCGTATTGAAGCAGAGAGAACACCTCCAAGTTATGTTTTTGGAGGGAACGGGTGTTGAGAAGGGCAAAGCTCTGTGAGATCAACCTTTCTTCCCTCGGTGCCACGATCTTGCCTTTTGATACCTTAGTAGTATATCTTAGCGACCCCTCCTGCCGGAGTCCCTCCACCAACCGCGGATCCAACAGCATGGTGTCATGATTTAGAGAGAGGAGGGTGTCCCTAGAATACCAGGCCCCCTGGCAAGGGGTCATGGCCCCTGGTCATGGCAGGGCACGGACAGGCGCAGACGGGCTAGCCTCTGGCGCGCCATCGGCGCGCCCGCTGCGCAACATGCAGGAAATTCATGTCCTGGTACTTGCATTATAGACGGATGGCTTGTCAATTTCCACACTATTAGTGTCTGATTCATCCTTCTGTGCGTTAGGGTACAATGTTGACTGGCAATCTTGGTACTTGAATGGATTCAATGATTCAAAGGGAAAACCTATTGAGGATAAACAGGTCTGGGGAAAGGTAGCTGTCTTAGAAGATACGCTTCCATTGGTTCATGTGAGGTACAGTTCGGGCCAACAGCAATGTGTATTTCCCACCAAAGGAAAATGTGCGGCTGACTTAGCTGCCAAAACTGCATTTCAGACTGTAAGAGAGCAGCCTTAACCAGATCTTAAATGAAGATTGACACAGATATATTGATAGCAATATATGCAACTTAACAAGACAAAAAGCCTTTCTCTTGATTTCCTCCTATATAATACTGCAATCTTATTTCAGATAATACTCCTGTAGTTACTCTACCAGTAGTGGGAGACAAGATAATATCTAATAAACTGTAAATATTAGATTTAATCAGGGAAGCCCATGAGGGATTGGAATCTACCCATGGTGCAGTTAAGGCCACCGTAGCAATACTACAGCAACACTACTGTTATATAAACGAACTACAGATTATGTTAATCAAAGTAATATTTGTCAACCGATCACCCATCTACAGTTAAGAGACCCTTATCAACTCCACTCACACTCTTCAACATCCCAGGTGATTGATTTGCACAATATAGGTACTGCATACAAGGGTAATCTTCTGAGTTGCTAGGTACGTGCCTGACCCTGATAATCCTCAGGAGGTGGCAGATCAAGAAAAAGTTGCCCAGAAAAAAACATTTGAATTTTTTCCAGCATATCCAAGTGGTCAGAGACAAGCTGTCTAAAGGGACAGATTCTGAAGCTACCACCAGCAAAGAGAAATTTGTAACCGCTGCTGACGGATGGGTCCCTATAGTAGGGGATCTAATTTGAGAAAAGATCCACAACAAACACGCTTTTGAACCATTTTATAGATCACCTGTTACAGTCCTTGAAGGAAAAAACAAACAAAATGATATCCTGCCTCCTTTGTCTGGTTCAAGTAGAAATAGACAGGTCCCCATCAATCATGTGAAAAAGCAATAATTGGGCAATTTTGTACCGGCAACCATCACAGATACGAAGAACGATTCAGAGTAGACGTTTCAGGCTCCCCATACTTTGAGTGAACTTCCCCTTAAAAAGAACAGTAACATTACTAGCTTAAGTTACCAGCTGGGGATATTTGAAAATACTGCGTCTCCAACTCAATACAGTGCAAAAGTGCATAGACAAAACTGATGCTGCCATCACTACATTTGCAAATGTTACACGCAACTCCATGATTTACTATGAGATTCGACCTGAGTCACCATAAATTGAGATGGTGCCTTTTCAAGAAACAACATTTACGAGAATGCCTCGGAGCTTTGCACAGAGGACTTTTTATTACTCTCCAAAATCGCTTTTCGTCATATATTTATGTATATATATATATATATATATATATATATATATATATATTCACAGAAAAAAACATAGGTTATAGACCATATATAGTTAGGAATTTGCATTTACAAAACCTTGAAAATTCAATGAAAAAACCATAGGTTATAGACCATATATAGTTAGGGATTAGCATTTAAAAAACCTTATTTTATTTGCACAAAACCATTGAAATTCCATATATAGTTAGTTGCACTAACTATATATCGCGGACCCGCAATCCACTGCTAATGATGTCACATATTACATCATTCATGACATGGTCAGTGACATCACTGATGACATCACTGATGACATCTCAAATGACATCACTGATGACATCACTGATGACAACACCCAGTGACTGTATGTTTCTGTAAAGTTAAAATATGTCTTACATATTGAAGAATGAGTGGATGTATAAGTGTCTGGATGAAGGATTTAGTAGGTGCATGACTGACTGTATGAGAGAATGATTAAATGTGTCTCACTGAGTGCATGGGTTAGTGATTAAAGTGTCTTAATTTGGCAATCATTATTTATGTTGTTCTGTAAACTGCTGCATGTTTAAATCAGTAGCTATATCAGAAACTATATGGGTTATTGAATGGTTGCCCAAGTATTTGTATGGGAGACTGAGTATGTGTGTGGGTGGCTGGGAGGTGTATAACTCTGTGTATAGATGTGTGAGCAGTTGATTCCCTAGGTGTATGGGTTCAAAAGTGCATGTAGAAACAGCTGTATGGACAGTTGACTGTGTGCATGAGTATATTGGTGAGTGAATGGATATCTCAGTGCTACATGTCAAAGTAAGTACATATGTAAAACACACTCCATGTGAGAGTTGACATATATAAATAACTGAACATAAGAGCCAGTGAATGTGAGAGTGGCTGTATGAATCATTGTGAACTTGTATCAAGGATTGTATAAGAGAGTAAATATTTGTTAGTATATGTTTGAATAAGTAAGGTGTGTATAACTGTATAGTTGAGGAAATGGAGATGTGATTGATTCTTTGCATGACTGACTAGGTGTGTGAGTAACTCCATGGATGTGTGACAGTCTGTGAGTGCCTGTTTACACTGAGTGTATCTAAGGTTATATTAGAGTCTGAAGATGTATTATCACATAAATGATATCATCAGTGATGTAATCAGTAATGTCAAATGAGATGTCAGTGATGTCATCAGTGATGTCATTTGAGATGTCATCAGTGATGTCATCAGTGATGTCATTTGAGATGTCATCAGTGATGTCATCAGTGATGTCACTGACCATGTCATGAATGATGTAATATGTGACATCATTAGCAGTGGATTGCGGGTCCGCGATATATAGTTAGTGCAACTAACTATATATGGAATTTCAATGGTTTTGTGCAAATAAAATAAGGATTTTTAAATGCTAATCCCTAACTATATATGGTCTATAACCTATGGTTTTTTCATTAAATTTTCAAGGTTTTGTAAATGCAAATTCCTAACTATATATGGTCTATAACCTATGGTTTTTTCTGTGAATTTTATTGGTTTTTTAAAAGCTAATATCTATAGCTGTAAAATATATTCTTTATTAAGTGACGTATCACGTAGCCCGTGAGACGCCTCATGATGCATCGCATAACCGTGACGTATCGTCTCTGCAGCGCAAACCAAACCCAAAACGTAAGCGCGCCAGAACACGCTTAAAGATATATATATATTTTTTTAACCTTAATTAGACAAACTCCACACGTGCACATATCACAAACGTTCAAAAAACACAATATGTCGGACTCCCGTTACGCTGCCGGTTAGCTGCCCGGTTAACGTACCAGGAAGCACCTTTAGCGCGAAAAATCGCAATTTTTTTTTCTTTTGCCCCGCAGGGAACTTTAATAGCCCCCTCATCAATCCTAGGGGTTCAGGAGGGGTCTGCCTTACCCCTTTCATTCATTTACACCTTTTTTTTTCCACCTCTTGTCTCTCGATCCCACAGAGAGACAAGATGGCGGCCGCTCCAGACTGTTTACAATGATAACAGCCAATCAGCTTCTCCTCAGACTCCCGTTACACTGCCGGTTAGCTTCCCGGTTAGCTGCCCCGTTAGCTGCCCGGTTCGCGTACCAAGACGCGTCTCTACGGCGAAAAAATCGGATTTTTTTTTTTTTTTTTTGGCCCCGCGTGGCTTTATCATATCCCCCTCATCAATCCTAGGGGGTCAGAAGGGGTCTACCTTGCCCTCTTTCCTTCATTTCCCCCTTTGGTTTGGCCTCCTCTTGTCTCTCGATCCTACCGAGAGACAAGATGGCGGCCGCTCCGGACTGTTTACAATGTTGACAGCCAATCAGCTACTCCTCAGACTCCCGTTACACTGCCGGTTAGCTTCCCGGTTAGCTGCCCGGTTAGCTGCCCGGTTCGCGTACCAAGACGCGTCTCTACGGCGAAAAAATCGGATTTTTTTTTTTTTTTTTTTGGGCCCCCGTGGCTGTATAATATCCCCCTCATCAATCCTAGGGGGTCAGAAGGGGTCTACCTTGCCCCCTTTCCTTCATTTCCCCGTTTGTTTTGGCCTCCTCTTGTCTCTCGATCCTACCGAGAGACAAGATGGCGGCCGCTCCGGACTGTTTAGAATGTTGACAGACACCGGAGAGCCAATCAGCTTCGCATCGCAAAGTTCCGTTACGCGAAAAGTACGCGAACCGGAGCGCTGCCCGGAGCGCTGTTACAGATATATATCTTATTTTAAACGTTAATTTCTCAAAATCCACTGAAGCACATATATTGAGACCTAGCAAAGGCACATCGGGCTAACAGTCCCTACAATTTTGCCAAGTTTCGTGCAAATCCATTCAGCCGTTCGAGCTAAAAGTGAGGCCAACCGCCCTATGGAAAAATGAATGGGAAAAACGCGTTTTGGGACCCCCCTTTTTTCTCGGCCCCCCCTTGACGACCCCCCCCCCCCAAATTTTCAGGGGCTGCTCAGAAACAAAATGTGCCATTTTCCTGAAAATTTCAGCCAATTCCGTCCACAAACGCCAAGGTTATTAGACATAGAATTTTCAAAAGTTCCATAGAGAAAAAATCCAAACTATATATACCTACTGGCTATCGCCAGTAGGTAATATACATATATATATATATATATATATATATATATATATATATATATATATATATATATATATGCAGACACTGATCGAATAAATCGAGTTTGGATTCAGATTCATGGTGTCAGCGCCTTCTTTGAATCGTACAAGTTTGGCAAGACTGAATATATATATATATATATTCCATATATAGTTATAAGCGCTAACTATATATCGCGCACCCGCAATCCACTGCTGATGATGTCACATATTACATCATTCATGACATGGTTAGTGACATCACTGATGACATCACTGATGACATCTCAAATGACATCACTGATGACATCACTGATTACAACATCCAGTGACTGTATGTTTCTGTAAAGTTAAAATATGTTTTACATATTGAAGAATGAGTGGATATATAAGTGTCTGGATGAAGGATTTACTAGGTGCATGACTGACTGACTGATTGAGTGAGTGATTAAATGTGTCTCACTGAGTGCATGGGTTAGTGACTAAACTGTTTTAATTTGTGCATCATTATATCTGTTGTTCTACAAACTGCTGCATATGTTGATCAGTAGCTATATGAGTAACTGTATGGGTTATTGATTGGTTGTCCAAGTATTTGTACGGGAAACTGAGTGTGTGTGTATGGGTGGCTGGAAGGTGTGTGACTCTGTACATAGATGTGTGAGTAGTTGATTCACTATATGTATAGATTCAAAAGTGCATGTGCAAACAGCTGTATGGGCGGTTGACTGTGCATGAGTGTATTAGTGAGTGAATGGATATCTCAGTGCTACATGTCAAATTAAGTACATATGTAAAACACAGAACATGTGAGAGTTGACATCTATAAATAACTGTGCATAAGAGCCAGTGAATGTGTGAGTGGCTGTATGGATCATTGTGAACATGTATCAGAGATTGTATAAGAGAGTAAAGTAAATATGTGTTAGTATATGTTTGAATAAGTAAGGTGTGTATAACTGTATAGTTGAGAAAATGGAGGTGTGATTGATTTTTGGCATAACTGACTAGGTGTGTGAGTAACTCCATGGATGAGTGACAGTCTGTGACTGTCTGTTTACACTGATTGTATCTAAGATTATATTAGAGTCTGAAGAGGTTCATGGTATTATCACATGAATGATATCATCAGTGATGTTATCAGTCATGTCAAATGAGATGTTTTCAGTGATGTCATCAGTGATGTCATTTGAGATGTCATCAGTGATGTCATCAGTGATGTCACTAACCATGTCATGAATGATGTAATATGTGACATCATCAGCAGTGGATTGCGGGTGCGCGATATATAGTTAGCGCTTATAACTATATATGGAATTTCAATGGTTTTATGCGAGTAAAATAAGGTTTTGTAAATGCAAATCCCTAACTATATATGGCCTAAAACCAATGGTTTTTTCATTGAATTTTCAAGGTTTTGTAAGTGCAAATTCCTAACTATATATGGCCTAAAACCAATGTTTTTTTCATTGAATTTTCAAGGTTTTGTAAATGCAAATTCCTAACTATATATCCACTATAACCTATGGTTTTTTCTGTGAATTTCATTGGTTTTTTAATAGCAAATATGAAAAGCTTTAAAATGTCAAGTACGTGATAGATAAAAACATTTTCGTATTTATGCACGCTGATGTGCTTTGAACGCTGCCCCCCTCCCCTCTTTTCTCTTAGTAGTACTCTCTCTTTGCAGATAGTGAAGAGTAGTTAACGCAGGCCTTTACCCCCGTTGTAATCCGTCCTGCCTGCTTGTCTCTCCATTTGATTGATTTCATGAGGGCTGCAAGACAGCTCGGCTCCGTCACCCATCCCGCCCAAAATAACGACAAACCCTATGCAAATATTAAAAATATAGACAACACACCAGCAAAGAAACAGGGTAAAACATTTTATTAAATAACTATTTACATAACGTTGGTTTATAAGATGATGTCAGTAGTGGACCGATGTGTGAATAGGTTGGAAGCAGCACAAGGCGCCAAGATCCGGATGGAAAGTCCTGGATATTGGGTGCCATAGTTCAGAGTTCTGAGTTTGAGCCTTTTTCAATGCCTGTGCTTTGTTGTTTCCCCTCCATCAAAAACAAAAAAAAAATATAAAACTGTGCAAAAATACAAAAAAAACAAAAAATGTTTACAAAAGCAATGCTTGTAAGACTGTCTGAAGCTTATTTCCACCTACTGCAGCTTCACTATTCTCAAAGTAAGTGAGGGTCGTTTGTGGACCTGACTGCATTTGAAAACAATGTTATATCTGGAGTTATCTGGAGGTAATGTCCTCCTATTATAAAAACATAAAAAAGGCCAGGAAATTAAGCCTTACAACCCAAATTGGAGAGGCAGGTAATTCAACAAGAGAACTCTTTAAAATTATTCAGACCTTTACTAACCCTGAGGTGTGCGAGAGCCCTAATACCTTTACTCAGGTTCTGTGTGACGATATATCCCAATATTTTGAAGACAAAATAGAAGGGATATATAAAAAAATCACCGCTGTCTCAGACTCTCTGGGAAATGAAGCTCCTGAAATATCCTCTATGTTGACCTCTGAAAGAACTCTTCAGGCTATCCCAGGAATAACTGCTGAGGACCTGACCATACTGATTAATCAAATAAAGACTGGTTCCCCTACTGACCTGCTACCTGCTAAATTCTTCTCCCCGCTAATTGACATAGTAGGACCCTCCATCCAGAAATTGCTTAATCTTTCATACGCTGAGGGTATGCTCCCATCAGCCTGGAAGAAAGCGGTAGTGAACCCTATACGCAAAAACTCCACCTTGCCCTGGTCTGAACTCTCCAACCTTCGCCCGATCTCTCTCCTCCCCTACATTAGCAAACTGGCTGAGAAGCACGTAAATACCATCCTTTCCGATTTTATCGAGGCGACAGGGGGCCTGGACCAATCTCAATCTGGGTTCAGGCCCAACCACAGCACTGAATCAGCCCTTCTTTCTGTGACGGATCAGATCAAAATGTCACAGGATAGAGGAGGCTCCATGATTCTAGTGCTGTTGGACCTGTCTGCAGCCTTCGATACCGTGGATCATAACATCCTTCTCGGCCGGTTGCAAGGAGTAGGAATCGGAGGCCTAGTACTATCATGGTTGGAGAGTTTCCTTTCCGGGAGATCACAATCTGTCAGCCTGGGCCCCTTCCGTTCCATCTCCAGGGGGCTCACGAAGGGGGTGCCACAAGGCTCCTGCCTTAGCCCTACATTGTTCAATGTATATGTGGCCCCCCTTGCTGAGATTGTGCGGAAGTATGGGTTCACACCGATCTCCTATGCTGATGACACCCAGCTCCTCTACCCTTTCAGCTCCCTTGACTCTAAAGTCAAAAAGAACTTTGCTGAGGGTATGAGGGCGGTGTCACATTGGATGGCGAAGAACTGCCTCCAATGTAATGTCACAAAAACTGAGGTCATGCTTTTTGGCAAAGCAAGCATTCTTTGGTCCCCTGACTGGTGGCCAATAGATCTTGGCCCAGTACCTTCATCTAAACATCATGTGAAGAATCTTGGGGTGAAACTGGACCAAAAGCTGACCTTGAAGGAGCACACCAATCACATCGCAGGATTGTGCTTTCACACTATTGGCCTGCTTAGACGTGTCTTTCCGTATCTTCCTGCTTCTTACAGGAAGACACTTGTGCAGGCATTAGTGACCAGCCGTCTGGACTACTGCAACGGCCTGCTGACGTTAGCAAATGCTGACGCAGTAGGTCGCTTGCAGGTGGTCCAGAACACGGCAGCAAGACTGGTTATGGGGGCACCAGCTAGGACCCCCTCCAAACCCCTGCTCAGGGAGCTGCACTGGCTCCCAATAAAACAGCGCGTCGATTTTAAGATCTGCTGCACGGTCCATAGATGCATCTATGGCATAGGTCCTAAATACCTGTCTCAATCTTTGGTGCCATATCAGCCCAGTAGGTCCCTTCGCTCAAGTAGTCAAGCCTTGCTAAAACCCCCGTCCACAAAGAAGTCCAGACAAGGAGACCGGGCCTTCTCCTCAGTCGGACCTGCCCTATGGAACAGACTGCCCCTTGAAGCCAGAACAACTACTAATTACCTATCCTTTAGGAAAATACTAAAAACTATCCTTTATCAAGAGGCATTTCTGTCCATCTAATTTAATGTTCCTTATTCACTGACTGAGTTTCCTACTGCTGGCACAGCGCGGAGATACCCTTACGGGATTGATTCCTGCGCTTTAGAAGAATTTAAAATAAATAAAAATAAAAATAAAATATGGTACCTCCCTAAACCGCTTGACGGAGGCCCCCGAGGGGCGGTGTGATGACACGGACTCGGAGAAGACGCTTGGCTCCGACCCCCTCCCCAAGTCTTATAGCACTGGTGTAGCCTGAGATCGCCCCCGACATAGGCGGCCGGCTCCCGGGGTCCGGCGGAACTTTTTGCCTTTTGATGACTCTTCTATTCTGGACTTTGTCCCACAATCCGTTTGACCTGAAGACACGCTGTAGTGGGGCGCCCCTTTACCGTTTTAGTTGCCATTCCGCCCGCTTTTGCTACACTGTGCCTCTTCCGCCATTCAGCTGTTTACCGCCCGCTCTTGCGACTACAGCGTCTCGCTCACCATGTAGTTAAGTTGCTCACGCTCTTGCGGTGCAGCGATAGGCGGCTGCCACAGGACTCTCAAAATGGCGGCCGGCTCTTCGGTTTTGGGCCTGGTCCACTAAAATGGCCCTGGGACACCTTGGAACTCGGACGCTTCCCTGATAGGGCTTGGGTCCCATTCTCGAAAGCGTCCCCTCAGCCGTGAAGATTCCACAAAAGTCTTGGGGGCCCCCGACTCCCGCAGGCTTCTGGTGGGGAGCGGCTGCCATGATTGCTCGTGGAATGGCCACGACGGAGCTACGAGATGGTAGTGCTCTCATGCTGACGCCAGCTTTAGTCTGAAACATCCAGAAACACTGTAGACTACCAATTCGATCAGTTCCGGTAGCGCCCCAACATGACCCGGAAGAGAAGAACTTGCCCTCCCCTCTTTGACTGATGGTTCTTGTTGCCTGTCCCCTCTGTTGTCATTTAACAGAACTTTTTGGACTGCTGAAAGGGGTTGTGTTCCGAACGCTGGTTGGTGGAGACATTTTGACTATATTCTTGACTTACGTTGTCGCGTAATGCGTTATATGACACGCCGCGTTAGCGCACCCGGAAGTGATCCGGGGCGCGGCGCGCAGCGCGTAACGTAAGCATAACAGGTCATGTGACTTGTTAATAAAACTTTTCATTGGTTCATTTTACTTTTGTTATTTTAATGATGAAAAGCTTGGTCATATGACCTAAAAATTACGCTTTTTATTTTTTTCGAACATTATTTTTTTTAATATTCCAGGCTAATGTACTTTCCCGGAAAATTTACAACTGTCCTGCAAGTAAAATATATTCCTTTTTCGAGAAAAAGGGCGTTTCTTCGTTCCATGACGGAGCCGTTGAGTAAAAGAGACTGGGCCTGCTGTCTTAGTCGCCGATACGCCTGATTATCAGATTCTTATCGATCACTTTATGTTGCAGGAGTGGAAAACACAACTGCCCTTGACCATTTATCTTTACTACGTTCCTACATATTATACCTTTTATCCGTCATGTAATTGGACTGCTTTATTTCACTTGCCTTTTACTGATTCGAAAACAGTGACTAAAAGTAAAAACTTCACCAATGTAAATACTACTACTGTGTTTGATTTAAAAACCTTTATTGTGAAAATGTCAGTATACAAATACGGGCCTATAACCACCTGGGCCGGCCACGGAGCAAACTGAAATCGTATATGATGAGGAGACATTTACACTGTAGAGGAACGTAACGAGCGGGCCATTAGGTTGCAAGAACTAAGGTGTCTAACAGTTGCGGAATCGGTGGACGTACATTTTGTAATTAAAATAAGACAGGGCCACTTACAATAAAATTTTCTAGATATACATTTGCGGGCAAGGAGTTACGAGTCCCATTTATACCGGCGCCATTTTGGGCGAGGCCGGGCAGGTCCAAGATATAGTCAAAATGTCTCCACCAACAATCGGCCAGACCAGAACCCCTTTCGGCCCTTTATGCTACAAGATGGTGTCTTCCATTCGGAAAATATTGTTGGCAGCATTTTGAAAGGAAAGATAAACAGCCGTTCTCCTAGTGAGTCTCACATTGTTACATTTAGGAAGAATGTTGAAGAGTAATATGTGGAAAATCTGAAGCCATTTTTCTACAAACTCTCAATCAGCCTAAGTCATGGGCGATCTTTGTCCACACCAGGGCAATAGTGAAGCTGCAGCAGGTGCAAAAGAGCTTCAGACAGTCTTACAAGCACTGCTTTTCTAAACATTTTTTTGTATTTTTGCACAGTTTTATATTTTTTTTTTTGTTTTTGATGGAGGGGAAACAACAAAAAACAGGCATTGAAAAAAGCTCAACAGTGCAGGGCGCCTTGTGCTGCTTCCGACCTATTCACACATCGGTCCACTACTGACATCACCTCATAAGCCAACGGGGCACCCCACACTGACTTTCGGCGCAGCATTGTAGGATGGCCACACCAGTGCGGCAACTTGCTGGACACCACCTCGGTGCCATCCGGATCTCGGAGCGTTCGAGTCACTGTACCGCAAGAGTGACCGGAACTCAGCTGGTCACGCCGTCTTTCGGCGCAGCATTGTAGGATGGCCACACCAGTGCGGCAACTTGGTGGACACAACCTCGGTGCCATCCGGATCTCGGCGCGTTCGACTCACTGTACCGCAAGAGTGACCGGAACTCAGCTGGACACGCCGTCTTTCGGCGCAGCATTGTAGGATGGCCACACCACTGCAGCAATTTGCTGGACACCACCTTGGGCAACAGTGAAGCTGCAGCAGGTGCAAATAAGCTTCAGATAGTCTTACAAGCACTGCTCAGAACTCTCAACTATGGCACTCAATATCCAGGACTTGCCATTCGGATCTTGGCGCCTTGTGCTGGTTCCGACCTATTCACACATCGGTCCACTACTGACATCACCTCATAAGCCAACGGGGCACCCCACGCCGACTTTCGGCACAGCATTGTAGGATGGCCACACCAGTGCGGCAACTTGCTGGACACAACCTCGGTGCCATCCGGATCTCGGCACGTTCGACTCACTGTACCGCAAGAGTGACCGGAACTCAGCTGGACACGCCGTCTTTCGGAGCAGCATTGTAGGATACCAAAACCAGTGCGGCAGTTTACTGGACATCACCTGGGTGCCATCAACATCTCAGCCCGTTCTGCTGCCTTGGGACTATTCGCACAACAGACCGCTACTGACGAGGCCTCCCCCCGCACCACCCCACGCCAATTTTCGGAGCAGCATTGTAGGATACCAAAACCAGTGCGGCACCCAGGCGACATCACCTGGGTGCCGTCCAGAACTCTGCACGTTGTGCTGCCTTGGGACTATTCGCACAAAAGACAGCTTCTGACCATTGTTGCTTTTTTGGGTGAAAAATGTTTAAATGTTTTTACAGTTTTTGTTCCGTTCATTATAGTTAAATGTTAATAAAGTTTTAAAATCTAACTTTGTTGGAGTGCTATATATGTTTAAAAAATCGGGTGAATGGGGCCTTGAATCGGATTATTGTCATGTGTGGGCTTTGCAAGTGTACTGCTACAAGATCGGACATTTCAAACTCAAATGCACGTTCTTTTTCTTACCTTTCCGAAGCATGGAGCGCAATAGCAGGCAGAGAAAGGGTGATGCACGTGTTGAACACTGCCTGGCCTGGCAAGTTGCTGGCAGTGCCCCCCCCCGCCCGCTCCTGAAAGAGGGCACACACACACCGCCGCCCCGAGTACTTCATAAATCTTTAAAAGACCATGCGCTTGTTCATGAGGCTTAAATGGTTTATCACCCCTTCTAGAACCCCTGCATCGACCCTCTGACGTTTCCTGGAAGAATTAGCACGTAACACAATACCAAGCCCTGTCAGCTGAAACCCCCGAGAAATCATGGGGCATATTGTCAAGGGGGGTTATTTCCGCTTTTTTGGCTTTAAAAGCCAAAAAAAAAAGAGATAAAATTATCTCCCTATTACCAAGCTGTCGCTAACACCAGTTAGTGACAGCTAAAAGGAGATAGCGACCATCTTGGGCCCCGCTTTGCATATCAGTGATATTTATCACTAATGACATGCAAAGTGGGCGTGCCAAGATTTTAGCGACTGGAAACAGTCCCTAACCATCGCTATCTCCTATTAACAACTTTTGGAGATATTCGCGCTAAGCGCGAATATCTCCAAAACCTAACACCTGCCCTGAGCAGTTTTAGCCATGTTATCCAATGGGAAGTGGATAACATGGCTAAGAGCATTTGCTGGATAATGCATGAATATCGCTGACTTTTCAACGATATTCATGCATTGCGGCCGTTTTTTATCGCATTTGCGATAAACCTTGCTAATAGCGAGGTTTATGTGCGATAAAATTCGCCGATGTGCGGCGATAATTTTTGTCTCTAAACAAGTTAGAGACAAAAATTATCGCTAGTTGTTGGTAATATGCCCCCGGGTTTTTGCTTGCAGGAATCGGGAGGCGGGAGACTAGCACTGAAATCAGTAGTCTCACGCCTGAATCGGGAAGGTTGGCATGTCTGGATACTCTACAGCTGGGGCCATAAACTACATCCGCAGGGCTAGGTGATAGCCTAGGTCCGGCCTGGACAATCGGACACAGAGGAAGAGGAGTGTCAGAGGGTGCGGTAGTGAATAGGGTGAAAGGGAGGTGTCGGGCGGGCACAGGGTGTGATTCTCAGAGAAGAGCAGCGCAGATGGGGGGAAGTATATGGCCCATGCATGAGAGAAAGAGCGGGGGTGACCAGTGCGTGGGGGAGATGCTTGCGAGGGTGGGGAGCCATGCTGAGGATCGGCGGCGTGCAGAGAGTGGCCCTGGTCAAGGCATCTAAAATGGCTGCCGTGCACGACAAAATTGTGGCATTGGACAAAAACGCAAGATGGCGCAGACAATGTTTATCAATAAGGATTCATTTATAACAAAATATTTACTCGCAGTGACAAAATGGTGGTCAACACTTCCTGATTTCCATCGAATCGAACGTTAACAAACGTCACGCAGCAAAAAAAAAAAAAAAAAGCTCACGCACAGAGCAGTTTTTAGCCATGTTATCCAATGGAAGGTGGATAACATGGCTAAGAGCATTTGCTGGATAATGCATGAATATCGCTGACTTTTCAGCGATATTCATGCATTGTGGCCAATGTGCGGCGATAATTTTTGTCTCTAAACAATTAAAACGAAGCACAAAATGGCGAATTCCCGTTTCGCTACCAGTTTGCGGCCCAGTTCGCGGCCCGTGAAGCGCTTCTACCGTGAAAAATCATTTTTTTTTTATTTTCCCCACGGGACCCTTTAATAACCCCAACAACAATCCTAGGGGGTCAAGAGGGGTATACCTTGCCCCCTTTCAATAAATTCCCCCTTCGTTTTTCACCTCTTCTTCTCTCTCGATCCTACCGAGAGATAAGATGGCGGCCGCTCCGGACTGTTTAGAATGTTGACAGACACCGGAGAGCCAATCAGCTTTCTGCGCGCAAAGTTCCGTTTCGCGAAAAGTAAGCGGACCGGATCGCTGCCCGGAGCGCTGTTACAGATATATATCTTGTTTTGAACGTTAATTTCTCAAAAACTACTGGAGCACATATATTGAGACCCAGCAAAGGCACATCGGGCTAACAGTCCCTACAATTTTGCCAAGTTTCGTGAAAATCCATTCAGCCGTTAGGGCTAAAAGTGAGTCCAACCGCCCTATGGAAATTAACATGGGAAAAACGCGTTTTGGGACCCCCCTTTTTTCTCGGCCCCCCCTTGACGACCCCCCCCCATATTTCCAGGAGCTGCTCAGAAACAAAATGTGCCATTTTCCTGAAAATTTCAGCCGATTCCGTCCACAAACGCCAAAGTTATTAGACATAGAATTTTCAGAAATGCCATAGGGAAAAAATCCTAACTATATATACCTACTGGCGACCGCCAGTAGGTAATATATATATATATATATATATATATATATATATATATATATATATATATATATATATATATATATATATATATATATATATATATATATATATATATATATATATATATTCATACTTATCATTGGTTTTCATGGCAGATTCTTGAGTCTACCTTGGTCTTCTGTTTTGGTCACCTTAGGAGTGTTTCTTTTAATTGTGTGGCTATGATCAATGATCGTCATTCTTCTGCTATCGAACGAACACTACATCCCTGAAAGAACAATTGCACAACCTGTGGTTCAGGAACTGCAACTGCATCTTTTATTCCACAGAACCTGAAAAGATCTCCATGCTGCAAACATCAGTTTATCCTGTGCCAGAGGGCTTCATTTGGGAAAAGGTTCCATGTCAGATCATGGGACCTACTGAGACATTGTAATTACAATATTTATTTAAAGTTTCAATGAACACCCTGATTATTCCTGGTTCTATTTCTGAGGACTGGAATAAAAAGACTGTAAAATGAATAATGTCTGATTTACAGGCATATGCAACTTTGCACAATAAAGAACCTTAATAAAATGCAGTGAAATATCAAGAAACGTATTGATTTAATCATTATGCACATTATTACATACCTAGAAATAGCTATCATAGGGAAACGAACAATCACACACAATTAAACACAAAGGGAACACAATGGAAACATTTTGAAACTCATTTTGAAACTCTGCTTCTTAATAGTCACTGAAATTTAGTGAAGTAATGCCCTTATTTTCAGAGCGAAGACAGGTCACATCCTTCAGCTTTCTATTTTTCCCAAAGTCCACAATGCCCCCACAAACGCAATTTTCCCATCTGAAAAAGACATGAAGGCCATATATTGGAAGATGGTTATTTCAACAACATGCACAAAAGGCCTTTCATCTCACCTTACAGGACGAATCCCTGAATTTAAGGCTTACCCAGAATTGGAATTGTACTAGGACGCCATAGAGAAACCGTTTGACCGTAAACTCTATTTCCAACTTAGGGTAGGCACCCTTCCTACAAGGTTATTTACAGCAAAATGGGTGGGGGTAACTGATGATAAATGCCCTAGTTGCTGGGACAAACAAGAATCTACAAGCCACCTCTTGTTTTTTTGTCCCTTGTACGCTGCACCTCGGAAAAAGTGGGTGAAACAAGTCTGTCAACAAATTGGTACCCGCAGACATGAAGAGGCACTAAGAATATTATGTACAGACCCCAGTCCCCCAATTGCTATAGCCATGGCAAAAATTTTAAAATGGGCCTGAGTAATTCGATCAAAAATAATCTGATAATTACATGAGAAGAGTTTTATCTTTATTATCCGAAATCTATTAAAACAATGGGAGAGCTGTCTTTATCATGATTAACTGAGTCAAGAGCAGTGACAACTAGCCTATAAATACTGTAAATTTTACATTCGTTTTAAAAGAAATGTTTTAGTGGGTATTTTATTCCAATAGTTTATTCGACATTAGTCTTGTGGAGTTTAACACCTTCAATGCTACAGCAATTCTCCCTGGATGCTGAACCCACTTGAATCCCCTTGTTCATGACGAGCTCAGCTCGTCATAAGCACACGAGCACTGTGCTGCATGACGAGCTGAGCTCGTCATGAGCATGGAAGGGGTTAATTTTTTCTTGAATATTTATATAAATGTATTTTGTATGAGATTTTATCCTGTAATTGATGTATGTTTTATGTGACACTTTTATGACTTAATTGTCGAATAAAGTTTATGAATGAATGAAAATGAATAATGTCTGATTTACAGGATATGCCACTTTGCACAATGAAGAACCTTAACTGAATGCAGTGAAATATCAAGAAACGTATTGGTTTAATCATTATGCACACTATTACATACCTAGAAATAGCTATCAAAGGGAAACATACAATTACACACAATTACACACAATGGGAACACAATGGAAACATTTTGAAACCCATTTTGAAACTCTGCTTCTTAATAGTCACTGAAATTTAGTGAAGTAATGCCCTTATTTTCAGAGCGAAGACAGGTCAAATCCTTCAGCTTTCTAGTTTTCCCAAAGTCCACAATGCCTTCAGAAAAATGTAATCACATCTCAAGAGATGACAACTACTATTCCCAATTCAGTACCAATTCAAGAAAGGTGTTAGACACTAAAGAGATTTCACACGATTATTATACAATTGAATATTCATACAACAGCATAAACCATTAAAAATATATATATTAGACTCTAAAGATGTAACATGTACTATTCCCACTTCAACCTAGACAAATTTGAGGAAGGTGCTAAGCATTGAAGGGGTGACAATTACTATTCCTTCTTTAATCTAAGCCAATTTCATAAAGGTGTTGGACACTAAATAGATCACATTTACTGGCTCCACTCCAATCTATGCCAATTTGAGTAAGGTGGTGTACACTAAACGGGTGACATTTACTATTCCCACTCCAGCCTATTCCCATTCCCATCGAGACCAATTTTTGAAAGGTGTTCAACACTAAAAGGGTGACATTTGCTATTCCCACTACAACCAATACCACTTTAAGGAGGGTGCTGTGTACTAAAGGGGTGACATTTACTGTTCCCACTTCAATCTATACTAACTTGTGGAAGGTGCTGGACTCTAAAGGGTTGACAATTGCTGCTCCCACTCCAATCTATAACAATTTGAAGAAGGTTGTGGACACTAAAGGGGTGACAGTTACAATTCCCACTCAAACCTATATTAATTTGAGGAGGTGTTGGACAACAAAGGTGTGATAATTAAAATTCCCACTTCAATCTATACCAATGTCATGAAGGTGTTGGATCCTAAAGGGGTGACATTTACTATTCTCACTCTAACCAATACAATTTGTGAAATGTGTTGGAGACTCAAGGAGTGACGTTTACTATTCACACTCCAATCTTTAGCATCTTCAGCAATGTGTTGGACACTAAAGAGGTGACATTTACAATTCCCATTCCAATCCATACCAATTTGAGTAGGAGTTGGACACTAATGGCATTATTTCAAGTTTGGCAGTTCAACCGCCCAAGAACGGCGCCCACGTCGTTCACGCCACCACTGCACCAGCAATCTACCATATGCCGTTTTACAATGTGTTCTGCCTGAAACGCCAACCTTGGCCACAGCGGTCTACCCGGCAGGCCTGCATCAGTCTGAAATGTCAGCAGTGTGTCCCATGAGGCCGCCAGGTCCGCAGTCCACCCACTGAGTGTATTAGGACTACAAAGGCATACTTACTGTCTCACAGCAGTGCTCAACAAACAGTGGTTACCCAGCAGCGGTTGACCGCTGCGGGGCGCATCCCCCCAAAAATAAATAGTGACCATTGGATGGATTTAAAAAATATACACCTCATATGGTTTGGCAAATGGGCACGCATGCAAATCACAATATAAAACACACCCTGTTCCTGACCAGCATCCTTTGCTTCCAAACTGCAGCACAGCAAGACAGCCATTTACTACACTTTTTAGATAAGGCACCCATTTATTCATCTTCACATTGAGCATTCTTCACCACATGTAATTTAATTTGCATCATTTTACCTCTATCATTTGTTTGTTCTTCATTCACATACTCATTCACATGTTTTCCTTTTTTTCAGTCATGGTGAATGAAATCATAAGAGCTGAGCCCCTCATATTTGGGTCACAAGTCCAGGTCACTCCTCTCAGTATGAAATGAAAATGTGAACAGGATAGACAAAAGAGTGAATGTTGTTGATAACACCTACTCACAGAGGGAGACATTAGGAAGAGGTTTAACAAATTTAGCCTTGGGGTCCGTACAAAGTACATCAGCCACTACCTGTAGTCTCAGAGAACAGGCTTTAGCCCTCCCAGTGTACCATTACAATTCTTACCCTGAACGGACAAGGTCTTGGCCATCCTGCTTACTGAGGGCTTGTCAAGAATAGAGGGGGGAATGGATGCTGCTAAGTTACACTTCAATAACTGCCACAATGTCACAATGTCCTGCTTTCTCTCAATTCAACTCTGGTTTGTCTGTGGCAATGTATATAGTTGCATTTAAGACCACATGTATTCAACTCGAGGACATGCCACATGTTGTAATGCTGTCTGCAAGTGCATTTATTTTCATTAAAACTTTTATCCAGGACCCATGATATGTGTGAAAATGTAAATGTATGGTCCATCTCAAATGCATTTTGCCAACAGCTATGGTATACTGATTGTCTGTCAAGTATTGCTAAAGGGACATTTAAGTGCCTAGAACTACTATGATGCCTTCTCCCTCCATATCTAACCTCGATGTTAGACTCCTACTTCCCCTTCTCACATGTCTTCCATGTCACCAGTACTGAAGTTCACTACTCATGCTGGTTACCATTACTCAAGTGTTGCTGAAGTGAGACTGAAGTGACTACAACTACCATGAGGCCTTGTCACTCCAACTATAATCAAGCTGCTACACTCCTTTTGCCCTTTGCTCACATCTCCCATGTTACAACTGATGTTAACTTTTCAGGCAGGTTACCATTTCTTAAGTGTTGCTAAAGTGACATTGAAAATCTACCACTAATACCATGAAGCCCTTAGACTGCAACTATAACCTAAATGCTGGACTACTTTTGCCCCCTCTCCCACTGTCTCCCACTTTATAACTGTTTTTCACTCATCATGGACTGTGCAATGTAGAGACAATGCACTATTCAGATATAAATATGCATACTTTGCTTGATGGTGTCCAGGACCCATCAACTGAAACTATTGATGGCATGAGTGTTACCATAACAAAGATGTACCCCTAACATATGTCAGCCATTAAGGAAACTCAGCTCATTTGCACTGCCAGGTGAGCCCTTGACTCTGAATTTCTCACATGATGAATAATGCTACATATTGAATCCAGACCGATGTTTGCCTGATTAAGACACAACTAGGCCTTGGAATGGACAGAAACACTTTGCATTACTACACTGTGTTGGTAGTTGAGTTTTAGAGTTGTCATATCTATCCCCAAAAGCAAAATGCCACACAGCTTTACATCTAATGAGCTGATGAAATCTAATAATTTGGTTGAATGTCTACAAATGTATAGCACCCAACTTGAATGCCACACTAATAGCTGACAATGTTAGTCTCTAATTATTTTGTTCTGTTATAGATACCCATTAACTTTGACACAAAGTATGTGTATGTAGATACCTCACTTCAAGGATTACCAATGTTCTCCATTTCTCAAGAGGTCGATGCACCACTGCAGCAGAGCAGCGTTTGGAAATGGAACAGAGTTCCTCTCCCCCTCTCAGTGATGACAATGCTCCTGAAGAGGTATACGTGGATGATGGTCCTGACCCATCTGGTCGGCTTTGGCATAAGCCAACAGTGAGGCTCACTATGTAGACAAACACACCTCCCACCAAAGCTATGACAACACCGCCAACCACTGCCCCCCCAACCAGTGCACCTAGCACAGTGACTACCATCTGTGCACCCCAGTCTTGGTTTCAGATCCGAGTAGCACCACCCCAGTCATGGAGGAACCAGTACCCAGTGGGGGGGTGCCATCTGTGCCAAAGGCACAGGTCTGGGGGGTAAGTACCGTGGTAAGATGAATGTGGGCCCCCAGAGTGAGTCTGCTGTGGGCACGATAGCCAGGCTGCCATCACCTAAGTCCTGGGAGTGTACCAGGACTCCCAAAGTGTGTTAGCCAGGTTTTGACCAAAATCCTGGAAATGAAGCAGTTACAGTGGGACACATACAAGGAGGTTGCTGACTTCCATGCTATGGTGGCCGGCATCCAAACGGAGGTGGCCAGCATCCACATGGAGTTGACCGCCATTCGCAAAGAGGTGGCTGGCCTCAGCACCGAGGTGGTGTTCCTGGTTGGGGTGCAGAGTGACATGGCGACTACTGTGTGTAGGACTTTGCATCTACCCCTTTCTGTGGCCCAAGTAAGCTGCTCCATAAACACAGGAAGGGAGGCACTGACAGAGGATAATATGCCTGCAAGTGCGCCTGTCTCAGCAGCTCCAGATCCTCTCTCTGTCCACACAAGGGGGCGTCCACAGAAACATTCTGGAGCTCAGGAAGGCAAGACACTCACCACTGCCATTAAGAAACCTTGCTTCTAATGTCGTTCTGTGTATGTAAACACAACAGTTGATGGACAGAATGCAAAACAATGTCATACATTCACCCCAGTACAGAGATCTGGGCCTAAATCCATCATTCTTTTGCTCACCATACCACCCCTGTTCGGACATGGCCATATGCAAATCAGCCTTGACCCTGTGCCTCAATGGAACAGTCTAGCCCGAACTGCCAAGCCATGTCTTCCCTGGACCGGAATCAAACATCCTAGGACTGGATTCTGGCTATCAGCCGTCTTTAGCGAGGATAGCTTGACTCCAGTCGCGTGGAGAGCACGGGACTCACATTTGAGCATACCCGTCCCACTATGGGTGACAAATGCAAAAACAACAGCTGATGGACAGAATGCAGAACAATGTCATACATTCACCCCATTATAGAGATCTGGGCCTAAATCCATTGTTTCTTTGCTCACCACACCACCCCAGTTCAGACATGGCCATATGCAAATCAGCTTTGACCTTGTGCCTCATGGGAACAGACCAGCCCAAACTGCCAAGCCATGTCTTCAGTGGGCCGGAATCACGCATCCTATGAGCGGTTTCTGGCTATCAGCCTTCTTCAGCCAGGATAGCTTGACTCCAGTGGCTTGGAGAGCATGGGACTCAAATCAGAGCATACCCGTCCCACTCGGGGTGACAAATGCAAAAACAAGAGTTGATGGACAGAATGCAGAACAATGTCATACTTTCACCCCAGTACAGAGATCTGGGCCTAAATCCATTGTTTTTTTGCTCACCACACCATCCCAGTTCAGACATGGCCATATGCAAATCAGCCATGACCCTGTGCCTCATGGGAACCGTCCAGCCGAGCTACAAAGCCATGTCTTCCCTGGCCCAGAATCAAGCATCCTAGGACCGGTTTCTGGCTATCAGCTGTCTTCAGCCCGGATAGCTTGACTCCAGTGGCGTGGAGAGCACAGGACTCACGTCTGAGCATACACGTCCCACTCGGGGTGACAACTGCAAAAACAAGAGTTGATGGACAGAATGCAGACCAATGTCATACATTCACCCCAGTACAGAGATCTGGGCCTAAATCCATTGTTTCTCTGCTCACTGCACCACCCCAGTTCTGACATGGCCATATGCAAATCAGCCTTGACTCTGTGCCTCATGGGAACAGCCTTGCCCAAACTGTCAAGCCATGTCTTCCCTGGACTGGAATCAAGCATCCTAGGACCGGTTTCTGGCTATCAGCCGTCTTCATCCAGGATAGCTTGACTCCAGTGGCATGGAGAGCATGGGACTCACGTCTGAGCATACCCATCCCACTCGGGGTCACCAGTGCAAAAACAACAGTTGATGGACAGAATGCAGAACAATGTCACACATCCACCCCAGTACAGAGATCTGGACCTAAATCCATTGTTTTTTTGCTCACCACACCACCCCAGTTCAGACATGTCCATATGCAAATCAGCTTTGACCCTGTGCCTCATGGGAACAGACCAGCCCAAACTGCCAAGCCATGTCTTCAGTGCATAGGAATCACGCATCCTATGAGCGGTTTCTGGCTATCAGCCTTCTTCAGCCAGGATAGCATGACTCCAGTGGCTTGGAGAGCATGGGTCTCACATCAGAGCATACCCGTCCCACTCGGGGTGACAAATGCAAAAACAAGAGTTGATGGACAGAATGCAGAACAATGTCATACTTTCACCCCAGTACAGAGATCTGGGCCTAAATCCATTGTGTCTTTGCTCACCACACCACCCAGTTCAGACATGGCCATATGCAAATCAGCTTTGACCCTGTGCCTAATGGGAACAGACCAGCCCAAACTGCCAAGCCATGTCTTCCCTGGACCGGAATGAAGCATCCTAGGACCGGCTTCTGGCTATCAGCCGTCCTCAGCCAGGATTGCTTGACTCCTGTGGCGTGGAGAGCATGGGACTCACATCTTAGCATACCCGTCCCACTCGGGGTGACAAATGCAAAAACAAGAGTTGATGGACAGAATGCAGAACAATGTCATACATTCACCCCAGTACAGAGATCTTGACCTAAATCCATTATTGTTTTGCTCACCACACCACCCCAGTTCAGACATGGCAATATGTAAATCAGCCTTGACCCTGTGCCTCATGGGAACAGTCCAGCCCAAACTGCCAAGCCATGTCTTCCATGGAGCGGAATCAAGCATCCTAGGACCGGTTTCTGGCTATCAGCCGTCTTCATCCAGGCTAGCTTGACTTCAGTGGCGTGGAGCGCACAGGACTCACATCTGAGCATACCCGTCCCACTCGGGGTGACAAATGCAAAAACAAGAGTTGATGGACAGAATGCAGAACAATGTCATACATTCACCCCAGTACAGAGATCTGGACCTAAATCCATTATTGTTTTGCTCACCACACCACCCCAGTTCAGACATGGCAATATGCAAATCAGCCTTGACCCTGTGCCTCATGGGAACAGTCCAGCCCAAACTGCCAAGCCATGTCTTCCATGGAGCGGAATCAAGCATCCTAGGACCGGTTTCCGGCTATCAGCCGTCTTCATCCAGGCTAGCTTGACTTCAGTGGCGTGGAGCGCACAGGACTCACGTCTGAGCATACCCATCCCACTCGGGGTCACCAATTCAAAAACAACAGTTGATGGACAGAATGCAGAACCATGTCATACATTCACCCCAGTACAGAGATCTGGGCCTAAATCCATTGTTTCTTTGCTCACCACACCACCCCAGTTCTGACATGGCCATATGCAAATCAGCCTTGACCCTGTGCCTCATGGGAACAGTGCAGCCCAAACTGCCATGCCATGTATTCCCTGGACTGGAATCAAGCATACTAGGACCGGTTTCTGGCTATCAGCCGACTTCAGCCAGGATAGCTTGACTCCAGTAGCATGGAGAGCATGGGACTCACGTCTTAGCATATCCATCCCACTCAGGGTGACAAATGCAAAAACCACAGTTGATAGACAGAATGCAGAACCATGTCATACATTCACCCCAGTACAGAGATCTGGGCCTAAATCCATTGTTTTTTTGCTCACCACACCACCCCAATTCAGACATGACCATATGCAAATCAGCCTTGACTCTGTGCCTCATGGGAACAGTTCAGCCCGAACTGCCATTCCATGTCTTCCCTGGAACGGAATCAAGCATATTAGGACCGGTTTCTGGCTATCAGCCGTCTTCAGCCAGGATTGCTTGACTCCAGTGGCGTGGAGAGCACAGCACTCACGTCTGAGCATACCCGTCCCACTCGGGGTGACAAAAGCAAAAACAACAGTTGATGGACAGAATGCAGAACAATGTCATACATTCACCCCAGTATAGAGATATGTGCCTAAATCCATTGTTTCTTTGCTCACCACACGACCCCTGTTCAGACATGTCCATATGCAAATCAGCCTAGACCCTGTGCCTCATGGGAACTTTCCAGCCCAAACTGCCAAGCCATGTATTCCCTGGACCGAAATCAAGAATACTAGGACCGGTTTCTGGCTATCAGCCGTCTTCAGCCAGGATAGCTTGACTCCAGTGGCGTGGAGAGCACGGGACTCACGTCTTAGCATATCCATCCCACTCGGGGTGACAAATGCAAAAACAACAGTTGATGGACAGAATGCAGAACCATGTCATACATTCAACCCAGTTCAGAGATCCGGGCCTAAATCCATTGTTTTTTTGCTCACCACACCACCCCAATTCAGACATGACCATATGCAAATCAGCCTTGACTCTGTGCCTCATGGGAACAGTTCAGCACGAACTGCCAAGCCATGTCTTCCCTGGACCGGAATCAAGCATCCTAGGACCAGTTTCTGGCTATCAGCCGTCTTCAGCCAGGATAGCTTGACTCCAGTGGCGTGGAGAGCACGGGACTCACGTCTTAGCATATCCATCCCACTCGAGGTGACAAATGCAAAAACAACAGTTGATGGACAGAATGCAGAACAATGTCATACATTCAACCCAGTTCAGAGATCCGGGCCTAAATCCATTGTTTTTTTGCTCACCACACCACCCCAATTCAGACATGACCATATGCAAATCAGCCTTGACTCTGTGCCTCATGGGAACAGTTCAGCACGAACTGCCAAGCCATGTCTTCCCTGGACCGGAATCAAGCATCCTAGGACCAGTTTCTGGCTATTAGCCGTCTTCAGCCAGGATAGCTTGACTCCAGTGGCGTGGAGAGCACTGGACTCACGTATGAGCATACCTTTTCCACTCAGGGTGACAAATGCAAAAACAACAGTTGATGGACAGAATGCAGAAAAATTTCATACATTCACCTGGGGACAGAGATACAGGCCTAAATCCATTATTTCTTTGCTCACCACACCACCCCAGTTCAGACATGGCCATATGCAAAACAGCCTTGACTGTGTGCCTCATGGGAACGGTCCAGCCCAAATTGCCAAGCCATGTCTTCCCTGGACCGGAATCAAGCATCCTTTGACCAGTTTCTGGCTATCAGCCGTCTTCAGCCAGGATAGCATGACTCCAGCGGCGTAGAGAGCAAGGGACTCACGTCTGAGCATACCCGTCCCACTCGGGGTTACAAATGCAAAAACAACAGTTGATGGACAGAATGCAGAACAATGTCATACATTCACCCCAGTACAGAGATCTGGCCCTAAATCCTTTGTTTTTTTGCTCACCACACCACCCCAGTTCAGACATGGCCATATGCAAATCAGCTTTGACCCTGTGCCTCATGGGAACAGACCAGCCAAAACTGCCAAGCCATGTCTTCAGTGGACTGGAATCACGCATCTTAGGAGCGGTTTCTGGCTATCAGCCTTCTTCAGTCAGGATAGCTTGACTCCAGTGGCTTGGAGAACATGGGACTCACATCTGAGCATACCCGTCCCACTCGGGGTGACAAATGCAAAAACAAGAGTTGATGGACAGAATGCAGAACAATGTCATACATTCACCCCAGTCCAGAGATCTGGGCCTAAATCCATTGTGTCTTTGCTCACCACACCACCCCAGTTCAGACATGGCCATATGCAAATCAGCCTTGACCCTGTGCCTCATGGGAACAGTCCAGCCCAAACTGCCAAGCTATGTCTTCCCTGGAACGGAATCAAGCATATTAGGACCGGTTTCTGGCTATCAGTCGTCTTCAGCCAGGATTGCTTGACTCCAGTGGCGTGGAGAGCATGGGACTCACGTCTGAGCATACCCGTTCCACTCGGGGTGACAAATGCAAAAACAACAGTTGATGGACAGAATGCAGAACAATGTCATACATTCACCCCAGTATAGAGATATGTGCCTAAATCCATTGTTTCTTTGCTCACCACACGACCCCTGTTCAGACATGGCCATATGCAAATCAGCCTAGACCTTGTGCCTCATGGGAACAGACCAGCCCAAACTGCCAAGCCATGTCTTCAGTGGGCCGGAATCACGCATCCTATGAGCGGTTTCTGGCTATCAGCCTTCTTCAGCCAGGATAGCTTGACTCCAGTGGCGTGGAGAGCATGGGACTCACGTCTTAGCATATCCATCCCACTCGGGGTGACAAATGTGCAAAAACAACAGTTGATGGACAGAATGCAGAACCATGTCATACATTCACCCCAGTACAGAGATCTGGGCCTAAATCAATTGTTTTTTTGCTCACCACACCACCCCAATTCAGACATGACCATATGCAAATCAGCCTTGACTCTGTGCCTCATGGGAACAGTTCAGCCCGAACTGCCAAGCCATGTCTTCCCTGGACCGGAATCAAGAATCCTAGGACCGGTTTCTGGCTATCAGCCGTCTTCAGCCAGGATAGCTTGACTCCAGTGGCATGGAGAGCACAGGACTCATGTCTGAGCATATCCATCCCACTCGGGCTGACGAATGCAATAACAACAGTTGATGGACAGAATGCAGAACAAGTCATACATTCACGCCAGTATAGAGATCTGGGCCTAAATCCATTGTTTTTTTGCTCACCACACCATCCCAGTTCAGACATGGCCATATGCAAATCAGCCATGACCCTGTGCCTCATGGGAACCGCCCAGCCAAGCAACTAAGCCATGTCTTCCCTGGCCCGGAATCAAGCATCCTAGGACCGGTTTCTGGCTATCAGCCGTCTTCAGCCTGGATAGCTTGACTCCAGTGGCGTGGAGAGCACAGGACTCACGTTTGAGCATACCCGTCCCACTCGGGTTGACAAATGCAAAAACAAGAGTTGATGGACAGAATGCAGAACAATGTAATACATTCACCCCAGTACAGAGATCTGGCCCTAAATCCATTGTTTTTTTGCTCACCACACCACCCCAGTTCAGACATGGCCATATGCAAATCAGCTTTGACCCTGTGCCTCATGGGAACAGACCAGCCCAAACTGCCAAGCCATGTCTTCCCTGGACCGGAATCAAGCATCCTAGGACCGGCTTCTGGCTATCAGCCGTCCTCAGCCAGGATTGCTTGACTCCAGTGGCGTGGAGAGCATGGGACTCACATCTGAGCATACCCGTCCCACTCGGGCTGACAAATGCAAAAACAAGAGTTGATGGACAGAATGCAGAACAATGTCATACATTCACCCCAGTACAGAGATCTGGATCTAAATCCATTGTTGTTTTGCTCACCACACCACCCCAGTTCAGACATGGCCATATGCAAATCAGCCTTGACCCTGTGCCTCATGGGAACAGTCCAGCCCAAACTGTCAAGCCATGTCTTCCCTGGACTGGAATCAAGCATCCTAGGACCGGTTTCTGGCTATCATCCAGGATAGCTTGATTCCAGTGGCATGGAGAGCACGGGACTCACGTCTGAGCATACCCATCCCACTCGGGGTCACCAATTCAAAAAAAACAGTTGATGGACAGAATGCAGAACAATGTAATACATTCACCCCAGTACAGAGATCTGGCCCTAAATCCATTGTTTTTTTGCTCACCACACCACCCCAGTTCAGACATGGCCATATGCAAATCAGCTTTGACCCTGTGCCTAATGGGAACAGACCAGCCCAAACTGCCAAGCCATGTCTTCCCTGGACCGGAATCAAGCATCCTAGGACCGGCTTCTGGCTATCAGCCGTCCTCAGCCAGGAGTGCTTGACTCCAGTGGCGTGGAGAGCATGGGACTCACATCTGAGCTTACCCGTCCCACTCGGGCTGACAAATGCAAAAACAAGAGTTGATGGACAGAATGCAGAACAATGTCATACATTCACCCCAGTACAGAGATCTGGATCTAAATCCATTGTTGTTTTGCTCACCACACCACCCAAGTTCAGACATGGCCATATGCAAATCAGCCTTGACCCTGTGCCTCATGGGAACAGTCCAGCCCAAACTGCCAAGCCATGTCTTCCATGGACCGGAATCAAGCATCCTAGGACCGGTTTCTGGCTATCAGCCGTCTTCAGCCAGGCTAGCTTGACTTCAGTGGCGTGGAGAGCACAGGACTCACGTCTGAGCATATCCATCCCACTCGAGGTGACTAATACAAAAACAACAGTTGATGGACAGAATGCAGAACTATGTCATACATTCACCCCAGTACAGAGATCTGGGCCTAAATCATTGTTTCTTTGCTCACCAAACCACCACAGTTCTGACATGGCCATATGCAAATCAGCCTTGATCCTGTGCCTCATGGGAACAGTGCAGCCCAAACTGCCAAGCCATGTATTCCCTGGACTGGAATCAAGCATACTAGGACCGGTTTCTGGCTATCAGCCGTCTTCAGCCAGGATAGCTTGACTCCAGTAGCATGGAGAGCATGGGACTCACGTCTTAGCATATCCATCCCAATCGGGGTGACAAATGCAAAAACAACAGTTGATGGGCAGAATTCAGAACCATGTCATACATTCACCCCAGTACAGAGATCTGGGCCTAAATCCATTGTTTTTTTGCTCACCACACCACCCCAATTCAAACATGACCATATGCAAATCAGCCTTGACTCTGTGCCTCATGAGAACAGTTCAGCCAGAACTGCCAAGCCATGTCTTCCCTGGAACGGAATCAAGCATATTAGGACCGGTTTCTGGCTATCAGTCGTCTTCAGCCAGGATTTCTTGACTCCAGTGGCGTGGAGAGCACGGGACTCACGTCTGAGCATACCCGTTCCACTCGGGGTGACAAATGCAAAAACAACAGTTGATGGACAGAATGCAGAACAATGTCATACATTCACCCCAGTATAGAGATATGTGCCTAAATCCATTGTTTCTTTGCTCACCACACCACCCCAATTCAGACATGACCATATGCAAATCAGCCTTGACTCTGTGCCTCATGGGAACAGTTCAGCCCGAACTGCCAAGCCATGTCTTCCCTGGACCGGAATCAAGAATCCTAGGACAGGTTTCTGGCTATCAGCCGTATTCAGCCTGGATAGCTTGACTCCAGTGGCGTGGAGAGCACAGGACTCATGTCTGAGCATATCCATCCCACTCGGGGTGACAAATGCAAAAACAACAGTTGATGGACAGAATGCAGAACCATTTCATACATACACCCAAGTACAGAGATCTGGGCCTAAATCCATTGTTTTTTTGCTCACCTCACCACCCCAATTCAGACATGACCATATGCAACTCAGCCTTGACTCTGTGTCTCATGCGAACAGTTCAGCCAGAACTGCCAAGCCATGTCTTCCCTGGAACGGAATCAAGCATATTAGGACCGGTTTCTGGCTATCAGCCGTTTTCAGCCTGGATAGCTTGACTCCAGTGGCGTGGAGAGCACAGGACTCATGTCTGAGCATATCCATCCCACTCGGGCTGACAAATGCAAAAACAACAGTTGATGGACAGAATGCAGAACAAGTCATACATTCACGCCAGTATAGAGATCTGGGCCTAAATCCATTGTTTTTTTGCTCACCACACCATCCCAGTTCAGACATGGCCATATGCAAATCAGCCATGACCCTGTGCCTCATGGGAACCGTCTAGCCAAGCTACTAAGCCATGTCTTCCCTGGCCCGGAATCAAGCATCCTAGGACCGGTTTCTGGCTATCAGCCGTCTTCAGCCCGGATAGCTTGATTCCAGTGGCGTGGAGAGCACAGGACTCACGTCTGAGCATACCCGTCCCACTCGGGGTGACAAATGCAAAAACAAGAGTTGATGGACAGAATGCAGAACAATGTCATACATTCACCCAAGTACAGAGATCTTGGCCTAAATCCATTGTTTCTTTGCTCACCGCACCACCCCAGTTCTGACATGGCCATATGCAAATCAGCCTTGACCCTGTGCCTCATAGGAACAGCCTTGCCCAAACTGTCAAGCCATGTCTTCCCTGGACTGGAATCAAGCATCCTAGGACCAGTTTCTGGCTATCAGCCGTCTTCATCCAGGATAGCTTGACTCCAGTGGCATGGAGAGCACGGGACTCACGTCTGAGCATACCCATCCCACTCGGGGTCACCAATTCAAAAACAACAGTTGATAGACAGAATGCAGAACAATGTCATACATTCAGCCCAGTACAGAGATCTGGCCCTAAATCCATTGTTTTTTTGCTCACCACACCACCCCAGTTCAGACATGGCCATATGCAAATCAGCTTTGACCCTGTGCTTAATGGGAACAGACCAGCCCAAACTGCCAAGCCATGTCTTCCCTGGACCGGAATCAAGCATCCTAGGACCGGCTTCTGGCTATCAGCCGTCCTCAGCCAGGATTGCTTGACTCCAGTGGCGTGGAGAGCATGGGACTCACATCTGAGCATACCCGTCTCACTCGGGGTGACAAATGCAAAAACAACAGTTGATGAACAGAATGCAGAACCATGTCATACATTCACCCCAGTACAGAGATCTGGGCCTAAATCCATTGTTTTTTTGCTCACCACACCACCCCAGTTCTGACATGGCCATATGCAAATCAGCCTTGACCCTGTGCCTCATGGGAACAGTGCAGCCCAAACTGCCAAGCCATGTATTCCCTGGACTGGAATCAAGCATACTAGGACCGGTTTCTGGCTATCAGCCGTCTTCAGCCAGGATAGCTTGACTCCAGTAGCATGGAGAGCATGGGACTCACGTCTTAGCATATCCATCCCACTCGGGGTGACAAATGCAAAAACAACAGTTGATGGGCAGAATGCAGAACCATGTCATACATTCACCCCAGTACAGAGATCTGGGCCTAAATCCATTGTTTTTTTGTTCACCACACCACCCCAATTCAGACATGACCATATGCAAATCAGCCTTGATTCTGTGCCTCATGGGAACAGTTCAGCCAGAACTGCCAAGCCATGTCTTCCCTGGAACGGAATCAAGCATATTAGGACCGGTTTCTGGCTATCAGTCGTCTTCAGCCAGGATTTCTTGACTCCAGTGGCGTGGAGAGCACGGGACTCACGTCTGAGGATACCCGTTCCACTCGGGGTGACAAATGCAAAAACAACAGTTGATGGACAGAATGCAGAACAATGTCATACATTCACCCCAGTATAGAGATATGTGCCTAAATCCATTGTTTCTTTGCTCACCACCCCACCCCAATTCAGACATGACCATATGCAAATCAGCCTTGACTCTGTGCCTCATGGGAACAGTTCAGCCCGAACTGCCAAGCCATGTCTTCCCTGGACCGGAATCAAGAATCCTAGGACAGGTTTCTGGCTATCAGCCGTATTCAGCCTGGATAGCTTGACTCCAGTGGCGTGGAGAGCACAGGACTCATGTCTGAGCATATCCATCCCACTCGGGGTGACAAATGCAAAAACAACAGTTGATGGACAGAATGCAGAACCATTTCATACATTCACCCAAGTACAGAGATCTGGGCCTAAATCCATTGTTTTTTTGCTCACCACACCACCCCAATTCAGACATGACCATATGCAAATCAGCCTTGACTCTGTGTCTCATGCGAACAGTTCAGCCAGAACTGCCAAGCCATGTCTTCCCTGGAACGGAATCAAGCATATTAGGACCGGTTTCTGGCTATCAGTCGTCGTCAGCCAGGATTGCTTGACTCCAGTGGCGTGGAGAGCACGGCACTCACGTCTGAGCATACAAGTTCCACTCGGGGTGACAAATGCAAAAACAACAGTTGATGGACAGAATGCAGAACAATGTCATACATTCACCCCAGTATAGAGATATGTGCCTAAATCCATTGTTTCTTTGCTCACCACACGACCCCTGTTCAGACATGGCCATATGCAAATCAGCCTAGACCCTGAGCCTCATGGGAACCGTCCAGCCCAACCTGCCAACCCATGTATTCCCTGGACCGGAATCAAGCATACTAGGACAGGTTTCTGGCTATCAGCCGTATTCAGCCTGGATAGCTTGACTCCAGTGGCGTGGAGAGCACAGGACTCATGTCTGAGCATATCCATCCCACTCGGGGTGACAAATGCAAAAACAACAGTTGATGGACAGAATGCAGAACCATTTCATACATACACCCAAGTACAGAGATCTGGGCCTAAATCCATTGTTTTTTTGCTCACCACACCACCCCAATTCAGACATGACCATACGCAAATCAGCCTTGACTCTGTGCCTCATGGGAACAGTTCAGCCCGAACTGCCAAGCCATGTCTTCCCTGGACCGGAATCAAGAATCCTAGGACCCGTTTCTGGCTATCAGCCGTTTTCAGCCTGGATAGCTTGACTCCAGTGGCGTGGAGAGCACAGGACTCATGTCTGAGCATATCCATCCCACTCGGGCTGACAAATGCAAAAACAACAGTTGATGGACAGAATGCAGAACAAGTCATACATTCACGCCAGTATAGAGATCTGGGCCTAAATCCATTGTTTTTTTGCTCACCACACCATCCCAGTTCAGACATGGCCATATGCAAATCAGCCAAGACCCTGTGCCTCATGGGAACCGTCTAGCCAAGCTACTAAGCCATGTCTTCCCTGGCCCGGAATCAAGCATCCTAGGACCGGTTTCTGGCTATCAGCCGTCTTCAGCCCGGATAGCTTGATTCCAGTGGCGTGGAGAGCACAGGACTCACGTCTGAGCATACCCGTCCCACTCGGGGTGACAAATGCAAAAACAAGAGTTGATGGACAGAATGCAGAACAATGTCATACATTCACCCCAGTACAGAGATCTTGGCCTAAATCCATTGTTTCTTTGCTCACCGCACCACCCCAGTTCTGACATGGCCATATGCAAATCAGCCTTGACCCTGTGCCTCATAGGAACAGCCTTGCCCAAACTGTCAAGCCATGTCTTCCCTGGACTGGAATCAAGCATCCTAGGACCAGTTTCTGGCTATCAGCCGTCTTCATCCAGGATAGCTTGACTCCAGTGGCATGGAGAGCACGGGACTCACGTCTGAGCATACCCATCCCACTCGGAGTCACCAATTCAAAAACAACAGTTGATAGACAGAATGCAGAACAATGTCATACATTCACCCCAGTACAGAGATCTGGCCCTAAATCCATTGTTTTTTTGCTCACCGCACCACCCCAGTTCAGACATGGCCATATGCAAATCAGCTTTGACCCTGTGCTTAATGGGAACAGACCAGCCCAAACTGCCAAGCCATGTCTTCCCTGGACCGGAATCAAGCATCCTAGGACCGGCTTCTGGCTTTCAGCCGTCCTCAGCCAGGATTGCTTGACTCCAGTGGCGTGGAGAGCATGGGACTCACATCTGAGCATACCCGTCCCACTCGGGGTGACAAATGCAAAAACAAGAGTTGATGGACAGAATGCAGAACAATGTCATACATTCACCCCAGTACAGAGATCTGGACCTAAATCCATTGTTGTTTTGCTCACCACACCACCCCAGTTCAGACATGGCCATATGCAAATCAGCCTTGACCCTGTGCCTCATGGGAACAGTCCAGCCCAAACTGCCAAGCCATGTCTTCCATGGACCGGAATCAAGCATACTAGGACCGGTTTCTGGCTATCAGCCGTCTTCAGCCAGGATAGCTTGACTCCAGTGGCGTGGAGAGCATGGGACTCACGTCTTAGCATATCCATCCCACTCGGGGTGACAAATGCAAAAACAACAGTTGATGGACAGAATGCAGAACCATGTCATACATTCACCCAAGTACAGAGATCTGGGCCTAAATCCATTGTTTTTTTGCTCCCACACCACCCCAATTCAGACATGACCATATGCAAATCAGCCTTGACCGTGTGCCTCATGGGAACGGTCCAGCCCAAATTGCCAAGCCATGTCTTCCCTGGACCGGAATCAAGCATTCTTTGACCGGTTTCTGGCTATCAGCCGTCTTCAGCCAGGATAGCATGACTCCAGCGGCGTGGAGAGCAAGGGACTCACATCTGAGCATACCCGTCCCACTCGGGGTTACAAATGCAAAAACAACAGTTGATGGACAGAATGCAGAACAATGTCATACATTCACTCTAGTACAGAGATCTGGGCCTAAATCCATCGTTTTTTTCTCACCACACCACCCTGGGTCAGACATGGCCATATGCAAATCAGCCTTGACCCTGTGCCTCATGGGAACAGTCCCGCCTGAACTGCGAAGCCATGTCTTCCCTGGACCGCAATCAAGCATCCTAGGCCCGGTTTCTGGCTATCAGCCGTTTTCAGCCTGGATAGCTTGACTTCAGTAGCGCGGAGAGCACGGGAGTCACGTCTGAGCATACAGGGTGACACATTCACCCTGTTGACAAATCCTGCCCAGCCACTTTACTATATCATTATTATATAAACCTATGTTGACTTACTATTATATTCAAATAAGTAGTCCACATTTCCACACAGTCAACAGAGAAGTAGCTCTCAGTATCAAACATACCAGCCCTTACCTTGCGATCTTAGTCTTAGGATGTTGTTTAAGCTATGCTTCTTGCCACTAAGGACCATATGCAACAATGAAATCGGCCTTGCAAGAAAGGTGCCTGGACAGTCATGCACAGGTAGTTTTCCTTTCAGAAGGTCAAATGGTGCATTTTGTATCATGTCATGGTACATCACATTCCATGTAGAATGGGCCTGGCCTAAATTATGTTAGTAGGGTGACTTAGGTAGTGTAGGTCAAGACCAGGGTTGAGGTTAGACATCAGAGGAACACAAAATTGTGTACCCATTCTTTAATTGAGCATGACATTGGCATATGTAATATGTTGACTCTTCATTAGGGCATGTGCTACCTGTCAAGGTGATGTGTATTGAGATGCCAGTTCTCCTCAAACTTCCAGTTACAGTCTGTTTCTACATCTATTACATCCATACAGATCAACACCCACCAGAAGAAGGTCATACGGAAAGCCATTGTTTAGAAGGTGTGAACCCTATGGGTCTACAACCAGCGTAGTGCCCAGTGCAGGAAGAGTGCTGGACCTGGAAGATCATGGAGGTCCAGCTGGGGAAATCTTTCCAACATGCAAGGGGCGCAAGCCCGACCCTGACCCCCCTGATGTCCCGCAAATGGCGTTGACATACCCGGCCCTTGATGGGCAGCTGAGTGCCCATCAAGCAGCAACAAGGGGGTGAGTACTGGCCAGTCATATGTTACTCTGCCAACTTTGTGTGTTACAGGCTGGCATGTCCAAACCAAGATTAGTGGTGGCCCACATTCCACACACAAGTTGAATCATTGCTACTGTAAGTTTGGTATTAGGTGCATGCTGCTGTGCTGTGGCTATTGTCTTTCTGACCAGAAAGGCAGCCGAGTCCTGTCCAAATCCAATGCTATCCTTTTGAACAGACACCCCAGCTGAGTGAATTGAGCAATCATCCCATGTTCTCTGTAAATCTGGGGGACAATTGTACCAGACAGGCAACTGGTCTTGCTTATGTGAGGAGTGGTGAACCCTCACTACTGTCTCTTGTTTGATGGTGAGCTTATTGCATGTGACATGACATAGAGTTCACAGTACATGCAGTGACTGCAAAAAAGTTTTTATTGGTAAGTTTTGGTTGTTCAGAAAAAAGACAGTGCAAGCATCACTGCTGCCATCAGCATTAGTGCCTACATGTCGCCCAGTGTGCATTTGGCAGTTGATAATTCAACTGCAAAAGTGTTCCAAAGCACTCATTTACTGACTGGTAGCATGCATGAGTGAGTAAGATGTAGAAATATGGGGATCCTATGTGAGTGTCTACACTGATTCTCTCAAGGTAATCTGAGTATGTAATACCAAAGAGTGGTATGGTGTGCCAGCCCATTGTGACTCTGGTGATCTTCATGTCATAGGTGATCAGGGATACCAAAACCTTCAAAGGTGTATTGTCTTGTGGATATAAAATCTTTGACTTGCATTATCACATGTACCAAGCAGGACTGGGGATGTTCATATGGCTATATGGAGTGTTACATTGTCTGAGTCCGAAGTATCTATCTCCCAAATGTTATTACCTCATTGTTTTCTGGGAACTTTATCTGTTTAATGTGTTACATAACTAAATTTAATGTGTCTATATGGCAATTGACTTTTAAGATAGTGTTCAAATTAACTCCTTCGATGCTGGTGACGGAACCAATCCGTCATAAGTCACGGTTGAGCTGTGCTGATGACGGAATGGTTCCGTCATGACCACACCCATTATCATTGGGGCCCAGCACAGGAGGAAAATATCAGCCGCAGCAATGAGGGTAAGTAATTTGGAGTACAAAATGTCCTCAGTGTGCAAAGAGCATTTGCATGTAACATGATGCCTGCCACAACAGTAATTGATGGCAGGTGCCCCCCAATGACCACCTCCACCACAGATTCCCTCACCACAACCCTTTAACAGTACTCAAGTCTCCATAATCACTCTCTCTCAGATGACCATATAGCGCTCTCTCTTAGATGCATATATAGCGCCACTCATATTAATTTAGGGTGTCAGAGAACTTTGTATCACACACACATTACACAGAGACAATCAATCATACTTGTGTAACTCAGCATATATGAAATGTTAAATAAGACAGAGGACTACTAGGTGTAGGAGTCACATGTCATCACTACTGGTAGGCAGTATAGTTTAATAGTGATTTGTCTAGAGAAGCACAAACTCATAATTTAAAAAGGAACACCATAGTTGGTGTTTCTCTTTAATAATGAGAATACATTTCTGCACAAATTAATAGTTCAGGGTAATCACAAAGTGCATGGAATTTAAATAGGTCGGTATTTATCCTGACATGTTGTTGTTGCTTGAAAATTGCTGGATGAAACAAACGAGCCAGCAGGTGCTTTAAAAAAAATAATAAACTTGCAAACGCCTTTCCCCCAGGAAGACAGCACCCGGTGCGGTGGCACCGGTCGCACTGCCCTAGAGCCGGCACTGATTGATGGTACATTGGTGTTCAACGTGACCTTCAAGACATCATGATGTGTTATAAGGGATAGGTAGATCTGTTGGAATCTGGGCCTTGTGTGAGCATTGTGTAGATTTCAAAATATTATCCATCTGATTTAGTTGAATCTCTCTCTGGTACACAGCAAGTGCCAAAGTTTGCAAGTTGATCAACTAATCAAGTATAGACATAAAGATGGAGTGTAGAGAATTCCATCCATGCATTTCGGTCAGTCTGGGGTTCTGACATGAGTGGACCCAACTGTTTGCAGGTTAGGCAGCGCTCATGCTAACTTGAACCATGATTGTGGTGAGGTATGTGGAATTCTTCAATGTTTTCTTGAGATTTCTGATGGTCGGGTGTGGAAATGCAGTTGCAATAAACCCATGCTACATGTCATTTCGGATACATCTAGGGAAAGCAGAAGAGAATGGGCCAACCTCAGTGGGGACACAGCTGGTCAAGGCAGTTCCGTGCGTGAGCCGTCAGACAGAGAGCGACCCAGTGATCTTAATATAAGCATCTTTTATTAACCCCTAGAAACCTAATAACCCACAACTAAAAATAAATCTGCATTACATAATATACATAATTACTTTCAATTAAATCATTAATGATAAATAAATAAATGACAGTTTATTAATTGTTTTTCCCGCACTATATCTCTATAAACCCAGCAACCTGCATCCAAAATATAACAAAAATATGTAGTTATTACACAGTCTACATACTTATTATTTAATTAAATGTGTAATAATACATTAATACAAATTTAAATATTGTGCAGTATACATAATTAATAATCAATTACATGATTAGTAATAACATAGCAAATAATTGTTAATTAATTTTTAGTTAGCTAAGTTCCCCATGCCCCTACAAACTTCGCCACCTGCACCTAAAATATAAATAAAATAAATCAGTATTACATAATGTGCATAATTAATATCAATCCAATACTTACTTAAAAAATGTTTAAATAATAATTAATTATTTCTTAATTAACTTCCCACCCTATCCCCCTACAAAACCAACAACCCGCTACAAAACTATAAGTTACAATTATCATTTGAATTAAAAAGATAGATCACTTAAAATTGCAAACTAAATTGAAAAAAGTAATGGCAATTATACAAACAATAGCAACACAATTAATATATGAACTAAAACCAAAATAATTTTAAAACGTATACTGTTTTACAGCTATACTATTGAAAACGATATCGCCAACAAGAATGTTCTTAACAAGAATATTTCTCACCTAAAAAACGCTATTCACTTGACAATATTTTTGCATCACAATATTTTTGTATCACAATATGTTGTTCTGATATTTATGTCTCCCCAATATTGAAAACTCAGGAGCAGATTTATGAAAGAGTTATACAGTGCAGTGCAGCACAGCAAGCAACCATGTTGCTCTGCACTGAGTGGCACGGAAAGGTCAGGAATGTGCCATATTTCAGGCAATATGATGCATTTCTGCCTTTTCTCCTGCATTGGTGTCTTTTTGGCTGCTTTGTTCCAATGCAGGCACCCTTGCACTATGGTGCAGGGGTGCCTGTGTTGCATGAAGGAAAGTTTTTGTGTAGGACGGGACGCCTCCTTGCACTAAAACAATCCTGGAAGGCAAATTTCTCTTTCTATGTGTGCTGCAGAATGTAACAATTAGAAAAAAGAAGTAATACAGAGAAATAGGATATTTCTCATTGTTATGCCACTCTTTGAAGGCATATTTTTCGGGCGCATTTCCAGGTTTACTAATTTGGATAAATGTGGAAATGCATAAAAAATATGGTATTTGCGTGGGAACACCCATGCAATGCGCATTGTACACCTCCCTTGCAGTATGGCAATGCAGCTATTTGCACAGCGTTGCTTTACAAAAGATTTAAAGAAGTTATGTTTTAGATGTGGATATTCATATCCACATGAATGTATATGTACCACCTTATGAAAGATATGCAAAGGCTGTGGGAAGGAGAACCCTTCTGCAACTGTTTGTAAAGCAAAGGAAAAAGTAAGTGCATCATGGTGTGTAGACAAAATGGCCATCAGAACTTTAGAGAAGCAACATTCGACGCACACCCACAAGGCCAAGACGCAACATCCGTTAAGACAAATTGACACTGAACGAAGTTGATCGTCATATAAATTAACATCAAACTGTTCTTCTGTGTCAGTATCAAGTGAAAGGGAAGAAAATGATTGTGCCATGTCACTGTTTACCTCAGAAAACTGTGCAAATATTGGTTTTGCCGCTTGATAAAAAAAATGTAAAAGAATGACCAACATGCCAAAGCACCAAAGACATTTAAACATTGTCCGAAGACATCAATAAATGTAAACATTTGTTTGATACCTTGCAATATTGAAAGTGATGCATCTTACATTATGACTGAGGAGAAATGCAATGAATTGTCTCCATTCCCACACCTACGCCATCGAAAACCAAAGTGTATACATGGGCTGCTTCAACGCCTTTGAAATGTCAAGGTTAATTTGTGGCAACAATAAACACAAGAAAACATTGAGGTGCTGCAGGGCACAGCATTACCTGCCTGTCTACTCAGTTTCAGCATGTCGGCTGATATGATACTGATTTACAAAATGAAAGCTAACTACAAATAGTAAGTCAGTTACCTCCGTTATTTCATGGTATGGGAAAGCTTAAGACTATGAAAATAAGGTTGCTTATTAATTAGGATGTCCGTCCTGTTGCTCAAAGACAGAGACAAATTACTTCTCATTTACAAGAAGCTGTTGAAAAAGAGCTTGAATCGTTACTTAAGCATGAAACAATTGAGCATTCTACTTGTCCAACGCCATTGGTTTCTCCCATAGTGGTACTGCATAAAAAGTACAGTGAAGGAGCTCTTTACCTATGTGTTGACATGTGTCAAGCAAACAAGGCAATTAAACAAAAACAACATCCAGGTCCACAAATTGCTGACATATCACAATTAAATGGTGCAAAGTCTTCCCTCACCTTGTTTTAATAAAGGTTATCATCAGTTGGAACTCAAAGAAGATTGCAGGTACATTACACATGTTGGTCTGTAAAGACTATGTTATGGTGTGTCATTCACCCCAGATCTGTTTCAAGATGTCATTCGACATATCATACAGCCTGTCATTAATATGTTCAATTACAGCAATTAAGTATTGATTTTCAGAGCTATACAAAAAGAGCATGATAAAGCTATTACACAAGTATGTAATTTGCTTGTTGAAACAAATTTGCCTTTAATTGCAGACACCTATGAGTTCCGTAAGACACAGCTAAAGTTATTTAGCCATATCTTTACTGATGGGAGTATGAGCCCTGATCCTGCTAAAGTTAAAGTGCTGTCAAACGCTTATCCTCTACAGGATGTGTCTGTGTTGCATTCATTCCATGTATATTTAACAAGAGATAGTGAGCAAAGGGATTTTATCCACTTAAGTGGACGGAAGGGTACTCCCAGTCCCCTGGTTCAATAGTTATATAACAAATAGGAGGAGTACCACCAAAGATGAGGCTAAACAGCCAGTATCGGTGGAATGAGACCGTGATTTGGAAGAAGAAGTCCTTCTTTGTTTTTTAAGGAACCCCTCACTCACCGACCTGGTCGGTGACATGCTTCATCATCGGGGCCACCTTGACAGCCGAGTGCCGTCAAGGTGTGCTGCGACACCTGAAAATACAGTGGAGCGGGTATGTGAGTGATGAATGTAAAAAAAAAAAAAAAAAAAAAAAGGTCAGTGGGTTAAAAATTGTCCTGGTATGACTTAATATTATTTATTCTAAGGCTACTGGACAATGTTAAAATAGTGTGTGTAGATACAGTGAAGGCGTTAATAGGACCTAATGTATCTGAATTATGTGAAAGGTCTACATGTTTCAAACCATAGGTGGGAGTTACCGGTTTTTCTTCAGGACCATGAAAAAGAAAGGAGTTGGGTGGTCAGGGTACACTAACGCCCTGCCATACCTGCAACCCTTTCAGGAACCTAGATAGCAAATTTGCTAAATGGGTAAAAAGACTTGCAACCAAGTATGGTTACAGAAAATGGCAAAAACTTCTCAGTGGAGAAATGCTTGCTGCACGGGAATTGAGGGGAGGCAGCAGAGCTCAAAAACGTATTAGTTTTCCAGCATTACGAGTGACTTCTCACCTAGTCCGCCCCTCCGTGTTGCCATTTTCTGTAACCATACTTGAAGGACTTCTTCTTCCAAATCACGGTCTCATTCCACCGATACTGGCTGTTTAGCCTCATCTTTGGTGGTACTCCTCCTATTTGTTATATAAGCATTCATTCCATGGCCAGTTACTATTCCAGATACATTGAAGACTCTGCCGCTGTAAGTGCTCTGTTGAGAGTCTTGACAAAAAGAACGTTTTATGTCAATGGTCACAGGAAAGTGATAAAAGGTTTAAGAAAATCAACGAGCCATTGAGAATGCTGCCAAAATGGCATAATTAAATTGTGAGCTTCATACAGAGGTAGTTGTTGGGTCTAGCCCAGTCGGGTCGCTCAAAGGCATATTGTAGCATATTCCAGTAGAAGTTTGTCCTAAACAGTTCACGCTTTCTCATAACCTGAAAAACAAATCTTAGCCACAATCTGTGCTTGTGAACATTTCCATGTATTCCTGTCCGGAAAACCTTTAAGCCAGTAACTGATCGTGAAGCATTACTGACTATATTTGCCAATCCAAAGGCAATTGGGACTAGGGTTACAAGAGTACAGTAATACCATTGTCCATCATTCAGGGAAGGATAAAAACCCTGCTGACTACTTTTCCACATTTCCTACATAAGGTCATGATACCCCATCCAAATCAGTTGAGGGCTATATTAATTTCATTGCAAAATCAAACACTGCAGCTGCCATTTTATTAACCCAGAAAATCACTGCTTGAGCCACTATAGTGACATGTTAAAGTTGAAAGATATAATTGCACATCAGTCATGAAACCGACACACTCAATAGCTCACCAGTGATGGTGAATATCAAAAATACAAAAATGTCAAGGATGAACTGTCTATAACTCAGGAAGGAGTTATGCTACAAGAGTTGAGAATGCTGATTTATTCCAGAGAGTCTGTAACAGAAAGTAATTGATGTGGTCCATGAAGGACATTGTGAAATCATTGCCACAATACTAGCTCTTGAAGGCCTAGTCTGGTTTCCTTATCTTGATGAGATTGTTGAAAAGGAATTAAAGGCCTCTCATCTATACAAATGCTTCCTACAAAAATGACTCATGCCACATTGAACATGTCAGAACTTCTGAAGCATCCTTTGGAGAGTCCACTCTGCAATGTACATCACCTGATGGGGATTGCAGATGAATACTAGCATTTTCCATTAATTGCAGATCTTTCATTTACCACTCAAGAAAGAGTAGTTAAAGGACTAGATGGTGTATTTGCGACATGCAGTGTTCCGGCCATAGTGAAGTAGAACTGTGATCTAGGTGTTAGAGTGGAAAGCAATGAAGCTTGGTTTAGAATGTTGAGTTCACAGTTACATGCAGACAAATAAAAACAATTAAAAGTGTGTAATACTAAGCTTTGTGTGTGGCATAGTTATTGGTGGGTTCCCAGGTTGGGGAGGACACTACAACACCAAGGAGAGATGAGCCTGATTGTAGAAATGAGTTGTTTAATACACCTAAAGTCATGTATGAGCCAAGTCACATCCTGTTCTGGGATTCGTTTTAATACCTGATTGCAAGTCTCAAAAGCACCTGCGCGCCAGTGAGAGGTGCTGGACATGATATAATGTTTGGCAGCCTACTCAGCAAACTCCAAAATACAAGACTGTACTCTCTACTGATGACGGTTAATAAACCAGAAGCACGTGTTTAGAGATTAGCACTATCTGCTCCAAATTTGGCGAAATACTCAAAAATATCGGAGCGAGCTACAAGAGACTGCATTTCCCGGAATGCCAGGGGTGAACCTTGCCTGAGAGGTCAGCGGTGTGCTCCCACATCCTGTTGGTACATTTTGTTTGTTGCCCAAGGGTTGCAGTTGACCACAATTCTTAGTGCTCATTTAGCGTCCACAAGCTTGAAAGAGTGTTCTCAGCTCAGAACAAAAATTATTTTAAATATCTGAGGAACATTGGTTGTCAGGGACCCCTTGAGTGGGTCTGTCAGTTCCCTTCTGACTCTTAGTGACTTAATAATACTGTCAATTGTCGTCACACTTTCCGGCTCATTGTCAATCCCCCATTATCCTGATGTAGTTGATTCATAATTCGGCTATAACTTCCAATTGCAAAAAGGACAACTTACATATCACTTAATTCACTCAAGTTGAAAAGGATGATCACCAACTCATAAACCAAATTCAATTGATACATCATGAGCATGAAATGAGACACCCCAAACACCAAATTATGGCTTTCATGGGAACAAATATTGTATTTCTTGCTGCCAGCAGAGTATAATATGAACTATCTTTACCTATTAAGTGAGTAAGCACACAGCCTAATCATTCTTACTAACCAGTTAAAATCTGTACCTTCCACAAATGCAGTTTTGGCTGCTTACACTGTCCTCTTCATGTACATAGCCATCACACAACAACAAACAGGATGATGGAGCAGAGTAACATTCCTCTTCCACACCCAGAACCGCATATGGGATCCTTGATCCTGCTTTCTCTCCTTCATGAAGGGGGACCATAGTCCCACCGTTGGATCCCTGGATCACAATATGAAATGGTTGAGGTTAAGAAATGTAAACATATAGGAGTTTGAGCAAGGAGATGGGATGAACAGCACTGATTGAGGGACATGTCTCCCTTTTAAGCAGTGTCAGGTCAGGGAGGATAAATGAAAATTGGGGGGTGAGTCTTGAGAGACTAGAATCAGAAGCCAAGAATGCTTAAAGCAGTAAACGTGATATCTCAGTTGCATGACAAGTAATACACACATGCAATATATGTTAGAGGTATGCACATATGTTAGAGGTTTCCAGCAACCCTAGCCTGAGAATATAATTGTTCTTAAAATATTTTGGGTGCCACCAGGAGTCTTTTAAACTTGCATCATGTATCATCATATAAGGATCCACATCTTGCTTGAAAATAACAACCCCTGAACAGAATCAAGATTGAGGGAAACAGCTGCTTCTGCCTCTTTTGTTGCATTTCCAAAATGTTTGGGGACACGTCTACATACACTCCTCCTTGAAAGGAAAAATTTTGTTACTAATGAAGGGCTTCATTATTGTAGTGTTTGCACATTATTAGTCGGGGGAGCATTTGAATGTCTTTTGAAAACAAATCCATTTTAAATGTAAAATTGTAATTGAATTAACATCCAGAACAAAATAATTGTACAAAGGTCAACGTCCTACCTAGCACAGTTCGGTGTTTTACTTTTATCTTTTTTTATTAGAATTTTTTTTTTAAACAATAGGAGCATCAACTTCCCCCAGCTAAAATAAAATATTTACAATTTCAAATGCATCCATTAATTTAAGTTCTTCAGCTGCATTGGATTGGCACTCTAAACAATGCTTAAAACCGTATTCATCTCACTTCAGTGAGCTTGTGTCTAGTAGACACACCCAAATCAGACAATCTCCTACTGTTCCGTGGTGTCATTACTGTCCTTGCTCTCAAGCACCCTTTCCCCTGAAACCAAAAACTTCAGAGTTATGCCTTACATTGCCCTTGGTCAATGGTTATGCAAACATCATTGTGTGACCAGCAGAGAAGGCACAAAGGTTAGCAGAAGTCATACTAGTGACAATCTACTATAAAAACTAGCAACTTGCTACGCCTTGTGAATCCTTTACCCCAGTGACCGCGTTGTAGGTAGTTCAGAAGCACTTTACACTTACACCAGACTGCTACTTCAGATGGCAGTAAGCACCATTATTACATATTATCAGTAGTTTGATTAAGTCACGGCCCTTGCAGGTTAGAGCGGGGGCCGGGCGGGGGGGATTTCGACGAGAGACAATTCATTAAGAATCAGCCCCCAACCTGGCCCTACCACCCTACCACCCTACCTCTCAAACCTGCACTGGATGCTCCAAAATGTTGAAGAAATTTGGTGCCTTACCCTTAAACTCTTTGGGGCAGATTCATTAATTTGTCATGTGTTCAGTGCAGCAGCCCTGCTACGCTGTGTGAGAAGGAGAGAGGAGGGCATCATATTTACAGAAATATGGCTGCCACTTTCCTCCCGTCTCCCTAACACCAGTGCAGAAATTAACACTTCCTCATCACTGGGCCCAGTAGATCTACAGGAAATTCAAGCATCATCTTTAGTAGCAAGTAATTAAATCTGAAGCAGGATCATTGTATAGTGCAAGAGGCTAATTGATTATGCTTTGTCATCGTATGTTAGAAGAGTCCCAAGAGACCCTTATTTGCATCCCAAATAAAGTAACTGCAGTTATTAGGGAAATGAACCTCAAAAAGTTCATCCTTTAAGCTGTGAAGAACTACAGTCCAATATTTGGAAATGTTTGCATTGACAAGGTGAGGCAACATTTTCCAGTTGTGTCTCAATTAAAAGTTCTTCACTCTGTAGCCCTACACAGATAAGTAGTTTTGTAGCATCATGATGTCCAACCCATGGAAAAAAGGCAAAGAGAAGAAAGTATAATGAGGACAGGCCAATGAGTTGTGTAGGGATGTTGCTTTGGAAGGGCATGGCTTCGGCTCAGAGACCATGTTTGATGGTATTAGGGCAAGTACTATCCCACATAGATTCATGTACCTTGTCAGGAAAGGAGAGAATGTACACTGTAGCCTGGGGCAATACAATGGATTGGAAGTGAGGCAGGAGACATGCCAGGGTGGGAGCCCTGAAGGAAGACCATCACCAAATGACAACAGGGCGTCAGTCCACAATCTGCCCCTTGTGGCAGGAGACATAGTTTCCTGTTGACACAAAGGGCTATTAAAACTGACCATCTCATAAATGTGGTGTACCTAATAATCTGCCCTTTGGGGCTTTGTTATGGCGGTATGACTACATGCAAAGTGAAACTGACAATCTGCAAACATCGTAGTAGCATCAGATGTGGTCGCATTACAACCAAACAGAGCGAGCATTTCTTACAGAACAACCACACCACCAACGATATGCGGTGGACAGTGATTGAACAGGTAGACACCAGGAGAAATACTCAGAAAATTATTTTTGAAAAAGAACACAGGTGGGTGTACCGCCTTGACACTAACCTACATGGACTGAATGATAATATCCCCTGGGGTTCCGTGCTACATGACTAACCCCTAGGCTGAGGTCCAATTGACTACAAGCAGCCCTTCATACACTATATGTGCCCTCTCATCTCTTAAAATAAGTATGGGTACTTCACATTAAGGGCTCAATGCACACATTTGCCAGTGCGTTTTCCTCTTCTGTCCCACCAACCGCCTTTCTGTGCTAACCGTGTGAGGGGCGAGTGTTTATTGACACTCCCTAGGACATGGTATGCTTGGATACTGTTGTTTCACTGATGACAGAGTCCAGCAGCCCCAGCAGGCAGGATTGCATGACATATTTTGTGTCCCTGAGACTTCAGAAAACAGGAGGCAAGCCAGCAAGCCCTTGGAGTCACTCTTGGTTGAAGTCAGTTGGGTCCTGTCTTTGTCCTCAGCGGGGCAGGGATCACAGGCAGTAGGGAGCTCAGCAAAGCGGTTCCTCAGAACAGTCAGCCAAGGCAAACAGGAAATCATTAAAGCACAGCAGTCTTTACTCCAGCAACGTTCTTCTCAGGTCCAGTAGTGTACTATTTTGGTAGGGCCAGACCCCTAGTGCTTATACCCAAAAGTGCCTTTGATGTAGGGAGCGTCTTCAAAGGAACTCTCTAAAGTGCACAATAATTCCTTTCATCCCAGCCCTGGCTCCAGACTACCAGTAGGGGGAACATTAGCCTTTTATCTGAGGACAGGACACAACCTATCCAGATATAAGTATGAACCACCTCTACCCCTTCCTGCCCAGGCAGGCTATCAGTATGCAGATGAATCCCCTGTCACACCCAACTCTTCCTGTGTTGTGGCTGTCTAGAGGGAATGCACAAAGTGTAGCTGTCACTCAGCCCAGACGTGTATTGGAGACAGACCTGAGGCACAAAAAGTAAAGTTAAGAAAAGAAAAATATCCACTTTGTAAAAGTGCCATTTCTAAAATGGTATTGTTAAATCCAACTTCATCATTAAAGAGGATTTATCAACACGATTCCAAAGATAATAAACATGAAGAACCTACTCCTTTCCCATCAGGAATTACAGCTTAAGGGATATTTTAAGGAATGCCCAATGCTAGCCTATGGAAGGAGTAGGCCTCACAGAGTGAAAAAATTAAAATGTAGCTGTTTGTCACTGCCAGGACATGTAAAACGTAAAAGAAAATAGTCCTGTATTTTAGTTATAGCACCCTGCCCTTAGGGTCACTAAGCACCTACATTAGGGGTGACTTCTGTGCGATAAAAGGGGAGTTTAAGGCTAGACAAGAGGTTTTAAATGCCAAGTCGAAGTGGCAGTGAACTGCCCACACAGTCCCTGCAATGGTAGGCCTGAGACAGGTTTGAAAAGCTACTTCAGTGGGTGGCACAACCAGAAGTGCAGGCCCACCAGAAGCATTTAGATTACAGGCCCTGGGTACATGGTGTACCATGTTACAAGGGACCTACAGGTAACCTAAATATGCCAATCAGATATACACCAATGTCAACAGGTTTAGAGGGGAAGCACACTGATTAGCAGTGGTAAAGTGCTCAAAGTCCTAAGGCCAATAAAAAAGATTCAATAAAACGTGGAGAATAGTCGGGGGAATACCACTCTAAGGATGACAGGTTCAATAATCACCTTTCATCTCTCACTCATGCATGCCCTTACTAAACAAAGGAAAAACACAATGAAAGTTGACAATACATTTATTGAAATATTGTAGTCTATTATGAGGCAAATATGCTCCAATGAATAGGCAAACACAACTCAGCAACACAATCAGCCTTACTAGCAGGCTGCATACAATAAACAGCCCCACCATGGCAAATTATCTATCTGTCGATGCTCATCCTTACTGTTAGACCTGGCATCTTTGGCGAGGTTTCCTCTTTCTTTTTGCGTCTACCTCCTGTATTTTTGATGCTGTGCTGGATTTCGTTTTTGCTGGTTTAGATGCTTTGGGCACTGTGCCACTGCCAAGCAGTGTCAAAGTGCAAGTGCTCCCTGAGTAAATTGATTATTGCACCTGGTTATCCATGATTGGCATATTTGTATCACCAAGAAGTCCCTAGTAAAGTGCACTGAGTGTGCCAGGGCTGGTGATACAAATGCTACCAGTGGGCCTGCAGCACTGATTGTGCCACCCACAAGAGTAGCCCTCAAATAGTGTCTACGGCCTTCCACCGCAGTGCCTTGTGCAGTCTGTGAACTGCCATGTCAACCTGGCCACTGACCAGGCCTAACCCTTCCCTTTCTGTATACATTGGCCACCCCTAGGCTAACGTGGGGAATGCTGGCTACAGTGACTACCTGCATATCCTCCCATAGGAGCAAGATAGGACATAAAAAGTATAGTATCCCTGAACTCAGAATTTAATAACACATCTTTTAGGAAAGGTGGTTTTTAAATCCTGTGTTTGAGAACAGCACTTTTAGAAAGTTGCTGTTCTCTTGTCTGACCTTTCTGTGTGCCTTAGCCTGTTTGTGAATTGACTGTCTGGTTTGTGAGTGGCAGGGGCTGGGTGGCTCCCAGACGCTCAGTGGGCCATTCCTGGGCTGAATAGCTCTATCTGCATCCAGAGTGGTAGGAGGGGTAGCACCTGGGCCTTAATAGGGCTGTGCCTCCCTTCCACAATGCTGGCTCCACCTCCTGCTGGGCGGCTGATGACCTTGCCCTTCTCTCTGAAAGGAAAGGAGAGGCCAGGAAAACAATGTGCTCAAGGAACACCCAGAACTGGTTCATACCGGGCTCAGAGCCCTCCTGCACAAAGGGAACAAAGACGTTTAGGGGCACGAGAGGAGAAGATCGACGCAGCACTGCTTATCGCCGCCACAAGTGAGATCATCAACGTCCCGAAGATCGTTGCATCGTACCTTTTGTGAGCCGCTTCCACCGAAACCGGCACACTGCACTCCACGCAATGTATCGCATCTCTCCTCTTACAGACCGGAGTCACCGCAACATGCCCGGTGCGTCCCGCAGGGTTGTCACATCACCTCCCCAGGGTCTCAGGAGTGACGCATCGCTCGCTTTTCAACGCTGCAGCTTTCACTTGGAACTTTTGTCGTATCTATAGGTACTGTTGGCTAAAACATGACGCAACTGTGGATTATTTTTACGCAACCTTAAGAACTCTTTTGAAACCATATTCTGTGTATGTTGCATTTTTGTTGTTTTGGTCTTGTGTAGTTTAGATTAAATACCTTTATTTTTTTAAACTGTTGTGGAGTCAGTTTGTGGTGTTTTCACTGTGTTACTGTGAGTGTTGGTACAAATACTTTGCACATTGCCTTTGATAAGCCTGACTGCTCGTGCCAAGCTACCAAAGGGTTGAACAGGGTTATCTAAAGAGTGTATCCTACTTACCCTGACTAGAAGCAAGGGTTCCTATTTGGACAGTGGTACCTACCTCTGCCAACTAGAGACCCCCAGTTCTAACACTTACTATGTAAGAAAAAGAACATATTAGTTATCTCTATGATTTACAATGGACCCCATACCTAGTATATTTGGTAAGGTGGTCTGTATCATAAGTGTCAACTCAGTTTACGCAAAGCTGCATGTCAGGCTTTGCAGCCGTTCAATCCAGGACAGGTTCCTCTGCAGAATATTCCTCTCTGCCCCCAAGGGGACAAGCCAAGACACAATTCTTATGATAAAACTACTCTGTTAGAAAGCGTTATCTGTGCTACAGTGTTAGATCTAAACTGTTAGGAGCTGTTGCTGACCGGTCAAAAGAAAACAGTACCCTATGTTGTTATGTATTTCTAGCATCCTTATACGAAATGTGCAAAGTGACTCCTGAGAAGGATCACTGAATATCAAAAAACATGTACATCGTATTCCTAACATATTAGCATGAAAACAAATGTGTTATATGTGGCTTGCAAAGCAAAAACAGCCTAAACATCTCATACGCTAAACTAAGGGAACACCAAAGTGGGCCCTAGAAGGGACATCACTACAGTTGTCAGTTTAGGAACCACCATCTTGGCAATGTCATTTCCTAACCGGCTGATTTAAAGACTGCAACACAGATTAACCGCAATAATGTGATGATGAAAGAAGGTGCTGGGCTTTTAAGGAATTGTTAGGAGGTGACCAAAACAGTGCCTTCTCACTCACATGCATCAAGACCCGACTTGAATGTTCCACTTGATAGAGCGCGGGCTCACCTGCTCGTTTTACCATACTCAACTGGGCCCATATAACATACACACTTTGAACAGGTAAACCTATGCTAATCAGAATTTTAATTAACCCTTTAGGACCTATACCTTTGACTTACCAATCCCAGTCACCAGTACCTAGAATCCTAAGGAATCAAGGGAGTTAGCATAATAGGCAGTAAATAAACTTTTGCATAAAAAAATAACCACAGACTCTGGAAAGGTTTAAACACTTTATCGATGTAAATTCTTAAATGTCATAGTCCATACCAATTCAATTGAAGCTTGTTCAATTAAAAAGAATATGCTCAAAGCAAGATGATGTGAAAATATTATGATACTTTCTTTCAATATTGAAACATAGGAAGGGTAAGAAAAGGGAAACAATACAATGACATACCCACATTGATTTATAATTACCTAGGATGGTGCGAAGACCAACTCTGGCAACGGGCTGGGATAAAGGACCTTAGATATACCGTTTTCCAGGGCAGTGTACCACCCCCCGATGTTGCAGGTCTGTGTATTCCCTCAATTTGATTGGTCAAACAACGAGGAGAGGTCATCACACCATTCCAGTTATGAGGTCACTTGATTCAATAATGCAAATTATCTTTCCCGCACATAATTTTATTTTCCCATGCATTTTATTCCACCCAACAATGGATGTTCTAATAGTAAATACAATGTTAAACAATTTATCAAATTGTCTTCCTCTTGGAGGTTCATAAGGTTAGGGTCCCAGAAAGCATCACAGGCACGACTGTTGTTGGCAGGGTTTCAAGGCTATGGCTTGTGGACTCGGGGATTTCAGCACATGCTCTGTCGCGGGACCCAAGATGGAGCAACATTGTACTTGATTGGTCCAAACACAAGCTAATAGCAAAATAAAAAAAGAACAGTTTTAGAACAAAGAATAAATGAATGTACTGTATACCACTTATCGCTACTTTATTCCCATTACTTTATTTTAACGACAGCATTAGGAATTAAGCAAAACGAACACTTTGGTAAAAGCAGCAATGCAAGCGATAGCATGTGAAAACATAGAGCAGCCTTCCTTAGTTCTAGTGTGCAGAAGCAAAGATTTCCCACCAAAGCAAAGAATACGTCATGTCACATGAGTGTGATAGACGCATGCGCAGGAAAGTTCTGACGTTGCGAGGGCCATTTTAGGACATCAAGTTATGGTTAGTAAAAGCACATATTAAAGCTTCCCCTAGATACTAGAAATGTTGTGTGGTGCATTATTAATAAGACAACATATGTTTATTAGTGCATTACATTTTATTTCGAGAGCAAGTCTCTTTACAAGTGAATCCTTGCTCCATCAATCCCCTCTTTGATGATATTTTATATCATCAGAAATTACAGAAACAGATGCCAACTTTTCAACATTTACTAACTTCTATTTCTTCAAACACTCTTTTAAGTTTTTCCCCATTATTCATGTGGAAGTTTTTCATTTTCTTATACAAATCCCCATTCAACTCTTCAAGCTCAATTTCATTGAAGTTTCTTTTCTTTCCTTTCTTATTTACTGTATAATTCTTTTTATGCTTGCGACATTTGCAACAAATCATTATCCCTAAAATCAGTAGGGCTACTCCCACTATTGGCATCAGTATTCTACCTACAAACCTTTACCTATGTTAGAAAACTAACTACCTATTGAAGAGAGACCACTCATTAGTCTATTCCATGAACTGTCAACCTCCAGTGTTTTCAATTCTTCTCTCAAATGTGTAATGTTTCTTGCATATTTCCCGATTTCAACACTTTCGTCCGGAATGTAAGTGCAACAATATTGCATCTTCAGCATTCTACAGACTCCACCCTCTTTTGCTAATTTAATGTCAAGAGCAAGTCGATTTTGTAAAACCATCGATCTTACCGCAACTAGTTCGGTATTGATCATTAGAAATCCACTAGCAGTGTCAGTCGATAAGCGAGACACCACTGTTGACAATTTGCAAATTCTTTGAGTGTTCAGAACCACTCTCACTGAAGGTATTATTGCACTTAAAATGTCACCTATAATTTCAGCAAATGATGCTTTTTTACTACGACTTAATCCATTAGTTTCTTCATTGCTTCCAGGGATTTTCTCTACATGGTACACCTTTTGGAATACTATTCCAAAATAGCAACTCCTATACCAATGATCAGGCAATTTAATATAGGCCTTGTTAACACAAATGTAATAAATTCCAGGGAATACTGGTTCAGTTCCATCTTTGAAATCCCAACCCCCAATAACTTTGAAATTATGTTCACATTCACTGGAACCAATGAATGTATTCTTATAATAATCTGTTTTCTCTCTATGGAGACAGAGTCTCCCTTTCTTTTCGAAATCCAGTAACATAGCAGCTTGAGTCTTGCCATTAGGGTTAAACTCTTTATTTCAGCCCATTTAGGAATCTTTTGTTTATGATCAGATGCTTTCTTATGGAAATCCTGTCTCCTTTTCTCGACTAAATCAAAAACATCTTTTTTTTCTTATGTAAGATGATAGATTATCTTTGTGAGCCTTAGCTATATCTATTGATCCTACTGTTAGAAAATAATCACCCATGAAGTGTTTAGAGTCTCTAATACTAGAAATACGATTTAAATTTCTACGTAAAGTAACTTCAGAAAAGATTGGATCAAAATTGGAATAATGATATTGTAATTTTCCAGTTCTATAGAATAAACTATCTAAAATGCTACATGGAATACCATATGTAAGGGGTAAGTGATGATAGGCGACCTCTTCAGCTACTGATGTGGACAGCTTCATGCACACATAACAATCTTTGATCTCCAGAGCTTCTGCATAATGTACTAATAAATTAGCAAATACATTTAAATTAGTTCTATTTCTAGTTCTTCTATAAGGTAAATCTCCCTCCTCTGGTGCTTCTAAACCTACTCCAGGTTGCTTAAGACTAACTACTTTCTCATGTGTATATGTATCCATTTTCTTAGTTGAATCTACTTGCTCAGGTATATTAGCGTTATTCTGCATTTCTTTGCTCATTAGGTAAGGTATAGCTAATGTCAATCGAAACCATACTATTACTACTATTAATATACTACATGTGCATATTCTACAACATGCCTTTAGGCAATTTCTTTTCGGTCTTCCTCTTTGTAACTTTTCCACACACTTTAACCTGTGAATCTTTGCTCAAGTTGGTCTCACTTCTTCATCAGTCTGATCAACAATCAGTTCGTCATCACTCAGTTCTAGATTTTCAAAATCTTCAAGTATGACGTTGGTCCACTCAGGTCCTTGGAACTTGTTATTCAGTCTTTTCAAACGTGGACTTCTCCTTTTTGGTTGCTCTGTGGATGGTCGAGCTTGGCTTGATATTTCATTTACTTGCTCTGGTTCTTCATTTATTGTTTTAAGGTGAAATTTCAATCTTTTGACAAAACCAGGCAACTTATCTCCCTTTCTGAGTCTTTTAGCTGGCACTGTGCTTTGACTTTCTTCAGATGCTCTTTTATTTTTGTTCAGTTGTGGCACTACTTGTTCTTTGTCAACTTCTGAATTCCTCTCTATCTGACTTGGTGCAGGTCTTATATTTGTTTCTTCTGCTTGGATACTAATCTGGCCTTGTTCAGGATTTTGCTGTATTTGACTTTGACTTTGATTTTGCGTTAGAGTTTGACTTTTACTTTGTTCGCCTTCTTCCTGAACACGTTTTTCTATAAATATCCGGTCCTGCTCAGGTCTTTAGATTTCTTGATTGTCTTCTGCCTGAGCTTTCGGCCTAATGCCTATCTTTCCCTCCTCAGACTCTGGAGTTCTGGCTGGAGTTTCAAATGTCTGAGTACATTAATCTTTCCTTATCTGGTCCTCCTCAAAATTCCTATTGGCTTGGATTTCTGTAATCTGAAAACATTCTCCTATTCATGACTCATCCTCACTATCTCTCTGTCTATCTAGATAGGTTTGACTTCTGGTTCTCACAAATTCTGCAGGTATGTCAACTATTAGAATCCATTCATCCTGACTGGTGCTCGGTTGCTCTTCATCACCTACTTTGGGATCAACTTCTTGAGACCCCTCATCTGCACATCCTTCAGCTTCTACTTCATCAGGTTCTGTCGCCCTCTTGGTGTGACTGGCATGGATCCAGTTTGGAATTCCCCTGCACTTTACAGCTGTGGTGGTAACCAATATCACTTGATGTGGCTCTCCCGACCTTGGTGCTAGGCAAGATTCTCGAGTATGTTCTTTTATCACTACCCAGTCACCTGGATTCAGATCATGTGCTGGAGTTGATTATCTGGTGACACCGTCTTCCCCAACCTGGTGATAGATAGAATGCACTTGGTCAGCCAGTACTTTGCAGTACTCGAGCACTAAATCATCAGATATATTTATCAGCTTGTGTCCTGGTACCCATGCTTGCCTCATTGCTCTTCCCCTGAGTCTCTCATGGGGACTCAAGCGTGTGTTTCTGTATTGGATGTTCTGAGTCCCATCAGAACAAGAGATAAAGCATCAAGCTACTCCAATCAGATAGATTCATACATTTTTCCCAATCGTGACTTGATTGTGCCATTCAGTTGTTCTACCACTCCAGAAGCCTCTAGGCGGTATGCACAGTGCGGCTTTTGCTCAATTTGGAATGCTTCAAAGTTCAGACAAATTATTTCATTATTAAAATGAGACCCTCGATCTGGTTCAATTGTTACTAGAAAACCCAAATGTGGTATGAGTTCCCTCAGTAGTAGTTTAGCTACAGTGATGCTATCATTCCTGCGGGTAGGGTAGGCTTCCACCCATATTGAAAACAGGCAGACAATGACAATGACTTCAGTCCTCGGCAAGGGGGTAACTGAATGAAATCAATCTGTAGTCGTATAAAGGGACCTTCAGCCTTTCCAATCTTTCCTGACAACACTACAGTTCTCTTACCAGGATTCATTCGTTAGCAGGTTATGCACCTTTGGCAAAGACTCTCTGCTACATTCCTGAATCAAGCATTGAACCAACTCTGTCCAAACAATCGAATCATCGCATCCCTACCTATGTGTGAACTTCCATGATACATCCTAGCCATAGGAGCAAGCATACAATCTGGCAACACAGGTCTCCCATTAAGGTAAAAAATAACACCATCCTCAACCCTTCTCCGACATCCTATTTTCTCTCACTCTTCTTTTTCCTTTATTTATGCCTCATTTTGCAAATCTCTCACTTCTTCCCATGTTTTCACTCTTTCACGCAACATAAGTTGGCAGTTGTTTCCACATGCATCAATTTTCTTATTAATTACTATCTTATGTCTGGCACAATGCTGGGCTAGTTGGTCAGCATATTGGTTACCTGCTGTCACTTTGTCATTTCCAGATTGGTGAGCAGCACACTTGACCATAGCCACTTCTTTTGGTAATTGACCTGCTTCCAACAAGTCTTTTACATAATGTCCATTTTTAATAGGAGTACCTGAAGAAGTCAGAAACTCCCTTTGCATCCAAAGTTGGCCAAAGTCATGCATATCTCCGTAACCATACTGACTGTCAGTGTATATGGTCACTTTCCAATTTTTCCCAAATTTGCAGGCTCTTGTCAATGCAACTAATTCAGCTACTTGTGCAGACTTGACTCCAGGTAAATAGGATGCTTCAACTGGACCCCACAAAGTACACACAGAGTATGCAGCACTTAATCCTCCTTCCTCATGTCTCATGCATGAGCCATCCCCAAATAGTTCAAATTCTGAATTTAATTATGGCTCTTCTTTTATGTCTGGACGGGGCTTAGTACTGTATACTCTGAGGTTGATGCAATCGTGCATGACTTCCCCTTTCAAAGTGTGAATTAGGTAACAGTGTGACTGGATTTAAAACTGTGCATCTGGCAATGTTCACATTCCCTGCACCTAGAAGGATTCGCTCATACTTAGTCAGACGACTAGGAGTCAAATATTGAGTATGTGTTCTGGTTAACAGAATCACCACTGAGTGTGGGACATACACTGTTACAGGGTGTCCCATGATGATGGATTCACTTTGCTCAAGACTCATGCAGGTTGCAGCTACTGCTTTCAGACATCCTGGCAATGCAGATGCCACTGGATCTAGTGTGTATGAAAAATATGCCACAGAAAGTCTTACCAATCCGCGTCACCAGTACCTACAGTCCTAAGGGATCAATGGAGTTAGCATAATAGGCAGTAAATAAACGTTTGCATTCATAAAATAACCTTAGACTCGGAAAGGTTTAAACACTTTGGGGCGCATTGGGATGGCGGGCGGATCGCCCCTGCCAGGCTGGCGGTAGCCACTGCCGGCCTGGCGGGGCGATCTGCCCGCCATCCTTGCTGCAATGACCCCCTGCCATATTAAGATGGCTGGGAGGCCCGCGGCGGACTGAAAGACCTTTCGCCGTTTTCCCACCCCGGTCGCCTTACGATCAGGGTGAAAAAGGTTTAATATGGTGGCGGTGTCTATCAGACAGCGCCAGCCATATTAGTATGGGCATTTGTCAATGCCTTTCCTTGGCGGCAGGCATGCAGAGACACCCTGCAGGGGACCGTCCCGGGCCCCCAGGGACTCTTGGGGGGTTGGGGGTGCACATGGGGCTACCTATGGTACCCCCCAGCATTTCAAAGAACAACATGGCAGGCACCGCGCGGTGCCTGTCACGTTGTGCTTTGAAATGCACAACATGTATCTTTACCATTGCGGCGGGCGGTGATTTCAGCACCGCCCACCACAATGGTAAAGATACAGGACAATGGTAAGGATACAGGATGCACCTGCCACTGTGGTGGGCACTTCCAAATCTCATGCACGGGACCCCTGCCCATATGCCGGACGGTCCCTAGTACCGTGAGGATGGCAGGCGGGCAAAGTCCGCCCGCCATCCTGATGGGGGCCTATATCTATGTAAATTCTTAAATGTCATAGTCCATACCAATTCAATTAAAGCTTGTTCAATTAGAAATAATATGATCAAAGCAAGATGGTGTGAAAATATCATGAGACTTTCTTTAAGCATTGAAACATAGGAAGGGTAAGAAAAGAGAAACAATACAATGCCATACCCACATTGATTTATAATTACCTAGAATGGTGTGAAGACCAACCCTGGCCACAGGCTGGGATAAAGGACAGGACCCCTGATAGTTCAGGTGCCAACAGGACAGAACAGGTGCAGACCAGAATCAGGACAAGTATGGACCAAATTGGATCAGGACAGGACCACCCCAGGTCAGGTCCGGCACCCACAGCTAAAGAGCAACGCCAGTGACGCAACCCTCTCTGCAACTAACGGTTAGACCCCGATTGGGTCATCAAACTCCTTCCCAAAACCTTGATTGGGTTATCGAACTCCTTCCCAGAACCCCGATTGGGTTATCAAATCTTCTGACAGAGTGCTCCGCCAGCACCTCTGCTCTCGATCGCCTATTGAGTACGTTGGGTCAGTGACAGGTCAGCTATTCGGACAAGTCGGACAATCTAGATAGCTAAGCCTACCTTAGATATACCATTTTCCAGGGTAGTCTACCACCCCCCAATGTTGCAAGTTTGTGTATTCCCTCAATTTGATTGGTCAAAAGACGAGTAGAGGTCATCACACCATACCAGTTATGAGGTCACTTGATTCAATAATGCAAATTATCTTTCCCGCCCATACCTTTATTTTCCCATGCATTTTATTCCACCCAACAATGGATGTTCTAATAGTAAATACAATGTTAAACAATTTATCAAATTGTCTTCCTCTTGGCGGTTCATAAGGTTGGGTTCCCAGAAAGCGTCAATGGCAAGACTGTTGTTGGCAGGGTTTCAATGCCATGGCTTGTTGACTCGGGGATTTCAGCACATGCGCTGTCGCTGGACCCAAGATGGAGCAACATTGTACTTGATTGGTCCAAACACGAGCTAATAGCAAAATCAAAAAAGAACAGTTTTAGAACAAAGAATAAATGAATGCACTGTATACCACATATCTCTACTCTATTCCCATTACTTTATTTTAACTAAAGCATTAGGAACTAAGCAGAACGAACACTTTAGTAAAAGCAGCAATGCAAGCGTTAGCATGTGAAAACAGAGCAGCAGTCTTTAGTTCTAGTGCGCAGCAGCAAAGATTTCCCACCAAAGCAAAGAGTACGTCATGTCACGTGAGTGTGATAGACCCATGCGCAGAAAAATGTTTGTGTTGCGACAGCCATTTTAGGACACTCGAGTTACGGTTAGTAAAAACACACATTAAAGCTTCCCCTAGATACTAGAAATGTTGTGTGGTGCATTATTAATAAGACAAAACATGTTTATTAGTGTATTATGTTTTATTTTGAGAGGGTTGAATCCTAGCAAGTCTCTTTACGAGTGAAACCTTGCTCCATCAGACTGAAAAATCTATTTTTACAATTTTCCTGTCAATCAACAGCAAATAATAACGAAGTATTGAACTCCACTAGAGGCCACAATGGCAGTGTTTTGCAGGCATCATCAATTCCGCATTTAAACTTGGATTTATTTACTTAGTCAGTTTTATTCCAGTAAAGCCTGTGAATTTTCACTACCCTTCTATTACCTGTCAGAGTGCTCATACGTTTGGTCATTCACATTTGTTGGGTCCTTACTCTAACTTTTCAAATGCAATGCATTGAATTAAGGTATTTGAGACAGATAATGGGAATTATGAGTTTTCCCTGAATCTTCAATTCCATTTTCAGAATGTTGCACAGAATTACAATAAAGGCTGAATAGAGTTCCATCCGCTACCTGACTTTACAGTCTGTGTTTCACCATTACAGTTATGTTAAAAAATGTAAATGTTGTTGAAAAGTTGTACATATTGGTGTACTTTGGTGAACATCGTTTACCACAAATACTTTTCCCCACAGGGAATTACAACACGGTTTCTACTACGACCGCGTTGTAACGCATACAATTACTCCGGAAGTCGAAACAACAACTTGCGGTGGGGGCAGAAGCTGTTGGATTTAAAATCCAACACCTTCCCTACTGTTGCACATTCTGGAGTTGGAATAGTAAATAATACTATTCCAACATCCAGTGCCTCCCTCAACTTTCTCTGAGTGTGTTGAACACTTAAGACACCAAAACATTAAAACATTATCGGAAAAGATATAATAGAAATTCGCTTATATTCCCTAAAATCTAAGCCTGTAAAATCCGTTTTACTCCCCCTCCATACTAGTGAATCTACACTTCTGGGCCTGGCTTCACCCTGGGCTGGATTTCACCTTTCCTGTCCCCTGTGCCAAACATTGGAGCTTCACTATCGATCAAAAACTGGCAATACTGCTCTAAACAGAATAAAAACACCTGTATCGGGTAAACAAAAAAAAATCTACCACACCTTTCCACATCTCAGAGTAGGATCACAGCTCAAGGGAGGCAACACAATTTTGACTTGCTTATCAATCTTGGCACTAGCACTTCTGAAGGCCATTTGCATCCCAGCAGCTTACCTAGACAAAGGTGGTCAGGAATCGCATCGCATCATTCTCATTTCCAAAATGCTTGCCCTGCAAGAACAATTCACGTATAAAATCTGCTGTTTAACAAACTAGACACGTGGATAACAAATTACACGTCACCTTTTCCAAAACAAACCCTAGCTAATGATATTACATCTTTCTAAATATATGTGTTTGTACTCATATATAATTGTATTCTTACAATTATAGTTGAAGCACACCGCTGACTATTCTACATAAATATAATAAATTAAAAAAGAAAACAATTGATGCATTTTATTTGGCGTCACTAAACAATGGAACGATGGATGTGGTGTAACTGCAGTTGTCGTTTTACTGACTATTTTCAAAGTTCGGGTACATGAAGTGCATTGGATTTTTTCTTTTTCACAATTCTTCGCACAACCAGGATTCTACTGGCGCATGAGCATAATTATCAGAAATGTTTCAGAGAGCTGCAATGCCAATATGAATTAGCAAATTAAATGTACGCTTGTCTCAGAGCTGGCACAGTGTGTACTTCTTAGATTGAAGCAATTCAGTCCCACACAAAGGAATTAACTTCCTTTGCCCTTGCAAGAATGTTTCACATAATATAGGTTGATTTTAATGATCAGACTAAAAATCCATGCATTAAAGGTAGATTAACCTTTTCTTAAGAGAGCGCTGACACAACACAAAAGGAATTCAATAGCAATTTTTTTTTATTTGAACCCTTTGCCTTGAAATTCATAAGCAGTCCAATATATGCCGGGATATGCCTCTTTCAAAATGAAAGGAGGGGGGGGGGGGTTGGAACCCTTATCAATAACTTTCTGTGACAAATTTGTTTCTTCGTTTTACACTTCTTCCCAGCAGAATCACTCTGAAATGATATATATAGGAGACCCAGATTATGACGTTCGCGGTTCCACCCTGTGTATATTTACCTACTGAATATCATAAGCAGCAGCTGTGTATACTGGGATATTTCAACATGAACAGTTCTCAAAAGATGCATTATGGATCATGACACTATTTTTTTATATTTAAAATCATATGGGCTTTTATTTTCTGTCAACATTGTTTTATAGGCAAATTATGATATTACGGCTATGCGCAGACGTGGGTCCCGTGCTCTCCATGCCACTGGAGTCAATCTATCCTGGCTAATGAGGCCTGAAAGCCCGAAACTGGTTACACGATGCTTTTTCCAGTCCAGGGAGGACCTGGCCTGGCAGTTCGGGCTAGACTGTTCCCATTGGGCGCCGCAGGGTCAACACTGATTTGCATATGGCTGGGTCCAATCTGGAACGGCAGGGTGAGCATAAAAACGATGGATTTAGGCCCAGATCTCTGTACTGCGGTGAATGTATGACATTGTTCAGCATTCTCTCCATCAATTGTTCTTTTTGCAAAAGGTTACAGTCATTAGCACAATAAGAGCGCTGCCAATTTCAATATTTGGAGCTTTCAGCGGAGCCCCTTATGCTTGCTGGACTTTTGATCTGGAGCCAAAGTTTGTAATCTAGTCCTACACTGTTGCCTAGAAATTGATGTACAGTAGTGGAGTCAGGGTTCACTGTTGATTAAATGAGTAACATTTTCAGCTGTTTAACATCTGCTCTTCCATTCAAGTAGATTTGCAATGTAAAGAAATGTAAATTGTTTAACTACATATTGATCATTAAAATAGGTAAATAAAATGAATGTTTTAGAAAGAGTGAAAAAGGGGTAAAGTTGATGAAAAAGTAGAAAAAATGAAGGAAAAAGAACAGATTGAACAAAAATGAAATTTCTGTACGTCTACCTGAACTATTTTAAAAAATAAATCACCTAGTAAGGTGCAGGGCCGCGCTATATGGTGTATGTGATATTGCACTGTGTCATTTTAACAAGACTCAAAAAGTGCACAAAGAGTTTTTAATGGTTTTGTACCGGTTCAACGTAGATGAGAATGGCAATGTACAGTTGGAGAGGTCTGTCCGTTTGAAAAGTTGAGATGAAGTAATGATACAGAGCAGATTTTACAAAGTGAGCATGGTTTTAAATAGGGTGTCAGGGAGCTCTAAAACATTCCAAGTGTAGAATTCTTTACTTTCTTATTTTACAACCTGGCAATGAATTAGATGGTCAATGCAGATAGAAACTGTGAAAAGTATGCCGAATCTATGCCTAGCAAAGAATGCCATTTCTCTTTAGAAACAGCGCAGAATGCTCACTACACACTATAGCCAAGAGGCTTCCAGTCCAGTGTGTAAATCGTGTAAAAAGGCAATGAGAGCTTTGTCCACACCCATGTCCCTCAGCACTGCCTGTTGTCAGCCTAGATCACTTGGAGCCTGGGCAGGGTCAGGAAATCATTTTTCCTAACCCGATGGGGGGATATGCTAAAAGGTTCCCCAACTTCAAAGGCTGGCACCAGGTACAATTATGAGACCGTCAGACCAACTCTTCAGTTCACTCCTAGACCCAAAGAGGACACTCAGAAGGACTACCTTGTATTCCAGAGGACCGTCCTGCCACTGGAGGCTGCTTTGCACCTCAGAGGACTGCAAAGCTGCTACCAGGGTACTGCCCTCCTGCTTGAATCCTGCCTTGTGCCTCCAAAGGACTGCCTTGAAGCTTGAAGCCTGACGTACGACTTGAACCCAGGGCTACCAAAGTAAGTCCAAGGGCTAGGTGAATTGCTTCCTGTTCTGAGCTGCAGGGACACAACATACTCCCACCTTGAACCCTGGGCTGGCTCCCTGCCTGGAGTGAGTCATGCCATACAAATGGTTTCCAACTAGTTCTGGACCCTTGGAAGTGGTGATAAAAGGTGCCCAAACAGCCAAAACCTGAAACTTGGGACTTAAATGATTCTCCAAGAAAAGATGGGCTGAAAACGACAGAAGACCATGGCCTACCTGCTCACTGATCTGCTCGAGGTGCATTGTTGGTCGGCCTTTTTTGTCGCCGTAACACCCACTATGTTTTTCGCCACAGCAGAAAATCCTGTTCAGCTGGACCTCTCAGAAAAGGTACGGGGATTTGTGGAGCACTCGTCGGCTACAGCCTGCAGCTTCATCTGGCTGGAGATTGTCCAATTCCCAAAAAGTGACAAAGTCCAAACATGACTTAGTACAACGGCTCTCCGATGACAACACCTCCACCTTGGACACTGCCAGCTGCCGTGCCCCACGGAACTCTATCTACTCTGAGGCTTTTTCTTCATAAATTTTCTAAATCCAAAGGTAAGCCGAGACCGGGCCCAAAGTCACCTCATGTATCCGGACTACACTCCATCGCTGTAAGCCATAGCTGTTGTCTTTGGCCTGTTATCGTGTAACGGGATGCCTGTGGATGGCACTTTGATGTTTTAGGTGCTATTTTTCACCCAAAAATTTAAATTATTAACTCCAGTTCTATGGATTGGATTTAATTCGTTTTGATGCCATATTATTTATTACATGTTTCTTTATTTTTATAAACTGCTGTGGAATCTTTCTTGTTTGTGTTTTCACAATATTACTGTTTGAGTGCTGCATAAATACTTAATACAGTGCCTCTATGTTAAGCCTGAATGCATTTGTGCCAAGGTACCAGAGGGTTAAGCACAGATGGATTCAGTTAATTTTTGTGGCTCATCCTGAGAAATATTGTCGTTGTTGCTTGAGAAGGATTACCACCCCCCTCAACCAAAAAAATGATTTCCTACAGATTCCAAGTGGGAAAGTGTGTTGCACATAGTTACCATGGTTTGGGTTTTAGTGTCAGGCAGTCATCCTTACTTCTTTTACTCATATCCTGAGGAAGAAACTGTAGCTGAATCTCAAGGAATCCCTTAGAAACACCACTCACAAAAACTGTAAAAAGTGGGATGCTGGTAGGCCTATCAAAATGGTGAGGTTTGCCTTTATAAACTGGAGCAAACAGCTACTTTGCCTTGCTTTTCCAGTCAATTGTGAAGTAGTGTGGCTCACTGGTTAGAGGCGGCAGACACGAGAGCAGAGGATGGCCCGGGACCAGGGTTCGATTACCGACGCGGCAGGTTTCTGGACCAAAGGTCAGCGGACTCGATAATTCTCTCGCCTCGGTGCCCACTCTGATCAGCGATCACACTTGGCAACTCTGGGCACTAGCTTGCCTCATCTTCACTAACGGCCCCACCAGACCGCCGGGGATGCCTGGTCTCACCCTGGAGATACCCATTAAGGGTCCATCTGTCAGGGAAGCCAGGAAGGGTTTCGCAGCGGTCGAAGCGCGGAGGTACCCCTTCGGGAGTGATTCCAGCGCTATATAAGCACATAATTAATTAATTAATTAATGTAAAGTATACAAGTATTACATCATCCGCCTTCAACCTCACTTAGCCTTGTTAAAAACCTGGGGGTGAAACTGGAGCTTAGCCTAAATATGAAATCACAGATTCAAGCGGTAGCCGGACAATGGTTCAGCCTTCTGAAAATGTTAAAACTGTTTTTACCCCCTTCCTGTCTCCCACAGGAAAACAGTAGTCCTGGCCCTGATCGGTTCCAGGCTGGACTATGTTAACATCCTGTACCTTGGATTTCCAGAATACTTACTTACCAGCCTACAGGTGGTCCAAAACGCTGCAGCCAGGGGGATACTTTTATTCAGCCCGATTTTAAATCTCTTCACTGGCTCCCAATCCGCAAGAGGATCCACTTCAAGGCTCTTGTCCTGGCCTTTAAGGCCCTCCATGACATCAGAGCCTCTTATCTTAAGAAAAGAGTCCAGTTCTACCACCCTCGGCGCACCCTGCACTCCTCATCGCTTTCAGTAGCACACACTCCTGTGTTCCTCCGCTCTCGAAATGGAGGTCGATCTTTTAAAGTGAAAGTAGCTAAACTCTGGAACCGTATGCTCCCAACTCTAAGACAGATGCACAACCTCCTCTCTTTCAAGAAGTCCCTAAAAACGTGTTGTTCCAGTAATAGCCCCTGCGTCATCTTATTTAGTCTGATCTGTAAAACCCACCTAGCACCGGGACACTCTTTTGAGTAGCTGGGTGCTCATCAAATACCCTGTTATCATAAATTAACACAACATAACATCAGAAGAAGTAGAAACAGTAGTTGAAGTCTGAAAAAAGCATGTCAAATTGGATGAAAACAATTGAAAATTGTTCAATGTGTAGACAACATTAGAGCTTGTGGTTTGCATGATGACTGCAGTAGGTGAGTGAAGAGAATCAAGACTAAATATGAAGGGCCTCATTTATGAAAAGTGACGCATCGCTACGTGAAAGCAGCGATGCGTCACTTTTCATTGCACCCTCCTTGCGACACCAACGATGCGTCATATTTACAGTATGACGCATCATTGCTCAAGGAGTTACAGATACGTCAGTATTTCTGACGTATCTGTATGGCGCAAAAGTAACGCATTGCTGGAGTGTGTCACAAAATTGACGCAACTCCAGCAATGTGTACTTTCACATGGGGCAATCATACGCCTGCTGTGAGGCAGGCGTAAGAAATTGATGCATTTGCGTCCTAGAAGTGGTGCAGTGAAATCTTCTAGATTTCACTGCATCACTTCTATGACCCTTTCTTGCATCAGAACGCCCCCCTGCATACATTATACCTGGCGCAGGTATAATGTAGCGCAGGGGTTTACAAAGTGACGCATCTACCTAAATGCGTCACTTTGTAAATATGGTGCAACAAGGCACATTTTTTACGCTGCTGGTGCGTCACAAAGCACCGGCGGCGTAAAAGTGAGGCCCTAAGTGCCCCCTCCTCCTTCCATAGGTGTCTAAAACCTCATAATCAAGCAGCAGATGAGCTCAGGATTGAATGTGGAAAAGTGTGCGTTTTATAAAGTTTGCAGTTTTTAATTGGGGTGTCAGGCAGCTGAAAACTATTGCATGTAAAAGGTTGTATGGCAGAACCCTGTATGCATTTACCACTCATGTCTTTACACGGCAGTCATTTCTCCAATTGTGATGTTACCAAGCGTTCCTTTACCAAGCAAGACACTTCAACGGCTTGCCTTGGGGTGTACTGAAATATGGAATAGTAAAAATACATATTCCAATTCCATTCACTGTATTAGTAGGTAAGGTGTTGGATTAAAAATCCAACACCGGTCCAACAATGCGTCCGCTAAAGCAATTCAATGTAGCGACTTGCATGGTAAAGAAACACATAGTATCATAGTATTCTGGGTACTGACTGCGGTGTAAAGGCAGATCGTGGTATTGACTTATCAGTAAAGGATGTTTCCCTATGCAAATACATATTTCCTTTCTTCTCTTACACCGTGAGAAAAAATTGGAGCTGATTGCACATGGAACCCTTGGAAACACCTTTCACAACGACTATAAAAAGTGTGCTGCTGCTGGTGAGAGTCGGATTAACATAGCACAGCAAATTTCTAATTTGAACTTTACTTTTCCACTCAACATGATTAAGGTATGCAACTACTACATCTGAAGAAGTAGAAACAGCAGTTTAAGTCCAAGAAATGTCTGTGGAATACTTTTTGCTAACCTCGGAAAACATGCAAACTGACGTCTGAAAGTAGGCCAGAAAACTATTAGAAGTTATTTTATGTGTAGAAAGCTGATGTACTTTATGTATTTGTTCTTCCATGATGAATGCACTAGGAGAGAGAAAATAATGCAGACTGATATTGAAGTCACTCACCCCTGCTTCTAAACATAGGTGTCTGAAGCCACCTATTCAAAAGAGCAGAACAGCAAATGAATGAAGTTAAGAGAGCACACACTGTGTAAAAATAGCTTGGATTGGAGTTTGTTAGGCAGCTCATAAATATTTCATGTAAATACATCTTTACTTTCCTGTCCTACATTCCGAGAAAGAAATTGAAGATGAAACCACATGAAACCATTTGGCAACAGCGTTCATAAAGAAAACAAAACGTTGGGGTGCTCTCAGGGCTACTGAAGTGGTGAGATTCAGAGCTACAAATGAAGAGTTACATTGCACCTTACGTGTCCACTCAACACAGATACGGTGTACAACCAATAGATCTGAACATGTAGAACCAGTGGCATAAATTCAAGAAAAACATGCGTGATAATGCTTTACTAACACCTCAACACATGCAAACTGAAGTTTGAAAGTAAGCTCAAAAACTATTGAAAAGATTTAATCTGCAGACAACTGTAGAGCTTTAAGTTCTTGTGCTTTCTGTGCTAAATGCAGTATGAGAAAAAAAAATCCAAATTAAATTCTATGGGTGCTTAGCGATAATTATATTATCGCAAGCTATCTCTGGTATTTATTGCCCGGTAGTGCGTAATTAACAATGCGCTACTACAGGGCGATAAAAATTCCAGAGATAGCGAGGTTATCGCCCTTTTGCAGGGAACATCTCTGGTTTTCCAGCGATGTTCCCTGCAAAAGAGCGATAATATCGCTGATTCGACCCACAGGGTTGTATCAGCATAATCCACCCCCTAAATTAGGGATGGCTAAATCAGGATTTTGGCAGACATTAGATTTCGGCGAAAACTGTAGTTTTCACCAAAATCTAATGTGTGCTAAAATCATGTGGGCTGCCTTGTAAATATTGCGATGTAAACATCAGAAGATATTTGCAAGGTAGTACATCTGGGGTACGCCCAGTAAGGCCCACTTTGCATATCATTGGAGATGCAATGTGAGGAGTTGGGGAATAGGGTGCTAACATGCGATTATGCATGTTAGCACCGTCTTGTAAATAGGGCGCTGGTTTTATCTCTGCTTTTTTGGCTTTGTGAGCCAAAAAGCGGAGATAAAACCCTTGTAAATATGCCCCTATGTTCGTTGCAGCTGATTTTAAACATAGGGGTATATTATCAACAAATAGCGATATTTATCGCTAGGTAGGCTTAGCGGCAATTTTTTTATCGCCGCGCATCACCGGATTTTGTCGCTGAGATAATGTGCTATTAGTAACGTTTATCTCAAAAGCGATAAAGTTCCCGGCGATAGAGGCAAAATCCGTGAATATCGCTGTGAATACAGTGATATTCACGCATTATCGCTAACAGGGTCTTAGCCATTATATCCACCTCCTACTGGATATAATGGCTAAGAACTGGTCTGAGCAGGCGTTAGTATTTGGAGATTTTCGCGCTTAGCGCAAATATTTCCATCGATACGCATGTGTTGGTAATACGCGATAGCGATATTAGCGACTGTTTCAGTCGCTAACAGGTTGGGTATGCCCACTTGCATGTCATTAGCGATAAATATTGCTGACATCCAAAGCGGGCCCCAAACTGCTCGCTATTGCCTACAAGCTATCGCTAACTGCTGTTAGCGACAGCTTGCTAATAGGGCAATAGAATTATTGCCGCTTAGCGGCCGAAAACGGCCGCTAAAGCGGCGAGAATTTCCTATCGCCCCCCTTGATAGTATGCTCCATAGTTCTCTGAAAACAAAAAATAAAACAGAGCAGATCTGGACCAGGTTGAAGGTTGGAAACTGTGTTATATAAAGTTAGCATAGTTTGGAGATGGGTGTCAGATCATTCCAAAATAGACCATCCACAGACCTTTTTTCTTCCTATCGTCTGTCCTGAGAAAGAATGAGTAGCTCTTTTTAAACACTCCTTAGAAAAAATAGGCCACTGCTAGGGGTACTGAAGTAGTGAGATTCGGCTTTACAAGGTAGAGTGAACATTTAAGCACCAAGGGGCAGAGGACAGCCCGAAGGGAAGCGCTCGGAATTGGTATAGGTGTTTTTTCCACATAGACTGGAGGAAAGGTTAATATTAACTCCCAATTTAGGTAAAAGTGCTGGAGCCTGCCTCCCACCTTCAGGGAGAAAGAAGGGGAGGGTTATGTTATGTTATGTTATGTTAAAAGCATTTGTTAAGCGCACGTACACCAACGTTTCATGCCGTTCAGGTGAGGATCAAGGCAATGACAAGGAGATCGCTTAGTCATTGTATGCTTCGATGAACAACCAGGTCTTTAGCTGTTTCCTAAACTGAGCTAAAAAGGTCAGAGACCTTATCTCGACCGGGAGGGAATTCCAAAATTGTGGGGCTAGAACTAAAAACCTTAGTCCGTCGTACTTCCGTTTGGATGATGGAATTTCCAGCAAGTTCAGATGGGAGGATCTAAGGTCTCGAAAAGGAATGTAGCAATGAAGTCTAGCCAAAATGAAAGCTGGACCATTGCCATGTAGTGCTTTAAAGATGCTGCTGCCCAGCTTAAACGCAGGGCACTTGATCACTGGAAGCCAGTGAAGGCTTTTCATAAGTACACTAACATGGTGCCACTTAGGCTGAAGAAAAATTAGCCTGGCGGCCTGGTTCTAAACCAATTGGAGACGCCTCAGTTGGTATGCCGGAATGCCAACATACAATGAGTTGGCATAATCCAGGCAGGAGATTACCAAGGCTAGAGTAACCAGAATCATAGCTTCCCTGTTCAAGAATCTTCTTTATTCTTCGCAGCTGAAAGAAACCAGCAGAGACGGCTGAGCTGATCTGGGCCTTCATGGACAAATCATTACTAAGGATAATCCCCAACCTTTTAGAGGAGGCAGCTGGCGCAGGGGGATTGCCCAATTTTGGAGGCCAGAAGTTGGAATGCCATGGATTTGCTGACCCACCCATAATAATGAGCTCAGTTTTCTCTGGGTTCAGCTTTAATTGGTTGTTGTTCATCCAGTCACTTATACAAACCATAGTGGCTTGAACAATATACGCTGATGATGCAAATGACTTAATATCGAACACCAATTGAAGATTGTCTTCATAGTTAATAATTCAAACATTTCTTTCTCCCACGGAACAAATTAGAGAAAGAAGGTAGAGATTAAAAAGGAGAGGGGAGAGAGAGGAGCCCTGAGGGACCCCACAGGTAATTTCTCTTTTGTTGGATGAAAAATTGGTGAGGCGCACCGCTTGGGACCGATTACTCAGAAAGGAGAAGAGCCACTTTAATGCAAGAACCTGAATTCCAGCATTGCTGACACGTCGATCAAGATACCATGATCGACCGGGTCAAATGCTGCTGAAAGATCCAGGAGAATCAGGACCTGGGTAGTGCCTTTATCTGCCCCCTTCTGAGTACGTACATGACATTAAGATTGACCGACTCGGTAGAGTGTGCGGGTCTGAAGCCGGCCTGGTGGGCATCCAGAACCTGGAAGTTTTCAACGAAGGAACTGAGGAAGTTAGCTACATGAGCCTCTAAAACTTTACCCAGATACAGCAGCAGAGAGATAGGTCAGTAATTACTAAGAGCCAATGGATCGGCACCCGGTTTCTTCAGGATTTTAATAGCTTCTGCCCTTTTAAAAGTGTCAGGAACAATGCCAAGCTCAAGCGAGTTGTTCAGAAATGAAAAGAAGGGGAGGGTGGGAGGAGGAGAGTACTCAATTTGTGGGTTTGAGCTGATGGAGGAGCCACAAGATCTGAATTCTCTTGAGGGGGCCATCTGCCTCTCTGGGGGTAGAAAGTAGGAGCGTAGTATTGTTGGTATCCACTTCCGAAGCCACAGGATCTTGGAAAGGGCCTTTGATTAAACCGTCAGGAAGAGAGGCTCCTTCTTCCGGCCCGCTCAAAAAGGTTGTTGTTAAAGACCATCCTCATATTTTGCTCAGCCTTATCTAAGACTGTGAAAGTTGATACGTATTTACCAAGAGATTTGATAAGGTCTTCCCTAAAGAGTAGTCCTTTCTGGTTGTTAGAGTGCTCTTTATCCGCCATATCGCTAAGCGTTGGCTCAATTTCAGTGAGAACTACTCTGCGCCTTTTGGCATTAAGGCTTGCGTTTGCGTAACCTAAGAGTATTAGGGGTCTCTGGCTCCAGCCTCTGATTAGTTTGGTGTTGAGAGGAGTACCACTGATGTGGCTCTCTTCGGCAGAATCAATTATTCCTTGAAGGGGTCCAAGGACATCGAGAAGACGGTCCTGGTAGCCTTTCAGGGATCTCTCCATCCCTTTTCTGAGGTCCCAACCAAGCTTAAAAAGGAATTTTATGAGCTCAGGGTCGAGGTTAGGAGTCCGACAAGTTTTGTCTTCAATGGAAGGTCGCGGGCATTCTGCTCTGAGGATGTTCCTGGTATCCCTCTCAAGCAGGTTGCTAATTCATTTCCCCATGAATTTGGCAACGTGGTCTTGAGGGTCACCACTCAGAGGTTCTAGGATGCTTGAGGTTTAGAGGGGAGAACAGTTCTTCCCCCAAAGGGTCAAGGATGTTGTCCTTAGAGGACATAGGAAGTTCTTCCTCAGTATTGTAGAAGTCGTCATCCCCTTCATTTAGGTCTAAGATATACTCGTCGGGTATATCAGATGATTCATTCTCATTAAGAAAGTTATCTGCAGTGTCATTTTGAGCACTATGATGATTTGTGCCGCTAGGGACACCCAGATAATTTGTGCCACGGCAGGCACCAAGATAAGTTGTGCCGCTAAGGACACCCAGGGGGTTCGAGTTGTGGGGACCTCCATTCACTATTTAGGTGCTAAGACCTCCCAGGTTGGATGAGGTGCTATGACCTCCTAGAGTGCTCGTATGGGTAGTTTGCTAAATATTCATACTTTTTAAAATCCTTTAACCCCTTGTCTCAGTGGTCTCGTCAATGAGGATTTTGCTAGCCTCGTCCTCCTGAATGGGGAGTGGTCTCTTGTGTGGAATGACCTGGTTTAAGGACTCAAACATACATAACCTAATTTCTCTTTGCAACAAGGTTTCTTTATCGATGTTAGGGGTGGGGGCGAAAGCGTCGTCTGAACCAGAATCAGACATTGTGCTTTTTAATGTTTATAAAAGTTGGGGGTTGCCACTTGTTGTACTAGACCAAAATAAAGGTATGGTTGTAAGTGAAAAAATGCTATAATATGGCCAGAGGGAGAAAGGGCAAGGCCGGGTCAAACTGCGTAAATGACCGACTAGGAAAAGGGTTAGAATCCAGAGGTTCAAATGTCTCTGGTTAACTCAAACTCCCCATTTTTTTGTGAGGAGCGTTTAAAAGAATAATTAGCTGTATTTCGGTAAAGGGAGAGCATTTAAAATGGTAATTACCCTTGCTTCGGTAAAGACAGCTCTTGTGCCCGGTTGCCAAGGTACCTTTTCAAATCTTTACTGTAATGCAGGGACATGCTGTTTCTCAGTCGCGGCCTGCATTAGGAACCATGCAAGGGTGTTTCTATTAGGTGGAAGGCTCTGAGGGTTCATGCCTGAAAGTAGAGGCTCCCGTGTGGGCGATTATGGGTAAGCCATGCGTGGGAGCACGTGCAGAAACAGGAAACATAGTAAGATGCTACTTACGTGTAAGCTGAAATAAAAAGTTAGTATACATGAAACGGTGTGATAAAAGTGTTTTTCTAGGAGCTTATCTTACATGTAAAGGAAGGAACAAAAAGGGGGGGATTCTCCGTGAATTGGAGATTGTTGGGTAGTGGGTGGGGGATGGGGGTTAAGCTAATCGATAAACAAGGCTTAAACAAGGCTTATAAATGTAATGAAGTGATAAGAAAGGAGTTACTTATCTGCTGGGAGCCGCATTTAAAAGAGGCAGATTGTTGTTAGCTCATGGCATGGATGTTCTTCTTATATTCTACTCTGGAACCTTTGGTATTGTGATGTATGCGGCTGCTTGGAGACTGCATTAAAAGATTATGCATAATGTAGCCTCTGTTCTTGTAATGAAATCAAGCTCACCACCAAGAGCAGGTGGGAGGTGCAAGGGGCAGTGCACTGACAGTGGAGACCATCTGGATGGTGCAATGTCAGTTTACAGACCATGGAGGGTTGTCAGGAGTGGCACCACACAGGCAATGGAGGCAGGTTGGACATGCAGGAGTAGCAAGCGACCATGGAGGCCAGGCGGGAAGGGCAGTGGCAGCTGCAGACTATGGAGGGACGGCAGAAGGGGCAATGGAAGTGAGCTGACCATGTCTGGCAGGCTGCAGGGGAACGTCGAACACCTGATCCACAGTAGGTGAGAGGGACAGGAGCATGAGAGGGACAACTGGGGGTAGGAGGAGGCAGCATGGGCAGAAAGCTGAACTGGTAGGAGAGATAGGAGAGGTTCAGGGCAGAAGATAGAAAATGGGCAATCAGCAGGTGTATAGGGGCAGCTGACCATGGCGAGCAAGCAGGAGAGGCATGGGCAGCAGGCTGACCAAAGAGGACAGGCTAGAGGTGCCGGGCAGCACATGAACAATGGAGGTGAAGTAGGAGAAGGAGGTGCTGCACAGGAAGAACAGCAGGTAAACTAAATGGCTGACACAGTAAACAGACAATTGATAAGGGAGGGATAGAGTCAGTAAGCTAACTATGGAGAGCCGGCCAGAGGGGGAGTGAGTGAATACAGACAATGTAAGGCAGGCAGGAAGTGCAGGGGCATCAAGCTGGCCATGGAGGGCAGGTAGAAAGGGCATGGGTGCAAACAGACAGGAGTGGGTAGGTGGGAAAAGTATTGTATTGTATTGTAATTGCATTTGTTTAGCGCTTACTACCCCTGACGAGGCATTGAAGCACTTTTTGGCCAAGTAGCACGCTACTCCGGGACCCATAGAGGATTAGTGTTGAATTAGTATTGTGAAACATGCAAGTCAATTTTAAGTGGTGGATATGTTAGTCAGTTATTTTGATTCAGAAGGATAGAAGAGGAAAGAAGGTAAGCACCCTGCTCCGGAAACCCATAATGGAGTAGTGGTGAATTAGTATGGTGAAATATGAAAGTAATTTGAGTGGTGGATATTAGTCAGTTATTTGGAGTGAGAAGGATAGCGGAGGGATAGAAGGGAAAGAAAGGTTTGCATTCATATAGCGCCTGTTACCCCTGATGGGGTGTTGAAGCGCTTTTCAGGCGAGTAGCAGTCTACTCAGGGACCCATAAAGGATTAGTGTTGAAAATTAGTATAGTGAAATATGAAGTAATTTGAGTGGTGGACATTTTATTCAGTTATTTGGATTGAGAAGGGTTGGGGAGGGGTCACAAAAGGAAAAAAAGTTTGCATTTATATAGCACTAGCAGCCCATCCCGACGTTGTCCGGGAGAAAAAGGCTGCTTCTGGGCCCCAGCCCGCCCTAACGTTAAGGCTTCTTCAGGGCCCCCTGCAATACTGACACCCGTCACAGTTTCTATTTTGTGCAGCAATTGTGCCTGCCACCAAATTATGCCATAACAAACTAAGCAGCGGGGACAGGACCACCTTGAATAACGCAAAAAAGGGGGTGGGGTCGCACACTACTCACACACCGGCGGAAGTTGCCCCTAAGGACTCTGGTCATTGTAGTAGAGTGTTCGCGATGCATCATCTTTCGATCTTGCTATCTTCGCTGTCTTCGCCATCCCTGGACACGTGTTTCGGGTTATCAACCCTCGTCAGCAGGGATAGGCAGTGTTCTGGGGTCGCCGATGGCTGCCAATATCTGCCAGGTATAGTACCACTCCGGCGCGTAGGTGCAGGATCCCAGGCTCGTCAGCCCGCTGCTCAAGGGAGCTTTAAGTTACAAAAAAGGGGGTGGGGTCGCACACTACTCACACACCGGCGGAAGTTGCCCCTAAGGACTCTGGTCATTGTAGTAGAGTGTTCGCGATGCATCATCTTTCGATCTTGCTAACTTCGCTGTCTTCGCCATCCTTGAATAACGCTGCGTCGCGCCTCCGTCTTGCCTTTAAATGAGAAGGGGCTTGGCAAAACTACTCCCCAAAAAATAATTTTAAAAAATGAAGCCCATTTGCTGCCTGGAAACAATCACCACGATCACACAGCATTGCGTCTTTGAATGTGCTACCTGGCCGCATTGCTATTAGTGAAAACCAGCAAAAAAAGGAACGGCTTCAGTGACCGTCCTTCCATTATGTAGACTTTTTTCTGTATCGGCCCATAGCAAAGGAAACAGCTCCCAACTCGAGAGTTGCAACGGTTGCACTGCACCCGAAGAGGGTATCGGAGGCATTGGCCTTTTTTATCACCATTATATGCAAAAACATCTATTTAAGGTGCATAGTGAGGAATTATATAAATTTAACAAATTGTCTGCTCCTTTCCGCGCTCCAGGATGTCCCTTACCTCGCGTCCCCACTGTCCCCGCCGCTAGGTGCAAAGTGAGGAATTATCTAAATTTAACAAATTGCCTGCTCCTTTCCGTGCTCCAGGAAGTCCCTTACCTCGTGTCCCCACTTTCGCCGCCGCTCTCTTCAGTGCTCCTCCCGCCGAACGCCGCATTAGTTTTCCTCCCCACAGCGCCGCACATTTCAGTGAACCGGATGTGGGTTCTGCGCCGTCTTACTTTTCCTCCCCACGGCTCTACTCCTCGCGCTCCTGATGATGTCAGCACGTTCGCGCACACGACCGGCGCTACTTCCAAGGGACTACTTTTTTTTGTAAGGTATATTTTTTAAAGAACGTATATTTTTCGGGGGTATATAGCCTATGTCACTCTGCAGACTCTGCAAATTCCAATGATGTATTGGGTGTTTGGATTGGCGCTGTGGTTCCCGAGTTTACCCGCTACAAAGGTTCCCAGTTCTTACTTTATAATAGTAGTATAGATTTGTAACCCTGATGAGGTGTTGTAACGCTTTGTTGGCGAGTAGCACCCTACTCTGGAAGCTATAAAGGATTAGTGGTGAATTAGTATAGTGGAATATGGAATAAAAGAAGTGAACATGCTAGGCTGTTGTTTTGATTGAAAAGGATAGTGGAGGGATAGAAAAATGAAGGATCTAGTTTTTTAGGTCATAGCAGTAGGAGGAGGCTTTTGGATGAGTAAATTGAGTTTTTGGAGGGGAAGAGTCAGAGGGAAGAGTTTAGAAAGGTTTGTTTTTGGGGATCCATAAAAGATATAGGAAAAGAGGTGTCAGATGGTGCAAGGAGGAGTAGAGTAGGAGAAAGTAGGAGAGAGTCAAGAAAGGGTTATTTTGGGGAACATAGTAGTGGTATGGGATTTGGGATAAATGAGAGAGCGGGTGAGAGATGTATAGGGTGAGCGATAGGGTAGTGAATTGGGAAGAGTAGTAGAAAGAAGTTTAAAAGAAGTTTGAGATGAGTCAGAAAGTTGGGCAACAAGATATATTGAGAGAAGTATAGGCTGAGAAATAGGGTAGTGTATTGGAAAAGCTAAATTGGAAGAAAGTGATAAATATATAGATCCAAAAGTATATTAAAAGTATATAGATGCATAAAGGAGGTAAGTATATGCAGATTAAAAATATTGATAGAGGTAGCAAATGAGAATTAGGGTAGTGCATTGGATATGCTTTTTCAGGAGAAAAGTAACAGACACACAGATCCAAATACATGGAGGTACTTAGATGTACAATGGAGGCAAGTACATGTAGATCAAAGACGATTTTTTTCTTTTGTTTTGGTTTTTATAACAACATAATTATTGGACATGTTTATACAAAGCAATACACAAACATAGGCACATATCTATTGTGAAAAAAATGCTTATATACAGAGGGACAAATACATAGCGTGGGTATTAATGAATGGGAAAATGGGAAGCATTCCTGGCCCTGGTCTCGACCAGTCTCAAACTGGCTCAAACAGGCACTGACCCTTGTTCTTTCCAGCCTTAGCCTTGACGCAAGGGGTGAGACGCCCTAAGCCTTGGCAGTTTATAGCCCTAGTAGTCAGGTGACCTCTTCAGCCAATGGGAACCCTAGCTCTAACACTATTCAATCACAGCCATAGCCCTAAAATCTAGAACCAATAGGAGACAAGGACCCACAGCCAATCTTAGCGCTAGTCCAAGCACCCAATATGTTTCAAAAACCCTGATCTCTACGTCCAATAGAGGCCCTAGCCCTGCCAGTAGTCTCAACCCTAGTCCAAGCAACCACTGGCACAGGAAGCCCTAGTCCCTACTTCCAATAGAAAGCTGAACCCTACTCTTAGTCCCACACCTAGTCCAGCAACCAATCACACCCTAATCGCTACTTCCAATTAAAGGCCTAACCCTAGCCCTAGTCCCACCCTAGTCCCAACAACCAATAACACAGGAAGCCCTAGTCCCTACTTCAAATAGAAATCCTAACCCTAGCCCTAGTTCCAACCATACATTGATTGAATCACAGACCCAGAAACCAATCAGAACCCTCACATACCCAACCAATGAGGACACTAACCCTAATCCAATAGAAACATCAGATACAACCACCAATCAGTGTACACAGGTACCAATCAATATCAGACTATATAAGGTCCCAGCTATCTCAGGCAAGGTTTGCTGGCAAGGGAGTTGGAAGCTGATCCTCTATTCAGAAATTCTCCTAGGAGACAGACCAGCTCAATCCACACTTTGGACTTCTGCAGGTAAGGCCCCAACAAACTTGTTGTCTAACAACATTATTTGTATAAAACTTTACTCCCTCTCCTGGCAAAAAAACGAAGTGCACAGTCCCTATTAAACACAGTTTAAACAGCTTACAGCAGATTACTGCTGTCTCAGGGGGGAAGGGGGGCTGGTTTCACTGACTTGTTAACACAAAATGGTCGCTGGGTGTGCACTGCTTAACATGCAGGTCTTAGCAAAGGAGCCATTTGGAGAGAAAAGCTGATTGTCACTGGAAATGAGAGGGAAAAACTACTGAGTTTGCACAGCAAATCTCACAATTCAACAGGTTAAATGGAAGCAGTCACAGGCAGGAAAAACCACAAGTTTAAACACGAAAACATGGGATACATCATGAAATCACTGGCAGGTTAAAACTACAATTTTAAACTGTAACAACCACAGGCAAAGACAGTTGAAGAAATCTAAAAAGAAAAAATAAGATGATGCAATCACATTTAGGGAAAATCGTTTTAAAAACCTTTGTTTAGGAAAGAGACAGCACTAGTCTGCCTTCTTATCACTTCCTGGACTCGGCTTATTGCAAACTCGGCACAGGTATGCTGCAACACTAAAAGTAGCGGCAGTAAGCTTACCATGAATGGCAGTTGGGAGAGACAGGGCCATAAGGATGACAATCGAGAAAAAGTAGTAGGGGCTTTGGCTGAACACAGACAACAGAGGGTGGTCAGGTGGGTCAGAGGCAGCAAGCTGACAATGAAAGGTAAACATGCAGGGATTTGTCAGCAAGCTGACAACACAGGGCAGGAGGGAAGGGCTGGGGCAGCAGTCCCTGTAGCCAACCAGAACTCTGCAGAGCATAGGTTTTGTGTAGCATGGGCTGGCTGCTTGTATTGAGTGCGGAATGCAAAAAGAACCATTGATAGACAGAATGTTGAACAATGTCAATCGTTCACCCTAGTAATGAATGAATGAAAGAATGGAGCATCCTGGTGCTGAGTAGAAAAGCATACGTTTCATAGTAGACAGAGTAAACATGCACATAAGCAAGGGCCCCCATATCAGAGAATGACATAAAGAATCGGGAGTTGCAAAGATCCGAGATTTCAGATGTTTCTTAAAAAGTAGTCCTGGGTCAATGAATCTGAGATGTCTTGGGAGTTTATTTAAAACCCAGGATAGCAAGAGATTTGAAACCTTTAGTCTTGCACCTAGAGGTGGAGGTTTAAGCAGATTGGCCGCAGAAGTTCTTAGAGAGTGGTGCCTCACTTAGACTGATACAATAATCCAGTCTTGACGCAAGCAATGCAAAGAGCTTTGCCATTTTTGCTGCACAAGGAAGATAGTTGAAGAATTTTTTCAGAGATTTTATTTGTTTAAAACACATTCCTGCCACCACAAGAGCATGTGGACGAAAAGAGAGAGAGAGTCGTCAAATTTCACGCAAAGAGTTTTTACCATCTCAATTGTTTTTATAGAATCTGGCCACCATAGTACCGGAAAAAAAGGGTTTGTTTCCCCTAATAACATAATCTCCATCTTATCTGTATTGCATTTCAGACGGATAGCTTGAATCCACTGAATATCTTCCATGAGGCAAATCTTGAAGTTGCACTCTGAGTCCTTTGATTCTTTTTCTAGAAATATAATCAGCTGTGTGGCATCGGCATATGAGGTTTTTTCAATACCAAAGGATGACATCAACAAAATGAGCATGCCATGTAGAAAATAAACAGTGCAGGGCTAAGAAATTAGCACTGTGGTGCACCTGAAGTGATGGTCTTTTCAGTTATTAGGAATGGTCCTAGTGTTACTGTTTTCCGCGATCTGCAAGGAAACATTTCAACCAGGCCACGGCCAGATGTGAAATGTTGCAACCTTTGATACATGGGTAATAGTATGTCATACGAGATGGTATTGAATACGGCTGATAGGTCCACTAAGATTACATTTTATTCTTCCCATCATCCAGGGTTAATTTTAAGGTCTCTGCAATTTTCAGCACTGTTTATGATGAAATACAGACTGTTGGAGTGGAGAATAATATTAGCCCCTTCCAGAAAATGTGCCAGCTGCTTATTGACTAATTTTTAGAGGATTTTCCTATGGGCAGGAAGTAATGAAATAGAACATAGATTAGCAAGGGTAGAGGGATTTGCTACCTGTTTCTTCTATAGTGGTTTAACAACAGAAACAGAGATCCAGTTTAAACCCAGCAATAATGCAAATCAGTCTTGACCCTGCTCCCCATGAAAGCAGTTCAGTCTGAACTGCCAGGCCAGGTCCTCCCTGTACTGAAAACAAAAATCCTGGGACCAATTTTGCGGTTTCACCCCTCATCAGTCAGACTAGCTTGATTCCAGTGGCATGGAGAGCAGGGGCCCACATCTGGGCATGCCTGTTACACTCGGGGTGGCACATGCAAAAAGAAGAATTGATGGACACAATGTTGAAAGATGTCAAACAATCACCCCAGTACAGAGATCTGGGCCTAAATCCATAGTTTTTTTATTCCCCTACACATTCCAGTTTAAACCCAGCCATAGGCAAATCAGTCTTGACCCTGCTCCACATGGCTAGACTGTTCCCATGAGGAGCAGGGTCAAGACTGATTTGAATATGGCTGGGCCCAACCTGGGGTGACGTGGTGAGCCAAAGCACAATGGATTAAACCCAGATCGTTGTCACTGCGGGTGAATGCTTGCATTGCTCAGCATTCCATCCATCATTAGTTCCTTTTGCTTTTGTCACCCTAAGAGGGAATGGTATGCCCAGACAAGGGTCCGTGCTCACTGTGCCACTGGATTCAAGTTAGCCTGGCTGATGAGGGGTGATGTCCCGAAACCGGTCCTAGGATGTTTGTTTCTGGTCCAGGGAGGACTTGGCTTCGGAGTTTCTGCTGGACAGTTCCTATGAGGAGCAGGGTCAAAACTGATTTGCATATGGCTTGTTCCAACCTGGGGTGATGTGTTGAGCAAAAGAACAATAGAAGAAACCCAGATCTTTGTGACTGGGGGTGAATGTTTGCATTGTTCAGCATTCCATCCATAATTTGTTCCTTTTACTTGTATTGAGAGTGATGCAGAGCCAACTCATGGCTGCACACTGCTGAATGTCAGAACCAATGGACTCAGGACCTGCAGCCAATCCAAAACTATGATTGGCTAAAGGTCATGCACAGTTGGGGTGCTGGCTGTTTATGATTAATATAAATTCCCTGATAAGAAGTTAAGGAGATTTTATAGTTATGTATGGTAACTTAATCTTAGATTTGTTTGAAAAAAACCCTAGCAATTCAATGAAAAAGCAAGAGATTAAAGTGACGTCATAGATAGAAGTTGAAATGAGATAAAAACAAAATGTTTAGGAACCAAAATAAAAACACTAATATGTGCGTGTTATAGTCCAGTGAACTAACTATAATTTGCACCCCTATCATGCCCTGCTTATGGCTTTGCATATTACATCAGAAATGACGTGTTAAATAAAAATATTGATGCCATCACTGATGACATCTCAAATAACATAATTAATGACATCACTGATGACGACATCGTCCAAACTACTGCTCCATAAATAGAAACAGTATGGTACTGGAGAAAAGTCTCATTCAGTAGAGTAAAATGTGTGTGGTGCACACGTTAACTACCAACAACGTTTTAAGTGCAAGCAGTACTTCATTAGAGCAAGGTACAGACTGAGAGCAACTATTGTGAGTTACAGTCCTACGTTCAAATAGGTTGTGCCTCAATTCAAAGGTCTGTTACTGAAATATGTGACATAAACAAAAGTTTCTCCTTACGATACAATATTCACCTGTGAATGTGTTTACATGCTGATGTTAAAGAGTTTTTATAAGGTGTTACAGTTAATGTCTTTAAAAAACTGGAGATTTATAAAGTGAAGATATTTATATTCAAAACTTCAGCAAAATGTCTGAGACGTGCATTGTAAAATTTACAATGTATGTCTCACAAAGACATTGCTTCTTCATCTTCTGGCCCCTGCCCCCCCTGCATTTTCTTTTCTGTGTGTGTGCCCCTGTCCCCTCCCTCTTGCCCACCACAATCCATTATGCTGCCACTGCCTCTGCAGCCTGCCCTGCTTTTTCAGATTGCTGCCTCTATCACCTTGACCTCCGCTGTGCATGTCAGTGCAGATTTTCCCTACTCCTATTGTAGTGTAGTTCCTATTTTCCCAATAGGCTCTGCGCATTGGAATAACATAAACAGCAGTGTAGACGTAGGACTGAGGTCATCTAGGTCTCTACTGACTGTGTTAAACTTAATTTAGGTTTGCGCCAGCTCGCTCAGAGGTCACTAGAAACTTTCTTGAATGAATAGGGAGGGCTGATCTTCCCTGACTCAGAAAAGACGGGATTCAGTTTCTGACAACCGCATAAACATGACAGCTTTGCTCCCTCAGAATAAGAATGTATCTCTAGAGTCGTGTGAAAACAATAGGCAGCTATTTCACTCAGTCAACTGTGCATACTTAGTTTCACCAGAGTGCAGAGAAATAGAGAGACAGGCATTTTCAATAAAAAGGTGTTATTTATTGAGCAGTCTTCTTTCTCATGCAAGAGAAATGAATTGCCACAATTGCAATACTTATCATAAAGTAAAGTGCGTACAGTAAAAGTAATATTACGAAATATTACTGTAAAAGCATTGATATGGTTTCTTAGCCATATGATACTTTAAAATGGATACAATATATACATATATAAAAACAATTGACTAACGTACTCAACTGGTGCTTCTAACTACGCCTACCCTGGTGTACCTGACCTAAGCCTAATACTTGGGAAGGAGTCCGTAAGTAGCAGTTTCAGTTAAGTTGGTTAGGATAGTTTTGCCAAGAATCTGCATCAAGAATTCTCTTAAGGGTTTAGTCAGCTCCGTACCTTGGTAATAGAATGTGGGCAGTCTGGTATCTCTTTCCTCAGGACTTGATCTCCCAGCAACCCGCAAGTGTAGGCTGGAAACACCGGAGCTGGATTTTCTCGGCTGGAGAAAAAGACAGCGTCTCTCTCAGTGCGTCAAATGGGAGGGGCGGCTTCCGTGGGCTCTCGCATCAGCTGGGCTCTCGGGCAAGTAGATGGACGCTCTGCTCCAAACCACCGTGTATTTGCTTAAGGCAACCGTTGGTATATTTATACCTGAAAGGTGCCGAGTTTGACGTAAGGTTGGACATAAGACGTCACTAAGAACTAACAGTTCTTTCTGAACTCCAGGAGTTCTTGTTCGAATCAAAACAAAAGCAGGGGGGGATTTCCCGGGCTGCTGGAAGCTTGGTTTGTTTAAAGAACGCGTTGTGCTTTCTAGGAGTCGATGGGAGTAGCCGTGCTGTGCTTTGGACTGCATGGGCTATTACTTAATATGGATCTGATTCTTATGGCTTTATCAGGATATTATTGATTATAACCTCATAAGGGCATAAATCGGGAATATCGAATGAGGGTCCTAGATAGAAACACAACACCCACTCCACGGATTAATGTCCATCATTACTAAAAAAGTAAGCAATAGTAAACATTTACCAATGCATGTGTGTTTTCCAACCCACCCCAAAATACATATTTGGCATTTGAAAGGGTATATGGTAAATACACAAAATGAGTGTTGGTACTGTACGCTTTTCAAGCAGTGTCATCATTCAGATAAATACATATATATATCAGCTGAATGAATTGCGAAAATTACACATGAAATGGCTCTGAATACAGAAAAGAAGGTCGAGACCATTCCATCACATATTTATACAAAAATGCTGTATATGTGCTAGAGGCTGAGGTAAAATATTTTCTCTAGTATTCTAAAAATAGAAGCTCTGATCTCTAAGAATAGTTCTACTTTAAGCAGAGTACCATGTGACAGAAAAAGGTAAATATTTTGGAAAATAGACACAAATAATTTTGCTTTCAGGGGAAAAATAATTAAAAATATTTTCTGTAGCTTTGTTTATAAAAAACTGAAGGCCGAATTCAGAGTTCAGGGAACGCTGTGTGCTCATTGTTTTTTAAGAGTTTCTCGTTGACTGGAGAGAGCATCATTTCAGACAGACTCGCAAAAAATTGGCCTACAACATCAGGTGAAAGTTCAACCAAGTTTGAAAATATTGCAATTGTGCAGTTCTCTGCGTGATTGCTATCATCGATGTTTGGATCAGCAACGCTCACAGAAAGCTGTACCTGTTTGGTGCTGCTTTCCTCTCGTACCTCACCGCCACCTAATTGTAGTGGTAAAGTCTCAAGAATGCCGTCATCAGAATGGGTAGCCGCTGGGGACAGCACGATGCATGAGTCGTTACAGGACCTAGCAAAGTATTGATATCCTTTGGTACTGCTGATGGTAGTGTAAGATAGACATCCAGCACGCATTCTTCTCCTCATAGCAGACATCGAAGCACAGGTAAGATGCAATTCTGCCAGATTGGTCTGAATGGTAGAAACCATGTTGTATTCAGATCTTTTAACCGGGCCAATCCGAGGACTTTAGTGTTACGGTCTCGGTATCGTATTGCTAGGATCGTTTTTTCCATCATTGCTGGAGTCTTGTCTGTGGATTAGCTTGCCATATCGGAGCAGAAGGAGCAAAAATAAAATTCCTGCCACGAGTCCCAAGATTAAGGGTAGGCCGCCAAACACAGATTGGACAAAATTCGGGAAGATGCCCAGAACTGTTTCAAAGGGTGCTAACAGTCCTGAAAAAACTGTCTTAAATACATGTGCGATGCCACTGGTATCAGACATGTTTAAGATAAGGCTTAGTAATTCTACGAAATGCAAGGGACAATTTGTCGATAAAAGGGAATGTATCTCTGCCGATGTCCTTGCCACTTACAGATCATACATTTCTTTGGATGACGTTAAAGGCACAGTTGTCTGTGAAAGAATAGACTTCATTCTGCTTAAAGTATCAATTCGAATAGAAGAGATATTCAACGAAGGCCATAACGCAACCCCAATATCTGGATTGCTGTGTGGATACAATACTTGCATACAGCAAACGGCCCTGGTAGTTACAGATGTCAGATAGGCTTTTCCTGGCAGCATGCCACAACAGCTGTGGTCACTTATTAAAACGTAACTGCCGTTAGAAAGTGGTCTAAAAAATGGCTCTATCCATTTTGCAGGCGTGCCATGCAGGTGACATGAAAGGTTATTCGAAGACTCTATGCGGGCTCAATGCAAATTAATACCTTCACACAGAAATGTGCCACTTAGTGATTTTTTACAATTTTTACCACTAAGGAATACCTCCTTGTTTCCTTCACTATAACATCTGTGTGCATAAGGTAAATCCCAGATTGATTTGATGCATTCTTTACCCAACCTTTCATACTGGCCTGCAGGTATATACTCCTGGCAGTATTTAAACTGGAAAGTTGTTATCAGAATTGTAATCTTTCTGTGTATTATCCATTCAATGACAGGTCTCTCTGACATTGTCAATGGTAATCTCACAAGCTTTTCAATGCTCAGAATCGTATAGTCTGCTCCTTTTTGGGCCAAACTGATTTGTTTATCAGTAAGGCTAAAGATACCGAATAATGACGTTGTGTTGATTAAATGCCATGGTACGTAGCCTGAACGCAGATTTTGCAACATCCAACCAAGCTGTACAATAGAACGTAATTGAGACTGACCATGTTGTAACATTAGTAACTCCTGCTCTATTATATCAAAAGCAGATGATACAATGCTGTCCAGTGAATATATTCTGGAGGACAGAGTCGTTAACCCATTGTCCACTACAGAAAGTGATTTTTCCAAATATATACAATGAATTTCTCGTATTTTTTCTGCTGTTTCAATTTACTTTCCAAGCTTCGTTGTACGCAGCGTATATACCGGCCGCTATGACACGTTTTTGACGCTGTTTGCGTGGTCCCAATATGAAATCTCGCAAGTCAGCACCGTCTTTAAGTAAAGTCAAGTGTTGCTTAATTTCAGCCAGTGTGGATTTCTCTAGCCACTCAAGGCATAGTTTCCCTACACTGTATGTTGTAACTATCCCTGGATGTTGTCTCTGGGAGTATCTTAGGTCTGGTCTGGTCATTTTGAACCCCTGTGTTTTGTTCAGGAATCTATCTTGACAGTTATTCGTGTCAACCACTTTTTCCTATCAGGATGTGTTCTGTTTTGGTGTAAAATATGGGATACGTCTATCTCCACATCTGTAGTACTGTCACTATCAGTTATGGGTTTCGGAATAGACGGTGTATTTAAGTCTTTTATCTTAGCTAGGCCAAGACAAGTAGTTTGTTGAATTGTGTCATTCAAGAATATCATTTGTTCTGGGATCATGCAGGCCCTAAATAATGCTTCTAGGCCTTGTACTGGCCAATCTTTGGAACCCCAGATTGTTTTTGTTTCAATGGTGGTTTTCCAAAATTCGAAACCAAATGTAGACATTTTTTCCTAACATTTTTCAGAATAAATCAAGGGCATATTACCAAAAACGTGCGATAATTATCGCTATATTGGCTTAGCGGCAATATTTGTATCGCCAAGCTGCGGCGATTTTTATCACTTAGGAACCTTGCTTTTATCAAGGTTTATCTCCTAAGTGATAAAAATCGGCCAAAATGCATGAATATTGCTGAAAAGTCAGCGATATTCATGCATTACCGAGCTAATGGTCTTAGCCATGTTATCCACCTACCATTGGATAACATGGCTAAGAACTGCTCAGGGGCAGGTGTTAGCTTTTGGAGATATTTGCGCTTAGCGCGAATATCTCCAAAAGTTGGTAATAGGAGATAGCGATGTTAGCGACTGTTTCCAGTCGCTAACATCTTGGCACGCCCACTTTGCATGTCATTAGTGATAAATATCACTGACATGCAAAGCGGGGCCCAAGATGGTCGCTATCTCCTACTAGCTGTCGTTAACTGGTGTTAGCGACAGCTAGGTAATAGGGAGATAATTTTATCTCCGCTTTCTTGGCTTTTAAAGTCAAAAAAGCAGAGATAAACCCCCTTGATAATATGCCCCTCAATTTAGTATTTGTCAACATTGTTTTCATTCCTTTCCTAAATAACATTTTAAAATAAAACGTTTCTGGATCACTGTTATTAAACCCTGAGAAGTACTGGAATTTCAAACAAAATGTTTTCCAACTGCCTTTTGGTGGAGTTGGACAGTGTTCCCATTGGCTATACGATAAAACATTTCTAGGCTGAGCAGTTTTATGCAAATAGTGATCACCATAATGATTATAACAGTATAACTCTTTATAATTCGATGAACCCTGTAAGTAATCATGTTCTGTACATTTGGCTGAAATTACTAAATCTGACATCATATTATTAATGTTTTCAAAGTCACAATCATCAGAGAAGGTACTTGGTGTCACAAAGTCACTTAATGAAACCTTAAACTGGTGTGGATATTTAAAGAGCTCAACCGGGCCAAAAATGTCATAATCAGTTCTGTCCCATGTAACCCCACCGGGTATTGGATTGGCTGAGATGTTGACTGATGTCAGTTCTCTTTTCTCAATGTGAGAGGATGTGTGAGGCTTTAGGACCAAGTTGATGTTCTGACTTGCTGTGTCCATTGTACTATATTTTCCATCAATGAATTTTCCCAAACATAGAACCATGAGGAGCCAAAGCAGGAGAGTAAGTACACCTAACACAATCCAAAATTCAGTCCATGGTGAAATCAGATATGTTTTTTTTAGTTGGTGAAAAAGTTCAATTACTTTGTCTTTGAAAGTTTTTGTTGGAGGCGTTTCTTCATGCTCGCTTGCATCTTCAGAGAAGTCGTCGAAATCGATGAAGTAGCCAGATGCAGTTCTGTCAATTGTTGGATTTTTTTTCGAATTTTCATTTGCTTTTGTGTTTTTCTTTGTTTCATTAGCATAGTCAGAGGCTACATCATTGTAGACTGGTGTTTCTTGACGAACTGTTGCAATTTGGGTTTCAAGAGGTACTAGTTCTATGGCATTATTGCATAGTCCTTTGTTATTCACTGCAGGTTTATCAAATGTGATTAGTCTTTCAGTATGAGCCTCTTGGATTGTAGCAAATTTTGGTATTCTGCTGTTTCTTGGGAGTCCACTTGACCTACTACTTATTAATGGCCACATGATTGTGGTTTTACCAGGTTGATGGATACAACTCTGTTCTCCTTTTTACCAGCAAGTGGCTGTACTACAACTGATCTTGTTCTGCTGAGAGCTAAGACAGGTACTGCTTTTCTGTAAGAAGGCCCAAATTCCTTCTTCACCGCGCTCTTCTTTCTGACTAGATCCCCAATCTTTGGAATCCAGACAGGTCTTGCTGGGAAAAAGGGTTTTTCTTCAGTGGCTGTCGGCTGTTGTTTCAACTTTATGTAACTCCGTTTTTTCTTGTTTCATTTAAATCCTGTAAAACAGCCAAACGATCTTTGATATCAAAGGATTTTTCTTCTACCACTGAAGTGTAACAATCAAGATCCTGAATGAGCATTCTAGTTCCGAACAATAGTTCGTATGGAGTGAGACCTTTTAGAGAATTTCTTGGCATATTATTAAGACTACATTGGACACTTGTTAAATGTTTGACCCACCCATCACCCGGACCTAATACCCTCGCCGTTATAGATTGCTTTATGTCCCAGTTTTTTATTTCCACAACCGCATTTCCCTCAGGATGGAAGGGAGAAGAGTACCGCAATGCAATGCCCATGCTGTTCATGGCCTCTTTGTAAGCTCGAGAGCTAAACGCAGGACCCCGATCAGAATGTAGCATGCCTATTGCGTATGTGCCGATAAAGACTCGCAAATCTTTTATAACAGTTCTGGCGTCAGCCAAGTGCTGGGGTCTACATTTTAAGTGAATTCAGTCTTAATAATTATGGGGACGCATTTCTCTGACTGGATTTCTGCGCTATAGATAGCCTGATGCTATCTAATAGTGGCATCTGGGCTATTGGCTGATCCAGTTCACAACTGCGATCTCTGTTGTAGTCCTCACAATTTTTTGCAAAATTGTAGATATCTACGCTCATTCCCGGCCACCAGAAATTTGATTGTAATTCCATCAGAGATTTCAGGATTGCTTGGTGCCTCAGACCCAATCCCATGTGTGTTTCTTGTATCAAGAAGATTCTCTGGTTCGTGTTTGGAATTACTCTATCCCCCACTCCAGGGATTCGAGCAAACGGAACGGAGTTTGCATCAATTATGTATGTAGTACTGAGTGGATAGTTGAGAGGTAATGCTGCATAATCGTCTTTTAATGAGGTTTTTACCGCCAGCATGGTTTCCCCATTTATGTGTTTTTCTGAACGCTTTTCAGTGGCTTCGGAAGCCGGTTGAACCGCTTCCGCTGTGGCTGTGTTTGCCAATGAATTCCCTGCAACGTGAACGCCATCACGTCGATGACTCAGTGCGTGTATCACGTGAGTCTTTTGTAGTCTTTTTCTTAAAAGAACTACTTGTTCCCAAAGCGTTTTATGCTTTATTGTGGCACCTGTGTCATCTTTGTAACCATTTTTACTCCATGTCTGCATGTCACTGTTGTATGACTTGACGCAGAAATACGAATCACACACTATTAGTGTGGGGAATTCGCGATCGGCATTTTCAAGCGCCATCTTTAAAGATCTTATTTCAGCTCGCTGAGCTGAACAGTTTCTGAATGATTCAGTTTTGTTGATCACTGGTTTGAATTTACCAGAGCGCCAGCGACCTTTAACAATCGCGCATGCTGCATTGTAGAATTTTTTATCTACATCGTAGTGTTGTGCGAATCTGTCCATATAGATTACACAGGTGTATTGTTCCAGAGGCAGAATTTCTATTGGCAGAGGATATTCTCGTTCATATTCCAGATCATCTAGTTTTTTCAGTTTCGGGTCAAAATAGTATTTCACGTCTTCTGTAGCAAAAGAATTTTCCCATTCTATCCATTTTGGATCTAAGGCCACTGTAATCAGATTACGTGGACTTGTTAATGCCTCAAGGGCTGATTCTGCTGTATAAACAGATATTCTCTTGCCTTGGGCTAGGGCTCTTTCTTTTGTTACAGCAGTTTGAACCGCTGTCAGAATGTTTCTGTAGAGCTGAATTTCATTTCAGCTCGAGTGTACAAATGTGATTTGTAAGCAGATTGGCCACCGTGCATGGGTCCCATACCCCAACCAAAGTGCCACATAAAGAGCTTAGGCATTTGGCTGGACTCCAACCTCAGCTTTATGCAGCAAGCTACCACTCTCTCTGCCACATGCTTTGGGCTAATGCGTATGCTGAGAAAAGTGCTGCCTCTTCTTCCTTTTGAAGCCCGCAGAATAATGGTTCAAGCCATTATTCTGTCCCGTCTAGACTACGGGAACTCGTTATATCTAGGTGCCCCCGCATTTACAATCAAAAAGTTACAGGTGACCCAGAACACTGCAGCCCGCCTCCTGTTGGGCCTCAACAAACGAGAGTCAGCCACCACTGCCCTGAGGAAACTGCACTGGCTCCCTGTTAAGGCCAGAGTGCTGTTTAAATCTCTTTGTTTTATGCACAAAGCTATGTGGAAGAATGCCCCCACTATGATCTGTTCCTTGGCAAAACCCTATCTTCCTCACAGATCCCTAAGATCCAGCACTGCCTTTCTGGCTACTCTCAGCAAAATCAGATGGACCAGATGGGGCGGACGCTCCTTCTCCTGGAATGCCGCGAAAGAATGGAACTCTCTGCCCACCTCCCTTCGCAGTGAACCTAGCCTTTTAAAATTTCGGAAGGATCTGAAAACTTATCTGTTCATTTAATCTCTTCCCCTTTAGTATGACGGTACTTAGCGCTACGAGGCCTCCGGGTTGTTTGCGCTCTACAAATCCCGATTAATAATAATATTAATAATATAGGTACCGTTTCTCCCTCATTAGAGGTCAGGTATGTGAATCTGCATCTTCCTGGGATGACTCGGATTACAAGATTGCATATGTTTTCGTCAGTTTGTAATTTTGTTTTAGTTAGCATGTCTGTTTGCAATGATCTCAAAATCTCTGTGTGTTTCTGAGTCCAATTGATTTGTTTAAAATCAGGTCTTATTAATTCATAGAGAGGTTTAACCCTCTCTACATAATTTAGAATGTATGTTCTTCCGAAATTCAGGAAACCTAGTATTGATTTAAATTATTCAGCATTTTTGGTGCTTGGAGTACAGCACATTTCTCTAAGAAATTGTCTGCCAGGCTCTTGCCTTCACTTGATAATTCATATCCTAAAAATAGGACAGTTAGATGGGCAATTCGTGACTTTTTAAAGTTGAATTTGTAACCCTCTGATGTGAACCCAAGTATTATGGTGTTCACTCTTTTTAAGTGAGTCTCCAGGTCATCATCTGTGAGATAGATGTCATCGACAGAGGATAATGCCTCATCAACATATATTTGTAGTAACTCTGTTACCCTTGCTGAGAATAATCCTGGGCTATTTTTGAATCCCTGTGGGAGTCGGCAAAAACAATTTTTGCGATCCCATTATTGAGAAAGCAGTCAAATACCTGCTTTCAGGTGCAATGTTTTGACAGAAGAATCCATTAGAGATATCTAATGTTGTTTTATATTTTTTGCGCACAATGTTATTTATTAGTGCTGCACTATGTGAGTTTTGTACTGCAAATGTTTTACAACAGGAGTTAAGATGTCTGTAGTCCAAAACTAGATGATATGAATTGTCTGGCTTGGAGACAGGAGACAAAGGATTGTTCATTTGAGAGGTGCATGTTTCGATCACCCCTTGATATTCAAGTTGATCTAAGATCTCCCTGATTTGCTTTTTAGCTTCTTGTTTAACTGGGTACTGCCTTTGTGCAGTGGGCTGATTTTTTAACTAGATTTTGTGGTGAGGAGAATCCTCATCCCATCCTACATGATTTTTGTATAAAGCCGGAGCTTGGGCCACTGCCCATTTTCTTGCCAATGTGTATTTTTTATGAATCGGAACATGATTTGTGAAGGCAGGCATACTCATTTCTTCGCCATGAGGGCACTCCCTGACAAACTCTGGTGGCCAGTCTTTCCCAGCTAACAGGATGTCATAGCCTTTAGAAAGTTTTTCCCAAAACAGACCTTTTATTTTCCTAGTTCTATCTCCCTCTATACGTAATGTTATTTCATATATTTTATGGGGCACACTAACTCGTGTGTCTGCAGTTTCCACCTGAATGTATTAATTCGTGTCCACAGTCTCCAGAAGATTGATCAGAAACATACACCTTACTTTTCAGTCTAGAACGTTCTCAAACAGACAAATATTTATTTTCTTTTTTCTAAACTGCATCTTATCCACCATTTTAGAAAAATCTTAGTTTTCAAACTGCCATTTAATTTACAGAGACCATCTGACTGCATCCAGACCTCCTTTCAAGATGCTTAGGGCCATATGCATGAACACATTTTCCTATCGACAAAGAATGGGCAAAACCCTTTGATGCATCTGGCCATTAGAGTGTGAATTGTGGGACACAGCTTTATTTTCTGGAGCCAAAGGTATGCAGAAAACAGAGGCATTGACAAGGACCTAGCTTTGCCAAATGTAGACATTAAATGGATTGGTCAGAGAGGATTAAAGTGGCACCAATTAATGCCATTGGTTAAATCCTTTTTGCATCTCCAACACCCTGACCTCATAATTGTGCACTGTAGTGGCAATGACCTAGGCACTTTCACTGGGGTAGCTCTGGAAATGCTTATGAAGGACATCTTTGGAGAATTGATATCACTTTTCCCCCAAACTGCCTTTGTCTATCTAACATATGTCAAAGGCAGAAATGGAACTGGTCCAATAAATTTTGTCCACAGATTGAGAAAGATAGGAAACATGTCAATAAAGCTGTTTCGGCTTTTCTCTGAGATTATAGGATGGGGTTCATTTACCACAACAATCTGCGTTTCAGTATGGGTGGCATCTAGAGGAGAGATGGTGTACATTTTTCAGATGAGGGTAACAGAGTCTTCCTCATCAACTTTAGACTCTGCATAGGTATTTACTTGTAGGGGCCAAAATCTCTCATTAAACACAACAACTCTTTTTGGAGCCACCAAAGATCTAAACACATAAGCTTGATGCATATCTGAAAAATATTATTTTTTTTTGCTTGGAGTCGTGCACCCAACGCATTAGGAGTTGTGCACCCAATGCGCTGGAGTCGTGCACCCTACTCGTTAGAAGTCGGGCACCCAATGCATGCACACCAGCGCTGGGTGCTCGACTTCTAATTTTACAGAAAAAAAAAATATAGCACCTATCACTAATTTCTATTCTCCCCGGGGGCCCCATCCCCCGGGGCCTATATGCAATATTGGGGGCCGTGGGGGGAACCCCAATGCCCCCATGGTCCCCACGTCCTTCGGGAGCCGCCATTGCTTTTCCACACGGGGAGCTGCTAACATGCAGCTCCCCGCGTGAAAAAGCAATATGGTTTGTATTTTGAAAGAGAGAGCAGGTTTCCCTGCTCTCTCTTTCAAAATCCAAACCAAGTTTGCTATGATAGGGCGGGAGCCCTGGCTCCCGCCCTGCCGTAGCTAAACAGCAGTGTTCCGAGGGTGGGCACCCCACGACACTGCAGGAGCCGGCTCTGGGGGATGGTGGTCCCCAGGGCCCTAGACGACACCTGGAGTGGGGCCATGCGGCCCCCCTTCACAACATACAAAGTCCCTGGGGTGGTGGTCCCTGGGGCTGGGGGGGCCTTTGAGACCCCCACTTAAGTATTTTGCTGGGGGGGTGGTGGTTCAGCCCCCAAAGCATTAATTTTGTGCCCCAGGGGGTGGCGGTCCCCGGGGCTGGGGGTCCCTCTGAGCCCCCGTAAACTTTAATATTTTAGCCCCCGGGATTTGGCCACCCTGCGTGTATATTGCAGTTTTTAAAAAAATATATTGTTTACCATTGTTCTTGTACCATACACAAGGCCAAAAACTGCATTTTTAAGCATCTGAGGGCAATAAGAACAATGATAAACAATATCCAGTTGTAAGGCATTTTGCAGCCCACCATAACCAAAACAGTGCACAACTATCCTTCTGTGCCTTGGACAATGTCCCCATCAGAGAAATGGGGGGTGACAGAGTCCAAGAGCTGAGACGACTTGAATCAATAATGATTATAAATTACCACACAATGCACCCAGGGGAACACAACTGTGAGGATGCGCTGTCAGTCCATTTAGGATAACGATCTGAATGCTTGTTCTCGGTCTTTTATAGTATCCTAAACTGCTTAGCTGTTATAACAATTGTGTTTACAAATGTTGTTATCCCTCACCTCTTATATACAGAATTTTAGTGAATGTAAATGAATAGGCGTGGTATCGTTTTTCACCTATTGTAATATTTATTAACTTTTACAGGTCCTTGGTGTGTTTCAAATGGAGAATGGGGTGCAATACGAATGAGAATATCTGGGTATGCAAATTGGAGATATGAATGTGGAAGGAAAGATACTGACAATTATTGTTGGCAATTTATTTTTACCCACTGGGGTTAGACTAGGTTGCCCACGGGGGCGTTTAGAGACAGACAGGCACATGCATCATTGTCAATTGCATTCGCAAACGGTGTGAATCGCAATTTTCGGCCGTTTGCGAATGCAATTGACAAAATTGGGATGCATCATGTTTTTCCCAATTTTAGATATCGCAATCACGTTGCAATTTCTAAAATTATGATTGCATTTAAGAAATCACAATTTGAGATTTCTTAAATCAATGCATAAACATTTTAAATTTGCGAATTTGCAAATAGAGAGGGGTAAATTACCATGAAGTTGACCTTCATGGTAATTTGCGAAAACTTTCAAAAATGCACAAAAGTGCATTTTTTAAAATTTTCATTTTACACACATACATTCCCTTGGGGCATGTGTGTGTGAAAAATGCACTTAAAGTTATATTTCAGGGGGGCAGGGGGGTCCTTCGGACCGCCCCTGCACCCTTGAAATTGCATTTTCAATTTGCGATTCGCAAATTACGAATCGCAAATTGTAAATGACTTCCCATTCATTCCTAAGGGCCTCTAGGCCCATAGGAGTCAATGGGAAGGGATTCCTTAATTGTGATTCGCAAATTGTGAATCGCAATTAAGGAATTTTTAGAAATCGCAAAAAAAATTGTGATTTCTTGATGCATAGCCTTTTGCGATTTCTTAATTGCGATTCCTTAATTTTCGCAATTAAGAAATCGCAAACGGCAACAATGATGCATGTGGCCAAGAGTGAATAACTTTTAATTTAATGCAATAGCTTATATTGTTTGCCTGATCTGTTGCTGGAATGAGATGAAATTTCAACGTTGGGTTGAGCTTTATATGTAAGAGATATTGTTCTTCTCAAGATACTGGTACAATGCCCACAGGGGCTGTATTATGTCCAATATTTTCATCAGTACAGTCAACAGATTCAAGTTTTGCACACAACGCACAAGCGTATGAATTGCTTGATTATGTCTGTCTCAACTGCATTAAAGTTATCGCTAGCAAAACTACGGGGACAAACATGAAAGTGCAGTGTTTTATTTTATTTTGTCAATGTTTATTCAATAATGTATGTGTATTGGCATTTATATAGCGCACTACTTACCCGTAGGGTCCCAAGGCGCTTCGACCGCTGCGAAACCCTTCCTGGCTTCCCTGAGAGATGGTCCCTTAATGGGTATCTCCAGGGTGAGACCAGGCATCCCCGGCGGTCTGGTGGGGCCGTTAGTGAAGATGAGGCAAGCTAATGCCCAGAGTTGCCGAGTGTGATCGCTGATCAGAGTGGGCACCGAGGCGAGAGAATTATCGAGTCCGCTGACCCTGGTTCAGAAACCTGCCGCGCCGGGAATCGAACCCTGGTCCCGGGCCGTCCTCTGCTCTCGGGTCTGCCGCCTCTAACCAGTGAGCCACACTACTTCACTTAATTGATGGCACGCATTGGTGGCGTTTTTTATAATTTTTCCAAATGTATTATTTCAGCACTGCATGTCGACATAAATGTAATGAAATGAAATGAAATGAAAAAGAAATTTCTAAAGCGCACTGTGGCCAAGCGGCTTCCTGGCGCTGAGGAGCACATCAGAATCTACAGAGGGGCCCAAAGAGATTTAGCCGGGGAATGCCTGAAGGAAAAGAAAGGTTTTAAGGGCTTTACGAAAGTGGGAGAAAATAGGGATAGAGCGAATGGAAAGAGGGAGGTTGTTCCAAATCTGGGGGGCCAGCACAGAGAATCGGGTGCCCCCGGTGCGGGATTTGCGGAAGCGGGGGACGTGAAGAAGAGAGAGAGAAGAAGAGCGGAGAGTGCGACTGGGGGCATGAGAAGAAATTAGAGAATTAATGAAGAGCGGGGCAGAACGAGCATGCGCTCGGAAGGCCAAGCAAGCTAGATTGAACTGAGATCTGAAATGAACCGGGAGCCAATGGAGGGATTTGAGGGCCGGGGTGATGTGGGAAAATTTGGGGAGACGAAGGATAAGGCGGGCCGCCTGGTTTTGGATGGCCTGGAGACGGCGAGTTTCGTAGGCAGGAATACCTACGTACAAGCCGTTTCCATAATCCAGGCGGGATGTGATAAGGGCCGTTATAATGGTTTTAAGGGCATCAACAGAAAAAAAACGGGAGATCTTACGAATTAAGCGGAGGGAGGAAAAACAAGAAGACACAACGGAACTGATTTGGGTGTGCATGGACAGATCCTTGCTGATCTTGATGCCCAAGGTCCGAACAGAGGATACTGGTGAGGGCCAAAAGAGAGGGGCCAGTGAGATGGGGACCAGGGATTAGACGAGCCACCAGTGAGGACGAGCTCTGTCTTATCGGGATTGAGCTTCAAATGATTGAAGCTCATCCACTGGGAAATGAACACAAGAGTGGAGCAGAACTTAGGGAGAGAGTCAGCTGGGGATGAGAGATCAAAAACGAGCTGGAGGTCATCTGCGTAGTTGTACACAGAGACCCCCAGCTCGAGAGGAGAGGAGATGAGGGGACGGATGTAAAGGTTGAAAAGAAGTGGGGAGAGGGAATAACCTTGAGGGACCCCGCAGGTGACCGGAAGAGGGGGAGCAGAAAAATCAGAGAGGTGGACTGCCTGTGATCTACCCTGAAGAAAGGACGCGATCCAGGAGAAGTCAGTGCCCTGGATGCCCGCTGCGCTGACACGGTCGAGGAGGATGGCATGATCGACCGTGTCAAACGCAGCGGACAAATCCAAAAGGACCAGTGCCTGGGGGAGGTTGCTGTCGGCCTTCCCCTTAAGTTCGTCCAGGACCGCAAGGACCACACCCTCAGTGGAGTGGCCGGGGCGAAAGCCCGCCTGGTGAGAGGCCAAGAGATGATTCTCCTCAATATAGGTGGAAAGGCAGGATTTATTTATTTATGGAAATTTTAATGCGCAGCTAATACCCAAGGGTGTCTAGGCGCAGGATGTCACATAGCTTTCGAGAATCTTCCCTAGGTAGGGGAGAAGGGAAATCGGCCTGAAATTAGATGGAAGAGAGGGGTCCAGGCCGGCTTTCTTCAAGATAGGAAAAACAATAGCGGACTTGAAGGAAGAGGGAACGCAGCCCAAGGCCAAAAAAGTATTGAGAAAAGTGAGGGGAGGGATGGGACAACTAATGTAGAGAGTTCTGAGTACCCGTGCAGGGGCACAGTCCGCGGGAGAGCCGGACTTGACCTTGACAAGCAGGTCGAGGAAAAGCTCAGATGAGATTGTTTCAAAATGAGCCAGAACAGAGGGAGACAGATGAGAATGAGCGGACAGTGCAGGTTGAGACACAATAGGAATATTGGCCTTGATGGTAATAATTTTATTGATGAAATAGTCGTTCAAAAAGTGACAGAGAGATTGAGAAGGGGCAGGGGAAAGACAGGTGCGGTCGGAGGTGGCAAGACTGTGAACTAGTGAGAAAATCTCACGAGATTTGTTGGCCGAAAGGGCCACTCGCTCAGTAAAGTATTTAGATTTGGCCGCTAAGATGGCTTTTTTATAGTTGTTAAGAAGGGCTTTGTATTTGAGGCGGAGTGTAGGGCAGTAGTTGCGGCGCCAATGACGCTCCGAGCGCCTAAGCTCTAATTTCAGAGATTTAAGGTCGCTGGAAAACCACTTGTGAGCGTCATGGGGGCGAACTGATTTGATCTTTTTAAGTGGGGCGACCTGGTCGCAAGCAGAAGAAAGCCAAGTATTTATGGCATCCGCCTGGCTTTCCAAAGGTAGGTCAGTCAGGGTGGGAGTGGATGAAGATAGTAAGAAAGAGAGATCATTAAGATCAGTCTTGTTCCAGCTTTGAGCCAAGATATTTTTAGGCAGAGGGGCTTTCTCAGCTTGAGCCAAGTGGATAGAAAAGGAGATCATGGAGTGATCCGACCAGACGCAAGGAAGGATGGAAGTGGCTGAAAGGTTACAGCGCAAGGACCAGATTTGGTCCAAGATATGACCGTGAATGTGGGTAGGGGCCAAGACGTGGGGTAAGAAGTTAAGGCACTGAAGTGTGGCAGAGAAGTCTCTGGATGAGGAGTCCTCCCTCGGATCACCCGGCCAAAAGTTGAAGTCACCGAGCAGGAGCAGCGGGGAATTATTTACCGCCAAGGTGGCCAAGAGGTCCTGCAAGGTAGACACAAATGATGGCATACTTTGAGGGGGGCGGTACATGAGGACCACCGTAAGAGGTGCCGGGAGATTAAGAGAGCGGGCCACCAGAAAGTCAACACTGGGTATACGGGGGTGCGGAAGAAGCTGGAATTTCATGGAGGAGCGAATTATCATCGCCACACCCCCTCCAGTTTTTCCGTCAGGGCGGTCGGCACGAAGGGCATAGTGGGTACTAGGGAGAATAGCCAGAAGGTCCGGGAGTGAATCAGAGGAAAACCAGGTTTCGGTAAGAAAAAGAAAATCCGGGGAATCAGTATCCAAGAGATTGAAAAGGGCAGTTTGGTTTTTAACGGCGGAGCGAGTATTAAGAATGTTATTACAATGTATCTCCAAACATTGAATCTTAAACAAATGGTATGCTTCTTTAGCTCCGTGAATGTATAAACACCATTGTTAGAACTGGGGTTCTCTAGTTGGCACAGGTAGGTACCACTGTCCAAATAGAGACCCTTACTTTTAGTCAGGGTAAGGAGGAAACACTCTTTAGATAAGCTCTGCTTAACCCCTTGGTAGCTTGGCACAAGCAGTCAGGTTTATCCAAAAGCAATGTGTAAAGTATTTGTACCAACACTCACAGTAACACAGTGAAAACACCACAAACTGACTCCACAACAGTTTAGAAAAATAAAGGTATTTTAATCTAAACTACACAAGACCAAAACAACAAAACTCCAACATACACAGTTCAAGCATATGGTTGCAAAATAGTTCTTAAGGTTGCAGTAAGATAATCCACAGTTGCGTGAAAAGTTAACAGTTGCATCACGTTCAGCCAACAGTACCTTTAAATGCAACAAAGTTCCAAAGCAGAAGCTGGTGCGGTGGAAAACAAGCGATGCGTTGCTCCTGAGACCATGGGGAGGCGTTGGCGACAGTCCTGCTGCAGCAGCGGGTATGTTGCGACAAATCCGGTCTTTATGGGGAGGAAGGCGATGACTTGTATGGATTACGGTGCATAGGTTCCGTAAGAAGTTTGTTCTCGCAAAGGCAGGATGCGCTGATCTGTGGGAGCTGTGACGATCTCCGGGGCGACAATGCGTGATCCAGCGGCGATCTTCCTCTCGTAGCTCCTTGATGCGATGGCTCTGCGACGATCTTCGCAGCGACATGATGCAGTCCGCAAGCAGGCGATGCGGCGATCTCACCCAGTGAGGACAGGCTCTGCGACTATGCTTGCAGCGATGGTGATCTTCCTGCAAACAAAGGATGCGGCGTCTCCGGAAGCGGCAACAGGTGCTGCGACGATCTCGGCCTTCGTAGCAACGGGAATTTCCTTATGCTCTCGGGGATGTGCTCGCAAGTGTGCGATGCAACAAAACATGCAGAAAGTCTTTAAAAGCTTGGTTTCTGGCTCCTCAACACAGGTACAACTTCCAGAGGCACCAAACATGGGTCAAGCACTCCAGGAAGGACAGAACTCTCTCAGTAGATTTCAGGGAAGCTGGGGGTAAAGTCCTTTTGTTCCTGGGACTTCAAAAACAGGAAGCCAGCTCTTCTCAGGCCCTTGGAGATTCCTTCAAGCAAGGGGGCACAGCACAAAGCAAAGTCTTTACCCTCTCCTTGGCAGCAAAGCAACAGCAGGGCAGTCCAAAAGAGCAACAGCAGGACAGTCTTCCTTCTTCAGTTTCAGCTTTCTCCTTGGCAGAGGTTCCGAGGCAGAGGTTCCGTTTGTGCAGGAGGGCTCTGAGCCCGGTCTGAACCAGTTCTGGGTGTTCCTTGAGCACTTTGTTTTCCTGGCTTCTCCTTTCCTTTCAGAGTGAGGGGCAGGGTCGTCAGCCGCCCAGCAGGAGGTGGAGCCAGCATTTTGGAAGGCAGGCACAGCCCTATTCAGGCCCAGGTGCTATCTCCTCCCACCACTCAAGTTGGAAATGCAGTCATTCAGCCTAGGGTTGACTCAGCCAGCCTCCTCGGGAATCCCCAGCCCCTGTCACTCTCAAACCTGACAGTCAATTCACAAACAGGCCAAGGCACACAGAAAGGTCAGACAAGAGAACAGCAACTTTCTAAAAGTGCTGTTCTCAAACACAGGAGTTAAAAACCACCTTTTCTAAAAGGTGTGTTATTAAATTCTGAGTTCAGGGATACCAGACTTTTATGTCCTATCTTGCTCTTAAGGGAAGATATGCTGGTAGCCACTGTAGCCAGCATCCCTCATGATAGCCCATGGAGCATGATAGCCTTGCAGCAGTAAAAAACGAAAATGGCTGTAATTCACTACCAGAACATGTCACCTGCACATGTACATGCTCTACCTTTCACATACACTGCACCCTGCACACAGGGTTACCTTGGGCCTTCCATAGGGCTGACCAATGTGCGCAGAAAGGGAAGGGTTAGGCCTGGTCAGTGGGGACACTGACAAGGAGGACATGGCAGATAACAGACTGCACACAGGCACTGCGGTGGCAGGCCTGAGACACCATTTTAGGGCTACTCATGTGGGTGGCACAATCAGTGCTGCAGGCCCACTAGTAGCATTTGTCATCACCAGCCCTGGCACACCCAGTGCACTTTACTAGGGACTTCTTGGTGATACAAATATGCCAATAATGTATATCCAATCATAATATCAATTTACACAGGGAGCACTTACACTCTGACACTGATCAGCAATGGCAGAGTGTCCAAAGCAACTAAACCAGCAGAAATTAAATCCAGCACAGCATAAAAAATACAGGAGGTAGAGGCAAAAAGATAGGGGGAAACTACGCCAAAGATGCCAGGTCTAACAACCATTGAATCTGTTTTCACTGTTTTTGACCTGAAGGTGTGTCACATGTTATGTTTAAAACAATGTGATTTGCATTGCTTTCTTACTTGTGAACAAGGAGATGTATCTCCAAAATGCGTAGAGTGACGGGGCTTAAAAGAATAACAACACACTGAAAAGGAGATTTGTTGGCTGTGGCATTGTTTTTGGAGATTGGGGAAACAATTGTTTTGGATATTTTGGGTTTTTCGATCCAGCCATGGCCCGCCATTGAAAGTGGCGAGGGTTTCTGTGCTAACAGATTGTTGTGGATATATACGACACATACATTTTCTGTGCACGCATATTTCCGAAGATTTGTGCACTATGTTGTTAGTTGTACTTATGTATTTATTTTCATATGTTGTACAGTCTATCGTCTATGTCTACCCAGATTTTATGAAAGGAGAGGGCTATATATATTCACTATTGTATGTCGCCATTTAGATTGACAAAGCCTGCTGCGCAGGCAAAACAAGTCTATGATTTTTACCATGGGATTGAGGCTGATCTGATTTAATAAAACAGATGCCATATCCTAACTGCCTAGAGTCCGTGTCTCCTTCCATGCTTCATTCTGTGGGAGTTGGTTGCTTATATATATATATATATCAACACCAGTCCAAACTTTCCATCTAAAGAAGGCGCTGACTCCATGAATAATCTCAAAGTAAGATTCTTTTATTCCAATTCAACAGCCCAGAAGCGTTTCGACAGTATTCACCGTCTTGCTCACTACTATATATATATATATATATATTCACTGAAAAAAACATAGGTTTCAGGCCAGTTAAAGTTAGCTGGAAATTCTACTGACATAAAACCATTGATATTCCCACGTTATAGTTAGTTGGACTCACTATAACTTGCGCGCCTGCAATGCACTGATGATGACGTCACATATTACATCACTCATGACATGGTCATTGACATCACTCATGACATCACTGATGACACCATCCTTGTGACAGAGTGACAGACCTCCTTTCAGTGTAATGCAACCCTTGAAACACATATTCAAAAATAGAAAATAATTTTTTTTTTTAAAACCATAGGACGGTCTGACAAGTGTACAGCCCGAACCGCTGAACGTAATTACGCCAAACTTGGCAAAATTGTAGGGTGTCTATCAACATTCTAAACTGTCAGATGTCTGTCAACATTCTAAACAGTCCGGAGAGTCCGCCTTCTTGTGTCTCGGTAGAATCGAGACACAAGAGGTGAAAAAAGAAAGGGGGATATAATTAAAAGGGGGCAGAGTAGACACCCCCTGACCCCCTAGGTTTTCTAAGGGGGGCCTAGAAGGACCTTAAAGGGCTAAAAAAAAAATTATTTTTTTAAATTTTCGCGGGGTAAGCGCTGGCGGTGCTCCCGCTAGGCTGTCCGGTACGCTCACCGTGAGTGTACCACAGGGAAAAACAGTGTAAAAAATAGAGTAAAAAAAAAATGTTGAGTGTTTAGAGGAAAGTGATGCATTGCTGGAGTGTGTCATAAAAATGATGCAACTCCAGCAATGCATCTTTCACATGGGGCCAGTCCGATGTGAAAGGGCTTGCGTCAGTCTTACAGCTGCTGTTAAGCAGGCGCAAGATTTGGACGCAACAGCGTCATAAAAGTGACGCAGTGATATCTCTTAGATTTCACTGCATCACCTCTACGACCCTTTCTTGCGTCAATACACCCCTTTTGTATACATTACACCTGACGTAGGTATAATATGGCGCAGGGGTTTACAAAATGACGCATCTACCTAGATGCGTCACTTTGTAAATATGACTCAATAAGGTGCATTTTTTACAGCACTGGTGCATCACAAAAAAAGACGTACCGGTGGCGTAAAAGTGATGCATGGCCTCATAAATGAGGCCTTCAGTCTTCTACTCATGCGTCATATTAAATATATGACGCATTATGTCGCAAGTACTTACAGACGTATCTGTAAGCGCAAAAGTGATGCATTGCTGGAGAGTGTCACAAAAATTATGCAACTCCAGCAATGCATCCTTTCACATGGGGCCAGGCCCATGTGAAAGGGCCTGCGTCAGTCTTACGCCTGCTGTGATAGAGGCGCAAGATTTTGACGCAACGGTGTCCTAAAAGTGACGCAGTGATATCTCTTAGATTTCACTGCGTCACCTCCACGACCCTTTCTTGCGTCAATACACTCCTTTTGTATACATTACACCTGACGTTGGTATAATGTGGCGCAGAGGTTTACAAAGTGACGCATCTACCTAGATGCGTCACTTTGTAATCATGACTTAATAAGGTGCATTTTTTACAGCACTGGTGCATCACAAAAAGTGATGTACCAGTGGCGTAAAAGTGACGCATGGCCTCATAAATGAGGCCTTCAGTCTTCTACTCTTATTTTTTCTTTCACTTTCTCTGTTTCTTCACTGCCTTACTTACCTGGTCTCACATTTACTTGTCTTTATCCAGTCTGTATCTCCACTCTTTCCAAAACATCACTGCTATTTTCTTACCCTTCCACACCCCCGTTCCTTTACTACATTTTCTTCGGTTATCCACATTCCCATGTTCACTCTCCTTTTCCTCACTCTCCTTCCCCACACTCACCTTCTTTCACTCCCCCTACTTTACTTCCCTTCTCCTCTCGTCCCTTTCTTTGCTTTCTTACTCATTTTCCTCTCCTTTATCAATGTACTCCACTTGACTGTTTTCATTTTTTTAAGAACACAGCTCTTTGATGAGAATTTGAGTTAGTTCTGAAAAGAACTTTTTTTTTCTTCTTTTTTTCTTTTTCAGAACAGGAACAAAAACAGGGAATGGGAAACTGCTCAACAGGAGCAAAAACAAACAAAAAAAAAATGTAGGGCTGGGAACGGCAGCGATGGTTCTCCAATGCTCGAACCATGAGCAGAACACTTTGTTCCCCATAGCAAAGTAGCTGATCACAGTCTCTGCATTTAAGGACGCCTTTGTTAAAAGCAGGCTGAATATTCGGAACCAGCTCTTGCGATCGCCCCCTCACCGATGTTGTTGGTCCTCCTGTTGAAGTAGAGGCCCCATCCCTGGGAGCCTCTTGTGCTAGAGCCCTAACACTCTCCCGGGCATAGTTCTGGGGGTGCCTCCTTTCTACGTGGTGAATCATAGTTGAATTACCAAAACTGTACTTCTTTCGAGGGTCTCCACGGGAAAGTACAGTTTGGCAGATTTTGCATTCAACTTTTGGTGCATTTACTTTTTTATGCCCGTCAGGTATAGAAATTTTTTCCCAGATGAAATGTTCTTGCACCTTCGGCTGAGGAGGCTCTTCATCAATGAATTCATTTAAGTCCTCACTGCTGCTGGATGGTCTGGCAGCCATTCTCTCCACAAATTCTTAGCACAGAAAAAAAGAGGTCTTGCTCCCACCAAAGTGAAAGAAGAAGTGAAGGAAAAGGGTGGGACTTTCATTAGTTGTAAAAAAAAAACGTTAGCAACCAATGAAAAGAGTTATTTTAAGGTCACATGACTTGACGCGCTTACGCTGCGCGCACCGGAGCGCTTCCGGGGGCGCTTACGCGGCGTGAACGTAGGCGCTTCCGGGGTCGCTTACGCGACGCAAACGTTTGCGCTTCTGGGGGCGCTTACGCGGCGCGCAAGAGTGACGTTTTGATAGCTATACAAAAATGAAAATTCATTTTCATTTCGTAAATTATAAATATTGCTTTTATAAGTATGGTACTAAATGTCTTGCGTTATTATTTACTTTTCATACATATTTTTTTAAACGAACGCAGAAATAGAGCTCTCGGTGTGCTCTCGGGAGAGCTTACCGGTACGCGCACCCGGAGCGCCCCAGGAAAAAATGATTTACAAAAAAAAATTGGAAAAATATTATTATTAAAAAAAATATTAATAATAATAATACTTACACAAAACAGCAAATAAAAAAAAACGTAGGTTACAAACTCGATATAGAAAGGAATTAGCTTTTAGAAAACCTTATGAAATTTAGTGAAAAAACCAGAGGTTTCCCAATCGTTATTGTTAGGAATTAGCATTTAAAAAACCTTTGAAATTCACTGAAAAAACCATAGGTTTCACACCAGTTATAGTTAGCTGAACAGTTTACTCATACAATACCATTGAAATTTCCACGTTATAGTTAGTTGGACTCACTATAACTCACGCGCCCGCAATCCACTGCTGATGATGTCACATATTACATCATTCATGACATGGTCAGTGACATCACTGATGACATCAAAGATGACATCAACCATGTGATAAAACTATGCACCTCCTCACACTCTAATGTAACCTTTGATACACCCAGTGTTAAATACAAACTACTATTTCTGTATTTATTGAAACACCAATACCAGTAACTACATACGCACTCACTGATTCCTAGGTCTACACACACATCCACTCATTCACCCATACAATCACTTATACATACAGACACTCATCAATACAACACTATCATATCCACTAATACACCTATGCAGACACTTACATGCTGACACTTATCCACAAAGTTACTCAAACACCTAGTCAGTTATGCAAAGAATCAATCACACTCCCATTTCCTCAACTACAAACTTATACACACTAAACCTTACTTATTCAAACATATACTAACACATACTTACTCTCTTTTATAATCACTAATACATGTACACATTGATCCATACAGTCACTTACGCAATCACAGGCTCTGATGTTTAGTCATTTATATATACCAACTCTCACATGCACTGTGTTTTATATATGTACTTACATGGACATGTAGCACTGATATATCCATTCACTCAGCAACACACCCATGCACACAGTCAACCGCCCATACAGCTGTTTCTATATGCACTCTTGAACCCATATACCTAGTGAATCTACTGGTCACACAACTATGCACATAGTCACACACCTCACAGCCACCCACAAACACACTCACCCTCACATTCAAATACTTAGACAACCAATCATTAACCCATATAGCCACTCATATAGCTTCTGATCAACACATGCAGCAGCTTACACAACAACAGACATAATGATGCACACATTCAGACAGTTTAGTCACTAACCAATGCATTCAGTAAGACACATTTAATCACTCACTCATACAGTCAGTCACGCACCTACTAAATCCTTCATAAAGACACTCATACATACACTCATTCTTCAATATGTTAAACACGTTTTAACTTTACAGGAACACACATTCACTGGATGATGTCATCAGTGATGTCATCAGTGATGTCATCAGTGATGTCATTTGAGATGTCATCATTGATGTAACTGACCATGTCATGAATGATGTAATATGTGACATCATCAGCAGTGGATTGCGGGCGCGCGAGTTATAGTGAGTCAACTAACTATAACGTGGAAATTTCAATGGTTTTGTATGAGTAAACTGTTCAGCTAACTATAACTGGTGTGAAACCTATGGTGTTTTCAGTGAATTTCAAAGGTTTTTTAAATGCTAATTCCTAGCTATAACAAGTGTGAAACCTACGATTGTGAAACCTATGTTTTTTTGTGTGAATATATATATATATAGATATATATATATATATATATTCACTGAAAAAAACATAGGTTATAGACCATATATAGTTAGGAATAAGCATTTACAAAACCTTATTTTACTCGCATAAAACCATTGAAATTCCATATATAGTTAGTTGCACTAACTATATATCGCACACCCGCAATCCACTGCTGATGATGTCACATATTACATCATTCATGACATGGTCAGTGACATCACTGATGACATCACTGATGACATCACTGATGACATCACTGATGACAACACCCAGTGACTGTATGTTTCTGTAAAGTTAAAATATGTCTCACATATTGAAGAATGAGTGGATGTATAAGTGTCTGGATGAAGGATTTAGTAGGTGCATGACTGACTGTATGAGTGAGTGATTAAATGTGTCTCACTGAGTGCATGGGTTAGTGACTAAACTGTCTTAATTTGTGCATCAGTATGTCTGTTGTTGTGTAAGCTGCTGTATGTGTTGATCAGTAGCTATATGAGTAACTATATGGGTTATTGATTGGTTGAACTATACACAATAAACTTAGGGGTCTAAGAGCTGAACCAGATATGTATTCGCTAATGTAAGTCCTATGTCTAACAAGTACTATAGGAATACAAAAAATGAATGACAGACCAAATCGGCAAAATATGAAACACCTGTAACCGTGAGTCACCCCAGTTGTTTGGATTCCCATCAAAGTCTTGTAAGATCAATATTATCATTTGGTAGTCCTTAACGGGTATTGTGTCTCTTGATCATTGAGATCACATGTATACCCTCTCGGATGGTTCGGGGTAGAGACCACAATCACACAGATATCCCAAATGATGTAGATTCGATGGGAAAAGTGCAGTGCGAAAAGTAAAAAGTGGTGGTTTAAAATAGGATAGGGAACTAACAAAAAACTTTTAATGGACGTTGGCCCCTTCCTGGTTAAAAACAAGAACAGTTTGGCAAAATCGTCGCAGTGATAACAAATAACTGCGAAGAGACCAACATGTTTCAGCCACAGAGGAAGATGCCTCAGGCTTTCGTCAGGGTCTCTGTTCTTCGATAAGCTACTGCCTATATATGTGTATTAACGTGTGTGAACAAATTATACAAAAAAACACACAAGTGGAAAACAACAGAAAAGGATATAGTGTTCCTTCATCTGTACGGACTCCTCTTCGGAAGCTGGTACTTTGTTACCAGTGCTTCCGGGGAGTGGACCTCACCTCTTCCTGGACCTGGCTCAGGATATGTGAGACCCCGCTCTGTCCATCGTTGTCTCGAGCTGTGACTGAGTCAGGGGGAGGCCTCCCCCTTTTTTGTTCACACACGTTAATACACATATATAGGCAGTAGCTTATCTAAGAACAGAGACCCTGACGAAAGCCTGAGGCATCTTCCTCTGTGGCTGAAACATGTTGGTCTCTTCGCAGTTATTTGTTATCACTGCGACGATTTTGCCAAACTGTTCTTGTTTTTAACCAGGAAGGGGCCAACGTCCATTAAAAGTTTTTTGTTAGTTCCCTATCCTATTTTAAACCACCACTTTTTACTTTTCGCACTGCACTTTTCCCATCGAATCTACATCATTTGGGATATCTGTGTGATTGTGGTCGCTACCCCGAACCATCCGAGAGGGTATACATGTGATCTCAATGATCAAGAGACACAATACCCGTTAAGGACTACCAAATGATAATATTGATCTTACAAGACTTTGATGGGAATCCAAACAACTGGGGTGACTCACGGTTACAGGTGTTTCATATTTTGCCGATTTGGTCTGTCATTCATTTTTTGTATTCCTATAGTACTTGTTAGACATAGGACTTACATTAGCGAATACATATCTGGTTCAGCTCTTAGACCCCTAAGTTTATTGTGTATAGTTCAGTCCTTTGGGGGACATTACTTAGGCACTGGTCTTTAAACGTCACTCTAGCCCTAAAATACTGGTTGTTTTTTCATATTGATTGGTTGCCCAAGTATTTGTATGGGAGACTGAGTATGTGTGTGGGTGGCTGGGAGGTGTATGACTCTGTGCATAGATGTGTGAGCAGTTGATTCACTAGATGTATGGGTTCTAAAGTGCATGTGGAAACAGCTGTATGGGCAGTTGACTGTGTGCATGAGTGTATTGGTGAGTGAATGGATATCTCAGTGCTACATGTGAAAGTAAGTACATATGTAAAACACAGTACATGTGAGAGTTGACATATATAAATACCTGTGGATAAGAGCCAGTGAATGTGTGAGTGGCTGTATGGATCATTGTGAACTTCAATCAAGGATTGTATAAAAGAGTAAATATGTGTTATTATATGTTTGAATAAGTAAGGTGTGTATTACTGTATAGTTGAGGAAATGGAGGTGTGATTGACACTTGGCATGACTGACTAGGTGTGTGAGTAACTCCATGGATGAGTGACAGTCTGTGAGTGTCTGTTTACACTGAGTGTATGTAGGTTATATTAGAGTCTGAAGAGGTTCAACGTATTATCACATGAATGATATCATCAGTGATATGATCAGTAAAGACAAATGAGATGTCATCAGTGATGTCATCAGTGATGTCATTTGAGATGTCATCAGTGATGTCATCAGTGATGTCACTGACCATGTCATGAATGATGTAATATGTGACATCATCAGCAGTGGATTGCGGGTGCGCGATATATAGTTAGTGCAACTAACTATATATGGAATTTCAATGGTTTTATGCGAGTAAAATAAGGTTTTGTAAATGCTTATTCCTAACTGTATATGGTCTATAACCTATGGTTTTTTCAGTGAATTTCATTGGTTTTTTAAAAGCTAACATCTGTAGCTGTAAAATGTATTGTTCTTTAAATCCAAAAATATATTTTAGATGTTTATTGATATTTTTTTTTAAAATATTTTTTTTCTTCGCTTCCAGTTCGCGAACCGGGAAGCTTTCCGTTAGCTCATCTTGATGCCGCGACCTAGTCAGCGAACCGGTAAATGTTTCGTTTGTGCAACTGTGACGCGTCGCGGAAGCGCGACGTATCACTTTGTCACGTAATGCGTCTTATGACGCGCCGCATTAGCGCTCCCGGAAGTGCTCCGGACAGCGAACCGGAAGAGATCTGGGACGCGGCGCGCACCGCGTAACGTGAGCGGAACAAGTCATGTGACTTGTTTATAAAACTTTTCATTGGTTCATTTCACTTTTAGTTTCCAAATGATGTAAGACTAGGTCATATGACCTAAAAATAACACTTTTCATTGGTTTAGAACTTTTGCTTTTCCCAAATGATGAAAACCCCTCCTTCTTTCCTCACTCTGACTTTCATCTTGGTGAGAGAAAGACCATTTACCTATAATTGAGCAATGGCTTCTGTACTTGCTTCAGCTGGTGCACCCCCACCACCACCTTCACCTCCTCATGAGAAGAGAGGACCATCATCTCGGTTCTTCGCCAACACAGAGGAGGAGGAAGAGGATGAACTTGAGGAAGAGGAGAGAGAAGAACAAGAGTTCTTACAGGAGTTGCCCCGTGTTTCCCGTCGGAAAACTAGTTTTATCTGGCAGTTTTTTTCAATCCCTCAAGGGGAGAAGAAAGTCAATGCAAAATATGCCACCTGCCTTATCTGTAAACAAAGGCTATCAAGAGGCACTGAAAAAAAGTATAGCATGGGAAACTATACTTTGCATCGCCATATGACCAGGTGGCATCCACTCAACTACAGCCGTGCAGAGTTGCGTGACCTGCAGGATAATCCCCCAACAACTCCTGTGGCCAGGTCAACCTTGCATATCTCTTTGACTGGAGGAGAGGCACAGGAAACCGTGCCAAACATTCAAAAGAACTTTAAACACATGAAACTAACCTGCTTGTATTGCGGGGCATTACTTTCATGTGGGAACATGAGTATAAACTTAATGAACATTGCTTTCGAAAACCACAATTGCCCTAACCAACCCAGACAATAATTTTTTTTTTTGCTCCTGTTGAGCCCTTTTCAATGCCTGTTTTTTGTTGTTTCCCCTCCTTCAAAAACAAAAAAAAAACATAAAACTGTTCAAAATTACCAAAAAAATCAAAAAATGTTTAGAAAAAAAAATAAATAAATAAAACAACAAAAACATTAAAAAAAAAGTTCTTTCCAGAACTACCTCCCCTTTCAAATAAAATTGCTAGAATGTTTAGCACTCTGGCAAGCTCTATTTCTTTTGGTTCGCTTTCCCGTTAGCTGCCCGGTTCGCGAACTAGAAGCGAACCAAATTTTTTTTTTTTTAAAAAAAGAAGAGTTAGTATAAGGGAAGTAAACAGAGAGTAATGTTAAAAGAAAGACAGCTATTGGGAGTAAACCAGAGATACTGTTTAATAGATCTATTTAACGAAGAAAAGATGGAAGAGGGTATAATTGCGAAAAACAAAATGGATAAGGAAGTGAAAGAAAAAAAAGAGAGTAGAACAATAACAAAGAAGAGTTTCTTGGAGAATGTGAGTGAATGTTCAAAATAAGATTAAAACATGTGGAATAACAGAGAGAAAAAATAGAAAACAGAAAAGAAAAAATAACTGAAAAAGATTAATTGAAACAGCAAAGAAATGTAAATAACAGAGAGCCATATCATCAACATAGGCAATAAAAGTTTTGCTTTTTTTATCAGCAGAAATATGTCGCCAAAGCATTCTAATTAGCTTGATACATATGACTCCAAGTGAGGCCTATCTTGCAACATGGTGCATCTTTTTCATCAGTGCTGCATCGGTTTCATGTGGCACGGTTTTAAAACAGCATAATACATTTGCCTAAATGCATCAATTTGTAATTTTGACGCCTCATAACATATCTTTTGCACCGCCACTGCGTCACAAAACTGACGCACAGTGGCGCAAAAGAGGCATACATATATCATAAATCTGTCCCTAACATTTTAAATAATTAATTCAGGATGACGATAAGGTGTGGTGTCTCCTGAGGTTTGTTTAAGGTGAGACCTACTCAGGGTTACAGATCAATTTTACGCTTGTTGAAGAATACAGAGGAGATAATACATGTGAAGGCCTACCAATGAAGTAAGTCATGTCCTCTTATTACATCATTCATGACATGGTCAGTGACATCATCAGCAGTGCATTGCGGGTAAAAAGAGTAGAAAACATTTACCTTAAAATTCTTGTAAACTTTTTAAAATATTTTTTCATACTTTCAATCTGTAAAAGAGAGAACAAACATTTCCAAAAATATTAAAACATGTATTTAAAAATTAGAAAAGAGAAGGGAAAAGGTTCAAAAACAAACTGTTTTTCAACAACTTTGACATATACAGAAGCCTCTGCTTCTCTACGTCCCCTACACAATCCTAAAGATATATATTTTAAACAAACAGTATCTTCATGCTGATGAAGTGAGGCCTATTTTGGAACATGGTGCTTCTTTTGCACTGCTGATGTCTCACAATAGTGATGCAATAGCAGCGCAAAAGAGATGTAAAGCCATCATAAAATTGTGTCTAACATTGTAAATGATTGTTTCAGAATGGAAATAAGATGTGCCCTTTCAAGAGGTTTCTTTGAGGTGAGGCCTATTCAGTTTTTTTAATAAAAACAGTACCCAGAAGTACTGCACTGTAAGCATTAACTTTGACACTTACAGAAGACTCAGTTTCTCTATATCTACCTTACATTTCTAAATGTATATCATAAGTACAAAAAGTAGAACATTAACTATACATATTAAATGGTTTATTTTTGCTGTTCTCAGAATGTATCAAATTTCACTTAAATCAGTGACTTGAAGGTATTCATCATGTAACAGCGGGGAAAAAAAACACAATCAAAATGATTGTGTTTAAAAAACCCATACAACCTAAGAAATCTGAATTCAAAACTCCTTAAAATTAACTTACTTTCCATAACGTCGAAGGATGTCCTATGAACAGCGTCCACTCTGTTGTGCTATAAATATTTTCAGCCCGCCACTTTCTGAAAGAAAACCTCCATCGTTTTGAAAAATATGTTACATACAATAAAACACTTCTCACATTCTACCACATGTTTCCACTTGGCCAAATCATGTTGCAGCGATTCACAACTCTTGTAATTCTTCCAATCAAATCCCGTCATTTTCTATTTTCGCAACTTTCAAAAAGAAAACATTTAAGATTATTTTCACAATTCTGGACTACTAATATCTTACCCTTCTTTCTCACTCATGTTCTCCTTTTCCTATGACACTGATACTGCTTACTATGAAGCAGACTTACTTGCATCAGGTTTATATAGTTGGATTTTTAAATTGACATTATAATTAAAAGTTTTGGACCAATAATCTAGACAGCATTGCAGACTTACATTCCCTCTACTTCATGAACGTTTTGCAATTCCTCAGAGGAAATCCCAAGATTCTTTCCTTAAAATTTTGGTTTTAAAAACACCAGGTAAGAATTTTTAAGTTCAAACGGCAATTTTTTTTTTAAAGTTACAACAGAATCGTTGCAGAATGACCAGCCGTTTCGAGACTTTAAATAAGCTGTGTAATGTCCTGATGTTGTTGAAGGACCATCGTGATAGATAATTGCTACAGTTACAAAAGTCCTTCCTGATATTGACAGCTGAGAAGCAACAACATTTTTTATTAAAGTTGACAATTTTGATCCATCAGGCCTACATCGTTGGATCATTAAAATGACATACTGGCCATATCTTCGTATAAATAATGTTGACATCATTTCAGATTTATATTGGCTACACTCCATGTTGTGATCCGCTGCATTTACTAGCTTATTAAAGGAGACTGATTTACTGTCTGGCAAAGTTAAATATATAAATCTTTCTGAATCTACACTAGTAGTACTTGATACCATACAGTTCTCGCAGTCATGCTGCCATTGATAAGAAAGCCCAAACAGGTGATCTACATCTACACCCTCATCTTGCAATACATCAAGCATATACATTAAAAACTCCTGACAATCCTGCTGATTATTTTCAGAGAAGTCTGTTTGACCTGAACATTCATCTAACAGATAACGAACTTCAGACACACTTTCTACTTTTGTTCGATCAGTGCTACATTTCTCTAACACAGAATTCAACAAACAGCATAAACTTTGTTCCGAATCGAACACAATCTGTTCTTTTAAAGTCTCTAGTGAAAAGAGAACATTAACCACTACATTTGCGTAGCAGTTGACACCAGAACTGTTTTCAAATTGAAAACCGACAACATCTTCAACAGAATCCACTTTCTTTCTGCATACAATTTTCGGTTCATCGTCTTTTGGGCTTTTTGCTACAACCTCCCTACTATTACTGATATTTCTTCGTTTCCGGCCTACCACACGTTTCTCAAACAAAGGATATTGAGGCAAATGTGGCGCATACTCTTTTCTTAACCTATTGTATTCTTTAACACAATCTAGATCCGCACAAATGTTTGTGACATCACAGTCAATCAGGTACAATCCCGATAAAGTTCTAACTCGTGACAATGCCACATATGCCATACCCTCCTTTAACACAGAACTGCCAATATTCACCAATGCAGTATCTACACTTAAACCTTGCGATTTATGGATTGTCACCGCATATGCCAAGCAAACAGGAAACTGTTTACGGCGAACATATAAATCTTTAACAAGCAAAAACCTAGCAGAACAACGACCAATTAGCTGTACTTCCTCAATGCCATCAAATTTAATTTTTAAAAATTCAATTCCATCTCTACTTCTGTATTTCTCAAAATCAACAACATTACCCATTGATCCATTTACCAGACCTATTTCAACATGTAAATTCCTTCTCAAAATGATTCGGCAATTTAAACACACATTCAAAGTCTTTTCAAAACCCGCTGTTTTAGATATAGTCTTCTCTAATGAATCCAATTTTGATTTCAAATTCTCAGACAAAATAATTGTTGATCCCATATGCTCTATTTTGTCAATAGCTTCAAGTTTCACAATCTCTTGCTTTTCTAAATTCAACATTTTGTTGTTGAAGATGGCACATTCTGCAAGAGTTGGCATCAAACATATTCCAGATTTCTTCTCAGTAATTTTCTGAAAAATATTCTCAGGCACAACGTCTTGTTCGGGATATAAATTTGACAGTAATCGTGCATGTAAAGCTTCTTTCCCATGCTCAGTCACTTTTCCAATTCTAACATCTTGTAGAATATTCTTGTAATCTTCATCCTTCGCCTGACGCATATTTTCATGCAGTTCAGCATAATTGAAATTTAACCATATATTGACGTTGCCAATGCTCCCTAGGCACTTCCTGGTATCTTCATGCGTGAATATTTTGAACACAGGTTGTCCTTTTACTGGTGTCAGCTGCAGAAGGTCTCCGAAAACAATGATGTGTTTGCCACCAAATAACACATCATATTCAGTTTTAAGAACTTCTTGCATTCTCAAATGCACAAAGGCAAGCATGACATTGGAAACCATGCTTACTTCGTCAATGATAAGAAGTTTCATTTTCCTCAAGACTCTTGAAACTTCACAACAAGCATCTCCAGATAACTTGTGGTATTGTAATTTGTTGTCATGCTCCACCGGCAGCATCAGTAGACGATGCAAAGTAATCCCTTTAATGTTATGTGCAGCCAGTCCAGTTGGAGCGGTGACAACACAAGACAGCGATGACTCAGTCCTTTCCTGCAGATAACAAGAAATTGCTTTAATGAGGAAACTTTTTCCAGTTCCCGCTTCTCCACTCACGTACAGTCGGACAGGCTTCAACGATGTACATGAGCACTCTTTCTTCTCATGACTTAATCCATGCTCAATTTGCTTGGTAACTTCATCATATATTTTCCTCTGCTCAATGTTGAGTTGTTTTTCCAAGTCTTCTAAGTTAACTGCATCCTCCTGAGCATGTGCCATGGCTCTTTCCACTTCATTCATAGCAGTGGCAGCTTCATTTTCGATAATAGGTCCTCCTAGTGGATCCTGACTCAATGAAAGAGAACTCTGACTGTCCTGAGAACTGTCTCTAGCAATCTCAGCTGCAATCGTTGCTTCCTGCTCAATTTCCAAAGTCAACATTTCTTGATATTTGGAAAAAGCAGGACATTCTATGGTCTCCTTAGCAGCAGTGAAAGAGTCTTCGTAACAGAGGAAATCTCCAAGCAGTTCCTCTTCTGCACGCCAAGGCTTGAAAAGTTGCAAAAGTGCTAAATAGAAAAACTCCTTTTTTTCTGGAGATTCGCCACTCAATTTTCGATGGTTTACTAATTGGCATTTTCTTTGCTTGACCAGACATCCCTCACTTCCAATTACAGCATACACTCCTTTCTCAATATCTTCTTTGATGTTCCTCTTGAATATATAATTTTGTAGAACCTCACATAGACAAACATTCTCAAGGTGACTGCTTCGATTTGGATAATATGCATCTAACATGTTGGTCTTCAAAATGTCGGTACTGTTTGGTTCCTTTTCTGCCAAATACTCAATTTCCCGGACAGGTTTTAGAACTCGATTTCGCGTTGCAGCAAGACCAAGACTCGCTCAAACGATACTCCTGGATTTGGCATAGAGACTTGCTGAAGACAACCGGTCACAACATTCGTAAGCTCCGATTTCTCGATGCGACAACATCTTCAGACTGAAACTGTACAACTTCTTGCTGAGGCTCTTTTCATGGGAAATGTCCTCCCACATATCCTTCAATTCTGTCTTTTCTTTTTTGGTGATGTAAGATGTCACATACCGAGCCACAGCCATACAGTTGTCAGCCACAAACTGTATATCCATGTTAGCATTCCACATGGACAAAATCACTGGGTTGTAGTCGTTGATGTACTTGGACTCTTCGTTCCTTTTCAAATTGTATGTATTTTTGGGTGATTTCCTTGTCACATTATGTCACAGCGAAGACATCAAACTGTTCACTCTTCCTTTAGAAATCACCGGTCGTGGAAAGTTGAAACGACATTTGGTGTAGAACTTGTCCTTGTTTCTGAATTTACGACGACAGTACTTTCCACAACGATGGCTTTGGAAACGTAGAACTTGTTCTCTTAGGCTTTTCTTCTCCGTTGCGTTTGGAACAGCACACGTAGAATACTGTTCTATGAAATTTATCACTAAGACATCCGGATCTGTTCCAAATTTAGGTGCATCCTTGATCCACAGCAACATATGTACATGAGGAGCACCTCTTGCTTGGTACTCCTTTCTCCAGAAGAAATCCAACACCTCTCCAAGAGGTGGATTCTTCTTATTTGTGATGAAAGACATCATAGCTTCAGATCTATGATTGAAGTACCTGCATACATTCACTGGATCCAAAGAACACAGTTCTCCAGGTGTCTTGAATTCAATGTTTTCAATATTTCCATTTGCCTCTCGTAGAAATTCAAGTAAGTCTTCCCAGCCATACTCGGCACAGCTCAGAGTGAGGAACCATGTTGGAGTTCCTAAGTTCCTCAGCATACATTTTAAATCACCATGACGACGGTACCAATACTCATTAGTACCACGCTGACACGCCATGAGATTAATTAGGTGAGAATCCAAAATACTGTCTTGGACATTGACTTTATGCATAAAGTCACTTGCCGAGATGTTTCGCATCTGTATACCACTTTTTAAGATGTGGTTCACTGCATATGACAGTCCAGACAGATCGCTTTCAAACAGGAGATGAAACAAATAGGGAATGCATTGACGAAACCTAGGATCTTCTGCATACAACCGTAAAGTCCGGTATTCAGACGCAGGAATTTGATGAGGTCGCTCATCATATCTTCCTCCTCGACCTGTGGGAAATAGCTGTGGGAAACACCGAGCTTCCAAACTTTCCTCCCAAACACTAATGGGACTCCTTTTGGCTTGTTTCATTTGAAACAACTCAATAGCATTCCCCATGACTTCCTTGGAATGCAAAGGATGAACACTATAATGTTCATATATTTCTTCACTTTTAGAGGCCTCTACTTTCTCAATTTGACCCGCACACAAATCGCTATCCTCTTCATCACTTACATCCTCTTCTGCAACATATACATTCTTATAGTACTTATTATTTGTCTTTAAATACACTGTTGCTTTTTTGACTTTCCTAACATCCACTAAATCTTGCTATATTTTCTTATTCTTTGTCGGAACCCCATTAACCAAGATAACCAGAGGTTCCTCTTCCACTTTTTCTACTCCAATTGTGTTAATGTTTTTGTTCAAATCTAGAGGCAAATAAACAACTCTTCCCTTTAATCCTCTCTGTAAATCTGCTGGAGGCAACTTCCCTGTCTTTGGCTCCATTCTTACAATAGCCTGAAAGGGATGAATACTTTGAATCAAAATAGATTCATAAGTATTTAAATCCTTCAATTCAGAAGGAATCTCAACTAATTCAAGATTATTATGAACCGCCCTAGCAGGCATCTGGTTTTTGTTTAATTTGTTACAACAATAAGTACACACACGTTGATCCGATCCCAAATTAAAAGAATTTTCTACCATCAAGTATGTGGCAAAATCCTTCCATTCACTATTATTTTCCCTTTCACTTTTTGCATATAAATACACTAACATAGTCTGATTCTTATAATGAGTGCGTCGACAACACACACAAGTGAAATTAGGCCTCTCACTTGATTTCATCTGAAACGTGGCAATTTCCTTCTGAAAATTATCTGTACTGGAAACCTGTACATTATCTTCAACATTACCCTCTACTTCTGAGTCAATTTGAACATTCTCATCTTTACTACCAAAGTAACAAAACTCAATTTCTTCACAAATATTCTTCACATCTATTTCAGAACCATGCAAAAGAGCAGCACATAATTGTTTAAGCATAATTGCTGGACTCTTAGCATAATACAACATTCTCACTAATTTTCTCACTTTATTATGATGCACTGCTAGCATCCTGAAATGATGAAAAACACTCTGGCATACTCTCCTGGAAAGACAAGCCAGTGAATGACCACGCAAACCTGTCATTTGTCTCACTCTGCAAGGATCTAAATCTTGCAACAACTTCATTTTCTGCTTCAAACTTTTCTTATTAAATGTCCGTATAAAATCACAAAGCAAATTGATGGAAACCTGTCGCACACTGCAAATAGAACTACACTTCCAAATGTACACAGGACCCTTAGGACGTCTTCCTAAAACCTCATGACCCAACACCTCATCTGTCTCTGTTGTCACAAGTTTTTCTTTTTCAACTGGACAACCATCCTTCACTTCATAAGCTCGACCACTGGTGTCAACTGCAAACACCAAATCATTATCCTGAAAATAACTCTCCTCATTAAAAAATGCCTCACAACTTGAACTATGCATCCATTCTCCGGAAAAAACTTCACAAAAGTTACTACGATTTACTACTCTCTTCCATCTACTTTTTGTTTTGAAATCAGAAATTACCTTGCTTAGTTTCCTAATTCTATTGATTACCAAAATAAACAACTTTCGCTTAATTTCAAAAGCATGATCAATAATTTTCTCTACATTTTTCTTCTTCTTATAAAATGCCACTTTGTGTTGGCCTTTCTTAATATTTTTTAATAAATTAACTAGTATCCTATTGCGGAACATTCGTTTTCGAATGTCCCTAAACTGTTGTTTCCTTCTACTATCATGCACAGAGTTATCTCTTGCTCTACCAGTAACATTTTTGATTGGTCTTTCCTTTCCATTTAAATTGCTTTTCTTTTTCTGAACTGAAACATTTTTTTGATAAATACTTTTTTTACTACAAATATTTCTTAAGAATGATTTCGTGCTCTTACCCGGAGCTTTCTTGGTGATTTTAAAAGTATTTTGGGGAGAGGACTGCTGCAATAAAAGATCATCCTGCTGTCTTTGACGTTTTCTAGCCTTTCTAATTCGATTCTTTGTTGGCATTTTTCAAATTTAGAAAAGATCTGCAGTTGAATCTGTGGAAAAATATAATAAAAAATGTTATTAACCACTATTACCCAACAGTAAATGAATAACAGTCATCAAAAACTTAACGTCCTACTTATTATTTAACATAGCAAATCTTTTGCACCAGCACTGCGTCACAAAAATGACACACAGTGTTACAAAACAGGCATACAACAATCATAAATCTCTCCTTAACATTTCAAATGATTAATTCAGGATGACGATAAGGTGTGGCCTATCTAAAGGTTTGTTTAGGCCCAGATCTTTGGACTGGGGTGAATGTGTGTCATTGATCCACATTCGGTCCATCACCTGTTTTGTTTGTTTGAGGTGAGGCCAACACATGGTTGCAGATAAGATTTTCACTGAAGAAAACAAAGGAGATAATACATGTAAAGGCCTACCAATGAAGTAAGTCATGTCCTCTTCACTCTTGAACAAAGGGCAGACCTCTTTTGAATCTGTGGTCACACCTAAACTTCATCTGCACAATGTCATTCATAAACTTAGGAAACACTAGTGATGTAATTGAAAAATGTGGAGTTTATTTTCCTCATATCAGAATTACATCACCTGTGTTTCCTCATTGACTTAAAATATCTTTAATACACATGAAAACGTTTTTTGGAATGCCCTAGCACCATTTTTGGGACATTATTAACATGGCTATTTAACTCCCATAATCAAAATCTAAATTTGCCAAGCACAGGTGGGAGCGTATTTACAACAAACTTGCCCCATGAGGAACGCTTTCCATTTAAAAAGGGTAAAATGACATAATAGACACTCATATGCCTTATAAATATGACCCAAAACAACCTATGTAGCTCTAGCAGTACATATCCAGAAATGTAATTCATTTCAAAAAATCGTTTTTAAACACAGCATATAAATCAATTATATACCTGCATTCAAGAGGAAAAGACTGAAAATGTCCTTGAGACACATGAAAGCGATTTTTGGAATGCCCTAGCACCATTTTTGGGACATTATTAACATGGCTATGTAACTCCCATAATCAAAATCTGAATTTGCCAAGCACAGGTGGGAGCGTATTTACAAGAAACTTGCACCATGAGGAACGCTTTCCATTTAAAAAGGGAAAAATAACATCATAGACACTCAAATGCCTTATAAATATGACCCAAAACAACCTATGAAGCTCTAGCAGTACATATCCCGAAATGTAATTGTTTTCAAAAATCGTTTTTAAAAACAACATATCTGTTTCAGCTTACATGAGAGAGCATGGAATGGGCTCCATGTACAGCAATAACGCTACACCGAAAATGCAATTAAAATTTAAAACCAAAATCTATTTGTATATCACTTGAGACAAAGCCACATTTTAAAAACACAGCTTTCTTCATCATTTTCTCCTTAAATCATACTATTCTCTATCTAAATTAAATAAATCTTTTCTCACCTTAGCAAATACTTTTTGAGTTTCAAAACAGTCTCAGAAATACACCAAATTGTCTTCAGCAGAAGAAAGAGGATGCAATCCAGAGGCTGCAGCTATTGAAAGCACAGAAATACAGATATTCATTACACATATCTCTCATATTAGCCAATCATAACTCTTCCCTCACTTTTTTCAAATCAAAACCCTTCCCCCCTCTGCCCTCTCTGCCTTTTTTCCATAGCAACCACCTCCTGGAAGACCTCTCATGTTTGCAAATTCACACAACAATGTTTCAATTGAACTCTGAACTCTCAGTGCACCTGCGTATCCAGTGCAATCTTTCATTAAATGTTTCTTCCTTGACCATTCAAATTACATCTTTCAAAGAACACATCCATGCACCCTAACTTTCTGTTTTCAGAAATGGAAATGCACCAATCACTGCTAATGAATCATTAGCAGTAGAAATCCACAGTTTTTTTTCTTTACAAACTCCAACTGTTTCAACTGCCCTTTCATTACCACACTTCATCTGACTGCAGCACAACCTTCTCCCACCATGTTTAATGTCTGGATTGTTGGACATAGTTACATCCACTGGGCTCAAAGGTATGCTGAGAACAGAAATTTACCTAACCTCAATTTACAAGATGTGGAAATTAAGTGGTTGGGCCAAAGAGGATTAAAATGTCACCAATTGATACCATTGGTGAAAACCTTTATGCATTTGCCAAAACCTGACCTGTTAATTGTGCACTGTGGAGGTAATGATTTGGGCACTTTGACTGGGGTAGGTCTGGAAATGCTTTTAAAGGACACCTTTGAGCAATTAATGGCACTTTTTCCTCAAACTGCCTTGGTATATTCCAATATATGCCAAAGACAGAAATGGAGGTGGTCCAACCAATTTTGTCCACAAATTGAGAAAGCGAGGAAGCATGTAAACAAATCTGTTTCAGCTTACATGAGAGACCATGGAATGGGCTCCTTGTACAACAATAACTTGCGTTACTACATGCAAGATATCTACAGAGGAGATGGAGTTCACTTCTCAGATGAGGGCAACAGAATTTTCATTCTGAATTTAAGACTGTGCATTGGTACCTACTTATAAGTACCTAAATGTACCATAAACCCAAAAGCTCTTCTCAGAGCTACCCTTCATCTGATCACTCACAATTATTATTTTTTTCTAACTTTTTTCACTAATTTTCCACAAAATACGCTCCCCGGGGCGCTACCCGGTTCGCTAACCGAAAGCTAACCTCGCGGAATTTTTTAAAAAAATGTTTTTTTCCGCACATATAAGCCTCCTCAGCCACCCTCAGAAAACCTAGGGGGTCAAAATAAATCTACCATGCCCCCTTCTACCATTCTGAACATTATTTGCACTCCATCTTGTATCTTAATGCGACCAAAACACAAAATGGAGGATTCCCGTGACGCTTAAGGTTCGCGGTCCGAGCCACTTCCCGGGAAGCGGTCCAAAAAAAAGGTGGGAAAGTAATTTACAGAAAAACGACTAGAGACACTCTCACCAAATATAGATTAGCTCATACTACATAACAATCCCTTTTATTTTCACAAATTTGATTGAAATTCCATTTAGCCATTTAGCCTGTAGACCTCTCTAAATACCGTGAGGTAAATTACTTCACAAAACACATCTGAAGTGTTGGAATTGACAACCAATGAAAATGTTACTTTCATTTTCTACATTTATTACCTGACATTTGATTGGTTATATACCTAAATATATATAAAGGAAGAGAAGGAAACACAGCCATTTTGACTGCTACTTCTTGTTGTACATCACATTTGAATAGCTACCAAACACTTCAACTTGTTTGTGAAGGTAAGTTGTTATTTTTAAAACTGAAGTATATTGTGCACTATAACTTAATATGGTAGACTTTTTCTGATAGATATACACTATCCCTCTGTAGTAGTTATGGATTTAGATAGACTTCTCTGTTATAGTTATGAATGGAGTTAGGCTTCTCTTGGTTAAATCACATACACTTTTTTATAGTCCTATTTCCACTCTGATACTATACACTGCCAAAAGAAAAATTCACTGATAAAAACTGCCTAACTAAAATTAATCCCAACAGTGCCCTATCTCTACTAATATATATTTTTTTAATCATAATTTCAGGCAAAATGGAAGGCGAGCAACAAGTTAAATTTACAATTGTACTGGAGGAGAGCAGCCAAGAAAAAATGGATGATTTTATGGATCAAAGTAGAGACCAGGAACTACTACAATGTGTTGAAGCAGTGGATAACCTGCTTCAAAATGAGAACATGTTACACCCTATATTCAATTTTGAAATTTCTGACACTGAAATTTTAGAAAGTTTAATGAATTATGAAACACAATCAAAATAAAAAAAAAAACTTTAAAAATAAAGAAAACAAAAAAAAAAAACAAAAACAACAAACAATTAACATACAGTATTAGAAAAGTCTATCATTCTATTATCCTTATAGTACGCTGCCCAGAACGCTTTCCGGTTCGCGTACTAGGCGCTCACCACGCAAAAAAAAACATTTTTTTATTTTTTTTGCCCTGCTGGGACCTTTTACAACCTCCACATAAAACCTAGGGGGTCAACGAGGATCTACTATGCCCCCTTATGGTAATTTCCCCCTTTGTTTTGGCCTCCTCCTGTCTCTCGATCCTACCGAGAGACAAGATGGCGGCCTCACCGGACTGTTTAGAATGTTGACAGACACCGAAGAGCCAATCAGCTTCGCATCGCAAAGTTCCGTTACGCGAAAAGTACGCGAACCGGAACGCTACCCGGAGCGCTGTTACAGATATATATCTTATTTTAAACGTTAATTTCTCAAAATCCACTGGAGCACATATATTGAGACCTAGCAAAGGCACATCGGGCTACCAGTCCCTACAATTTTGCCAAGTTTCGTACAAATCCATTCAGCCGTTCGGGCTAAAAGTGAGGCCAACCGCCCTATGGAAATTAACATGGGAAAAACGCGTTTTGGGACCCCCCTTTTTTCTCGGCCCCCCCTTGCCAAACCCCCCCCAAATTTTCAGGAGCTGCTCAGAAACAAAATGTGCCATTTTCCTGAAAATTTCAGCCGATTCCGTCCACAAACGGCAAAGTTATTAGACATAGAATTTTCAGAAATCCCATAGGGAAAAAATCCTAACTATATATACCTACTGGCGACCGGCAGTAGGTAATATATATATATATATATATATATATATATATATATATATATATATATATGTATACATACATACATACATATTACCTACTGGCGGTCGCCAGTAGGTATATATAGTTAGGATTTTTTCTCTATGGGATTTTTGAAAATTCTATGTCTAATAACTTTGGCGTTTGTGGACGGAATTGGCTGAAATTTTCAGGACAATGGAACATTTTGTTTTTGAGCAGCCCCTGACAATTTGGGTGGGTTTCATCAAGGGGGGGGCCGAGAAAAAAGGGGGGTCCCAAAACGCGTTGTTCCCATGTTAATTTCCATAGGGCGGTTGGCCTCACTTTTAGCTCGAACGGCTGAATGGATTTGCACGAAACTTGGCAAAATTGTAGGGACTGTTAGCCCGATGTGCCTTTGCTAGGTCTCAATATATGTGCTCCAGTGGATTTTGAGTAATTTAGGTTCAAAAAAAGATATATATCTGGGCGGAGCCTAACCACACATCTGATCTGATTGGCTGTCAGCACTTCATCCAAGAAGTGTTGGCAGCCATCTTGGGACCAATATACATGATAGCACCTCATTAAAAAGCATTGTAGTTAATAGAGGGTTTTAGGACTTTAGTTACATTATAAATCATTTGTTGATGGTACCATACTCGTTTTAGGAATTGCAGTGGGTTCTAAGGTGATTTTACCATGTGAAAAAACCTTCTGCTGTGATATCATGAATATTGTTTGAAAGAAAACTAATATCTCATGATTTTCCCACAGTGGTTTGGAAGGGGATCTATAAGCTAAACTGAAAGCATATTTTCTGTAAATTCACATTATCTTTCTCAGTCATGTGAAAATGAAGCCTGACATTCTCAGTAAAATATGTACATCCAACAAGGACAGAGACTGTCAGTTGATTCCTTTGTGTTCTACTGCAGCCTCCTAGAGTGTTCTAAAGAACAACTAGAGCGCTAACAGTCCTACTTATTACAAAGGTATGGCACACCTGAAGCCATCTTGATTGGAATAAAGTGGTAACTCTTAAAACATTTAATTTAAAAAGAAACAACACGAGGGGGTATATTTTGCCATAGAAAGTATGATTAGTGCTGCAGAATGAAAAATTAGGGCACATTTTGAGTGACTTCTCGAATCCTTTTCTATTTCATTAAAACATTCTGACATGCAGTCTCCCAAAATGGCCACCAGAGACAAAAGAGCCCAAATGTAGCCCAAATATCACCCAGATGTAGCCCAAGTATAGCCCAATGACAGAATGTCCCAGAGTGTTCTAAAGAACAACTAGAGCGCTAACAGTCCTACTTATTACAAAGGTATGGCACACCTGAAGCCATCTTGATTGGAATAAAGTGGTAACTCTTAAAACATTTAATTTAAAAAGAAACAACATGAGGGGGTATATTTTGCCATAGAAAGTATGATTAGTGCTGCAGAATGAAAAATTAGGGCACATTTTGAGTGACTTCTCAAATCCTTTTCTATTTCATTAAAACATTCTGACATGCAGTCTCCCAAAATGGCCACCAGAGACAAAAGAGCCCAAATGTAGCCCAAATATCACCCAGATGTAGCCCAAGTATAGCCCAATGACAGAATGTCCCAGAGTGTTCTAAAGAACAACTAGAGCGCTAACAGTCCTACTTATTACAAAGGTATAGCACACCTGGAGCCATCGTGATGGGAATAAAGTGGTAACTCTTAAAACATTTAATTTAAAAAGGAACAAAATGAGGGGGTATATTATGCAATAGAAGGTATTATTAGTGCTGCAGAAAGAAAAATTAGGGCACATTTTGAGTGACTTTTCAAATCCTCTTCTATTTCATTAAAAAATTCTGACATGCAGTCTCCCAAAATGGCCACCAGAGACAAAAGAGCCCAAATGTAGCCCAAATATCAACCAGATGTAGCCCAAGTATAGCCCAATGACAGAATGTCCCAGAGTGTTTTAAAGAACAACTAGAGCGCTAACAGTCCTACTTATTACAAAGGTATGGCACACCTGAAGCCATCTTGATTGGAATAAAGTGGTAACTCTTAAAACATTTAATTTAAAAAGGAACAAAATGAGGGGGTATATTTTGCCATATGAATTATGATTAGTGCTGCAGAAAGAAAAATTAGGGCACATTTTGAGTGACTTCTCAAACCCTCTTCAATTTCATTAAAAAATTCTGACATACAGTCTCCCAAGATGGCCACCAGAGACAAAAGAGCCTAAATGTAGCCCAAATATCACCCAGATGTACCCCAAGTATAGCCCAATGACAGAATGTCCCAGAGTGTTCTAAAGAACAACTAGAGCGCTAACAGTCTTACTTATGACAAAAGTATGGCACACCAGAAGCCATCTTGATTGGAATGAAGTGGTAAGTCTGAAAACACTCAATTTAAAAAGGAACAACATGAGGGGGTTAATTTTGCCATAGAAAGTATGATTAGTGCTTCAGAAAGAAAAATTAGGGATCATTTTGAGTGACTTCTCAAATCCTCTTCTATTTCATTAAAAAAATTCTGACATGCAGACTGAAACATGCACTTTGAATACCAGCAGCAGACGTCCCTGGTGAGCAGTAGCTTTACTACAGTGATCTAATGTGCAACTAGAGTGCTAACATTCAGAATTGATGGCAAATGTGTGACACATCTGAATGCCTTCTTGATGGAACCAAAGTAAACAAGCATTGAAAATGCAAAAGATCTCGCCCTCGTTTAAGTTAAAGCCATTCTGTTTGTAATGAGGTGGCTTTTTAGCTTTGCTTTTATTAGTGTTTTTTCAACTTTCATGTAAATAACATGCATCTGTATGCATATAAGTATATGTATGCATGCATTTATGTTTGTATTTATATAGATATACAGATGATATATGTTTATATATGTATGTATATATATATATATTCACTGAAAAAACCATAGGTTATAGACCATATATAGTTAGGAATTAGCATTTACAAAACCTTGAAAATTCACTGAAAAAACCATAGGTTATAGACCATATATAGTTAGGAATTAGCATTTACAAAACCTTGAAAATTCACTGAAAAAACCATAGGTTATAGACCATATATAGTTAGGAATTCGCATTTACAAAACCTTATTTTACTCACACAAAACCATTGAAATTCCATATATAGTTAGTTGCAGTAACTATATATCGCGCACCCGCAATCCACTGCTGATGATGTCACATATTACATCATTCATGACATGGTCAGTGACATCACTGATGTCATCACTGATGACATCTCAAATGACATCACTGATGACAACATCCAGTGACTGTATGTTTCTGTAAAGTTAAAATATGTCTTACATATTGAAGAATGAGTGGATGTATAAGTGTCTGGATGAAGGATTTAGTAGGTGCATGACTGACTGTATGAGTGAGTGATCAAATGTGTCTCACTGAGTGCATGGGTTAGTGACTAAACTGTCTTAATTTGTGCATCATTATGTCTGTTGTTCTGTAAACTGTTGCATGTGTTGATAAGTAGCTATATGAGTAACTATATGGGTTATTGATTGGTTGCCCAAGTATTTGTATGGGAGACTGAGTGTGTGTGTGGGTGGCTGGGAGGTGTATGACTCTGTGCATAGATGTGTGAGCAGTTGATTCACTAGATGTATGGTTTCAAAAGTGCATGTGGAAACAGCTGTATGGGCGGTTGACTGTGTGCATGAGTGTATTGGTGAGTGAATGGATATCTCAGTGCTACATGTCAAAGTAAGTACATATGTAAAACACAGTACATGTGAGAGTTGACATATATAAATAACTGTGCATAAGAGCCAGTGAATGTGTGAGTGGCTGTATGGATCATTGTGAACTTGTATCAGGGATTGTATAAGAGAGTAAATATGTGTTAGTATATGTTTGAATAAGTAAAGTTTGTATAACTGTATAGTTGAGGAAATGGAGGTGTGATTGATTCTTTGCATGACTGACTAGGTGTGTGAGTAACTCCATGGATTTCAGTGAATATATATATATATATACATACATATATAAACATATATCATCTGTATATCTATATAAATACAAACATAAATGCATGCATACATATACTTATATGCATACAGATGCATGTTATTTACATGAAAGTTGAAAAAACACTAATAAAAGCAAAGCTAAAAAGCCACCTCATTACAAACAGAATGGCTTTAACTTAAACGAGGGCGAGATCTATTGCATTTTCAATGCTTGTTTACTTTGGTTCCATCAAGAAGGCATTCAGATGTGTCACACATTTGCCATCAATTCTGAATGTTAGCACTCTAGTTGCACATTAGATCACTGTAGTAAAGCTACTGCTCACCAGGGACGTCTGCTGCTGGTATTCAAAGTGCATGTTTCAGTCTGCATGTCAGAATGTTTTTAATGAAATAGAAGAGGATTTGAGAAGTCACTCAAAATGATCCCTAATTTTTCTTTCTGAAGCACTAATCATACTTTCTATGGCAAAATTAACCTCCTCATGTTGTTCCTTTTTAAATTGAGTGTTTTCAGACTTACCACTTCATTCCAATCAAGATGGCTTCTGGTGTGCCATACTTTTGTCATAAGTAAGACTGTTAGCGCTCTAGTTGTTCTTTAGAACACTCTGGGACATTCTGTCATTGGGCTATACTTGGGGTACATCTGGGTGATATTTGGGCTACATTTAGGCTCTTTTGTCTCTGGTGGCCATCTTGGGAGACTGTATGTCAGAATTTTTTAATGAAATTGAAGAGGGTTTGAGAAGTCACTCAAAATGTGCCCTAATTTTTCCTCCTCAGAGAGGTGTAACAAGGGGCATAGCCTCATTACACCTCTGCAATGCAGCCCCCTGGCACATACTGGAGGTTCCTTGTGGGCTAGTAGCCCCCAGGGGCCCCCAGTATGCAAGGGGAATTAGTTTCCCCTCTTCAAACATGCACGGGGGCTGCGTTGCAGAGAGGTGTAAAAAGGGGCGTGGCTTCATTACACCTCTCTGCAATGCAGTCCCCTGGCTCATACTAGAGATTCCTGGTGGGCTTTCAGGTCTTATATAGTTAGGAATTAATATTAAAAAAACCTTTGAAATTCACTGAAAAAAAACATAGGTTTCAGGCCTTATATAGTTAGGAATTAGCATTTAAAAACGTTGCAAATTCAGTGAAATAACCATAGGTTTCAGGCCTTATACAGTTAGGAATTGGCATTTAAAAAACCTTTGAAATTCACTGAAAAAAACATATGTTTCAGGCCCTATATAGTTAGGAATTAGCATTTAAAAAACCTTTAAAATTCACTCAAAAAACTATACGTTTTAGGGGTGTTATAGTTAGCTGGACATTTCACTCATACAAAACCATTGAAATTGCTCCTATATAGTTAGTTGTACTAACTATATTTCGCGCACCCGCAATCCACTGCTGATGATATCACATATTACATCATTCATGACATGGTCAGTGACATCACTGATGACATCTCAAATGACATCACTGATGACATCACTGATGACATCATCGGTGTGACAATCACATACACCTTTTCATACACTAGTAAAATCTTTCATCACTCTTTGTAAAATACAGAGTATCATATTTGAATCCATTGTTACACCAATACAAGTATCTAAAAACTCACTCAGTGATTCATAGATGTATACACACATCTAATCACTTACCTGTAGATTCACTCATACATGCTGTCAATGAACAATAGAACACTATCAAAAATACTTATACACCTAATTCGACATTACACACCAGCACACATCCTATTCACATATGAAGTCATCCTACTCACTTATGCAAACAATGGATCATACTTACATATTAACTTAGCTACACATTATAAAAACACAACTTCATCTATTCATTTAGATAGTAAGTCATACTTAGTGAATTATAAAATCATTATTACAAGTATAAAGTTATCCATACAGTCACTAACACAATCATTGAGTCTTATGTATACTTATTTATATACAACAACTGACACATACACTGCCTTTTATTTTTCTAATTTGTTGGATATGTACCATTGAGAAATATATTTGCTCATCACCACACCCATAAAGATATTGACTCACCCAAACAACTGTTAGAACATGTAGTTTTAACTTCATATATCTAGTGAATCAACTATTCACACATCTTTGGGCAGTCACACACCCCCCACCGAACCACACACACATTCACTCTCCCATACAAATACTCAGTTAACTAATCAATAACTAATATAGACTTTCACATAGCTAGTAACTAACTGGAGAACCAGTTTACACAACAACTGACAAAGTGATACAGATATTCAAACAGTTTAGTCACTATCCACTATATTTAGTGAGACACTATAAATTGGTCAAGTAAACAGTCAATTACGCTGCTACTAAAACCTCCATCCAAATATTTATTTTTATATATCCACTCATTCTTCAATGCAAATTTCTATATGTATAATGCATATTTAAATAACGAAGCAAACCACATTCACTGAATGATGTCATCAGTGATGTCATCAGTGATGTCATTTGAGATGTCATCAGTGATGTCACTGACCATGTCATGAATGATGTAATATGTGACATCATCAGCAGTGGATTGCGGATGCGCGAAATATAGTTTAATTACAACTAACTATATAGGAGCAATTTCAATGGTTTTGTATGAGTGAAATGTCCAGCTAACTATAACACCCCTAAAGCTTATAGTTTTTTGAGTGAATTTTAAAGGTTTTTTTAAATGCTAATTTCTAACTATATAGGGCCTGAAACCTATGTTTTTTTCAGTGAATATATATATATATATATATATCCACAATGTGATCCTTGAAACAGCGTGCTCTTGCAGCGGGGGCTTGGCGTGGAAGCCGGATCCTGGCTTCAAAGTCAATTTTGCACACAAAAATGCACGGCACTCCAGAGTGAAAGTTATTTAACTTCATTTATTTGCACAGATCCCAACCAACGCCTTCCAGCCTACTTGGCTTTGCTCACGGTCAGTGAGTCTTCTCTTTCTACTCTATTTAAGCCCAGATGGCCATTATGTGGCATTCTGGGCATTGTGGTGTTTTATACAACCATTTCATTAGTATCCAAAAATGTACAAAGAAAATAATACATTTACAATCACTGTCTTTCGTGGAGGATTTTGATCTAAGGTTTGACATAACCTGTAACTCTTTTTTTCATTATACACGTTTGTTATTAGCATTACATTTCAGTATTGATATTTTCAACGTGTCATATCTCGGTAGATGAAATCGCTATCATTGCTATTATATGTTTGTATATCCATGCTGTTATTGAGTATAGTACTAATTATTCAATTGGCATTTAGTTATGTCAATTGTTTTCTAATGTATACAAAATATAGATTCTTCCAGTATTTGGATGCAATTATTCACAGTTTGCACTTGTTCACAGGATATAGTATCCACAGTCAATTCATCAAAAAAAGTGTCCCTTATAAGTTCAGATCTTATCACTCATATTATTCCAAATGTGTGTAAAGCTCCTCGTCATAGTTCATTCTTCTCTGGGTCTTTGTTTTGAGTCTCACAAAGTATTTGGATTCCATTTGGCAAAGTTTTCTAGTTCTGTTCCCGCCCCAGTCATTCAACGTGACTGTTTTTATGCCATAATAACACTTTGATCTTCAATTTCCGTTCTGGCATACCATCATGTGTTTGGCTGTCGCATATGAGGTGTCTTTATTTTCTTACCGCTCTAATGTGTTCCAATACATAAATTTGTATTTATTTTATTTTTTAGATTATATTTCATATACTTATTACAAAATACTAACAAAACTAAATTGCAAAATATTTTTGGGATTAATTCTTGCTTGACTTCGATTGGAACCATAACAGAACTCCAGCAAAGCTCTTAGGCCGTATGCTCACAATGCTGTATTAATCCTTACACCTGCTTCAAGCATATGCAAGATTTTGACGCAGCATATGATCAAAAGTAACTGAATCAAATGTTATACATTTCACTCAGTCACTTTTAGGAGGCGTTGCTGCACCCCGTCCTGCACCGGAAAGCCTCCTTCTGGCGCAGGGCTTTACAATGTAATGCACTCTCCAGATGCATCACATTCTTAATACAACACACTATGGCACATCTTTTGCACCACCGCTGTGTTACAAAAGTGATGCAACAGCTGTGTAAAAGAGGCACAAGGGGATTTTAAATCCCCCCCTCACACACACAAATTCACCCAGACAGTTTCACCAGCAGCGCAAATTGAACCACAGACTTGTAACATATTTATGTGCATATGTTACATTCAAGTGCTCCGGACATACTACAGTATACTATAGGTAAACACCTTATAGATTTATGCTGTAGCACTTCCTTATAGTTCTGAACTTTCACATCCTCCAGTAATATATTCATTCATTTATAAACTACACATTCATTCTGACAAACTTATACACACTTAACATAGAAATATAGTTCTTTCTTTGACCAGTGAAGGTAGTTCTAAAAAGAACTGGTTTATTTTCTGTTTTTACTTTTAATTTTTTTGGTATTTTGTCAACAAGTTTTTTTTTAACTAAAAAAAATTTAACTGGAACCCAAAAAGAATCAAACAGGAACAAAAGAATGGAAAAAAAACGAAAAACGAATGTTGAGGACAGCGATGCTCCTACGTCCTGCGTTTCATCAGATCAATAGACTGCTCCCTATAACATAAAAGTTTATCGCAATGAATGCATACAATTTTAACGTCAGCAAAATCAGGATCAATTTGTGGGTGTGGACTGCTTGCTGAATATCCTGCTGCAGTAGTTGATGTGCTTGGTGCAGAAGAAGGTGGGTTCACCTGCAACTTCCGTCTTGCAACTCGAGCAAAGTTAATGGGGTGCAAGTTCTTCACCTGTCGCACTATATTTGCTGTGCCAAAGGAGTATTTTTTAGATGGATCACCCCTTGAAAGAGTTGTTTGGCAAATTTTACAGGTTAATTTTGGAGCATTAACCTTTTTTTGCCCTTCTGGAAAAGTAAAACATTGCCAAATTAGAGCTTCTTTCCTCTTCTTTGGAGGTTCTTCAGGAATGAAACCTCCCTCCGAAGAACTGCTGGAAGATGAGTCTATTACTCTTATAATGATCTTCTATTTGAAAAAATTGTCAGAAGAAATGATTCTTCTTAGAAAGTCAAAGTCGAATGATTATAATGGGACGGAACTTTCAACAGTTAAAATAGGAAAACTTATGAACCAATCAAATCTCTCCTTTTAAAGTCACATGACTTTACGTACGCTTATGATGCGCTTACGCAGCTGTTTCGATACCAGTACAGATGATGTTCTACCGCTGTAAAAAAAAATGTTCATAGTTATCCCAAATAATATCTTCCCTTAGTATGTACATTAAGTATATAAATATATGTTTTTAACCATGTATAAACATTGGCGCCTTTTGCATACAGGGCGCCGTTCATGACGTCACACTTAACCTTTGATGCGACGCGTAACGTCAAACCATATTCGTACTGTATGCGCGGGTACACGCTGACTATGATTAACAGTACATGTATGGTGCGATAACCCTCTCAGTGACAAATCAGAGCACAGAGTGCGCTAACAAGAATGATTAGAAGTAGTCACTCATTGGCGTTCCGATTCTGGGCCTGCCTCTGCGTACATGATAACACCGCCTCCATCTCTCTCTGTTGTTAATTGTTGGTGCACACACTCACATTTGCACATGTGCGGTGCACGCCCGCCCACATTCCCCACATGCCACCACCTAGCATGCTTGCTATCACTAAACCTGGAAACCAATACATTAGCCAATGTGATGTACCCCAAGGCCATCATTCGTACAGACCGCGAAAACGCAACCGATGATGCTCCTGGGCTTGGTTTGCTCAGCCCCCGCGGTTCCCATATAATCCAAACACTGACGTGAGCACGTTCTCTTTTGCCTGCTTGTGCTGCGGTGACAAACAGAGTGTCGTCATCGATTTGACTACAAACTCACAGCTCGAGCGGAGGAGGACTCCTGTCATTACTGCTGCCGACCAGCCACAATACCATAGGCGCGGAGGCGGCGGCGCCCGCACCCAAAACACCCCAGACCCAGTGAAACCGCAGCCTTTGAAGACACCACAAGAGACAACAGAAGCAAAGGTAAGAGAAACCAGCACAACATCAGACTCCGCTTTAAATTGTATATGCATGATGCGATTTTATTCTCCATCATATGGCTCTCCTGCCCCTTAATGGTTTGAAATTGTATGCACATAGTATTAAAGTTTCTATCTGCGTCACAAGGTCCTATACACCTCTAATTTTATAAATTATGTGTCCATAAATGTTTGCATTGTATTTCTGTACTACGCCACGTGCTTAGGCCTCTATCGTTATTAATTGTGCGTCCATCATGATATTTTTTTTTCCGTGTCACAAGGCCGTCCGAGGCAGGCCCGTACTTGCCGTTGCAGGCACAGGCAATCACCCGATACGCCACAAGAGTGGGGGCCGGTTTTGCGCCCATGGGGGCCGATTTTGTTACAGGGCCGTTTTTGCAGCATAGCTGCAAAATCGGCCCTGTAACAAAATCGGCAAAAACGGGCCCCACCAAAGAGCTCGGTCCAACCCCCAACTCCCCTCCTCCCGGGGGAGGAGGTGGGGGGTGGCCGAGCACTTTGCCAGGGCCGGTTTTGGGTCCCAGTCCGGCCCTGGTCCCAGGCCACTATTGTTATTGATCTTCCTTTATTGATCCTAATATTTCCTTCTGTCTTACGGAGCACTCCTACGCAATTTTTTATAAAATGAGCTTCCATGAATTTCTGTATTCTATTTTTCAAGTGTGTCATGTGCTTTACAATTTGTTCTTTTTATTGTATGTTCATGATGGTATTCTTTTCTGCATCACGTTCCCCTCCTACCCCTCAATGATTTTCTATGTACATAGTATAAGGGAGGACCCAGGGGGAGACGTGCGCGAGCCGCTCTCTCCCCTGCGTTGGTTCACGCAAGGGAACTGGCCACAGGTGCAAGGGGCAGTGATTTGCTAGTTGGAGCGGAAGGGAAAAGGGATAAATAGGGGTAGAAAGGGCAGGAAAAGGAATTGTGCCGGTGGAGGCGGGTGGCGAAGGTTGTTTTTGGTCCACCCACCCTCTTGCTCGTTCAGGTCCTTTTTGTTTGTTGTTTTATTGTGTTTTGGGTACTGCCAAAGCTGTTAATTCCTGGTTGCCACGCTAAGACAGGTCTAGGTGCAATTTTAGTTGGTATGCACTTTTTCTGGGCGGTGGGCAGCCTAGACCGGCTTGGTCCATCCTCAAAGGGCAGTTAAAGGAAAGGAGGTGGGTATTACCAAGAGTCAAATGCTCCTGAGTTTGTTTGGGTTAACTTGGTGGGGGTTTCATCTTCCACAAGGATGCTTAGATGAGTTGAAGGAATTTTTGGTTTATTAAATAATGAATTGCAAGAAGTTTGATTAGAAGTTAATTTGCACCTGTCTTAATAAAGTGGCCTTTCTTGCTAACCAAGAAGTTGTGAACAGAGAGTTATTGCGCAAATCTTTCTTTCTATCCATCACGTGGCCCTCCCAGCTCTGCTTTGCTTTATTTTTCTGGAATATCTGCTTTCTGGTTCATCGTATTTGCTCCCTCCTAATTCTCCCATTAGTTTTAATATTTATTACTGCATCACGTGACACTCCCAAGCCTGTATTCATTTTCGAATACTTGTAAGTCCAAACGAATGTAATTGGCAGTCACAGCTCATGCAGAACATTAGGCCGGGCAGTGACGTCAGCAGCCATAGCTCGTGGAGGGCGTTACGCCGGGCGGTGACATCAGGCAGAGGAGGGGCAGGGTGGGGGGGTTGTAAAATGTGGGATATGGACGAGGTCAGGAAAGTATCGACAAAAAAAAAAATTGTTGCCCGAGCTGCATCACATTTGGCGATACAGCGCGGGCAACAAAATTATTATTTTTTTTCGGTACTTACCTGACATCGTCCATATCCCGCATTTTACAACCCCCACCCTGCCACTCCTCTGCTTGACTTCACCGCCCGGCGTAACACCCTGCACGAGCCATGGCTGCTTAAATGCAATTGCAATTTAAGGAATTTCAATTTAGAGATTTCTTAATTGCGATTTTTGCATTTGGGATGATGCATCCCAAATGCAAAAATACAGGTCACAAATAGAAAGATTCTGAGAATCTGCCCGTTTGCCACCGTTTTGTTTGCTTGATGCAACTTCTTTAAAATACTTGTAAATACCAAAGAGGGTTTCAAGGATAACATTTATTTTGCAAGCTACCTTTTCAATGGTTAGCATTGCTATTATGATTCCCTAATATACATCTTTTTTACATTTACAGTCTATTGAAAAGTATTGTGGTGTCTGCAACCAAAAAGCTTCAGCAACTTATACAGGAAACTTTATGGTAAGAATCTTTTCTGATTTGCGTACACTTTTTTTGAAATCTGACTATGCACCGGCAAGGATGTGTAATTCCTATAGCCTGATGCACAGCACATATTGTTTGAGGTCAAGGGCAACAAGTTTTCATGTGTATTGTGTCCTTGGCACAAGTAGGCCCAACTCCCAGCAGCACAAACCCTATGGCTGACAGTTAGCAGTACCACATAATGGGTCAGAGAAGGGCACTGGCTGTAGTTAACGTAATATGTTTGCCCATATGTTAATACTGTTCAAACCTGTATTTGTGGTTCATTAATTAAATGCATTTATTACTCGGGCGCGCACTTTAAGTAAATGTTGTAACCTCTGAGTGCACAACTGTCAGTGGCTCCAGTATAGAAAAGTGTGCAGCTCTGAAACACGCCTGACCTACGTATACTTATCAGAAATGTCTACTGCTGCGTTAATATTTCTGTCCATATGTTAAAGACCTTCCAACTTGTACAACATTGATGCAGTCATTATTATTAGTTAGAGTGACTCTTCCAAATAAATGTTGTAAACTCAGACTGCACTACTAACAATTTCATTAGTAAAAAAAGTATACACTCACTTCCAAAGTTTAGCACTATGAGGCTATGTATACTGCTCCCACAATATTCTGTGATTTGACGCAAATAATTGCAGAAGCTTAAAAGCAAGTTTGATAATACTTTGCTTTCAAAATAAAATGTTCATAAAAAAGAGAAAGCAGGAAAAAAACATTTTGCCAAACTACTATAACAATTCTGTTACCATTTTTGTGCAGCATCACTTAATAACGTGTTTATCCATGCTAGTATTTTCCAAAAATATTCATTATGGAAAATGTCTGTAACTACTTTCAATAAGATTATGGGAAACAAAATTCAACAACCATTGGCAAACACAGTAGGTCTGAAATTGATAGTCACCTTTTTACTTTTGTCATTGTGTGACTCGTTTTGGCATTGTGTCTGTAAAACTTAAATGCCATGTAGGCTGCTGCCCCTTCACTATTCGATACAAAGAAAGAGAGAGAGAGACCGGAGAGAGAGCAGAGTGGATGAGAGTGGAGGGAACACAGAGAGAGTGAGAGAGAGAGAGAGAGATATAGAGAGAGATGTAATAAAAGCAAAAGGTCGCGGTTAATGCCAAACCAAATTAGGGGCCCAACTATTCAAGAAAGTCTCAAAAGTGCATCCATCGAATATGTCCTAGCACTAAGTGCAGCTATACAGCTTTTGTGAATTCCCAAAAATGTACACAAGTTGGACAAGAAATAGTAATCCTAGAAAATATTTGTGAACTACATTTTAGCATGAGCAAATTTGCATGTGTAGATTTGCTCATGCGAAAATCTGAATGTTTACAAATTCACTTTTCCTCCAACACCTTTTTTCCCAACTCAGAAAGAAGGTTGATGTCTGCCATTGTTGGGTAAGTCTGTTCAAGGGTAAATATTTCCAACATTCTGCACTATAACAAAAGATTAGAGAAGAGTTCTTAAAAACGCATAAAACATGGAAGTTAGTGGGTTTGCATAGACTCAAAAGGCCATTCTGACCCTGGAACTATGTTTACCATGTATTTACATGTAAACTTTTTATTTCAAAAAGCTATTCACCTTTAAACAATGCAATAATAATTACAACATACTTTTCACTTTCATCTCAACAGGCCCAATGTTTCGAATGCAGCAGATGACCACCTTCAATTTACAAAATCAAATGTAAATCATACTTGTCTTTTTCTGCCTGTATATTTAAAAAATGTATTCATTTTGTTGACTCTAAACACACCTTTTGCATTAGGACTATGGAATAGTGGTATAAAAATATAATTCATTCTATTGTCAGATATCTACCTTGGTGATAGCGGTGATAGTGGAATTAGCCCTTTTTTTTAGACAACAATATTGTGTAGAGGAGCGGTGTTGCTTTTTCACCTTCAAAGAGGAAGATTTAAATTTATATTTCAACAGATAAACAAAAAAAGTACTCCATTTCAAAAAGAAATTTAAGTAGGAATGTTAGACGAAGTCTGCTCGAACTTTAACCCCTTCGAGGCTCAGGACAATCTCAGCTCATCATGCAGTACACTGCTCGTGTGCTCATGACGAGCTGAGCTCGTCATGAACAATGGGATTTCAGAAAGTACAGCATCCTGGACGAATTGCTGCAGCAGTGATGGTGTTAAAAGCATTGTGGAAATCGTAACAGGTGAAAAAAAGTGTGTCTCAACATTACTTTTTAAGATAATTTGGACACAAGACTAGACTGCAGGAGTGTCCAAATATTTATGCACTTTTTATGCTGGACTATATTGCTTCTAAACACCCTTTCAGTGCTTTCTTCCAAACCTTCAAAAAGATTTCATGAATTTACATGCATAGTCTTTCAGGTCTGTATATCTCTAATGTAAATCAATCGTACTTGTTTTCTCTTTTGTAAACTGACATATGTAAACTCATCAGTCACTCCTATTGTAAGCCTTTACAATCCTGAATGCTGAGTGCTGCGTGTTGTGTGAGACCATGCCCATACATAACCAAGCTAACTTTTCTTTAGCTACATAGAAACATGTAGTGTAACCTGTCAAACACGTTGAAATACTACCCTCCCTTTAGTCCTAGAGGTGGATGTATAATTCAACCGTTCTTCATAAAATAGAATTGGATGTCACTAAGTACAAAGTATTTCTCTATTATAGAATCCCTAATGTGTCCCTTAAACATTCAAGTGAAGTCCAAACACATACTAACTGAAACACACCAACCAATAGTAACCTAAAAAATTTGCTTAACAAATCTTTGAAGGTGTGATCAATCCAAAAAATACTCCTTTGGCACATCAAATACAGTACAAAACACAAAAACTACTTGCACCCCAACAACTTTGCTTGAGCTGCAACACAGAGATTGCAGGACAAGCACTTCCTGCTACACCAAGCACATCAACAACTGCAACACCATCTTTAGCAAACAGTCCATAATCGCATATTGATCTTGAGTTTCGTAAACTTAAATTTCTATGCATTTATTGTGATGACTTTTTGTGTTTTGCAAACACTATATCAACATCATCGAAAACAAGAAACAAAGGAAGTTGAAAATGTGCATACTAGCAGCCTTTCTTGCCTGGGTTATCAATTACTCTTGAATTTCATATTCTAATTGAAACTCATGACCCTTTATGGAGACTTTTTATTCTACCTACTACCCCGGCCGAAAGCAGAGGGAAATTTGCACACTTGCTGCCTTTCTTGGCTGGGGTTGTCAATTGTCCTTCTTGTAATACAAATTCAAAGTGCAGGCCCTTTATTGAGCCTTCTTGGTAACTCATGAATGGCAGTGGGTAATTTGCGCACTTTCTGTCGTTCATGTATAAAACAAAAGCTTAAAAGTCTAACAATATTAAAAAACAGCCAGTATAGTCTATGGTTATCAAATCTTCTGTTTGTTATTGTAATTCAAAGTACAGACCCTTTATTGAGCCTTCTTGGTAACTACTACCCGTGAATGACACTAGGTAATTTGCACACTTGCAGCCTTTCTGATTTTTCACATTATTCATCTAACACTCAATCAACAGATCATCTACACGTACACACACCTACTTCCTGCCTTTCTTGGCTGCAGTTATCAATTATCCTTCTTCTAATACAAACTCAAAGTGCAGGCCCCTAATTCAGCCTTCTTGGTAACTATTACTCGACAATGGCAGTGGGTAATTTGCACACTTGGGTCTTTTCTTGCGTCCTTCCTACCGAACAGTGTGTGTACTTTGTGCACTTGCATAACGCCTAAGATGAGATACCCGTTTCTCAGGCTCCCACTGCAGAATCCAACTCACAGTCTGTAATCGACTGGAAAACCAAACACCCCTTTCCTTTACATGGCAGGGGGTTGTTTCCACAACTGCTACATTTCTTCCTTTTCACCTTATTCTGCTTCCACTACCTAAAACACACATATCTCCTAACTTTCTTGCAGCCTTTGCCAAGTATTATTCTAATTCAAAGTAGAGACCCTGAAATGGGCCCGGTGTTGTAATTTTTTAGCCCTACCCCTCACAATGGTAACTTAATGCAATTACATTGCTTCCTTCGATATCGTAGCCATTTCTTATGCTCCCACTAAAAAATTAGATGCCCTATCCATATAATGACTTGGAAATTCAAAGATCCACTTCCCTGACATCGCAGTGCATAGTTTGCGCGTCTGCAGCCTTTCTAATTTTTCACCTTTTTTATCTTTTTTATCTTCCACGCAATCAACAAATCATCTAAACATAACACACACCAACTTGCTACCTTTTTTGGCTGCAGTTATCAATTCTTTTTCAATTTCATATTCTGATTCAAACTCATGGCCCTTTATTCAGCCTTTTTGTTGTAGCTACAACTCCAGTCCAAGGCAGTGGCAAATCTAGACACTTACTGCCTTATTTGACTGGGATTATCAATTATTGTTCAATTTCATATTCTGATCCAAAGTCAAGGTCCTTTATCAAGCTTTTTTCATATAGATACTGCACTGGCAGTGGGTAATTTGCGCACTTTTTGCCGTTCATGTATAAAACAAAAGCTTAAAAGTCTAACAATATTAAAAAAGAGCAAGTATAGTCGATTCTTATCAAATCTTCTGTTTCTTATTGAAATTCAAAGTACAGGCCCTTTATTGAGCCTTCTTGCTAACTACTACCCGTGAATGGCAGTGGTTAATTTGGACACTTTAATTATTCATCTACCACTCAATCAACAAATCATCTATACATATACACACCTACTTGGTGCCTTTCTTGGCTATGGTTATCAATTATTCTTCTATTTCATATCTGTATTCAAAGTGCGGGCCCTTTATCGAGCCTTTTTCATGTAGATACTACACTGCCAGAAGGAAGTGGGAAATTTGCGCACTTACTACATTTCTTCGCATGGACTACCCCGGCTGAAGGCAGTAGGAAATTTGAACTCTTGCTTTCTTTCTTGGCTGGGGTTATCAATTATCCTTCTTGTAATACAAATTCAAAATGCAGGCCCTTTATTGAGCCTTCTTGGTAACTATTACTCGTGAATGGCAGTGGGTAATTTGCGCACTTCCTGCCGTTCATGTATGAAAAACAGCTTAAACAAAAGTCTACCAATATTAAAAAAGAGCCAGTATAGTCTATGGTTATCAAATCTTCTCTTTGTTATTCTAGTTCATAGTGCAGGCCCTTTACTGAGCCTTCTTGCAAACTACTACCCGTGAATAGCAGTGGCTAATTTGCACACTTACAGCCTTTCTTAGTTTTTACATTATTCATATTCCACTCAAGCAGCACATTATCTACACGCACACACACCTACTTGCTGCCTTTCTTGACTATGTTGATCAACTATTCTATTTCATATATTCGTATTCAAACTACAAGCCCTTTATCGAGCCTTTTTGTTGTAACAAGTACCCCAGCCGAAGGCAGTAAAAAATTGCACACCTGCTGCCTTTCTTGGCTGGGGTTATCAATTGTTAGTGAATTTCATTTTCTGATACAAACCTGTGGCCCTTTATTAAGGCTTTTTGTTGTACCTACGACTCCGGCCGAAGGCAGTCAAAATTTACACATTAACTGCCTTTTTTGGCTAGGGGTTATCAATTGTTTGTGAATTTCATATTCTGATACAAACTCGTGCCCTTTAACACTTTTTGTTGTACCCACAACTCCAGCCGAAGGCAGTGAAAATTTGCACACTAACTGCCTTTCTTGGCAAGTGGTTATCAATTATTGTTCAATTTCATTTTCTGATCCAAAGTCAAGGACCTTTATCAAATCTTTTTATTGTAGCTAATACCCCAGCCGAACAAAGTAGGACATTTTCACACTTGCTGCTTTTCTTCATTGGGGTTGTCAATTTTTTTAAAAGTACCTACAAGCTTAGCAACAATATTTTCTTTTGGAAACAATTTTCAAACTAATCGTCTCTGTAAAACATATTTGACATGTTCAGTCATTTCTCCAATTCTTATTTCTAGTAGAATAGTTCCATATTCAGCATCATTTCCTTATTGCATATTTGTAATAACTTCCTTATATTAAATATATACCTAAATGTTAACATTACCAATGCTACATTACATCATTTACTTATACTACCTATGGAGCATAACAACAAATTACAATACCACAAGATATCTGGAGAAGCTTGTAGTGAAGACTCTTGAAGAAAATGAAACTTCTCATTATTGATAACATAAGCATGGTATCAAACTTAATGCTTGCCTTTGAGCATTTAAGAATGCTGCAAACTCTTAAAACAGAGTATGACATATTAGTCTCAATTTATTTAAGGGACAGACAAGTGTACTTTGTCCTCAGATTCTGTTACCTGTACAAAATAACATTCATCAATGTTTGTGTCGAGTGGCACCTTCAATATGCATTGCAGACATCAGAGTTCACAACTTCACTTCAGCTTTCCTTCTACATTGAGGACAGCATTGTATTCTTGCTTCCTTTCCTTCAGGCAGAAACAATTATACTGTATCCTGAGATTCTATTATCTGTGATGACATGGCATGCATCAACCTTTGTGTCAACAACTGCCTTCAATCTACACTGCGGACAGAAGGATTCACAACTTCAACTCAGCTTTAGAACTAAAAGTATCTTCAATATCTGTCCTCACAACAACCTTCAATATATTCTGCGGTCAGTAAAAATAAAAACTTCATACCAAGACCTCCACTACTACAGAAAACGTTGAATTCAGCCTAGCTTTATTTAAGGTAGAGACTAATGGATTTTCTGCCTTCCGATTTTGTAAAAGAATGTCACAAATAGTATTCATCTATAACTGCTCACAAGAGCTTTCAATCTACACTACAAACAGCTCAGTTCACAACTTAAATTCAGCTTCCCTTCTACATTAAAGATACCATTGTATTGAGCTTTACTTTCCTGAAGACAGACACAATTATACTGCATCCACAGATACTGTTAACTTTCACAACTTGCATTGACTGATCTTTCTGTCAACAACTACCTTCAATCTACTTTGCGGACAGCTGGGTTCACAACGTCAATTCAGCTTTCCTTCTACATTGAGAACAGCATTGTATTCTTGCTTGCTTTCCTTAAGACAGAGACAATTATACTGTGTCCTTAGATTCTGTTATCTGTGACTAAATAGCATTCTTCAATCTTTGTCTTAACAACTGCCTTCAAACTACACTGTGTACAGCCGGGTTCACAACTTCAATTCAGCTTTCCATCTACATTAAAAACACCATTGTATTCAGCTTTACTTTCCTTAAGACTGACACAATTATACTGCGTCCACAGATACTGTTAACTTTCAGAACTTGCCTTGACAGATCTTTCTGTCAACAACTACCTTCAATCTACACTTGGACAGCTGGTTTCACAACTTCAATTCAGCTTTCCTTCTACATTAAGGACAGCATTCTATTCAGCCTTGCTTTCCTTAAGGCAGAGACGATTATACTGTGTCCTCAGATTAAGCAAACAGTGACAAAATAGCTTTCATCAATTTTTGTGTCAACAACTGCCTTCAATCTACACTGTAGACAGCTGGGGTCACAACTTGAATTCAGCTTTCCTTCTACATGAGGGACACCATTGTATTGAGCTTTACTTTCCTTAAGACAGACACAATTATACTGAGTCCACAGATACTGTTAACTTTCAGAACTTGCCTAGACAGATCTTTCTGTCAACAACTACCTTCAATCTACACTTGGACAGCTGGTTTCACAACTTCAATTCAGCTTTCCTTCTACATTAAGGACAGCATTCTATTCAGCCTTGCTTTCCTTAAGGCAGAGACGATTATACTGTGTCCTCAGATTAAGCAAACAGTGACAAAATAGCTTTCATCAATTTTTGTGTCAACAACTGCCTTCAATCTACACTGTAGACAGCTGGGGTCACAACTTGAATTCAGCTTTCCTTCTACATGAGGGACACCATTGTATTGAGCTTTACTTTCCTTAAGACAGACACAATTATACTGAGTCCACAGATACTGTTAACTTTCAGAACTTGCCTAGACAGATCTTTCTGTCAACAACTACCTTCAATCTACACTGTGGAAATCTAGTTTCACAACTTCAATTCAGCTTTCCTTCAACATAAAGGACAGCATTGTATTCAGCCTTGCTTTCCTTAAGGCAGAGACAATTATACTGTGTGCTCAGGTTATGCAAACAGTGACAAAATATCTTTTAACAATCTTTGTGTCAACAACTGCCTTCAATCTACACTTCAGACAGCTGGGTTCACAACTTGAATTCAGCTTTCCTTCTACATTAAGGACACCATTGTATTGAGCTTTACTTTCCTTAAGACAGACACAATTATACTGCGTCCACAGATACTGTTATCTTGTACAACTTGCATTGACAGATCTTTCTGTCAACAACTACATTCAATCTACACTGCGGACAGCTGGGTTCACAACTTCAATTCAGCTTTCCTTCTACATTAAGGACAGCATTGTATTCAGCCTTGCATTTCTTAAGGCAGAGACAATTATACTGTGTCCTCAGCTTATGAGGTTATGCAAAATGACAAAATAGCTTTCATCGATCTTTGTGTCAACAACTGCCTTCAATCTACACTGCAGACAGCTGGGTTCACAACTTGAATTCAGCTTTCCTTCTACATTAAGGACATCATTGTATTGAGCTTTACTTTCCTTAAGACAGACACAAGTATACTGTGTCCACAGATAATGTAAACCTGTACAACTTGTCTTGAAAGATCTTTCTGTCAATACCTACCTTCAATCTTCACAGCGGACAGCTGGGTTCATAACTTGAATTCAGCTTTCCTTCTACATTGAGGACAGCATATTATTCTTCCTTGCTTTCCTTAAGGCAGAGACAATTATACTGTGTCCTGAGATTCTGTTATATGTGACTAAATAGCATTCTTCGATCATTGTCTCAACAACTGCCTTCAATCTACACTGCGGGCAGCCGGGTTCACAACTTCAATTCAGCTTTTCTTCTACATTAAAGACACCATTGTATTGAGCTTTACTTTCCTTAAGACAGACACAATTATACTGCCTCCACAGATACTCTTAACTTGGACAACTTGCATTCACAGATCTTTCTGTCAACAACTACCTTCAATCTACACTCCAGACAGGTGGGTTCACAACTTCAAATCAGCTTTCCTTCTACATAAAGGAAAACATTGCATTCGGCCTTCCTTTCCTTAAGGCAGAGACAATTATACTGTGTCCTCACATTCTGTTAACTGTACAAAATAGCATTCATTGATCTTTGTGTGACCAACTGCCTTCAATCTACACTGCGGACAGCTGCATTCAGACTTTCAATGTAGCTTTCCTTCTACATTAAGAACAGCATTACATTCAACATTGTTTTCCTTAACGCAGATACAATTCTACTCTGTCCAAAGATTCTATTAACTGTACAAAATACCATTCATCTATGTTTCTATCAATTAGTACATTTGATCTACATTACAGACAGCAGGGTTCACAACTTCAAATCTCTTTTCCATGTAAATTTCTCTTCACTATGTGTGCTGAGAACTGCCTTAAATCAATTCTGCGCTCAGTAGAGTTCACAACTAGATACCAAGAGCGCCAGCACTACAGAAAACACTCAATACAATCTTGATTTACTTAAAACACTGACCATTGCACAATATCCTCACATTTTCATAAACTTTGAACACTAGGAAATTCAAACTCATTCATGTAATGCAGACAAAATTCTACTATATGTGTTTCACATTTTGTTTAAATAAGTGACAAAAACATTCATTATGTCTGTTAACAACTGCCTTCAATCCACACTGCACAGGGAACACACAAGCTCACCGCCAAAGATACTACTTACTCAGCGCACCATAAATAATCACAAACAAGAGTGAACACTTTTATGTCACAGTGAGACACACTGTCCCTTTTAAATAGAATTGATGCAGAATTCAATCAACAAAAGACATTACTTCAATTACTGTACCTCACCCCGACCACACTTCATCACAGGGTACATTCAAGCTCAGCGCCAAAGATATTACTAACTCAGGGCACCATAAATCATCACCATGTCACCATATTGAATGATATGACTTATTTAGAAAAAAATACATCATACTGTTTGAAAACATACTTCAACTTACTTCGGTGAATATTTTTTAGAAAACTGGATTTTAAAGATTTTCCTACCAATCCGTGCTGCTTGCACAACACATCACACACTCCACAGAACTTTGTTGCTTTAGATGCACACTAGCTTCCTTTCTTCACTGGGATTATCAATTATTCCTCAATTTCATATTCTGATTCAAAGTCAAGGCCCTTATTAAACATTTTTGCTGTAGAAGTTTCCACATTTGCAGCCTTTCTTCAATAGAGTTATCTATTATTCTTCTTGAAATTGAAATTCAAATTACAGGTCCTTCATTGACCGTTCTTGTTAACTACTACTCAAGAATAGCAGTGGCTAATTTGCACACTTGCGTCCTTTCTTGCATCCTTTCTACCGCACAGTATGTGTACTTTCTGCACTAGCTTGCCTCCTTATATATGGTACCCATTTCTCAGGCTCCCACTGCTGAATCCAACACCCCTTCGGTGTAATGGACTGGAAAACTAAAACACCCACTTCACTTACAAGGAAATGGTTAGCTTGCACATCTTCAGCAATTCTTATTTCTAACCTTATTCAACTTCCTCTCAATCAACATACCGTCAACACATACACAAACCTACTTGTTGCCTTTCTTTGCTGTGGTTATCAACTATTCTACAATTTCATAATCTGATTCAAACTCGAGGCCCTTTATCGAGCCTTTATTACTCGTGAATGGCAGTGGATAATTTGCGCACTTCCTGACGTTCATGTATAAACAAAAGCTTAAAAGTCTAACGATATTAAAAAAGAGCCAGTATAGTCTATGCTTATCAAATCTTCTGTTTCTTATTGAAATTCAAACTACAGGCCCTTTATTGAGCCTCATTCTCAGGAGATTTTGGATAATACTTTGAGTATAATTGAAGAACTAATCGTATCTGTCACAGGCAATGAGAGTGAAGAAGGAGAAATTAGTGCTGCAGACATGAATTGTGATTTTGAAGACGAAAGCTTTGATGGAGATTTTCTGAAAGTTTTAAATTATGTTTACATTTTAGTACAAATTAAATCAGAAACTGCTGACAAGGAAATTGATCTGAATGACATATCCGATGAAGTTGCATTGGAATGTCTCTTAAATTATGAGTTAATAATAGAATAAATGTATTATTGAAAAATATTAAAGCTTTGAGCACTATCTACTAATGTATTTATTGTACTAAAAGTGAACACTTGCTGCTTTCTTGACTGGGATTATCAATTATCATTCAATTTCATATTCTAATTCAAAGTCAAGGCCCTTTATTAAATAAACCTTTTTGTTGTAGAAGTGTCCACATTTGCAGCCTTTCTACACTAGAGTTATCAATATTCTTCTTGAAATTGAAATTCAAACTACATGCCCTTCATTGAAGCTTTCTTGTTAACTACTACCCATGAATAGCAGTGGCTAATTTGCACACTTGCGTCCTTTCTTGCGCCCTTTCTACCGCACAGTGTGTGTACTTTCTGCACTAGCTTGCCCCCTTATATATGGTACCCATTTCTCAGGCTCCCACTGCTGAATCCAATACCTTGTTGGTGTAATGGACTGGAAAACTAAAACACCCACTTCCCTTACAAGGAAATGGTTAGCTTGCACATCTTTAGCAATTCTTATTTTTCACCTTATTCTCCACTCAATCAACATATCGTCAACACATACACAAACTTACTTGCTGCCTTTCTTCGCTGTGGTTATCAACTATTCTTCAATTTCATAATCTGATTCAAACTAGAGGCCCTTTATGGAGCCTTTTTTGATGTACCTACTACCCCGGCCAAAAGCAATGGGAAATTTGCACACTTGCTGCCTTTCTTGGCTGGGGTTGTCAATTGTCCTTCTTGTAATACAAATTCAAAGTGCAGGCCCTTTATCGAGCCTTCTTGGTAACTATTACTCGTGAATGGCAGTGGGTAATTTGCGCACTTCGTGACGTTCATGTATAAACAAAAGCTTAAAAGTCTAACAATATTGAAAAAGTGCCAGTATAGCCTATGCTTATCAAATCTTCTGTTTCTTATTGAAATTCAAACTACAGGGCCTTTATTGAGCCTCATTTTCAGGAGATTTTGGAAATTACTTTGAGTATAATTGAAGAACCAATCATATCTGTCACAGGCAATGAGAGTGAAGAAGGAGAAATTAGTGCTGCAGAAATGAATTGTGATTTTGAAGTCGAAAGCTTTGATGGAGATTTTCTGAAAGTTTTAAATTATGTTTACATTTTAGTACAAATTAAATCAGAAACTGCTGACGAGGGAATTGATCTGAATGACATATCTGATGAAGTTGCATTGGAATGTCTCTTAAATTATGAGGTATTAATAGAGTAAATGTAATATTGAAAAATAATCAAGCTTTGAGCACTATCTACTTATGTATTTATTGTGCTAAAAATGAACACTTGCTGCCTTTCGTGACTGGGATTATCAATTATTATTTAATTTCATATTCTGATTCAAAGTATGGCCTTTATTAAAACTTTTTGTTGTAGAAGTTTCCACATTTGCAGCCTTTCTACACTAGAGTTATCAATTATTGTTCTTGAAATTCAAATTCAAACTACAGGACCTTCATTGACCCTTTCTTGTTAACTACTACCCATGAATAGCAGTGGGTAATTTGCACACTTGCATTTTTTCTGGCGTCCTTTCTACCGCACAGTGTGTGTACTTTCTGCACTAGCTTGCCTCCTTATATATGGTACCCATTTCTCGGGCTCCCACTGCAGAATCCAACACCCCGTCGGTGTATTGGACTGAAAAACTAAAACACCCACTTCCCTTCCCAGGAAATGGATAGCTTGCACATCTTCAGCAATTCCTATTTTTCACTTTACTTATCTTCCACTCAATCAACATATCATCCACACATACACAAACCTACTTCATGCCTTTCTTCACTGTGGTTATCAGCTATTCTTCAATTTCATATTCTGATTCAAACTCGAGGCCCTTTATCAAACCTTTTTGATGTAGCTACTACCCCACCCAAACACAGTTAAAAATGTGCACACTTGCTACCTTACTTGGCTAAGGTTATCAATTATTCTTGCATTTCATGAACTTGATTTATATCAGTTATAGGTTTAGTACAATAACAAAATTCGTCTTACAAGTCCAAAAAAACACTGAATTACAGTCTGCACTACAAACAACACAGGTCGCAATTTGAACTATTATGTCCCTGAAACATACATATTTTGACAATGCATTCCATACATGTTCTATCTTTCATTTTAATCGTGATTACAGATGATACAGTCCACCATTAAATGTACACTGCAGACAGCCGTATTCACAACTTCAATTCAGCTTTCCTTGTACATTAAGTACACCATTAGATCTACCCTTGCTTTCTTAACGTAGAGACAATTGTACTCTGTCCTCAGATTCTGTCATCAGTACAAAATAGCATTTGTTAATATTTGTATCAATTAATACTTTCGATCTACATTACACACAGCGGAGTTCACAACTTTAATTAATCTTTCAATCAATTCTCCGCTCAGTACAGTTCACAACTAGACACCAAGAGCGCCAGCACTACAGAAAACATTCAATACAATCTTGATTTACTTAAAACACAGACAATTGGGGTAGAAAATTTACAGTGTGAACATTTAGTTATTCTTGTCAACAGCATTCCTACTTAGAGTAAGAAAATATGGCAAAAACTTAGCAGATATTAGAAAAGTGAAAAAGGCAACAATCTGTTCTATCTGCTATAAAAAACGTATATCACAAAAATGTGTATGTGAAAAAAAAAAACAGTAGAAGATACTGACTTCCTATCTGGACAAATTGAAAAACTGCATGTTTCCATAACTGAAGAAATCTACGAACACTACAGTATTCATCCACTTCATTCTAAAGAAGTGATGGGGAATACTATAGAGTTATTACAAATGAAACAAGCAAAGGGAAGTCCAGTTACTGTATGTGAAAAAAGCTTGATAGAACGTTCTTTCCATGAGTTCCTTCACACACGAAAAAGAGGATAATATGATGACCAACCTGTGCTCAACAATGTATTCCATATTTGTTCCATCTTTTGTTTGAGAGTGATTTGTCTGGACTTCTTATGCACAAAGCAATGTATTGAAAACACGTGTACATCTGCAAAATGTTTCAGAAAACAAATTTATGCATAAAGTACAGCAGAAAGATAATATTTTGGAATCTCACCTCATTAATCACATGGCATGTCAGCGTTGTAGTAATGAGCACTGGTACCGTCGTCATGGACAACTAAAATGTATGATAAGGAACTTGGAAACTCCTACATAGTTCCTTACGCTAAGCTCTGCTGACTATGCTTGGGATGATTTACTTCAATTTCTTGATTACACAAATTCATATGATCATACTCGATCTCAGCTAATACTTCCACAAAATCAGCATCTAAAGTTTAGTTTAGAAAATCACATCTGATATCTACAGCATTTATATCTTCCTCTTCATTTGACGTAAATAATTAATTTACTCTCTTAATTTCTATGCAGGTAAGTACTTAATCAATAACAACTCAATCGGAATGAAAAAAGACAGAGTCCGTGGTGTTAGAGTTTCTAATGGTTTTATTCCTCATAAAGGAATGGTCTGATCAGGATATCATGTTCTGACCACCACAGGGATGTCAGAAGGGATAGAGCGCTCCCGTTTATTGACAATACATAGCTTATATACTTGATTTATACCATAAGAATCAATGTAAGAGGCGTAACAGCTGAGAGAAGACAAGATAACAGTATACACGTGTTACTAGTACGTAATCAAGAGGTGTAAACTAGGCGTGAATCAGAGGTGTGTGCTAGAAACGTCACTGATAGGTGACGCAAGTGGGTGGCACCAAGGGGTGGTGCTAACAGAATTGTTGCAATGTCAGCAGAAATCGGAAGTTTGGATGCGCGCGCAGCTGCATGACGTGTGATTGACGGGGTGCAGGGGACTTGACATTTACACTGACGGAAAGAGACAGAAGTCTGGCATGTCAGATCAACTTGTACTTCTATCATATCTGATATCTGATGTTTAGGAACTATACTATCTGGGCGGAAAGGTCTCTAGGGCAGAAGCTATTCTATGCTAACTGTGGATGCGTGTATAAGCGCCTAAGTGTCTGCATGAGAAGCGTGGGGGCACGGGGCCTTCCATGGAAGCATGGTAACAGAGGCTATGAATTACTTGAATTGAGACAGGTCGGCCCTTTGGCTCTGCAGCTGGGGAGGATGTTTACAGGATCTAGTAGGCAGGAATGTATTCTCGGGGAGCGGAATAGATAACTCGAAGGTTATAGTCAGTCTTGGCAGAAAGCAGGCTTGAGCTGAGCGCGAGGGGCCGCGCTGAAAGTAAGTCAGAGTTCACGGGTACAGAGGTAGCCTGGGCAGAGGCTGCCAGAGTCAGGAGCCACAAAAGAGGCTCGATGGCAGAAATTCAGGGCCTACTCTGCTAGAGCAGGAAAACATGAAAAGTGTACTACAAAGAGACGGTGGCATAGCATACTTAGGAACGGACTACATAATCCATTCAGGGTGGATCTGAAAGAGGACAAGTTAACGTTGGACGTAAATGTATTTGCGTCTTCATAGCTGGCACAGGAGGGAAGTTACATGCACTTTAAGCTGGTACACAGAGTCGGTGGGGTACGCGTTAGGGAACATAACATGACCTAAAATTTAATTTTCCTCATTCCCTCCTTGTTCCCTACGGACCCTTCATGAAATATCGATCCTCATGAATCGATCAGTCTGTTCTTGTAACATCATTTGTTCTTCTTTCTTTCGGTTACGTTTTGAGAGAAAACCGGAGTGTTCAATACAAGAGGTGGCACACAGTCCACAAATCGCTGGCCCACACTGTAGGCACAGGCAGCAACTGAATACTAGGACTAGGCCAATGCCTAGGAAGGATAGGATCTTCCATCCCCAAGCTGTTAACGTTGTCCAGAACCAACCGGACCAAGTCCAGGTGCCTGGATTCTGATGTGTCTGATTTGCGATGTTATGAAGACGGGTGATAGCTTGATATACAGATGGTGCGTTTTGTGGAATGAAAACACAGCAACTTGACCCGATGACCTTACAGGCTCCACCTCTATCTGCCAAGATGACGTCAATTACAAGACGATTCTGAAGGACAACAACCCGCATAGCGGACTGCTCTTCTGTTAGGTTACCTAAGGCGGAGGCAGTTTCATTTACTACTGCTTCAAGTGTTCTAGTTAATCTGCGTATTAATTTACTATTCTGGACAGGTCCTAGAAAGAAAAAGAATCCTTTATTAAAATCGGTGTACTGTTCCCATGCCGTTTCTGTGTAGTCGACAAGTGGGACATCTCTTCTGGGTCTATTCTTTACTAGATTGGTATTTCTATGATAATCAGGAGGAGCTAGAAAAACAGGTGGCAGAAGGAATGCAATGTAACAGGTACCATCCCAATCTGGAGGTAGACGAATGTATGCGGTATGACCACAAACAAAGTAAGAATGACTGATAGCTTTGAAAGACGATTTTCCATGATCACTGAATTCGACCACAGTAGTGCATTTACTATGACCTAAGTGTACTGAACCTTTCTTCTTGATACATAATTCACCAGTGACTGGCAGTACTGACATGATGGGTAGAACTGGTGTGGCTTCGGACTCGACAGTGAGAATCATAAGGCTAAGTGTATAATTACCTAATCCATATACTTCATTTTCTAGATCAGTTCCTATTCTGGTGGGGAGTCCCTCCTTATCTGGGTAACAGACGTCGAGCAGGACCAAGTTCAGGTTTCCCCAAACCCAACCCCCATCGAAAACAGCAATATCAGGGTCTAAAGAATTAATTATTTTAAACCATGCTCCACAGGAGCCATTGTGAGTGAACGGGTACGGAAAGAGAGGCAGAGCTCCCTTGTAATTCTGATAGGGAGGGAGTCGGCCACATATCCAGCAATTTGTAGCATTGTTAGTTTGATGAGAATGATGTAGCATACTAATGAATGTATTGTTGCGCAGCGCAAGTCTGTAGGAAAGCTCGTGAGGAGGTAACTCACTAAAAGTGTGTTCAGCAGATACATTATAGGCAGAATGTTCATGCTTGAAAATAGGGTAATAGATAGGCAATAGGATGCTAGTAATGATAATTAAAACACTGATAATAAACATGATTATGAGTGTCACTATGCAGTGACTACGAAGTGATTTGCAGTATGTACGTTTCTTTGCTTCTCTCTCTCTCTCTCTATCTCGATCTAGGGGATACATGTCAGAAACTATTTAACCGATTCACCTAGGGGAGGACTTAAACAATTAAACTGTCTGACTTGCTAGATCGTAATTTCATGCGATATTGTTCTTGAGGAGTCTTTTCTTGTTCAGATTCTGTAAAGTCTTTCTGTTTGACACAGTCTTTGGTGGGGGTGGACGAGTCTTGCTCAGGTTTCAGTCCAGGAAATTTTTTTATATGACTCGTATGAACCCACCCCTTTCTTCCTTCCAGTTTCACTGCGGTCCTTGTTGTTAGAAGTACGGTCTTCGGGGACTTCCAGCGGGGCTCCAGCGGACTTTTCCTGTCAAAATTTCGGACGAGTACAGTATCACCAGGACGGACGTCGTGTGGCTTTACATCAGTGTTGTCAGGGAAGGCTGCGGCAACCTGTGAACGACATGATTGGAGTGCAGACATCAAGGAGGCAAGGTAATCTGTCAACATGTTAGAATCAACATCAGTAATCTTTTTTGGAATGGGCGTCCCCCACATATTCGGTGGTCTTCCAAAGACCACCTCGTACGGAGATAGCCCTGATCTCGAATGGGCGACCATTCTCATGTAGAATAGTGCCACTGGCAGGGCGACTATCCAGTCGACCCCTTTCTCCTGACATATTTTGGCAAGGCGGATCTTTAGTGTCTGGTTATGCCTTTCAACAAGGCCTGCGGCTTCTGGATGTCGGACACAATGGAACTTCCACTGGTATCCCAGTAATAAGGAAACTTCCTTCATTAATGCAGACGAGAATGGCTGACCGTTATCTGAGTACACGACACGAGGCAGGCCGTATCGTGGGAAGAATTCACGAACCAACTGCTTGGCAGTGGTCGGAGCAGTGTAATCTGGGACTGGGTATGCTTCGGTCCAGCGGGACAGAGCACAGACAACTACGAGAACATATTTAAATCCTCGACAACGGTCCATCTGGATATAATCCATCTGGAGGACTTCAAAAGGGTGATCGGGAGGATGAAATCCACCTTGCTCTACAGGGACGCTTTTACCTGGATTGAACTGACAACAGATCATGCAAGTACGCACTTTCTGTTTTGCGGCTGCTCGTAAGTGTTTATTGTTCCAGATATTTTGTAAACTGTCTAGCATTGCTTTCTCTCCTAGATGTGCAGGACTATGTGCTGTATTTATCATAACTTGAACCATAGAGTCAGGGAGAAACCATGTAGATTTTCCCTTCGTCATCCAACCTTGATCTGTCTGGATCCCTCCTAGTTCGATCCATTTCTTTATTTCTTCTGGAGTAGCATGTGTCTGAATGTCAATAACATTTAGTGTGGGATCCCTGACTGTCATACAGTTTGTCGGATCTGTTGTCTTTGTCGTATCATTTGTCTGAGTGTGAGTCAGTGCTGTATGTTTTGCTGTCTGGTCCGCCAGGTCGTTACCCTGGGAAACAGAATCTGTGACTTTAGTATGTGCTTTACACTTCATGACGGATATGGCTGAAGGCAGATGTATTGCTTCTAACAGTGCTTGAATGAGAGGACCATGTTGGATTTTGGCACCATGAGAGGTCAGAAAACCTCGTTCTTGCCACAGCATGCCGAAGTCGTGTACGACTCCGAACGCATAACGGGAATCTGTGTATATGTTGACATTTCTGTTCTTGGCTAGAATACAGGCTCGGGTCAGAGCGATGAGCTCTGCTGCTTGAGCAGACAGTGTATCAATACGATGTGTTTCTTTAACTTCAGTTTCAGTGGTCACTGCATATGCGGTCACTAACTCTCCTATACTTGTTCTCATGCATGAACCGTCCACATAAAGTGTCAGGTCTGGGTTTGTCAATGGAACATCAGTTAAATCTCGTCGGGGCTTTGTTACTGCATTAATGATCTCTATGCAATCATGCGGGGCTGGGTCTGTCATAACTGTGGGTAACAGTGTTGCTGGGTTCAGGATACTGCAGCGTCTGATTTCTATGTGCGGCTGGAATAATGTCAACTCGTAACCTGTCAGTCGTGCTATAGTCAAGTGTTGAGTCTGGGTTCTGTTTAACAGAACCTCTACAGAATGTGGGACTTGTACTGTTAACTGGTGACCTAGAACAATTGAATCGCTCTGTCTGATTGCTAACGCTGTTGCCGCTACTGACTTTAAGCACGCAGGGAGTGCCTGGGCTACTGAATCCAATGTACTCGAAAAATAAGCGCAAGGCTTATGTGAACCTGCTTGATCTTGGGTGAGGACAGACAATGCTGTACCGTCACGTTCTGTAACAAAAAGTGTAAACGGTTTGCTGTAACATGGTGTCGCTAAAACTGGTGCCTGGCATAATGCTTTCTTTAATTCCTCAAAGGCTTGTGTGTGTTCCTGAGTCCAAGGAAGGGCAGGCGAAGTTGCTACCTCCTGCGTCGTTAACTGGATGAGTGGTTTAGCTAGAAATGCATATTGAGGAATCCATTGTCTGCAGTACGAGGTGAGGCCTATGAAGGCCCGCACTTCCTTTTGTGTCTGTGGTCGTGGCATATTTACAATTAACTGAATGCGATCGGGAGTGAGCTGTCTCCCCACTTTGGACAGCAAGTGACCCAAGTACACAACTTGCTGAACACAGAATTGTAGCTTCGAAGGAGACACCTTGTGTCCCTTGTCGGCCAGGAAATGCAAAACTGTCAATGATGCTTGTTCACATTCGGGCTCACTTCGTGCGGTGATCAGTAGATCATCGACGTATTGCAGTAAAGCTGTGTTAACTGGCATTTGAATACAATCTAGTTGTCTTTTCAGTGCTTGACTATAGATGCTGGGGCTTTCTGTAAATCCCTGAGGTGCGCGGGAAAATTTGAAACTTCGTCCATTTAAACTGAATCCGAAGAGATATTGGCTCTCCGGATCAATAGGTACACTGAAGAAAGCGTTCTTGAGATCAATTACAGTAAAGAACGTTGCTTCTGAATCAATAGCAGTCAATAGGGAAGAGATATCGGGGACCACAGGATACTGTGGTACAATGCATTTGTTCAGCTCTCGAAGATCAATCACCAGCCGATATACTGGCGGTGCATTGCGGTCTGTACGTTTAAGAATTGGAATGATGGGTGAATTACAGATATTGGAGTTGGTCTCTACGACCACTCCCTGGGCAATAAGTTCTTCAATGATTTTCAGTAAAGCCACTACAGCATCGGGTGGTAACTTGTATTGTCTGATTCTGGGTAGGACAACTCCTGTCTTGAGTGTAACACGATATGGAGTGATATGCATACAACCTACATCAGCTGGGCCTTTTGCCCATAAGTGATCTGGTACATTTTTCAATCTGACATCAAAATCACGTAAAACATAATGACCCTTGAAATCCCGTAGAAAGAGTCTGACTCCCTCCGGGGAACAGCATATTATAGCTCCTAGAGCCTTCAGTGTTTTAATTCCTAACAGATTTTCTGGACATGATTTCGTAAGTAACAAATCTGTAACTCGGGATAATGGACCTACAGCTAATGGTACTGGTTCCGATACTTCATTTACAATAGGCTGTCCTGAAAAACCAAGGGATACATTCTGTGAGCCTGAGAGGGGTGCCCCTGGGACTTCATTGTGACTTATTGTAGTGCGACTTGCCCCTGTGTCTATTAAAAACTTTCGGTCTTTTCCCAATACGTGACTGTGTACATAAGGACCTTCTTGATCTACGGGAATTTCAATAAGAGGCAAACCACCTTCCCTCTCTAGGCTGTTTCATGTATAACGGGGATAATCTGGATATGCAGACTGGGCATATTGGTACATCTGTTGTGAAACCTGCTGGGTCGCGGCAATGGGCTGTGGCTGCGGTACTGCTACTGTCTGTGCTGTGTGTGATGGAGCATGCATAGGCTGTGTATTCTGCATTGGCTGTACATTTTGTGAGGTCTGTTGCTGAACCTGATCGTGTCTAGGCGGATGCGGTCTTTCTTTAGTTTTACCTGTCGCGATGTTGTGTTTCAGGACTGGACATTCATGTACGTAATGACCTGGCTGCTTGCAGTAATTACATGTCCCTTTAACAGGAGCTGTATTGTGATTGGTGTGGGCCCCACCTTTTCTCTGACCGTCGGATGGGACCGTCTGAGCTACTAACATTTTCATTTTCGTGTCTTTCATACGTTTCTGTTCCTGATCTTGTTCTTCCCTAATTCTGTTCTGGTGATATTGTAACATTTGTAACATCTGGGATGGCGTATTTGCCTGCCAAGTACTTTCAACTTTGTATACTCTATTTTTAACTAATGGTAGGGAATTCTCTACTAATTTTGATACAAAAAGGTGTGGGTATGACTCGCTACTAGGTTGCAGGCCACTATTTATAATAAAACATTTCTCGAATCTGGAATAGAAGTCACTAGTATCTTCATCTTGTTTCTGTTTACAGGACGAGATTGCGTCCCAATCTTCCTTTCTAGTTGTTAATAATCTTGGCAAGAACTGTACTATCAAACCTGGTAATGCTTTAGTCTTATCCCCAAGGCCTAACCCTGGGATTCGTTTGCTTTCTTCGTCTTCTATTTCTGCCCATGCTATCTTAGACTCTCCCACCTCCCAATCCTTTTCCTTTAATTTCTCGTAAATGCCCGTGGGCAACAGTACTTTTAACATTTTCATAATATCATCATACGTGTAATCCCCCATCAGTAACATGTCTTTGAGCTCTCTGTGAAAACCTGCAGGGTCTTTATCATGACACGGGACTAGTTTCTTCATTTCTAACAGTTCTAGCTTAGTCAGTGGTGTGTGTACATACACACGTTTCAGGACGTTATCCGTACCCATAACTGGGTGTACTTCTCGTAAAGGATTCTGACTTTCAATACCACTACCGCATTGCATGTGGTACGTTTTTCTTTCAGGAGGCGGGGCGGGAACATATTCAGAGCTTATAAAGGTGTTATATTTATGTCGTTGTTCTAGAATTATTTGTATTAACTTGGTACTGAAACCTCTCCATCTATCCATGAGTAGTGCTTCTAATGTTTCGTGTAAGGGACCTGGATCAGAATGATGGTTTCTGAACTTGATGAGGAGGTGCTGAATCATGTATACACCCGCTATTTTCTGCTCTTCTGGGGAAAGGTTCAAGAATGTCTGCACTAACGTATCATCATTATATATGTCTGGGTTTTCGGCCCATAACACGGCTGACCGGGCTAGTTCCTGTTCATCCATAGAATTGAGTACATGGTACCCTATTCGGTCTCGAAGCCTTTTATCAGTTTCCTGGAACTGATGTTCGGAAGAATTCGGTTTTGTTAGAGCAGAGAAAAGAACTCTCTTGCTTTCCGGACGGATACCTTTCCTAAGGTAATTTCCCTTACCTACGTACGCTATAGTATCTGTAGACCTTCCTGGTGCTGTAAGTTCTTCTTCCTCCTCGGAGGAGGCTTTATCATTCCCTTCCTGGTGTGCAATTAATACTGCCTTTCTAATTTTCTGGGACATACTGGCTATGCAAGCCCCCTTGTCATGTTTCCCATCGGCTATATTTTGACCCCACTTGTTTAATGCGTCTAATTCACTTTGATCTGTCTCGGGCCTGTCTCGTTCTCTTATTACACAATTTATGAAAAATCGTAATATCTGTGCTTGAATGTCAACTTTCTGTTTATGCATGGCATCTTTGACACTGTCAGGGTCTTTCCCTGTCTGTATAAACTCATATAGTCTGTCGAGGCGTTCCTTCATTCCTACATAGCATCAGTGGCAGATCTTAACCGTAGGGATGCCAATATCATTAGATCGTTTCTTCCGGGTACTGGATCATATCTGCAAACTGACATCTTTTCTTTGAATGCGTCAAGACGCGTCGAGTGGGGAGACTGGAAAGGATTCTGCGTGTCCCTTAAATGCAATCTGTGTGTTAATGGCGGGGTCTGTAGACCCGCTGTCGCACCTCCTGAGGCGGATACTTGGGCATTATCTCTCCGCGGAGTCTGGATCTGGACTTGAATTTGTCGTTTAGTAGGATCAGGTAGGACCTGTTTCGGTAAGTCAATCTTGAGTGCGGGAAGTGGCGGAGCTGGCGGAACAGGGGAAGTCTGTCGGGGTACTGGCGGAACATGATCTGGGGGCGTAATGCCACCCCCTTCCCTGTCAGTAGGCAGGGCACGAACAGGCAGATTGGTGTAAGCTGGTGCTACATCCTCTAAATATGAATTTAGGAATATGTCTTTAGTAGTTTTATGCATTACTTTAGTTGGAACTAATGGTGTCGGTAAGTTTTTCGGTATTTCTGATAGGGCTTCAGATGTGCCATCTGCTGCAAGATACATACCGTTTACAAGATTATTTCGGGCACGGTCTATTTGTTCTGTTTTTACTCGGATCCCTTCAGTAACTAATTCGTTTGCTTGGTCTTTCTCTGATTCTTTAAGTCTGTCTTCTCTACGGAGTGCTTTGTCAGCACGCTTACGTGATTCCTTACGCCAAAATTCTATGGCGTCCTTCTAAGATTGTCTAGCTTTCTTTTTCCATAATGCTTCTTCTACCCTCATGATGCACTCGGCATCCCATGTTCCGGTGACAGGCCATCTGTGTCTTTCGTCTAGGTGTTTGGTGTAATCGGCCCATAAATCTAGATATAATATGGCATCTATGCCATGCTTCTGGTACATAAAATTGCCTGGAGTGTCCCTAGGGGGAATAGGAATTTCTTCCTCCAGTATCCCTTTCCTAGTTCCTATCTGCTTTAACTTGTTGAAAAACGGCATTTTGCTTACTTATTACTGAATGCTTAATCCTTATACCTGAGTACTCTTGACAGCTAGGTTATACGAGGAACACAATAATACACACTTAAACAGTCACATTCATACCACAACATTAATCACATAAGAACATTGAAGACATAGATGACTACCCCCCTATACTGGATGTACTGCTCAACAGTACAGATACACTGGTGTAACAGTGCAGAAATTCGGAATACTAGATATACTGCTAAACAGTACAGATACACTGCCTAAAACAGTGCAGACCGGACTTGCGTACCCAAACCCGTCTAGATACGACCCAGCAATGGTACTCACCGGGAAGCACGGAAACAGAAGGCCTCGGAAAACTTCGACTGGACTCGACTCGGTACTTCGGAATACTTCGGAAAACTTCGGAAAACTTCGGAAAACTTCGGAAACCTGGTGGGCCTCTTAACACCTCGGACCTTGCTTCTTTCGGCTAGGCTCTGGTCGGGATCCTCCGCACTCCTCACCGCCTCGTCTGGGCACTGATTGCGGTCTTCGTCACCTCCGTGGGTCAGAGGGAGATGCAGGAAATCCTGCCAGTACGCGTAGGTTCCCTCTAACTGATGGCAGGGGACATAGCTTGCAACGCACCAACCGGCGCGTGAGGTGGGGGAGGGGTCCCTATTCGGGCGCCAAAATGACGTAAATAATTAATTTACTCTCTTAATTTCTATGCAGGTAAGTACTTAATCAATAACAACTCAATCGGAATGAAAAAAGACAGAGTCCGTGGTGTTAGAGTTTCTAATGGTTTTATTCCTCATAAAGGAATGGTCTGATCAGGATATCATGTTCTGACCACCACAGGGATGTCAGAAGGGATAGAGCGCTCCCGTTTATTGACAATACATAGCTTATATACTTGATTTATACCATAAGAATCAATGTAAGAGGCGTAACAGCTGAGAGAAGACAAGATAACAGTATACACGTGTTACTAGTACGTAATCAAGAGGTGTAAACTAGGCGTGAATCAGAGGTGTGTGCTAGAAACGTCACTGATAGGTGACGCAAGTGGGTGGCACCAAGGGGTGGTGCTAACAGAATTGTTGCAATGTCAGCAGAAATCGGAAGTTTGGATGCGCGCGCAGCTGCATGACGTGTGATTGACGGGGTGCAGGGGACTTGACATTTACACTGACGGAAAGAGACAGAAGTCTGGCATGTCAGATCAACTTGTACTTCTATCATATCTGATATCTGATGTTTAGGAACTATACTATCTGGGCGGAAAGGTCTCTAGGGCAGAAGCTATTCTATGCTAACTGTGGATGCGTGTATAAGCGCCTAAGTGTCTGCATGAGAAGCGTGGGGGCACGGGGCCTTCCATGGAAGCATGGTAACAGAGGCTATGAATTACTTGAATTGAGACAGGTCGGCCCTTTGGCTCTGCAGCTGGGGAGGATGTTTACAGGATCTAGTAGGCAGGAATGTATTCTCGGGGAGCGGAATAGATAACTCGAAGGTTATAGTCAGTCTTGGCAGAAAGCAGGCTTGAGCTGAGCGCGAGGGGCCGCGCTGAAAGTAAGTCAGAGTTCACGGGTACAGAGGTAGCCTGGGCAGAGGCTGCCAGAGTCAGGAGCCACAAAAGAGGCTCGATGGCAGAAATTCAGGGCCTACTCTGCTAGAGCAGGAAAACATGAAAAGTGTACTACAAAGAGACGGTGGCATAGCATACTTAGGAACGGACTACATAATCCATTCAGGGTGGATCTGAAAGAGGACAAGTTAACGTTGGACGTAAATGTATTTGCGTCTTCATAGCTGGCACAGGAGGGAAGTTACATGCACTTTAAGCTGGTACACAGAGTCGGTGGGGTACGCGTTAGGGAACATAACATGACCTAAAATTTAATTTTCCTCACATTCTCCCCACTTATAAAAAGTATGTTTAGCTCTTCTACAACATGTTTCGGCTTGAGAAAAGCCTTGTTCACGTAAGCGTGAACAAGGCTTGTCTCAAGCCGAAACATGTTGTATGTGTGAATAAACACCCTTGGACTGTGAAGCCTGGCGTGGCGTGTTAATTTCTGAGAGCGTTTGCGATTTTGGAACTTTCTCAGCTGAATATATATATATATATATATACATGTAAAGTTGGAAGCTTCACATCTAACCTTAGACCTAACGACCCCCTCAGGACCACCGTGGTCCGGCACATGGGCGAGCTCACACTAGAGAGCGTCCCATCACTACCATCACTAGGATAATAGTTTCCCCGACTACCTCACAGGCACGCCTTACTCCACATTTTATTTGCACAATCACACCCCAATTGATTGTTGTTGTATGTCTGGATAGACAAATTACAGTCAGTATAGGGATCACATTTTATATAATTCACAGTGCTGAAAGACTAATTTTGGCACCTTGTCACCCTTTAATCTTTCTTTTTTCTCATTTAAGCTACCTCTCTGGAGTGGCTTTTTTCAACGCTGGAACACCCCCTCACTCCCCCTGTTAAGGACCCCCACCATGGGTCACGTATTTCTGATTAGACTACACTACAGCTAATGTAATTAGCAGACAGATTGATTGGCCACACGGCCGGGAGCTAATACTTACCCCTTACTTGATCACTTGACTACTTAATCTATGGTTTATATTCTAGAGTAGTATCTATACGATGTGGTGCTAACATGTGGACTCCTACAAGATCCGGGAATCATAGGCCACTTGGCCTTCATTATTATTATTTATTATTATTATCATTTAATTTGGTTACTTTGAATCAAATGTTAAAATTCAATCTGACCAGTACAAATGGAAACATGATAATACGTAACGCACGTAAACTTTGTTTATTTATTTAGTTAATTCTTTGTAACCTTAACGTATGTCACCCAGTTTTGATTCCAGAAATGTTTGAATTATACAACTGTGCACCGTGAAGTCTTTTTTCCACTGCATTTGTAGTTCTCATGAATTGTAGTCCTTGATGCATTTGTGGTCCTTTCTCAGTTTCCACCATTATCCCTGTGCACTTTTTATAAAAATGGTGATTGTGTGTTTGTTTGGCTGGCTAACGAAGAAGACAGCCTGGTTGAAACGCACCGCCAATAAACGCATTTTCTCACACGGACCCTGGATTGCAAGTCTTTTTGTGGTTCCTGGGATTGTGTCTGCTGCTGCACTGAAAAAAGCCAGTGAAATTAGTCATCAGTCTCTCTTAGTTTCCGACAAAGATTCTAAATCTGCTAACACTAAAGAGGTAGTCAGATTTATCTCCACTTATCACTCTAGATCATGGCAAGTACATAATACTCTCAAACCCCATTGGAACGCCCTTACGACGGAATCTACTCTGAGTGATGTTTTGAGTGAGAATCCCAAGATGACCTATAGGAAAGCTCATTCCCTGAAGGATAAGTTAAGCAAGAATGAAGTGAGCATGAACACAGCTAAGGCAAATGACATCAAAGGCTTCTATACCTGCATGAAATGCAAGGCTTGCAGGTATAGTCACAATATCAAAAGAGTCTTCTTCCCTGTCGAGGCAGTTGAAAAAACAATCAATAAACATCTAACATGCCTGTACCGACCAGATTCTCGGACCAGATGGAATCAGCTCCTAGGAGCCCCTCTAACCCGGCCGGAACGTACTCACCTCCCTCCTTAGAATGTATTTACAATGGGTATGGATATATGTATGTACATCTTATACCTAAGGATGGGAAAAATAGCAATAAACATGCATTGGTTTTCTACAATATCCTATTCACACCTATTGGTCTCGCGGCCGCGTAGGCCCAGACTGGTCTACCCTAGGGCAGGTCCGATAATGTACCATTACACACTGATCATCAGTGCTCACCCGACGCACAATCCGGCGCGCCTACACACATGGGCCTGCAGACCCAGTGCTCTCATTAATATCCGACCTGCAATCTGGCAGATCTACACACCTCTCTATCTTAGGTGCTCTCACTTACACACGGCCCACAATCCGGCGAGCCTCCACACCGTCTCCCTCCGGTGCTCTCACTTACACACACGGCCCACAATCCAGCGAGCCTCCACACCGTCTCCCTCCGGTGCTCTCATTTACACACGGTCTGCAATCCGGCAGACATATACACACGCCATGTACCAATGACGATCACTTTCCTATGAACATTTAAGGATGAAGTCTTTGGTTATCTATTCGGGATAAAACTACGATAATAAAAATTGATATGGCCAAATTATAATATGTACCTTCTGCTCCTGACATCAAATGTTCCCTCTCTCCCTACTTTCTCAGTCATTCCTTACCTGATCGGGATTCACATCCGTTCATGCAAACAATGTCTAACTAGAAGCTCAGGTTGCCCTGATTGAACAAGAATACAAGGCACATGTCGGTTCACTAAGAATTGGGGTGTTTTTTTATTACAACAAAAATAAACACAATACTACACAATGTATATACTGTAAAGAAAAGTAAAGGTTAGAATGCGCGCTTAACAAGGAAAAGGGCAGAGATCACCTTATTAATGTGAAGTCGGGGCTCGGCAGTCATCTAGGTTCCCTTCTCGTCTCTGTGTCTTGGCTCGTCTCGGAATCACACCTCAGCAGTCACGGGTACACGTCTGCACCGCTATGCTCAATCTCCTCTGCTTCCCTCCAAGTCACTGGAACCTTGCTGGCTATTAGCTACCGTCTCTCTCTCTCTCTGTTTCTGTGCGCTCCGCGCTATTTCTCCTTCAGTCTTTCTTAGAGAGTCTCGGTTTCAGAATCTTTTCTGGGACTTCAAAATGGCGATTGTCTGCTCTGGAAATAATGGCATAGATGCTAACGGCTAGCTGCCGCCTACAGACTGACTGACTCATTGCCTAACACTTTCGCCAATATCAAAACCTGCCCCTTCATGGAAAGTTACGGCCAGTAACCTGCCGCCCACCAAATTCTTGTACCTCCCCGTACCAAGGGCACGTTCCCAGCCGGCCGGCCTGGAGTTGTGTCTTCGGAGTGGAGAAAAATACAGTCTTTCGATAAGGGCCAGCCTGAACCGGTTCTCTCCAAGCGAACAACACCTTAAAACTAAAACATTACACTTGACCTAGAAAGCCTCTCGAACTACCAGGCAGAGAGCAAGATGGAGTCTGTCCCGTTTAAGGCCTACAAGGCCCAAAATACGCATAACTCCACAGAAGATGTACTAATACTCTTACAAAAAGATGGATCATCACTAATACTTATATATCTATCCCCTAGCTTAAGTTTATAAGCCCTGATCTAAAGAAAAGGGTACGAAAATGCACTACTGTGCCTCATGGATAGGTCCTACTTATAGTCCTAATCCCTATACTCTAAGGGTAATAGGCTGGAGTCATTCTCCATCATCTTCCCTCTCAAAAGAGGGTCGAAAAAGTCGGTTATCACACTTCACCCTTGACTCCAGTCTATTAGCCATATCTTATATCGAACTAACATCAGTGGAAGAGTAATAAGAAACAAAATTAACTGACCTATTTCTCCTACCAAAGCTACAAAATTGTAATAGAGAAGGAATGCACTGAATAAAGCAACAAATAGCTATCAAAGCGCAAATAAAAATAATGACACCCCCTAAAATCTGTCGTAAAAAATGTAAGTCAGGCAACCAGTTAAAGAGCCAGTCAAACCAGCCCTGGTCGATATGTTGTCTTATTTCTGTAGTCAAGTCATGAAGTTTGTCAATATGGGCTTGGATTGATTTGGAATGGTCGGACAAATTAAAACAGCATAGGCCCTCAAAATCAGAACATTCATGTCCATGTTTTAACAAAAGATAATCAATAGCTGCACGATTCTGTAAAATAGCTCTACGTTCACCCTGGGCATCTAATAACAGATCAGACAAAACAGTAGAGGTTTGGTTGATGGATTTAACCATCCAGCAGGCCATCTTGCCAATTGTTTTGGCATTATAAACTGCTAACGCCGGGACACCAATAATAGAAAAAGCTAAACCAAGGTATTCTGATTTAGAGTAAAGGTGAACAGAGGAATCACAATCGTCATGTAATGACATAGAGTCTCGTATTATACGAGAATGGGAACCAGGGTGTGAGGAAAACATTAACAAACTTAATCTAGTAATGGCACATGGACCTCCAGAAATATTAGCGGGAATATAGGGCCAGGAGGAGTTTCCACAGGAAAACAACCACCCAGAGGGCAGCAACATAGAACGATAATAACTAGGGGCAACTAATAAACGTTTACATGTCGTATTATTTTTCACGGAAACACATGAATTCGGAAGTCTCTTTAAACACAGCAATCGTTGATGAGCTGAAATGGAAGTGGCAGCCTGAATTTTTAATTTGATGCATTCGGTGATAGCCTTGGGGTCACATGTTAGAATAAAACATAAATCACCCTGCGTAATATTATAGGTCGTGATTTGGGAATGCATAGGGGAATCAGAATCAGGAAGAACAGTACATAAAGGGCAAAACTCATGGGCCGCAAAGTCGCCCAGAATAATATTGGGTCGGGCACTTGAAATATTGAAAATATGTCGCAAAGTCTCAGTAGATGCAGGGACAGCAACCAAGCAGGTCGCCAAGATATCAGTCACAGACCTCATGGGAGTGAGGCAAAAATGCGGAGAGTTAGTAACCCGTTTAGCAAGGGTAATCCAGAAATTCGACGACGAATACCATGCAGCGAAGGATCGTGGAACTCGTGTTCTCCAATCAACCGAAGTCGGTGGGTCCTCTCCTCTCCCGACGTAGCAGACCAAAAGGAGTCCAACGCCGGCACATCCTGCAGCAGCAGTCCAGAGAATGACCTGAAAGAATACAAACAGAGGCCTTAATCATTCTCGTAAGTAACATTTGTCAGCTGGGACAGCTTCCCAGCTATCTTTCCCTGGCTTCATCACCAAAATGGTGTTGTCATGACCGGTCGCAATAACTTCAGCCTGTTCAGGGGGATGTTTAGGCGATTGCACCCATATTTTGGCACCGGGATTATCGGTGGAACCGAATCCTTTTTGGCCTCGTATTGTCAGCAAAGTTGGGGCAGAGCCTCTCTTAATCTCACCACTGAAGACAGGCATAATGAGTAACTGAGCAACACGGTCAGATTTTTTGATCGATAAATCAATTTCACTGCTATTAAGCAGAAGAACCTTAATCTCTCCCTGATAATCACTGTCAATTACTCCTCCGAGAACTTGAATACCTTTCATGGCAAGGCCCGATCTAGGGGCAATAAGTCCAAAACTACCGGCTGGTATACAGACACCAACGCCGGTTTCAACAATAATTCGGTCTCTGCCTTTCAGGATCGCATCATTCATAGCATGCAGGTCCAAGCCTGCGGAACCTGGGGTCGCTCTGCATGGAGCTAAAGCTCCGGGGGTAATTTCCCAGTACATAACAGTAGTGGACGTGGAATTGGGTTTTGCATCAACAGTTGGAGGAAATAAACGCATTAAAGGAGATTCAGCATGTAACAAAGGGCGATTATTTAGAATCATCAATGCCTGGAGCAAAAAATCTCTCCAGTTTTTGTAATGGTCATCAGTCAATTTACGCAGTTGTTCTTTTAACAAACCATTCATACGCTCAATGAGGCCCGAGGCCTGTGGATAATATGGAATATGAAAAATCCATTCAATGTTATTTTCCACACAGAATTCTTGCACCAATCTTCCACGAAAATGGGATGCATTATCCGATTGAATTTGGAATGGAACACCATAATACAAAATAAGCAATTCCAGAGTCTTAATGGTATTCACTTGGGTGGCTTGTTTGCAAGGGAAAGCGACCAATAGGCCACTAAAAGTATCAACCGCTGTGCAAATATATTGACAATTTTTGCTCATAGGGAGCGGGCCAATATAATCAATCTGCCAAATTTGGGCAGGCATTCTTCCTCGATGTAAATGGCCTTTAACAATATGAGGCACTGTTCTTTTTCTAGAATGCTGACAGATAGGACAATGCAGAATGACATCTTTAATCAAATTTAAGGGAATATGAATCCCTCGATCGGAAGCCCACCTGCTAGTGGCTCTTTCTCCAAAATGTCCCGCTTTTTGGTGGGCCCATTTCGCCAATCCTGCCAAATCAGAATCCTGCATGTCCACCACTGCCTCAGAAATTTTAGACCTTTCATCTGCAATGTTATGAAAGAATTTGTCAAGGGAGTCAATCGGGGTATGAGCATCCACATGAAAGATTGTAACAGTACTCTGTGGGAGCAATTCCCAAATTTCTTGCCATAATTCTTTACCCCACAGTTCTTTTGAATGCAATTCCCAATTATGAGAATGCCAAGTTGGTAACCAAACCGCCAGTCCATTAGCAGTGGACCAGGAATCAGTAAAAATATGACATGTGCCAGGTAGTTCCTGTTTCAAAACCTTGTAAACTGCATACAATTCAGCATATTGACTACTCTTTCCATCACCAGTTGTACTCAATAATTTTTGCGTGACCGGATTGAATGACACCGCTTTCCAATGCCGTTTCTCACTAATGAACTTCGCTGAACCATCCGTAAACCACACATGTTTTCTGTCCTCCGCGGACAAATCATCAAATGGCTTACCCCACCTAACAGGAGATTCCTGGACTACAGGCACAGAACAATCATTTCCAGTTTCATTCGATGGCGCCTGCGCCACTCGCTCATGCAACACAGCCACACCTTTCGGACCCACACGTGCTCTGTCCTGAATGTACCATTTCCATTTAATGATACTCGCCTCCTGAGCATGTCCAATTCGATGGGATTTCGGCGAACTCAAAACCCACTGCATGATAGGAATTTCAGGTCTCAAAATCACGGTATGACCCAATGTCAATTGCTCGGTATCCACCAGAGCCCAATAACAAGCAAGCAACTGTTTTTCAAAAGGTGTATAACGCTCACCAGCTTCAGGTAACTTTTTAGTCCAAAAACCCAATGGCACTTTTTGTCTGCCCTGCTTTTGCCACAGACTCCAATTGGCATACAGACCATCCACAGAAACATTCAAATCCACATCACCTTCGCCCACGGGCCACAAATCCAAAGCATACTGAATTGCTTCTTTCGCCAAATTAAAAGCATTTTGTTGTGGTTCACCCCACTCAAACGCATTCTTTTTACGGGTGACTCGGTACAAAGGAGCTAAAATCTGACTCAAATGGGGAATATGCTGACGCCAAAAACCAAACAGGCCAATAAAACATTGAGCCTCCTTTCTGTTCCTCGGAACAGCGAAATCCAAAATTTTACGCCTCACCTGCGGGATCACTTCTCTGTGACCTTCATGCCAATTAATTCCTAAAAATTTAACATTCTGGGAAGGGCCCTGCAATTTATCAGCATTAATTTCCGAACCTTTTGCACGTAAACAGTCAAGAATCTGATCTAAATGTGATTGGACTTGGTCGTGCGTCTCACCTTGAATCAAAACGTCATCAATATAATGACACACCTGAATCTGGGGATGTACGGGCACTTCAGATAAATGTTCCGCCACCAGCCGGTGACAGATCGTAGGACTATGTACATAACCTTGAGGAAGACTCCTAAACGTCATTTGACGGCCATGCCAGGTAAAACTGAATTGCTCCTGACACTCGGGGGCAATTGGAATCGAAAAGAAAGCATTAGCAATATCAATGGACGCATACCATGTACCTGGATGCTTCTGAATTCTTTGAATCAAAGTAACCATGTCAGGCACAGCAACAGCCAAAGGCGGAGTGTGTTTGTTCAATTGTCGATAATCAACCGTCATGCGCCAAGAATTATCACTTTTGCGCACAGGCCACATGGGATTATTCCAAGCAGAAGTGATTGGAGTTATAACCCCTGCATCAATCAGATCCTGAATTGCGGCACTAATTTCTTCATGACCACCTGGAATTCGATATTGTTTCTGAGAAACAACTTTCGTAGCTTGGGGAATCTTAATGGGGGGCATCCGCAAACGACCAACCCGTACGGGTCTGGACGAAATGTAATGCTTCGTTCCAAATTGATAACAGCCATCATCAAGATGCAAAGTCATTTCTTTCAAAATGTCAATTCCAATTATATATTCCAGGAGAGGCACAACTAACTTTTCATGTCAAGCGCAGTTTGCACTGCGGGAGTTTCCTTACCACCTAAACCAATAATTGTAAAAAACTGTCCTTTGAATTTTTTTGATTTACCATGAATTAAAGTGGCCTCCGCCCCAGTATCCACCAATGCTCGGGCCCTTTGGATATTACGATGTTTCCAAAAAATTTCAATATCTACATAGGGTCTATTGTCTTTATGAGCCCACCTGCGTACCGGAGCTTGACCAATTTCCTAGTCATTTTTACCATGATCAGCCAACCAAGACAAATCAGGATAGATGTTTTCAACTTTTTTCGGAATCAGAATATCCTGCTCATATCCATCTCTATTACGAAACGGATTAGTGTCATGTTCAAAGAATTGAGAATTACGGTCAGAAAGCTTGTGACGATCCTCCCGTCGTCTAACATCAGGGGAATAACTTCTCTCATCTCTGCGTCTATTAGAGACACGATCATCTCTTCCCCTGTCTCTCTCTCCCTCTCTCACCCTTACGCTCTCACGGCGGGGGGAAATATCACGTTCATAACGCCGGTCATCACGGCGATCAGCATCCACACGACGCCTCTCATCACCACTGTCATCAGATCCTCGGTCACAATCATTCTTACGTACACGACGGGCACCCTCCTTCCGATCCAGACCACGCTTACGAAACATGTCCCACAAGCGATTATTAGGTTCACCATCAATGTCCTCCCTTTTCACACCATCAGCCAAAAGTGCAAGAAACATATCACGTCTAGAAAATTTATAATCCCCAGCGGTACGACCTTCAGGTCGAGATTGCCTCTCAGGTTTAAACCATTCACCCAACTCACCAAGCTGACGAACAGATTCAAGCACCATAGACAAAGGATTGCCAGTTTGATTGATCAACAAAGTCATCATAACCTGCTTATAAGCAACAGGCGAGGAACGGATAATGCGATTACGCACAGAAGATGTTAAAAGACCATCCAACAATCTGTCAGACGTACTGAGAAAAATGGCAGTTTTCATTACTTCCTCTTTCAAACTTTGCGACGCATCGCGCAAAGTGTACCACGGCTTGTCATTGACAGGCCAATCAGATTCAGTAGGATATTTATGGTTACAGCCATCGTTCGCAAGCTGGAGCAAGCTAATTTGGCCAGCACCATTATAATTTCGAAAATGATCTTGTACAGTAGAATCGGAACTCAAAGAGCAAAAACGTAAACAATCACCAGCATCGAGCATAATACCGGCAGCACCTAGTTCATAAAGGCGCACCATCCAGGTAAGCAAAGTTTCACCGGGTCGTTGTCGAAATCGTTGTAAAATTTCACTAACCTCCTGTTGAGTAAAATCTTCAATACTATCCAAATGAATACCATTCGGCATACCAGGAGCCTGTTGTAATTTACGTCGAAACACAGGGTGAGCAGAAACCTCCGGAAGAGCCTCCGAGGAAGCCTGATCCTTAGATTTAGAAGAACAATCAGAGCGTAATATGTCATCAGAATTGGTAGAGCGACCACGATCATCAGAAACGTCGTCTTTGTCACAAGAAGCAGATTTACAATCACGTCCGGTGCGAGAAGACTCGCGCTTGTCACCCTCCTCAGCCGAGGAGCCAGATTCGTTCGAGTCCCAGATATTACCATCCCACTCATCAGGATTCAAATCCAGTCCGGCTTTTGCCACGACCAGACGCACTTTCCGTGTAGACACACGACCACGGCGGTGCCTATATTTATATTTCGCAATGCGCACCGCAGCCCTTTCGGCTATAGTTTGATAAGTCTCAAGTTTGTCGGCAAGCAACTTATTCTGACATCGCAAAAGAGATGCGCATTCTGCACCTCAACAAACTTTTCTTCCATATCAACAAACCGCTTCTGCAATTTCAGAAACTTCTCATGAAGCATCCTGTAAGCAGTCAGCACAATCCAACCTCTGCGTCCTAAAACAGGAAGCTCATCACCCTTCACTACTGGCGCTTTTTGCAAGCAAGAAACCACATCAGCAGGCTCCGCCTGCTCCAAATAAGAAGTCCAATTCTCACTCAAACCAGTAGAATCGGCCCACTCACGGGCCAAAGCCTCATAAGGCGTCGATTCCCAGCCGGGAATGTCAATCGGTAATTTGAAAGTAGATTTAGATTTCTTCGAGAACATGTTAGCACACAAAAAATATATACACAATTATAAACAAAGAAAAATACGTACGAGCCGAGCGCAAACCAACAAGATGAAAACAATACAGCGCACACAGGCTTCGTAAACAGTTCGTGACGCCAGATGTACCGACCAGATTCTCGGACCAGATGGAATCAGCTCCTAGGAGCCCCTCTAACCCGGCCGGAACGTACTCACCTCCCTCCTTAGAATGTATTTACAATGGGTATGGATATATGTATGTACATCTTATACCTAAGGATGGGAAAAATAGCAATAAACATGCATTGGTTTTCCACAATATCCTATTCACACCGATTGGTCTCGCGGCCACGTAGGCCCAGACTGGTCTACCCTAGGGCAGGTCCGATAATGTACCATTACACACTGATCATCAGTGCTCACCCGACGCACAATCCGGCGCGCCTACACACATGGGCCTGCAGACCCAGTGCTCTCATTAATATCCGACCTGCAATCTGGCAGATCTACACACCTCTCTATCTTAGGTGCTCTCACTTACACACGGCCCACAATCCAGCGAGCCTCCATACCGTCTCCCTCCGGTGCTCTCACTTACACACACGGCCCACAATCCAGCGAGCCTCCACACCGTCTCCCTCCGGTGCTCTCACTTACACACGGTCTGCAATCCGGCAGACATATACACACGCCATGTACCAATGACGATCACTTTCCTATGAACATTTAAGGATGAAGTCTTTGGTTATCTATTCGAGATAAAACTACGATAATAAAAATTGATATGGCCAAATTATAATATGTACCTTCTGCTCCTGACATCAAATGTTCCCTCTCTCCCTACTTGCTCAGTCATTCCTTACCTGATCGGGATTCGCATCCGTTCATGCAAACAATGTCTAACTAGAAGCTCAGGTTACCCTGATTGAACAAGAATACAAGGCACATGTCGGTTCACTAAGAATTGGGGTGTTTTTTTATTACAACAAAAATAAACACAATACTACACAATGTATATACTGTAAAGAAAAGTAAAGGTTAGAATGCGCGCTTAACAAGGAAAAGGGCAGAGATCACCTTATTAATGTGAAGTCGGGGCTCGGCAGTCATCTAGGTTCCCTTCTCGTCTCTGTGTCTTGGCTCGTCTCGGAATCACACCTCAGCAGTCACGGGTACACGTCTGCACCGCTATGCTCAATCTCCTCTGCTTCCCTCCAAGTCACTGGAACCTTGCTGGCTATTAGCTACCGTCTCTCTCTCTCTCTGTTTCTGTGCGCTCCGCGCTATTTCTCCTTCAGTCTTTCTTAGAGAGTCTCGGTTTCAGAATCTTTTCTCGGACTTCAAAATGGCGATTGTCTGCTCTGGAAATAATTAATGGCATAGATGCTAACGGCTAGCTGCCGCCTACAGACTGACTGACTCATTGCCTAACACTTTCGCTAATATCAAAACCTGCCCCTTCATGGAAAGTTACGGCCAGTAACCTGCCGCCCACCAAATTCTTGTACCTCCCCGTACCAAGGGCACGTTCCCAGCCGGCCGGCCTGGAGTTGTGTCTTCGGAGTGGAGAAAAATACAGTCTTTCGATAAGGGCCAGCCTGAACCGGTTCTCTCAAAGCGAACAACACCTTAAAACTAAAACATTACACTTGACCTAGAAAGCCTCTCGAACTACCAGGCAGAGAGCAAGATGGAGTCTGTCCCGTTTAAGGCCTACAAGGCCCAAAATACGCATAACTCCACAGAAGATGTACTAATACTCTTACAAAAAGATGGATCATCACTAATACTTATATATCTATCCCCTAGCTTAAGTTTATAAGCCCTGATCTAAAGAAAAGGGTACGAAAATGCACTACTGTGCCTCATGGATAGGTCCTACTTATAGTCCTAATCCCTATACTCTAAGGGTAATAGGCTGGAGTCATTCTCCATCATCTTCCCTCTCAAAAGAGGTTCGAAAAAGTCGGTTATAACAATGCCTTTCCGAGTATTGCGTGTATGTCTTGACGTGCCCATGTGCTAGGAAGTATGTAGGGAGCACCATGTTCCCTGCGAAAAAAACGTGTCCTGGAACACATGAGATCCATTGAAAACAAAGACCAGAATTCACCAATTGCACGTCACTTCGAAGAACTACACAAAAGCAACAGAAATTTGTTGAAGTTCTTCGTAATTGACAAGCTTCCTGCCATGAAAAGAGGTGGTGACAAAATCGCAAGTTAAGACAAATGGAGAACAGGTATATTCTTGAGCTAGACACCCTGATGCCTAGAGGCTTGAACTCTGAGGAAGAAATGAAATGGCACCTAGGGGATTAGGATAAAGGCTGTATTCCTGGTTTAGTTCAAGGATTCTGTTCAAGAATTGATTATGTCTTTTTAGTATTGTAATATGTTTTGGGTTCTAGGTCTATACTGTGCCTACTGCTGATTTTAATGTAAGTTGTATGAATTGATAATTTTGTTTCACTGCTTAATTCACTTAGTTGTTGACTCATAGCCAATTTGGCAGCCTCTTGGTATGCTTTAATTTTCAAATATTCTGATGGGCCTATTTTTCCATTTTGTGTTTCAACTGTAGGTATTGATATTGTAAGGTGCACAGGAAGAAAAATCCTAGGCATTGAGACTTGGATTGGTTCGAGTGTATGCACTGTTTCATAATCTCACTTGGGACTATATACCTTATGAAGAATACTTTACTTATTCGAATATATTAATTTGTTATAGTTTATGCAACATAACTGACTTGAGATGGGAACGAGTAACAAACGAGAAAAGATGCACTGTATATAATCTCACTAGGGTTTAGTTAGAAAAATGTTAATTTCTAGAATTAAGGAATGACAACTCACTTGAGGAGGTATCATGTTGAAATTTGTTCCGATTATGCAACATAGTTAAAATGCTATTTGAATGAGGAACGCATGATTAGCGGCAGCTGGTCACAGTTCCTTTGACGCAATGGGTGAATATATAAAAAAAAAGTATAAACAAAGTATACAAAAGCATGTTGAAATACATTTGCTAAATGTACATTTTTGGCCATCCGTTCTATGTAAGCGCACTCCACTCCAAGATGGCCGCGACATTTAAGCTATGAGTCTGTTGTTTATTTCGTCACTCAATCACGTGAAACTTTATTTATTGTTTGCTCATTGTTTTTGGAACCACCCGTGACCAAGGCGAGTTTCCTCGCCGAAACGCGTTGGGTTGTTTTCCGTGTTTCATCACGATGCTGCATTTGAATGAATAAATGGATTTGGAAAAGCGCACTTTGTATTGAATTGTGATCCCTGGTTTCTCGAGGAGAGTGCAGGAACGTAGCGTTGCTACGCATTGTGGACCTGAATATTTACACAGTGTTACCTTTGCCCCTGAACTGCACCGCTGTCTTGGTGTCCTGGCGTTGCGAAGGATGTGAACCTGTATATATATATATATATATATATATATATATATATATATATATATATATATATATATATATATATATATATATATATATATATATATATATATATATATATATATATATATATATATATATATGTATATATGTATATATATACATATACCACATATGTATATATTGCTCACCTTTCTGTTGCTTATTTTCAAATTAGGGTGTTAAACTGGAACTAATGAGGTGCAACTAAAGCCCAGGCAGTGTTACTCGAGTTGTAGTGTAGAAAGGAGAAAATAATGGTAATACTATCACAAAATTGTCCGCATTATCCTGCTCCAAATTTGCTTTTTCTAGCTGCATAGTTTGCTCAACACAGTTGCATAATTTAGACATCCCCGCTACAAAATTCAAGTGGATCTGGTAATAATAACTTACTTGCATTTATAAAAAAACGCAGAAATTCACTGAAACTAAACAAAGGTTAAAGTTGTGCTATATGTAGGTAATATTGTCAGTTTAAACATGAAGGGATACAAGGAAAGTTACTCAGTGCATGCCGCTAACTTTTTGGCTGCACAGCACTGAGTCACTTTCAACGCACATGGATGCAACATATTTACAGCAATAGGTCGCATCTTTGTGCTTCCCTCTGCGCTGGCTCTCAAACTGCTGTCATGCGCCGGCACAGGCATCCTAGTGTTTTTCAACGTCTATGTGTTCTGCATTAGCACACAGAGACTTGCAAAACGTCATTGTTTTACCGATAGTTCACGTGCAGGAAGGAAAACCTTTCTGTACATAAACAATTACCAGAGTAGATTTCCTCTTCCTATGTGTGCTGCAGAATGCAGCATGTATAGGAAGAGGAAAAAAAAACTGGAGAAATTAATACATTTCTCCTTGTTGCGCCTCCTTACACTTCCCCTGGGGAGGCAAAGCATTCAGATGCATTTCCAGATTTACGATTTCTCGTAAATCTGGAAATGTGTCTGGTCCCATGGGTGTTGCATGGGAACACTTACAGCAACACCCATGGAACACCCCTTTCACGCAAAGTGCTGCGTGCAAAGGGGCCATATTTAGAAGAACAGGAAAAGTCACGCAGGGTGGCTTTTCTTGTCCTTGTTATTATGAGGCACTAAAATGCGCTGCCGGTGAGTCACAAAAAGTGCTGCACTGGTGCCGGAAGGAGCTTGTAAATCTGTCTCAAATTTTTAACCAAAAAAACACTGAAATTCATTTGGTATAGCGAGGCATTGAAGCAGTCCTGGGACCCCATGCCCTGGTGCTGAAAGTTTATTTTTTGGGTAGCATTGCCTAACTCCTCCCCTCCCTGAACCATACTTTGGTCCTGAAGACACCATCCCGCTGGGCTCAGTAACAAACTGCCTGCAAGAGTGTGGCAGGGAGCACTCTCACCAGTAGGGAGTATAAGTTTATTCCCACCCTACGAAAGCAAAAAGAAAAGCTGCTCCAAACCAGGCAGGAGCAAAACCTGCTCCCAATGGCACCAGAGATGGGTGCTGGCAAGGGAACCAACAGGATCACAGAGGCCAGTTGCCTTCCTCCAAAGCCTTCAAAAATAAATGTGTGGATGCTGCAGGTGAAACTCCGGTACCCATATAAAAAGCAATAAAAAATAATGAAATGTTGACAGCCCCCTACACACTCCAGGATGGATGCAGGCTGGGGAGTTAGTGGGAGTGCGGGGGTGTTGGAACTTCCCTATATCCCCCAACAAAGCAGCAACCTGTGGGTGTCCAAGGTGAGGCTGTGACATCCCCCCAAAAATGTGAAAGGAATAATAAATGAGCTGCCGGACCTCCAATTTATTATTCAGTGCTCCTACATAAGGAGTGCCCCATAAGGCTGTTCGAGGTACTTGATAGTATTTGGTCCTGGTGATATCCCAAGGAGGGATAAAAGCACCTCACACCATTTTTTTCTTAAGTTGTGAGGGGAGGGGGCTGTAGGAAGCATAGCAGCCCTTCCAATCCTCAGCAACAGTTAAAAAACACAGTAAGCTTCCTAGGTCATATAATATAGAAGAGGTTACCCTTATTGTCAATGCACTCTGAGCCAGAGCTATATGTTGGAGTGCAGGAACCCTTTGTGGTTGGTTTTATGGCAGCACTTTTTTGATCTGAAGAGTTTAAAAAAACATGTTTAGTTTTTCTTTAATGCTTTACTGAAAATAAACAATCACTATTATAAAAAATTGCAATGTTCCTATTTATAAAATATGCATTTGCTCATAGTTATTGGTGACTTTTTATCAAAATGTCAATAGATATGCTTTATATATGTTGATTTGCTCGCCTCCTTATAAAGCCAATAGGCCCACTTCTTATATTTTGGTGTTCTGACGCTCTTGTAAAGCCAGTACAATTGCCTCACTTAAAATTATGACCATTTGCATTGGTAATTACATTAAAAATGCTTAAATGTATGAAAAATACAAAGTTTAGAGTTACAGTTACAGTTATATTAAAAAAACGTTGAAATTGCTTGAAAAAGCAAAGATAAAAGTGAAGTTATAGTTGGGTGAATCATGATCGTTTAAACTATAAAAATTGATTATGTAAAGCTACTATAACGTACACCCTCACAATGCACTGCTGCTGATCTCACAAATTACGTCACTCATGACATATTATGTGACACCATTCATAACACCACTGCGACATCTGAAATTATATTATTGATGACAACACCATGCATGGCGGGGGTGTGAGTCATAATTATTTCAGTGTTAAGTTATATTAATTATGAAAACTTTAACTGTTCACAGTTTACACAAGAGAGCTTTCAGCATACTTATAGTTTGATGCCTCTAGGGGGGTTGTAATAAAGGATTCAACATTCCTGTCTTTGGTAGGAACACACACAAGAACAAAAATATTGCTTTATTGTCAGGAAACTAGAATTCGAAGCATGAATCATTAACATTGCAGTACTCAGACTTGACAGTTGAATGACATATTAGAAATGTAAGCAGGTACCTGTATTGTCTTCCTTTCGTACGCTGAGTGCATTATTGAAAACTATTATTTTTTTGACAATGTGTCATGTTCCTTGTTTTCGTGCTAGAACATAGCTGAGCTTTTTTTCCACTGAGCCATTGTCTGTTCAATATAAATTCATATTAGGAAGCAATGATTATTATAATTATAGAGGATGTGCCTTAGTTAAATCGCAGAGATGAAAAGATGCGAAGACAAACCGATATTTGCAAAGATACATTGATGGAAAAATGAATAAAAAGATTGGTAGATGGGCAGAACTTTAGAGACAGAATAATACACACATTTCGGAAGATGGAAAGCTAGAAACAAGTGGAACGATAGATACTCACAGCATAGGAACATATACAATTAATAATTAGATATAAGTGTGCAGTGCAATGTACAAACTCAGTCTGAAAAAGAAATCGCTCACTTTCTATATACCTAAACTTAAAGAGACGTCCATCTTCAAACAAGTGACCTTTAGGAAAAGAGCACGCATAAGGAATGTAGTAATCCATCTCCTAAACATCCTAATGTTGACTTCCTATAGGTGCTCGTCCCTGAATCATTTTTTATTTTCTGTCTAGTGGTATGCTTCTTCCTATACGGATTCATGGTAAATACATATGCATCATTACATTTACACAAACATATGTCTATCGTTAGTTTAAAAAAATGCTGACGTGAAACACATAAATGGAACTGGGGAAATTCAATTCAATTCAATTCAAAGAGACTTTATTCGGTATATTTCAACCATAAAAGTGCATAAAACCATACAGTACATACATAGAAAGACATTGGATAAAATATGATTACAGGTAAAAAAAAGGACTGGCTACATTGGGTCCGTTACTTCATTCAATGGTCCAAACAAGTTCGCAATTTAAGAGACAGTTTTAAAAATTCAAGAACTTGAAGGACACTATCACTGTGCAGCAATTGTAAATATAAAAAGGCTGGTCGTATCTGATTAAAATTCATTTTTTTTAAAAGAGCAATTAAAAAGCGTTTACGTGGGAATTCATAAAATCTGCATAAAAAAATAAAATGCAACATATCCTGTGGAGACTTTCCGTCGCAGCCACAGGATATTGGGTTTTTACAGAAACTCTGCTTTTTGGGTCTGATGAGCAGATGTTGAAACAGATTAAATCTGAATCTTGTTAATAGGAACTTGTTGTGATTGCTAAGAGTGCCGAGTAGGTAAGGCTCAGTTGTCAGACAGGTTTTAACCATAATAAATTTCCTTACACTTACTTTTGGTAACTCAACATCCTCCCTCACAGCCTTCTTACGCAAAAAAAAGGTCTGCTTGACTAGATCAATGTCCCCCTTTCCAATTCCTGACGGATGTTCAAACAGATCAGGACGACCCATCTCAAAGAAGCAAGTTTTTAAATACTTCATCCATGGAGTGCCCAACGCGTTATCATGAGCCATAAAATCATTAACAATTAAATGTGTTAGGGAAATATCTTCACATAACCACATTTTCAACCAACGTAACCGAGGTCGTAGGGACAGGATATCGCTCAAATACCCCACTCCTAATTCCTTGTGAACTGCAAAGTTGGAGGTGGAGGCCGGGACACACAGAAGCCGTTTGTAGAAAGAATTTTCTGTGATTTGAAGTTGATACCCAGCCATGTAACCCCAAAGCTCACTCCCATAGGCTGCGGTTGCTACAGATTTTGCATCATATAGTTTTATCATAGCAGCTGTGGGCTTTTTGCCAAGTTTTGAAGCGAAGTTGAAAATGGAGGCATTAACCCTAGTCACATCACATCTTTTCTTCGCAAGTTGTGGGCCCCATGATAATTTAGAGTCAAAAAGGACTCCTAGATAGGAGAATGTGTTAGAAAGCGGTATTAATGCCTTATCAAGTTTGAAGATATATTGTCTCTTTGGCTGTTTCCCAACTTGCATAGTGTACGATTTAGCGTTGTTCACTAACAGATCTCTATCTTCCATGAACGTTTTAAATGCGTTAAGTAGTAATTGAAGGCCTTTTTCAGTTGTTGCTAACAACACCGCATCATCTGCATATAACAGGACAGGGATACTTCTTTTCCCCACTCTTGGACTGTCTGCTTTCACCTCCTGTAAAACGCTATCCAGCTAATTTATGTAAAAATTAAAAAGGAAAGGGGCTAATATGCAGCCTTGCCGCACCCCCTTCCCTGTTCTAAAATCATCAGTTACTGACAGGTCTTGGCAATACCTTATATTTGCACTTGTATTACTATGGAGGTCGACCAAAAAGTTTATTATACCATTGTCTACTCCCTTATCCTTCATGGACCCCCACAGCTTCCCCCTGTTCACACAGTCGAAAGCTGAGGAAAGGTCCATGAAGGCCAGGTGAACTGTGCCCTTTTGTGCAATAGTATATTTACTAAGTATCAGAAAAAGATTTAAACATTTTGTTATGGTCGAACGGCCGTTACAAAAACCATATTGAGTGATAGACATGATGTTGTTGTCCCGTGTCCACTCAGAGAGACGTCTCAGTACAATTCTCCCCACTAATTTCGCCATAGAATTGATTAGGGAAATAGGCCTGTAACAAAGGGGGCTGTCCCTGTCCCCTTTCTTAAATACAGGCACAATAGTGGAGAGGCCCCAAGATAACGGGCATCCGACTCTCGCGGCTGCGTTAATAACCGCCACAATAATCGGGGCCCAGAAGCTAGGATCAGATTTGAAAAGATCCGGGGGTATCCCATCAGGGCCTGGCGATTTCCCCGCTGTGAGCCCCTCTATTCCCACCAAAACCTCTCCTATACTGACATTAAGGCATGGGCCCCCTTTAGTGCATTCAAAAAGTACTGCATCAACCTCACTAACCCCATACAGTTGTTTAAAATGTGCAAACCATTCATCTTTTGTTATAACACATTCTAGTCCCTCACCCGAATCTTGCACCAGGAAGGGTTTCTTAAGAGCCGCCCAAAATCCAGCACTATTTTTTAATGTTTGTGGTTCCAGGATCTCCGCCAAAGCCTCGTTCTTCAGTACCTCCTTCTGTGAGGCAATGACTGATTTGTAGTCTTTACGTGATCTCTGTACTAGTTCCTTGTTTCTTGGTTTTATCGACAAGGCAACTCTAAGGTCACGAGCTGCTTTGGAGCATTCCTTATTGAACCACCTCGGGCCCTCCCTCCCTCTACTCTTTAAAGGTTCTGTCATTAAAATAGCTATTTTATCTGTTAAGCTCTGAAAATCAGACAGGACCTGAGTTGGATCCGAGTCATCCTGGGTGCATCTAGTGATTATGTCACTACAATTATTTTGAATACTCTGATATATGAGGTCCGGGGTGCACATAGACCATTTTAGGCGGCGTCTGCCGTCTACTGCTGTCACCCTACCTTTGGCCAAGTTACGACTTACGTTAGCCACCCAGGGCCCCCTTAGATGTATGGTGAGTGGGTTGTGGTCACTGAGTGCATTATTATCTATAGAAAATGAACGCACAAAGACCTGCATGGGCAAGGTTACCAACATATAGTCCCCTTTCCATGCCCTTTGAAAGTTGGGGTGACAAAGCGCTTTGAGGGGTCACACAAACCCATTGCTAGAGTAAGACCATGGTCATTAAGAAAATTATTGAAACGGGCCCCCTCCATGGTATGTTCCAGATGTAGACCATTTAGTGTGGGGCAGTGTAATTCCTGAACGTTTTTCCCTAAGGGGTCACCACAGGGGTGAATATTAAAATCGCCCATGATCAACAAATTGTGTGAACAATCCCTCATTGAGGTTCCTATATAGTCATTTAAAATTTCTAGATTGCCAAGAGCTGTACCATTGTTAATAGAATCATAAACATTGATCAGGCCAGCCTTACAATTGCCGGTAGATAAAACTAGACCTTGTATGCCAGGGTCGCTTGATGCCCTGCTATCAATTGTACATGTCAATGCTACTGAGATAAACATTACTATGCCACCCTTTGGCCTTCCCTGGTTTACTGGTATAGCAGGTACAAAATATGCCTTATAACCTTCAATATACATTTCACATTTTACAGACCAAGTCTCTTGAAGGCAGATAATCTGGAAGCCCCTAATGTATGATAGCCAGCTTTCATCTTGCATTTTGTTTTCTAGGCCTGCCACATTCCAGCATATAACATTGTTTTTAAGTGTTGTGGGTGGATTCACCTCTGTCCGCAGTCCTACAGGAGACTGTGCGATACTCTGGCCGTCCGACACCCTCAGTCAGTCGCAGGCGTCCAGCCCTGAGAACATTTCAAAGCGGGTGTGTGTGGGAACATTGTATCCTCTCATACTCTGATTGACAGCATTAGAATTTACTGCCGGTGTCTGCCAGCCATTCAGCCCATTGGTGTTGTTGTTGTACATATATGGTACTGCCGAAATTGGGGTCTGCACATGGGATATAAGCCTGTATCTTCGAGGGTCTTTAGGGGAATTCTGGTCAGGAGCATAGAAGTAGCCCAAAGGACGTACGCAAACACTATTTGCGTTGTATACTAATGAGGATGCACGCAGTGAGACTGTCGCGACATGTTGGGGATGCTGGAAGTTGACAACCACACAATCCCCTGTAGTCGCCTTCCTCGAAGGGCCTACCCAATTGACCCTTTCAGTGGAAATAATTTGGTCGTAATAATGAGTTGGGTAACCACAATTTTTGTTTAACCATGCCACCGCATGAGATTTTCCATGTGGTTGGGCTGGTACTTCAACGTAGCGTGGAACATTGGTTAGTACCACCACACATGGCACACAATCAGGAGGGAGATTTACATTCCTAAGTTTAGTCCTCTGTGGTGCCACTGCGCTAGTATTCAGGGTTGCAGTGGTCTGTTGAATTGGCTGGATTACTGGTGCTGTAGGTATAACAGCCCCAGCGCCAACCAAACCTTTGGGATTTGGCAGCTGCCCGCTCTGCCCCCTGACTGCGTTCTCCTTCCCGCCCCCAACAGGAATAATTTTAGGGGCTGTAGCTGGTGGGCGGGGGTCAGATGTACCGCCACCAAACTGCCCAACCTTTCTACCTCATCCAATCTAGATAATATTGGGCTGATTAGATCTATTATTTTGGCCTCCAGCTTTTCTACTATTGTGTTTATGAGTGTTTCCAGATTGGAGTCAGATAGAATTAAGCCTCCCTCCTTATTGCCCTCTTGGTTGGTATCTTCTATGACAGGATTACTTGCGCTGTTAGCATTAGTGACTTTACTATTATTAAGTGAATTGATATGGGGTTTCTTTTTTCAAGGTTTCCCCCCGCGCCTCCCTTGAGTCTTTCTACACTTCCTCACTGGTCTTTGTGTAGAGGGGGCCTCTGCTAACTCTTCCACAACTGAGTCTTCCTCCGATGTGTTGTGCAGGCCCACAGGCTTCTCAGAATGTACCTGTACCTGTACCACTATGCTAGATCCCCCTGTACTATGTGATGCATCTTCTAAAATGCCTTCTGCACCTTCTGTTGTTTCAGTGGGCACATTATCCAGGAGGGGGGAAGGCTTTTGCTGCCCAGGGAGGCCCTTCGTTCGTTATTAATTTGAGTGACCTTTTTTACCAGGAAATTATCCATGGTACGCATGCCAGCTGTTTATGGATCCGAAATTGTTTTAGGCATTTCAGCTGTTACAATATGCCCCCAGGCTCCAATAGGCAGTTAGAGACCTGTATTACCTCAGTCTAATGTAGCAGTTGACCACAGGACAAGAACGAGTTAATAAAATAAGAACAATCCAATGTCTCACTTGAATGAAATAGGACCTTGAGTTGGAGCCAGGGTCCGTGGCCCATCCCGTCCTCTTCTGGCCACTGAGGGCCAAAGAGGGCCCGCCCTTTGCCCGGGCGGAGGGAGCGTCCCTTGATGTAGCGCCTCCGGGCGCGCTCTGGCCGGATGCAGGAAGTGACCGCTATGCTCCCTGGGAGCTGTAGTCTCTAGCCGCAGGATGGAATGCGGTGTCGGCGAGACTCACAGCGTTTGGGCCCCAGGAGCTAGCAGGCGAGTGGCGGGTCTGCAGGTGGGTTTCTCCCCTCTGTGCCCCGGCGTTTTCCTTGGCTGAGTTGTCTACTCAATCCAGAGCAGCTTCACTCCCTCCACTCCTTTTAGCATATGCAGCAGGATACAGATACCCTTTCAGTCCTCGAGCAGCAGGACTGGCCAAGCACCTCCAAAAGCTCAGCAAGGAATTCAGCAGACCCGCACAAGAAACAGCTGCACCACGCACAATGTAGTGGTCCTGGCTTTGCTTCATTTACCTCAGTCCTAAATGCCCAACCGAGTAACCAGCAGAATGCCGAGCACAAACGAAAGTCAGAAGCCTGTCAGCCGTGACCCCACCGGTGTGCCAGACGCCAAAACAGCCTCAGCAGCAGCACACAAAGCGGAGAAGCCTACACACGCATGGATGCTCCGTCACCGTTCCCCGACCTCAAGAATTACAGGTACGCAGAGGCAGGGACCGCAAAAACTGCAGCAAGGTCCAGCGAACGCCTTCCGTCCGCCATCATTGACCTCGTGTGGGGGAGGGGCAGCAGCCTATTGGTTTTGCTGGGGAAATTGAACTGTGACCTACTTGATGGCATGCCATTCAGACTATGGCTTTCCAGCCCTTTCAGGGACTTCTGAATTCACGGGGAAGAACTAAAACCTCCTATACACTGATATGTTAAAATGGAATCAAAGTATGAAATAAAATACAAATTATTTGTCCAAAGCAGTCTGGAGTCACCAGTTGGAATTCAGAAGTCAAAGATCTCAGAGGAATAGCTGGGCAGCCACACGGACATTCCTGGGGAGTCTGTATCTTCTACAGCCTTACCTAGGGGCTCATTTATGAGAAGTGATCCATCACTGCGGCATGGCAGCGATGAGTCAGAAAAAGTTGTGCTGCTGTACAACAGTTCCAAACTCCATGGATGCTCCGGATTTATGGTACGGGGCACCATGTTATAAGGTCCCAAGGTATGTAAAAAGAATGACGCATCAGTGGAATGGATGCCGCAGCGAAAAGTGACAAATGTGCAGCCAAAGTGATGCTAAATTCCTTTGTAGGTCGTAATGCAACACTTACATGTTACAAATCAGCTTTATGCTACATTAGAGGGTGTCATGCATCAAAAACACCTTAAAAAATGATGCTTTGGAAGAAAACATTTCCAAATTATCACAAAGGAGGCATGGAACAGGCAGCAGCAGTCAGGGCAACAAACCCACACCAGCCAGGATGTCAAGACAGATCCCCAGGGGAAGAGGAAGAGTAGTTCTAGTGAGGAGGTGAACCACATTCTAATCACAGAGCTGACAGAAGCATGACATTTTTGTCAACAAATAATTGCCATTAGGAAAGTGGAGATAGTGGAGAAAATAAACAGTTTAGGGCAAATCTGAAGACAGCCATGTGGACCGGAGGAGGAGTTGGACCCCTTGGAGGTGCAGGTGGCATCAGTCATCCCAGCAGAGTTGGTGACAGGAATTCCTGCACTGGACAGTGCTGTGTTAAAGGGCTGAGAAGATCTACAGGGTTAGTGACAACAAGGGACTACATGATTACAAGTGTTATTCTGTGCAGCACAGCACCCTTCGTTCCTTGGCGGAATGGGTGCCTTCCACAGCGACATTCCTGCCTTGTTGACAAGCCATTAGGCCCTTGTCAGCACTGTGCTGCATTCCTTGATGGCGCAGACAAATACTGCCGGGGACAGGGGAGCCACATCTTCTGCCCCTGATGTGTATGCCTCAGATTCATCCCACACAAACACCACCACCCACAGGGGCAGCACCACACACTTCAGAGGGGGGACTTCACAAATATCCAGCAGAGAAGTGTCCAGTAACATTCGTCTGTGCCTCTTGGCCAGTTTGTCATTGGACATGTGTTCCTCATCACACCACCTCCTTTGCCACCTGGTACTGTCCCCTTTCTGTAAGCCCACCTGTTCTGATCCATTTGTGGGCTTCTGATAAGGCCTACCTTCCCTAATGGCTATTTGGACCTCCTCCTTACAGGAATTCTCCCCACTTTGACATCTCACATAACATGTGTCCTGAATGGACTCTTTCTGGACATCCTTTGGTCTTGAAAAACGTTGGGTTTGTTGCTGCAATAACTGCACATTTGTAAATGCCTGTGTACAAACCTGCAAATAAATGCCCTTCCATGAACCAGCGTGTTGCATGTCTGTTGCAGATAGGACTAACTAGACCATGGTGGATGTGAATATACAAAAGCCAATTCTTAGCACCTCACAGAAATAACACTGCAGTCACTATCACTTGCTGTGGTTGGACATGCTCAAGAATCATGCTTATCCACTGTCATGGCATTATGCCGAAAGTCTCATTTAAATATTTAATGTCATAGTGTGACATTAAGCAGCAGTTACTTCACTAGAAAAAACACAGGGAATAGGCCTAACTAATCACACAAATGCTTACCTGCCCAATTGGTCCTGTGACAAATGCAAAAACCACAGTTGATGGACAGAATGCAGTACAATGTCATACATTCACCCCAGTACAGAGATCTAGGCCTAAATCCATCGTTTTTTTGCACTCCACACCACCCAAGTTCAGACATGGCCATATGCAAATCAGCCTTGACCCTGTGCCTCATGGGAACAGTCCAGCCCGAACTGCCAAGCCATGTCTTTCCTGGACCGGAATCAAGCATCCTAAGACCGGTTTCTGGCTATCAGCCGTCTTCGGCCCAGATAGCTTGACTCCAGTGGTGTGGAGAGTATGGGACTCACGTCTGAGCATACCCATCCCACTCTGGGTGACAAAAGCAAAAACTGCAGTTGATGGACCGAAAAAAAAAAAAAAATATATATATATATATATATATATATATATATATATATATTCACTGAAAAAACCATAGGTTTCACACCAGTTATAGTTAGGAATTAGCATTTAAAAAACCTATTAAATTCACTGACAAAACCAGTTATAGTTAGCTGGAAATTTTACTGATATAAAACCAATGAAATTCCACGTTATAGTTAGTTGGACTCACTATAACTTGCGCGTGCAATGCACTGCTGATGACGTCACATATTACATCACTCATGACATGGTCAGTGACATCACTCATGACATCACTGATGACACCATCCAGTGAATATGTGTCTTTCTGAAAAATAAATATTAGTGAGTAATGTTTAAATATTTAAATATATATATTATTGTTTCACTTTGTGTATAAGTGGCTACATGTGTTGGTAAGTAGCTACATGCGTATGTATATGGGTTATTAGATGTTTCTCTTAGTATCAGTATGAGTGTCTATATGGTTTGGTGGGGGTATTACTTAGCACATAGATGCATGAGTGACTGACTCGCTGTTTGTATGTGTTTTGAAGACAGCATATGTGCAGGACTGTATGGATGGATGAGTGTGTATATGTGTTTGTTAGTGAGTGAATGACTGTCTCACTAGTGTCTTTATCAGTAACTACATATGTTTTAATCTAGTATATGTGAATATTGATGTATATAAGTGAGTATATGTGAGAGTAAGAGATTGTAAGAGTTCCTGTTTAAATAAGTATGTGTTTCTATAAGTGATTGTTTAAGAGAATAAATATGTGTAATTTTCAATACAAGTAAGGTGGAAGTGTGTGTATAACTCTATATTCAAATAAATGGATGTTCAATAGTTTATTTGCACGTGTGAGTATGTGTGTGAGTAACTTTTGGATGACTGTCGGTGTGTAACAGGATGTATAGGTGTATCACTTCATATGATAAGTGAGTATATGTATGAGTGACTATATAGAACTGTTGGTGAATGACTGGATGTGCATATAGATGGTGGAATTACTGAATTGCTTGTTGTAACTGATATGGGTATCTCCATTTTTTTTTAAATTTCAGTTTCTATTTTTGAATATGTGTTTCAATGGTTACATTACAGTGAAAGGAGGTCTGTCACTATGTCACAAGGATGGTGTCATCAGTGATGTCATGAGTGATGTCACTGACCATGTCATGAGTGATGTAATATGTGACGTCATCAGCAGTGCATTGCACGCGCAAGTTATAGTGAGTCCAACTAACTATAACGTGGAATTTCATTGGTTTTATATCAGTAAAATTTCCAGCTAACTATAACTGGTTTTGTCAGTGAATTTAATAGGTTTTTTAAATGCTAATTCCTAACTATAACTGGTGTGAAACCTATGGTTTTTTCAGTGAATTTCAAAGGTTTTTTAAATGCTAATTCCTAACTATAACTGGTGTGAAACCTGTGGTTTTTTCAGTGAATTTCAAAGGTTTTTTTAATGCTAATTCCTAACTATATAAGACCTGAAAGCCCACCAGGAATCTCCAGTATGCGCCAGGGGACTGCATTGCAGAGAGGTGTAATGAAGCCACAACCCTTTTTACACCTCTCTGCAACGCAGCCCCCGTGCATGTTTGAAGAGGGGAAACTAATTCCCCTTGCATACTGGGGGCCCCTGGGGGCCTATTAGCCCACCTGGAACCTCCAGTATGCGCCTGGGGCTGCATTGCAGAGGTGTAATGAGACTATGCCCCTTGTTACACCTCTCTGCAACGCAGCCCACTGCCGCGTTTGCAGAGGGGGAACTAATTCCCCTTGCATACTGGGGGTCCCTGGGGTCAACTAGTCCACCAGGAGCCTCCAGTATGCACGAGGGAGCTGCATTGCAGAGAAGTGTAATGAGGCCACACCCTTGTTACACCTCTCTGCAATGCAGGCCACTGGCGCCTTTGCAGAGGGGGGACTAATTCCCCTTGCATACTGGGGGTCCCTGGATCATATCTGCCCAAACACCGATATTCCGAACGATTGTAAATGACTTTTCTTGAGAAACATTTGGATTTGGATTATCATGTCCTATACTTTGGAATTTTTGAAAGACTGACTTTGAGGATGCTATAAATTACTCAAGTCTGCCCGAATTGTGTGGGTAAAATTGATACCTAGTCACTTTTAATAAGAATATACTTATGTCTCGTCTAACATTTGGAAGAAATATCTAGTTATATGACAACGGGATACCGACATAACTTGAAGGAAATAAGAACGCCCTGAAGAAGTTCTGTTGTACAGAACGAAACGTTTCGGCTGGCTGTGGTACATAAACTTAAGGAAAATAAAAGCATTTGAATATACACCAAGATTCAGCGCTTCAATAAGTACTCTAAGTGATATGATTTGATTGGACTCATTGTGAAAGTGGTGCTGTGCCAAACTTTGGAATATTCTCCACTACTCTCTACTACTTACTCTCTCCCACTCTCTACTACTCACTCTCTACTGCTCTCTACTACTCACTCTACTACTTACTCTCTACTACTCTCTACTACTCAGTCTCTACTACTCACTCTCTACTACTCTCTACTACTCACTCTACTATTCACTCTACTACTCTCTACTACTCACTCTGCTACTCTCTCTACTGCTCTCTACTACTCTCTACTACTCACTCTCTACTCTCTATTACTCACTCTCTACTCTCTACCTCTCTTCCTCTCTACCTCTACACCTCTACCTCTCTACCTCTCTCTACACGCACACATATAGACATATATGCATATATATATGTGCATATGCATTTATATATATGTATGTGTATATATAAAAAAACAACTAAACATTTTTTTTTCTAATCAGCTACTTTTAAAACTGTCATTCTTTTTCCCCATGGTACACTCCCCGGTACGCTTACCGGTGCGCGTACCGGGCGCTCACCCCGCGAAAATAAAAAAAATTTTTTTTTTTTTTTTTGCCCCGTGGGGCCCTTTTATGGCCCCCACATCAAACCTAGGGGGTCAAGGGGGGTCTACTCTGCCCCCTTATGGTCATTTCCCCCTTTGTTTTGGCCACCTCTTGTGTCTCGATCCTACCGAGACACAAGATGGCGGCCGCTCCGGACTGTTTAGAATGTTTACAGACACCCCAGAGCCAATCAGCTTTCTCCGCGCAAGTCGCGTGACGCGCCCGGTGCGCGTACCGGTGCGCTTACCGGAGCGCTGCTATAGATATATATATTTTTTTGAACCTTAATTACTCAAAATCCACTGGAGCACATATCTTGAGACATAGCAAAGGCACATCGGGCTACCAGTCCCTACAATTTTGCCAAGTTTGGTGGAAATCCATTCAGCCGTTCGGGCTAAAAGTGAAATCGACCGCCCTATGGAAATTAACATGGGGAAAACGCGTTTTGGGACCCCCCTTTTATCTCGGCCCCCGCTTGACGAATCCCCCCCAAACTTTCAGGGAAGGACCGGACCGCCATGAGACCATTTTCCTGAAAATTTCAGGCAGATTCGTCAACCGGCGCCAAAGTTATTCAAAATAGAATGTTGAGATTTAACATTGAAAATTATCCTAACTATAACTACCTACTGGCGACCGCCAGTAGGTAATATATATATATATATATATATATATATATATATATATATATACATATATATATATATACATATATATATATATATATATATATATATATATATATATATATATATATATATATATATATATATATATATATATATATATATAGCTACACGTTTTCTGCATCCATACGGTTACCATAAAAATAAAGGGCTGGCACACTGGTATCCGTTTTCAAGAATTTAATCACCAGAACCCCTCTCACCCCTTACAGACGCGTTTCGCCTTGGCAGGCTTCGTCAGTGAAACGTTAGTGTCAGATTAGAACCACCATTTTAAAGTCATTGGTTAATTACATATTCAGTTGATATAGAAGAGGGACATTTTCTTCACAATGTTTAAAAAAAAAAAAAAAAAAATATATATATATATATATATATATATATATATATATATATATATATATATATATATATATATATATATATATATATATATATATATATATATATATATATATATATTCCGAACGGTCCACTCCAATTGCGGCTAGACAGACGACCAGCACACCATGCCTTCGGTATCAGCAAAAAAGTTTATTCACGCCCCTACCCCCACAACAGACGCGTTTCGCCCGGAGGCGAAAAAAAAAAAAAAAAATATATATATATATATATATATATATATATATATATATATATATGTATATATATATATATATATATATATATATATATATATATATATATAAAGCTCCAGAATTCCTTTGTGTCTACAAAGAAAAGCCGCACTCGTGGGGTGACCTGTAAGGCAAATTTTAATTATTTAATCTTGCCAAGCGAACAGACGCGTTTCGGCGTATAGCCTTCCTCGGTGTTGCCATCGCCAAGCGTCAAACATGTTTATAAAGTTTTCTGTGTTGCTGTTTTTTCTTAATGGTCACAAACAAAGGACAACAAACCACTGTGGATAACGTGGGCGCAATACTGGAACATGTCATATTGCTTAACCAAAAGTATGATTTAGCCATGAATTGGCACCGACTTTGAATTCGTATTTGCGAATAATTAATCAAAATACAGTGGTATCAAAATAGTATATATATATATATATATGTATATATAAACTAAGTACACATGTAAACTTAAACAAATATATAGTTGGTGGGGGATTTGGAGAAAGCGTGAGGAAGAGATGCCAAACAGTGGTGGAAAATGACATCTCTTCCCAAGTACTTTGTGTGTAAAAATTACGAGAGGATTAAGGATTATGCTGTTACCAATTTATGAGGACATGGATGAGAATCTAATAAATGAATGGTGCAAGAATACTGAAAATGTTCAGTAAAATTAATGAGAAGTCTGACAAAGCATGCAAAATGCACATGGAATTGCAAACAGCAAAGGTTGAAATGATTAACAAGGAATTGGAAAAGTATAAGGATGATGCGATGATGAAAGATTAAAAAGTGAAGATGGAAATATGGTTACAGGAATATGATGAAGAAATCATGGAAAGTAAAAGGAAGAAAGTTTACAAGGGATAGATTAGATTATCAGTATGGCCTCATATGTACTTTTGCAGAGAAATGTGATAGTCTGAAGGCCAAGGGAAAATCAGACATATAAGCAAAGAATATTCAGAGCGAGAGTGAAATGAGCTCTGATGTAGGCTCTGGTGCGGATGAAGCACCCATGGAGAAGGTGGATTTTCACAAGAAGCTTCGATTACTAAACACAACTACAAGGCAAGAGGGAAGGGACAGATTGATGCAAAATACAGAAAAGAAGTAGCAGGACAAGGAGGGGTAAGAGGAAGGGGATGAGGAAAGAACAGAGGTCACAAGAGCGTTAATACAACTGAATTAGAAGTTGGAGCAAAAAGCCCCTTGTAGGAAAAATATCATCAACTACATTAAATTGCAATCAGGAGAGACTACTCAACTTGGGTTTAACACTTTGACCATCAGCTCTTCCTAATTTCATAGATTCAAGAATAGAATTATGCAAGTACTTCAGAAAATTTAAGCTTCACAGATATCATCAAATGAACCCCCCCAAAATCAGCTATTAAGGTCTCAGTACAGCCAAACCCTCCTTGTTTAAAATATTGGATATTCCTTATCTTGTCAACATTCATGAATTAGTAATGGATTATTCAATGGTTGTCTCAGATAATAGCGGAGGGACAGTCATAAATGTGAATGATGGTCTGGAAGTACAGGAATTGGGTGACACCATGTATTGGAATACCTTGAGGAATATAGGATTTGTAATTGATCATCAAGTGGAAAGTGATCTGAAACCACGAAGTAAGTTTTGTCCCCAATTGCCCCCTGGGAATTGGATCGACTTGTTTTAAGAATTAATTGTAGAGGACCTAAATGAACTTCGGAAAAAATGGCGGAATAATCCTAAAAAAAGGACAAATGCTCCAGAGAGGATTGGAAAGGTATTAATGAATTAAAAAACAATCCATCGCTGATCATAAACCCCCTCAGATAAGGGAGGCAACTGTTTTGATGGATATTGATATTGATTGAACATACTTGTTAGAGGTCAGGAGACAACTGAACAATACTGTACATTATATCTGTCTAATGGGAATTGCATGAGTCAAATCTCTTGGAATGAGAGGAAAACCAGTTTATCAGAGTGGAAAATGCAAAGATTTCTACCATCTATCTCCTTCTGAAGATACACAAGAGTATACACAATCCTCCGGGGGGGACCCATAGTAAGCTCAGTTGGATCATTACTGGAAAATAGCTCCATGTACTTGGACTTGTTCCTGCATCAATACGTAGTACACCTCGTGTCATATTTAAAAGATAGCACAGAATTTCCCAAGAAAATTGAATCTTATCCGATGGAAGCAAGAATATATAATGGTGATGCAAGACTTGGTATCACTTTATACATCTATTAATCATAATAAAGGTGTCCAGGCATGTGAAAATGTTTTGAGAGATCTATCAATAGAATGTTTTGATCACTCACATTTTCTATTGAAAATGTTGAGGTATTGCCTCACCCACAAGGTTTTCATCTTCAGTGGTAAATACTACCTATAACAGCAAGGTACCACAATGGGCACCTCCTTCACCCCAACATTTTTTAATTTATTCAAGGGGTGGTGGGAGAAGGAGGTGGCCAGGGTCAAAGAAAATAAACAGTTTACCCAGAGGATTGCAAATGGGCTTGCTTCATAGATGATTTGTTTATGTTGTGGGAAGGAAATGAAGCTGAATGTAAAATCTTTGTAGAGAAACTCAATCAAAATGACCTCAACTTATAGTTTACAAATACACAGAACCATTCACATTGTGATTATTTGGATGTGGAATTGGAGGTAGTTGGTGACTCATCAACAACAAGCATACACAGAAAGCCAATGGCTACCTACTCCTTATTGCATGCAAATAGTGACAATCTAGGTGATCTAAAATACAGCATTGCATATAGTCAAATGTTAAGGGTCAAAAGAATATGCTCCACTGTATAACTATATCATAAAAAAATATGTAGTATGGTCAAGCATTTCCTCAAAAGGGAATACTCCAGAAATGAGTTGGAGGATGCCAAAATGAAAAATGATGAACAGACAAGAGAGCAACTGTTCTACTCACAAGGCAACAATTAAAATGCAAAGGATCATAAGGTGAAATTATTGTTTTGGGAATTTAATACCGCACAACCAGGCATCAATAGGATCTTGCAAAAAATAATTGGCCCTGAAAAAGGATGATCACGTTAAGGACATTGTACAGATTGTGCTTGTGCTTGTAGCTCGTGCAAGGCTTGTAAATATGGAATAAATTGTAGAGTTATCAAACCTTCAAAGGCCATGTTATCACAATTAAGGACAGAATTGCTTGCAATACGGACCACGTTGTCTTTGTCCTTAGATGTGGATGTGATAATTTGTATGTGGTCAGTACTATTGACAAGTTGCATTTGAGGATTTCAAAACATTTAAGTGTAAGCACAAATGGTGATAAGAGTTATCCCATGGCTTGCCATTTTGAACAGAGCCATACAGTAAATTTACATGAGATCTGTTTAAAATAGTATGACATTGTGACACAATCATATGTCCCTGACCAAATAAAACCAGCAACAGTGATGGATATAAGGGCAAAATATTGTCACTACATAGACATCCCCTACTTGAGCCATGAAAACTGAGTCAGGTGCCATCTGAGTGAGTGCACAAAATGTAACAGTAGTCACAATGAGATAAATATCATATCATCCAGGACAAAAAATTCACACTCATGATGTCCATATCTTAAATTGGAAACATGGGCCTGTATTATCTAATTTGGGATTTTGAGTTGTGTTATGCACATGTGCTGATCATTGATCATCAATATAAGTATGAGTGGAGAAGGTGATACAGTCCAGGTAATGTGGTTTGGCTTTGCATACCCCACTCAGAGTATTCCAAGGCTGCACGCATTGCTGTCTTCACTTACTCTGTGTCAGATAGGTAATACATGGATAGGGGTTGTGATTTACCTCCTATAGACCATGACCGGGAACATTACTAAAATGTACCCTCATGCAATTGTACAGAAATTGAACAATTATCTCCTGCTTTAGACTTATAGGGGAAATCATGAGGAGTCAACATGCTTATGTACACACATCATCTCAAGGCTGACTTAGGATGTATATATCATAAATTGTAAATGGCATCTCAGTAGTGCATGTATGCTTATTAGACTACTCATCTGGCTAAAACCATTTTTATATGACGTTTGGACCAGGCACCATAGCTCTGAGGTAAGCTAAAGCACTACTGATGCTGGATTACATAGGCTTCCTAATCAAAGATCTATATGTCCATCCAATAATGAACAAAGACATGAACAGACATACATGTAGGCATTCAATCTGTTGTCTGTCATTGCCCAATGTCCTTACTTATGAAGATATAGGTCCATCACAATAAACATATGCAGCAACTACCATCTTGAACTTTGGATAGATTGTAATGGCAAGTCAGATGCCACTGTCATGCATGTTTACATATTTAAGTTTTAGATTTGTCATACTGCTACGGAGACATTTATGTTTTCTACAAACTGCAGGTATGTGTGGCATCACCCTTACTATCCTGTTCCCCTACTCACCCTGGCAGCCTAAAAATACCCTTACACCACATACCCCTACCCACATCTAAACTCTAAAAAAACCCTTACCATCCTATTGCCCAACCCACTCTTATAGCCAGAAATATATACCATAAATATGTATATATGGCGGTCACCAGTAGGTAGTTATAGTTAGAACCTAGTTTCCATAGGAAAAGGATTTTTTGACTTGCCTATAACATTAGCGTTGTTTGAACAATCAAAAAAGGTTCTGTGTGTCATGGAAAGTTGGGGGTGATCTGTGCAATGGGGATGAGAAATAAGGGCATGAAATACGGGTACGTTTGTAATGTTAATTCCCATAGGAACACATTGTTGAACCAACAGCCTGAACCGCTGGATGGAATTACACCAAATTTGGCAGAAAGGTTGCTGTTGTTTCGCAGATTGTGTTTTTTGTTATTTGGTGCAAATCCATTCAGTAGTTTTCATGAAATTAAATCCGAACTATACAGTGATATCTCTGGTTGCTGATATTTTGCAGCTGTTTCGCCTGTTCACGGGGAAATTACAATATGTTTGTGGCAAATGGGGAATGCGCACACTAGTGGGAATGCTCTGATTGGCTGGACGCAACCTGAACAGAAAATGGTGGGAACTGTTCCCGTGGCTGAATATTTGTGTTGAAGGTAACATAAGCGGTCAGGGTATGATCTCATTGTTTGAGATGTGGTTATATTAGTGATAAGTTATGTGTCCAAAATTTATGTTTTTTTATCACAAACGATAATCATGGGGACATCGCGAATATTGCAGTGACTTCAAGAATATTGGTGAAAATATAAATATATATATGTACACACTTGGGGGTCGATTCCGATTCGGGAATAAAACACTCCAAATAGCCGTTCGGAGGGTTTTTCCCGTACGAATCGTAGCCTGCAAATTCTCCCGTACGAACGACGAAGTACGATTCGTACCAGGAGCAGGACTCCGTACGAATCGTACAAAGACCGTACGACTCAAATCTCCCCACGAATCTCCTCCAGAACCCGCTGTACGGCACATCTGTACGGTTCGCGGCTGCTTTTTCCGACCCGGCAAGTACGATTCGTCTCGGGTACACACCGTACGACCCTTTTCCCTTCGGGAGCTGTAAACAGCCGTAAAAGCAGAGTTTGCCGTGAAACAGGTACGGAACGGCCACACCGGGTATGCAGGGTGTACGCACTGTACCCCATGTTCGGAATCGGGCCCTTGGTGATCACTGTCAGAGACCTATGTACACATACACAAACTCACTCATACATTTATACACCAATTCACATAACCACTCATACACATATACATCCAGTCAGATACCCACTCGGATACTCATGCATCCACTCACATACCCAATCAGGTACTCATGCACTCACTTATAGACTCACTTGGAGAGTGATGCATCCATGTACAGAAGAACTTAGAGACTCATGTACCCACTCACAAATCCACTCACACATTCACATATCTACTGACAAACCTATTGAGACACTCACAAAGTCACCGACAGACCCAGTGATCACTCATACAGCCCCTGACAGATCCACTTAGATCCTTATACACCCACTCACCCACTCATACAGTCACTCACACACTCAGTCACAGATCCTCTCAGAGAGTTGTGCACTCAGCCACCCACTCATTTACTCAGAGACTCATAAATCCACGCACAGACTCACTGATATACACACCCAAGCAAGACTTACACATTCACTCACAGAACAACCCAGACACTTGCCCTCCCAGTCACAGACCCACTCAGACACCCATTCATGCACCCATTGACTCACACACTCAGAGACTTAAGCTCTTACTCACAGACATATTAAGACACTCATATACCCACTCGAAGATCCACTCACACACCCATACAGTCACTAACATACCCACTCACAGACCCACTGAGAAACCTATAGACCCAGTCACTCATACACTCAGAGACTCACACACCTAGTCACAGTCCCACTCAAAGATCCCTGGACCCACTTACAGAACCACTGAGACACTCATGCTCCCAGTCAGAGACCCACTGAGACTCATGCACACACTCACTCACCCACTCAAACATGTACCTAAACTTCATGTATGCCCTCATTGATCCAGTCAGACAGTTCCCTGCTTATCATGGTCCATGTTCCTTGGTACATTTGTCTGTACACAGATGTTGTGGAGAATGGCAAATATTACGATGATCTTGCAGACAATAGGAGTATAGTAATCTCCCCGTGACATGTCCAGGCATGTGAATCTGAGTATTCACAAGTTCCTGGTTGTACTTTCATTCTGCGGTACAAAAGGGGGTGGTAATGGACGGAGCATCTGAACCAATCAAACACTCACACCCAGTCAAAAGATCTTGGTTTAATCCATCACCATTCTTTAGCCCACTCTGCCTCCCCAGTTAAGACATGGCTATATGCAAATCAGTCTGACCCTGTGCCTCATGGGAACAGTCCAGCCCGAACTGCCAAGCAATGTCTTCACTGGACCGGAAACAAGCTGCCGAGGACCGGTTTCTGGCATTCCAGCCGTCTTCAGCCCGGCTTGCTCCCTTGCTCACTTTGCCACTGGATTCAAGCAAGCCGGGCTGAAGACGGCTGGGGTGGCAGAGTGGGCTAAAGAATGGTGATGGATTAAACCCAGATCTTTTGACTGGGTGTGAGTGTTTGATTGATTCAGATGCTCCGTCCATCACCACCCCCTTTTGTACCGCTTTTGGCCGCCATAAGTGTGGCAGGGTATACTCAGACATGAGTCCCTTGCTCACTTTGCCACTGGATTCAAGCAAGCTGGGCTGAAGACGGCTGGAATGCCAGAAACCGGTCCTCGGAAGCTTGTTTCCTGTCCAGGGAAGACATGGCTTGGCAGTTCGGGCTGGACTGTTCCCAAGAGGCACAGGGTCAGACTGATTTGCATATAGCCATGTCTGAACTGGGGTGGCAGAGTGGGCTAAAGAATGGTGATGGATTAAACCCAGATCTTTTGACTGGGTGTGAGTGTTTGATTGATTCAGATGCTCTGTCCATCACCACCCCCTTTTGTACTTTCATTCTGGCTCAGTCTGGGAATGTGCAATTGGGGTCATAACCCATGGATGGAGACCATATCCTTGTCAGCTGAAGGTAAAAAAGAAGTTACAACTGTCAAGAATTTCGCACTCAGTTACAGCTACATTACTATCCATATGTGTTATGTCTACTGAATTACTCGTACACATTTCCTACAGTATTTCCTAATATTTTGTACTGATACAGTTGGCCTTAGGCTTACTCTTCCAGTACTGTGTAATAGCAAATGCTGAGCATGGACTGATGCACTGGGCACTTCTACATCCTGATTATAATGTTTTGTGTGATGGGTATTTATAGATGTTCCTGATCACACTTAATCAATCAAACAGTATTTGTATAACACAGCTTATCACCACTGGTGGTATCTTGGCGAAGAGGTCCCTTGGGCCTTAATTGAAATGCCAGGTCTTGAGTCGCTTCCTGAAGACGGTGAGTGAAGTTGAGGTTCTAAGATGTAGGGGGTAAGGTTGTTCCAGGATTTGGCAGCGAGGTAGGAAAAGGAAATACCTCCACTTTACCTCCAGTGGGGTGGGCAGTCAAAATATCGAATTTAAACTATCAGCCTATATCAATATCAAGTTTTTAATATCGTAGGGACAGAATATCGAAGTCAAGAATATTGTTGACCAGAATATCGACTCCAAGGTAAGTAATATCGAATTTTTGAAATATCGAAGTAAGTAATATGGTAAGCAAAAATATTGTTGTTAATATATCGATTATTTTAGTGTTATGTACTTCAGTATTTATTTCATATGTATGTTAAACATTTTTTTATGTATTTTTATAAATGAAATAATTAGAAATTAGTAATTTTGTTAAAGTAAATTTTGTGTTTTAGTATCAGAGCGGGTTGTAGGTTTATATGGTGGGAAGTAATGTAATTATAATTAATTATTTAATATGTTTTTATTGATTGGTATTGATGATTAAATAATTGTTAAACATTAATTGGTAATTAATTTTTTGTAATTAGTTAAATATTTTCATTATGATTAATTTATCAACAATTATTATTTATTGTTATTGCCAATTATTTTATTGTTCATTAATATTAAATTGGTGATTAATTTTAATTAGGTGATTAATTGATAATTAAATTAATTATGCGATTGTTGTATGCGTAGCGGGTTGTGGGTTTATAGGAAAATAGGGTGGGAAATAATTAAATAAAATTAATTAATGAGATCGTTTTTATTTATTGATATTTATTATTTAATAATTAATAATTACTTATTATTGGTAAATATGTCTTATTAATTAGTTAATAATATTAATTAGAATGCATGTATTATTAATTAATATTTATTGTTATTGTTAATTAATGTATTGTTAATTAATTATTAATTTGTGTTTAATTATTTATTGGTCATTATTATTGATTATTTACTAATTTATAATTTTAATATTTTATTATTCATTGGTATTAAATGATAGTTAAATTAATTGTGCTTTTTTGTATGTGTGGTGTGTTGTGTGTTAAACAGGGAATAGTGTGGGATGTAATTTATTGTTATTTAAGTAAATAATACTTTAAATTTATTGGTATTTATTCATAATTTTGTTTGTACATTAATTATTAATATGTTATTTTTTAATTAAAAAATATGTTATTGATAAGTATGTTCATTTAACCCTTACGCTATCCAGCGCTTTCCCTACTGTTGCACTCTGTGGAGTGGGAATAGTAATTTGTACCCCTAAGCTATCCAGCGTTTTCCCTTCTGTTGCACTAACTGGAGTGGGAATAGTAATGTTTACCCCTGCGCTATCCAATGTTTTCCCTACTGTTGCACTCTCTGGAGTTGGAATAGTAATTTTTACACCTGCGCTATCCAGCCCTTTCCCTACTGTTGCACTCTCTGGAGTGGGAATAGTAATTTTTACCCCAACGCTATCCTGCTCTTTCCCTACTGTTGCGCTATCTGGAGTGGAAATAATAATGTTTACCCCCACGCTATCCAATGCTTTCCCTACTGTTGCACTCACTGGAGTGGGAATAGTAATTTTTACTCCTACGCTATTCAGTGCTTTCTCTACTGTTGCACTCTCTGGAGTTGGAATAGTAATTTTTACTCCTACGCTAGCCAGCGCTTTCCCTACTGTTGCACTCACTGGAGTGGGAATAGTAATTTTTACTCCTACGCTATCCAATACTTTCCCTACTGTTGCACTCACTGGAGTGGGATAGTAATCTTTACCCCTACCCTATCCAACGCTTTCCCTACTGTTGCAATATGTGGAGTAAGTATATTATTAATGTATATGTAGATGTTTAAATAATTTTAAAATTATATGTATTAGTTATTATTTTTTAAATATGTTTTAATGTTGATATTTATAAGTTTGTTAATTATATAATTGTTTTACTTATTTTTACATTATTATTAAAACATTTTAAAAAACGATATTTTTAACATCGATATTTTTTACAACAATATTATTTTTTCGATATTTTTGTACTTACCTTTATGTAGATTGGGCTTCAATATGTTTTACGTCAATATTACTGTGTCGATATTTTTGTAGGTCGATTTTCTGTCTTTAGATATTTTGTCAGACAATCATCCACTGGATGCAGGGTATGTATGCGAGGGAGAGGTAGGAAGAGCGGAGTTGTATGGTGGGTTGGTGGACGGTCAGGCAGTTGTTGATGTAGATGGGTCTGATGTTAGTGAGGGCTTTGTAGGTGTGGGTTAGCAGCTTAAACTGTTATCTCTTCTGGACAAGGAACCAGTGGAGACCTCTGGGGGGGGAGATTCTGGTCCCTTTGGGAAGGTTGAAGATGAGTATGGCTGCAGTGCTGAATAGTCTGTAGTCGTTGAGGAGTTGGATAGTCATTCCAGCATAGAGTGCATTTCCGTAGTCAAGTCGGCCGGTGACATGGGGGCTTGAGTGACTGTTTTCCTGGTGTTGATGGGGATCCAGCTGAAGATCTTTCGAAACATGCAGAGGTTGTGGAAGCAGGAGGAGGATCCTCCATTTACCTGTTGCTTCATGATAAGTTGACTGTTCAGGATGATGCTGAGGTTGCGGGCGTGGTCAGCGGGGTTGGCAAGGGTCTGAGTGCAATGGGGCACCATGTGTTTTTCCATGGTGAGGTGTTCTTACTGAAGATGAGTACTTCTGTCTTGTCCTTGTTCAGCTTCAGGCAGTTGGACCTCATCTAGTCAGCAATGCTGGTCATGGCATTCCAGAATGTGGTTCTTGTAGAGGTGGTGTCTTCTGTGAGAGAGAGGATAAGTTGGGTGTTGTCGGCCTATTAGATGATTTTGACACCATGGGGGTGGATGATGTCAGCCAGTGAAGTCATGTAGGTGTTGAAGAGGATGGAGCTGAGGAATGGCACAGATGATGCTCCTGGGCTTGGAGGTGAACCATGGTAGGCCAATTATCTGCTGTAAGGAAGGAGGTGACCCACATGAAGATGTTACCCCAGATACCTATGTGGTGGAGTCTGGTGATGAGGGATTAGTGGAATACCGTGTTGAAGGCCACTGAGAGGTTGAGGAGGATCAGGGCTGCTCTCTCACCTTGGTCGAGGAGGGAACTGATGTCGTTGATTTCGGCAATCACTGTGGTCTTGATGCTGTGGTTGGAGTCGAAGCTGGATTGGGAAGTGTCAAGCAGGTTGTTCTCTTCGAGGTATTCAGTGAGCTGATGATTAATGGTTTCTCTAGGACCTTGGCGGGGAAGTGGAGAAGTGAGATGGGGTGGTGATTCTTGAGTTTGCTGGGGTCAGCAGAGGTTTCTTCAGGAGTGGTTTCAACACTGGATGCTTCCATGGATCAGGAACGGTAGCCATGGTGATGGATGAATTGTAGATATTGGGGAGAGCACTACCAATTTCCTTCCATCCTAGGTTGAAGACATGGTGAGGCAACTCTGTTATGTGCACAGTGACATATTATTGAGCAGATATTTGCCTAGGAGGTCCTCCCTAGGCAGGTAGTAAACTCACCAACACGTTTTACACTCACACATACATTGTCCATGGTAAAGCACTGATGTTGTTGTTGGCCTACATGACATTGGTACAGATGTTTGGTAACTACACAAAATATCGGGTTAAAAATATCGACTTACATAAAATATCGACTTCAAAATATAGAATGGACAAAATATCGAATGGACAGAATATAATGAACAAAAATATCGAATTTAAGGTAAGTAATTTATTATCGATTTTTATAAAGATAGAAAGTCAAAATATTGAAGTATATAATATAGGTATTAAAATATATCGAATTTTTAATAATTTCAAAAAAGTGTTTTGTATGTTAGTATATGTGTGAAAAGTGTTTATTTTTTTGTAATTTATTATAAGTAATGAATGTTATGTTATTTAATTTTTGCGTAATTTAATTCTGTAGTGGGCTGTGGGTTTATAGGGGAATAGGGTGAGAAATATTTTAATTATATTAAATAAAATATTAATTTTTAGAAATTATTAATTATTTTTAATTTAATTTCGCGTTTTAGTTCTGTAGCGGGTTGTGGGTTTATATAAGAATTAGGGTGGGAAGTAATCTAATTGTAATTAAATAAATATTTTAATTTATTTTGGGGTATTTATTTTGAATTAATTTTGAATTAATTTTGAATTGGTAATTAATACATTTTTAATTGGTAATTATGTTTTAATATTTGATTAATTGATAATTATGTGAATTGTATTAATTTATTTTCCATAGTGGGTTGTGTGTTTATAGGGGGATAGGATGGTAAGTTACTTAATTGTAATTAATTAATTTTTTTTATTTATTAATTGGTATTTATTTTGAATTAACTGGTAATTAATTTTTAATTGGTAATTAATTAATAGTTAATTGGTAGTTAATTTATATTAATAGGTAATGAATTGTAATAATTAATATTTATTTGTATTTTTAATTGATTAATTATTATATTATATTAAATGGGTTATTACTTTAAATACATTTTTTATTGGTAATGATATTTAATGTATTTGTATCAATATACAAAATATTTACTTTCCCTACTGTTAAGCTCGCTAGAGTGGGAATAGTAATGTTTACCCCTACGCTATCCAACGCTTTCCCTACTGTTGCACTCTCTGGAGTGGGAATAGTAATTTTTACCCTTCCGCTATCCAATGCTTTCCCTACTGTTGCACTCTCTGGAGTGGGAATAGTAATGTTTACCCATAAGCTAACCAACGCTTTCCCTACTGTTGCACTCACTGGAGTGGGAATAGTAATCTTTTTTAACCCCTATGCTATTCACAGCTTTCTCTACTGTTGCATTCTCTGGAGTGGGAATTGTAATTTTTACCCCTACGCTATCCAACGCTTTCCCTACTGTTGCACTCTCTGGAGCGGGAATAGTAATTTTTACCCTTCCGCTATCCAATGCTTTCCCTACTGTTGCACTCGCTGGAGTGGGAATAGTAATGATTACCCATACGCTAACCAACGCTTTCCCTACTGTTGCACTCACTGGAGTGGGAATAGTATTTTTTTTACCCCTATGCTATTCACAGCTTTCTCTACTGTTGCACTCTCTGGAGTGGGAATAGTAAGTTTTTACCCCTACGCTATCCAATGCTTTCCCTACTGTTGCACTCACTGGAATGGGAATAGTAATTTTTACCCCTATGCTATCCAACGCTTTCCCTACTGTTGCACTCACTGGAGTGGGAATAGTAATTTTTACCCCTACATAATCCAACCCTTTCCCTACTGTTGCACTCACTTTAGTGGTAATAGAAAATTGTACCTTCCCGCTATCCTACGGTAAATATATTGTATGTTTTTTATTAATATAATGTTAATATATATATATGTTTTAAAAAATAAAATGTTATGTTTTTTTATAACTTAAATTAATTGTTTTATAATTTTAAGGTTATTTGAGTATTTTTAAGTATGTTTTAGTTAATTATTTTTAATATTTCATTAATTTTAAATTACTTTTAAGACTTTTTAAAAAATTCGATATTTTGACTAACTGTAATTTTTTTAAACAAAGTTTTTGATTAAATATTTTTGTACTTACCTGTTTGTAGATAGGAATTTGATATTTTTGTATTCAATATTTTATCCTCGATATTTTTGTAAGTCTATATTTTTGAAATCGATATTATGTCAGTGATCCAGATGTTTTATAGATTGCTTAATTTAGCATGTGATTTCGGGGCATACATGTGGTGCAGTTCAAACATGTCACATGGATTGTTATGCATTTTTTTGTCAGGTTTCAACTATTGGTTTTTTGCCAAAGAAGTTGTCATGGTGCAATTTGATTGTCACATATGTATTACAAAGTAGGGCATCTGATTTTGTTACAAGTAGCTTCCTACTACAAAAGTAGACACAGTACACTTTTCTTTTTTAAATACATGTGTATGACTCTAACTTGTAGGGGATTGTGTACTTCTATACCTTGATTTTTTTCTCGTTGTAGCAATGATTGTTGAAAATGGTATTCTAAGTACACTTTGGTGCCTTGTCCAGGATGGATTTTATTCAGTGATAAGGACTGATGTATGACATGTTTGGCAGAATTGTGTTTGGCTGTGTGATTTTCACATTGCTGGACTCAAATGCTTTCTATTTGGGTTACTTACTCCACAGGACAGGTGAGTCATCCCATTTGTTATATCAGTCAATGTGGCTGTAAGCCTATGTGTATATGTGTACGTAGTACTATGGCAAATGTGTGTTTTGTACTGTTGGCATCACAATGTTATCCAGTATTATCCACATTAACACTAACATGGGCGCCACACATGGCCTTTCCACATAACTCTTCCTGTGTAGCTTCTGCAGCTTCGGTCAACATACAAGTATACTGCCATGTGTGATTCCTTTGCTCATTTCCACAGTACTTGTTCTCACATCATTAACCTGGTTGACCTCAGACTGATATCAAGACTAGGTACACCATTGAGGAGACACTCTTCTCACACTTATCACTTGTGTTGCCTTTGTACTCATATTGGCTTGTCTATCATGCCACATGGTTTCATTCATGATTTGTTATCCAGTGCAGTGAATGTGTTTCCATCCATTCACACAAAGTAAAATGATACATTGCTACTCACTGGCATTCTGTTTTTGCTGCCATTTACAGATTAGTAAGTGCATGCCAATATGGGACATCACTGTTTATGTTTACACATTGCAGTCCATTGTTCCCACTATGTGCACATTACACAAGGGCCCAAATATTTGGGTAAGTGACAGGTAGAAAGGGACAGGTTTTAGTATTCAGGAAGAATGGCGCGCAAGCAGTATTGACGTAATGTGTGTGTTGCGTAACTTAATGGAATAATGCAGCAGGAAGGGGACACTCTCACAAACCCATTAATCTGTATATAAAACTACACAATTTGCAATGAATATGGAACCTGCGCACACATATATAGTCATAGATCCAATAATCACAATTTTTCTAAGAAGCAATAATACAATCCAGGCGATGGAATCTTTGTTCTTTATCTTGTCTGTTTTTAAGCAAGCGGATGATGTAATTGTACAAACAGCCAGCCGAAACTTGTTTCGTTGTTGAAAACTGTGTTCAACAATTCTTCAGGGCTCTATGGCTGGATCACAAAACTTTGTTGGGCCTTCCTTCGGTGATAATTCCAAACCGGCGGGGTAACTAAAAAGACTCCTAGCGTTCGAAATGTTAAAGGTAAGTGTACCAGCTATATGTTGGCAGTTATATTATGGACGCTGAGCGATCCCAAAACCGAGTAGGGTAAAGTTTCAACGTGAAATGACGATGTCAATGCGGCAGGAAAACAACCGGTAGAGTCCTGGTGTAGCATTGGTACTTGCCCTCCTGAAAGTCCCACCTCTTCCAGATAATTGGCTTTCCCCCCGGCATCTCTTTCCCAGCCTCGTCTTGGGTAAGTGACACTGTGCAGTGCAGCAAGTCACCTGTCTGCACTGCAGTGTCACTGAGAAAGGGCAGTAGTACATAGTATTTTAGCCATAAAGCACATTCCTGAGCTTTCACCCTACACTGACACACAATGTGTTGGCTAGCGAACACAAGCTTACCTGCCATGATGCTTGGGAGCCAGCATTTTATTCGGGATTGTGTTTGTGCAGGAGGGGGCACCTTTCTGCACATGATGAACCCTCAGAGGCCTGATCATCTTGTATAGTTGCAACAGTATGCAGCACACACAGGAAGAGGAAGTGTCTTTGATGACTTCAGTTCTTTTCCCTGGCTTCACACCAACTGGGGAGACCAATTGATTTGTCACATTTCAAAGTTTACCTAGTGTGGGATCATGCCATGCCTCATGAACCAGGGAAGTTGCATGGAGACACCCCCAGTGCCCACAGAACCCCAATCTTGCACAGAGTGATGCTACACTGTATTTTGCACAGCATTGAATTGCTCTGTACCTTTATGTCATTCAAAAGCACACAAAGTGGCTTTGCATGTCTTAACATGTGTGACTTGAAGGTTTGCCTTACACTTGTGTCATGAGGCATGATGCATGTATGAGGCACACCCCTCATACATGACCCTATATCTATCAACAGACACAGAGATGGCTGTTATGTCATACATTTCTAACTGTTAGTAGGTTTGTTATGTACTTCAGGTTTGCTTAATAACACGTAGGCCATTCCCATATTGATCATTCTGGAAGCACTCATTGATGATGCAATGCCTGAAGATGTAGGTAACATGTGCACTCCTTGGGTGTTTTGCCAGCACATTGGTGAACATCTCCAGTTGATCCATAATGGCGTGGACTTTGATAGAGTAGGTGTTCTTATGGTTCCAGTACAGGTGTGATGCTTCAGCAGGGAGAAACAGTTGCAGATGTGTGCAATCCATGGCACCTATCACATGTGGAAATCCTGCTTTGGCATAGAAACCTTGATTGGTCTCCACCTGCTGTTGTGTCTCAGGGAAGAGAAGGCCCTGGTGTGTAAGCAGATGATGGCATCCAGAACAGAGGGTAGGAAGGCAGGAAAAGATTGCTTTGACGTCCCTGCCACTATGGCTGTAGTGATCTGGAATGAAGCAGATGCCAGCATGTGGAGGACTGCCGTAAACTTAACCTGTGGAGGGATGTTGGTGGGCCTAGAATTTGGTGGCTGGAGCCTTAGTGCCATTTTGTCCAGCAGTTATAATATGGACTCCCTCCTGAGTCTGTAGTAACTGAATACTTCATCCTCCCTAAGGTCAATAAGGGAAATCCACTGGGGAAAAACACACACCCTTCTGCACTGCCTACATGGTGGTAACGGCGGGGTCTCCTCGCAACTCCCAGTTGAAGGATGAGCAACTCCATGGCATAGTTGAGCGTGACTTGTCATTCTGTACCACAGCTGCTGCGTAATTTCCTACACATGGACTGCCGATGTGCAGGAATTTTGATACATTTCAGGCTCTGCACACAGCTTGCCTGGGGATCATTGAGCATGTATGGAACTTATTCCTTTTCTCTGGAGAGTACGTCAAGGCCAGGATAGGTTCCTTACATACGGTGTTTATGGACCTCTCCTGTGCTTTTGACTTGGTGGATAGGGGAATGTTGTGGTGGCTGAGAGAGGCAGCGTGGTGTACTCACAATTCGTGAACCCTATAATGCGGTTACACTGGGATACGAATATCAGGGACTGCTACACTTAACAAGGCGTTTGTACCCAACCTAAAGGGCCTGCCAGAGGGGTCAGGCAGGGGTGTATAATGGTATCTCTTCTGGTTTTGTTTTATAATAATTCCCTAAACAAAGGCCTGAGTTTATGTAGCGATGATACCTCTAGAATAGCCTCTCGACTAGTCACACTCTTACATATATGGATGACGCAGTTTTAATCTCACAAACAGCAGTTGTCCTCCAGGAACTTTTAAATGGTTTCAATAGCTTTATGACAAACCTTAGTTTAAAAGTAACTCATCAGAATGTTTATTTTAACATGCGGTCTACAAAATACCAAAACAAAATCATTCCTTATTGGCGAGACACCGATCACTAAGATTTTACAGTTTAATTATTTAAGTATTCTGTTTGAAGCAAATCTATCATGGGGTGGCATGACTAGCCAGTGAATACAGAAAATGAGACTAGTGTGTGAATCTAATTTTAGATTCGAAAAAAACTGGTGCATTAGCCCATTAAAGAGACTGTCCAGCTATATCGATCTAAAAATGTCTGGTTGTGGGAACATATGGAACGGTCTTAAAAACCACCTAGAATGCAGGCCTTTGAAAATGAGTTCCTATGTCAGTTACTGGGCAGCCCGAAATCAACCCCAAGTTTTATCTCCCACTGTGAATTGAGTATGGGCTATAGGGAAGACAAAGTTAGAATGGCTCCACTCTAACTCTGGGTTCAAATCTGATGTCATCCACAAGCAGGTTTCTCAAGAGACATTTCAATTGACTGTCTGAATTTGGACAATAGATGTTCTATTCCGTGGCTGGCATATGTCAAAAAAAGCTTTAATGATACAGGTCTGATTAACATCTCTGATTTTCCAAACAGATCCAGGCCCCAAACTAAAGCCAAGCTTAAGGAAAAATGTATTATAAAAAAAAAATGAAGAGATTAGAATTGCAAAGTCAAGACATGTAACCTCAGTTCTTACCTATTTGCCTATTTCCACAATGCCTGGGATAGAGCAGTGTTTAACCTGGGTGGAAAAAAACAGAACATAGATTTTACCTCACGAGGTTCAGGTTACATGCAATTCATGATATGGTTGCTTTCCCTAAATCTGACTCCTGGTTTGAATCTCATCTGCACTAAGTTCTCACCAGAAATGACAGTGACTTTACAATTTTTTGCACTTTATATATTTGCTTGAGAAGAAGCTTCCCACCCCTTGTAAAGAGGTTTTTATGTTTTTAAAATACTTAAATACTCCTAAGATTTGTCTCTTTGTCCTCAACTATATTTTGTCTGCAATTAAACTGTGGCGGAGGAATGCTTCATAAGGATACTTATTTTGGCTCTGATGAGATTAGCAATAGTTTTAAACAAGTATTAGTCACCAGGGGTGCTCATACAGTCATTTTATATAATTGGCTGAACGTATTTATAAGTTATATTTAATGATGTTTTGAATCCATTCGATTTTTATGTGTGAATCCTTTTATAACCTCTGAGTTTGAAAACGTATATGATATATAATGTATTTTTATTTCCGTGTTTTTAGGGTCACTGTTATGACCGAGTAAAGACTAGTGAACTGAATTGAACCGGCCCAGGGAAAGAGAGGGAAAACCTAGAAGGGGAAAGAATGAAAAATAGAAAAACTGAAAACCAGTGATTAAGAGAGAAAGCAGGAACCTTCAAGACAGATATGATGGGGCAGGGAGTTCCTAAAGCAGCATGAGGTGGACTCAAGCCTATGCAGCCTTGGTAGTCAGCAAAATATTCAGCCCCAACACTTATTCTTTTACAGCGTAAGTACAGCCACTTCTCCATACTACTTGGACTTATAAGTAAATATTTATGCGCCACCACTTAATATTTTAGAAATTAGGTGTGGGAAAAGAAAATATACTTCCAAGAAATGAAGAAAAAGACTTTGTTTAACAAGATGACATTTTATTCTGTCTTCTTCAGTTGGCAAGCAGTGCAATAATTATCCACTAACAAAAAATCCCTTAACTGCCCCCAGAACACTCACATTCCAAAATAAACACTAAAAAGAGTACGTGACTACTGTGACACGAGAATACGATAGCTAAGAACAGAGTGTGACCTCCACAAGCACATAAGTAAAACATATATAACACATCCTCCAACTTTTAATATTATTTTTTTTTTAACTGATTCATGACGTAGCCTTTAAACCTCTCAGGAAAATGATGGTCATGTTTCCTCCTAGGCGAGTTGCTGTCCAAACGAGAGCAACTTGGATTCTGCCTGGTAGAAACATCATTTTGTGCATATTGTAAACATGGATTTTTGTTAGTTTCCTTAAGTGAGTGAGAATACCCCTTCAAAAAAAAATCATTTTCAAGATCCAAACAATCCATACTTCTGTTCTCACAGCATTTTTGAACACTTCAATAATTCTCTTTGGATCTGAACAACATTGGGAACCTTTATGAACATTTTCTTTCCTTCTTATACGAACAAAATCACCAATGACAATTTTGTTGTTTGCCTACAGATCCTCTTTTTGTATCCATCACCTGTTTTATTTTTTATTTGTATATCTTGTCCCTTTGTTTAACAACATTGTAATCAATAGCAGTCAATTTATCATCACTCAAACATTTTTTAAGCCACCACGGGACTAAACAAGTGCTTGGTTTGCGTCCTCTCAAAAGTTCAAAAGGACTTGCTAAGGTGACAGAATTGGGAGGAGTCCTATATGCTAGTAACATGGATTGCAAAGCATTACGCCAATTAAGACCCCCTTTTATAGATAGTTGGATAGCTTCCTTTACAACACGATTAAAGCGTTCAACTTGACCATTGGCCTCTGGATGGAATACTGCTATCCTTCTATGGGTGATACCACATTTCCCATAATAATGACTCAATTTCCTTACTAACTAATTGGGGCCCATTATCCGTGACAATTTCTTGTGGAATCACTTCTCTGTAAAAAATCTTATCCAAAAAATCAATCACACTTTGTGAATTCACCTCTTTGACCATCTTGACCTCAGGCCACTTTGGGAAATAGTCAATCAAAACAATACCAAAAGAATTGTTTTTGGGTAGAGCATGGAATGGACCGATGATATCTAGACCCAATTTCCTCCATGGACCAACAGGCCAATCAATATGTTGAGATTTAACACGTAAAGGTACAGCTGATTTATCGCTATTTGAACATTCCGTGCACATGCGAACAAAATGCTCAACTGATGAATCAATTCCGGGCCACCAAAATGCTTCCCTGATTCCTCTCCTAGTAAAAGAAATCCCAAGATGACCCTCATGACCTACCTCCATAACGGTATCTCTAAATACAAACGGTGGAATTATTTTATCCTCTCTCATGACCAACTCATTTTCAATAGCTAATTCTTCATGGATTTTAGTAAAACTCATCATTTCACCAGAAAGTTTCCCTAATTCCGGCCAACCTTGCACAATGTATATCTTAACAGTATTTAATTCAACATCCTTTTCCATTTCTGAGATCCAAACGTCCTCACACAGAGCAGGTCTTCCACCATGTATTAAATTCACATCATGTGTGGTAAAAGCTACTTCACAATCATCATCCTGATGAATTTCTTTTTTATCAATAGGTAATCTAGACATACAGTCAGCGTGCATATTTGCCTTTCCTTGAACATACTCAATACAAAAATGGAAAAACTGTAATCTTGAAGATAATCTGGCCAAACGTGCCGACATAGATCTACCACCACCAGGAGACATTAAAAATATAAGTGGTTCATGATCAGTCTTGATAATGAACTCAGTGCCCCATAAGAAACTTCTAAAATGTTCTGCACCCCATACGCAAGCAAGCAATTCTCTTTCAATAACAAAATAATTTTTTTCTGCATCTCTTAAGGCCCTAGAAGCATAGGCTGCGATCCATTCATTACAATTGTCCTTTTGTAGCAGAACACCACCAAGCCCTGAGTTGCTGGCATCTACCATAACTATACATTTTTTCCTGATTAAAAGGTTTTAAACATGGGGCATTAACAATAAATCTCTTCAATTTATCAAACGATTCAGACATTTCACTTGACCAAATGAATTTAGCATTTTTCTTAAGCAAACACCTGAAAGGATCGACTTTAACAGAATAATTAGGAATGAACTTTGCGTAAAATTGAAGTAACCTAAGGAACGCAAATAACTGTTCTTTTGAAGAGGGTACAGGAGCATTAATGATACTTTAAATATGTTTTGTTTTGGTTTGATACCCTCCCCACTGATTGTGTGTCCTAAATATTCCACTTCTTTTGCTTTTATTTTGCATTTGTCTAAACGGGGTGTAAGACCCTTCTCAGATAAAGCTGCTATAACATTGTATAAGTTATGGTCATGATCCTCATCATTCTTACGGCACACCAGAATGTCGTCCTGGAAAGCAATAGCATCAGATAATCCCTCCAGAGTATCTTTCATCAATCTCTGGAAGACTTAGGCGGCACTTGCCAATCCAAAAGGCATACAGCAATATCTAAAAAGACCTCCAGGTGTAATGAGTACTGTGAAATTTTTAAAATTTTCAGGTAGAACAACTTGGTGGTATGCACTTGCTAAATCGATACAAAAAAAAACTTCTGCATCAGCCAAGGTAGAAACCATCTCATGTAAGTTTGGAAGAGGATGTGAATCCACCCAAATAGCATGATTTAAACTGCGCAAGTCTGCACATAACCTGAGTTCACCAGAAGATTTTACCGAAACAACTATGGGAGAAACCCATAGAGAAGGCTCTATGGGTTCTATGATGCCCTCATTGCAAATACTCTTTAGCATATCTTTCAATTTGTCCATTTAAGACAAAGGAACATTCCTTACTTTGTGACGAATAGGTGTTGAATTTTCATGTAATTTAATGACATGCTCAAACCCATGCTACTTCCCTAGTTTGCCACTGAATACCGCTGGAAAGACTTTCATTAAGTTATCAATAGAAATGGGTTCATACTGATTAAAAGAATCAATGGCAAAAACTGATGGGTTAGGTCTGGGATCAAGTTTGATACTGAATTATGTTGGTGTGGCCACCCAAGCAGAGATTTCCCTGACTTTGCAACATGAATTTTTCTGAAGGTGTGACAACCTGAAAATTTGATATCAGCAGAAAATTAACCAATTAAATCAATTTTGTGCCCAGTATAACCTCAAGGAGACACAGCAGGAAGCATAAGAGGTCTGTTAGGCCAATTCTCATAAAAAACCTTTGAAGAAATGATGGACTACCAATCGCAAGAATCAACTAAAAATCTTAAATCGATTCCATCAATATTGATGACACAAGAAGGAAATTTTGAAACGGCATCATCGCTGCAAACATTGATCACAGTATTGATATCATTTTCATCATTGTCATAGGAAGTGTCATCATCATTTAAACATTGTATATAATTAACCTTCTTAGGATTGGTTTCGCAGAACTTACTAAAATGTCCTTTCTTATTGCATTTAGAACAAATCTTGTCAAATGCAAAACAATCTTTAAAATTCGCTAGGTGGCTATTACTACCACATCTGAAACAAAGGAGAGGTGGGTTGCGTCTTTCAACTTTTGCATTAGTATTTTTGTATTTGCTCTCAGTTATTTCCGAGGGATTAGACTTTTGATTCAAATTGGACTCTTTGTTGACAGTGACTACATCCTTTTTTTCATTTCCTCTGATCTGTTTTACAAATTTTTCTGAATGTTCAATTGATTTTGCAATATCAATAGCAGCATTCAATGACAAATCAGAGGTGGACCACAATTTTTCTTGAACTTTTTTGCTATTGGTTCGCAATAAAATTTGGTGTCTTAGTACTTGTTCATATGAAATATGTTCAAAAGCACAAAGAAGCAGCAAGAGACCTTAACGCTGATACTTAGTCTTCAATGGATTCATCGGGTTGTTGTTTGCATGAGTAAAATATGAATCTTTCCATGACAACATTTTTCTTTTTCCCAAAACGCAGATTGAGTTGTGCAGAAGCATATTGGTAAACATTAATTCTCCCAGGGTTAACTAATGCAGGTAAAGTTTTCAAACTCTTTTAAACCATAACTTCCTAAACAATGTTTTATTATTGACAATTTTCTTTCAGGTTCGCAATCATATCCTTCCAAGACTTCCACATAGGCAAGAAAAGCAGGTTCCCGCACCCCCCACGACATTGGAGGCTCACCAGATGATGTGGGGAAGGATGGGGGTGGAACAATGTCCGACATATTGACCAGGAAAAGAAAATAGTTGAAAATACAATAACTATTTGTTAAAAAAACTTCTTAATGTTATACATTTTTATCAAACTATTATAATAATTAAATATATCCACTAGTGGATATTTAGGTACAAAGGTCTTGTTAGGTAAATGGTAATACTAATAATAACGTGGTACCTTATACAATCCAGTGTGTGAATAATCACAAATTTCTTCTCTGTGGAGTTTGCTTCATAAATAACTCGAAAAGTGCTAATTCCTGTAAAAATAAAAATAAATGTTGTGCCGAAGAACCAATTACTCAAATAATCAATTTTTGTATGAAGAAAGATGAAAAAAACATCCTTTCACTAGTTGCTTAGTAACCAATGTAGAAATACAACAAAATGGAGGCACAGTAGAAATGCGTGCTGACACTCTGTTTAATATGCACAGCGTGCATAGGAACCAAACAAAAAAAAAATCTGTCTTCAGTCGTCAGCAGTTCATCATCATACGTCAGCTGAAGTTGATTAACACCCTATTCGTTATGCTCGGTGCGCATGAAGATAGTTAAAGAATTCCGCCTCGTGGAGATGCACGCTCCACTCTTCAAGTTCAAATGATGCCAAGGAAATGTGAAATTCACTGGAATAGTGCCACAGGACACAGAGGTAATCTTCATTACACATAAAATTGTTCAAATGTGGGTGCCCAAATCGCTCCACAAATAAAATTTTCCGTCCTGCGCACACTCCTTAAAACTGTAGAAATACTGATAATATTGTGTGACTAAACCATCAGATATGGTGCCTTGGGATTGTTTTGTTACCTTCCAAAAGTTGAGAGTAAGTCTTTGCCGCATCCTGGCACTAGGAATGCATGATTACAATAAAGTATTTTTGAAGTTTCTGCAGTGGGAGGGAGGGATGTGCTCTCACAGTGCTTACACAAACTAACAGTGCCCGTAGAACTGCATCTATTTTGCAGACAATTTAGATCCAGTAGAGGTGGCATTGCTGGCAGCCATGGCCTGTGGAGGGAGTTTCGGTGGGGCGGAGAGGCGGGGCTGGGGAGGGGCAGGGTGGGGGTTGCTAAAAACTGGAGTATGGATAATTGAAGGTAAGTAAACAATTTAATTGATAAAACAAATTTCGTAGCGCGCCCTGCATCCCAAAATGCGATTCAGGGTGCGCTACGAAATTCGTTTTTTTATTAAATTGTTTACTTACCTTCAATTATCCATACTCCAGTTTTTAGCATCCCTCACCCTGCCCGTCCCCGCCCCGCCTCTCCGCCCCACCGAAACTCCCTCCACGGGCTGTGGCTGATTGCTGGGTGTCTTAAATCTGTGTCGACCACCGGTGTCTGCATTGAAAGGTATGAAGGCATTGTCATTTGTCATTATTCTACAGTGTATGTGCCTCACTCTGTAGAAATTCTGTTGACATGTACTCGCACACAGCACTTGACAAACAGCTGTCTGACCCAGTATGTACAGATCATACTAATTAAGAAATAGGAGAGGTACCCCTTGTAGATCGTCAAGGGAAGTAGGGCAATTTACCAAACAGAAAAGAATATTTCCCTAGACCATCAAATTGTAGAAACACAATATCTCAAGATAATACAACAGCTGAATAGCAATCAAATATTTATTAAAAATACATTTTGTCAATAAAAACATGAAAAATCATATACATATTAATTTCACTATACAAGATAATGCAAAGACATTAAATACCCATAAAAACACAATTAATAAAAAGTAACAAGTATGACCAGCATAATTCAAACGACAGAAAAAGTTGTATGACTTCGAATTTGTCAATACTGTTTGTACATCCAATGTACTATTTGGCAACACAATGTCATACACATTCATATAATTAATGTTTGGCAAAAGTGTGTTTCATTAGATTGTACAGATGTATGAGCAGTCTCTATGATCAATATAAGCCAATCACGGCTGCATCGGCTGCCAATTAATGTCCATGTTTCTATGAATTTAGGGTGTTCTATAAAGAGGGCTGGCTCATTTCTTACTTGCAAACCATCTGTAATTACCCCCGCTTTCAAATAGTCTATGAGGAATTCTGCATGAAGCTTGGTCTTTATTTGTTTCTTTTTTAGGTTGAGGATCTTCACGAGCTGTTCATGGCTGGTATTATTAAGTGGTACAAAAGGGGGTGGTGATGGACGGAGCATCTGAATCAATCAAACACTCACACCCAGTCAATAGATCTGGGTTTAATCCGTCACCGTTCTTTAGCCCACTCTGCCACCCCAGTTCAGACATGGCTATATGCAAATCAGTCTGACCCTGTGCCTCATGGGAACAGCCCAGCCCGAACTGCCAAGCCGTGTCTTCCCTGGACCATAAACAAGCTTCCAAGGACCGGTTTCTGACATTCCAGCCGTCTTCAGCCCTGCTTACTTGAATCCAGTGGCAAAGTGAGCAAGGGACTCATGTCTGAGCATACCCTGCCACACTTATGGCGGCCAAAAGCGGTACAAAAGGGGGTGGTGATGGACGGAGCATCTGAATCAATCAAACACTCACACCCAGTTAAAAGATCTGGGTTTAATCCATCACAGTTCTTTAGCCCACTCTGCCACCCCAGTTCAGACATGGCTATATGCAAATCAGTCTGACCCTGTGCCTCATGGGAACAGTCCAGCCCGAACTGCCAAGCCATGTCTTCCCTGGACCGGAAACAAGCTTCCGAGGACCGGTTTCTGGCATTCCAGCCGTCTTCAGCCCAACTTGCTTGACTCCAGTGGCAAAGTAAGCAAGGGACTCACGTCTGAGCATACCCTGCCACACTTATGGCGGCCAAAAGCGGTACAAAAGGGGGTGGTGATGGACGGAGCATCTGAATCAATCAAACACTCACACCCAGTCAAAAGATCTGGGTTTAATCCATCACCGTTCTTTAGCCCACTCTGCCACCCCAGTTCAGACATGGCTATATGCAAATCAGTCTGATCCTGTGCCTCATGGGAACAGTCCAGCCCGAACTGCCAAGCCATGTCTTCCCTGGACCGGAAACAAGCTTCCGAGGACCGGTTTCTGGCATTCCAGCTGTCTTCAGCCCGGCTTGCTTGAATCCAGTGGCAAAGTGAGCAAAGGACTCACGTCTGAGCATACCCTGCCACACTTATGGCGGCCAAAAGCGGTACAAAAGGGGGTGGTGATGGACGGAGCATCTGAATCAATCAAACACTCACACCCTTTTGTATCGCTTTGTTCGCCCTAAGTTGACAGGGTATGCTCAGACGTGAGTCCCTTGCTCACTTGGCCACTGGATTCAAGATAGCCTGGCTGATGAGGATTATGAATCCGAAACCGGTCCCAGGATGCTTGTTTCCGGTCCAGGGAAGACATGGCTTGGCAGTTCGGGCTGGACTGTCCCATGAGGCACAGGGCCAGACTGATTTGCATATGGCCATGTCTGAACTGGGGTGGCTGAGTGAGCTAAAGAATGGTGATGGATTAAACCCAGATCAGTTGACTGGGGGTGAGTGCTTGATTTGCTCAAATGCTCCATCCATCATCCCCTTTTGTATCGCTTTGTTCGCCCTAAGTTGGCAGGGTATGCTCGGGCGTGAGTCCCTTGCTCACTTGGCCACTGGATTCAGGATAGCCTGGCTGATGAGGATTATGAATCCAAAACCGGTCCCAGGATGCTTGTTTCCGGTCCAGGGAAGACATGGCTTGGCAGTTCGGGCTGGACTGTTCCCATGAGGCACAGGGTCAGACTCATTTGCATATGGCCATGTCTGAACTGGGGTGGCTGAGTGAGCTAAAGAATGGTGATGGATTAAACCCAGATCAGTTGACTGGGGGTGAGTGTTTGATTTGCTCAAACGCTCCATCCATCATCTACTTTTGTATCGCTTTGTTCACCCTAAGTTGGCAGGGTATGCTCAGACGTGAGTCCCTTGCTCACTTGGCCACTGAATTCAAGATAGCCTGGCTGATGAGGATTATGAATCTGAAGCCGGTCCCAGGATGCTTGTTTCCGGTCCAGGGAAGACATGGCTTGGCAGTTCGGGCTGGACTGTTCCCATGAGGCACAGGGTCAGACTGATTTGCATATGGCCATGTCTGGACTGGGGTGGCTGAGTGAGCTAAAGAATGGTGATGGATTAAACCCAGATCAGTTGACTGGGGGTGAGTGTTTGATTTGCTGAAACGCTCCATCCATCATCCCCTTTTGTATCGCTTTGTTCGCCCTAAGTTGGCAGGGTATGCTCAGACGTGAGTCAAGTTGGCAGGGTATGCTCAGACGTGAGTCAATTGCTCACTTGGCCACTGGATTCAAGATATCCTGGCTGATGAGGATTATGAATCCGAAACCGGTCCCAGGATGCTTGTTTCCGGTCCAGGGAAGACATGGCTTGGCAGTTCGGGCTGGACTGTTCCCATGAGGCTCAGGGTCAGACTGATTTGCATATGGCCATGTCTGAACTGGGGGTGGCTGAGTGAGCTAAAGAATGGTGATGGATTAAACCCAGATCAGTTGACTGGGGGTGAGTGTTTGATTTGCTCAAACGCTCCGACTATCATCCCCTTTTGTTCCGCCCTGGTATTATTAAGTGCCTTAGAACTACCTTTATTTGATTTGAAATTCATGAGTTTGTTATATTGATCTTCGGAAAATCCGAAGGGTTTAAGTTTGTCCATAATTGGACAGTTGGAAACCCCTTTAGTTAAAAGAAAGTTGGTTGTGCCCCCAGTCTGGCTTGCCTTTATGTTGGTGATTTCGAACAACACCACATATTCAACGAGGTGGCACCCTTTTTTGAAAACATCACATGCTGGCATTGGTACATTGACAACATCATCTTCATATGGAACAGCGCCAGCAGTGATTTAAATTCCTTCTTGGAGTGGCTCAATTTATGAGACCCAAACTTAAAATTCACAGCCCACTATAGTGATGAACAAGTTGAATTTTTGGATATTTTAGTCAAATGCGAGGATGACACTGTAAAGGTGGAACTCTATACAAAACCTACCGATAAAAATTCTCTTTTATTGTACACAAGCATCCATCCACATTTGCAGTAAGATAACATACCCTTTGGGGAATTTCTTAGGCTGCGAAGAAATTGTACTACCCTCAAGGACTTTTATTGTCATGCAGAGAACACCAAAAAAAAGCTAAAAGCAAGAGCATACCCAAATAAACGTATAAAAAATTCTCTTAAAAGAGCTAGGTTTTACGATTGTGATAGTCTTTTAGATCAAAATAAAGAAAAAATGAAAGCTTCCCTTGATAGAGTAGTGTTTGTGACACAATATACACACATTAGTAATCAAATAAAGAATATTGTTAATCGCAACTGGAAAATCTTTAACTACAATACTGCAAATCATATGCAAAAACCTTTGTTCTCTTTCAGAAGGAACAAAACCATCAGAAATTCCCTAGTGACAACATATAGGGCTCTTAAAAACAATCAAAGTATACTAACAGGCAGTGAAGCTGTCTGCAACTACAAATGCGGCACATGCTCCATATGCCCCCACTGTATAGAGGGCAAGGAAATGACATTTGCAGGAAAAAATTTGAGATTCAAATCTCTGAATAACTGCCGTAGTAAAAACATCATTTTTCTCCTGACATGCCCTTGTGGCTTAGGTTATGTCGGAGAGACAAGCAGAGAACGCCGAACTAGATTAGTGGAACATAAATCAGCAATAATGAATAAAAAAGTTAATGCTCCTCTCACAGACCATTATGACAAAAAGAAACACAGTTGTGATGAAATAAACTGGTTTATTTTAGAGAAGATTTGCATAAATAGGAGACGAGGTGTCATTGAGAGTAAGCGTAAAAAGAGGGAACAATGGTTCATCTGAATACTATAGAAGCAGGATTAAACACAATGGAAGATTGGGCCAGAATAATATAATCTGAGATATACACAGCTCTGGCCCGGAGCCATACAGCAACTAGTAATAATAAGAATTTGTATTAAAATGTACGAATAGCTTTGAGAAACGGAGAAATATCATTGAGTTATTCCAATTTTAAATCCTCCCCTTTATTTACTTACTCTTTTGCTGAGTCATAATGGTTTATACAACCTTCTCCCTCTCGTCCGCAGTGTATGCACACGCGATCAGTGATGTCTACAGCGATACTATTACTGATAGTTTCTGACATATCTATATGACTTGGGGAGCATAATATAACAATTACTTATGGAGAGTGATGGCATTGACATTTACCAAAGGTCCGCACATTGTTGAGCCCCCCACAAGGGTTTTCTCGCGCTCAAGCATATTTTCCCTTTACGAGAATTGCGGTACTTTGTATGATACTATCATCACTAGGACGACAAGGTACCACGTGACCCTAGCTGGCCTATGCAAGATCAGCTTTCAATGCCACACGACTAGCACCAATCCTAAACCGAGCATTTGCTCGAGCCGACCAGGTTTAGGGTATAAGGGCGAATCTTATTTGACCACAATGTATCAGGCTTTTGGATCATGGTCCCTACGCTTTTTCGGAATCAGGAACTAGGCTTCAACATAGTGAACCATCACACATTGCAAACAGGGCGTACCACGGAGAGAACTATGGCACCAAATCTACATAATTAAGCTTAGGGGCAACCAATTATGGAGTAGTTCCCAAAAGTTTAAATGCCGATTAGGCGGCAATCCCAGAGCCACGACAACACAGAAAAGGGGTGGACTAGAAGACGCTACTAACAAAAGGTGAGCGATACAGACAGAACGCGATAGGTTAGGTCCCTCATATTTTCCATGAAGGTGAACAAGATATCGCATTTAGAATATTCTTATACTGTCAATTTTATTCCCATTTTATAGTACGAGTGTCAACTTCACCGGAGTATCTCTCTTACCGGATGACAGAGAGGGCAAAATCCGATAAATAGTGGAATTTTCAAAAGGGACCCTGAGACCTTGTAACTTTAACAGATCAGCCACAAGGTAAAAGCAACATAGGCCTAACCTGTATGATCCAGCAAAACCTTTCCAATTAAGATCTCATGTCGAATTATTGTGTTCTTGTCCCATTTCAGATCGGCATATGCAGCACACTAGTTATCCCTGATTGGATTATTTGTCAGCAGACACATAACAATACCACATAATTTTTAGTACCAACCTGAGAGGTTCTAAGTATACCCTCATAAGGTGAGCTTTTCCCTTTAATGATCACCGTACAAGGGTAGAACTAACAATATGAAACAATACAAACAAACTCTGTTTACTTTTAACATTTAGATCCCACGAGGAAAAGGTATAGAGTGAACTAAAGCGGACTATTTTAAACAATTCTCCCTTCAAGGTTTAGGTGATTATAAAATTACATGAAAGTCTCTGTACAGTATTATAGTAAAAACAATGTATAATTGTCATTTTACATGTACTATGGATTTGTTTATTCTAATACTCTATATCTTTATAGGGAAAGAGAAAAATCCCTACAGTGACAGATAAAATGAAATTGTCTTGAAAAAGGTGGTGTGAAAAAATACTAGCCATCGAAACGCGTCGACGCATACATCTGTACAATCTAATGAAACACACTTTTGCCAAACATTAATTATATGAATGTGTATGACATTGTGTTGCCAAATAGTACATTGGGTAAACAAACAGTATTGACAAATTTGAAGTCATACAACCTTTTCTGTCGTTTGAATTATGCTGCCCATAATTGTTATTTTTTATTATTTGTGTTTTTTATGGGTATTTAATGTCTGTGCATTATCTTGTATAGTGAATTTAATATGTATATAATTTTTCATGTTTTTAATGCCAAAATGTATTTTTAATAAATATTTGATTGCTATTCAGCTGTTGTATTATCTTGAGATATTGTATTTCTACAATTTGATGGTATAGGGAAATATTATTTTCTGTCAGATCATACTAATGCCTGAAAACGTTACCTTAAAGAGGTGCTCTGTTTTGAATCCTGCCACTCTACTACCTGTTCCTGAGACAGATAATGAATACAGTGAAGTGAAGCATGACTGTCTTGATGTTATTGAGCTATGCACCAAGCTGAGGTCAGATATTCAAAATGAATCACGGCCTGAATCTGAATTTGCTTCGCTTTTGAATGGCCCGTGTTTGTGTGATCATGAAGGAAATTTGCAAGCTGGTTATGCAGTCTGTACAGCTTCAGGAGTAGTATAGGCTTTGTGGCTCCAGGGAGTGTTCTCAGCACAAGTGGCTGAGTTGACTTCACTTACCAGAGCATGCTGTGTCTCAGAGAAGCAAAGAGTGACTATTATTTGTGATAGTCAGCATAGCTTTAGTGTTGTCCATGATTCTGGACAGTTATGTTCCCAGAGAGGGTTCATGACATCCTCAGGCTTGCACATTCGGAATGGGGAGCAAGTTGAAAACATCTTAAAGCGTTGCATATGCCTGTACCAATTGCAGTTGTAAGGGGGTAACAGATATACAGACAAGATCCCCAGATACTGTGCTTGCAATGCTTGTATTTTAATGGAGAGTATACAGATTAAGGAACAGGTGAGACCAACTACACCTTTTGTTACCTATAACAGATACTTGGAGGAGGAAGTCAAGAGGTTGCAGGAAGAAGTGTCAGATGCAGAACAGCAGATTTGGGTCAAAGCAGGTTTGCATATGGAGAGATGAGGAAGAGATTTGTGTTTCACAAGATGAGAGACCAGTGTTGCCTAAAAGTCTTTTACCCCAGATAGCTAGACATTATCATGGTCCTACTGATGTGGGAAGGGACGTGATGGTCTGCTTGTTTAAGCAGATCTTGTTTAGTCCAAGTTTGAGGTTGATGGCTGTAGCATTGTGTCACAGATGTGTTGCGTGTCAACAGAATAATGTGGGAAAAAGAACTGCAGTAAGATTTAGTCACATAGGGAAGTCCTATCTACAGGATGCCGTTTGGTTTCATTGAGATTCCTGTCTGCAATGGATTGAGATACATCTTGGTTGTGATGTGCATATTTTCACGATGGGTGAGGCATATCCCACATGGAGGAATCATACTAAGCATGAGCGAATTTTGCGAATCTGACGTTCGCGAATTTGCGTATTTGCGAACTTGTAATCTGCAAAATCCGCAAATTCTCACGGATTTGTTTGTTTGTGTTCGCAAGGGTTTCTGCCAGTTTGCGAGGGTTTTGTACCAGTTCGCAATTGCGAACTCACTTGTCGGCTCGCAACAGTCTCGACTTTGTTGGTTCTACGTCTGGTTCATCATCACAGGTTCACAGCACCCTCTGTTTCACCACTGCCACCCTCTGATTACCCATGCCACCCTCTGGTACATCACTGCCACCCTCTGATTCATCACTGTAGATTATGGGGGGGGAAAAGCAAGCACACCTGCCCTGCTTCAACTGACATGAATTAATTTGCGGTTAAATAATGTGTCACTGAATTTAAACTTCCTGTCTGGCACCTGCTTCCTTATCTGTAATTTGCTTTCTGTTGCAGTGCAATTTTTTTCCCAGGACCTTTGTGGCCTACTTGTAGCTATTCTATGAGCCTGCTGTGAGGGTCAGAGCAGAGTCATAGTATAGTTGCAAGTAGGCAACTGAACTCTGGAGGGGCCCCTCAGGAAGCACTACAGGGAATGGTTACTAATGATGAGTTTGAACTTTTGCACCTGCTGAGTGCTTTCAGTTTTGCAAAACTCGTTTTTCTGCAGAACAGCAACTGTAATGCCCCAAACAAACATAGGCAACTGAACTCCGGAGGGGCCCCTCAGGAAGCACTACAGGGAATAGTTACTAATGATGAGTGAACTTTTGCACCTGCTGAGTGCTTTCAGTTTTGCAAAACTCGTTTTTCTGCAGAACAGCAACTGTAATGCCCCAAACAAACTTTCTTGTGAAAGTTGATTTCTAATCCAAAAGTGATCCAAAGAAAGTCAAAAAGGCCTCAAATCCAAAAAAGTGCACGCAAATGTCAACCTGAGGAGTTATTCTGATAAAAATCATCATTTTCAGAAGGTTTATGCTGCTTGCTAGTGGATTTCTTATGCAGAATTGCGAACTTTGTAATTTTGCGAGTGCGAGATTGTTGCTGCCCGCCGCATCTACATGTTCGCAATTGCGAACTCTCGCGATGCGTCGCCAAACTCCAGCGGGATCCCGCAGCAAGATCCAAAATGGCGCAGCACTCGCAAAATATCGAGAAAAACAACTCGGCAAACGCTGAATGACGGTAAGTGAATGCCGCACGCCGCAATATTGTATCATCAAGCAAGAAATATCTGCTGCGTGCGAATTTGCGGATTTTCGGTAAATTCGCGAGAGTTCGCGGATTGCGAATTTACCGAAAATCCGCAAATTCCGTGAGCGGAGCGGATTTTCCGCCCATGCTTAAATGATACCCTCACAGTCGCAAAGTTTTTGTTGAGGAAGTTAATACCTGGATTTGCCTTCCTTAATTCTTTGGAATCTGACTGGGTACCCAGTTTAAAAATAAAATACTGAGGATTCTGTGCGCTGTTTTACAAGTTGAACAGAGATTGCATTGTAGCTACAGACCTAAGGCTTTGGTCTGGTGCAGGAGGTCAATGGGACTTTGAAATCAAGGCTTGCAAAAGTGTGCACTTTCACGTCTTTGAAGTGGCCTGATGTGTTGCTGCTTATGTTGATGAGTCTCCACAGCTTACATGATCAAGTGACAGGATTGTCCCTTCTTGAGATCATCATGGGCAGGGCAATGAGGATTGCCATAAGCACCTGCAAATGTGCATGTGAACATTACTGATGATCTGATACTTGATTACTGCAAAGTAATGGTTGATGTTGTGTGGTCTGTGTCTCATCAGGTCTAAGCTGCTAAAGCCCAACCTCACCAGGAGCAGTGTCATGACCTCAGTTCCGCTGACTGGGTCCTGGTTAAGAAACATTGCTCTAAGACATATCTGGAGCCTCGTTGACATGGACCATACCAGGTGATCCTGGTCATGACACCTTCAGTGAAGTGCAGGGATCTCCCCAACTGGGAGCACACTGCCAACACTCGCTGAGGTCTGTGTCCCCTTGATGATATAACAGCACCTCTTCCAGAAGTGCCAGAGGTGTTGAGAGGCCATGGAAGCAGGTTAGTTGAGCTATTTGGGACCAGCAAGAATCTAACACAGCACTTGTTTGGCATGAGGGGGGTCCTAAAGAGTTGGTTGTCGAATCTGAAAGTGAAGGGGCTAGTTGCTAGTTATGTGGTTGTAACCGAACTAGACTCGGACCCTGACAAAGGACTAGTTCTGTAGAACCACAGTTAGCAGCAGGAGAACGTTAGCGGAGAGGGCAAGAGATGGGGAGGCAGTACTGCAGGAGAAAGTGACCTTCTCGTTACCCCAGAGGATACTGAAAAGTCTGGTCTGAGTGATGGAGAAGAAGAGGAGAATACACTCACAAGGTCAAAGCTAGCAAGGGCGCCTTGGTGAAGGTATTCTTCCCTCAAGTGGAATTACTTCCTTGAAAATGACAAATAGAATGAGTTATGGGAGTTCTGTAATAACTGTGAAATTTGAACTAAAACTACAGGAATTTATTCTTCAGTTTGATCTTACATTTGAAGTTTCTCTGTTAGTAAAATTGAGCGCCTTGAGACAGGTTATCTTGGATGTGGCTGAGTTTCCTTTCTTGGATGAAAATTAGATTCTTGTGCTAGTTGATCTACTGAAGCACTTTCTCCTGGAACTGTTCATCAGTGAATTTGAACCATGTATCATTAGAGACATTAACTAGACTTTGCAGGGAAGTGAGAAGAGTTACAAAGATTGTGTACATAATTTTGTTGCACATCTCATGAACTTTGTTTTTTCTGTTAGCAAAGGTGAAAAATACTCTGTAGCAACTATGTCCCCCCCAATGTTTAGGTTATAATGAAGGAATGGAAGCTAATTCTAATACTAATAGGTGTAGACACATTACAGCCGGCACACTAATAGCTGTAGCTGTCGTATTAATCATTGGGTATATAGGATTATATCTAGCTACATATAAGACAGTATAAGTTAAGCCTACTGTTGCTCATATTACACCACATCCTGATTGTAATAGTTTACAGTTGTGGGGGGGTTAAGAAACTGTGCCTTGACCTAGTCATAAGGAGACTAGTCTTTATATGCCTATTTTTGGTTGTTGTATGTATGTATGTATTAACACTAAGATTGAGAGAGATAGACATATTTGACCTGTTCTATGTCAGATATGGGGAAGACATTTCTGAATTTTGTTGAGGACAAAAGAAGAGATTTAGAGTCCAAAACTGAACTTGATAAAGATCTTAAGAAATATCATAGAAGGAATAGTGAAGAAATAGAACATCAGGTGAAGGAAAATTTACCTGCCCTGTCCTTAGATTGGCAAGAAACAGAAAGCTGTTTAGACATGTTGATCAAATGTATATTGACCCGTTCTTTTTAGGGCAGAGTGACTGTGAACATATTTGTAGGCGAGATGGAAGAATGAGCTTTATTTAGAGGGGCAGGATCATGTGATTCCAGGAGTCTAGTTTATTTGTGAACAGTATGCATATTTTAAATTGCCCCATTGATGGCATGGTACATGTTATATAGTGTTCCCAAACAGTTACCACAAGGAATATTTCACTGAACCTGTGTGAAGAAGTGAAGGCCAGAATTAGAAGCGGTTTTAGTGCCAGTAAAGTTGTGGAGGATATTTTTGGTGCTTTAATTTCATCTGTAGTTGTGATTCCGAATGACCTACAAATTAGAAAGCTGTCTCCAATAGTGGATAAATTGGCTACTAGTGCGGCCAGTTTTTTAGTGCTTGTAAATACTGAAATGATTGTGATAAGGTCCATGGTTTAAAAAAACGACTTACGTTTGACCTTTTACTCGCAAAGTAGAGTGTAGTCTGCAGGATGCTCGAAGTTCAGCAATGCTTCACTTATATTCCAGTCAAAAGTCAAGACCTGGAGAAGTATATTCAGACTATATCTGGGTTGACAAAGGATTTGAAAGAGTTAGACGCAACATGAGTTGGGAATCCATCATGAAACCCCTTTTGATAATTGCCATTTGTGTAGTATTTCTATTCATGAACCTTTAAAGGATACAAGTATGCACAGGTTAGAAGGGGAGTGAAGAGGAAGAGAGCAAACTAGAGTCATTGGGAAGTCAGAGTAATTACTGTGATGACATGAAACGTCTGGAGTATTCTAGGTGAAAGATGATAAAAACCTCAAGGTTTTAGGTGGTCTGTCTGATAACATCAGATTGTAATCTGCAATGGCTTGAGATGCCAACAGAGGGGTGACTGGAGCAGCGTACATTTGACTCCTCCCTGTCATGCTTATATAGGCCAAATAAATGTTTATGTATGACCTTATGTACCTGTGTAATGTAACCCCAACCATGAAACGTAATGCACTTCAAAAGTTATCAGGATCTCAGGTTATCAGCATCTGTGTTATCTCGGCATTTATATTAATGTGTATTACCATTTTCTTTACCATAAACTGAGTTGTAGTTTTCAGGTATATTTACATGTGCTATTTGAAGAACATTGTATTTTGATATATTTGATGGAGCAAGGTTTCACACGTAAAGTGACTTGCTCGTACTTAACCCTCTCGATAATAATATCAATGTACTAACTAACATGTTTTGTCTTATTAATATTGCATTACACAACATATTAGGAATCTAGGGGAAGCTTGCCAACATGCTTATACTAACTATAATCCGCTTGCACTAAAATGGCTGCTGCTACGCAGGATTTTCTACTGCGTATGCGTCTGTCATATCCACGTGACATGCTTGGTGGGAAAACTTCTGCTTCTGCGCAATAGAACTAAGATGGCTGTTATGTGTCCTAATGTGCAAGAAGCTTGCATCACTGCTTTGCTAAGCTGTTTGTTTTCGCTTAAAATTAAATGCAATAGTATAAAATTAAATAAAGTGAATAGAATAGAAAGAAGTGGTATACAGTGCATTAATTTATTCTTTGTCTCTAAAACTGTTTATTTTCTATTTTTACATGTTATAAAAAAGGCCCTGAATACTTTGCTGAACTCCATCTTTGGGGAAACTGCGCCTGTGCGACAAATGTCCTGAAGCCACTGAAGATGTAGCCTTGAATTGTGGCCAATACGGACATGTAAGGCGGAGAAGAGTGAACTCCTTGCCTTGCCAGAGGAAGCTGAATTGATTAAATTGTTTTAAAAGGATCATTGATACATTTCACTACCGGGAGGAATAAAGAACATGGGTAGATAAAAGTTATGGGAGGGAACGACTTGAATACATGATTGAGAAGTTGCTTCTAGAAATGTATGTTGTGATGGCTACTCCTCGTTCTTGTCCAATAAAATTGTGGGAATCACACATTTGCAACATTTGGGGGTGGTACACTGACCTGAAAAATAATATAACTAGGGTAGGCTTAACTAGTTAGATTGTCCGACTTGTCCGAATAGCTGACCTGTCACTGATCCAACGCACTCAATAGGTGATCGGGAGCAGAGTTGCTGGTGGAGCACTCTGTCAGAAGATTTGATAACCCAATCAGGGTTCTGGGAAGGAGATTGATGACCCAACTGGGGTTCGACTGTTAGCTGCAGAGAGGGTTTACAACGCTGGCATTTAGAGCTTTAACTGTGGTGCTGGTCTTAGCCTGTGGTGGTCCTATCCTGGTCCAATTTGGTCCGTAACCTGTCCTGATTCTGGCTTGCATCTGTTCTTTCCTGCTGGCATCCATACTTTGGGTTTCTTATTCTTTGACTCAGCCTATGACCTAGGTTGGTCATTACACCCTTCTAGGTAACTATAAAGTGTGGGTTTGTCATTGTACTGTTTTCCCTTTTTATCTTACCCACCCTCTGTTTAAATGCTCAACGACATTTTCTCTCCAAATCATTTTGAAATGTTTATGTTTTAAAAACTACATTAGTCTAAACAAAATAAGAAATACATTTGAGTTTATGTTTTATAATTTTTCAAAGATCTTACTTAGATAAAGATTTTAAACTTCCCGAGTTTGAGGTCATTTATGAAATGCTAAATGGTATTATTACTACCTATTTTCTCTCTAACTCCCTTGATCCTTTAGGACTATAGGTATCAGTGACTTGGTAAGAAAATGGTAAAAAATCCAAATGGTAAAAAATCCTAATGGTAAAAACCCCAGCTGATTTGAGTGTAGGTTTACCTGTTTAATGTATATATAAACATATGGGCCCAGGTGAGCATGTTGAGCAGGTGAGCCTGCACTTTATCAAGTATTTTGGTAGCAGAGGCAAGTTTAGGGATTTATGTAGCTAGGTAGTTAGTAAATATTGATTATTGATTATTGATTTTATTTATTTTATTGATTTTATGCATTAACCAAAACTGATCGTACCTGTTTTTATGTTTTGTCTGGAAACCCCCGGGGGCAGAATAACAGGTGGTAAATGGAAGCCATTCTGTAGTGAGGTCAGTAGTAAATGCATGGTTAGGCAAAACCGGAAGCACTGTTTTAGGAATTTTTCTGTATAAATGTGTGAATAATTGATAGCAAAGAGTTCGCTAGTAAAACCTTAGTGTGATATCACCTAGAAAGGGTCACACTGGAGGAGTAGCAGGTTCTTCTGAGCTTGATTGACAGCAATGGGGTTCATTGGTGAAACTTTGGCCTTGCATAACCTAGAAAGGGTAAGCCCGAGGGATTAACAGGTTCTCCGATGCTTGCGTGAAAGGTAGACGGAAGGGATCTACTTGTAGTGTATGAAGAGTAAAAGGAAGGGAGTTACTCGCAGTGAATATAAATCATTCTTTTCTTTTGAAATATTTTCTCGAACACAGTGGCGAATGTTTTTACATTGTTAATTATTGAAAATAAACATTAAAATAAATCTCTTGTGTTACCTTGCAAAGGAGGGAGTCAGTTGCGGAGCTGCGCTGACGTCACTCAGGGCCGCACTGGTATTGGTTAATACAGCGGGTGTGTAACTGAGGTAATTTTGTAAAGGAGGGGTGAGTACAGGAGCGTGAGAACTTGTCTCACGGGAAAAAGCAGTGCAACCATTGCTTGAATATATTTTGGATTCTAATTGTTGATTGGTCGTTGAAAATCAGAAATGTATTGGTATTGGAGGTTTTTCGCAAACAAACTGAGTGTCACTATGAAGTAAAGCGGCATAAAATATATGTGGCATTTAGATCCAGAATTCATAGGAAATAGACGAGATAGAAAATATCTAGGTTTTGCTAAAGAACAGAGGATAAGAGGGAGACCTTATATAATGTATCGAGATAAAAGAAAAATGTCATTTGTCAAGAAAGTTAAACATTTCTTCAAAAAGGATAAACTGATTAAAACCAGAGAAGGGATTATTATTCCACCACCAAATACGCCCGTATCATACATGATGGTTGAAAGGGGCTACCATACTTGCATATGGTTAGAAAACTTGATAGAATATACAAAAGATGATGGAATTTTAGCATTTCCAGAAAATTGTACCTTTAATGGTAGAGTTACAATTTAAGAGCACGCATGAATGAATTATATCCAAGACCCAGGTTATCCCAATATGATGTATTGGAGGAATGGGAAACAGAAGCTTTTGAGTGAGACATATCCAGAAGTGATAACAGTATTAGTACATATTATCCTAAATTTCCTAAAGAAACAAGAGACAAGCAGATGAAACAATGGAGACAGTCTATCCTGGTGGAAGGATTATATCCTGTCTGAGAATTAGAAGAACAAACAGGGAGTAAAAGTACTGAGAAAAATAATTTTTTTATGACAAGTGCTGATCCAGAAGATGATTACTTGGAGGATTTATTAATGAAAAATCTGCCACCTTATAATGAGGAGCAGAATCAGACAAATGCTAGTGCTCCGTTTTTTAAAGGCACATTTAGTTCCACAAGTGTTAAATGAGGCATCATTAGAAAAAGTGCTGCAGGAAAAGGAAAAAGATGCAATAATTAAGCAAAGGAATGAGTTAATTCAGAAACTTACACAGTCAAATATCAGTCCTGAGTCCTTGACAATTACGGTGACTATAGGTCCAGTTGTTCTTTTATATGGAGAAAAACAGACTAGTCCCAGACCTCCTGTTTTAACTACATCTGTAGTGCAGCCAAGAAAAGAAACATTAATAGTGGATGACCAAGCAAGTGAATGTGGGTCACAAATTTCTTTGATGGATTTACCTATAAGAGAACCAGTAAGTAGCTCGGCTAAGAAAACCACACCTGTAAATACTAGAGAAGTGCAAATAGTAACCTCTTCAGGTACGAGAAGTGCAACTGTAGATACTCCAGAAGAAATTGAAAGATGGTCCTGAGAAATAGAAAAACCAAAATCACAGTCAAAGACCTTGGATATTTTTAAATTAAGAGTTCAATTAGAAGAAATGATTGCTTGGAATGTGGGATTAGATCGATTGAATGCATTAAATGAAGATGAATTGTTGTTTATATGTCGAAGTATTACTCGAAATACAAAAACATTTCATGAAAAAATAACGAGTTTAGCAAGTGAAATGGGGATTGACATTGGTAAATCAAAAGTGTTACAGAAACCATATCGAGCTGAATTTTCTGACCAAAATTTCGAAAATATGAATGTGTCTGGTCGTAAATTACAAATAAAAGAACTGTTATCATTGTTGCAAAAATGGGGTGACATAGATAGATGGAAAGTTAGATGGTTAAAGAAAAAGGAAGAAGCTCAAGGAAAAAGCACTGTATCAGAATATATGTTGAAAGAAACATAAAAAAAGTGGAAAGATTGTTTTTAATGAGAGAAGTACCAGGTGGAGGTTATGTGCATGTTCCATGGTCCCGACAAGATATATTGTCATTTACAAATGAATTTCCAAAACTCAGAGAGAAACCTGTAGATTGGTACAGACAGGTCGAGAGATTTGTAAAGGTTTCAAAAGTGTTATTAAAAGATCTAGATGGGTTATTTGACATTGTTGTTCCTGTCAATTTATGGACAGAATGTAAAATTGCAATAAACTGGCCAAATGATAAATATCCTAGAGACCCGAAAACAGGAGCACCATCAGATGAGGTGATGAGGAAGTATAACCAGGTTATCCTGTATTTGAGAGGGAAATTACCTCAAAAAGAGACAGACTGAACTAGAATAGACAGAACTACTCAGAATGAAGCTGAATCTGTGCATGCATATTATGAACATCTTTTACAAGTATTTAAACAGTATAGTGGTTTAGAAAATATTGACACCAAAGATATGACGCATTTTATCTATCGGGTCTGGACTAAAACCAGAAATTTCAAAATGGATTAAAGATAGTAAAATCTGTTGGCAGGCCAAACCTCTAGAGGAAATACTGAAATATGCAAAATATTGTAAAGACGAATTGAATAATAAACGAAAGAATTTGGATGAAAAAGTAATGTGAGCACAGGTAAAATTAGCAGAGCAACAAGAACTTCAATTGAAAAACATTCAGACCCAAGGAGATGGAAACGGTAATAAACCTAGAGTAAAATTTATTCGAGAGGAGGCTACAAAGAAATGTCCTTGTCATGGGAGCGGCAAGTTGGGGCATTGGAAGAACGAGAGTAAGGCTGTGCTAAATAATAATAATAATAATTTGAATCCACCGACGCAGAATGAGGTATCGAAAAAGCAGCAAAAACAGGTAATACAAAATCAGTTACCATTGGCACCTATGCCAAACCCTGGGAGTCAACCGGCATGCAGTATAGATACCACAAGTTGGGAAGGAAGTGGTAAAAAGGATACAGTGACACCCCAATTTCTTTTGAGCGACTCATACTTTGATGAAGATAGTTTCTGACAGTGTCTGTGGGGGGAGGATGAGGAGTGCGTACTTGGCGCATCCTTGCAGGTATATCAGTCAGGTCTATACAATGAGGGAAAGGTTGAAGGAAATGATGTTACCTTTTTGTTGGATACTAGCGCTACCCGTTCTACTGTGAAAACAGCAGATGTTCCAAACCTACCCCTCTCGGGAGAAGCGATCCAAGTAGTGGGTGTTTCTAATAAACCAATTAGTACCCCAGTTACAGAACCATTGGAAGTCAAAATAGGCAATTTTAAAGAAATGCACACATTTGTTGTATCTGACTCCAGTCCAGTAAATCTATTGGGCAGGGATTTGTTGTACAAAATGAATTGCCCTATCTTTTGTACACCAAATGGAGTTGGAATTCAAACTCCAGATGAAGATGGAATTTATAAAATTATGCTAGCAAAACAAGAAACTGAAAAACAAAAGTTTACCATAGAAGACTTGCCAAATGAATTACAACATACAGTAGATCCTAAAGTGTGGGATTTTATAGGAAAAAATGTAGGATTAATGGCAAATTTTGACCCAGTAAAAGTGACAGTAAAAGAAGGTGCAGTTTATCCAAATATTCGACAGTACAAAATGAGCCCAGAAATAAAAGCAGGAGTCGCACTAGAAATAAAACCTCTAGTGGAAGCAGGAATTTTGCAGTAAATAATGGGCAGTCCATGTAATTCACCCATAATTGGCATAAAGAAACCGAGCGGAAAATGCAGGGTTGTACAGGACCTCCGCAAAATTACTAAAATTGTCGTCCCATGTTGTCCAGTTGTGCCAAACCCTGCAGTGATTTTGTATCATATACCATGGGCAGCAGGCTGGTTCACCGTAATGAACCTTTGCCACTCATTTTTCTCAATACCACTGCACCCGGATAGTAAGTATCTTTTCTCGTTCAAATTCGATGACCATATCTATGTTTGGAATCGCGTCCCTCAGGAGTACACAGAAAGTCCATCGATCTTTAATCAGATCTTGAAATAATTTCTTGAATCTTTGATATTGCCCGGACAATCAGTCCTGGTGCAGTATATAGATGACTAACTGGTGGCATCTAAGAATCAAAAAGACTGTGTTACTGATACAATTGCTTTGCTGATTCATTTAGAAAAAGGTGGACACAAAGTATCACCTGAAAAGTTGGGCTATTGTACTACATCAGTGAAATATCTGGGGCACCAGATAGAGAGAGGTGTCGGAAGGGTTACCTCTAAAAGATTCAGAATAATTCAAAATATTAATGTACTTCAAACACAGAAAGAAATCAGAATGTATCTTGGAGTTGTAGGTTATTGCAGGCAATGTATTGTGGGATTTGCAGTCCTCACAAAACCTTTGATACAAATGACAAGGAAAAGAGCAAAAGAACCAGTAGAATTGGATGATGAAAGCATGTCATCTTTTCTAAAATTATGAGATTGTCTATGTTCAGCTCCAGCATTAGGGATGCCTGACTGTACAAAAGATTTTGCATTGTTTTGTGACACATTTTTACTGATAGCCAATATGGCTATGGAAATGTGCGTGATTTTGGCCAACTCTGGATGCAAGGAGAATTTCTGACTTCATCAGGTACTTCGATTAAAATGGAAATTTTGTGAAAGATTTACTAAAAGCAATTCAATTACCAGAAACAGTAGCTGTGCTCAAGTGTGCGGCTCACCAATCTGGCAATGACAAAGTGACAGCAGGTAACCGATATGCTGACCAACTAGCTCAATATTGTGCCAAGAGTAAAATGGCAATACACACAAAAATTGAACTAAAAAGAAACAGCTGCCAACATATGATGCTTGAAAAAGTGAAAACGTGGGAAGAAGTGAAAGATTAGCAAAATGATGCAGAACAGGGAAGGAAGAGTGGGCAAAAATAGGATATCAGAGAAGGGCTGAAGATGGTGTCATTGTTTACCCTGATTGCAGGCCTGTGTTGCCAAACTGTATGCTTGCTCCTATGGCTAGGATATATCATGGTGATTCTCATCTAGGGCAAGATGCTATGGTAAGACTATTCAGACAAACTTGGTTCAATGCAAAGTTCAGGAACGTTGCAGAGAGTCTTTGCCATAGGTGTTTGGTATATCAACAAAGGAATTCTGGGAAAAGAACTGTGGTTTTGTCAGAAAAGATTGGAAAGGTAGATGGTCCATTTATTCGACTTCAGATTGATTTCATTCAGTTACCCCCTTGCAGAGTAATGAAGTATGTTCTTGTCATTGTCTGCCTATTTTCAAAATGGGTAGAAGCTTACCCTACACGTAGGAATGATAGCATCACAGTAGCCAAACTATTACTTAGAGAGCTCATACCACATTTCGGTTTTCCAGTAACAATTGAATCAGACCGAGGAAGACATTTCAATAATGAAATAATTGGTCTAATCTGTGAAGCATTTAATATTCAGCAAAAGCTGCCCTGTGCATACAGCCCAGAGGCTTCTGGAGTGGTAGAACAACTGAATGGCACAATCAAATCAAGAATGGGAAAGATTTATGAATCAACTCGACTAGAAGGGCCAGATGCTTTACCTCTTGTTCTGATGGGACTCAGAAGCATTCCAGATGGAAAACAGGCTTGAGTCCCCATGAAATACTCAATGAGGCAGGCATGGGTGCCAGGACATAAGTTGATAAATATATCTGATGACTTAGTACTGCATAGAACTGGCTGACCAAGTGCGTTCTATATCTCACCCGGTTGGAGAAGACACTGTCACCAGGCAAACAACTCCAGCACACAATCTGATTCCAGGTGACTGGGTTGTAAAAAAAGAACATACACAAGAATCTTGCCTAGCTCCAAGGTGGGGAAAACCAACACAAGTGATATTGGTTACCACTACAGCAGCAAAGTGGAAAGGAGTTCCGAATTGGATCCTTGCAAGCCATACAAAAAGAGTGGCAGAACCTAATGAAACTGAAGCTGAAGTTTGTGCAGCTGAGGGGTCTCGAGAAAGTGATTCCGAAGTAGTTGATGATGAACAACCGAGCACCAGTCAGGATGAATGGATTCCAGTGATTGACATTCCTGCAGATGTTATGAGAACCAGAAGCCAGATCTATTTAGATAGACAAAGTGATAGTGAGGATGAGACAGGAATAGAAGAACGTACTCAGGTTACACAAATCAAAGTCAAAAGTAATTCTGAGGAGGAACAGATAAGGAAAGATCAATATACTCAGACATTCCAAATACCTGTCACAGTTCCAGAGTCTGAGAAGGGACAGATAGGTAAAAGGGTGAAGGCTCAGGAAGAAGAAGAGCAAGAGATTGAGATACCTGAGCAGGATCAGATAGATGTAGATACATGTGTTCAGGAAGAAGAAAACAAACCAAATCAAAGTCAATTGCAGCACAGACCTGAACAAGGAAGATTAGTATCCAGGCAGAAGAAACAGAAGAAAGACCTGGACCAAGTAAGATAGAGAGGGATACAGATAGCGAAGATATACACAATTTGCCACAACTGAATGAGAATAAAAGAACAATTGAAGAAAAACAATATATAGTGCCAGCTAAAAGATTCAGAAAAGGAGATAATTGGCCTAGTTTTGTTAAGACACTGAAATTCCGTCCTAAATCAATAAATAAAGAACCAGAGCAAGTTAACAAAATATCAAGTCAAGCTGAGTTTTCCACAGAACAAACAAAAAGGAAAAGTCCGCAATTGAAAAGACTGAATAATAAGTTCAAAGGCCTGAATGGACTTATGTCATCCTTGAAGATCTTGAAAATTTAGAACTGAGTGATGATGATGATGATGAATTAATTGATGAACCAACAGACAAAGAAGTAAAACCAACTTGAAAATTCCACAGGTTGAAATTCTGTGAAAAAGTCTCAAAGATGGGCTAGGTCTCCCTAATCGAAAAATAGCTGATCATACTGTTAATGGTAAACCGAAAAGAAATTGCTTAAAAACATGCTGTAGAATATGCACACGTAGTATAATAATAGTACTTATAGTATGGTTAGGACTGACCGTAGCTATTCCTTATCTAATGAGTAAAAGTGAAAAGAATGAAACTAACAAACATCAGAAGGTAGATGCACCTGAAAAATTATACACATGAGAATATAGATAATGTTAGGCAGCAAAGAATAGAAGTAGAAGCATCGGATGAGGAAGGATTACATTACGATAAAGTTAGAAATAGCACACATTTGAATGTATTCGCAAATCTATTAGTACATTATGTAGAGGCAATGGAAATAAGCCATTGCTACGTATGTATGAAGCTACCATTGTCTGTAGTAGAAGGCGTCACTTATCATCATTTACCCCTGACTTATGGTATTTCATGTAGTATTTTAGCTACTTTATTTTACAAGAAAGAACCCTTACAATATTAATATTCTAATTTAGATGTGATTTTCTCTGAACTTCCTATTCATAATAACCTGAATCCCGTACATATTAAAGGTAACATAGCACGTTATATCGGAGAATATTTTCTAACAATAGGTACAATATATATAGCTGAAGCACACAAGAATAATTTAACATGCATTTTACTTGAAGAAGAGAAGATATTTTTGAATTTAGTTGAGAAAAGGAGATAGGATTTCCAAAGAAAAGCTACAGGACAGAAACGAAAGATTCCTAAATAGGCAGAAAATAAAGAATACAACTTGAATGGCAAAACTCATGCTGCTATGTTGCTGGACTTTGAAAAGAAACGGAAACTCTGTCTCCACAGGGAGAGAACAAGTTATCATAACAATATATTCATTGATTCCAGTGAATGTGAACACAATTATAAAATAATTGGGGGTTGGGGTTTCAAATATGGAACTGAACCGGTGTTTCTGGAATTTATTATATCTGTACGAACAAAGCATATTACAAATTGCCTGATCATTGGTATGGGAGTTGCTATTTTGGAATAGTATTCCCAAATGTACACCATATAAATAGAATCACTGGAAGTAATGAAGATACTAACAGACTAATACGTAGTAAAAGAGCTAGTATAGCAGAAATTATAGGTGACATATTTAGTGCATTGATACCTTCAGTGGGAGTGGTTTTAAATACTCACAGAATTTGCAAATTATCGACAGTGGTAGATCGATTATCGACAGACACTGCTGGAGGTTTCTTAATGATTAATGCAGAATTAGTTGAGGTAAGATTAATGGTTTTACAAAATCGACTTGCTCTTGATACATTGTTGGCAAAAGAGGGTGGAGTCTGCAGAGTGCTGAAAGCGTAACATTGTTACACTTACATACCTGACAAAAGTGTAGAACTGAAAGGGTATGTAAGGAATATTACATATTTAGAAAAAGAGCTTAAACCACTGGAGGTTGATAGTGCACGGAAGGGACTAACAGATGGTCTTTTCTCTATAGGTAGTTGGTTTTCTAATGTAGGGAAAAGTTGTGTAGGTAAAATACTGATGCCAATGGTGGGAATAGCCTTAATGATTTTAGGGATAATAATTTGTTGTAGATGTCGCAAAAATAAAAAGACATATGCAATAAATAAAAAGGGAAAGAAAAGAAATATCAAGGTAATAGAATTAGAAGAATATAATAGACATTTGTACAAAAAGGTGAATGAAAATAATATTAAAAGAAAGTTTCAAGAAAATGAGATGGGTGAAGTGTAAAAGTTGGCATCTGTTTCATTAAATATCATCAAAGAGGGGATTGATGGAGCAAGGTTTCACATGTAAAATGACTTGCTCTTTCTTAACCCTCTCGATAATAATATTAATGTACTAACTAACATGTTCTGTCTTATTAATATTGCATTACATGACATATTAGACATCTAGGGGAAGCTTGCCAATGTGCTTTTACTAACTATAATCCGCTTGCACTAAAATGGCTGTTGCTACGCGGGATTTTCTACTGTGCATGCGTTTTGTCATGCCCACGTGACATGCTTGGTGGGAAAACTTTCGCTTCTGCGCAATAGAACTAAGATGGCTGTTATGTGTCCTAATGTGCAAGAAGCTTGCATCGCTGCTTTGCTAAGCTGTTTGTTTTTGCTTAATAATTAATGCAATCGTATAAAATAAAATAATGGGAATAGAGTAGAAAGAAGTGGTATACAGTGCATTCATTTATTCTGTGTCTCTAAAACTGTTTCTTTTCTATTTTTACATGTTATAAAAATGGGCCAAAATGCTTTGGGGAACTCCATCTTTGTGGAAACTGCGCCTTTGCGACAAATCTCCTGAAGCCACTGAAGCTGTAACCTTGAATCATGGCCAAGACAGACATGAAAGGTGGAGAAGAGTGAACTCCTTGCCTTGCCTGAGGAAGCTGAATTGTTTAAATTGTTTTAAAATGATCATTGATGCATTTCACTACCGGGAGGAATAAAGAACATGGGTAGATAAAAGTTATGGGAGGGAATGACTTGAATACATGATTGACAAGTTGCTTCTAGAAAAGTATGGTGTGATGGCTACTCCTCGTTCTTGTCTAATAAAATTGTGGGATTCACACATTTGCAACATTTGGGGGTAGTACACTGACCTGAAAAATAGTATAACTAGGGTAGGCTTAGCTAGTTGGATTGTCCGACTTGTCCGAATAGCTGACCTGTCATTGACCCAACGCACTCAATAGGTGATCGGGAGAAGAGTTGCTGGCAGAGCATTCTGTCAGAAGATTTGATAACCCAATCGGGGTTCTGGGAAGGAGATCGATGACCCAATCGGGTTCAACTGGTAGCTGCAGAGAGGGTTTACAATGCTGGCGTTTAGAACTTTAACTGTGGTGCTGGTCTTAGCCTGTGGTGGTCCTATCCTGATCCAATTTGGTCCGTAACCTGTCCTGATTCTGGCTTACACCTGTTCTTTCCTGCTGGCATCTATACTTTGGGATTCTTATTCTTTGACTCAGCCTATGACCAGGGTTGGTCATTACACCGTTCTAGGTATTTATAAAGTGTGGGTTTGTCATTGTACTGTTTTCTATTTTTCTCTTACCCACCCTCTGTCTAAATTCTTAATGACATTTTCCCTCCAAATCATTTTGAAATGTTTATGTTTTAAAATCTTGTGCAAAGGTTTGTCTGTCCACTGGCGATTCTGTCTTTTTATACTTTATTTCTGAGACTGATTTATATTATTTTGGTTTTGAATTTGTAATAAATCTATACTTAACCTAATTTATTGACTGTGGGCTTTAGTGTGTGACAAAACGAATTACACTGTAATTTGGTCAATTGTAAGTTGGTAGCAACTCCTTTTATTCTTCTGGCACTTGGAACTTTCCATTGCAGGGGGGCCAGGAAGACTGAATCCATGTGGTATTCATTATCAAACAAGTGGTATTTTATGGATGATATGTCTGAGGCAATTTTGACATTGTCCTCCATTACATCATGCTGTGTAGTCATAATATGAAAGACACATTTTGAACAATCAAAAATAAAACTAATATTGACACAGTGGAGAATGGTTAGAGTGGCAGACCCTGATGCAGAGGTCTAGCCCGGGACCAGGGTTCAAATCCCCACCTCGGCGGGTCTTGGGCTCAAACTTCCACGGACCTGATAATTCTCACCTCGGTGCCTATTCTAATCATATAGTCCCACTCTGCAAATCAGGGCAATATCTTGCTTAATCTTCACAACAGCCCCCACAATGCTAAGGATGCCTGGCCTCCACCCTGGGGGTGCCCAGGAGTGGACGCCTCACAGGGAAAGCAAGGACGTGTTCCACAGCTGTATTTGTACAAGCGCCTTGAGACCCTTGCGGGTGAGTAGTGTGCTATACAAGTATCAATTTACAAGTATCAATTTACATTTACAGTGAAGTGGATAAGAATGTCTGAATCCATTCTGGTCTGGTTTTTGGCAGAATGAAGCTGGGGTCTTTGTGGTCCACTAAACAGGTTACATAATATTAAGAAATTATATAGATACCTACAAGGTACATTGTTATAGAAGACAATTGTTATCCAAATAAATATTTCAAGTATATTTTTGACTTTTTGGAGATTTACCCAAAAATCCGAGGAGTACTCCTTGAAATCTGCTGCTGTCCCATTTTTCCATGTGTAGTCCTTATTCAACAATGTTTAGATGAGGACTTTCCACTAGGCTGACAATTCACATTAGGAAACCATGTGTAAATATGGATTTTCACATGCAACTTTCTCAGTTTTCAGTTCCAAACAGAAAGATATTTTCCCTTTGTGGAAACCCTTGGCTTGACATCATCAATGAATGTGTGAGCATTCACTTTCCTTTCTCACTTTCGAAAAGTACATTCTGCTGTCCTTTCACCAGAATAGCTGTTGTTTGTTTGAAGAGTGGGGTGCTTCCTGAAAAAAATGTATGGCTATCTGCACACCAGTTTGATTGTGGGTATTAGCCGAATTTAATTTTCCATTGCCCTCCACCAGCACTCTTGCTAATCCTAAATTTAAAATACTGGAAAATATACCGTGATGTCACATTTTCTTCCAAAATTCAGCAAATTCAGATTCTATGACTCAGGAAGTGCAATTTATTACTGTAATTGATTTTTTTTATACACCTGTCTATTTGCTTATCAGTGTAAATTCTTTATGAAATATATGCAATCAGAAATAGTACTGGAAAAGACAACAGGTCGAGCTCTTGTTAGGTTTAGTCTTTACAAATAGTGTGGAATCGTGTGTTGGTTGGACATGGCAGTCTCAAAAAAGAAATTCCAAGATGAAACACCATATTGGGCATCCAACAATCAACAGCAGGGAATAGTGCTCATTTCCCAAATAAATTGCATTATTGTATTAAAACTATACCCTCAAAGAAGAGTATTATGGAAAGGAGTTTGAAGACAACGTTTGCACAATAAGTAAAAACAATTTAAAAAGAAAAACCGGAAAATGTTGCAATGTACTTTTGACAAAGGGTTAATATGTTTGTTACATCTTTACTGAAAGCCACGTGTGCACAAAACCTACTGTCAACAATAAAAATCTGTATATAAAACAACATGGTATAATGACAGCAAATTAAAACAAAATAATGTGTAAGGGAAATTTGTAAATATTATGGTGTATATTGAAAAGGTTGACACATCCAAATAGCAAGCATATTCTCATGAAAACCATAAAAACCAATTAAAGTGGTATTATTTCAACAAAGTAAATCATTTAACGAACACTGGCTGATGCCCATTCTGCAAAAAGTACTAGATTCCCTGTCACCAAAACCTATGAGAAATAGTAACGGGACAATGCAGTTAGCGAAGAAATGCATTAACCTTGATAAAAATATACAGTAAATAATCAAATATACTTTAATTTACTCTATACCGTTATATAGAAGTAAAAATAAAACTTATCAAAACCTCTCTATTTTAATTATACTTTCCTTCAACGATATGTCTACCTGATATGTAAATAGCAAAATGCTTCTACAACAAACATTGAAATCTGCTAACAATTATTCATATTGAATGAATGACAGTATTGAAAGTGGTCCTAATGTTATTCAAACCTTTGCTCCTAGGGCAAAATATCACTAATTTAGTAGAAGATGTATATTTTACCCAGGAGAGAATAATGATTTTGCAAACGGGAATCCCTGCATTCCTGAAGTAAATCAAATAAATGCATTACATTTGACGTTTTGGCCCGAGCAGGCCAGGTTCTTGCAATCGGAATGTAAAAAAAAAAACATGATGATGCATGTTCTACACTACAGTACACAGTTCCCTGGTTGAGCATTGCTTTAATTTATGTCCCAAGATAGACCTATAAACAACAGAGTGAAAGCCGCAGGCACCCAGTGGATCTTGTTAGGATTTATGAGTTTTTTCTATTCCTTCACAATGATTTTATTTCTTGAACTTTTTTCTGTCTGTCGAAGTAATACTCTGTTACTTTGTTTATTCTATCAGTGTATATTAAGGGTATTTTGAGTTTAGGTATTTTGCTTGCTGATCCCAAGTAGGCCTATGCAGTTTGATAATTATGCTTGCTGTATTGGCAGAATTTGGTAACTCTACCTTACGTGTGTAACTCTGAGTCCTGTCAAATTCTGCCATTCTGCACATTGCAGAATTATCTTGCCGTTCACTCCTCATGATATTCACAGGAACACTGCGCGGCTCCACAATGTGTGAGTAAGATCTGCCCGCCTCTGGTTTGATTTCCAGTTGTTGTAGTAGCCGTCCGGCACCATTTTATAACACTCACGGTCAGAGAGGGCTGCCGTTCGAGTAGATTTGCTACCATTCAAGCTGATTTTTGACCTGAGCAGCAGCAAAATTCACAACTCATGGGGGCATATTAGCAAGGGGAAGTATTGCCACTTTTTCGGCGAATTGTGCCGAAAAAGCGGCGATACTTCTAGAGCCCTATCCACAAGGGCATTTTAACGCCTGGCCCAAGCCCACTTTGCAAGTCGGTGACAGACATCGCTAATGACATGCAACGTGGGCGTTCCCATGTCTAACCACATGCAAAATGTGGTTGGTGGTGGGAACACCCTATTACCAAGGCAGGCGTTGTGAGAGGCAGACCTGCAATAAACTCGTTTATCGCAGGTCTTCCAACGCCTGCTCTGACCAGGTGTTAGGGCATTGATAACATGGGGGTGTGGATCATAACGCTGATTCCACCCCCCCATATTATCAATGCACATATTAGCGTATGAAAACAACGTTTGTTTTCATGCGCTAATGTGCCATATCGCACACTATCGCCGGATTTCATTTCGCCTACGTGATGCGCATTGATAATTGCGCGCTATCACAGCGAAAAAATCCAGCGATAGCCGGCGATATGGGAATGTGCGTTTTCTAACGCACTTCTAGGTAATATGCCCCCTGGTGCTTTCGCACTGATTTTCCATACAGTTCACAATACCAGCGTTAAATTGTAGCGCAAGCTGCAAATTTTATACCCATTGGCTGAAATCTTTAAGAGTTTTTCTGCAACTCTGCAGAATTCCACAGAGTGAAACTCCACGAGTTCTGACAACCCCTAGTTCCAATATTTTTCATCAATTTAAAAAAAAGGCCTGGCGTTAGGTGTTTAATTTTATTTATTAATTTTGATCTTAATAGTCTAAGCATGGTATTTTTATAACAATGTCTGCACTGCGCATGTTTGCAGTTTCCAAATCTTTCTGCACGGTAACGTTCTTAGGTATTTCCTACGATGTGCATACAATGCTAAACTGATAAGGCTAAATGGGACGGTGAAGACTGTTAGTCAGAAGGTCGAAAAATTTGAAATAAAGGTTTTTCCATCAGCACGTGGACCTAATATTTCCCTGTTGCACTATCTTGTGTGCATTTTTCCTCAACTTTAGGGGGTGCCTAAATCAAGGAAGGCTATGCGCTGTCTCACTGTGTTTGTTGTATCATTGTGCTTAACAGCTTGTGTGGCCAGCATGCCTTTCTGTATGGTTACACAATGGAGTCAGCAACCAGTATACCACATTCTTTGCCTAAAGAGCAGCATCGGCTCTCTGGGAACTTGAATTCAGGACCATATGGAAATGCGAACCAAGTCCCTCGTATTCTCCTTCACAGAATTTCTCGTCATCATGTGCTGAGGAAAAGCAATGTAGGGTCACTTCTCCCTGCTACATACCTTGCACCAGTCATATTCAGACAGATAACTAAAAGGAAGCTCTGTCCGGGGAAGCAATCATTAGGAAAATAGGATGGGAGCAGCAGAATGGGACCATGGTCACAGTTACGTTATATTAGGGCAATCATCATGTTATCATCATGTTAGTGTGGAATGCGACGTGACATGGACAGACGGTTTATTAACTACAGGCTTCTCTTCTCCACAGGCAAATTGTGGTTATTGGCAAGCACTTATAGTTCACAGAAAGGGTAGCTGCTTTGCACATTTTAAGGATGAGATGTCGGTAAAATATTGGGATTGAGAGGAAAACATACAGGTTATGGGTCCAATTTAGATCTCGTCCCTGAGTATGCTAAGGCTGCGCAGGGGTACAGACCAAAACCCTGTGGCGCACAGCGTGGTTCTTTCCCAGAATAGACAAGGTCACTGACAGGGTGGCACCTCGCAGTCTACCACGAGGCACACTCCATGTGCACCTGCTGCACGCCAGGATGCTGACACCCAGACCAGGCCTATCCGCCCCAGCACCCCATTGCCGCATTGCTCACATGCCGACGCCATTGTGTGTCAAACAGGGCCTGTAACGTGCTGGGGCAAGCGCCAAGACCCAGTCCCGCAATCTCAGCAGCCTCCGCAGACCATCGCTGGCCCCCCACCACGCTGGTCCACATTACTCCTTCCTCATTGACATAATCCACTGGCGTCCCCTTGTCACAGTAGGTCCCACATGTGGAACTGTGTATTGAGTCCTGAATGGCAGTGACCCCTAGTACGTGGCGGCGGCAACAGCGCCAGACCCCCTTCGATCAGTGTGGCATATTTCCATATGGCAGTCCAGCGAGTAGTGGTACCACTAACCCTGTGCACCGTGAGTGACCGTCAACCACCGGGGGAACATCGTTGGTGTTTGAGCGTGTGGCCTGGGGGTTGTCATCCACACAGACCAGGTGCAGACTTGGTGTCTGGCATGAGTCTGTGGCATTCACGTCCTTCATGTTGCTGGACACAGCTGGCATGTGCCCTCTGCATCATGCCCTGGAGATACACCTTCCACTGTCTACTGAGGCACTTCGTGAAAGCTTCTTTTACATCTATGGAAACCTGCTCTTTACTCGTGACCCTACCCCAGTCTCCCGCAGGTCAGCATTCTGTGGCGGTGGGCCTGTGTTGACCGCTGTGCATACTGGGCCACTAATCCTGTGCGACTCACGTCATCCCCCCTGTTGTTCTGACATTGCAGTTCTGGATGCCTGATGACTGTTGAAGTTGTTGCCAGCACCAGCTACTCCCTGAAGGCTGGCTTACAATCACCCCATATACAGCCAGTACAGGCATCACTGTATTATTGGGCCTGCCATCACATCATGCCGAACCAAGTATTGACTCTTTTCTCCCTGCACAGTCACGGGTGATCAAGGATATGCGCTCTGCCCTTGGATGAAGACACCCCTCCGAGACCCAAACACATCCGCCCAGAGGCAGTGCAAGGAGGCTCACATACGCACTAGGGGCATCGTTGAGTGCACATTTGGCATGTTGAAGTCTGCCTGGATGGCAGAGGTGGAAAATGCCTTTACAGCCTGAAGATTGTGTGCAAGATGATCCTTGCATGTTGTGTATTGCACAACATCTATGTACGCACCAAGGCCCCATGGATTTCAGTTCCAGAAGTACCAGACGATGGGGCAGGAGGCCCACATCCCACTGCAGCTGCTGCAAGAATGGCCAGGAGGAACACTATCATTGACAATTACTTCTCATGAGCACGTGACATTGTGGCCATCCCTGGCAATCATGGGACAGTACTAAATGCCCTAAAACACAGCATGTGTGAATAAAACATATTTGTAGGTCACAGGTTGTACTTGTACATTGTCAGGTCACAGTTTCCTGCTGTGCCAGACAGATGTGATTTGCCATGTTGTGTACATTTACGGCACCTGTTGTGTCCTGTGTTCTGTTGTGGAGGGATGTTGTCAATGTCGAGGTGCACTTATACGTATGTGCGTATTCTGCACAGTGGTTGTTTCTCTCCTGCGGCTCTTATTTTTCTGCCACTGGTCCCTTTCAGGCGGTGTGCCTATCAGTTCTGTGCTTCAACAGAGATGAGATGTTGCAGACTTGGGTGACTTGTGCTCTTTGTCAGGTTGTGCCCATGGTCTGTCCACAGATGTGCTGATGACATCAGGGGTTGTTTGTGCAGATGGTTGTGTCCAAGTGTGACCTGATCCTTTCTGGCTGTGGTCCCCACTCACCAACCTCAGTGTCGTGCCATGTACAGTGTCCTGGTGATAGCACTGCAGCCATGCTATTGGTCATGTTGTGTCTCTTGCATTTTCAGTGTAGCTGTCGTATTTGCATGTTTGCTGTGTTTCGCACATGTGCATGTGTTGGGTGTGGGCGTGTTGATGTGTTATGTGGGTGCCCCTTTGGGCACATGGGGTATGTGGGACTACTTGATGTTTATGTGTGTGCCATTGTGCCCGTCTCCCCCCGTCCACCCACTCCAAGGTCAGTGTATTCATGGGTGTTCATCCATGGGGATAGTGAGGTTCATGTTGTCCTCTGCAGTGGGTCAGGGTGCATCTGTGGTACTACGCAGTTGATGTCGTTTTTTAGTGGCATTTTCCGTCTGCTATTCTTGTGGTTTTTCCAGCATTACACGTGGGGATTGCTGGCCGTGCGCTGGTTGTCACTGTTTTCTTATCGCGCTTGGGCACATTGTGTCTTTTTCCGTGTTGGGGTTTGTGTTTTTATCTCCATCATGGTGGTTGTATCGCGGACATTGGCCGCGGTTTAGGGGGACTATCGCATCGTAACGCGGTGTTGTGAATCCACGTTAACACAGGGTTATTTTCCGCGATCGGCTGCGATGTGTAAAGGTGCATTAGCATTTTTTGGTGATATTTAGCACACATTCTTGTGAATATACCCCTGAATCACTGTCCTTCTCTTCATATTGAAGCTTGGACTGGACCTCTGAACAAGAATGGGTGACCTGTTTTTGATTGATCCTGGGCATATGGGATTCCTTACCTTACTACACCAGAAACATTATAAAAACAAAACAGATTAAAGAATATGTTGAAGTGGTCTACATCTTAAATGAGTTTTTATTTTGATAACCAATACACCTCATCCTTTGGTCCTTTGACTTGCAGCACGTACAATTATTAGTTTTATTTAAACTACAAAATGGCAATAACTTTTCAATATAGAAATGTTTCACTTTAAGCAATGTGTGTGTTAATCAGCTTCTCCTTGTTTCCAGCAGAATAATCAATGAATATAATTTCTGCTGTACTAGAGAATTTGTATGTGAAGACAAAAAGGCATTATCATGAAAATACAGGCTGCATTTTCATCTAAATTTGTTCAAATATAGATCGTAGCCACATATGTCTTTGTATTAGTGTGAAGGTAGAACCTAACTTTGGCTGGAGTTGCTTTAGTTCAAATGTTAAGTATACAAAACAGTAATGATGGAATGCTTGAATTAATCTCAGCCACTGGTAATTACTCAGCTGCATCCCAACCCATCGGTATTTTGCACACCATGCCATGGGTTCACTGAGAATATCGACCCACAAAATATTCCCATACACAAAAATCAAGTTATAAATATCGATGTCAAAAATATTGACATCCTATATTTATAATGTTAAGTACAAAAATATCGAAAAAAATATTGATGTGAAAAATATAGTTGTACAAAATATAAATTTTAATAAATGTATAAAAAATTATATTAAATATATTAAATAATTAAATTTACTTACAAAAAATAAATTCAGATTTATTATACGTTTTAACACATATAACAAATTAATTTAATTTAAAAAATGTAAACATATAGATATATATATCGCGATTTTCGATTGAGGAAAAACATTACATTTTCTATGTTTATTGCTCTTTGTGATTAATTCCAACCAATCACGATACAAAGATTTTTTGCACTTGCACTTTAAATTTTGCCTTTCCGCTGCATGCGTCATGTGACCAAGGCCTCTGTGCAGTCCGAAACGTTATGCTGAGGTGCGCCTTCCACCTGATTGAATAAAATCACCGTTCACCTGCACAAGGGTCTCCTTCTCTTCTTCTGCGCCGCTGGTATCCGAGAATTTGGGCTCCTGGCGAGAGAAAGCTGAGTATGTGTGTGTATATATATATATATATACTTACTTTAAAGCAATTATTAAACTATTAAATGTACTTTATTTTATAAATGTATATATGAAAAACTGTAAATAAGTGTATGTATATATATATAGATTCACTGAAAAAAAACATGGGTTTCAGGGGTGTTATAGTTAGCTGGACATTTCACTCGTATAAAACCATTGAAATTCCCCCGTTATAGTTAGTTGTACTAACTATAACTTGCACGCCCGCAATCCATTGCTGATGATGTCACATATTACATCATTCATGACATGGTCAGTGACATCACTGATGACATCACTGATGACATCTCAAATGACATCACTGATAACATCACTGATGACATCATCCAGTGAATGTGGTTTGGTTTGTTATTTAAATATGTACCTTGAAGACTGAGTGGATGTATAAGTGTGTGAGTGGATGATTTAGTACCAATGTGATGGACTATCCAAGTGAGGAAATTTAAGTGTCTCACTAAATATATGGGATAGTGATTAAACTATATGAGTACCTGTATCACTTTATGTCTTGTTGTGTAAACTACTACATAAGTTGGCTACTACCTATGTGAAAGTCTACATTAGGTATTAATTAGTTAGGTGAGAATTTGTATGGGATAGTGAATGAATGTGTGTGGTTGGGAGGGACGTGTGTGACTGTGGAAAGATGTGTAAATAGTTGTTGTAGTAAGTATATGGGGCTAAGACTGTATGTGGAAACAGTTTTTTGGGTGAGTGAATCTCTTTATGGGTGTGGTGATGAGTAAGTATATTTCTCAATGATATATGTCCAACAAACTAAAAATATAAAAGGCAGTGTATGTGACAGTTATTGTATATAAATAAGTATACATAATACTCAGTGATTTTATGAATGATGCATTGATAACTGTATACTTGCAATACTGATTTTATAACACACTAAGTATGAGTTACTATCTATATGAATAAATAAAGTGGTTTTTGTATAAGTGTATAGCTAAGTACATATAAATATGATCTATCGTTTGCATAAGTGAGTAGGATGTCTGCATAAAGGAATAGGATATGTGCTGGTGTGTAATGTTGATGTAGGTATATAAGTATATTTAATAGTGTTCTATTGATCTTTGTTAGCATGTATGAGTTAATCTATAGGTAAGTGTTTAGATTTGTTTGTAGACATAGGAATCACTGAGTGGGTTTTTAGAAATTGTACTGGTGTGTCAATGTTCCTAATATGGTACTTCATATTTTATAATGTGTGTTAAAAGATTATGCTACTGTATGATCAGGTGTATCAGCTTGTCACATGGATAATGTCATCAGTGATGTCATCAGTGATGTCATTTGAGATGTCATCAGTGATGTCACTGACCATGTCATGAATGATGTAATATGTGACATCATCAGCAGTGGACTGCGGGCGCACGAGTTATAGTTAATACAACTAACTATAACGGGGGGATTTCGATGGCCAGCTAATTATAACATCCTTGAAACCTATGTTTTTTTCAGTGAATTTCAAATTTTTTTAAAACGCTAATTCCTAACTATAACTTATCTGAAACCTATGTTTATTTCAGTGAATTTCAAAGGTTTTATAAATGCTAATTCCTAACTATAACATGTCTGAAACCTATGGTTTTTTCAGTGAATTTCAAAGATTTTTTAAATGCTAATTTTTAAATATTTTTTTATATATTCTAACTACATTTTTTTATTCTTTTTATTTTTAGATGTTATTTTTTAAATTACATTACACATTTTTTTTATTAAGTTTTCTTTACATCAAAATATTTTTTTTTCATTATTATACATTGTTCATAATATACTTACTTTTTTATTTCTTTTTTTCTTTTTTTATGGAGTTGCGCATTGTTATCCTATGGGTAGAAATTCACTTAGCAGATAAATAATGTTATTGTTACCTTTTCTTACACAGTGGTTGATCCTGGATACAGCACTGCTGCATCTCCTCTAAACAGTTGAAAGAATGCATATTACCAAAGAAGCGCAGAAGCCCACGTTTAAAAAAAAATATATATCACTAGAATGCGGATCATACGCGCAACCCGCAATTTTTCCCCCCAAAATAAAAAAAATTAGGGGCCCTGTGACATCTTTTGGGACCCCCTGAGGAGACCTAGAGGATCAGGGTGTGTCTACCCTCCCCCTTTTCAGGTTTTCAAAACACATTTCACATGCTTCCTCAGCCTCCCTTGTACCGAGACATAAAATGGCTGCCAACAGTTTCTAGTTTCGAATGTTGACAACCACTTGACAGCCAATTGGCCTTCAGCGCATGATCTGAAGGGTCCGCTTATCGTACGATGACAATAAGCGGAGTATACATATTCCATTTTTTTATGAGAAGTGGGCCGCGTGGCCCCTTGCCAGTGCCCAATTCTGGGGCATGGCTAAATATATATTATTATTTTATTGAGGAGGGCTGCAAAGTCCCCCTCCTGAAGCCGCTTCAAGACCACAGGGACATCTGAACTCCATCTATGTATGTATACCGTAGAAGTTGCCTTCACTTTGTGGTAGCGCATGCGTGTTAATGTTACACATGTGCACAATACGTCCTACCGTCTGGCTATGTACCCCTAACGTATTTCATTTTATTTGCGTATGCTCAATTACAACATGCCCAATCATAGCTCTTACACCCAGTGACATCATGCTCAACCAATCATCCTTCTGCAAAGCATTTATAAGCTGCCAACCTTCTTGAACTTTTCCCATTCCACAGTCACAACCATTGAGAGTGTTCGTATCCACTTCTTCGTAGGTCAGCACTTTTTTAAGAGTAATTAAATTAATTAATCTGAACAATCTTTAAATAACGGGTAAATTAAAATTCATGTTCGATTTGGCAATGCTCTTTTTTATCACGCTTTCCTGGTTTTTACATCGTTAAAGTTAACTTAGTACCTTTAGTTTCTGTGCAAATCACCTAATCCTGGTGCGTTTGTTTAATTTGCCAAGCGCCACGTGGCCGCTCCTACAGCAGTGTGCTACGTGCTGTTCAAGTGAATGCGATCTAGTTTTTCTCGTGTAAGTAGTGCGTCCTGTGCCCCATGAATTACAAAAGTAATGTTTTCGGCAAAAGTGTATTTTAGCACGGTTCCCAGCTCTTATAACTTAAATATTTTGCCTTGGTAGGCGATGTTTCTGGGCAAATTACTTAATCCGGCTGCGCCTGCATATCATTTTTTAAGTAGTGCGTCACGTGCTCCTTCCTCCCCATGCACTGCACATGTAATTGCTTGATCAAGGTTGTACTTTAGCACACTCTCCATGTTTTTTAATAACCTTAAACTTCATTTGCCCCCTGTTCTATCTCATTATACAGATATCTCAACGATGAAATGTACTGGTCGCCACATGCTGTCCTGCCCATACACTATACCACGTGGTGGTGAACAACTCGACACACCAGATCCACTGACTGCTCTCCATATGTTATTAGCCGAAAATTGCAATGTAAATAAAGTGAGTGAACAATCTCGGCCTAACATTTGTATAATGCAATGCTATTTCCTATTTTGCTTGCCAAATATAACCTCTGATAATTACTTTTCATCCCCAATCCTATTGAGCACAAATGTTTTGTGTACATTTAAATTAATCTTGGACATATGTACAATATATCAATTTTTAACTGTTTTTACAGTTTGCAGAATGTTTGTTGCCGAGGTTCAAGAAAACTATATCTTTCTCTTCCACCTCATCACACTGATGTCTCAAATATGGCATTTACTAGTTGTTCGAAGCCATGCACATTCACAAATTTTTAACGGACAACGTTAAGGTAAATACTCACAAAACGACTATTTTATTTATTTATTTTTATTTATTTATCTTGTAGAGCGCGAACAGCTACCCGTGAGGGTTTCCCGGCGCTGATTGGCAGTATAGCATAGTAATCCAGAGGGAGATATATCGCAAAAGCCAGAACTTAAGAAAGCTTTGCGGCTTACCGAAAGAGTTATTGGGCAAAAAGCCAGGTCTTAACAGCTTTGCGGAAACGAAGATGACAATGCTCCACTCGTAAGTCCAGAGGAAGAGAATTCCAAAGTCTGGGTCCTAGTACAGAAAAGGAACGGCCACCCACTCTAGTGAGCCTAAACTTAGGCACACAGAAAAGGTGTTGGGAGGAGGAACGGAGGGAGCGTGCGGGAACATAGGGTTTGACCAGGGATTGCAGATAAGTGGGGGCAACTTCAATTTTTATATTATGCATAAAGCATAGTGCCTTGAATTTGACTCGTTTATCAAGGTTGAGCCAATGGAGTTGTTTGATGCGTTCGGTAATTGGATCATATTTCCGACAGCCACACAGAAGCCGAGCAGCGGCATTCTGAACTAGTTGGAGACGGCGCATGACCGCCTTGGTCGCCCCCAGAAAGAGCACGTTACTATAATCCAATCTAGAGGTCACCAGCGCCATCACAACAGATCTCTGGGTGTCAGAAGGTAGGATCCAAAAGATTTTTCGCAGCCATCTAAGGATGATAAAACAGGTGGCTGCAACTTTATTAGCCTGATCCTTCATCGATAGCTCCCTATCGATAATGACCCCGAGATTTCTCACTCGTTCCGATGGAATGGGTAAGTGGCCCATAGTTGACGGCCAATGTCTCGAGCTCCATAGGTCAAGCTTATTACCGAAGATGAGCACCTCCGTCTTATCACTGTTGAGCTTTAGGAAATTACAGCTCATCCAGCGGGAGATGTCCCTTAGACCTGATTGTAAAGAAGAAGGTGATGAAGGGTCAGCTTGGGATAAGGAAAACACAATTTGTGAATCATCTGCACAAGTAAAAAGATTAAGACCAGAGTGATGAGCAACATGTGCTAAAGGAACAACATAAAGATTGAAGAGAAGAGGGCTTAAAATAGAACCTTTGGGGACACCATATGGAGAAGGATAAGTATTAGAGGTGGAAGTATTGGAAAAAATTTGAAAGGTCCGGTCAGTAAGAAAGAAGAGAGCCAATGTAAGGCTTTGTCACATATACCAAAAGAGGCAAGGCTACTGAGAAGGATACTGTGCGATACAGTATCGAAGGCTGCACTGAGATCAAGCAATATCAGTGCAGCTGTTTCACCTCGATCGAGTAGTTGGCGAATATTCTCAGTTACTCCTAAAAGAGTGGATTCAGTGGAGAAACCTTGACGGAAGCCTGACTGAGAGGGGTGAAGAAGATTGTTGGTGACAACAAAACGAGATAAATGTGCATGAATATGCCGTTCCAAAATTTTAGAGAAAGCCGGCAACAGCGAAATGGGACGGAAGTTGGCAGCAACGTTTGGATCTGCAGTAGGTTTTTTAAGAAGTGGGGTCACCATTGCATGCTTCCAGCTCTGAGGCATTGTGGCTGAATCAAGAGAAGCATTTAACAAAGTACAGATTACATCTAATTGAGAAGACTCAAGTTGACGTAAAACCGAAATAGGTAGGGGGTCCAAAGGTGAGCCAGATTTAATGTAGTTTAAAATTCCTAAAAGGTTAGCGGGTACAAGATTAGGCCAGGTCTGCAATAAGGCCGGAGGAGGACAAGAAGTGGTGAAGGATGGAAATACGTCAACGACGGATTTCTCTTGGGATGCTATGTCTTTGTAAATGGTATCAATTTTAGATGTAAAATATTGAGCAAGTTCATCACATTTCGTGTTGGAGAGAGGGGGGGGTATAGCAGCTGTATGTGATCCAGCAAGGTCTTTTACCACCTTAAATGAAACATTGGATTTATTAATGGCTACTGTTATCAAGTTGTTGGCATAGGTAGCTCTAGTATGTGCACAGGCCTTATGGTAAAGTTTCAGTTCAGCTTTATATGTAAGCCCAGCCGCGGTTGAATAGTCTTTTCTCCAGGTTCGCTCAAGTCTCTTGCATTGAGATTTGTGAGCACGGAGGGTTTCGTTGTACCATGGGGCAGGGGAATTGTGGAGAGTATTTCTCTTATTTGTAAGAGGGAGGCAAGTATTTATAGCCTCGGAGAGCCAGGAATTTACCAAGTTTGCAGATGCATTTATATTGTCTAAGTTGAGCGGGTATTTAGACATGAGCTCATATAAAGTTTTATTGAGAGCGGCTATATCCAGATTTTTCCAAACTCTCTTTTTAAGATACATAGCAGGATTGGCTGCAGTCTGTGTTTTGTTTTTTGTTATAGTGAATTTGACAAGATAATGATCAGACCAGGGGACAGGCAAGCCAGGAGAACATATAATATGTGAGGAATTTGAAAAAATAGGGTCTAAGAGATGACCACCCTTATGGGTAGGGCCCTTGTTAAGTAAAGTCAAATTCATGGCAGCAAGGTCATTTATACAATTATCAGCAGAAAGATCATTAGGGTTATCCAAATGTAAATTTAGGTCACCAATAACCAGGAAGTTACTAGAAGAAATAAGTATAGATGATATATAGTCCAGAAACTGGGTATACCAGGAATTTACAGTGCCCGGAGGACAATACATTAGGAGCCCTGTAAGAGTATAATTGGGATTTAAGGTAAGCTTAAAAAACAGAGCATCACATCCGCTCAAAGTTATAGGGTCAGAATGACACTGATATTTTTTGTTAAAAATGATAGCCACACCGCCCCCGTCCTTTTCGGGCGGTCATTGCGTAAAATGGCGTAGTCAGTGGGCAACGCTTCGGCGATGTCCGGGCCGGAGCTATCGTGAAGCCAGGATTCAGTAATAAATAATGCATCTGGTGCTTCATCAGTAAGTAAATCGAAAATGTTGCGCTTATGTTTAGGCAAGGAACGACAGTTATGACTAATAAATGTAAATCCGGGAGGAGAAGGAGTAGTCACTAGGTGACGTTGACTGTTGCATAATAACGGAGTATTTAGCAAAAAAGGGCAGTTAGGGCAATGCTGAGGAAAACAGCCGAGCATGTCGAGTAAGTGTCTTTCGTGCGTACTAGGAGGTCTAAGGTCGAGTAGCTGTTTGCTAGTATACAGAAGAGGTTCCGTAGAGAAAGGGACAGGGGTTATGGCCCCGGGGCCCGGTTGGGCGCGGAATAGGGCGCAGACGGGCACGCCTTTGGCGCGCCTTCGGCGCGCCATCGGCGCGCCCGCTGCGCCCGCCCGCTGCGCGGGCGGGAAATAACACACACTACTCGACAAAGTTAAAAAAGTAGCGGATATAAGTACTTGAGGGGTTTTCGGTGGCAGATAATGTCAAATTCACACTTCTACGAATGAGTCTGATACAGGGTGGATCTCTGTATAACTAATGGATGATTAGGTTTTAGGATGCCATACAGAGCTCCCAACCTTCTTACTTTTTTTCTTGAAGAGTTCCAAATCGGGACGAATATTAGATTGTGCAGTAGAGGTTGCCGGTATTGCTCCACTGGTACTTGGGCCTTCTCATGAAGCAGGAAAAGCCTCTCTCAATCTCCTAACTCTTCTCTCGCAAAGTTGACCAGATTCTTAGTCTGCAAGTGCTTCCACATACTTGTAGTTCCACACCAGTCCTCTTTATTTGGGTATCCTCTTGCATATGTGGCAAGTAACTTTTCTTGCAGTCACCTTTTTTAAGACTTGTGAAAATGAATTTCAAAACATTCAATAAATACGGTGTCACTATGCATTGTGTCAAATGCTTTATTAAAAATATGTAGAAAAGGTTCCCTTTAATTGTTGTTCACGTCTTTACAAAAGAATTTGAAAGGAGAAAGTAGGAGATGAATAACAGTGGTACGACATTATATCTCAAACTGCAAAAATTTAAAAAAAGGGTGGACCAAAGTCTGCATGTACAATGCCAGTGGAAGCATTTCAGGCACACTGGAAACATTAAAAAATATATATATCGTCAAGTGTTACTTTGACTTGTAATGTTTGACCTCATTTAGTCACATCAATCTAATTTTAAACACTAATTTTCTTTTTTTTGCAGATTAACTACAATACTTATTTTGGACTCCATATTATATGTTGTTTATTATATTGTTTTGTTATTTATAGTTCTAGTTATTTATTGTATTGTTATCTTTTAGTTATAGTTCCAGTTATTGTATTAATAAAAGTTTTTTTTTTGTTTTTTTAAATCTTTTTATTAGGTTTTTTTTTAGACAATTTTCTCCCTCCTAACCCAGGGGGGAGGAGCACAACATTACAGACACACAATCAAAGTTTCTACAGAAAATACAAATAATAAAATAAAAAAAGGCAGAGGAAGATAAATGATAAGTAATTCCATCTAGGGACTTAAAAAGACATCAAAAATGAGACAAGCCAAAGGTCTAACAAAAAACGAATAAAGCATATCGATAAACACTCCATCTCCATATAGCAGGGTATTGTCTTAACCTTCCTCCTTCCACCTAGTTATTGGCTCCCATATTTTCAGTCCCAACTTCCTCCCCTTTTTGCCTTTTCTGGCATATATTGCTTTTTCTAAAATATATATATTAAGTATCCTGGCTAGCCAGTGCTGAAATGTCGGTGGTACTGGGTCGAGCCATGCTGAAGCAATGCACAGTCTAAACACAGCCATTGCTACAAAAATAAAATAGCATCCCTCCACCTGAGTACCATCTGAGCTCACACCCAACAGTATTATCGAGGGGGTAAATTAACTGGTGTTCTTAATGCCCTTTGTAGAAAAGTCTGAATTTCTCTCAATATTGTGGTTAAATGTGGACAGGTTGCAAATACATGTATTATATCAGCCTGTAAACTTCCACATCTTGGGCAATTAATGCCCGTTACACCCCCCCCCATTGCACAATTTTTGCTGGGGTATAGTATAGCCGATAAAGTGTCTTGTAGTGCTGTGCCTGAAGTGCTGCAGAACACAAAACATTCTGGCCCAGTTCTGATGACAATTTAAAGCATTCCACTTCTACCTCCAGCTTAGTTGCCTAGCTTTCCCCCCACTTCTCCATATCATCCTGTTTTGTTTCTATTAACTCATAATAAAACCTCTTAATAGTGCAGCTAACTCCTTCTTACTTGGAGATACTTAAAAAAGTGTCTTGTTTCTATACCAAACTTTGCCTGAATCTCATAAAACTGCATCAAACCCTGGGAGATCATCAGATCTCCAACCTTTGTAATTCCCTTTCTCACCCATACCAAAAAAACTGCATCAGAGAAAATATCATAGGGGAAAGCTGAGTTATTCCTCATTCTTGTATATCTATTAATTTTGCCTAAGCCATATCTCTTACTAAAGGCTTTCCAAATATTGTATGCTGCCATGATAGTCTTGAATCGAGTCCTCTTAAAATAGGCTGTATCGAAATTTCTAAGAAGAATGTTATTTACCTCATCACTCAATAAGAGACCATATATTGCTAAGGTTCCTAGTTCATCTTCCCCCTCCACCTCTGCTCCACCTATTAAACCCACCATATATTGTAAGGCAGCAGCCCAATAATAAAGTTTCAAATCTGGTAATGCCCAGCCTCCTCGTTCTCTTTGGAGTGCCATGAATCGTAGTGCTCTCCTGGTTTTTCCTTTGGACCAGATAAACTTGTTAATCATAACTTCTATCCTCTTAAACCAGGAGTTATCAAACATCAGTGGTATTGCCCTGAATATATATAAATATTTCGGTAGGACAAGCATCTTAATGATATTTGTCCTGCCAACTATTGATAGGTTATTTATAATAGGAGCTATATTTAATTCTACTATCTTATCTAGTTCTGAAGTAATTGTAATTCCAAGGTATACACCTGTCTGCACCACCCGTTGGTCCCGACATAATACATTATCATTCTTTACTATTTGTGTCTTGTTAGTATTTAAGGAGTACCCTGATACCCTTCCAACATTTTTTGCCTCCAATTCCAAATGTTTAATAGCCTCCGTGGGTGCTGGTGTTAGAACTGCCACACCATCAGCATATGCAAGTATCTTGCAATCCCCCCTCGTTCATTTCCATCTTTCGAATCAGTGGGTCCAAATACATGGCAAACAGCAGTGGAGAGCACAGGCACCCCTGCCTTGTTCCCCTCTTAATTTGAACCGGTCTAGTTAGTCCTGAATTTACCCTGACGGATGCTACCGGGTCCCTATATAGTGCTTTTATTGCCCTAACAAAACTCTTCCCAAATCCTGCCCTAGTTAAAACACACCATAGATGTTCCCAGGAGACCCGATTGAACGCTTTCTCAGCGTCTAAAAACAATGCCGCCATCGGGCCCCCTGTGACTTCCATGGTGTCAAATAAAGTAATGAGTTTCTGGGTATGATGGGTAGTTCCTCGCCCTGGTATAAATCCATGCTGATTATTCGTGACTAATGGTGTTATGACACTCGCGAATCTTATTGCTAATGCCTGTGAGTAAATATTTGTATCGGCATTCATTAAAGTTATTGGTCTGTAGGAGCCAGGGTCCTTAGGTGATTTTCCTTTCTTTAGTATAACAACAATTTCTGCCCCAGACCATGAGTCTGGTACGGATGCACCCGTCTGCGCCTGTTGCATAGTCTTCACCATATCCTTCCCCAATTGCTTCCAGAATACCTTAAAGAACTCTAGTGGTATCTGATCTGGTCCTGATGCCTTTCCAGAAGGAAGACTCATGAGAGCCATTTCAATCTCCTGTAAATCTAATGGAGTATCCAATCTCCATCGTTCATGATCTTCTAACTCCACCCTTGGAATATCGTTTAGATATGATGTTATTTCCGCTAGATCCTTCCCCTGCTGCTCTTCATATAGCTTCATATAAAACTGTCTAAAGACTTCTCTAATCCCCTGCGTATCTGTCACCACTTTCCCAAAACTATCGTTAATCACCCTTACCTCTCCTATCGCTGTCTTTTTCCTTGCCCGTACAGCTAACGTTCGCCCTACAATTTAACTAACCTTGTGGCATTTCTCTCTATTTGCCACATAGATTTTTGCTGCCCTAATTGCTATATTTTCCTCTGCCTCCATTCTTATCTTTGCTAATTTAACCCCTTCGCTGCTCATGACGAGCTCAGCTCGTCATGAGGCACACTGGAGCTGTGCTTATGACGAGCTGACCTTGTCATGAACAATGGGGAAACAAAGGATCCACCACAGGAGGGGAAAAGCCATAGAAGCCAAGGTGTTAATAAGTGCAGCCTCCACTAGATTACTGTTTGCTGGATATTCACTCAGCTCTTCCTCAGCAAGAAGTATCTCTCTTCTTAGTGTTGATTTCTCTGTTGCTCCTGCTTCCGTTTATTTGCACTGAAGCTCAAGTTCTCCCCCCGAACCCCCTCCTTAAAGCTATCCCAAACCATACCCTCTGTTGTGCTGCCCATACTTATTGCCAAGTATCCCTCAATCCAATGCGACATGTGTTGGATATAGTTTTCATCCTCCAACAGCGCTCTCTCAAATGTCCAAACTGTACCCCCCCTAGGAGTCAGCGACGCAGCCAAACTTAAATTTAGAGGATTGTGATCGGACAATAGACGTGGCAACCTCTCAATCTGGAGATTAGAAGAGCAAATGCTAGGGGCCAAAAAATAATCTAGCCTTACACTCACCCTATGGGGTGCAGAATAATACGTATATCCCTTCTCTTCTGATTTTAGGGCATCCCAAAGGTCAATTAAGCCGTTATTCCTAGCCAAAGAACAGACTGCACGGAAAACTCTTCTCTTCCTGCCTTGATACCGTACCCGGGGTCCTACCCCTAATCCCAGCCCCACTGCTCCATTAATATTAAAATCCCCTCCAAGCACAATACAGGGTGCCCAGGTGGCCAGCTCCACATCTAAATTTTAAAAAGTGTCCAGGTCATCCCCTGTGGAGCCATAGATAGATCAAAGAGTTAGCCATTGTTCCCCAACCAGGCCCTCTACCAGAGCCCATCTCCCCCACGCATCTTCCAATTTCTTTCTAGTGGTGATACCCCTCCGTCTTGATAATATTGCCACCCCCCTATTCCTAGCACCCTGCCTCGAAAAGGCTAGAGCTGAGAACCCCAACTGCTCCAGAAGGTGCACTTCAGATGCCTTAATGGGCGTTTCTTGTAAAAGTAAGAAATCCACTCTCGCATTTTTTAACAAGATAGACACCTTCTGCCTCTTCTGCCTGTCATTCAAGCCGCATACATTCCATGACATTATCCGTATAGCCATTAAAAAACGTCAGGTAACTGACCAAGCCATTTCTCCCCCTCCAACCAGAACATTCCATTCATCAAGTGTATATTCCAATATTGCATGTCACTAATCCTCTTTCAGTTTCTTTGTATTTCTCTGCAGTGATCCCTTGTGTTGTGCCCCTTCCCCCCTTCCCCACCCCCTCCCCTGAAACCCCACCCTGACGGTCCCACCCCCCCTACTGGCAAATAGGTCCATAAGACCTATATGTGGCAACTGTGACCCCCTGGGATTGCCGTACCCCTTCCCCCCTGCCCCTGTGCCTACCTATAAACAAAAACCTGCAGTTACAGACACATCCCTCACCCTTTTTTTCTCTGTTTACCCCCCTTACCTATTTCTTTTCACCCTTGAATCCCTAGCCAAAGTACCTTTTAAACCTCTGTTTCTATGTTTTTCGACTTCCATGTGAGACCAAAGCCACTGTGTCTTCCTTAGCAGCCTGATCTCTATTTTCCTTCAGCCATGCCAAAAATTCTTGGGCCTTAATCTCAGAGTAGACAACCTTAAACTGATCGTTTCTAACCACTTTAATCGGCTAGGGAACATTAAGTATGCCTCACATCCTAGTTTTTGAAATGGCGTGATTAGCTCCCGCCTCCTCCATCTCCTTTCCACTATCGTATGACAGAAGTCAGGCCTTGCGAAAAATTCCACATCCTTGTACCTACACTTAGCCTGAGGTTTTGCCTTTGCCATAATTTCTTCCCTCAAGAGGTAGTTTCCTATATATATAAGTATTGCTCTAGGTTTGGATGATAAATTCCCCTTACTCTGCGTAAAAGGAAATCTATGCGCATGAAGTATTTCCGCTTCCCAGTTCTAGCCTCTTTTCTCTGGCAGTGCACCCTTGAGTAGCTCAATTACATATGTCCGCACATCCTGCCCCTCCTTCCCCTCTGCCACACCCAAAAGTCTTATGTTATTCCTTCTTTGCCTATTCTCAAAGTCTTCAAGTTTTCCATAAGACGTCTGACGTAGTCCTCTCTTGATCCTGCTTAGAGTCCTGCCATTTAGTGACTTCATCCTCCAGACTGCCAGTTCTCTCCTCCACTTCAGTGACTCTTCCCAGTAAATCTACATATAGCTTATTCATCTTCCGGAGAGAATCTTGTATCTTCTTACTTTCTTGCCTCACTCTACGACTCTCCACTCTGGACTCCACCTGAATCTGCTTCAGCATAGAATTCATTGTATCAAACCCCGGGGGCAATTGGCTTTGACTTTGACTCTGACTCTGCGAATGATCTCTCAATGGAACGGTCCCTGCCCCCTCTTGATACAGCTGCGAGGTCGCAGAGTAGTCCCAGTCCAGTCTTTTTACCACCTCTGTCTGTAGAGGACTTGCACCACTTTTTAATCCGCTCTGTCGCTTTTTCATTAAACTTTTTGATTTGCGTCGAGAGGGCGGTCTCTGAACTGTATCCTCCCCTACCTCTGAGGTACCTGATGTATCTGAATCTAATCCGGAAACTAGTAGCTTGCTTTCCATATCTGAGGGCCTTGAAGTGGATTCAGAACTTGTTTCTGTCCCCCCTGTCCCCCCGTGGCCTCTTCCTCATCCTCCTCACCCTCGTTAACAGAGAAAAAACAGTCATCACTGGGTGAGCCAAGATTTATGCCAGTAAGTACAATGGAATCTCCAGTTTGCATTTCAGATTCTAACCCAGTCCCACCAATCTGAGTCTGAGGCACCATTAACAAGGGGAGTGCATTCCCAGTTCCATTCTGCTCCTCTACGCCCCCCACATCCAAGTTATATACCAAGTCATCCGCTCTAACTTGCAAGTTTGGTCCTGTCTCCTTCTGCATATCACCTGCCATCTGTGGAAGTTCTTTAATTGGTTACCCCACTGCAGTGAATTTCAGTACTGTATCCATCCGCTCTATAGCATCAGCTCTGGTCTCCACCTGCCCCTGCTCCTGCGTTGCCTGTACTGAGTGTATTATTGCAAGGGTCTGTGGGGTGTGCAGATCCGCATTATTACCATTAGGGCCCTGGGGACCCTGAATTTCTCCCCCTGGCATCGTATGCAGCGTATGCACTCTACCTGTCACTGCCGATTGAGCTCTGTATCGTCCTGCTCGGGGAGTGTCGAAGTGTGCCCTAGCCGCTGCTTCACCACTGGTTCCGCCCCCTGTAGAGCCGGAGTTCTCGTACCTGAACTAGCAGCCATTGGATTTTCAGAATCCATGCCCTCGTCCGTTCTGTGTACTTCATCCGGGGAGGCAGACCCTGAAGCCGAGAGGTGCGGGGGCTGCACGATCGCCTCTGCAGTTACTTTAGCTCTCACCATCACTTTAGCGTTCGCCACCATCACAGGTGAAAAGGCCTCCAGAACTGAAGGCTGTCTTAATCCTGCCTGCTCAGAGCTCTTAGCCGCAGTATTGTTCCTCCTGTTAGAAACTGTTTTTTCTTTTATTTTGTCTTTTTTCTCTCTTTGATTCACTGTTCCAGCGCCATTGACGGCTTTACCAAGCTCTGTATCACGCTGATTTACTCGGTCCTCTAACTTGCGCAGTGCTTTTTTCGCCCGGAGATTTGCTGCTGGGGCATCAGGATCACTCCAAACTGCTTTCTCCTTATCTTCTTTTTGCTCCCTTACATTCTTCTGTATTTTCGGAGCCATTGCATTCCACGACTTCCTCGCCCTGCTCCAGTAGTTCTGGCCCCAGCCAGCAATTCCCGCTAGGAGCCGCAGAGAGTGGGTCAGTCTATGTTCGATGCTATCCTTGATTGTCCGAGCCTGACGCCCTGTTACGGGAGGAGCTCCTACTTCCGAATTCACAATGATGAGAGGTACGTCCGCCGTTAATTCAGTCACTCCAAATCTGTGAAGTATACTTCCATACGATAGCAGGGTTCTAAAACTTTTCACCATCTAGGAGAGTGGTGTGCTGCATCCAGTCGGTCATGTCCTAGCAGGGGAGAGAGGGGAGAAGCACAACCTCTCCGTACGGTCTGTCAGCGGCCATCTTGCAGTTAATTAAAAAAGTACATACGTCTGGTTTTTTTGTGGGGGTAGCAGTCATCAGTAGAAATTATATTTATAATTTGAAGTATAATTCTGAGGCTAACCCATTAGCAACATAGTGTGGTGAACGTTTAACCTCTGTGCTCACGTAAGTGTTCCATGAACTGTTAGTATGGTAACAGGCAGAAAGCCATTTGAGGGTAGGGTTAAAAGTTACTGGCTGTATAAAAACCGTTATATTTACCCAGGATCTTCTACATCACAAAAAGGAAAGCGAAGTAAAACAAAACACTGTGTACCAGATTTACAACCCACTTGCACCACTTTCGAATCCTGGCCCCCCCACAACATTACAAGTATGTGGGCTTGAACGACCCCCCTCAAGCCCCGGGAACCACCACCCCCTGAAATTTGTGTATTACGTGAGGCAAACTACGTGGCCTATGTTTATATTTATTCACATGCCACCTTGCGTGATGCACCACTAGGATACAGGAGGCCTTCAGCCCAAGAGCCGCAGCGTCAACCGCGACCCAGGATAAAAGCTGAAAGATCAGAATCAGAGCCTAAATATCCCGAACCGGCTGTTCGAAGTGAAAAACCCGAAACTGCACCGAGTCCAGAACCGCTCCAATGAAGAGGAGCTTCTGAGAGGGGGACAGGTGCGACTTCGGCACGTTGATGGACAACTCCAGCAGGTGCAAGAGGTCGACCGTAGTGTGGAGGTGGGAGACGACTGTCTGGGGCAAGCCCGCCTTCAACAACCAGTCGTCGAGATAGGGGAAGACTGGAACACCTGATCTGCGCAGGCAAGTGAATAGACATGTGTATAAATCTTTCTACTTTTCTACGAGACTATAGAATATAGTTCATATACCACAACAATCTGCGTTTCAATATGCATGGTATCTATTAAAGAGATAGTGCGCATTTAACAAATGAAGGAAACTAAGTCTTTAGACTCTGCATTAGTACTTACTTGAAAGTACTAAAATCTCTCAATAAACACAAGGGCTCTTTCTAGAACCACCCAACATCTATACACATAAGCTTGGTATATAACTCAAAAATACATGCTTAGTTTTTTTCAGCGACCAAATGCGCGGATCCTACGTGCATTTCACAACTTTTTTTTCTGTAAAAAAAATGTCTTACTTTGTTTGCCCTATGGGTCACTATGTCACCCCCTGAGCAGGCCTAGGGGGTCAGGGTGTGTCTAACCTGCCCCTGTTCACGCTTTGCCAACATATTTCACAGACTTCTTCACCCTCGCTTCTACCGAGGCACAAAATGGCTGCCAACAGTTCCTGGTTTCGAAGGTTTACAACCGCTTGACAGCCAGATAGAATTCAGCGAGTGATCGGAACGGTGCGCTTATCCTACAATGCCAATGCTCGCACAATCCGCGGATCCTCGGCGCCCATAGATATGTAAATGACTTTAACCGTAATTTTCAAAGAAACTACTGAACAGATTGACACCATAGATGCCAAAGGCACAAGTCGGAACTGAGGACTACCTCTGCCAAATTTGGTGTAATTCCGTTCAGCCGTTTGAGCTGTAGCCGTGGCTAAAGGTCCTATGAGAAATTGCATGGGGAAAAAGCGTTTTGAGACCCCCCTTTTTTCTCGGCCCCTGATTTACCAATCACCCCCAAACTCTAAGGGAAGGAGCGGAACTGAGCTGGCCAAAAGTTTAGAAAATGTCAAGAAGATTCATCAATCAACCCCAAAGTTATTGGCAATAGAATGTTGCAGTTTCCCTATGGGTAATAGGTCCTAACTATAACTACCTACTGGCGACTGCCAGTTGGTAATATATATATATATATATATATATATATATATATATATATATATATATATATATATAGATGGTGGAACTGGATCAAGATGGGGAAACTGATGGACTTATGTTGAGTACTGACATAGCAGCTCAACATGCCGGTATTAATATCCATGAGTCCGTCAAGACACCTTTTAGACCCAAATCTACCTTTTGTCCATTAATGCCAAAAGACAATTCAGATATCTTTTCGGACAAGGTGATTAAAGACTTAAAGCAGTTGTCCATGGATAGCAGCAATAACTTTCGGAAATCAAGGAGTAATGAAAGAGTCGAATACGAGAGTGTAATGAACAAAATCAAGATGAGAAAGGACATCATGGTACGTATGTCAGACAAGGGTGGGAACGTAGTACTGTGGCCCCAGGAAATGTACAACAGTGAAGCCTCAATGCAATTATCTGACAGAGATTGTTATGTCAGAATCAGTGCAACCAATGTATCCAATATACAGGAGAGATACCATCAGAGTTTGTACACCTGGAAATCGGCAGGATTGATTTCGAAATATGAATTTGAATTTTTGAAGAACAATTATCCAGTGACTCCATACCTGTACCTCATTCTCAAAATCCACAAGAAAGAACTTTGCCCACCAGGAAGGCCCATAATATCGGCAATTGGTGGACTTTCTGAGAACACTAGTAAGTTCATCAATCACTTTTTGCAACCCTATGTACAAAAACTGCCCTCATACATCAAGGACAGTGGGGACTTTTTAGCAAAAATGTATAATGTAGATTGGCACTCTGACCTTGTCTTGGTAACCTTAGACGTACAGAGTTTGTACACCAGTATTCGACACCAGGATGGGCTGCATGCGATCAAACATTATCTTGATACCAGGGACATAACACTACATCAGCACACTGCCATGCTACTTCACATGGTGGAATGGTGTCTCAAGAACAATAAATTTATGTATAACAAACTTCTCTACCGACAGATTCAAGGGACTGCCATGGGTACTTGCTTCGCCCCCAGTTATGCTAATTTGCATATTGGCTGGTGGGAGGAGCAAGTACTCATGGCAGAATATAGCACGCAAATGTCAACCAATGTGATGCAATACAGTCGTTACATAGACAACATTTTTTAGCTATGGAAGGGCAGTGAGGAAAGTGCCAGGGAATTTGCTGAAAGTTTGAATGAAAACACCCTGAATCTTAAATTCACATGCAACACCAGTAAAACCTCGATTGTATTCTTAGATTTGGAACTATTTGTTTCTGAAAACAAGATTCAAACGAGGACTTATAGAAAACCTACTTCCGGCAATACCATCTTGCATGCCGGAAGTTTCATCCGCACATCCTGATCTCCAGCATTCCCTATGCTGAGTGTCTCAGAATGAAATGCAACTGCAGCACGCAAGACAGTTTTGAAACATCCAAAGAACAGCTGTTTAAAAGATTGCGCTTCAGGGGCTATTCTGAGACAATGTTGAAAACAGCAGAAAATAAATGTATGACCAAGAGTAGAGAGAATTTGTTACTCAAGAACACCACATCAGTAACATCAAGAAAAAAAACAGAGACACCACGTATCATTACGGGGTACAATGCATTGTACGTAATGACCCCACGTTGGGTACATCATGTGCCAAATTGCCGCAGATCACATATAGAAGGGCTAAGTCAATGTAGCAGGAATTGGTTTGTAACATTCCGAAACAAACAAGTAATACCAATTGGCTTCAGAGCAAGAAGGGATTTTTCAAGTGCACAAAGTGCAAAGCTTGTCAGCATGGCATCAACCTCAGCAAAGTACACCTCCCACTCAGAAAGACGCCATTAGAGTTGAGAGGGAATTACAACTGTAAGACAGAGTACGCAATCTATGTTTTACAGTGTACTTGCAAGAAGCGTTACGTTGGAAGTACTCTCCATCCAGTACATGTAAGGATCTTACAGCACTTAAGAGCAGTGACCAACAATGATCAAACTTACCCTGTGGCACGCCACATTAACGCTTTTCATGGAGGTAGAACAGAAGATCTGCAATACTTTGTTATTGACAGCGTCAGTAAGAATGCAAGGGGAGACAATAGACTCCTAGCACTTAGGAGATTGGAGTTGAGATGTATTATCCTTCTCGACACCAAGGCTCCTAACAGCCTAAACTCTGATGAAGCGCTAAGTGTGCACTTATGACCTAAAATATAACAAACTGGCCCAATCTTGCCAATGCAATCTGTAAATCTCTTCTATAACTTGCTCCGTGTTGAAACACGTATCCCACTCCTCTGAAACTTCGCAGTAAGGATACTGGTCTAACTTTACAGTATTAATACTTCAGATCTAATTTAAATATCGTAGCGAAGGTAATTCGCTAGTTGGAGCACACAGGGTAAAACACAATAGTTTAGGTGATACACATAAGGTAATTCACAGAAACACAGTGCTGAAGAACACAATATCAGACAGATATTGTAATGTAGAATCACACCATGTAAACATGAGAAAGTATAACAATAGTCCACAATTGTAAAAAAGCCCACTGGGGCATAACACCTTGTGTGGCAGGGATGTAAAAGATGAAGCCAAATGGTTTACTGAATTTGTTATACGGTGACACAATACATTTTGCATTTGTATTCAGCACTGTGAGGCAATCACGTTGTTTTTAGTTTATATGATACACTGGTTTTGAAGTTCTTTTTCACAGTTTATAATATGTTTTTTCAAAGCACTTTTCACAATGGTCGTGTATATATATACTGTTGCTGTATCGGTAATCGACCCAGTGAATGTAAAGCACTATGTGTACGAAACTGAGAAATCTAATTAGCAATATATTGCTTGCAATTGTCGTTTACACATCCAAATGTTTTCACAGTCTGCAATGCGTTCATCTATTAGAAAGAAGTTTACTTAATTTACAAAAGTGCTGGTCAGCCGATAGCAGCTCACCTCTTCCATGTCTATGCAAATGGGGAAGGTAACCATGGCAACTGATGTACGTCACCAGGAGGCTCCTATCAACATTTAGGTATATATTTGTCCAGCATCCTTTTCAAAGTTGTTGTGACCAAGGCGGTTGCACCGCCGAAACGCGTAAGCCATCATCGTTTAGGTGAATAAAACTCCTTTTTGATTGAATCTCACGGAGTCAGAGCCTTTTTTCGCATCGTTGAAACGAAGGTTTGGACTGCATATATATATATATGGTTCAGCTCTTGAATAAACCTGTGCCTGAAATAAGCTATATTGGATCTGCGTGATATCCTGGGTCGCTGCGGTCGGAGCCTGGGAGGTTTCACTTGCTGGATTTAATTTTCGGAGGGTGATTGCTTCCGAGGCGGATCCACGCCCCTGAAGTTGGCTGTTGTGCGCAATCACTGTATCTAAGCTTTCCTGTAAGGAACTTCGTCGACAACAGCCCCTGTGTCTGCGGAGGCAAAAAGCTCTTGTCAGGAGATTATGTGGCGTTTTCGATACAAAGGAGGCGCGGCTGCGCCCAAACGCCGGACTATTCAGACTCTTGCGGTGAGCACTCTGCAACTAAGCGGCACGGTGGGGAGGAGCATTTGGCACTTGCATGTTACCCTGGGAGCAGGATTTTCGGGCTCGGGTAAATCAGTGCAGCAATAACTTTGGAGCGATTAGAACCAGACGCCATGTCAGAGGAGACCCTTCGTGGAAGGGAGGCGGCGGCCGCCGCCTTGTACTCCAACTTGCCTAAAGTAACACCAGGTGCAGGAGGAGGGAGCAATAAAACGGACCAAACCGACAGCTCCAACACTGTGGAAAACCAGATACGAACTGCACTCAAAAAACTGGAGAAATGCATGTATTCAGAAATGTCTAAATGGTGGGAGCATAAATCTCTAACTATGTACTTGGAAGAGAATCGTGTCCCGAGGGGGTTACGTATTTTGCTGGCACCGAGCTATGACAGACCGAACCCTAGCATGCTGAAAGAATGGGGTCAAGCTTACCTTGAGTCGTCTGCCAAGTTGATTCAAATTTTGGTGAAATACGCAGTGATTGACCGTGAACTATTGATGAAGGAAATTGCTGAGATTAATGAGGAGTTGTCGAAATTTGAACCACATGACCTCATTACAAAAACTCGCAAGGAAATTGATGAGCGCTTGCTAAAACAAGAAGAAAAAATAAAAGCACGCAAGATATTTAAATTTGCGTGCGATAAAGAAGATTATGCACAAGGTAGAATATTTACCTTTGCGCGCAAATTCGACAGTGCAAAGCGCTCCAAGTTTGCTCAACAAGCTCAGCAGGCAAAACAAGGTAAATCGGACAATCAAGCATCAACCTCGGCCCCGTTCCATATGCCCACAACAGGCAACACCAATCAAGTGATTAGCGACAATGAGTCACTTACAAGTGCGCCGACTTCGGACGATGATGCCAGCAGCACCTGGAAAGCGAGCTCTGTGATTCTGGATCTCGGGGAAGAAGTTGATTTTTTATCCATGGAGAGGCTACAAACATTAAGGCCCCGGAACAAGCAACAGACAAAGGTGCAGCAGCATCAGCAAAACGTACCAGGAACAACAGAAGACGTGGCCAGCGCCGGAAAAAGCACAAAGCCACCCAAAAAACCAAAGCAGCAACACTGGCGCAAAAACAAGTAAGTGACAATACGATAATCAATCTATCCCCCATTGATTTAACCTTGGCTGAAAAACAACTTTTAAGTCTTGGACTGTCATACTGTCCAGCAACAGACTTTAACTATGCCAAGACACGTATAGATGTATACATGTATATTAGAAAGCTTAAGCTCAAAAAATTCTTTGAAATTAAGGAGGGTCTGAGTAATAAGACACCACAAGGAGTTGGAGCCACTACAAATATTCTTCCCAATGTGCCCACACTTCCGGCCAGTGATACCAGAACGGTATTGACAGTTCTCAATCTTTTGGCGGTCGATGCACCAGTGAATGATCTTGCATCCACACAGGATGAGTTAAGAGCAGCATCCATTTCACAAATAGGAGCAAACATTAGCCCCTTCAAACCAGCGTCAAAATTCAATCCTACCATGCCCAGAGACTCTATTGATGTATTCCAGGACGTGGTAGTGGAAGACTTAAAGCATTTGCATCATCGGATTAAACATAAAAAGCGGTACAAAAGTAAACAGGAAACCGATTACCATTTGTTGGTTAAAAAACTGGGGAATGATCACAACATCATTGTAACCACTGCTGACAAGGGGGGTAATGTGGTTATTTGGCCCCAGGATGCCTATATTGAGGAAGCCAGAAGACAGCTAAGTGACAATGCATGCTACTCCATTACTAACATGAGACATTACGAAGCCTCTAAGGATGTACTAAAGAAACTGTTATTCAAGTACAAAAGGGAGGGCATGATTTCCCTGCAAGAATTTGAATTCCTCCATGTTGAGTTTCCTGTTTTGCCTAAACTTTATTTACTCCCAAAGATCCACAAGTTGACAAGACCGGTACCTGGCCGACCGATTATCTTGGCAATTGCGGGAGTGGCTGAACATGTCACTGAATACATAGATTACTTCCTGCAAGACCTAGTCCAGGACCTACCAACATATGTGAGAGACACAGGGGATTTCCTTGCCAAGATACAAAATACCCCGTGGAATAATGGAATGCTCATGATTACTTTGGACATTGAATCGCTCTACACGAGCATAGAGCACATGTCCGGTTTGAAGGCATTGGACTTTTTTCTTGGCAAAAGACCTATGAACTGTTACCAACATAACAAAGTACTGATTGAGCTAACGTCTTGGTGTCTCAATAATAATTTCTTTTTGTTTGGGAGTGAGTTGTACTTGCAGAATCGTGGAGTCGCAATGGGGGCCTGTTTCTCTCCCAGCTACGCGTGTTTACACGTGGGCTGGTGGGAGGAGCAGGTCCTCAGGCGGCAACACGCTCAAGTTTTTTCTGATCATGTTTTGCTTTGGCTTCGTTATATTGATGACGTTTTTTTGTTATGGCAGGGGGATCGTGACAGTGCAGAAATGTTTATTAATTCCATCAATGTAAATAATGAAAATCTTAAATTCACGAGCTCTATCAGTGACTGTGAGGCTGACTTTTTAGATGTGAAAGTCTTCATTCATAATGGCCAGCTAGCAACAAAGCTACACCGGAAAAGCACTGCTGGCAACAGCATCCTTCATGCCAGCAGTGCGCATCCACGACATGTGGTTGACAACATCCCTTTGGGTGAGCTCTTAAGAATTAAGAGAATCTGCAGCACAGAATCTGATCTTAAAATCTGTACTGATGAAGCACTAGATAGGTTTCGGGAAAAAGGTTACCGCGAATCGGTATTAAAAACAGCAGTAGAAAAAACTAAATGCAGATCCCGTGCCTCTTTAATGGAGACAAAAAATACTGCTGAACTATCGAAAACGATGGATGACAACACCTCCAATCCTAGGTTTATAACCTCTTACAGTAGACAGGCCAGACAAATTAGATCTATTGTAACCAAAAGATGGCCAGTCCTTAAAACCGATCCAGTACTGTAACCCCAACTTGCAGAATCACCTGTTGTCACCTTTAGGAAGGGCCCCTCACACAGGTCTCACATATGCCATGACTTTCCAGAACTCAGGAAGAAACAGGAATGGATGAAATCCAGATCAGGTTTTAAACGCTGCACCTCCTGCAGGGCCTGCATATTTGGTAAAAGTACCCGGCAGTATTACACGCCGTTCAGTCCTGACCCAATTCAGATCAGGGGTCAATACAATTGTAAAACTGAATTCGCTATCTACGTTCTAACTTGCACATGCGCATTGAGATATGTCGGAAGTACACGGCAGCCTGTGCATGTTAGAATTCTTCAGCATCTACGAGCCATCGTAAACAATGACCCAGCTTACCCGGTGGCCAGGCACTTCAAGGCTGTCCATAACAACAATTTGGAGTGCCTGTCCTATTACGTTATCTCTGCAATTGATAAACCAAGAAGGGGCGGAGATAGGGTTAAGATGCTCAGAAGAATGGAATCTCATTTTATACTAGAGCTGGATAGCAGATCCCCGAATGGACTGAACAATACGGAGGATCTTCATGTATTTTTGTAATTTAGTTTTGCACTGGCCCGTTCATCATTTTTTTGCTTTGGCAACAGAGTCTCGGTGGGCTGCCGCCCATCCCCATATGATTAATTTTAAAATCTCCTTGTTGGGTTTATGCACGCAATTCCTTTTTTTTGATATTGTTAACGATTCACGGTGGCTTCAAAATTATATTAAGTTTGTCTATTATTTTTTTGGTAACACTTGTTCTTTGAGGACATAGACAATAGGCATTTTTCTGTTTTTCCTCATAACACATTACAAAATCGGATATGCGAGAACAGTAGTTTGTGATATCTATACCATACAGTCCTAGCCCTATATATACGCTGCTATGAGTGGTATGTTTACAAACAGCGCTAATTTGCACACTCTATGAATAGATGCAATATGATGATGTTTACAATAATGCACATTTTGCACAAATAACTGCTATTATTATTGTTTTGTTGCGTCTCTATAGATATTGATTTTAAATTATGCACTATGCACTTTATCATGCATTTTTGCACTGCAATATCAATTTGTATGCTGGGGCTTTGACTGTAAATAATTGGTATAATGCAATATAGGCATTTTATGCATTTATTTCTTTTTCTCTATTTTCCATGAACTACAATTTTCTATAATATCGCATTATTTTGGGATTTTAACCATGAATTATACCCCATTTCCGATTTTTTTAAACTTGTAAATGTTTGGAAAACAGACTGCAATATGCTATATTGGTAGTTTGTCCTCTCTTTCCATAATCACGTGGTACTTAGCAAAAAAATGAGTGAAAAAAATGCATTTTCATTGTGAAGCATAGAGTATTTAAATGTGACCATTTCCAACACTGACTGTCTGTGAGCAAGGGCGGATGCCCGAAACGCGTCAGATTGTTTGGTTCAGCTCTTGAATAAACCTGTGCCTGAAATAAGCTATATTGGATCTGCGTGATTTCCTGGGTCGCTGCGGTCGGAGCCTGGGAGGTTGCACTTGCTGGATATATATATATATATATATATCTTTAACAAAGGGTGTCCTTCTTTAAAAAGACACACGGAGCACACTGGGATGTTCAAGGCTTTTAATGCAAACAGCATGACGCGTTTCGTCTTGCGACTTCCTCAGACGCTGTGTGCACAATTCAAAGGCTTCTCTTGGTCAAAGTTTTAAAAGTCAGCCTCGCTCCTCCCCTTTTTTGGCAACAACGAAGAGGGACTATTTTCATGTTCCTCCCCCTTCCCATTACTCTGCTTGTAGCTGCCATCTTTCAGTGTGTTTTTCATTCATGCCACTCACCAGATTCGTGGCTATGTTCCACTTTAAAGATCTTTCATTTTTCTGGGTATAGACACAATGTCCAATTCGATGGTCCAACTTTGCCAGGGGTATGTTATGGAGCTTGTTGGTCCGCTTTATCCCTTTTCGCCAGCCGCTGATTTTGGATCCCGCATCAGTGTAGACGATGTCAGTCATCGGCGCTACCTGTGTTAGTCACAAGCCAGATACGGGATTCATTTTCATTGGCGGTTCACGCAGGCTATTAATCCACAGATGCCTTAACAAACGCCGCTATCCTGCTGAACTGCTTTAGGCGGGTGCATCCTTCGTGCAAACGGCAATGCACGTATTTAACATCTTTAACAAAGGGTGTCCTTCTTTAAAAAGACACACGGAGCACACTGGGATGTTCAGGGCTTTTAATGCAAACAGCAAGACGCGTTTCGTCTTGCGACTTCCTCAGACGCTGTGTGCACAATTCAAAGGCTTCTCTTGGTCAAAGTTTTAAAAGTCAGCCTCGCTCCTCCCCTTTTTTGGCAACAACGAAGAGGGACTATTTTCATGTTCCTCCCCCTTCCCATTACTCTGCTTGTAGCTGCCATCTTTCAGTGTGTTTTTCATTCATGCCACTCACCAGATTCGTGGCTATGTTCCACTTTAAAGATCTTTCATTTTTCTGGGTATAGACACAATGTCCAATTCGATGGTCCAACTTTGCCAGGGGTATGTTATGGAGCTTGTTGGTCCGCTTTATCCCTTTTCGCCAGCCGCTGATTTTGGATCCCGCATCAGTGTAGACAATGTCAGTCATAGATATATATATATATATATATATATATATATCAAAACAAAAGGTCCTGCAATGCGTCTCCTCGCACCACCACGGAACAGATCTCACGAAACACCAAAGGTAGATTATTCAAAGATGTGGCTTTATTTTTCCCTCGCCATCGGCATGACGCGTTTCGGCCGTCACAAAACGGCCTTGATCACATGGCCTCAGATTACCAATGGGGGTGTTTAAATACTGTGTCAAACATAGAGGTAGAGATGATAACAATGTGTTTAAGGGGTCAAGGACATAGAAAAAATACTGCCGCTCTACACATATGTACACAATACATTAACTCAAATGGACATTACAATATTTTCAGATAATTCATGAAAATTGAATAAAGTGCTAGTGCATTATCTAATAAACGTATTTACAAGATATATACAATAATGCCAATTGAGAGAATAAAATTCATATCAAATATTATGACAGTCAACACATATGTGCAAAATATTATCGTAGCATGTCCAAAAAACATAATACACGACCTCCATTTATGTTATCAAGAAAAAAAGAGTGCTCACGTGCCCGAAGTGCATAAAGTATTCGCAGTAAGTACATATATGTTATGAAAGCAATAAGTCATAGCACACAGATGTCAAGTAGCAAAATGTACCTGCGCTAGTGTTATAAAAACCCACCACAGTTAAAAACAAAGAGGCATTACTGTTGATGCTCAAAGTTCACTATAGTCATAGTGACTAAATAAAGTGTAAACACCCAAGACCATTGCAAATAAAATTGTAAATGGTTTGCCAAGCTTATAATAACTGTACAATATCTACTGAAAATTAGGACAACATTCAAAGAACCGATTTACCATGTTACAGTGGGAAACAAAAGTTACTTCCAATGGCTGCTCAAATCAAGTTTACATAAAAGGGGTTGATTTAAAGGTGTATTTACAGAAAAACTTGTAAATCTTCCCCCCTGTTAAGCCCATTGGGTATTCTGGTATTTAAGAGGACAATAAACTTGCTCTCTAATTGTCTTAGAATCTTTTCACGATCCCCCCCCCGGATGTTTTTGGGGACGGAGTCAATAACAAAGTAGGTAAGATGGTTCAAATTTTTGGCATGTACAAGTTCGAAATGCCGGGCAACAGGATAATTGGAATCAGAGTTCACTATTGCCCTTAGATGTTGCAATATGCGCTTAAACACCTGTAACTTGGTGCTTCCCACATATTTAGGTTTGCACGTACACTCCAAAACATATACTGCGTGATCTGTACGGCATGTATACAGTTCTTTAATGGGTGTAGGCATGGGACTAAAGGGAGATTGAAATACCTCCGTGTTTACCCCGAACTTGCACGCTCTGCATGAAATGCATTTATGAAAACCCTTTTTGTTGGAAATTTTGACAATGTTATTGCTCACTTCTGGGCTGGATCTTACTAGGTAATCTCTCATCGAGGGTCCTCTCCTGAATATGATGGAGGGTTCAATGGGTAGTAGAGGAGACAGATTAATATCGGTATGGAGAATAGGCCAATGTTTCTTGAGGATGCCCCTTATTTTTCTCTCCTCAGTGTTAAAGGTGGTAATTAAACTGACCGTATTGATGTCATGTTTAGGGGCATTCTCTACATTTTCATTGATAATCTCAGAACCCTCTCCTCCAACATCATCAATACTGGCTCTGTTGGCTTTCTCTCTAGCCGCTAAAAGATCATCCATAGCATAACCACGTTTTACAAACCTCTGAATTGCCTCTTCCTGGCAGGTATTCAGATCAGACTCTAGACTACAGATTCTGCGCATCCGTATAAATTCCCCATAAGGGATACTTTTTATGAGGTGTTTGGGGTGCGCACTAGAGGCGTGCAGAATTGAATTGCCCGCCGTATTTTTTCGATGGAGTCTGGTGGCTAGGGTGTTGTTCAGGATGTAAATGTCAACATCCAAGAACTGGATATTAGTTTTGCTGATCTGACTAGTAAAAGAAAGATTCAAGTCATTGTTATTGATGATTTTGACAAAATCAGTGGCAGATTTCTCATCCCCTCTCCAGATCATGCAGATGTCGTCAATAAATCTCCAATAATGGACGATATTATTGGCGAAATCTGGGAGATGCCTGAGGACATGCTCCTCCCACCACCCTACATGCAAGCATGCATAGGTTGGAGAGAAGCATGCCCCCATAGCTACTCCTCTTAACTGCTGATAGATCTCCTTATTAAATAAGAAGTAGTTATTCATAAGACACAACCTAATCATAGTAATCAACATTTCATTGTGGTTCTTATACATTAGGTTACGTTGACTAAGGTAATGCTGTACAGCGTTAAGACCATCTGTATGTTTGATACTGGTATAAAGGGAGCTGATATCAAGGGCCACCAAACTATATCCCTCTCTCCATTCCACCTCTTTGAGTTTAGACAAGAAGTGCCCAGTGTCCTTGATGTAGGAAGGTAAACTAACAACAAAATTCTGCAAAAAGAAATCAACATATTTGGACATTGGTTCCATAAGACTACCTTGGGCTGAGATTATAGGTCGGCCTGGAACCGGAGACACTTGTTTATGAATCTTGGGTATTAAGTACATGGTAGGGGTTAAAGGATGATCAACTTTCAAATACCCCAGTTCTTGTTTAGTTAAAAGACCTTCCCTCTTCCATTGATTGAGTTCTTTATGGATTCTTTCTTTAAGGTTACGTACTTCCCCAAAGTTCGCTTTACGGTAACAGGAAGGATTTGATAGGTGGCAATCAGCTTCTAACAGGTATTGATCCTTTGGCCAAGTAACGATATTGCCTCCCTTATCAGCCTTGTTGATAATCAAATTTGAATTATTCCGCAATTTTTTCATTAACTTTAAATATTGTTTTTCCATGTATTTTAGTCTTTTGTTTTTCCTGGAAGTGTTCATTTGCAAAGCCTTCAGATCCTCAGTGATCATATCATTAAAAGTGTCAATAGCATCCTTTGGCATCAGGGGCATAAATGTGGATTTAGGTTTAAATGGGGTTTCACTCGGTGCATTGATACTCACCCCCATTCTGTCACATTTAGTCTGAGTACAGATGCTAGAGAAACTTTCATCCAATGCCAGTTCATGAGCCGTCTGTAGTGCCCCTATGTCTGCCACTTGAAACACAGAGGAAGGATGTAAGGAGCTACTGATGGTAGTGGCTTTTTCCTGGGCATTTGCAAGTTTAAAGTGCTTTTTTAACTTTAATTTGCGAATAAATTTGAATGCATCAATCCTGGTTTGTACGTAATTGTAACCATTCTTAGGACAGAAGGATAGGCCCAAGGACAAAAGTTGTATCTCTGCTTTTGAAAGGACTTCATCAGATAAATTGACTACTGTGTTATCTAGACCGGTGGTAGGTTCGCTGTCCATAATATCTGTATTGCCAGATTCATGGTTAGTAGGCAAAATCGAGGCATTGTTGGTTTCTAACACAGTTACCATTTCTTGCCCCTCCCTCTTTTTGCGAAACCTCTCCCTGCGGCATTTCCTTCTTTCGTGGCACTTGCGGTTTTTACATTTGTGTTTTTGTTCCGCTGCTGTTGGGTTTTTGGCCGCAGAGTTTTCAACCTGTCCTCGATTAAAAAACCCAATTCCTCCGATGGTGCATAATGAGTGGGTACTACTGAAGAAACACCCGCTGATTGTTCGTCATCTGAGCCTCCACTGCTTTCATTTGAGCTTAATTCTTGTTCTGACACAATTATTTCACCACTTTCATTAATTGCTGGGGAAACGGCTTTTGGTGTCATTGCTTGTCTTTTCATGGTGTCATATTTCCTTGCAAACGTGAAAATTCTCCCAGTTTCATTATCTTGTTTGTCTCTGGCGAATTTGTATTGTTTGCGCAAGCTAATGGTTTCTTGGTGTTTGTTCAGGCGAGTGTTAATTTCTTCACGATATTTTTTGATATATTCAGTTTCTTTATGAGCATCCAATTCATTATTGAGTGTCTCTATTTCTTTAAGAATGTCAATTCTGTCGATTTCTGCATACTTGATCAAAATGCAGATCATGTTTTTGGATGCCTCCAAGTTGTTAGTCGCCCATTCTTTTAACATGAGTGGGTTAGGGTTTTCAAATGATGGTGCTATAAGTACCCTTAACCCCCTCGGGACTCTTCCCACTTCCAGATATTTTTCCAGGGATCGCTTTTCCCACCATTTTGTGGTCTCAGTCTTTAAAAGTTTTTCCAATTTATTCAGTTTCCCCTTGAGATCAACATTGGGGTTGTTGTTATTTCTGTTATCTGCAATTGGTCTGACTGTTGGCAGATTTACGAACATGGCATCAGCCAATGCCTCCCGGCTTTTCATTGCCTCCGCCGATGAAGACATGTTAGGAGGGAAGAATGTTTCTTTTTGCCACCGCCCTTCAAAGACGAATTCTATTCTCGAAAATGAGGGCGCAAAATATACGGTGTTCAGAATATCTCTCCACCCGTGCTATATAACTTTTGGCTTGAATAAGCAGCGGCTCGCACTCACCAGTTTACCGCACGAGTCCTTGTAATCCCTCGGGGGTCCTTCGACTCACCAACGGTTTTACTTGGAAACGCCGCGTTGTCGCTGGAAATGCTCGCCGCGTAGTTCTCCAGATTGCACGGGGAGCTGCTGCCAAGATTACTCCTTTCGGGTCAAAGAACAATCCGCATGCGCGGTTTCGGCCATATCCGTACAGCAACTCGTTTGCAGGAGAGAGGATCTGTTGAGACAGAAACGGCCGTGTTCTGCCTGAATTGTATCAAAACAAAAGGTCCTGCAATGCGTCTCCTCGCACCACCACGGAACAGATCTCACGAAACACCAAAGGTAGATTATTCAAAGATGTGGCTTTATTTTTCCCTCGCCATCGGCATGACGCGTTTCGGCCGTCACAAAACGGCCTTGATCACATGGCCTCAGATTACCAATGGGGGTGTTTAAATACTGTGTCAAACATAGAGGTAGAGATGATAACAATGTGTTTAAGGGGTCAAGGACATAGAAAAAATACTGCCGCTCTACACATATGTACACAATACATTAACTCAAATGGACATTACAATATTTTCAGATAATTCATGAAAATTGAATAAAGTGCTAGTGCATTATCTAATAAACGTATTTACAAGATATATACAATAATGCCAATTGAGAGAATAAAATTCATATCAAATATTATGACAGTCAACACATATGTGCAAAATGGTGTGTTACCGCTACAACGCATCTTTTACAACGCGTTCCGTTACAACGCGATTTTTACATCGCAATTACCATTACAATGCATGCCATTACAACGCATGGCATTACATAGCAGATGCTATTACAACGCATGGCATTACATCGTAAGTATTGGTAAGTATTTAATTTTTTTTTTTATTTTATTTAATATTTTATAATTGATTTAATTATTATTAATTTTTTAAAAATATTTATTTCGTTTTTAAATATTATAAATTAAATATATTAATTTAAGTATTTTTTAAAATAAGTATGAGTATAGGAGTATATGTTTTGGGGTACTGATGTATATGTTTTGGGGTGTTTGGGTGTTTTTAGGTTTTAGGGCAGTGTTTGGGTTTTGGGGTACAGGGGTGTTTTTAGGTTTTAGGGCAGTGTTTGGGTTTTGGGGTACAGGGGTGTTTTTAGGTTTTAGGGCAGGGTTTGGGTTTTGGGGTACAGGGGTGTTTTTAGGTTTTAGGGCTGGGTTTGGGTTTTGGGGTACAGGGGTGTTTTTAGGTTTTAGGGCTGGGTTTGGGTTTTGGGGTACAGGGGTGTTTTTAGGTTTTAGGGCTGGGTTTGGGTTTTGGGGTACAGGGGTGTTTTTAGGTTTTAGGGCAGGGTTTGGGTTTTGGGGTACAGGGGTGTTTTTAGGTTTTAGGGCAGTGTTTGGGTTTTTGGGTACAGGGGTGTTTTTAGGTTTTAGGGCAGTGTTTGGGTTTTGGGGTACAGGGGTGTTTTTAGGTTTTAGGGCTGGGTTTGGGTTTTGGGGTACAGGGGTGTTTTTAGGTTTTAGGGCTGGGTTTGGGTTTTGGGGTACAGGGGTGTTTTTAGGTTTTAGGGCTGGGTTTGGGTTTTGGGGTACAGGGGTGTTTTTAGGTTTTAGGGCTGGGTTTGGGTTTTGGGGTACAGGGGTGTTTTTAGGTTTTAGAGCTGGGTTTGGGTTTTGGGGTACAGGGGTGTTTTTAGGTTTTAGGGCAGGGTTTGGGTTTTGGGGTACAGGGGTGTTTTTAGGTTTTAGGGCAGGGTTTGGGTTTTGGGGTATAGGGGTGTTTTTAGGTTTTAGGGCTGGGTTTGTTTTTTGGGGTACAGGGGTATTACGACTTTATATAAATTAAATTAATTAAATTAATTTTATTTAATTTAATTAAAATAATAACTATATTTACAATTATTAATTTAATTGTATTAATAAACGATTATAATTAAATTATATTATTTAAAAATGTTTAATTAATTAAATTCTTTTAATTTTATTAAATATAATTATAATATGTATTATTTATAACTTAATTAAATTATAATTATATTTATTGTTATTAATTACATTATATTATTTTCTATTTATAAATTTTTTATATATCATTAATTATATCATTTTAAATATATTACATTAATATCACTTTTAATATTAATTAAATTACTATAATTAAATTAGTTACTGTTTTAAAAATGTTATATTATTTTTATTATTTTAAATTAATTTAATTAGCTTTATTACATTTTTTTTAAAAAAGATATACTTACCTATACTTACGATGTAATGCCATGCGTTGTAATAGCATCTGCTATGTAATGCCATGCGTTGTAATGGCATGCATTGTAATGGTATTTGCGATGTAAAAAACGCGTTGTAACGGAACGCGTTGTAATACATCGCGTTGTACTGACACCAATCCGTGCAAAATATTATCGTAGCATGTCCAAAAAACATAATACACGACCTCCATTTATGTTATCAAGAAAAAAAGAGTGCTCAAGTGCCCGAAGTGCATAAAGTATTTGCAGTAAGTACATATATGTTATGAAAGCAATAAGTCATAGCACACAGATGTCAAGTAGCAAAATGTACCTGCGCTAGTGTTATAAAAACCCACCACAGTTAAAAACAAATAGGCATTACTGTTGATGCTCACCAGATTCGTGGCTATGTTCCACTTTAAAGATCTTTCATTTTTCTGGGTATAGACACAATGTCCAATTCGATGGTCCAACTTTGCCAGGGGTATGTTATGGAGCTTGTTGGTCCGCTTTATCCCTTTTCGCCAGCCGCTGATTTTGGATCCCGCATCAGTGTAGACGATGTCAGTCTAAGATATATATATATATATATATATATATATATATATATATATATATATATATATATATATATTATATACATTCACCAATAACACAAAATTTAATAAAAAACATTATATTATAAAGTAAAACAATAAACTATTTAGAAATCTTTAAACATTCATTTTCCACTTCAGTGAGAGCCACAGTAGGGAAAGTGTTGGATAGCGAAGAGGTAAAAATGACTATTCCCACTCCAGTGAGTGCAACAGTAGGGAAAGTGTTGGATAGCAAATCGGAGTTTGTCATTTATGTGTTGGAGTGTCCGTGTGGTTTACAATATGTAGGCAGTACTAAACTGCCTGCCCACAAACGGATACTCCAACACATACGTGCAATCTCAGGCCACAACCAAAACTATCCGGTGGCTAGACATTTCCAGGACAAACATCACGGCATACCCGATCAGCTCCGGTATTTTTTAATTGATGCAGTTGAGGTTTCAAGAAGGGGAGGTGACCGTGAGGCCAAACTCCGTCTTCTTGAGACCAGATATATACTGGAGCTAAACACTAAGAACCCTAACGGGTTAAATGATCGGAAAGATATTTATACATGTATCTGAATGAATTTTCAAATATGCCCCATATTCCTGTATGTTTAGTTACTGTTTGGGTCAACTTTGAGTTAAATGAATTCCATGAAACTGTTGTGATAATGTGGTGCTCTATTTGATTAGATCTTTTTAACAACTTATGAAACGAAAAAGTTAAAACTTGTTTTTAAACATGAAACTTTTGCACATATAATGAGCTGTTTTTTCACTTGCACTTTATTGAAGAATATTTTCCATCACTTATCTTGCACTTTATAAGACTCAGCAGGCTTTTGTGGCAGGCCCACTTGGGCTCTATTCAAAACAATCGTTATTGCATTTAACCGAGGACAAGGATGTATATCATTTTTTATATACTTAATATTAATTGCACTAGAAGCAGGCTATTTGAGTATGTTTACAAATTGGGCCATCCTACAAAGCATAATAACGTGGTAATACAATATCAATCAATAATGTTTCATGTTGATAAGTACATAGACACATTTATTTGTCGTGTATTATTACAAGATTGAAAAGTTTGTTGATATTGTTTCTATATGATATGTTACCAGTATTTTATATTTGAAATCCTTTAAACAGTTATTTGTTTAAGGATAGCTTTGTTTTTTCGTTGGTCCCAAAAACATGTGGTATTTTGCCATTTTCACGTTTTTATAACGCTGCTCATTTGCACTCGATTATGTTTTCTATGTCCTTCGCCAATTACTATGCACTGTCACTTTAAAAGCTTTGCTCCTTGACGAGTAGTTTGTCATGTGATCAAGCCTTTTCTAAGGCGAAACGCGTCATGGCGGCAGCGCTGGCTTTAACTAAATAAACTTTGTGGCACCAGCACTTTCTGGGTCGACTCCTCGTCATTGTTGGATCCTGCAGATGATATCTGTTGAGTTGGTGACGATCAACGCAATATATATATATATATATATATATATATATATATATATATATATATATATATATATATATATACATTCACCAATAACACAAAATCTAATAAAAAACATTATATTATAAAGTAAAACAATAAACTATTTAGAAATCTTTAAACATTCATTTTCCACTTCAGTGAGAGCCACAGTAGGGAAAGTGTTGGATAGCGAAGAGGTAAAAATGACTATTCCCACTCCAGTGAGTGCAACAGTACGGAAAGTGTTGGATAGCAGAGGGGTAAACATTTCTATTCCCACTCCAGTGAGTGCTGCAGTAGGGAAAGGGTTGGATAGCAAAGGGGTAAAAATTACCATTCCCACTCCAATTAGTGCAACAGTAGGGACAGTGTTGAATAGCAGAGGAATAAAAATCAATATTCCCACTCCAGTTTGTGCAACAATAAGGAAAGTGTTGAATAGCAGAGGAATAAAAATCAATATTCCCACTCCAGTGAGTGCAACAGTAGGGAAAGTGTTGGATAGCGGTGGGATAAAAATTACTATTCCCACTCTAGTGAGTGCAACAGTAGGAAAAATGTTGGATAGTGAAGGGGTACAGTGAGTTCAAAATTAAAAACAAACAAAATATCACCAACATAAAATATTTTGAAAAATGAAAAATATATAAAAATATTTAAAACAGCTAAAAAATAGAAACATATTATAATGTTAAAATGACATGACAAATACCTAGAACTATTATAATAAATATATGTAAAAATAATTTACAACCAAATAACTATTTCACAAGAAATTATTTATACACAAAACATAAATTTTTACATCAATTTTATCTTTTTTTATTTTCTACCCTATAGCACCGCACAATTCACAACACACATCTAAAGTTTTCAAAAATGTACCTCCATAACTAACACAATTAACTATCAATTAAAGAAATATTATTAATTAAAAAACAAATTAAAACAGATTCAAATGTATTTACTCCCTAAACGTTATGCCTATAAAACTAAAATTCACACGTAGAAAAAAATAAACAATTACCCTAATTAATTATCAATTGGTAAATTATTATTAATAATCAACTAATTAATAATTACTTAACCACATGGGCGCTGCTCTGATTCTGCTGGAATGCTGACTTTTTAAAAAACCCATTGTTCATGACGAGCTGGGCTCGTCATCAGTGTTTGAGGAGGCTACACCATGACGAGCCCAGCTCGTCATCAGCCTCGAAGGGGTTAAACATAAATTACTTTTCACCCTCTATCCCTATAAACCACACAACCCACACCTAAAAATCATTACACAATATCCATAATTGATTTTAAAATAATAGATGAATAAAGATTAACAACTACTTAATAATAAATTAAAAATGCATTACTTCCCACCCTTTACCACTATAAACCCCACAACTCACATCTACATTTGATTACGTAATTGCCATATTTAAATCTTAATTAATTAATTAGCATGAATTAACAAATAATTATGAATTCATTAAAACTAAATTACTTCCCATTCTTTACCCCTGTAAACCCCATAACCCGCTCGTAATGAAATAACTTGATTACCATAATCAATTACCAAATAATTATTAATAATTAACAACCAATTAATAATTAATTAATAATACATTACTTCCCAAAATTAACACTATAAAATCTAAATAAAAAAACATAACTAAATAAAAAATAATCATTAATTTATTATAATTAAATCACTTCCTAACCTAGTCCCCTATAAACCCACAACCCGGTACGAACAAAGGGACGGTTGCTTAATATGGTGGCGCTACGCCATTGTGGGCATTACCATGAGCATGTGCATTTTAATTGCCCCTCTCCCCTAGGCATTTATAATCTCAATGGATTTGCTGCTATGTCCGAGTGCATATATGCCCATGGGAACAACAATCTTGAGTAGTAGAGTAAGTTGAGGGGACCCATCTCCCAACTTTGCCCAATTAATGCTAGGGTTATAGTTTCATAATATGTCATTTTAAATGGAACTAACAGATGGTAAACTTTGCTATGCACACTTTTATGTAGATGGTTCAGATGTGAATGTTTTCCGTGTCAAAAATGTATTTTAGCGAGCATTACACTACAATGTTTTTTATTACTCAAGCAATAAAGATGTTACTTACTTTCTATATCCTGCTCGAGTTTAAATATTAAATAAGTGTATATTTCTTTTGAAGCATGCCTAGCATGAAGTGATTGTGTGATTTGCTAGCTGAGCAATGCTTGCAGTCTAAGATAACTATTGAGGTGTGATTTTGTGAGTGGCACTATGCCTCAAACTGTTACATATACCAATGAATTTGTGTTTAAGACATAGGTTTGACATTTTTGTACAAATAAGGGTGGGATCTACCAGTTAACAAAACATCAATTAAATATGTATTTTGAAAACTCAGCGATAAGATATTTTCACTAATCCTTGACTGATTGTTTAGACTATAAATCACAGCGAGGTTTTCTACATTTCATTATCAGTACTGCTAAGTGTGTGAAATAAATGGAGTTTGGTCCAAAATGTCTCTTAGTTACAAAAAGTACCGATCTTGTGTGCTTCAGATGCATGACAACAGTCTGTTTTTCTGTCGTGGCAGAGTGAGTGCAACATAAGCAAACATCCAATATTTTTTTCAGTTTTGAGCTTAGGGTTTTTAGACTTCTGCTTTGGCATGAGACATTCTAGTTTAACCTCACCCACTGTGATATTCTGTGTAAAATAGATTAGAGCTACAACCACCAATATTTATCTTTTAAAATAAAGGGGCATATTATCAAGGGGGTTTATCTCTGCTTTTTTGGCTTTAAAAGCCAAGAAAGCGGAGATAAAATTATCTCCCTATTACCTAGCTGTCGCTAACACCAGTTAGCGACAGCTAGTAGGAGATAGCGACCATCTTGGGCCCCGCTTTGCATGTCAGTGATATTTATCACTAATGACATGCAAAGTGGGCGTGCCAAGATATTAGCGACTAGAAACAGTCGCTAACATCGCTATCTCATATTACCAACTTTTGGAGATATTCGCGCTAAGCGCGAATATCTCCAAAAGCTAACACCTGCCCTGATGTTATCCAATGGGAGGTGGATAACATGGCTAAGAGCATTAGCTCGCTAATGCATGAATATCGCTGACTTTTCAGCGATATTCATGCATTGCGGCCGATTTTTATCGCATTTGCGATAAACCTTGGTAATACCAAGGTTTATCTGCGATAACGACAAAGAACGATAAAAATCGCCGCAGCTCGGCGATAATTTTTTCACGCTAACGAAACAATAGCGATAATTATCACTATTGCTTGGTAATATGCCCCAAAGTCCCCTTCTTCGTACAACTCGGGAAAGGTGCTATGAGCAGGGTGGGCATGACATACGCAGCCACATGTGTGCATTCATGCAGCTGAGCGATGAACACTGTGCTCTAACTCAGATTGCTATCTGGGCACTATGCGCACTCTGGTATTTGGGGCATTTTCTAGTCTACATTTTTATCTGTTAAATGGAAACTGGGAGGAGTTGCTCCATTCATTTTAGGTAAAGATTATGAATGTGGAGTGTATTTTCACTTGTGCACTTTGTACATAACTTGTTTTTGTAGATGCAACTTTAGAATGGAACATGGTATAAGAATAGGAGCAACTGTCTTGTCCACAATTTAATGGGCATGGAGGGCCAATAGGATAATTTGTTATTTGGCACAGATAGATTCCGTGACATAGTTTATTCAAGTTTATTCAACATCATGTTTCTCTAAGTGACACTTTAATGAAAGTCAGCATTTCAGCTGCCTGGGAGAGTGAGTTAATTACTGTGCTGCGTCAGCTTGTATAGCAAAGACCTGAGTTGAAAATTGTAGTTTAAAGATCTCGAACTAGAGCAAAAGAGAATGATTGGAATATCCATTGCAATCATCCAGCAACTGCAGATGATTAAGGGGAGGTACCCTTCCAGAAATTTTCAATGGATAATCTCAGGCTTCTGTCTCTCCTGCTCACCAGTGGTCCCTTCAAAGTGTTTTGAAGGTAGGAGGAATGTCTGACTGGGCAGCAATTATTTCAGAGGGATTGATGCTTTTGTTTTGTAAACAGTAACATTTTAAATCAGTGCTTAATTTGAGCAGTTGGGCCCACGGGTACTAATGTTTAGGGGCTAGCACTTGTTTTACCTCAACAGACTTTGGTGAGAGGCAGCGAGAGAGAAATACATAAAAAGGGGCAGGAAGGAGAAAAAGAAACAGTGAGTAAAGGAAGAAATAGGGATGTAATAGAACCTACAAGAGTGATCTAAAGAGACAGGGAGTGTCGGGTGGCAGAAAAAAGAGGCTTCAGGTAGAATCAAAGCTGCTCAGCCTTGGTATTCGGGATCCCGGCCTCGGATATCACCAGTGGCAGGCTTCTGAGTAAAGCTTTGGGCCCCAGCACGTATTCTGTTCCAAATTAATTACAGTTTTTAATTCGACTCAGAATGGTACACAGGTTTAGATAGTCAGTAGGATTGTTCCTTTAGTGACATTTTAAGATGAAGGGAGGATGTGGCATCAGTAAATTGGATGGATACATCACCAGTCAGAAAAATATTTACCATCCTTCTTAAGCACATTCACAGGCAGATAGAGCTGCGAAGGTACCTCGAAGACCAGTCAGTGTGCGTATGTTAATCTACTCCTATTGTATACTCTGTAGTTGGTGAACTCTCCAGGACTTGTGGCAATAGCTCTTGGATTTTTCTTCTAGCACCAGTTGAGAGTTGACTATGTATTGGCCATAAGGAAAAGTAATTTTGACTTCTGCTTCTCCTTCTTCGGTGCTACAGATTCATGTCATTCATCTTTGTCACACTGCAATAGGTGCAATCCCAGGGTTTGTGGGGAATGTTGTCAAGGAGAGTAGTCTACCATGGAAAGCCCTCAGGATGATGGGAAAAATACCAGGGCTACGTAAGAGGACAAGCCCAAAGTGGGTCAAGCAACACTGCCGCTAAAGATGGTGCAGCAGTGCCATCATATCCTCCTCCATGTGTATTGTGTGTGTGGAATGAGCACCTCACATGAAGTTGCCTTGAGACTGATGGGCACCCAACAGTGCCATAATTCCTAAAGCGTGATTTCATGTTACACTGTTTCAGTAAAAGGAAGAGGGCTAGAGTAACACAATCTCAGACATGAATCAAGCTTCAAAGGTATCTGCCTCCGCTCTTCCTACTACGTCCAAGAGAAACCTATTCCCTTGTGGCACTTGTGCTCCAAAAAATATTCTTCCTAGTTGGGAGAGGGGAGATGGGTTTAGGCAAGGAGGGCCATCATAGGAGAGGTGCCTCACTACAAGGGAAACATCTCCAATGTGTCCTTCATTGTCCAGGGCCTGTCTTCCTTCCCACACCCTCCCCACAGGAACAAGCATCCTTAAATCCTCAAGCATACTTTTTTCCAAGTGCAGTAGATCAGAATCTATCCTGTCTTGCACTCTAAACTAGGGGCTACCAAGGTTGCCCATAAAGGCCAGATCAAAGTTAATTTTTCCGAGACTCACAGGATATTTGGCCTTAATAGATGACCACCAGGAATGATTTCTCTCTTGGTGCCTCCTCACCAATGAGCATCAGACCTGATCCACCCATGCAGCCTAATCCCTGACTACAGGATGGCAAATGAACTTGGGCCAGTGGCAGAGGCTCACAGGCGTCTCTGCCTTGATCCCTTCCAAGTGTGCCGCCTGCCGGACCTGGGGACCGGGAGAAGGAGGCTTCCATGTTTCTTTCAGGTGAGCCTGCCATTACCCCCCATTGCTCTCAGCTTCCCAACTGCTTCGCTTGATCGACCTGCCCCTCACTGCTATTCTAAACATAGGGGAGCGGTGCACTGACTCTAGTGACTGCAACTGAATGACCACCCCTGCAACTCTGCAACTGTGCAACTCTGCAGCTTGCTGGACCCGGGGACAGAAAAGGTACAAAAGGGGGTGGTGATGGACCCGGGGACAAAGCGAAGGAGACGTCCATGTTTCTTTGAGAAAAGCCCACCACTGCCCGTTCAATCCAAGCTGTTCTCCGGCCTGCCTTGCTTGACTGGGCCTTGATGATGCTCTAATCGCAGGTGAGCTGGGCATCAATGCTAGTGACTGCTGAATATGGGGTCGCTGCCCTTTTAAACTGTGCCCAGTGCGGCTTCATTCTGGTACGACACAAGCATGGCCCGTCTCTGTGACTGGAATTTGCAGGGATTGTAGATATCACTCCCGGTGAGTTACGCCCTGTCTGCTGGAGGGATCTGACACGGTTCTGCCACTTTGACCTATGAATGACTGGTCAGAAATTCTGTAACAACTATCCCGGTGCATAGCAGGTGGGCCTGTAGTATGGACACCCACAATACCGCACCAGTGTTTCAGACAGTGCAGTTGGTTCCAGGATGGTACTGCCATTAATCCCCTCCAGTTCTCTCTTCTCCTAACTCCCTGCCTGGAAGATTTCACCTTGGCAGATCGGGAGTAATTAGGGGGCTGATTATATAGGTGCTGCCGGGGCCACTCTGATGCAGCAAAACTACAACGGGCCTTAGTTGAATGCCTAATACACAGGGGGGCAGGTTTATTGTCCTCTGTGCACCAAATTCCAGGTTCGAGCTGTGAAGCCGTCGATCTTGGACAAGGCTGTCCCTCGCTCCTGCTCACTCAGCTCCAGATCTCTCAACGTCTGCTCCCCCACTGATTGATTGATTACACCTGATGCCTTGTTTGGGTGTGGGTGGTGGTAACTAGTGGCTTAAAGGCTATGTCAATCTCTTTCACAAACACAAGGAGGCTGAGCACACTATCAGTCCACAAAGACCTCTTTACCTCTTCCTTTATGCTGCTATGATTGGGGATAGCAGCCCACTAGGAATTTGCTCTATTTTGACCCCCTGATGGTCTACTCCCGCCTATTTCTTGTACACGGCCTAGGGCTGGCCATGTTGTATCCGCCATTGTTGTTTGTCTTCCAGGCCATCCTCCTCTACAATGAGGAGACATAAAAGTAAAAGAGGACTCCTAGGTTTGACTTTTTCATTTGGAGAAGACATCTTGCCAACAGTAGATTTAGGTATTTAGTGAATGGTGCAACGTATAGTAAAAATAGGACTTAATCAATGGGAACATGGAAATTGAGCTACGACTGGATCACCTTCACCAATCATAAAAAGTGAGATAGGACTATTGTTCCTAAAATCACCATGGGAGCAGATCGAGGACACTGAGTGACTGCTCCTTCTTTTCTTTTTTGTTGTGGGCACTTTCACTAACCTCGGGGTGTACACTGATACAATAATGGGTTTCTGATGTTGGAGACCTGTTGCAACATTGAGACTGACTCCTCCCCCTCCCTCTTGAAATATAGACATCAAAGTGGACTTCCACAAAGTATAAATAAAAGGAGGACTTCCAATTCATCATAAACAAAAAGGACAGCCATTCAAAGCATAGATGAAATGAAATTAATTTGTACTGTGCTGTGGAACCCTTCCTGGCCTTTCCCTGTGAAATGCCCACTCCTGGGTACCCCCAAGGTGAAGCCAGGCATTCCAGCGCTGTTGGGGCCGTTGTGGAGATTAAGCAAGCTATTGCCCAGAGTTGCAGAGTGGGACCCGTGATTAGAATAGGCACCGAGGCGAGAAATATCAGGTCCGAGGAAATTGAGCCCAAGACCCCCTGAGGCGGGGAATTGAACCCTGGTCCAGGGCCAGACCTCTGCATCAGGGTCTGCCGCTCTAACCATTGAGCCACACTTCACATAGATGTCAGCCATTCACTATCAGTACAATAATCCATCCTATTATCACCAGTGGCAGTTGTTTTTTGCTCCCCCAGGCCAAATGGAAACACTTTTATCTGACAAACTACCGCATTCACTCACCAAAATCCACCCATCCTGGAAAGCACCTGTAACTACACAAAATTATTCAACCATGAGTCTAATCACAACACAAACGGGACAATTGTATCTTCTTTTCATTCACATTTAATTCACTTTATGGTTCAGCAACCACTGGGTTGCTCTTACACAATAAATGTGGTCCCAGTGAAACACTGACCACACACCTAGGCAGTGCATTCTTGTCACAGCACCCCACCTCATCTTGATTGCAAAAAGATTGCCTCAATATTTTACCCCTTGCTCACACCTCTCAATTCCGCCCCAACACTTGGAGCATAAAATATCCAAAACATGTCTCAAAAAATAACCCCAAAGATTTCAAACACAGCCTACTCAAGCACTTCCGAGATAGACTGATAGCCGATACCCACTACAGAGCCAACAGCAGCAACATGAATACTGACTTGATTTTCTACACAAAATGTCCTGCAAAACAGAGAAACATTTTCCTTCTCCACCTACATATCACAAAAAACGATTAAAATTCCTAATGGAACTACACTTACATCCACCCTCTCCCAAAGGGGGATGTCTCCATTTCTATCTTAAGAACAGGGAACAAACTAATCCAAGTGTCAGACCAGCACCTAACCATCTTTGATTGACACTTCTCATCACTTCTCGCCTCATTAACAAAAGCTAGTCCTACTCCCAACCTCCCTCACCTGCCTCTTTTCCAAACAATGCCCAATCCATTCCATTCCAGGACTCCTTATACAGTCAATCCACAACTCCCTCTTTTACTGTCACAAACCTTAGGCTTGCACCACCTCCAGTCTAAACCCCACACCACCTACTCTTACATTCAACAACACTGCAACACAGCCCCTAGACATGCTCACCGGACATGATAGCAACAGCTCTGCTTCTAATCCTTACACTACTTAGCCCCCCTCGAACACAACCCTGACTCCCCACATAGAACTTACCCAACCCAAACAAACCCTCTTTTCCACCCACCTTGATGACACTACCCATTACTCTTTTGAGGATCGCATGTCCATCTCAGGCTCAGGAAACTCCACTTGTCCACACACCCACTGAACAGATAGCCTCCCTGATATTCTCACCTGGCACCTCAGCCGAATAGAAAAAAATACTTGACTCTCCAGCAAAAGACGTCCTTCATGTAAAAACTGCATAATAAACAAGGCCAAGTTAACACACTACTCAGTGCAGATAATGAAGAGGCATTCTCCCCAAGAAAGGTCTCCAAGAGAAAGCCAACACTCCTGCCAGACCCCTATTCCCCTAAGCTAATGATCCAACAGACCCTGAGCTCTCAACCTCCTATCCCAAATAGAAGGAGAATCACTTAGCAAATCCTACAGCACAAAAACCCCACATGCAGACCCTGAACTTCTCTCCGGAATCCCAGTAATCTTGGGCACAAAACCATTCCCGAAAGCCAGCACATCACCCAGACCACCAGCTCAATATATAACTATCCAGAAAATACACTCAATTAATATTAGTCCTACCTCACTATCTGGCATGCTCCTCAATTGCAGATCAGCAGTGAAATGCACCACCAAATGAGATAAAACTATACTTTAAGACAGAATCGACATTGCATTTCTAACTGAAACTTGGCCCAACTAACACTCTACCCCATTTCTAGACTTGCTCACTCCGCCTATCATCAGACGGGACAAACCGGGGCTTAGCAATCATCCACAAAAAATAAAAGCAGCTTAATACACTAGAACCTATGAATTCCTCACTCTTCGAATATCTTGGAGTTGTATTCACAACTACAGTCTCCTCTCCCATCCAGCTCCATACCATCTACCAGCCCCCTAGTGATCTCACAATTTTCCCTAAAGAACTAACTGACCTTATTACACAGCACTTCCTAACTGACACCAAAGACATTTTTCTCGGCTACTTCAGTCTGCAGTGGGACAACACTGAAAACACCACAGTCATAAATGTCTTGATATCAATGAATACAAACAACTATGCAGCAAACTGACCCACCAGAAAGACTCCACTCTTGATGCTATAATTTCCAGAAATTGGCTTGTCTCCTTCCAATCTATTAAGCCAATCAACTGGTCTGACCACCATCTCATACTTTTAAATCTCCATGCCCATCTCATACTCTACCTTGCCCCTGCCAACATTCCCAAGCACTGGGCAAGGAACATCAAATGCATCCCCGTAACTGAACCGGAATATAGGGCTACTACCCAACTACACTCTTCTATGATGGATGTGCTCGACCAAGGTGTACTGCTTAAACTTAAGCTTTCTAGGAAAATACAACCCAGATCCTGGTTCAACTGTGACCTCAGCATTAAGAAGAGACAATGTAGACAAACCCCAGATTGTCTCACCTTGCACTCCTAAGACCCAAACAGCTCTCCTACAAGAAACACATCTTTAGAGAAACAGCCACCTTCATTTTCAAACAACTGGATCGTACAAAGAACCAACCTAGGGAGCTCTTTAACATAACTAAACATCACACTACCACTACATCCCAATCTAATAGATCAGTAACCATTAAACGCTGTGAAGAAATAACTAACAACCTTACTGATAAAGTTGCAAAAATCGAACAATCTCTTATCCATGTGACTGGTCAGTCTAACATCTTTGCCCACCTGCCTCATTGACCCCTCGGTCACCACTGAAACCTCCTCCCTACGTTTAATCAAAGCCCAGTATGGCCCCAAAAAACTCAATATCAATGATGATCACCTATAACTGAAAAACAAGGCTAAATGGACAGACTTCAACCCCATGACGAAAAGCAAAGTCTTCAAAATATTCGCAAACATGAAGTCCCCATGCCACACTTCCAATCCACTGCTCTCAACCCTAGCACATAATCTCAAACATATCATCTCCCTATTTTGAACCAAAATCATCAACGCCTCTCTGATTGTGTTCGTGAATCCCTTAAAAACACCCATTCTCAAAAAACCAGGAACAGACATCAGCGACTTCAGCAACTTGGACCTATCTCCAACCGTCTCCTCCTAGCCAAAACGCTGGAGAAGAGTGTCTTTCTTCAACACAACCGACACTTGGAGGAATTCAACCTCGACAACACTTGTCAATCAGGATTCAGGAAAGACCGTAGCACAGAAACTGCTATGCTCAATATTTCTGATGACATTCAAAGATCCTTAGATGAATGCAACACCTACCTCCTAATCCTAATTGACTATGGCTTTTGATGAAGGAAATCATCCAGCTTTACTTGAAACTCACAAAAAAATGCACTGGTGCCAATTGTTTAGCACTGAGATGGTTCACCTTCTATCCACAACATCACTGTCAGCGAAGAAAAATCAACAGCTGCCTCTCCAAACCTACTCAAGTTACACAAGGCATACCTCAATGCTCTATATTCTCCCCAGCCTTCTTTAATTTCTTCATGGAACACCTCACCGTCATTTCGAACCAGGCAGAGGTCAAATTTCACCTATATGCCTATGACACACAACTCTACCACAAAATAAAATCGCCCTGTGACCTCCAAAAACTGAACTCCATAATTAACATATCATCTTGGTTAAAAACCAAACACCTTAAACTGAACCCCATAAAAAGACAGAGCTACTATTCTTCTACTCTTCTCCTCTGAAAAAAATCCCTTACCAGTCCTTGACTGGCTCAAGAATATGGATATGTCTAACAGCGCTCTTTCTCACTCCATTAAATCCTTGGACACCCCACTGGACAAAAACATGTTGATGAAGGAGCACATCAACAACTCAATTAAAGAAGTGCTCAACACATTCAGATATCTAAAGAAAATAAAACCTATTATTCCCCAGATGATCGTAAGACAGTAGTGCAACCTCTTGTCATCTCAAAACTTGACTACTGCAATGCCTACCTTACAGGAACTCCAAAATGTCCCTGTGAACCCCTGAAAGCAGTTCTCAACATGGCTGCTAGACTTCTCACAGGAATTAAAAGATTCAATCGCATCTCTCCTATCCTCAAGAGTCTTAACTGGCTTCTCATCAAAGGAAGATGCATCTTCAAGACAGCCTGTATCACCCACAAAGCCCTTCACAAAAAAAATACTTAGAGACCAACATTTTCAAGAGCAGGAAAAGTCTGGGCACTTAAAAGATCCAATGCCCTTCTTCTCACTGCTCCCAATCTAAAGAACATATCATCCCAGGTGCACCTATTCTCAGCAAATGCTCCTAAGATCTGGAATGTTTTCCCCAAGGATCTCCGCTGTACAACGACTCTTTTCATTCCTTTAACAGGCCCTTAAATCTCTACTCCTCAACAACTATTTCAACTTGGCCACAAACTGTTCTGTTTCCCTCATTGACTGGTTCCTTCAAGATAGCTACATGACTCTTTCAGTCTCCTATTCTCTCCCCGAAGACATTCCTTAGTGTGACCTTGTGCAAAACTGATGTGACTTTTTAACCACTTAATGCTGTTTTATTCTCTAACGTTTACTCTTATGAATCCCCTCATGTACCTGTTGTAAGCATAATAGCATAACATGTAAAGTGCTTTGATACCGTCTGGTCTAGCTAGTGCTATAAAACACACAAAAAAAATAATAATAATAAAAAATGACTCTATTTAGTCAGTGTATATATCATTGCCCATTGAGTTTTAGATACACATGTAGAGCACAATCATCATAATCACCATTTTCTTTTAGAACCACTTTGCATCTTATTAAGATGCTCTATCAATTCCTCCTCCGAGTGCTGACTACAAAGACATATATGAACTGCTCAACTCTACTTATAACAGAGACCTCCAAACTGGCATTCAAACTCAGATGAAATCTCCCTACTAATGTATTGAATAACTGACAAAATGTCGACTACCACAATATCGAGGTACAAAAATATTGTGACCAAAATATCAAAGTCAAAAATATCAACATCCCATCTACATCATGGTAAGTACAAAAATATCAAAAAATATATATCATTTTGAAAAATATTGTTGTTGAAAATATCATATTTTTTATGTTACAAAATAATGTAAAAGAAAGCTAATACTACATATAATTAAAAGAAACATAGTAAACAACATTTTAAAATGTTTAAAAATGATAACTAATACATATAATGTAAAAATAAATTAAACATACACAAATAAAAAAATAACATATATACTTACTTAATATTCATACATAATTATTTTAATAATAATAATTTTAACTTATAAATTGTTAAAACACATTTTATAAATTATAAATACATATATATATATATATATATACATACAGCAATAATATTAATCAAAATATAAAAAATATATATAACATTTTAAAAAAATTACAATATTTTCAATCGTTTTAAAATACATTTTACACTACATTAACTAAAACAGTAGAGAAAATATTGGATAGCGGAGGGAATACAAATTAGTATTCCAACTCCAGAGGGTGCAAAAGTAGAGAAAGTGTTGGATGGCGTAGTGGTAAATATTACTATTCCCACTCAAGTGAGTGCAACAGTAGTGAAAGTGTTGGATAGCGAAGGGGTAGAAATTACTATTCCCACTCGAGGGAGTGTAACAGTAGGGAAAGTGTTGGATAGTGTAGGGGTTAAAATTGCTATTTCCACTCCAGATAGTGAAAAAGTAGGGAAAGTGTTGGATAGCGAAGGGGTAAAAATTACTATTCCCACTCCAGTGAATGCAACAGTAGGGAAAGTATTGGAAAGCGTAGGGGGTTAAAATTACTATTCCCACTCCTTGGAGTGCAACAGTAGGGAAAGTGTTGGATAGCTTAGGGGTAAAAATGACTAGTCCCACTCTAATGGGTGCTACAGTAGGAAAAATGTTGGATAGCGTAGGGGTAAACATTTCTATTCCCACTCCGGAGAGTGCAACAGTAGGGAAAGTGTTGGATAGCGTAGGGGTTAAAATTACTATTCCCACTCCAATGAGTGATACAGTAGGGAATGATCGTAGGGGTACGGTTCTTACACCCCATGATCATATGGGTACAGTTCGTACACCTACGATCATGGGATATGGTTTGTACACCCCATGATCGTAGGAGTAAGGTTCGTACACCCCATGATCGTAGGGGTAGATAAGATAATCTTTATTGCTTGATTAATTAAAATCTTAGCAGTCTATACAATAAACAGATAATTAGCGCTGCTTCATATTCCCTTAAAAGCTAAGACTCTGTATTCTAAAAACTAGAAGTTTACTAGTTAAAATTACATATACTAAAATTATGTTACACTTCGTTAGTTCAGATAGAGACTATATGCAAATCTAAGTGTTAAAAGTCAAAACACTATATTCTAAAATTGTCTTAAACTTCATTAGTTCAGGCAGAGTCTGTGTACAAGTCCTGAGTTTTCGCCTTCTCCTGGGTCCATGGGTCTTAGTTGGGATCATAGGTAAGCACCTGGCAGGGAACCTCAGGCGCAGTTGGATATACACGAGTTTCTCCGCCTAGTTTTGCTTGTGCTTCTTCCATAAAATGGACAAAGCTGCAGAGTAGCCTGACGTTGGCCCCTTCGAAACACGCCTTCACTGCCTGTCTGCAGGACCGTATATGCAATGCGTTTATATGTGGTTTTAACAGTTCTCTCCTCTCCAGGTCGAGAGCCTTACAGATACACAGGAGGTGCAACACATCTTCCTTGGCTTCTCCACATAGTCTGCAGAGGGTGGTTATTGGTGGTCTTTTCCAAGGGGGCATATGAGTTTGGGCAGGTAGAATCCCCATCCTCATTGCCAAGAAGCGTTCCTTCAATGTTCTAGAGAAGCTGGTGCCTAGGTACGATTGTGGTGAACATTTTGAGTAGCTTTGAATTACGAACCAGCTGTGTGCCCTCTTGTTTAGGTCTGCTCGATCTTTTTGAATAGAGACGAGGTTTATTGACTTGTTAACTAGGGTTTTCACGTTATTGTAAGGGAGACCAGATTCCCAGATGTTCTGAAGGGCTAACTCGCTGATCCCTAGTTGAAGATAAGCCTTGGCCGGGGAATTGTTTTTCCGTGTGATTTCTTTCCAAAGAAATGAATTCAGTGATACGGCCATGGAGCTCTTTATTTTGTACCAGGTTTTAACGTACACACCTTTCCGGTTTATTGTCTGATTTGGGAATCCGAATTCCAATCTTAGTTGCGCTGGAGAGGTGTATTTTGGCAGTTTGAATATTATTCTCAGCGCTTTGGAGACTGTTTTGTCTAAGATTGTTTCGTCCTTCCCTCTCATGGCCTCGCTGCCGTAAGTTATCGTTGGGAGGAGCTTAGCTCGTAGTACTTCGAGCAGCGGGAGCAGGTTTGAACCAGTTATTTTATTTTTAAGGTTTTTCAAGGTGATAGCCAGGAGGGTCCCTCGCCTTTGTATTGCCTCTTTTTGTTGGTTGAATAAACCTTTGTTATCGATAATTGTCCCTAGATATTTGTACTCTTTGACCACTTCAAGATTAGAATCTCCCAGCTGCCATTTTGAACGTCTTGATCGTAGGGGTACGGTTCGTACACCCCATGATCGTAGTGGTATGGTTTGCACACCTACTATCATGGGGTGTACGAACCGTACCCCATGATCGTAGGGGTACGGTTCGTACCCCTACGATCATGGGGTGTACGAACCATACTGGGGGTCCGTTTTGCACGCATTTCGAGTCGAATTCTGCTTTTCTGGACGTTTTGAGCTCTCAAAAAAAAGAGTCGTACGGAGTATTGACTGGACGAATTGTACTTGCTGGTCGGAAAATGATGCTTCGATCCGTACGGACATCGCGTGCTGCACGTTCCGAATGCGATTCGTACGGATTATTGAGTCGTACGGGCTTTGGTACGATTCGGACAGAGAACTGCTTTGGGTATGCATCGTACTACATCGTACGTACGGAGACGTTCGAGGATACGATTCGTACGGGAAAAATGCTCCATACGGCTATTCATACAGGATTTTACTGAATCGGAATTGGCCACAAAATGTATTTAAAAATAATGAATAAATTCAAAAAATTATAATTTAATTTACTATAATTAAATTCATTCCCACCCTATTCCCCTATAAACCCACAACTTGCTACAGTAAATTACTAACTTCAAAAAATTGAATACGTATACGTAAAAAGAAAAAAATGTGGAGCACATACATATAAAATACATTACACTAATATAAACATCAATATTATTAACAACGATATTTTTGCAAACGATATTACTAACTTCGATATTAGCATAAACAATATTCCCTACCTTCAGGTCAATATTCTGCAAACCAATATTCTTGATGTCGATATTCTGTCCCTCTGATTTTTACAACTCGATATTTCTGTAGGTCGAAAAAAAAACCTCAATATTATGTCTGTGCATCAATGTATTAGTGCATTCCTGCTTCCTACATAGAATAATTCTGATCATGTATTTTTTTGAGATTCTGGATGGGTACCAGAGCTTAATTAAAGTATCCATTGCATTTCCTCCCATATTTTGGCATTTAATAAGCCCTCCGCTGATTCTAGGAGTTAGAAGAGCCAATCAGGAACAAACCAATGGATGCACACATTTACATGGGAAGCAAGGAAATTAACAATACTTGCCATGATTACCCTCTTATAAGCAGTTAGCCCTAATTAGACTAGTATCTTGTGCTTGATGTTTTCCTGTAGCTAGAAGTCATTCCTGCTTCCACTGCATTAGGCAATTAAATATCACTGTAACACAGCAATTAGATTAACATTTTAGGGCAATGGTAATTGCACAATTTTTACATAATTATTCAGTTAAGGTAAAAAAAAATTCAGCTCGTCATGTAATGTAAATGTCATCTATAACTATTCCGATGTTAACATTTGTGCCACCATTCTTATAGCTCATAATTGTTTTGTGGAAAAACACCACAGATGACACCGTTTTCAGATGACCTGGTTGAAGAATAATACACCAGTCAAAAAATGGAGCGGGAACAGTGGCACGAGCCTCGAGATACCATAAGGATTGCTAAAAAAGAGGCAGACTATCCAGCGGAGGTGATTCTTAGCGGTTGGCAATGTGTATTCTCTGAACGGGTGAGGCTTCATTTCCATTCTAAATTCAAGAGGGTTCTAGACATTTTGAGTTCACAGTGAGGTTCTTCCACATTCTGGGAGCATGGATAAAGAAGGCTTGTGTTCTACTTTCAATGATAGTAAAGTTTGAAATCCTAACCATAAGCACAGAGTAACGTTTGAAATCCTAACCAAAAGCAAAGCTCACTGCAATATAATGTATGTTTCTTTATAGATCTTGAAAAGTGCTTTTATGGATGCTTCCCTTTAATTCCAGGGAACCAATGCATTTCTAAGCATTTGATGAATTATATGCATGCTAGATGAGCAGTGAAGGGGTTTACACTCCATGGAAAGCTTACTGTAAAGTGTAATTACATTACTCCTTCTGGGACCATGTAATAAGAAGCTCCGCTGGCTCAGCGTAGAGCCACCCACCTTTGTTTTGTGTTTAAGGTGTACAAAGTTAATGCATGTAACTCAGAATTTCTTGAATGAATGCATCAATCAATCAGGATTCATAAAAAGTGGCTAATCACCCTATAGGATATCCATGTCCTGGAGGCTTATTTAAACAGCCAGGTCTTGAGGGTCAGTCGGAATTCCGAAAAAAAGGGAATGGTTTGGAGTTGCGTGGGGAGACTGATCCAGGTCTTTGATGCAATGTGGCAGAAAGAGCGTCTTCCACTTCTGCTTTAGTAGATGCGGGGAGTATGTGCAAAAGAGAGGGAGGCAGAGTGTAGTCTTTTTGACGGTTGGTAGAAGTTCATGCGATGGTTATTGTAGGTGGGTCTTATGTTGAGTAGAGCCTTTTGTGCGTGGTTCAGTAGTTTGGATCGGCAATTCTGCTGTACACGGAGTCAGTGGAGTTGCCTGAGGTGGGGTGTAATATGGGTTTGTTGGGAAGGCAGAGGTTGAGTCATTCTGTATGGTCTGAAGTCTTTGTAGGGGGTGTGCGGCAATCTCTACATAGAGGGCATTGCCATAGTCTAGTCAGCTGGTGATGAGGGCCTGTGTCACAGTGCATCTCATGTGTAGGGGTAGCCACTCGAAGATCTTAGATAGCGTGCGCAGAGTGAGAAAGCAGGCGGAGGAGATCTGTGATTTCATGGTGAACATATAGTCAATGCAGGACCTTTAGACAGCACAAGCTGGAAACAGAAAGAGGCAATTACTGCTTCAGAGTTGTGCTGTCTGCAATTAATGCCAGTAGTGGCCCATCCCCTTCCAACATGGCAGGGTAGGCTGGACAATGTGGGGAGGGGGGGTTTAGGGACAAATAAATATTTTAAGAAAGAATACCTGAACGCCGACACAAACCAGCTGCTTCGAACTCTTTCAGTCTTCTTCTGGGCACAGGCTCCCAGACTGCACTGTGGCCAATCCTGACACTGCATGAAAGCAGCAACAGGATTGGCCAGAGCAGTGCCTGCTCTCTCCAACTCCATCAATGCAGTTGGGGCTGGAGAGAGATTCAGGGCGCGTGGCAATTGGCCAGCCTGAGACGGCCGGCCAAACCATCATGCACACTGTAAGAGTGCCAACCACAGCACCACTAGCAGTGTCACCCCCCTGGACCCATCCCCAAGTCTCATCAGAGTCCTGGGGGTTGGTCCAGGTGGTCTCTTTAAAACGACCATAAAAAGAGTTTAAAACCCATTTTATTAACATTTTATTTGAGGATGGTGGTGGAGTCAGTGCTTCTCCTCCCTGATGGAGGGGCTGCCACTGGTTAATACATTATTTCAAAGAAATTCTGAATTACATGTATTAACTTTAGGTACCTTTTCTGCCTAACTTTAGTAATAATTAAACCATTATTAGTGCACTTCCACTGGATGCAATCAGCAGTATTAACACTGTGCTAATAAACTTACACTGATGTTGCAAAGAAGATTCCTGCAAACAAGGTCCCTGGGGATTTAACAATCATCTTTTATCAGATCGCACTTTTATCTCAGAAGCGACTGCTTTCATCAATGCATTTTTTGTTATTAACAAATCTGTGGATACCTCTACCCACGAAAATTGGAACGCTTTTAAGGCATCATTTATAGCCTTCACCATCGCTTATTCATCAAAGAAAAAGAAGATATTAAATGCCATATATAAAGACACCCTGACATTAATTAAAAACCTGGAACACAAATATTTCTCATCCAAATCCCCCGCATCATTACAAGACCTAATTAAGGCTAAATCCACCCTGAATTAAATCGCTACTGTTGATGCCTGTAACCTACTCCTTAAGGTTAAATCCAAATTTCATGGAGGACAAAATAAAGCAGGCAAAATGTTAGCGAGCTATTCAATAATCAAATCAGAACGTAAAACCATTGGCCCTATTCATGCTGAAAAGAACAATAAACTCCTCTCCTCTGACTCCGACATTAATAATACATTTCAATCATATTATAATCTCTTATGCACAGAAACTACTAATCCCTCTAAAGATTACTTTATATCCTTTTTTCAAGATATTCCTAAACCTAAATCTCTCCCAGATATCTTTTTACCACTTGAAGAGGATATTTCTCTTCAAGAAATTTCTGATGCCCTCAAATCCTTGAAAAAATCGAAAGCTCCCCGTCCTGATGGTTTTTCAGTTTAATTATTTTTAGTCTTTTCCTTAATTTTTGCACATAAATTATTGTATCTTTTTAATTCATTTATATCCAATTTCAAGGCCTGTAGCTCCTTCTTAGAAGCCCTTATCATAGTTATTCCTATACCTGATAAAGAACACTCCTCCAATTTTTGTTTAACTAGATTGGGAACAGGATTTATCCATGACACTATCTATTCCCCAATGGAATAAAGTAGGCAAAAACTCTTTAAAACTTCCAAAGCTCCTAATATTACACAATCTTTATATTTTGTTTTTAATAGAGTCGTTATTACTCCCCTACGTTTACACACATTTAATCAGTTAGCCTCATCATCTTGTTGGTTATGTTCTACTGCTGAAGGTTCTTTAATACATTTACTTTATTATTGTCCCAAAGCTTATGATTTTTGGAAATCTGTCTGGTCGAAGTGTTTATTGATATTCTCTTATAATAGTCAATTTAATATTCACAATGTATTTTTAGGTAGGATGTCTCCTGATTTTGATCAAATTACCTCCAAATCAATGTTTTTTGATATATTAATTGCTGTAGCTTTTAAGGTTCTCTTAACATGTTGGAAAGATAACTCTAAATTATCTTTTTTGCTTTGATGGAATCTAATATGTGATGAGTATAGAGTTGCATTGGTGCCTAATATTTCTTTTTATTTACAAATAAAATCTGATCTATTATGGCTACTGTTCACTACTTATCTGTCTTCAAACGCTCCTTCTACATAACTTCTTTTATTTTTTCTAATATTGTCTATATCTTTTCCTTTTCTTTTCTTTTCTTTCTTTCTCACTATCTCTTTCTTTCTCTCTTTTGTCTTCTTCTCAACCTCTCTTTTTTTCCTCCTTCTCTCTTTAAAATTTTTTTTTTTCTCTAATATAATATGCTCTCTCATATTTTTCACAGGTTATTAATATGCCAGTTTATAGTTCAGTAATATTTCTACTTTGTGTTATTTATCAGTTACTCTTTTAGGAATATTAATACTAATGTTCTGCATTATACTGATTCTATATCTTCTAGCTCAATTATTTACAGATGTTATTAATGTGTAACTATATACTTACATCTCTATCTGAACGGAATATTATATTTGTATTCCTGTGTTATTTATCTTTAATAAAAATGATTTAACTAAAACAAAAAGAAGATTCCTGCAAATATAATGGAATGCCATTATTCTTGGAAAGGATGGAAACTTTCAGGCAAAAACCTTGCACAATTGTGCAATAAACCATAGACAGAATCGATGTAATTTGACCAGAGAGTTAGATTGATTATTATCAGCACTATTGTGACTATATTTTTTACACGTCACCATCAATGGTCAGTGTTTTGACTATCAGACGTGTTCCAGTGAGTAAAAAGCTTTCCTCAACTGTCTAATCAAAGCTAAGAACGCCTCTCAAGTATGACTTGAGGTATCAAAATATGATGTGCCATTAGCAAAGATGGCCATCTGCAGTCATCAAATCTTGATCACTAAAGATGGCTGTTTTATAACATTTGAATGGCTGACTGTAGCTTGAGTGAAATGTTGTAAACTCTAAACTGAAATAAACATAAGGAATATTCTTACCAACTAAAAATATATATGTATTAGGTTAACTACCACTTAAATATGCCTTTCAACTTTCTTAATATTTTCCAATACCACCAAGGAGAATTTTTCGTTTTATGTAAGAGGTTATCTGAATGTCAGGTTCTTCAGAAATAAGGTTATGCAAATTCTAACAACCAAACCAGGTGAATATAGCTGAGTGAGTATTAGAATTCCAACAGATCAGTTCCACTATTGACAAAAACAGTGGTAATGCCAAACTCACTACAGGAAGAGTTTAAGGGTGAATGCAAAAGTAAATATTTAACTTTTTTGGAAATTGGCCATTACTATTCATCTGCATACACGCCAAGTATGAACATGAGAAATCTGCTTGAAGGAATGGTTTATATTTTTAGTGACAATTGATGATATCCACTCTTTTTTAAAAGATGTGAAAAACTCCTAGTATTTGGGTAGAAAATCACACCCAAATTCACAACTTTGTTAGTGACTTTAGCGATTCTTCCCAAAAAATGTTCCTTGAAGTTGGGGCAACTAACAGTGTGAGGAAATAAAACAAGATGGTGTTTGTTCTGGTTGAGGTTGCATCAGACTCTTTATATCTTATTAACAAGTCAGAAATGTTTGTTGATTGTCTTTGGTCGAATGAGGTTGTTTTCTTCAATGTGCAGAGGAGGGGCATGCAAAAAGAAGCATTTGACATCACACCAGTGACCCCGTGTTGTGTACAACTCTGGAATTCTTCACAGTCAGCAAGGGTGTAATTAATTTCAGAGGGGGTACTCCAACTGACTTAGTAAATGCAATCTTATTATATTACTACACAATTCTAAGGGAATATCTGCCCCACCCTTTGTGGAAAAGGCACAAGCAGCAGGCAATTCCTCAGAGGAATGTGTAATAATTTCAAAGAGTGCCAAACAATTATGCTGGCAAGAAGAGAACACAATATCATTCACAAACCAATTGGGAAAAAACAAGGAGGTAGGCAATGGCCCATTGATCCCCCTTCTGTGGGTGATATCTGCCTCCTTCCCCATACTCTTCTGCTGGCTCCCTGAAAAATGACACTCTAGTTCTCCCTTTGACTTATCGAGTTATTTATAACCCTGGGTGAAGGACTTCACTACGCCCACAGAGAGGGCGTAGTGTTGCCTACTTCGCCCTTTTCAAAGTAGGCGTAGCAGGCAACACTACGCCTACTCCATGGGCGTAGTGAAGTTGCCCGCCACCCGCCTCCCTCCCGCCCTCCCCTACATACCGAATTTTAGTAAATGCGCAAAGAAAAGTAAATAAAATGCACTTACCTTGTACGCTGCGTCCCGGGGCTCCCTCTGCTCGTTCATGGCGCCGTCTTGATAACCAATGCGCATGCGCGGGCGGCCGCGCATGCGCATTTCTCGTGAGTGTGGCTCGTAGTGGGGCTACGCGAAGTACGTAGGTGGGCGTAGTTTCTCGCCCACTTTGCATAGCTTCGCGTAGCCCCACTACGCATACTACGCCCAGGGTTTAGTTATTTACCAAAGATGTGCTCTGAGGGTAAGTTGAGGCATAACAGTCACACTCTGGGTAACAATCCCCATTCACTCTAAGCAGACTTTGCCATAGATCAGTCTTTCCTTTCAATTAACATTTCTTACCTCACTAATCTTTTCTTTCAGGTACTATTCTGTGGAGATCATCTCTCCCATTGCTGGGGTCAAGCTTGTGCATATATCCTGCAGAGAAGACAGAGGGAACACATTCACTGATACTCTCTAAAAGTACTTCTTAGATCCCTCCTGGGTCATAAGCTTATTTTATTGGTCCACCATACACCCAAGGGAATGTTAGACATACCCTCTTCTACTGGATACTGCCTCCCCACAGTGCTACAACAGCAATCGCTGTATAATTCCGACTTTTTAATTTCTTCCTAGAGCAGGCTGAGTTCCCCTCTAGTGTCTTGCCTGATGACCAACAACCGCATCAGACTTTCTCAAGCATACCCGTTGTTACCCCTTCCTGCTTTGCTGAATGGAATTCTCATCCCTTTTCTGAAGTTTGGGACCCTGTGGAGTTTTTAGTTTTAACTTCTACTGGAGGCATGACCACCTTTCTAGTAATGTTACCCCAATCTCTTCTTTGACACCCTGCTGCTGAGCCATGTCAAATTCTCTACGAGGCTTGCTGGTGCAGCTCTGTAAAACAATTGTTCTCAATGTGCTGTCCTATAGCCCAGTTACAAAGACCATCAACCTTACCAGACCAACATTGGCTTCAAAGATGTATTCAGAATATCTTGCCAAGACTGGTGTAATTCTTCTAGGTGTCTCTAAAGCTTGTCACTTATATGTTTGGGGTACGATTCAACCTACATAGCAGGCTTGCCTTTGTCTGGGATTCTGTCCTATCAATCTCATCTAGGTTCAGGACTGTATTCCCCTTGCATAAGAATCATACTCTACAATAATGTTCCCCAGTGTTTTCTTGCAAGCTCATGCACCTTTAATGCCACCTTATAAGTATTAACAAACTCTTTATGTCTTCTCTATGGGGCCGATTCCGATTCCGGTCAGAAGGGCCCAGAACCATGTTCGGAGCCCTTCTGACCGCATCGGAATGTGCTGGCCAGATTCCTTTCCAACCGAGCCATTCTGATGGGCTCGGTCGGAATAAAATCCGACTCAGATTTCCGGATGGCTTACGACAGGCCCGGAGAGCCTGTCTGCCATCCGAAAATCCTTCAGTACTCCCCCGGTCGCCTCTTCACGACCGAGGGAGTACAGTGGCAGTTTTTCACTGCCTTTTTTTTGCCGGTGTTTCCGGCACGAAAAGGTAGTCAGTAACTGTCTCTGGGGGGCCCCTCTGTTGATCCCTGCACCCAGTGGCAGGCACCTTGGGATGCCGGCCACAGGGTTCAGGGATGAACTGCACCCCTGCTTTACACAATTCAGGCATGCATTCCGCTCGGAATGCATGCTTCCATTGTGAAGCATATGAATGCGACCGAAGAGGGTTCAGTTGCATCGTACTTGCAGGGCTGTAACCGACATCAGAATTGGCCCCTATGTCTTGACACTAGGCACAATATCTTCAATTAAGCCACGGTATGGGTGTTAGTTTGGGAACACAAAAAAAGACAAGATGACTAGTTGTTGAACAAAAAGCCAGATTGTAAAGGCTTTCCTGAATAGAAGAGATGATTATAAACTTTGAGCAAGAACATGAAAGTGAATTCCATAGTACAGTAGCTCTGACAGAAAGTTACCTAACCCCTGTGAGACCTGATCATACTTAGTTACAACGATTAGAAGAGCATCTGAAGAGCACTGCCTGGTGCAGGAGTATGATGAGTAAACATGTATTGAAGATAGCAGGGTCTTTATCCATAAAATACCTTACGCATGCAGCACAAGGACTTGAAGCTGATCCTTTGCAAAATTGGTAGCCAATATAGGGCTATAGGAGCAGCTGAAGCGGATGTTAAATAGGGCCATTGTAGAGTTGTCTAGCAGTGGAATTCTGAGTATGTTGTGGCCTTTTTATGAGCCTTCCAGCAATCCAAAGAACAGAGAATTAAATTGATTCAGGTGACTGGGATGCTTGAATGCACAACCCACGGTTGTACGGAGAAAGATTAAAAAAGCAAGATTTTTTGAAACAGCCCTGGAAGAGAAAAACAGATTGTGGATATATGGTTGTCCTGACCAGCGAGGATTAGCTTTTTCAGATGGATGACTAAATTACGAATCATTTCGGAAGGGGTATGGTCAAATTTGACTGGGCAAAGTTTCATAGGAATGGCGGAGGAGGGAAAGCCATTATAGCAGAATAAGTCTTCTGCATTGTCCGCACAAAAATGTCAAAGAGCTATGAGACTGCCAGGAGCCTAGTGTCAGTATAAAGTCGTAGAAGACTGCACAGGGGTTAGCCACAGTTTTGCCAAAAGAAATAAGCAATTGGGTGTCGTAAGCACAGTTTAAAACCGTATGATCATAAAGTGTGGGCCAGAGGATGGATATAAAGTTTAAACAGAGTGGAGGTGAATGAGAAAATCCTGCTACAAGGTCTTAAACTCAGAGCGAAATGGGGAGAGATGAACAGTCTGACATCTGCTCCCCAAATAGATCTAAACCATTGGCACCTAAGTCCTAAATTCCTGCCTCAGCCATCATTAAAAGCAATCTATCCTGCAACATTATATAGGAGGGGTCTCGAACCATTTCTGTACTGAAAGCTACTTATGTTCAATGAAACGCATTGAGGTCTACTAATATTATTAGTGTTGAATAATCTCATTTTTATATATGCATATTAATTCAACCAAGCAAAAGCTTTTTATTGTAATATGTTAGGCTGCACACAGGTGATCTACTCAGAGGCAGCTGGAGAGCACCAGTAGCTCTCAAGCTACTGGTTGGAAACCCTGCATAGGAAGCGGCAGAGCTCTGTCTTGAATTTAATTTGAGGTGATTATTGTTCAACAAGGATCAAATAGTTTCCAAGTTATTGGAGAGACCTGTAGAGGGATTCCTAAAGATTTTATTCACATCAATTATAAGCTTAGTATTGTCAGTGTATAAATAGGTAATCACAGTAAGAGCCTGACTACGAAGTTGGGCAGACTCACATCACCTGACATTGCCGCATTCTCTGGAACGACTGAAATCCGGTTGGCGATCCCTACACCGCCATTACAAATCGACCACACAAGGTGCGGTCGCATACTCCCATCTCTCTATGGGAGCTTGTGCTGCGACCGTAAACCCGCCTTAGCACAAGCTCACATGGAGGAATGGGAGATTCTATTAATTCCAGCGCTGGGTGCCAGGAACCTCAAGGTGTCTGCCACCCAAGTGCAGGAATTAACAGGGGGGCAGCATAAGTGCCCCCTCTGCCCTCTACCGGAGGCAGTGCTGAAAAGACGGCCCTGCTAGGGACCCCAAAGTTGCTTTCTGACAGGCTTCCCCTGTCAGAAATGCAAAAAAAACAATTGGACAGAATGCAGAACAATGTCTAAATTCACCCCAGTACAGGGATCAGGGCCTAAATCCATCGTTGTTTTGCTTCCCATGCCATTTAAGTGAAGTCTCAGCCATATACAAATCAGTTGTGACCCTGTTCCCTATTGGAACAGTCCAGCCCGAACTGCCAAGCCAAGACCTCCCTGGACTAGAAACAAGCATCCTAGGACAGGTTTTGGGGTGTCACCCTTCATCAGCCAGGCTAGCTTGACTCCAGTGGCATGGAGAGCACAGGACCCACGTCTGGGCATACCCGTCCAACTTGGGGTGGCAAATGCAAAAAGAACAATTCATGAACAGAACACAGAACAATGTCATCCATTTACCCAGTACAGAGATCTAGGCTTAAATCCATTATTGTTTTGCTTCACATGCCATTCCAGTTTAGACCCCGCCATATGCAAACCAGTCTTGACCCTGTTCCTCATGGAAACAGTCCAGAATGACCTGTCAGGTCAGATCCTCCTGGACTGGAAAGAAGAATCCAAGGCCAGATTTGTGGTATCACTCCTCATCAGCCAGGCTAGCTTGACTCCAGTGGCATGGAGAGCACAGGACCCACATTTAAGCATACCCATCCCACTCGGGGTAACAAATGCAAAAAGAACAATTGATGGCCAGACTGCAGAACAATGTCAAACATTCAAGCCAGTACAGAGATCTGGGCCTAAGTCCATCGTTTTTTTGCTCCCAATGGCATTCCTGTTTAGACCAAGCCATATAGAAATCAGTCTTGACCCACACAAACTGCCAGGCCAGGTGCTCACTGAACTGGAAATAAGCATCCTAGGACCGGTTTCTAGCTATCTTGAATCCAGTGGCATGGAGAGCACCGGACCTAAATCTGGGCATACCCGTCCCATTTGGAATGACAAATGCAAAAAGAACAATTGATGGACAGAATGCAGAACAATGTCATGCATTCACTTAAGTGCACAGATCTGGGCCTACATCCATTATTTTTCCCCCCCCTATGCCACTTGAGTTTAGACACAGCCATATGCAAATCAGTCTTGACACAGTTCCCCATAGGAACAGTCCAGCCCGAACTGCCAGGCCAGGTTCTCAGTGGGCTGGAAGCAGGGTTCCTATGACCGGTTTCTAGCTATCACCCCATATCAGCCAGGCTGCCTGACTTCAGTGGCATGGAGAGCAAGGGACCCACGTCTGGGCTTATCTGTTCCCCTCGGGGTGAAGTATGCAAAAAGAACAGTTGATGTAGACAAGGGAGAACAATATTGTCGTAATTTGACAATGGCCGAGTTAGCGCTTAGCTGTGCTACACGTTTTTCCCCTCTAACTTGACTATATTCGAAAAACGCCATTTTGTGTGTTACGGCGGCCATTTTAGGGAATGAGCGGCCTCGTGGTCAGCATGCCCTTTAGTCCGTTGTCCGTGCCACTGACCACTCGACTTTGCCCATCAACAGGCTATTTTTAGCAACGGTCAAGCCTGTACATGCGCAGTTCCAACTGACCAGTCACCCCTCAGGAATGTGCCGCCAAACTGACCAGTGGGGTTGTAACCCCTCCCATGAGTTGGCTGTGTTCTAAAAATGACCATATATGTACATAAGCTCTGTAACCTTGTGCCGCCTATCTTTTTATTGCTTGTAAATTGTATAAAAGAGGGACTCACACCAACGTTCGGTGTGATACTTCTTGCATTGCCGAAGGGTTCTGTAGGAATGTACCACCACCCCATGGGGTCTTAATAAACTTGTTCTTTGTACTTTTCAGTTTCCGTGCCAACAGTTCTTTCGGTGTAAGTGGGTTATCTACGGAGCATGTAGGCCTTGGGAACCCGATACCACAAATTGGCGACCACGAAGGGACTCATCGGTGACTCGGATGCCCGAAGGAGAGGTCGTGACGAAGGTTTGGAAACTCGCCATGGACGCGTACGATGCCACCGAGTGACCCGAGTCTTGGCACCCACGGTGTTTCTTCCCTTCCTTCCGATCTGACCTTCCAGGTGGCGCCGGTCTCCGACTGAGTTCTTGATCGTCTGCGTTGCTGGATAAGTGCCGTTTGGCTGATTCGATTAAAGACCTTGGCAGTTGGAACCTGGATATTTGATTTGGGTAAGATTTGTGATCGGTAAGGTAGTCTACGGACGCTTACTGAAGTTCTATGATTTGTGATCGGTAAGGTAGTCTACGGACGCTTACTGAAGTTCTATGATTGTGTCTATGATTTGAGTTAGCTAACATTTGTGACTTTGTGACCTTTGAATCATATGTGTAGTGCACTTCACATAGGCAGGCATGTAGAGATGTTTCTCTAATTTTGTTCTTTTTACTCTGAGCAGCACATTTGTGTGAAGTACTGTAAGTGCCAGTTTTATAGTATCACGCTTTCGTGATACTCTTTGAACATGCCTGTTTTAAGCACACTCTGAGGGATGTGCTGTCTTGGAAATGGTACCTCAATTAGGTTAGCGGAATCACAGCCGGCTCCCCCAGAAGGAACTCCAAATCGTGAAATGTACATAAAATTTGGCCTTCCCCCTATAATGTACAGTAAATTATGGCATAAATATACTAAAACCGATCCTGAGTTGCAATGGCCACTACATGGGTCGTTCGATTTACGAAAGGTTCAGTTTGTGGAACAATGTTTGTTTCAGCGCAGGTCTAGACAAAATATGTTTGATTGTGTGCGAATGTGGGAGAAAGCGGTGCGTGAGCGTATGAAGCGTGAGGTTGCCTTGGCGGACAAAGAGCAGCGCAAGGCTGCTCGGGATAAGGCTTTACAGCTTGAGGAGAAGGAGGCGCAGGAGAAGATAGAGAGGGAGGCACAGGAACGTAATTTGCAAATGACTGGTCAATTTCCTATTAGTCGTCCGCGCTATCCTGTCCTTACTAATGACATTGATGATTTTTCATTACTAGATCGCTCCCCGCCTCCATATGTCCACCCTACGGCTCCGACCGAGGACTCCGGTGATGAAGGACAGGATAAGTCGGGAAAGGGAGGAAAGTCCAGTGTCAGGTTATCTGCGGAGAGAGCCACGGACTTGCGTAGTTGGGCCCGTAAAGTGAATACAAATTTTATAACTGTGTCTGACGTTGTTGCCGAGAGGGGTAAATGGACAGAACGTGAATTGTTGTGTTTTCTGACTACTCTGGCTGATGAAGTTGTTAGTACATTTCGTAAATATTCAGAGACGTTAGAACCTAAGGCTGTGTCGGTTCATCGTGAGAATTTGGATAAAGGTTTATTTGTCCTTGCAGATGTCGATACCTTTTTCAAGCAATTGATCCAGCTGCGGGATGAGACGTCCAAGCTACGGGAAGACCAGAGAAAGAATAAGGAGTCCGTGCCGGGGTCCGATGCCCAGTCGAAGGAGTGTTCTCTACGGGGTTCAGATAAGAATTCTAACGTGCATGTTATGCCTATGCGTGAAGCTGCACCTTTGTATGTTCCCCCTAAGGAAGATGGTACAGATGAGGATAAAACGTCGAAGGATGCGAAGGGGTACTTTATATATAATTGGGTGTATACGCCTTGGAATAGAGCAGATGTTATGGCGCTTAAAAATTCTTTGCCTGATCTTAGGAAAAATCCGGCCGCATTTTATGAAGGGGTGGAAGGGGCTATTTTATCCTGTGTCATGACTCTTGTTGATATAGATCTGTTTTTTGGGTTAATTCTTCCTCCTGATATGTGGAGATTGATTCGTAAAAATAATGATGAAACATTGCTCGGGGGAACGTGGAAAGAAATAAACCAGGCTGATTTAGACAGGGAGCCTGCATGTAAGCCATGTGACTTGATTCTAGACCTTCCAGCGGCAATCCTAACTAAACTGAAAATGCTTGTTCCGTCTAAAAAGATCGATTGGACCATGCTAGCTTCGTGCAAACAAAAGTCAGATGAAACGGTGTCAGATTTCTTTACGCGCTTCGAAGAGGCATTTCATGATTATAGTGGTCAATCGTTAACAGACGATACTGGTAGGCACTTGTTTGTAGATAAGTACGTGGCTAATCTTCTACCGGAGATTGCAAAACGATTAAAATCGAGTGAAAGTTCCTGGGCCACGGCGACCCCTGCGTCTTTGTTAACTATGGCTCAGTATTATGAGCGGCAGGAATTGGAGGCTAAATAAAGTGTTGATAAGAAAGCGAAGGAGTTGAAAACGAAGGTGATGTTGGCACAGGTTCGTGGAACGCAATCTAGAGGGAATGATAGAGGCAGACGAGGAGGGGGTAATGCGTCGCACGGGCGTACGGATATAGCGGAGGATCAATGTGCCTATTGTAAGGAGTTTGGGCATTGGGCCGATGATTGTCCGGTACTTTGTGAGCAACGTAGCAGGCGTGGTCGAGGAGGTGGACGGTCGAGAGGTATTTACTCGGGGGCGAGAGGTAGCGGAGGTGATCGTAGCAGGTTTGAAGAGAGGGGCCGTGGCCAGGATGAACGCAACACGTTTGATAGACGGAACCAGTATCAGATATCGGAGGGTGAGAATGTGGAGCATCAGGATTATGTACATGCATAGGATTGCGTAGGATGGGGTACGGAATCAGTTGAAGTGCCAGTAGATCAGAGTGGTCCATATGTATCAGCGGGCATTTTGGGTTCTACTGATCAGTTTCTAGTCGACACAGGAGCTACTCGTAGCGCTTTGTCTAAAAACTTGGTTCCGAGGGCTCCCCTGTCTGGCGACGTGATAACATGTATAGGGTTTGATGGCACACCCACTCCTAGCCCATTATCGAAGCCTCTTGCACTTTGGCTTGATACATTTTTCAGTTTTGGTCAATTTTTGTTGTCACCTTATACCCCAGATAATATTCTGGGCATTGATTTGCTCAAATATTTTCGAGCGACGATACGGTGCGCTCCGGAGGGAGTGCGAGTTATTTTGAACGACAACTATCCAGACTCAGACAGGTTTTGTACTATACAAGAATGTGAAGCATTAGCTTCTCTCCCTCACACGTTATGGGCAACCTCAGATACGGATGTGGGACAGATGCTTATTCCACCTATTCGGATTACTGTAAAGGAGGGAGTACTCTTGCCACGTGTACCACAGTATAAGATCTCCAGGGAAGGTGAAATTGCTCTGACACACATTGTCCAAGATTTGATCATTGCAGGTGTAGTGGAGGAAGTTCCCTATAATGTTTGCAATAGCCCTATTCTTCCAATTCTTAAGAAAGATACTGATGACAAGGTCTATCGATTTATTATTGATTTGAGAGAAATTAACAAAATTGTCATTCCCCAATATCCGGTGGTGTCCGACATCACGACATTGCTCACATTGGTTCCCCCGACGGCGACGACATTTAGTGTCATCGACCTGAAAAATGCGTTCTTTTCCATTCCCATCCATCCTGATAGCAGATATTTATTTGGCTTCACATTAAATAATAAATCGTATAGATTTTGTCGTGTTCCACAAGGTTACACAGAAAGTCCTAGTATTTATAGCCAGGCTCTGAAACGACAGCTTGATTCTTTTGAACTACAACCTGGAGTAGCCCTTATCCAGTATGTTGATGACCTTTTGTTGGCTGCGGACACTTATGCACAATGTGAGGAGAGTACTATTGCCTTGCTTTCCTTTCTGGCTCAGAATAATCACAAAGTTTCGAGGAAAAAGCTCCAATACTGTAGACCCAAGGTGACCTACCTCGGTCATCTTTTGTCTAAGGAGGGGCGTGCATTAACATCAGATCGAATTCAGGCGATACTAGACACACCAGTCCCCGCACTCAGAGAGATGTACGCGCCTTCATAGGATTAACATCCTTTTGTAGACAGTGGATCATGGGGTTTTCACACATTATTAAACCTTTGTTAGTATTGCTGTCCAAAACTACACCAATGCCCCTTGAATGGACAGATGAATGTCAAAATGCTTTCGGCCAATTGAGACAGGCCCTTTGCTCTGCACCCGTGTTAGGTACACCAGACTATTCAAAGATTTTCACATTGTACGTGCACGAGAAAGATGGGTGCGCGTTATCAGTGCTAGTGCAAGAACACGGGGATAAGCAGAGGCCATGTGCGTATTTCTCAGCCATTCTTGACCCTGTAGCACGAGGATTACCTGGGTGTTTTCGAGCAGTTGCAGCAACAGCAGTAGCTATACGGCAGAGTGAGGGAATAGTATTATCGCACAAGTTGTTGGTGCTAGTTCCCCATGCAGTAGATGCCTTGTTAAATCAAACAAAGACTCAGTATCTCACGAGTGCACGGTTAACAGGATATGAGCTCACACTTTTGGCGCCACATATCACACTGAAAAGATGTGCTACCCTGAACCCTGCCACTTTATTGCCCTATCCGGTTGAGGAGGGTCAGGAAGAAAAACATCATGATTGTGTTTTCCTGACCGAGGAACAGACAAAGGGTTGTGTCAACCTACAGGATATGCCACTTCCAGATGTGGATGGGGAACTGTGGGTTGATGGATCGTGTTTGAGGCTGCCAGATGGTACGACTTCCGCAGCATATGCGATCACGACACTTAAGACAGTGGTAGAAACAGCACGAATACCACAAAAATCGGCTCAGGCAGCAGAGCTGATAGCCTTGACAAGAGCCTGCGAATTGAGTGCTGGCCTATGTGTGAACATATACACGGACAGCCGGTACGCCTTTGGAGTAGCACATGACTTCGGGCTACTCTGGAGAGAACGTGGGTTTTTAACTTCTCATGGAGTACACATTATGCACGGAGAGCTGGTGCGTGATCTCCTAAACGCGTTGCTTTGTCCAAAGAAAGTAGCGATAATTAAATGCAGTGCCCATAAAAAGATCACTGATAAAGTGGGCCAAGGAAATGGTTTTGCAGACAGCATAGCGAGACAAACAGCCATGTCCTGAACTGACTCCCCCATGTACGTAACAAAATCGCAAGCTGAGCGATGGTATGATGCTAGAGCGGAGATACTAGACATCCAAAAATCAGCGACTGAAGCAGAACTTGCGGCATAGGCAGCAGATGGGGTGATAGGTGATGAAGGTTGTTGGAGAAGCAAAGACATGGAGAAATGGAAATTGCCTGCAGCTTACTTGCAGGCGATGGCTCAGATGACACACGGATTAGCGCACGTGGGAGCTCTTGCGATCACTCGATTGTTATCACGAGTTTGGGAGCATCCCGAGACTGCCAATGCTGCCAAGAGAGTAGTGCAGACCTGTCTGATATGTTTACAACACAATCCTGCGAAAGGGACCCATACTCCGAAAGGAGGGTTCGTTCCACCTTCTGCACCATTTGAGGTACTCCAAATGGATTACATCCAGCTTGAGCGCTGCAATAACCTTAAGTATGTCCTAGTGGTGGTGTGCGCTTTTAGCAAATGGGTTGAGGCCTTCCCCACGAAAGATAATACAGCTTTAACAACAGCTAAGGTGTTGCTCAAGGAGTACTTTCCTCGCTTCGGAGTTTGCAAATTTTTGTGGAGCAATAATGGGCCTCATTTTGTTGGGAAAATTGTGGAGTATGTGCTGAAGGGGTTAGGGATCCAGCAGAAGTTTCATGCTGTGTTACACCCTCAGTCAGCAGGTCTTGTCGAGCGGTACAATGCAACGTTGAAGCTGAAACTGGCTAAGATTGTGGCGTCCACGTCATTGAAGTGGCCGGATGCCTTGCCGTTAGCATTGCTCTCTCTTAGATCAGTGCCCCACTCTCGAACAGGCCTCACACCGTATGAAGTGGTGTTTGGGAGGCCTATGAACATATGGGGAGTGCCTAAGCCGTGATTGATTCATGATGTGCCTTGTATAATGATGAATGATTATTTGGCACGATTAACAAATGATTTGCTTTCTATCCATCAACAGGTTCGAGAAGCGCTCCCTGACAATTCTACTGGAGAGGCTCACAATCTCCGTCCTGGGGATTTTGTGATGGTCAGATCGTTTGAGAGGGCGAATAGCTTGGAACCGAGGTGGCGTGGCCCCGAGCAGGTCCTCCTGGCTACTCGGACAGCTGTACGAGTGACCAACAGAAAGCGGTGGGTGCACTCAACTCACTGCCGTCGCGTTTCTCCGGATCTGGTGAATCCTGCCGTGCTGACTGACTACAAGGAGATTCTGGATAAAGAAAAGAGCCCAGCTGTGACATCGGCCGAAGTCGAGGGAGCCTTCCCAGACCACACTGTTTCTGGACGACAGCGTTACGATCTGCGGCCACGATAAGGAGAAGATTTTTTTGATTTTCGAGACTGGTTGGTTACCGCTCTGGGGTTTGTGAAACGGAAACCGGGAATCTCAAGGGGGGGGGATCAGTTCTGCCAAGAGTAGCGACACGCGTCTTGACCCCGGAGAAGAAAACAACGGCTACCTCGGAGCTCAGCACCGTATTTTTCTTTTTTAGGTATATATATTTGAGACATTGAGAACTCTTTGAACTATGGCGTCTTCTGCATCACGAGACAAAAGAATACTTGGTGCCATCCTGTTTGTCTTGACAATCGTGGTGATAGCAGTAATAGCCTGGGTAGTGGAACTTGTGGTGCCTGTACGTGAACATTTGCTGCCGACTACCCCGGCTCCATCTGAACATTTTCACTTCACTTTGCCTTATCATGAAGAACGGCATCGACAGACTTATTTGAACAATAGCTTTATTCAGATTTTGCATCATACTCACAATATGACGAACACTTCAAATTGCTGGGTGTGTGGGATGTTGCCTGGGCATCAGAAGAAGGGGGGCACTCCACTCATTCCACTCCCATTTTCGGATAATGGTTCCTGTAACGCCTGGTACACTCTTCTTTTCACCTTACGATGGCCAACAAAAGGGGGGGGTGCTCTTCCGTTTGAACAAAGTTTGCTACCATGACCGAGACGGGTATCCACAAGCTGAGGGTACTTGATTCGAATGGGAAGAGTACCGCCCCGATAATGTGTCTGCACCCCGTGTTTACAGTAATCAAAGGAACATTAATATGACCAGTACACACGTTATTAATGTCATCACTACTAAAGCAGACCTTTGCATTCGTAATAAAGACACAATCCCGGTGGGAAAAAGTGAATGTAACACTACACTTACATTTGACAGTCCAAACGGTATATCATTTGTGGCATCCCGAAATACGTACTTTATTTGTGGCAATAAAGGTTACCATCAGCTCCCTTTAGGATGGTTAGGCACATGTTATGTATCGTTTGTGTTGCCCCCTGTATTCATCGCCCCATCAATGTACCATAATGACTATATTCTCTATCATGACTTTGTACTAAATCGTGCTAAACGTGCTGTGGTCTTGGATGACATCGATCAGACTGATACTGCCTTACAGCAATATGTGGACTTTAATTTGGGATTGTTTTCCTTTGTGGGGGCTGCATTGAACAATCGGAAAATACGACGGCTGACCCGTGTTGTTGAGGCTGTAGCCAATGATACTGCTATTGCATTGGGGAACATAACAGAAGAACTCCAAATTTCTAGGATTGTTACGCTCCAAAATCGCATGGTTCTAGATGTGGTTCTAGCTGACCGTGGGGGGGCATGTAGAATTATCGGAAGTAGCTGCTGTGTGTATGTGCCAGATAATTTGCCTTCTGTTTATGATGCCATTTCAAAATTGCACAAAATAGCTGCTGAAATACACCCGGACAATGGAACTTGGACTCTTTCAGGGTGGTTCTGGTCGATGCTTACCACCTGGGGTTGGAAACT